>NC_135381.1:32901344-34276344 GCF_049243985.1 Paroedura picta
TGCAATAGCTCGGACTCCAGTATTTTCAGAAATTAACATAGGGACATAATCACAACATCCTAACCGAAACGCCCAAGGTTACTTTACGGGGGCCACTCTTTTCATCCTCATGTAATTTTTTTTACTATGGTTTCTATGCTGTACTCATTGGCTCTGCCATTTCCCTGCCCTTCATCCATTTTAAAAGGAAAGGTGTAGATGGCTTGGGAGAAGGGCTGGTTAAAGTCAGTCCAAGAAAAATGAATCTCATCCTCCTCTAGAAAGGCAGGCTTGTTCATTTCATGGCATGTAAACTTCCATGTGTACCAGACACAGGATATGTCGCCCACTCTCATCCCTACACATTGCAAGGATGGAGATGAATCCTGAAGAATTGTGGTACTAATGTTACGAATAGAATCCAGCCATTTTTTTTGCTCAATCTCTCCAAATTCTCCTCCTCACTGTAGCCCATGCCCTATAGTTTTGTCTATGCAGGTCCCATTTTCCCCAGCATAGCCTTTTGGGGCAGTTGAAAAGCAAGTTGATTTCAACTCAACATCATTTTAATAAAGCATTTCCAATAGTAATAATAAAAAGGGAATCTGGTTTATCAAGGAGTAGGGACAAAAATATATAGACTGCCCAGCTAAATAAGGACAGTTGCACAAATATTGTCCCTAGGAGGTAAACTTAATTAGTTTACAGATGTTCAAAAACCGTTGACTAAAGTGGGAGTGGGAGTGTATTGAAAAGTCTTGTCCATTCATGGCCAGTTTTTGCTGGATCTTGTTTCCCTCTATTTCTTGACCAACATCTTTGAAATTTTAAGTAAAAAAAACACAAGCTCTGTGTCTCAAATCTTCAAAATCAAGATTTGGACATTCACCATTTCAAAAATGCTGTTTGTATAAGATTGCCCACTTTTGACCTTTCACAACATTTCAGCTTCCCAAAAGCATGTTAACAAAACTGAATGAAAGTAAATGCGCTCCAAGTTCTAGTTTTGACACTTGAGCAAGCACATATGAGTCACATAAACTCTGATCACACAGATGACACTAGAAGCTCTGAGCCACCAAAGTAGATGCTGTACTAAATAAAGTTACTGCCATCTCCAACAATGGGCTTAGACTGGAGTAACTCAGCATAGAATTGCATTGCAAATGCATTAATGTAACTTTTAACCCTGGTTTCCAGTCATAAATTGGCTCTTAAATTGTCCTGCCTCAGTTTAAAAACCAGTCAGAGACTGGCTGAGGGAAGGGTTTCAGAGCAAGATCTGGGGCCCGGCATGATGTATGACACACTTGTCCGTTTCTTCTTTTCTCTCTGTCTGCTCTCATATAAGTTGATAAGGGAGTGGATTTAACACAAAAAAAGTTATTCTGTGTTGCAGCGAGGACCTTTAGCTGCTTTCTTCTGTTTGTTCTCCAGTCTCTCAGTCCAAGTGGAATCCAAAAGTCCATTTGTTCCACCCTCAGCTGATTGTGACCAGTGCAGCTAGCCCTCTCAGGCTGTCTAGTCAAATTCTGTAGTGCCGTACTTAACACAAAGTGAAATGTTTGCAAAGAGTGTGGAAGAAGCAGCAAGGAAAACATCATTGGGGGGGGGGGTGCCTCCATCCCCACTGAGTTCAATTAAATAAAATCTCCTAGGAGGGCTTTTCTTTTCTTTTTTTCCTTGGTGTTCTCTACCACAAAGTGTGGAGTGGAGAAAATGAAAGTCATTTAATGACAGTCCATCAAAACCGTACACGTTAAGCCTCCTCCATCTGGGCCTTGCTTGGTCCCACATTAGCAAGTGCTCACAATGGAAATGCTACAGGCTTTTCTAGGTCATTTGGCATTATGTGAGAAATCACCTCCCTATGACCCCATATGGTGAAGCGTCAGTAGCTAAACAGATTGGCAGGGCTGGGGTCATAACGCACTCTAATCCTTCAGGACATCAGCCACTGCTTAGCCAATTCGAAAACAGCTTGACTTTCCTTTCACCAATGACACTGTTTATTTCTCTGTAACGGCGCTGTCATAAAAACTAACGGCAGTGGACAGATTTGATATGAATTTCCCCAAAGTAGTTTGAACAGAGCTAGGCAGGGATTTAATTCCAATACATCCTTAATAAGCAGGCGCAAGTTTATACAACAGACGGCGCTTCTCAAAGGCTGTCACGTATCTCTGGCTCATTTATTTCGATTGTGGGAAATATGGATCCATGTGTACTACAGTCTTCATTCATCTTGTGTTTAGTTAACAAAGTGCAGAGTCTAGTCCTCTGCAGTAGCGATCCCCAACCTGTGGGCCGCGGACCACATGTGGTCCTTCGACTAATTGGAGGTGGGCCCCAAAGGACGCCTTCTCCCCCCCCGGCCCTTTACTTCACCCCCCCCAGCCCTTTACAACACACTTCATTGTTGTGGCGTGTCTGTATCTTATTTTAAAGAGATGTTTAAACATTACCATAGCGATCAGAGAGCGTTAGGGCAGGGGTTGAGAGTAGAGGAGTAAACTACCCCCCCCACCGGGCCTCAGTAAAAGGCGGTGAGTGGTCCCCGGTGAGTGGGCCCCGGCGTTGAGTGGTCCCCGGTGATAAAAAGGTTGGGGACCACTACTCTGCAGGTCTCTTCTACGCCTAACTGCTGAGTCACCCCATCGACTCGGGCCCTTCACCCCAATATCACTGTATAGAGACTGACAACCACATTCTTCCTCATAAGGAATTTCCTTGAGTTCCCCAACCAATTCTCAGAAGGGAATTTATTTTCAGTCTCTGTCATTAAGGTGATAATTCATGCTTTAGTACTCCCCATTACTAGGTGTTGGTGTGAAAGATGGACAAGGTAGGAAGCTAAAAGGGAGGGGAAATGACTCATTTGAAATGTTGGAGAAAATTTTTACGGATACCATGGATTGCCAAAATGACAAGTGGGTTGTGGATCAAATCAAGCCTGAACTCACTGAAGAAGAAAAAATGACTAAACTGAGACTATCCTACTTGGGTCATGTCATGAAAAGACAGAGGAAAAAGACAATAATGCTAGGAAAAGTTGAAGGCAGGGGAAAAAGAGGAAGATCTACCATGAGATGGGTTGACTGGAATGGAAGCTCAACACAGATACCATGCATCTGGCACCAACTTTTCTCCCATTTCTCCCATTTCAAGGAGGAATAAATTATTATTTCAGATTGCCACCAAAGTTCAGCATAGCAAGTTAGTCAGTCTCTCCCCATAATATTCCAGAATTGATTGTATGTCCTATGGAATTTGGTCCTATCATTACAAATCATATCAAAGGATGTTACTAAATTTACAGCTTTGTGTTTGGCCTAAAACATTTCCCTTTTCATTTCCACTTTTCCCTTGTGCAAATTGAACCAGTGGGTCTCTATTTTTCCAATGTCTCACAGATAATTTCTCCATCAAATTTACACAATTGTTCAAGTTATCTTTGCACCGATTGAGTATGAATGGTGTAAAACATAAATGAAGTACAACTGGGCTTAAAAATTCTAAAAAAGGCTGTAAGACAAATAGACGGGGAATGCCAACAAGGAAAATAAGTAAAGGGAAAAAGCTCCCCAGGACAAAGTATGAAATCAAAAACAAAATGACATATTTGGTTCATCCCTTATCATACAGTACAAAAATAACATTGAGCCACCTGTAAAACAACAGGCCATAATGGTCCCAATAGAGTCATCAGAAACCAGGCTAGAATTATATTTCCAGTTCTTAGCAGCCAACAGCCATTAATTTTTTTTTTCAGCAAAGAGCTGAGGGAGAAAATCCAACCTACTGAGGCAAAAAACATCACTTCTTTCAGTCGTACTAACACAGAATAAGCACATATTCTTATTCGTCTTGTACAATGATGATAGAAGCTATCAAAGTCAGCAAAAATATCCTCATCCTTCAAATGTCCATCTTGCCCTTCCCCAGGGAGTTCAGAATAGTGGACATGGATGTGGCAATTGCATTTTTTTCTCACAACTCGGGATGCTGTAAACTTTAACTTGGATTTTCAAGTAAGAACATGGAAGCTGTAAAATTGACAGCCATAACCCCTGCAGGCTGAACCACAAATAACTCAACAAACTCACAATTGGTCTCACACAGCTGCTGGATAGTAAAGGGTGATGTCAGGTCTATGACAGAGGCTGAGGGGGGGGGAGCTTTGTGAGGTGGTTCTGTTAGAGAGGAGGAGGCACACGAAGGTTGCTGAGTGGCATGCTATAGATTTGAACAATAGCTCAAACAGGTTTTTTTGTGTTCAGGAGAACAACTCATCAGAGTTCTAGCTTTTGCCTGATATGAGCTAAACTGAATTCCACCTCACATGAGCTGAATTCCCGGGGATTGATTGGCTGTTCTGGCAAAGAATTATCATATGGCTGTATTTGGATGCTGTGACACAGTTTACTCATTTAACAGAATTAATTTTTTGCCATATATTCCCAACTGTCATGTAGGGAGTTCTTAGTCTGAGGAAGAGTGCTTGCACTCGAAAGCTCATGCCTTGAATTAATCTTTGTTCGTCTTAAAGATACTCTTAAAGATACTCTGATTTTATTGTGCTACTTCAGACCAACACGGCGACCCATTTGAATTCATGAGCAGAGCTGGTTGGTTTTTAAGCATTCTTAATAAAAGCTATGAGGCATTCTAGGCTGAGTGGGAGAGAAGATAGTCCAAGCATATTCATTCATGTGGCTGGGGACTGATGGGCAGCCAATGTAGATTTTTCAGCATAGAAGTGATGGAGTATCTCCATCCAGCTCCCACCGATATCCTAACTGGGACATTTTGTGACAAATGAAGTTACTGTACAGTATTCAAAGGCAGTCTCATGGAGTGTGGACTACAGTAATCTAATCTGGTTGTGATCAGAGCTAGGCTTACAATGGCCAGATCATGTTTGTGTGTTTGTTTTTTCATGGAATGACTATATTTGGTGTATCAGTGGAACTGTATTAAACACATGAAATGCTATGGAAGAGACCTGTGCCTCCAGCCATATAAAAGCATCCAGAAGTACCTGCAAGCCAACAACCTGCACCTTCATCTTTTGCAGTTAATGTATGCACTGCCTTGAACACCTTGGATGCAGTTGATAAATAATCTAAGAATGTGTAGTAGGTTAGCCTGAAAAATAACTGGCCAAGGTCACCCGGTGAATTTCATAACTGAGAAAGGATGTAAATGCAGATCTGGTCCAAGGTCTACCCACTACATCATGCTGAGCCTTCATGGAATGCAAACCAAGCGTCTGAGAAAAAGGAAATATAAAAGTAACAAATAAAGAGTGTCTACTATATTACAGTATTTGTAAACACTCTCAAGTCCATTACTGCTAGGTGAACCTTGGGATATTTTGTGGTAGCTACCAAAATTGTGCATGTGTGAAGTGCCATCAAGTCGTTCCCAGCTTATGGTGACCCTGTGAATTAATTACCTCCAAAATACCCTATCATTAACTGTCTTGCTCAGGTCTTGCAAACTGAAGGCTGTAGCTTCCTTGATTGAGTCAATCCACCTCCTGTTGGGTCTTTCTGTTCTCCTGATGCCTTCAATTTTTCCTAGTGTTATTGTCTTTTCCAGTGAGTCTTTGAATATGACCGAAGCCTCAGTTTAGTCATTTTAGCTTTTAGGTAGAGTTCAGGCTTGATTCGATGTAGAACCCACTTTTGTCTTTTTGATGGTCCATGGTATCCTTGAAACTCTCTTTCAACATCATGTTTCAAATGAATCACCTTTCTTCTTGTCAGCTTTCTTCATTGTCCAACTTTGGGATGGGGAATAAGGTGACACAAATTAACTTGATCTTGATCACCAGCAACACATTCTTACATTTAAAATCATGGGGGTTGCTTGTTCCCTCGCACCTGTTTACATGGATGAGATGGCTCCATTTACTGAAGTAAATGGGCAACTATGTTCACCTTGGATCTCCAAGTGTGCGTCAGAGAGTTCTTGTGACCAGAATTAAAAATGGAAACATCTTCAGGAACACAAAATGGATATATGGTGGTACAGATGTTACCAAATTTTACCTGAAGTGACTTTGAAGACGAAGATGGAGAGTCCTCAAATATGACACTTGTGGAATTTTAAGGAAAAAGGATAAGGTGAGTAATCTTTCCATGTTATATGTGCACTTGTCAGTGAATAGACTTCATTTTGTGAAATGTAATGGAAGCATTTGTGTTTCATTAACTCATATTCTCACTCTTTCTCCAAACACATACACGTTTCTGTTTGTAATGCTATCATTTAATTGTAATTTGCAATGCTAAGCAGAGGGGGAAGGGATCAGTTTACATTCCAATCTAATATAAATACCAAGTATGAGATTCCTTTGTAATCTGTCAACATTGTATGCAGTCCACTGGGGACCCTGTGTAACTTCAGAGGAGACCCATCTGTTTCACTGTTCTGCTCATTATGCCAATCAAACAGTCACTTCCAATGGAATGGATAAAAATACACACTCCTTTCTGTTCCATCTGTGAGGAACATGAAAAATGAACCATCAAAACTCATTTCTGTCTATTGTTTCTGTGACAAAAAAAGATCACATTGATGAATAGAACACTCAGAGAGTTACCTTTTTAACTTGGCTTTTAATTGGTTGGTTTAACTGTTGGCTCTGCTGTAGGGATGTGCCAAGATCTATGGATATGATGGTTAAATGAAAAATGATTAATCTATTAGCAGTGAATGAATAATTACTGCCAAGCTAGACTAAACTATTTGCAGTTGATTGATAAAAATAGTGGGGCTTGCTTATTGTATGTTTTCATGTACCTTTACCCAACTGTCTTTTTTTTTTTTTTGGAGGGGGGAGGCAGAACCACGAACTCTGCTTTCATTTACAACAACTGAAAATGACCCCTAAAAGCTTCCATGAGTATTATTGGAAGTACACTGCTCCCACTGCAGATGAGGGAGGCTCCATGACAAAGCAACTGGTTTGTGTGCAGAAGGTCCTAGGTTCAAACCCCAAAATGTAGGGGAAAGATCTCTGCCTGAAACCCCCAGAAAGCTCCTGCCAGTTAAACAATGCTGATCTTGATAGATTTGGTGCAGGACAGCTTCCTATGTATGCACAATAATGACTGATGTATGATTTAAAACTGATTCTTGTATAACACAATGATCACACTACAGTCCCACACTTTCATCGACCGTTTACGCACTGGGGTTTCATGCTGGAGTTTTAGTTGTGGCAGGTTGCTCCACCTCTTCCTGCACCCACATGGAAGAGCATTTGGCCCACATCTACCCCCAGTTTCTGCTCCTGCATGGGAGCTGGGGCAGTGAAGTTCCCAGTGCGTAAACGGTCATCATGCTGTATATTCCCTTCTTTGTGATACCAATTCTGCCAACAGCATCCAGATCCACCTGTTCCTTGGCTTCATGTGCCTCAGATGGTTAATAAACATCCAAGCAGTTGCACTATTCATAAACATTCCAATAAAACCTTAATAGTTGAGATAATGGCTTACCAGGGCTCAGGTTAGATTTGAGCTCTCACAGCCAATTGCTTTGAGAATTTTAAACAAAAGCTTGTGTTTATCTCAAGCTCTTTTTTTCTATTGCTTTTTCCCCACAGATGGGTGTGGTAAGCTGTGAAAAGCACTATTTTTTCTGTGTGGTGTTTTGAATCAATATCCCACTCTTGTCTGAATGACCACGGAAAATGCCCAAGAAAGTTATCAGTAGCTAGCTTTCACTTCACATGCATTTCGGATTGTTTTTATACCTACACTTTCCTGGGTGTTAGCTCATTGTATAACACAGGACTTACATCCAAGTAGAGCTACTTAGTCTTGCTTCTGCCAGCTAGCTTCCACTTCATACACATGAATTCTCCCATGGTTAGTATTTCAGGCTGCAGTCCTTAGAAAACTTTCTGAGAAGACCTGTCTAGTATTAATCCCCTGGTCTCAGTCACATGCTAAACCTTGCACAAAATGCAAAAGTGCCAAAGCCTTTGAACTGGAAGGCCTTCGATGCGCAGAGAAAAGGAAAGATGAGCAAACATCAATAGGCATCTTGATTTCTATACAGTTAAACAAAATGCCATTCCCCAGCAATTCCGATACTACGTTAAGGTCCGTTTTCTTTTTAACAAATGAGAACAACCTATATATTTTCTAGCTTGAATTATTTTCCCATCATCCTTTTAGCTGAGTGTTTTATTTTGCTTGAGGCAAATCAATGAAAAATTATCTACTGGAATATAACATTTTATTTACGTACATTCACAAGAGGCCAGTTTTAAAAAGCTCTTGATTTGGCAGCCTATAAAATCAAAATGGTTATCAAAAGGGTTATGATCTTTTGTTCCTTAGAAAGCACATTCTGCTTATTATATTTGAATGAAGCCTAATTTCCTCCAAACTAACAGTTTGAAGATGACATTCTTGAAAGTATTCAAATAAAAGAATCTCTGAGAATGTCATCAAAATTCTTTGGGGGGAAAAAGCAAGTTCTAATTATAGATATAGAACTCTTGTTAGTTTATTCTCCCCTTTCCTCCTTTTCCCTTTTAAAAGAAGGAGAAATGGGGTGGGGTAGAGGTGGATGGTGTGTTTAATTGAAAAGAGAGAGAGAGAGAACACCTATTCCATATACCAGTACTTCAGTACACATTTGTGGAATATATTTTGGCCCCGTTTTATATATATGCAGGGGAGCAGGTTTTAGAATTATTTAAATGGCCTGTGTCATAGCCTAGGGGAGAACTAGTGAAAGTCTGACCTTTAACGGAGAGAGGAGAGGTCATGATTAGGAAACTGCAGAAACCATGCAAGGATGTGAGGGAGGGGGACATTGAGACCTTTACACATGAGTCACTTTCCTTGGCTGAGCCTCTCTTTGGTTGTGGGGTTAATTCTCATTTCCTGATGTCATCATCACCCTCCCATGGCTTTCCCAAGGATGGTGTGATTCTGCCTGCTCATTTTTCTCAAGATAAAGGAATGCAGATAAATCCACATGTGAAATTTAGGACAATTCTGTCAGGAAGCATAAAAGTGTGCCATTCCCGGTCATGCTTTCCTCACCCTCACTCCCACCTCCCTCTCATCAATTTTGGCACATAATTTTTCTTAATGGCAGTCTGCAATGCAATGGCATCCCAATGGCATGTTACAGCAGCCTACCCCACCATTTTACTCTCTGCCTTCTCTTCTGATTTAAAAGTTACCCTTTTTTTCAGTGAATGTGGAAGTGTACATTTACCCCCATTCCAAGCTCCCAGGAAGGCATGGTTGCCACAATATGGCAAATTCATTGATGCCAGACCTGCCAAGTTCAACTACTCCCCCCACATTGTTACCCTCCCAGTCCCATCAAGACAGAGAAGAGAATCACTCGCAGATCCTAAAAAATAATAAAGTTTATTTTGAAACAATGAAAGGAAGGATAATCTATCTTCTGTGATATTGCCTATACAGGAATGAGGCCAGAGCATCATGAACCCTTTGGCCCTCCTCATAAATCCTTCTTTTCCTCTGCTGGATCTTCCTCTTCCGGAACAATCATGTCCTGCTCTGAAATATCTAGGGTTATATCATGCCCCTTCTCACAAATGTTGTGCAGGATCACAAAGGCAATAATAACTAGTTTTATATTTTGAGGGAAACAGGAAGGCATTCTAGAAGGCATCTCCAGCAAGCTTTGAGATGGCCAAAGGCATGCTCCACCAAATTCTTGGTGCAGGACAACTTGTAGATGCAATGCCTCTGCACCGAGCCCTATGAAGATAGGTTGAGGGACTTTGGAATATTTAGCCTGGAGAAAAGGAGGTTGAGAGGGGACATGATAGCCCTCTTTAAGTATTTGAAAGGTTGTCACTTGGAGGAGGGCAGGATGCTATTTCCGTTGGCTGCAGAGGAAAGGACGCACAGTAATGGGTTTAAACTACAAGTACAACGATATAGGCTAGATATCAGGAAAACAAATTTCACAGTCAGAGTAGTTCAGCAGTGGAATAGGCTGCCTAAGGAGGTGGTGAGCTCGCCCTCACTGGCAGTCTTCAAGCAAAGGTTGGATTCACACTTTTCTTGGATGCTTTAGGATGCTTTTGGCTGATCCTGCGTTGAGCAGGGGGTTGGACTGGATGGCCTGTATGGCCCCTTCCAACTCTATCATTCTATGATTCTAAAAATTCAGGAGCCCTTTTGAGGATTTTATAGAGCCATATCATTTGATACGGGATGGGCAAATCCCATCCACTGGCAGTCTTGAATCATGTCTGACCTACCAATTGCAGGCCTCTTTGGTAAAATGCTTGGAAGTGACTCACCCTTTTGGGGAGTTCTAAATTGTCTCCAAATCTGAAATTCTGCACATGTGCAAATTGCCTTGTTGTGCCAAATAGTTGTTCAGTCCAATTCACAGACACCGGCTTGTTTGTAGATCTGACAGCAAACACTTCCAAAGGGTGATTAAAGAAAGGGGCTCAGTGGAACAGGAAGCAATTTAGAATTTGTCAAGGGAATGCTGTTCATCTTAAAGAATATGTGAGCACTCCAAGACAGACAAATTCCTATTTTGAGCTAGGTAATTACCAATTTCATCCGCATCACTAAAGATTAGTAAAATTTCTCTGCAGGGTCCCTGCAAATCGTCGTCTAGAAGGAATTATGAATTATGAGCAGAGAGACTTGATGGGATTCTATATAGCAGTGGTCCCCAACCATTTTATTACCAGGGACTGGTCAACCCTTGACAATTTTACTGAGGCCCGGGGGGGGGGAGGTAGTCTTTTGCCAAGGACACTGCCGCCGCCTGAGCCCCTGCTCCACTTGTGTTCCTGCCGGCACCCCTGATGTCCCACCGCCCACTAGGGGGCACTGCCAGCAGCAGCTGCGCAGTGCCAGGCCGAGGGGGAGCCTCAGCCATTGTGGCCGCCAGAGAGCACCAAAAGTGAGCTGGCGGCAGAGTGGCAGGGCAGCCCCTGAGGAAGCAGCCGGGGAGGAGGAGCCACGGCCTGGTACCAACTGATCCACGGACCGGTCCCCGGGCCAGGGGTTGGGGACCACTGCTATATAGGATGTGTCTTCTCACCATCTAAAGGTGGTGGCCATGGCAATAGGGACTGAGGGCCAAACCATACATGACTTTGGACTTTCTGTGTATTTGTAATTCACAAATAGAAGATAGCAGAACATGGGTAGAGTAAGAAATGGTGAGGTCATAACCTCCATCAAATTAAGAGGCAGTCATGATCAGGAATGCCCTGAGAAAAATCTGCACAGCACTGTGGGTTAGATTTCATTGATACAATCCCATTTGGCTTCATATATACACAACATGCTTGCTGCAGGATTTGGAGAATCCATGAGCAAGACTTCTTCAGAAGGCCTTCTTAACTTGGAAGAATGGGGCACACCAACTCAGAATAGGGCTGACCTCTGAGCAGAGGTGCATAGGTTTGCGAGCCAGTGGCTGGCAATCCAGCAGGAGTTGGGGTGGAGGACATGGCAGGGCATTGTCACAGCTGCTCTGTAATGTATATGCAAAGCAAACTCAAAAGTGACATTTTTGTACTGGTACATTGCTTTGGAATTCTCTGGACACTCTGTGGTTTTACCATCAGAGGAGAAACCCAGAGAAATATGCCAAAGCAATCCCATCCGTTCTGGGTTCGTGCCACAAGACATATTGTGGGAATTGTCATAATGCTGATTTTCCCACCATTCCCACCCACCCACATTACTAAACAACAGTGGCAGTCAGAGCTAGTAGTAGGGGGTATCCTTTTGACAGGGAGGCCTAGTGCATGCCTGGCATGGCACCATTAGAACCACCCTTGTCCGAATAGGTGATCATAGCTGTCATGGACTACATAGCTGAGAAATGTATTTGAAGAAGCACGATTCAGAAATAGCATCACCATCTAAACAAGATATTATCAGAGTTCATGCAACTGATTGCCTTACCAAGCAGTACCTTGCACACAGCAGTAGGAGATAAAAACATTTAAAAACCAATCAGAGATTTAAATAGTAGAAGAAAAAAAACACTCCATAACAACATTGTAAACAAAATATAGTCAGTCTTCCAACACTAAAATTAATTTCATTAAAATGTGTTTAAGGCTACTGAGCAATCAGCTCACACAGCAAATCACAACTTTGTTATGAACGCATAATGCCAATGTGTCCCCCTTCTCTTCCTCCATCTCTGTAATGCTTTGCAGAACAGTAGCCACAACTTTGCTCCTAAAAGTGAAAGTGAAGGCAGCACTGACTGTTGTGTGTCCTGCTAAATGTGCATCCCAAGATCCTTTGGCTTTCACTAAGATCAGAGGTGCAGAAAGGACATCCCCCCTATCTCTTGGTTTCAAGATGTCACGGAGTGAGCAGAAATGCATTTATCTGCACACTAAAATTAGGTCTCTTGATTGAAGACCGAACTGATAAGAAATGCTCTCAGCAGGGAACAGCTCGAATTCTCGTATACGTTCAGAGGTCATCAATCATGTATCCTTTGTTTGAAAGTCCAGAATGCCTTGCCCATTTCTGACCCATATTAGCAGAATGTAATAAAAGCTCTTTCCAGATGATTCAGTCATAATCTTGGGAATTTCTGTTTGCCCATCTCCTGACTATGATCTGACTATCCATATCAATGCTTTCACCTGAATAAAGTTTTTACGTACATTCAGGTCATAGAGCCAAAGATTACCAATCAGAATGCCAAATCCATGTATGGTAACCAAATCCATGTATGGTAACCAGATTCCATAGACTTGGTCTAGACCCTCCAGGCACCTCCTGCAGGGAGTCTCCCATGGCCATGGCTTGGGCGGCCGGCGGAAGTGCCTCCGCAGCACTAGCGGGCAGCTTCTCCGGCTGGGTCCCCGCTGGGCTTTGGTGCGAAGTTGGGGTCACGGCGAAAAAAAGGTTGAGAACCACTGTTCCAGATGGATGAAGGTAGAGAACGAATGAAATTGACCTATCCATAATTCTAAAGGGGAGGACGCTCAACTGCTAAGAAAGGACCAAATTGGCCTGTTCTCAGGTGTCAGATTATATCATAAAGTTGCCAGCTCTGTTCCGTACAGATGGAGAACGTTTGAAAACTTTGTTGTTGTTGTTATGTGCAAAGTCATGTCCGACCCATCGCGACCCCATGGACAATGATCCTCCAGGCCTTCCTGTCCTCTACCATTCCCCGGAGTCCATTTAAGTTTGCACCTACTGCTTCAGTGACTCCATCCAGCCACCTCATTCTCTGTCGTCCCCTTCTTCTTTTGCCCTCGATCTCTCCCAGCATTAGGCTCTTCTCCAGGGAGTCCTTCCTTCTCATGAGGTGGCCAAATTATTTGAGTTTCATCTTCAGGATCTGGCCTTCTAAGGAGCAGTCAGGGCTGATCTCCTCTAGGACTGACCAGTTTGTTCGCCTTGCAGTCCAAGGGACTCGCAAGAGACTTCTCCAGCACCAGAGTTCAAAAGCCTCAATTCTTTGACGCTCGGCCTTCCTTATGGTCCAACTTTCGCAGCCATACATTGCAACTGGGAATACCATAGCCTTCACTAAACGCACTTTTGTTTGCAGGGTGATGTCTCTGCTTTTTAGGATGCTGTCTAGATTTGCCATAGCTTTCCTCCCCAGGAGCAAGCGTCTTTTAATTTCTTTGCTGCAGTCTCCATCTGCAGTGATCTTGGAGCCCAGGAAAATAAAATCTGTCACTATCTCCATTTCTTCCCCATCTATTTGCCAGGAATTGAGAGGGCCGGATGCCATGATCTTTGTTTTTTTGATGTTGAGTTTCAAGCCAACTTTTGCACTCTCCTCCTTCACCCGCATCAACAGGCTCTTTAGTTCCTCTTCACTTTCTGCCGTTTAAAACTTACGATCATTAAAAGGTCTCATGTGAAACTGCAGTCAGAGCACGGCTTTCAGGCTGCTTGGTGCCCATCCCATCACAGACTGATTCAAAGAGAATATTTTCTGCTTTAGGAAGGAGGGATGTTTAAAAACAATCATTCCTTGTTTCTTTCTCAGATGCCAATGCCTATAGTCAAACTTCCTCTGTAATTATGAAACAATCATAATTGAAATATCAGAGACCCTGTTTAATTGGTTTCTCGTAACAATTTTTACACGGTAGTGCTTGTGGGCGGGTTGGATTACAAACTGAGAAGGGTCAGAAGGCTATATGAAGGGCTGGCAAGGATGTGGGTCATACTACCTAGTTTTGATGCAAATTGAGCATACGTTGGTTGAATAAGCAGCTGTGGGCTTGTTGGTGCAAGATCTTTCCGTTGTCTTCTTTTTAAATATAATTTTAGTAAGCTTGCAAGTCTAAGATCATCTTAATTAAACCACGGAGATTTTCAAAGAGAGTAGAAAAAGAGAAGAGGAGAAAATACCAAAGAAACAGAAAAGGCATTTGGCAGCTGAGAGGCCGCTGGAATCAAAGGACTGTGGTTGCTTTGAATTCCATATTCCTGTTAGGGGGCTGACGTTAGGGATGTATGAAGATGCCTTTTCATTTCATTTGAGGTTGTACACTGTCATCAAGAGCCTGTTCTTTCTGCTTATTTCCACTGGTGGCTGTCCCAATTTGTTTGTAAGTTTTATACCATTTACTAGCTTCAAAGAACAGGCCTTGAAAGGGCCCCCTCCCCTGGCCCCTGGCCAGGCAGCTTCAGGTGGCTTTGGGTGGCAGCTCGCAGCCAGATGAAGTGAGGCGGGTGGGGGCTGGGTAGCTCGTTAGCAGGGCCGACAGAGCTCCTTAGCAGTCAGCTCCCTAGCAGTCCTTAACGAGCAGTCAGCAGGCCGGGAAGCCCTCATCAGCAGGCCCAGCCTAGCAGGCCAAGAGGCCCTCATTAGGAGGCCCTCCAGCAGGATCCTTTGCCCAGGGCCTCTCTCCTTACCTGCTGCTGGCTCTAGGCTCTGAGGCATCTGAGAGCAAAGAGGCTAGAGTCCAGGGATGGAGGGTGGGAGCTGCAGGGGCAGGGCCAATCAGGGCAAAGCTGACTGCACCCTGATTGGCCCTATTCCAACTTGGACAGCCGGACACATCCCACCCCCTAGGCTGTTTCATAAATATATAGAGGAACAACAATGGATAAGGATATAGAATTGATGCCAAAATAATACATGTATTTTTTTAAAATCTTTAAATGGGAAATAAATTTAACAGGGAAAAACCAAGCAGCATCAAAATAGAGGCATGGCTTTAATGTGCACAAGGGGCAAGTGAAATCAGCACGGGGATTTCTGAATTGAAATGAAGGCACTGTGAAATTTCAGTAGGACCCCTACCTAAGGTATTGCTGAAATTTCACCCACAGAGTAAGACAGTGTGAAAAGTGGTGATGATTCCCGAGATGATGAGGTGATGATCAACAGAATTTTCACAGAGGCTAAACTAGTGGTTCTCCACCTTCCTAATGCTGCGACCCTTTAATCCAATTCCTCATGTTATGGTGACCCCCAACCATAATATTATCTGTGAAAGTGTTCTTTCACAGAAATTAAACCAAAACTGACCAATGGTGTGAAGATCCATTGTTAATGGTTGTACATAAATTGTTTTTTTTTTCTACAGAGTTTCTCAGTTCAGTTCTGCCTCTTGTCCCACCATGTCGATCTTGCTCTTTTCCGCTGCTTCAGACAGAATGCTCTATCTCAATCTACCCTGCAAGGCTGTTGTGTGGATGGTGCCCCCCCCCCAGCCAAGCTGCTTGTCCTGCTGCGACCCCTGTGAAAGGGTCATTCGACTCCCAAAGTGGTCCCGACGCCCAGGTTGAGAACCACTGGGCTAAACCAATCTGGATAGCAGAATTACTTTGGTGTACTTTTTACCAGTCTCCAAACCAACCTGAAACCTGGTTGACTGGTTTTAAAAAGCTACAGATCATCTCATTTTATTTAGAGCAAAAAAAAAAAAAGGTAAACAAACAAGAGGGCATCTGAATATCACAAACCTCATGCCAACCCCCAGGTGGAGAGCTTCCATCACCAGACCACTGACATCTCTTACCCTGGAAAAAGAATGGCTGTTTTAAGGGACAGAGATTGTGGTAAGGTAAGGTTTGGTGTGGTTTGGGGTGCAGAACAGCTGACAGGTCTTCCTTTCCTGAGCTTGGCTCTACCTTCAACTGACAGTTCCCCTCACTCCAGCTTCCTACTGTGCATCAGATGAAGGGCATCAGAGGAAGGGAATGACAGGAGCAGCCAAATGCCTCCACACTGTGCTGGATCCTGCCTACTTGAGACTCCTCTCTCCAAAGAGTATCAGGGGAAAAAGAGCTGCAGCTCCACAAAAGATGCCTTCTGAGGCAGATAAGGCTGAGAGACCTCTGAGAGAACTATGAATGGTCCAAGGTCATCCAGCTGGCTGCAAGTGGAGGAGTGGGCAATCATGCCCCATTCTCCAGACTAGGGGTTACCACTCTTAACCACTACCTCCAAGCTAGCTCTCCAGGACTTTCATTGTCCTTTGGGTTCAATCTTGATTCCTGTTGGCTGAACAGCAGGAAATCAAATGTAAGAAATGAACTGAAATAAATGCATGAACTAAAATGCACTAGGCCCTTGTACTAACAATTGTGAACAACAAGAAGTTTCTTAGAAAAGTCTTTTTCTGACTGATTTTCTGTCTCTTGGTCTACCTAATTAGCCAAAGAGCTTTCCTGTAGGAAAAGGAGAGGCGGAAGCTTTAAATCCCCTCAAAGCCACCTAATATTAAGTATTTGAAACTGAAACTCTCTTCAGTATTGACAGGAGAAAAATCTCCTCTTAGGTAGGTTTCCAGCCACTCTTATTGTTACTAATTAGTTTGTTCCCAAAAGAAGAATGTGACCTGTTCCTACAACGTGATGAAGTAAAAAAAAAAATACAGAGAGAAAATCTCTAGAGTTCATGTCCATATCATAAAAAGTTAGTGCTAGAAATGAAGAAATGCACTTAGCCACTTATTTTGACAGCTCTTATAAATATCAGCTTTACATAACAGAATCAATTCAGGTCTTTCGCAATGCAGAGCACTAGCTGGGTGACGGTTTTCAAGGAGATGTACATTGTTGAGAGGGAGAGGTAGCAAAACTCTGCAATGGAAAGACTGGAGATTGTGAGTGTTTCTCGGGAATGTCTTGTGAGAAAGAGAATATCTTTCTTGTGCCATGATATCCTTCACTGGCAGTCTTCAAGCAAAGGTTGGATACACACTTTTCTTGGATGCTTTAGGATGCTTAGGGCTGATCCTGCGTTGAGCAGGGGGTTGGACTAGATGGCCTGTATGGCCCCTTCCAACTCTATGATTCTCTGATTCTAACATTAAAGGCATATGGCAATCCAGTTGGCCGTGGGTGCTTGAAAAAAGAATGGAAGCTACAAGGTAGCCGATGGTTGGATCAATTTTTTTTTTTCACAAGCGAAAAAGAGCAGAGAAAATTTGAGAAGCAAAAAAACAAAAAAGGAGGCTGTGCTGGGGATCATGGGACCTCCAAGGATTATGGGAACTCAGGCTGTAGTCAGGAGAGGGATTAGGTGGGGTTGAGTGGAATAGATAACTGGATCCAAGCTTCTTCTTAATACACAGTTCAAGTCATTTGACCAAGGAGAAGCCCAGAAGGGATTTTCCAATCACACCACAATAATCTAACTAGAATATTCAGATTAACCTTCTTTGTTCCATCATGATGCACTGCCATAATTACCTGGTGACAGCCACAAACCTTACCTAAAAGCAGGGGTCAAATGCCAATGCAAGCAGAGGCATAGAGGAGCCCAATGTAAGAGTCGTCCGCATGGGTCGTCTGCCCTAAATTCAATACAGTTGGGAGGCAGATTTATTTCTTGCTTCTCTACAGCATTAAGGTTCATTCTTGTATTTCAAAGGTTTCTCAATCTTTCTCAAACCTGGTTGTTGAGAAGTTTGGGGGAAAGGTTGCAATAAAGATAAGATGGCTGCTGTGTGATTGGGAAATTATGGATTTTTTCACCTATACCTCTTCTCTGTCATTAATCCTTTGGCAAACATTTCCTCCCCAGTCCCCACAATACGAGCAGATTTGAAAAAAAATTGCCAATGTCATACCATTATTTTGATGTACCATTATAATAATAACTAGGGGACAAGCCTGTTGCATTCAGGAATACAATGGACGCTAGATTAGGGGGGTGGAGTGGAAGAACTCTTCAAATGGCCTCCCCCTCCACCCAGGATCTGGAAAGGCTGCAGGCAGCTGTTATGGAATACATCGGCAGGGGCAGCTCTCATGCGGCAGGGATCTGTAGCCTCCAAGACTCAGAGGGAAGTGGAAGAAGGAGGGGTGGTCAGAGGTGCTAGGACAGAAGGTGATTGGCTGGCTGCTGAACAGACAGGCAAGCCAGTTGGAGGAGGAGGCACTCAGGGGTGGGACAACCACCCTGAGTGGGTGTTAACTGCTGGGTGGCACTTAAGCCATGAGACCCGCTCCTCCTCCAAGGCCTTACCAATAATATATTATGTGGAACAGATTCCTAGAGAGCTGTGATGTTACTTCTGGGTTTTCTAGAACTGATGTCATACCAGTGCTGATAAAAGTACACCCCCCACCCATTGTCCCTGTCCCTGGTCTACTGGTTGACCAACCACACCTGGCAACTCTACAACCAGTATGTTTTTCCCCCCAGGTAACATGGATTTTCAAAGAGCCTATGGGTCATCTCACATGGCCATATAACAAAGGTTTAGTTCTGAATGTAAACGTGAATACTCCAGTTAGCAGCATATATAACCAGACCATACATGCAGAGAAGAAGAAGAGTTGGTTCTCATATGCCGCTTTTCTCTACCCTAAGGAGGCTCAAAGTGCCTTGCAGTCGCCTTCCCTTTCCTCTCCCCACAACAGACACCCCATGAGGTGGGTGAGGCTGAGAGAGCCCTGATATCACTGCTTTTATCAGTGCCATGGCAAGCCCAGGGTCACCCAGCTGGCTGCATGTGGGGGAGTGAAGAATCAAAACCGGCTCGCCAGATTAGAAGTCCGCACTCCTAACCACTACACCAAACTGGCTCTCTGCAGTGGGAACAAGTTTGTCGCATGCTCCTGTTACAGTTTCCTCCCCAGATATGAAAACCATGGCTTGTGGCCTAGGAACTGTTTTCTTTTGGGGAAGAAAGTTGTGAAGGAATCATCAGGTTGCTTTTCTTCCCCCTTTTTGTCGGCTCTCCAGAATGTGCCTTCCATGATGTTCATCTCAAAGGTAGAAAAATAGCTCTTATTCATTCACCCACTCAAAACAAACCTCAGATAATTAAAATGTCACTTTAAAAAATCGTAAAAAAAACCCATGAAAATGTACTCAGACATGCTTACAGCCCACTAGAAACTCTTACCCTCTTTGAAGAATGCTCCAACAATATGCACAGAAAGGTGAAAAGAAATCGAATACATATCATGTCAAAAGAGATTTTAAGTTTTCTGCTGTGTTGCTGGTACTTGAAAAGCCTCTTCATTCATACATTAGGCTTTGAAAGTTGAGCCACGAGCTGAAACAAAATGATGCCAATGTGCAGAAGCAGAGAGACGATATGTTGGTAAAACTAAAAATGCAGCGTGTAGTAGTGTGTAGTGTGTAGGTCCCATTCTGCATGGAGGTGCAAAACTCACACTGCCTCCTGCTTGCAAAGATGTGGTTGTAAGCCGCGCATTTGCAAGCTTCCTGACGGGAGACCCCTCCTGCATTTTCCCGCCACCTCATTGCTGCTTTTTGCCTCCTGACAAGGTGGCAAGGGAAAACAAGTTGGACTTCTTCCCGCGCTGCTCCTTGGCTTGTCAATCACAGCAAGCCACTAATCACGGTACATCGGTTGTCTCAGGGACTCAAACTTCCATCCTCATGAGCCCTGAAATTAATTATTTTTTAAAAGCCCTTCACTTCCACATTGCTATGAGATAATGCCACAACATTAAAGCATTTGTTATATTAAATTAACATTTCTGCATTGCTATGGAGAAATTATTATAGAAACAATGATAAAGCATTCCCCCACCTTTTGGGGATTTTTTGTTGTTTTGGTCTCTGTTTATGTTCTGGTAGATTTGTGAGAGGCTGGACATGGTGGCTGGACCCCAAAGAGAGACTGTGTATAAACAGTAAGGCTTTAAAACAAGGAACATGGATACCTCGCTGATTGGGAGAGGGCTGATTCATCACATGCCCCTATTTCCCTTTTCCATTCATTCCCCATAGCCAGAAAAGACAAACGGGACTGTGCTTTGTCTGCCTGATCCCAAAAAGACGGTGAATACTTAAAGGAACATTTTATGTTAACTTAAGCAAAGTAGCTTTATGGTCCCACAGCAACGCAGAATACGGTATTTATTTTTTTTTTAATTTTTTAGCAGGAAATGGAGTTTCTCCCTTCACACAGACTTGCTCCTGGTTGCTCCATGAAGTGAAGCATGATAAGGACCCATTATGCACGGGGGGAATAACGCACATTCGGGGTGGAATGGCAGCGACTAAAATCACCGATAACGCACGGAGCCGGCTGCAACCGGCCGCAGCTTTGGTGCATGCCGCCGAAAAAGCCGTGTTAGCGAAACGCGGAAGAAAGCGCAGCTTCCGGGTGACCGGGGCGCAACCAGAACTGGCGCCGGAATCGCCGCGTGCATAATCGGTTTTGCCGCTGTTGCATCCCGTCCCATGCATAATCGGTGTGCTTCGCGTCTTCCCCCTCTGCGTTTTCCATGTGACCTGAAATCGCCGTTTTGGCGGCCGTGCATAATGGGCCAAGAAGTGGCAAATCCAGTTTTGTCAATTTCTCTCATCTCGAGGCAAATTTGGCCAAACCTCAAGACAGCTTTGGGTTGCTGACGATCTCATGTGGAAGCAGCAATAAAACCCTGCATCAACCAGAGGCTGTTCAGGGGGAAGTTCTTCATGTGGAATCAGTCCAGGATCAGGGAGACCCAGGTTCAAATCCTCCAACAGCCATGATGCTTGCTTTGAGAACTAAAGGGGAGGGGAATATGAAAGTACAGGGGGGAAATGTTTTGATATTCTTTTGCAGTCTACCATAGAGTAACATCTTGTTTTATACTCATAATCATTGATAAAATGAGAAACATTTTCATCTCTTTCTGCTTTTTTTCTGAAGATCCACAGTTTGACCGGCTGGGCCCAGGAATGAAGCTCAACAAATATAAATAACTTGGCTGTAAGCACCACTGAATGTACAGGCAAACATGCTAAGGGTCACACTGCATCCTTCAATGAAGAGTCATGTGACAGAACAAGCTAGGTCAAAGCAACATTGAGTCCAGGAGCAACTTTAAGACCCACAATGTTTTATCCAAGGTAGAGTCTTTTGTGTGTATGCACATTTCATCAGGTACAGAAAATAATCACTTTGAAATTTGCCATCAAATGGCATTTCTCCCAAAGCCAAAGAACTAAAGTCTTTGAGTGGTACTTATGAATGAAGCTAAAGCCTTCTATTCTTTTGCTGATTCAGAGGTAAACAATGGACAAAAACACCCTTTAAGGAAATCCTTCGACACAAACATTGATTCTCTAAACCAGGTTTCCTCAACTAGGGTTTCCTGAAACCCTGGGGTTTCTTGATAGCCCTGGAAGGGTTTCCTGAATGAGTGGGAGTTAAATAATGTTTAATATTTATGTTTAAACGTTGCCAATTGTTTATTGAGTGATATGACCATTTATGGCCCTTCCTCCCAAAATGGCCAATAATATGCCTGGAGAGGGCGGGAAGGGGAGGGACCCTGGGTGGGCATACGCACCAACTATACTCTGCACACTTGCACCACTTCTGGGGTTCCTCAAAGCCATAAGAATGTTTCAGTAGTTTCTCAATGATATTCCCAATGATAAAAAAATTGAGAAATGCTAACTTAGCTATTAGATATAAGGATGGAGTTTTTTGCATATGACTGCAACTGCATATATCCATTGTTGGCCCATGGTCAAACTGAGGAGAGAAAGTGTGGAAGAAAAACACAACTCAACCAGACCTTTGGGAAAATATTGGTATAGCCTGCTCTGCGCTCGTCCTCTACCGCCGCAAACCTGCTCCACGCCCCTACTCTGCCGCGCCCTGCTCTCCGGCCGTCCCCCTGTTTTACGGCTGCCGCTAACGCGCCACCCACCCGTGCAGCCACCCCAACCCCAAACATGCCCATTTTTATAAATGGGCTTTTTTTCTAGTGTATTTAATAATCAAGCTTACCATGTCCAAAGGTTTCAATAAGATCTGTCAGTCAACTCAGCCATGAACGCTGCCCAGACAAGCTTGCATTGGGTTTTTGCAACCCTGTGTATGAACAGAGATACTGCCAGTTCAAACCAGTTGGAAGTCATTAGCACCATTAGGGCCTACTGAGAACATAGGAGGTTTGAAAAAAATCACACACAGGATTAACTTATGACTTGATTTGGATGATTTTTGACTGGTTTAATTGTGTGTTTAAACAACCGCCTGCTAAGCAGAGCATTTAAACAGCAAGGTTGAGTGGGGGTACTAAAACTCAATTGGACTGCGCAAGAATCAGCATGCGTAAAAAGCCACTTGTGCTGTATTCATACAGTTAAGAAGGAACACAGCAAATCAATGTGTCAAACAGCTATACACAGGTCAATGAACAGTCAAACATCATAAAAAGACAGCTTCCTGTTCACATCTGGCAAATACGACATGAGCTGAACTGACAGGTGTTTGGACATCCCCAGAGATAAAACACTGCAAAAAAGCAATTGTTATGTGAATGCTCAAAACAAATCTTGATTCAGTCATGCAAATGATCACATCTAGGGGCTTTTTTTTTTGTAATTCTTTATCCATGCCTCTCCCTTATCTGTTATCTATCAACAAGGATGGACACTGAATCACATACCCCCCCTTACGAACATCTGGAAGTATCATATGCCAGTAAACGCAGCACCATGGGACTCTTCTGGCTGTCTATCTCTTAATGGGTTGTTTCCACTTAGGAGCCATTTTTCTTGCTTTACTTTTTACACATGCAAGAGGGTGAAGAGCAAGACCTTGGTTATTAATTGTTGATAGACCATTGACTACGCCATTAATTTCTCAGATGGGAGGAAACAGACAAATTTCACCAGGGTCTCAGCTTGTCTTTCTGTTGCCAAATCCTTGGTGTTAAGGAATTCTGAGATTTCTAGGTTTCCAGAAAGATGGCTAGACATCCTGGTGACAAGAAATGTCAGTTAGATGAACTATATGGTTTGACTCCTGATGCATAGAATCATAGAATAACAGAGTTGGAAGGGCCCTGATGGGTCATCTAGTCCAACCCCTTGCACTAGCAAGACATTCACAACCCTATTGCTCATCCACTGTAACCTCACCCCCTTGAAGCTTCACAGAATCAGCCTCTCCGTCAGATGGCTCTCCAGCCTCGGTTTAAAAATTTCCAAAGATGGAGAACCCACCACCTCCCAAGGAAGCTTATTCCACTGAGAAACCGCTCTAACTGTCAGGAACTTCTTCCAGATCTTTAGATGGAATTTCTTTTGAATTAATTTCATCCCATTGGTTCTGATCCATCCCTCTGGGGCAAGAGAGAACAACTTTGCTCCATCCTCTACATGGCACCCTTTTGAATAGTTGAAAATGGTTATCAGATCCCCTCTCAGTCGTCTCCTCTCTAGGCTAAACAGACCAAGCTCCCCCAACCTTTCTTCATACGTCTTGGTCTCCAAATCCCTCACCATCTTGGTTGCCCTCCTCTGGACACATTCCAGTTTGTCAACATCCCTCTTCAACTGGGGTGCATAAAGGTGTGCCTCTTTCACAGGTGCAAATGCTGCCTTTGTGAAGAACAGGGAGGGGGGGAAGCCCTGTGATTTCCAGACTCTGCTTCTTGGATTCATGAGGAAGAATATATTTGCAGCTGCTTGCCTGGTGCTAATGATGTTTCAGTACATATCATCACAGTTAAACAGTTACACAGAGCTTTTGTGTATGGGATAGAAATATTTACTTTTGTCTGTGACACCACCTAATTGAAAATCATGGGGAGGAGGAGGATAACACAGGATATCATTTATTAACCAATCACTGAATTAATTTTTCATAGCAGGTAGTAAAAGAAAGGATACCTTCATGTGGGGAGCCATGTTGGTCTGAAGCAGCAATTCAAATTTTGAGTTGAGCGGCACCTTTAAGTCCAACAAAATTTTATTAAGGGAAATCAGATGCCATACATGTTCCTTAAGAATAAAAGTAAAGGAAAAGGTATCCCCTGTGCAAGCACCGAGTGATGTCTGACCCTTGGGGTGACGCCTCTAGCATTGTCTTGGCAGACTCAATAAGGGGTGGTTTGCCATTCCTTTCCCCAGTCATTACCGTTTTACTCCCCAGCAAGCTAGGTACTCATTTTACCGACCTCGTAAAGATGGAAGGCTGAGTCAACCTTCAGCTGGCTGCTGGGATCGAACTCCCAGCCTCATGGGCAGAGCTTCAGACAGCATGGTGGCTGCCTTACCACCCTGCGCCACAAGAGGCTCTCCTTAAGAATAGCCAAGTGCAAAGAGAGCCCAGCAGCCATGGTTTGGGTTTATGGTACAGTTGGAAGGTACATGCTACAACATAGGAGTTAGCATCCTATAATTCCCTTTCCCCCAAATATTGCTAATGTGATTGCCTCAACTCCCATATGGAGACTCACAATTACAGCTTAATGTCTACTTGCCAGACTCCACTACTTAACTGGAAACCCCCTGGAAAGGACTCGCCTAATCATCAGTCAAATTCCAAGCTACTTGTATTGCTAAACCTTCTACAATCTCTGGTTCAGGCTTCCTTCATGGGCAGTTTGCATTGTGACCAGATATTGTCAAAGGCTAGTTGCCAGCTTTCCTTGTGTTGTCCCTTTACACAAGTCCTCATAGGTCAAGGAAGAAGCTTCCTGAAACCCTCCTCTTTCTTCTACCCATCTTTTTTTTCTTGGCAAAGGCTGGTCATACTCTTCACTCTTCAAGACCTCCCTCTCCTTCATTATATATTTGAGAAGTTTCTAACAGAAACTGAAGAACTGGAGAAAGTACAGTTGGTTCCAACTTCCAGTTTCTTTGATAAAACACTTTAAAAAAACCTTCCTTATTTTTATTTATTGAGTGATTTTAGTATACCTCCCACACACACACATGGAAGAAGGTTGGTTTTTATTCCCCATTTTTCACTGCCCAAAGGAATCTCAGAGCAGCTTACAATTACCTTCCCTCCCTCTCCCCACAACAGACACGCTATGAGGTAGGTGAGGCTGAGAGAGTTCTGACAGGACTGCTCGATGAGAACAGCAATATCAGGGCTGTGACTGTCCCAAGGTCACCCAGCAGTCTGCATGTGGAGGAGCAAGGAATCAAACCCGACTCACCAGATTAGAAGCCACCACTCTTAACCACTGCTCAACACAGGGTCTGGGCAATTCACAGTGTGCATCACATGTAGATTGTCTATGAAATCACAGTTTAAAACATTATTTTAAACTGTGATTCATCGATCTGCCTCCAGGACAATTTCACAGACAATATGCACTTTTAATCAGGTTCTAACTCGGTGGAGGGAAACCTGGAGAAGGTTTGTATAGCAAAAGGGATTGAGATACTTACTGTTCAGTGTTTTTATTGATGTGCACTTGGACTCCTAGGTGTTGATTAACACTACACAAAACATAACCTTTAGAAATCCATGATAATTACCTCACAATTATTTCTATTAGTATTTCATCTTTGTGAATGTGCATGTGAGCGGGGACTATGGCTTAGAAACAACCTGAGAATACAAAATGTTGTAGGTGCTTGTGAATGTACCACACCCTATAAAAATAGATATTTAAACAGTTAAAAGTTACCTATTTCCAAACAGAAAGAAACTCCAAAATATTTTTAGAAATTCTGATGGGGACACTTCTAGAAATCTCCTCAGAATACATGACAGAGATGAACATACCTGTGAGGTAAAAAAGAAAAAGTTACAAGGCTAGTTTTCCATCTATATTTTCATGATAAACTGAAAGTTACTATTTTTATTACATTTTAATGGTTGATCTACCAACGTTTGTAAAAACAAAGGTCAATTCAATAGCTGAAAATACTTGCAACGGCCTTGGTGGAAAATGAAGAAGGATTTAAAGAAACGTGAAAATGTAGCTGATAGGGTCATAAAGTTGAACAGCTGAATACGTTTAATTGACCTATATTCTTCCAAAGGCCATAAACTTTGTCATAATTTGTAAATGCCACAGAACCTTTCCAATATTAATAGCAAACCTTAATATATGAAGCTGAGAAGACTTTTAAGTGAATGAAAAAAAGAAAGATTAAAAATAATCCTAAAAAGGGTCTTGTCATCTACCGCAGTACTTAAAAGAAGCAAAGAGTAGCATGGGTCATTAGAAGTCATGGAACATCACCTGTCTTAATAACAGGGTATAGAAGTTCTTTCATGAGAAAGATCCAGAGGGTAGTGAAAATGATAAGACATAATTTCATTACCAACTTTCCCCAGCAACTGAGTTACTGCTGTGAGGAACAAAATAAGAACACGAGAACAGATGGATTGCCTTACTGAGTCAGATTGAGGTTTTTCTCCACTCCAGCTTTCTGATCTTGCTCGAAAACCAGCCCGATGCCTCTGGGTGTTCACATGGTTTCATTGACTTTAAGCATCCTTGACAGTTGTCAATCAACATAATATTGAAAACCCTAGGCAGCTTATTGCGGGATTCAATCTATATTTTTTGAGGTCTTGAACTTTTGCTTATTGACCTCTCTTCACTGAATTAGTGGGAACAACTGTTCACCCATCTTTAAAACATCCTTGTCAATATATGAAAACTTCCAGACCAGGGATAGTCAACTGGTAGCCTATAGATCAATTGTGCCAATGAAGCAATCTTTTCTTGCCATAGCAACCTTATTAAATGATAATATAATCTTGCACAATTGGGAGGAAAGGGGGGTTTGCTTCGACCTCCTAAGAAACAGAAAGGCCCCATATCTCAACATTCTGTCTTTCAGACAACATCTGGACTCCTTACTGAGGAAGTCGTTCCTATAAATTGACATCAGCTTTGTTGACATAACCCTTGAGAGGGTTGAGAAAAGTCACTTATTGTCTGAAGAGCTACACACTTGGTTAGGGAAAAGGAATAAGAAACTGAAACTGCCGACTTTCTTTTAGTCCATGAATGCTGAACATCTTACAAGTGACTGAAGGCGTCGCTGGAGGGCCTCCTCCCCCACGAGGGGATCTATGTTGCTGGAAAATGATAATAGATCCAAGCACATGCAAGAAGCCAGTCATGAGTCAAAGCACCACAGAATCATAGAATCATAGAATAATAGAGTTGGAAGGAACCTCCTGGGTCATCTAGTCCAACCCCCTGCACTATGCAGGACACTTACAACCCTATTGCTCATCCTCTGTAACCAGCCATCCCCTTGAGCCTTCACAGAATCAGCCTCTCCATCAGATGGCTATCCAGCCTGTTTAAAAATCTCCAAAGATGGAGAACCCACCACCGCCTAAGGAAGCCTGTTCCTCAGTATTCCATGCAGTTGCCTGTGTAATACAATGCGTTTCCTCACACATGAACCACAGAATAGCAGTGAGGGAAGGCACATGCCTAGTGTTTGTGATCCAATTTTAAAACAATTATGAACATTTGATTTAAAAGCATTGCTTGAAAGCTCAAGGACGTTGTTTAAAATTTGTAATCAGGCAGAGGAGAGTTCACACATAGACCGTTTATGCACTGGAGGTTTCATGCCAGGCTGCAGGCTGGAGTTTTAGTCGTGGCAGGTTGCCCCACCTCTTCCTGCACCCACACGGGGAAGTATTTGGCCTGGTGCACCTCATCTGCCCCTGATTTGTACTCCTGCATGAAAGCTAGGGCAGTGAAGTTCCCAGTGAATAAACGGTCATAGTGAGTATAATTTCAAACTGAACATCTCATAATGAGATGACAAGGTAAAGCTGAAGGCAGACAAAACTCCAGTGTGAGATGGATTGGCTGAACAAAGGAAGCCTCAGCTTGCAAAACTTGAGTGAGGCTGCTAACAACAGGACATTTTTGGAGGTCATTAATTTACAGGGTTGCCATAATTGGCAGTCTTCACTGGCAGTCTTCAAGCAAAGGTTGGATACACACTTTTCTTGGGTGCTTTAGGATGCTTAGGGCTAATCCTGCGTTGAGCAGGGGGTTGGACTAGATGGGGGGGTTGGACTAGATGGTCTGTATGGCCCCTTCCAACTCTATGATTCTAAGTTGGAAGTGACTTGGCAGCATGTAAGATACACACATATCTGATCAAACTTTCTAATAATCAGCACCAAGAATAGACTGGAAACTTAAATAGGGATGTGAGGACGGCAACAACTTTAAATATGAAAAACACCAAATTGTAAAGATTGGCAGTTGTGAATAGCCCAGAAATATATTTAAGTAACATATATTTTTCTTCTGGGTTCTGAAGATGTTGTATGTTTATAATGGGTTCTGATTATTTAGACAGCTGAGACGTAAAATGTAGAATGGGAGGGAAATCAACTCAACGTGTCTTTTCTCAATAACTTTAGACATTTTCATATCTGTTATTAGTAACACTTTGGGGGTCCTGGTGCCCTGAGCTATTGACATTCTGTTTAAAGAAGATCCAAGGCATTTGGAGATTTAAATTCCTCTTTTTAAAAAAACCACACTAATGTTAGAAACCTGATAGTAATGACCTGTGATAACTGTTACATTGTTAAGGTGAAAACTAAAGTTTCTCAAAGTCGTATAGATCACCCCTGAGCTCATCTTTCAACCTTCCCACTTCTGAATTTGAAAAGTCTCTTTCAGCTAGATGAGTTATTCAGTACTTCTTAATGAACTGAGCGAGTTGCACTTTTTGACCTTTGTCTGCTCACAATAGCTTGTTGGGAGCTGATCTACACATCAAGCCAATTGAACTGACATTTATTTAGTCCTTACATTTGTCCCCCACTTTTGTTCACTCAAACAACACAAGGCAGAGAACATAGGACTCCTGTAAGTCCCTCATCCAGATGTCTCACCAACCTTTACCATACCCTGTGACCAGCTTTAATATTGGTAGATTCTGGGTGGTACCACTGGTAGATTCAGAATAGTTCCCATTCAGGTAGAACTTTTAAAAATTCCACTTTTAGATACTCCCATCGATGTTTTTTAAAACCTTAAAAACAACTTGTTTGTATACTTTAGTAGTTTGGAGAGAAAAGGGCTCAGAAACAGCAACTAAAACACCAGGCTGGGAATTGCTGAGATTTTGTTTCTTTCTAAACCTGGAGCTGTTGCAGAGAGGAACAGGCTAAAACTGGAGGCGACACTTAGACCTACAGCGGTGGACCGGGGCATTTTTGCAATCCCACATTCCTGAAAAACACACACACATACACAATGCACACACACACACCCTCCATGCAGCGGAACCTATCCACTGCTGCTGGGTGGGGGACATATAAAGCTGCAGAGCACCGCAGCACCGCCCCAGTGGCAGCCCAGCATAACCACCGCCATGCAGAATTAGCCTTTCTGCTTGATTTCTTTGAATTTCATCAATGTTGCTGGATACGGTTCCCCGAATACTTGAAACTATCCTAAGACTTTGCATCGAAGCACTCACAATTAATATCCAGTGGTCCTCCAAGCATTCCTATTCATTCTCACAGCCAATCTCTCAACCGTCCTTGCAAACACAATTTCATTTGAAATGTCTTTGTGATCTTCCGATCCTGCAGACCCATCCTTATTAATTTTAGGCATCTCATTCACCAGATTAGTTTCCCAAATAGCCTCTGACCATATAGATTGTTCAGCAAATTGCGTTAGAGAGCAATCCTGTGCTATCTACAGAAACATTTTTTTTTAATCATGTAGTAATCACTCTCACAATCTCAGTAATTAAAACCCTCCATGATCAAAGTGCCGGCCTCCTTTTCTTATCAGAATAGCATTTGCTGCTCTGCTTTCTACAGCTGCCCTGGAGGGTTGTCAGGCTTTGGCGAGCTTCATTGTTTCTTATCTCTGAAGCTTTCTGTTGGATCAGCCAAAATATTTACTTCCTTCTCGGAAGGCTCACTATCACTCAGCGGCACACACAGCTCAGGTGGAACTTCACTCCATTCTGCTCAGACCTTCAGAACGTTTTGTGGCCTTGATTTTTCATACTCTCAGTCATTTCTTTCCTTGACCTTGTCTCCATTAATCTAATAATATTCATACTCTACTCGGAAAAACTCAAGTCCCAATATAGTAGCCTTGTTATGTACGCTCAGATCATGTTTGCAGTATGCTTTGGGAGAAACTGTTTTCCCTTTCATCAGCTCCTCCATTTGCCTTCTCGAGAATGATTGGGGGCAGGGGGGGGGAGCTATACACACATGAATTAAGGCCCACCCATACAATAGAAGAAGGAGAGTTGGTTCTTATATGGCGCTTTTCTCTACCCAAAGGAGGCTCAAAGCGGCTTACAGTCGCCTTCCCATTCCTCTCCCCACAACAGACATCCTGTGAGGTGGCTGAGGCTGAGAGAGCCATGATATTCCTGCTCTGTCAGAACAGATTTATCAGTGCCATGGCAAGCCCAAGGTCACCCAGCTGGCTACATGTCGGGGAGTGCAAAATCAAACCCAGCATGGCGGATTAGAAGTCCGCACTCCTAACCACTACACCAAACCGGCTACACCAAATTGGCAAAAGTATTTACATTTCATTTTTTCCCCCGTTCCCTCTTAATTCATATTTCATGCTGTATGACACATTTCAGAATCATAGAATATTTATAGAATGGGCAACGCCAGCTGGTGTAAGTCCAGCATCTGCCCTGGGGCCGGATAGGTTAGGAATCAAGGGAGACCTGAAACCTCCACTGATATTTCTTGCACAACTAGCCTGACATGCTCAGGATATTTAATCAAATATATGAAGCTTTCATATAGATTTGAAACAGTTTATACCAGGGGTCATCAACCTGTGGTCCTCCAGATGTTCATGGACTACAATTCCCATGAGCCCCTGCCAACAAACGCTGGTAGGGGCTCATGAGATGTGTAGCCCATGAACATCTGGAGGACCACAGGTTGACTACCCCTGGTTTATACCACACAGAAGCATACTTAGTTATAGGGTTGCCAAGAGTTCCTGGGAATGCTTAGAACTACCAAAAAGTGACAATCATTGGCAATCACTGGAAGATCTTTACTTGCAGGAAAGTTACTTCTCAGGGGGTTTGTTCATTGATTTTTAGATTTTTAATTACCTGGTCTAATCTCCAAAGTGGAAACCAAATGTTATAAATTATTGGGCTTATTATTTTTTAAAAAAAACATCTAAATTCTATTAATATTCTGCAACAGCTTTTAGTTTTTCAGCTCCTTTGTCTTATTTTTTCCCCCCAGCAAAGCAAGTTTGTTATTCAAGGGTCCATTGAGATCACAACTGGTTCTCCAGCCAAGCCACCCAAGCTGCCTCCCGGTATGGTACATTAAGGAGGAGACTGATGTGCTCTTCAACATGCCACTTGTGACTCTTCTGAGCACCGTTGCCAATTGTGACACCTGCCCAACATTTCAGGAAAGTATGCAAGGCCCATTAGGACTTGGGGTTGGCAGGTAGTTAGCACTCTGAAACAGCTGCTGCCAGAAGGACTGAAGACTAAGTAAACCATACGCTTTCTTCAGCTGTGAACTCGAGCCAGGGAAGGAAGCAGAAACTTGCCTGCCCTTTTTTAATAGCAGCTTCTGAGCCATCATCCTAGCACCCAAGCAGTAGCCAAAAGGAAAGCAAGCTAGACCAACAGCAAACTGGATCTAGATGACCAAGCTTTGGAGTTAAAATCAGAAGCTTTCTTGGTTGAGAACCAGCAGAAATGGAGAGGTGCAAGGTCACAAACATCATTTTTTTTTCTTTTGGTTAAAATCTGGAAGTAGCATAGAGTAGCTCTAGAAATTGCTGAAGCTCTATGGTAAGAGCATAGAGTTCCTACAGCTAGTGTGTGTCCCTTCCTGGTAAAACATAGCAGTGTCAGTGATGTCACTTTTTCATATTTTATTTCTTCTCCTGCTGCTATTTGGAATGGCAGCAGACAATGAGACTTGCAGGCAGGATGCCTTTAATCTGATTTTTAAAAAAGATTAGAAAGGATTAGGAGAGGCCTAAGGGCTATTGGCAATCATGATAACTAAGTGGGATCTTCATAATCTGAAACCATCACTTTATCTTACTATGAGATCATAGCCAAAGTCTTACCTTTTGTGAACGCTATTAATTTAACATTCCGCATGACATCTTAACCAACCACAAAGCTCCCGCCGAACTCCTGCAACAATCGGAATTTTATAGCGCTTAGGGGAAAATCCAGAAAAGTGGATCCCCCCTGAAAAAAACGTTACACTTCTGAGCACAAGCTGCAACACATCAGTGAAAGACATGTGCATTCTCAAAATAGCAGTAGAAAGAATGTCCCTCCCACGCTCTCGCCCCTGAGCTTCTGGAGATGCGGTCAACATTTTTTATTCTTTAGACCAGCAAAAGCAACAAATGAGCAAGGCTTCTCCAGCTAAAGTCCCTCCACAGAAGTGATTAACAGTAAAACAAAGCTCCCTACTGCAAGTGTCTTTAAAGTTCCCAAGCACAATACAGCCCCCTGTTCGACACTGCCCATAATTTCGGCCACAAATCACACCCATTGGGGGGGTTAATTAAACAGCATGTAAACAATTAAGTGCCAGCTTCTATGCCAGCAAAAAAGGTCTTTCTGAGACAATGATTGAACAAATATACATTGCAACTGGTGTGTTTGCGTTAAAAAAAACAACAGTTTTTAAAGGGAAAGGGGCTTTTCGGGAGCATGAACACAACAGTCCATTGGCTGTTCTGTTTGATTGATGGCCAGGGGCGGGAAGAAGCGCAAAAAAATATTCCTTCCTTTGTTGCGATTCCAGCGAGACTGGAAACCTGTGGAGAATGAATACAACGCTACTGGGACGTCAATATTCCACTAAAATTAAAGGTATGCGGAATAACAAAATTCTACTATTAAATATAGCGTTTCTGCATACTGAAAACATTTGGCAACATTGGTCCTTGTGCGAAAAGGCCCCAAATTTTGTTATACTACTTCAGACCAACACAGCTATCCACTTGAATCTATCTTTTTATATTTAGTTATATATATTTCCATGCTTTTGCTTCTCTGGTTTTCGCGGTTGATCTTTGTAATTCATTTCATTTCTATTCTGGACTCATGTTTTTATTAAAAACCATTTTTTTAATGTTCTGAATCCTTGCAGGGTCATGAGGTGACTCACAATAATAAAATATAAAAATACAACCCAATAAAAGGCTAAAAATATAAAATTATTATTAAAATAAATGAACAGCCCCCAAACAATAAAAACTCCAATTAAAATCCAAGACAGCAACCATAAACAAACATATGCACAAAACGTGTTTAATGCATTTTGTACAGTATTAGAATATAATGTATGTGTGTAATGTATAAGCCTGTTTATTGATGAACAAATCATGTAGAAAAACAGGTATATTTTATGGGAGAAACTTTTTATGTGGAACCCATTATAGGCTTCTTTAGAAAAGAGAGAGTGCATACAGGGCAATTCTTAACTGTGTTACATCCTTCTATGCCCTCTGAAAGATGGTAGAACTGTGCTCAGGATTCTGTTGTGAATGAGGCTTTTAAAATATTCATGAGGGGGGAGAAAATGGATAGAAAGAACATTTTTCTCCCTTTCCCATAATACGACAATGGTGGGACACAGGATTTCCAAGCAGTATCTGGCAACCGGCAGGAAGGTTGGGGGCATTCAGCGATAGGGAGAAATTTCCTTTAAAACATGCAGCTTCTTCTACTTATTGGAGGTCCCTACTGGAACTTACAAAGGGTTGTTATCAGAATCTCTATGGTAAAATGGGAGAATCCCTTGCCTCTACCAGAGATTTGGCAGCTCTACTAGAGCACCTTGTGTACCAGATCAGCAGCAATACAGACAAAAGTATTTTTCCCCATACAATAAGTAATTAACTTGGCAGGAAGGTATTTCCTGTGGGCTTGCAGAAAGTGCCTGGTCAGGAATAGCTATTTCCATCATAGGAGGATAAATAGCATGAAACTTCCCAACATTGTGTAACCATGGCAGCCATTTTAGGATTAGCTGTTTCACCCATGACAGCCAGGTTGCACCTGGCCTGTCTTGCAGTTCCATGGAATCAGTAATTTTGGGGATCTCTGAATAGGATTTGAGATCAAATTAGTGCTCTCATAGTCAGGGACAATTTCAGAGTGTCAGTTTTGCTAAGCTCAATGCACTGCGAGAACAAGAAGACTTTTAAAGCAATTTTTTCAAAAAGTCCTGTTGGCAGATTTTTGCCGCCACTGCTGAGCTACATACTCATTGTTGTTTAAGGCTGCATTAATTTCACTGCTTTTCTCCTTGTAAAGCTAGATGAGAGCTTCACAGTGAACAAATCTAACTGCAAAGCGAGGCCACTGTTGACCTTATTAGCTCTGATCTCATTATATTTGGGGGATGTTACCTTGTTATTTTTTGAGGGACCCAAGAGAAGTGGAATGCTAACTCATTATTGTAGCTTGTTAAGCCACCCAGGAAGTATGTGAGTTGGAACACTGTACATATATTAATTGTTTCAAGACTATTAGCCCCACCAAACAATGCCATGAATTTACTCATTGCAACCTTGAGATTTTGGAAGGAGGTTGTTAAAGCTGGTGGAGCAAACTGAGATAATCATCCAGCCCTGCAATGAAGTGCTTTGATTACTAAGGACCTCCCTTTACTGTTCTCCAAATGTGAATCCATTCTCCCTAAAGTACTGTGCACAGTTGTCAAGACAACATAAACCTTTTCCCAGTCTATTCCAAATCTTTGGACCAAAAGGTAAAATGGCTTTTCTGCTCTATACTCCAGCCATGGCAATGCAGACAAGCTGACACTAAAGTTGGATTGGTTTACTTTAGATCACATGTTCAAATATTGCTTAATGAAAAATGGCCTGCAGGCCTGCTTGATAGAAGGGATTTTTTAAAAAAATAAACAGAATTCTACCACTATCTCCTGTTTGCAGCCCAACCATGGGACTATCAACTCAATGAGCTATCTGTTGAGAGTTCACCCTCTGCTCAACCAAACTGAGAAATTGTGGCTGTTGTCCACAAATGCTTTGATTCTCTGTGTATCATCCTGCAAAACAACAAGACACAATTTCTACCTTGCTTCTCCCCCCCCCCTCTCAGATCAGGTTATGACCAGAACTGGAGATTGCATTGTAAATACCATTAAGTTCTGATATATAAAATGATATTGTCATAGTAGAATGGAAACCAGCATTGCGTAGCCTGATCTTGTCAGATCTTGGAAGCTAAGGAGGTTTAGTATATGGATGGGAGCCCACCAAAGAAGACTTTGTGGAGAAAGGCCATGGAGAACCATATCTGCTTATCAGTTTTCTTGAAAGCCTCTTCCTGAGATTGTGATGAGTTGGCAGTTATTTATTATAATCTCCCAAATTTCTTTCCTTACACACAGTTTTATCCCAATGTACATTCCAGGTAGCTTGGAACAAAGTTGTGGAACCCTGACATGAGTAAGCCTCCATTTCTTCAGGTGTGCCAGGAGACTTCATGAGAAGAACTATATTTCACTGTTCTTTGGCTAAGATATTTGGGTTGTTCTACTCAGGACAGCCCTGACCTGGCCAGATGGCCCATGCCTGATTTCATCAGAGCTTCAAAGCTAAACAAGATCAGCTCTTATTAATACTTGGACAGGAAAACAACCAAGGAAGTCTTAAGGTTGTTACATCGAAGCAGGCAATGGCAACTCACATCTGTTTGTCATTTACCTTGAAAATACTGCAGGGTTACCAGAATTGGGCCTTGACCTGATGACATTTTCTACTACCACCACTCCCAGGAAAGCTTTTCTGCTAACCTCCTCATAGACACAGGAGAGTCCTTGAACATTTTGCACCCAAAGCTATCAGCTTCTGGATTTCTAACCCCAGAATCTTGAGCTCTTGCTAGTTTTGGAGGAGGATCCCACAGGGCTAGCATTTGGAAGAAGATCCCTATCAGTGTAGAGAAGATGCAGGCACAGATGTGCATGGGGTAGAAATGTGGGAAGAGCTCCAACCACATTTTGTCATAAGTTGATGACATTCTTGTGCATTCAGACAATGAGGTGTTGAGACGTGAAATCACCGGGGAAGTTCTGTGTCTGATTTGCGACACAGCTAGCTTATTAAAACTGAGGTCAGGTATCTAGCACTCTCCTTGGGGATTGAAGGTAGAACTCCTGATGCCCAGCGGGAGAAAGTTATCTCAAAACTCCCTATCCCCACTCACATGGATTTTATCTGTGCTTTCCTGGGCACATGCAATTTTGGCCATGATTTCATTGAGTCATTTGCCAAGAAAACGCGGCCCCTGTATTTCCTCTTGAAGAAGAACCCCAAGTGGCAATGGAGTATGTCTCAGCAAAACACCTTTGCAGAGCTCAAGCACAGCATTGCCAGCACTCCAGTTTTGCCCACTGCAATATGAATAGACTTTTCAATGCTCAATTGGCTATCTCTGACCTTAGCATGGGTGCAACTCTGATTCAGCATCAGGCAGGATCTCAGAGAATTGTAGCCTATGCTTCAAGGAATTTAAGTTCTGTGGAAGTCAAGTTTAGTCCTTGCAAGAATGAATGCTTTACTGTCACCTGGGCTCTCATGCACTGGGAATTCATAACTGGAAATCCCAAAGTCATAGTACAATCTACTCATACCCCTTCTTGTATTGCTGATTAAATGACCAGCAGAATTGTGTTTGCCTAGGGGCTCCTAGGCAATCTCCTTTGTTTAACACCTATGACTCATTCTTGGGCAATCTGCCAGGGGAAATCGCTTTCTCCACTTCCATAGATAGACCCATTGCCATGATAGTTCCTTTTTTGTAGACCCATTATAGACATATTATCGCTCATCTCCAGACCTGGCTAGGCCATTTCCCAACTTCTTACTCATGGAAAATTACATCATGTGCTCACCAAGCTCCCAACTGAAGCTCAGCATGACCCCCTCTCCCCCAAACCTATAAAAACTCTGGCTTTGCCAAGCCAAAGTGTCTTCTGATTTGGATTATTTAGAACACCCTACAAGCTGGCCATATTGACCTGTTTCTCTGCCTTTCTGCACATTGAGATGGTAATTATACTGAAACTCCTTTTCCCTACTTTATTTTCCCTATCTGTTTGACTGCTAGTGTGCTATATATATTTTTGCCTTTTATCATTTTCCTCCAAATAAAGATTGTTGCTATTTTTACTATAACTATCTGAGTCTGCCTGGAGTTCATAAGGGTGTAATCACCTCATAAACATTGGCAAATGATCCATTTCTCTAAGTTACCAACTTGCGCTAAGCAAATTCCCCACTGCTGAATATACACATGGTGCAGGACACGTGCATAAGTGCGTTTCTGGTAGCAACATGATTGCCATTTCAGCTGGGGTTTGTCACATAGACCGTTACGCACTGGAGGTTTCATACCAGGCTGCAGGCTTGAGTTTTTGCAGTGGCAGGTTTCCCCACCTCTTCCTGCACTCACGCGGGGGAGCATTTGGCCCAGTGCACCTCATCCATCCCCAATTTGTGCTCCTGCACAGGAGCTGGGGCAATGAAGTTCCCAGTGCATAAACGGTCATATATAGTATGACTGAAAAGTCACATGTTGCCCATTTCTGATGAAACAGCGATTGCACATTTGTCCCATACATGCAAACACAGTGCTAGGAACATAATGAGTGTAAATGATTATATTCTGTAAATATTTCTATTTTCCAGGCATTGTACTGATTTTATTGAATGTCTCAACCAAGATGGCGGCCGGAGCAGTCATGAAATCAGACTGCTCCCGAAACTAAACAGGCCCAGCCCAAGAATAGCCGCCAAAAAAGCACCCAAATTGATCAGACAAAAAATAAAATAAAATAAGAAGAACCCCACCAACTTAGCCACAAAAATCCGAGGGAAAGCAACAGAACTAAACCCAAAATCTCCACAAACAGAAGCAAGAAGCAAGAACAAGTAAGAAAAAACAACAAAGAAAGACAGAAACGGTAAGGAAATCAACTAAATCAGCTAAAATAAAACAGAGGAAAAGAAACAGCAACAGCTGGGCAACAGCCACTGGCAGCCCACTAGCCCTGAGCTGCTCCACGGCTGGAGGCACCCAAAGATCACTGAAGCAGCTAGAAGGAGCCGATCACCCAAAGCAGCCTGTCAGCGCGAAAGCAAAGACCGCCCGCTGCAAGGGACCCTTCCACAGCTGCCCAAACAAAACCGGAGCCTCGGAGCCCGGCCAGTGCCTGCGACAACCGCCCGCACCCGCCACCCGCGGCCACCGCCCGAACAGAGCCGAGACCGCCACAGCTTGCCGCCACCACAGCTTGCCTCCGCGCCGCACCTGCCACCCGTAGCCGTAGCCGCCGCCGCCTGCGCCACGCTAGCAACTGGAGGCCGTCACGCTCCACGTGCGCCTACAGCGGCCGCCGAACTGAGCCGATCTTTCTCTGGAGCTGCTCCGCCAGTACCGCGCCGCGCTCACCACCCGTGCCCGGACCCATCGGCAAAAACCTGCCCACCATCACTGGACTCTGCTGCAGCTGCCCACCATCCCAGCACCGCAGACCCTCACTCCAGCCGCTCGGTGTGTGAGTAAGGAGAGGAAAAAGGAAAAAAGAAAGGAACACTCACATAGTCAAACAAAGAAGAAAAGTGAAGTACGGAACCCGGGGGGGGGGGCTTCTCTCTATAAGGGAGGAAATTACAAACATTAATCTAATCTACCTATAAGGAAGAGGGAGGAATACACAAATGGACGTTAATTGAATTTATTCCTAAAGGGGGGGGGATGTCAAACAGGCTATTAGAGACTCTGAGTGGGAATATCTCTACGTGGGGGAGGGAGAAAGCCACAAACAGACATAATTGTTCCCGGGGGGGAGGGTTGTCAAGCGAAATACTAGAAACTGAGCGGGAATAAACTGGGCGGGAAGAAAATCAAGCGAGGGAGGGGGAGGGAGAAGGTCACAAACAGACATAACTTGCTCCAAGAAGAGGGAAGGGACACCAACGAACTGCTAGAATTGAGCGGGAACAAATCGGGCGGGAATAAATCAAGTGGGGAAAAAACTGTACACCCAGAAGACAGAGGGGAGGAGGGGAGGGGAGGGGAGGGGAGGGAGAGAGAGTGAGAAAAAGAGGAAGACACCAACCAAACTACCAGCAACTCAGGGGGGGGGGAATCAGGCGGGAACACTGTGATGTGCACAGGAAAAGGGGGGGAGAAGAAAAAAGCCAGAGGAAAGAAGGGAGGAGACAGGAGGGGGGGGAGAAAAAGGGGGGGAAAGGGGGAGGGAAGGAGGGAGATATCATCTTATATTCAAAAAAGGGGGGGAAGGGAAAGAGATTAGCCCCAATTCATTCATCAACTACCAACCCACATTGATTGAGCCCAAATTAAAATAACACCTCCACTCACCTACCCAGCCAATTAAATTAACACCTCCACTCACCTACCCAGCCAACTAAATCAATACCCCTACCCAGCCAAAGTAATAAATCGGCACCAACTGATCCATCCCAAACCAATACAATTAATTAATTCTGACTCATCCCAAATAAAATTAACACCTTTACCACCAAAAACAGTTAACTACCATCAACTGAGCTATCTCAACCAAGAAGGAGAGGAATAACATTCTATAATCAAAAAGGGGGGGAGAGGGAAAGAGATTAGCCCCAATCCATTCATCAACTACCAACCCACATCTGAGTGATCCCAAATTAAACTAACACCTCCACCCACCTACCCAGCCAATAAAATTAATACCCCACTCACCTACCTAGCCTATTAAATTAATACCTCCACCCACCTACTCAGCCAATTAAATTAATACCCCACCTACCTACCTAGCCTATTAAATTAACACCCCCACTCACCTACCCAACCAATAAAATTAACACCTCCACCCACCTACCTAGCCTATTAAATTAACACCTCCACCCACCTACCCAGCCAAAAAATTAATACTCCACACACCTACCCAGCCAATTAAATTAATACCCCACCCACCTACCTAGCCTATTAAACTAACACCTCCACCCACCTACCCAGCCAATTAAATTAATACCCCACCCACCTACCTAGCCTATTAAATTAACACCCCCACTCACCTACCCAGCCAATAAAATTAACACCTCCACCCACCTACCTAACCTATTAAATTAACACCTCCACCCACTTACCCAGCCAATAAAATTAATACTCCACCCACCTACCCAGCCAATTAAATTAATACCCCACCCACCTACCTAGCCTATTAAATTAACACCTCCACCCTCCTACCCAGCCAATAAAATTAATACCCCACCCACCTACCTACCCTATTAAATTAACACCCCCACTCACCTACCCAGCCAATTAACACCTCCACCCACCTACCCAGCCAATTAAATTAATACCCCACCCACCTACCCAGCTAATCAAATTAATAATTCTGACCCATTCCAAATAAAATTAACACCTTTACCCACCAAAAACAGTTTACTACCACCAAATGATCTATCTCAACCCAACCACCAATTTACCTATCCCAACCCAACCACCAAGTAATCTATCCCAACCCAACATAATTAAATACCATCAGCTGATTCAGCCCAAACTCACCCGAACAATTAATGCTACCAATTGATTCACCCAATCCCAGCCTGAAGGAATTAAGCCAATCAACCAAACCTACCAACCTAATAATTCACCCCTAACCATCAACTACCCTAACAACCCAACTGAACCCCACCCGACTCATAAACCTATCAGCCCCAACCCAACACAGATCACATACACACCACACGCCCCTGGACTGGCAACCCTGAGATGCCACAACAGGCGATCGGGACCACCCTCCAGACAAACGTAACAATACACACAATACACACCCTACACCCAACACATAACTACACACAAGTGGAACCGGGAAGCCGTGAGATGCCATAACAGCGATCAGGGCCAACCTTCCACAGACACACAAAAATTACACATACAACTAGAACAAAAAAGAGCACAGAACCGGGGTTCAACAACAACCCTAGCTAGAACAAAAGCCAACAGTGTCCATGGAGCTCAGAAAGTTTAAAAAGACTGAGGAAGAAGAAAAAGCAGGGGCCCCAATGGGGTCAGGGATCCCAATAATAAGGGGAAAAGGCAGGGACAGCGGATGGCGGAGATACATCAAACCAAGGGGCCCAAAAACCACCCTTACTCGGGCCCCCTCCAGACTCCGCCCCATCCCTCGCGACACTAGGGTGGAGGCTGAGGTAAACAACCCGCCTCTGACACTGGTGCTGTGCAACGCCAGGTCAATAAACAACAAAACCTCTACCCTGCAAAACTACTTTGCGGAGCAAAGAGCGGACCTGGCGTGCGTGACAGAAACCTGGACCAGGGAGGGTGAAACAGTTGCCCTCAAAGATCTAGCCCCTGCCGGGTTCTCTGTCCTCCACCAGTCTCGGACAGCGGGGCGGGGAGGAGGGGTGGCAATCCTGACCCGAGAGGCTTTCTCCTTCAGGGCCCTTCCTGCGCCATCAATTCCAGGCATTGAATGTGTTGGCCTCGGATGGGGATCAATCGAGAGCGTGGCCATCTGGCTAGTGTACCGCGCGCCCAATGCACCGCCAGATGCTCTGCCTGCCCTGCTAGAGGCGGCGGCGGCCTGGATGCTACAGTTCTCCAGCCTATTAATTCTGGGGGACTTTAACGTCCATGCTGAGCTACCGTCCTCTAGAATTGGGCAGGACCTGGTGTCAACCATGGCAACACTAGGGCTCTCGCAATTTGTTGTTGGCCCCACCCATCAAGCAGGTCACACCCTGGATCTTATTTTCGGCGCAGGTTTGGATGTGGATCTGGTCACAACAACAGCCGTGCCATGGTCAGACCACTATGCTCTAAAGGCTCGGCTAAGGCTCCCACCACCTCCTCAGTTGGGTGCCGAGCAAATTTTAGCTCGCCCACGGAGACTTATGGATCCAATAGGATTCCGGAATGCTCTGCGGGAACCAATGCCTCCCGGCACTTCTCTCAATGGCCTGGTCAGTGACTGGCATAACAGACTGCTGACTGCCATTGATGAGATAGCTCCCCGACGCCCTCTCCGGCCCCGTCTCAAGCGAGCCCCCTGGTACACCGAGGAGCTTCGCGACAAGAAACGGGAACTGAGACGGCTAGAGCGAGTTTGGAGGAAGACTCGTGACGAAGCCTCGAGAACATCTTATAGAATGCAGATGAAAGCCTATGAGATGGCGGTGAAGTCAGTAAAACGCAATTTTTACTCGGCTACCATCGCATCTGCAGACTCACGCCCAGCTCAATTGTTTAAGGTAGTTCGATCCCTCACTGCCCTGATTGAAGGGCAACAAAACAGTAGCCAATTGGACATCAGCTGTGAGGCATTTGCGAGTCATTTTGCGGACAAAATCTCGACACTCCGCCACGACCTCCCCCCAACCTTAGATACAAAAAGTGAACTAGAGGCCCCTTGGCCGTCTTTGGAGAAAACTATGAGTAACTTCAGACGACTCACGCTGACCGAAGTGGACAGGATTCTAGCGACAACAAGACCAACTACATGCCCACTAGATCCTTGCCCATCCTGGCTCTTGAAAACAGCTGGCATAAAGATAATGGGCCCCCTCCGGGAGATAATCAACCTATCTCTAACAACAGGAGAATTCCCGGAGGGTTTGAAAGAGGCTGTGGTACGTCCACTGTTGAAAAAAACATCTCTAAACCCACAAGAGCCTAACAACTACAGGCCCGTGTCTCACTTAGCGTTTCTGGGCAAGATGATAGAAAGGGCAGTCGCAAACCAACTGACAGAATACCTGGAAGAAGCTTCGGTCCTAGACCCATCTCAGTCTGGCTTCCGGCCTGGCCATGGGGTAGAGACAGCGCTAATCGCCCTGACGGACGACCTCCGTCGCCAGTTGGATCGAGGCGGGTCGGCACTGCTGATATTATTAGACCTCTCAGCAGCGTTCGACACAGTCGATCACGAGCTTCTAGCTCGCCGCCTCATCGATGCTGGAATACAAGGGACAGCCCTTCAATGGCTGATCTCCTTCCTCCAGGATCGTGGACAGAGGGTTGCAATAGGAGAGAAAACATCAGGCCGCCGGCAACTTACTTGTGGAGTCCCACAAGGAGCGGTCCTCTCTCCTATCCTATTCAACATCTTCATGCGCCCTCTCGCACAGCTGGTACGGAAGTTCGGGCTGGGTTGCCATCAATATGCAGATGACACCCAGCTCTTCCTCCTGATGGATGGCCGCCCTGACTCTCCCCCAGAAGCATTAGCCAGCTGCCTGGAAGCAGTGACGAGATGGCTCAAGCAGAGTCGTCTGAAGCTCAATCCTTTAAAGACGGAGGTCCTGTGGCTAGGTAGGAAGGGCCCTTGCGAGGAAGCACGCCTGCCTACCCTGGATGGCGTGCAGCTCTCCACGGCTCATGCCGCCAGGAACCTAGGCGTGATTCTGGACGCCTCCCTCACAATGGAGGCCCAGATCACAAAGGTAGCGCGGCTGGCATTCTACCATCTCCGCCAAGCCAAACTACTAGCGCCCTACCTGGCCCCGGAACACCTAGCCACAGTGATCCATGCGACGGTCACCTCTAGACTAGACTTTTGTAACTCGCTCTACGCAGGCCTGCCCTTAGCCCTGACCCGGAAACTACAACTAGTTCAAAATGCAGCAGCCAGGATCCTCACGGCAACACCGTGGAGGTCCCATATCCGGCCTATTCTTCATCAGCTGCAATGGCTACCAGTTGAATTCCGGATCAGACTAAAGGTTCTGGTAATTACCTTCAAGGCCATATGCGGTCAGGGCCCAGTGTACCTGAGGGACCGCCTCCCCGCCTATGCCCCCAAAAGAGCTCTACGCTCTACTGCCTCAAATCAGCTAAGGATCCCTGGCCCTAAAGAAGTCCGTCTGGTCTCGACCAGGGCCAGAGCATTCTCTGTTCTGGCCCCTACCTGGTGGAACGAGCTCCCAGAAGAGATCAGGGCCCTGACGGAGCTTAAACAGTTCCGCAGGGCCTGCAAGAAGGAGCTCCTCCATCAGGCATTTGGCCGAGACCAGACGTAATCAACAGCGACCAAGGGCCCCTGCTCCCCCCCCACCCCCCCTCAGAATTCAATCAATAAACCACCCCCCTCAGAATCCCATCAACAAGCCCTGGACCTGTTTGTATCACAACTGTTTACTGTTATACTGTGTTGTGTTTGGTTGCAATTGTTGGTTATTGACGTATATGTTTTACAGACTGTTTTATGTAAGGTTCCTTGTTATAATGTAAACCGCCCTGAGCCTCCGGGGAGGGCGGTATAGAAGTATGATAAATAAATAAATAAATAAATAAATAAATAATGGTCCCCATGTTGTCCCTGATTTTGCTTGCTAAGGTGTCTTGTTAGAACACCACTCGTCTAAACTGTGATGGCTTTCATTCTTCAAGGTGCAGCTCTTTTCCCAAGCCCTCTGGATGTGCAATCTTTGATGTCTGTCATACACATGCATGCAAATGCATGCACATGGACATTAAGTTGCTCTGTGATGCACGGCTTACCAGGTTAGACACTGTAGTTGCATTCTATATTTTGAAGTCTTACTATCATTACCAGGCAATAAACACCATACTCTCCTTCTTTCCATCAGGCTGCTGCCAATTAAATGGATGCAGCCTCCAGCAGGACCAGTGCAGTCTTCAACAATGTGTAGGTTAAAGGGCAGCAGGACTGACCAAGGAAATGTGAGGTGTTGTTAAGGTGCTAATTAGGCAGTAGCCTACCATCTCAGTGTGGAAAGCACAGAGAGTTTCCCAGGATCCCCTAAATCACTACAACTCACAATGACCTCTGGAGAAATCGCACCTAGGGTCACAGGGCGTAGGCTGAGGAAGAGTCATGAGGATCAATGGTTTAGAATGAGGAGAGATAAGGGGATAAATTTCCAACACACAAACATACTTGACTCAGCTTTACCTTTGGAAAATGGAGGAGCAATTTCATACCTTCTCCCTCCTCATTCTATCTATCATAAGCCTGTAGCTGCCCCTCCATCTGGGTCTCATGACTCCACGATTGATCCTTCCATGGATCAGGAAGTATTACAACAATGGAGAGGAACACAGGAGAACTTCACCTTCTACGCCTCCTCCACCCTCCATCTGTCATGTTTCCCTCTGAAAACTTTCTAGTCATCCTACCCCACCTGCTCCTTGAATTTGTTTTTTTTTCCCCCTCTCTTTCTTATCCCTTCAGCTTTAATTAAATAGAGTACTCACACCTTGCAATAAAATCAATTACTGGCCAAAATGGGTGTGGGGATTGTTCAATTTTCTTTGGTAATCAATCCACCCATTCTATTAACTCTTAAAAAGGAGATTGGGGGGGGGGCAAGTGAAGAGTCCAGGAGAAGGCAATCTGAGAACGGCAGAAGTTGAAGAAATACATTCTATTGTCTCCCGCTCGCTTAAGCAATTTTTGGCATGCTGTTTCAGCATTGGCCAGCAAATGCTTTTGTGAGATTTTCTCTTTTATTGTAACACTCAGATGGATTATGCAGCAACCATCAACAATCTGTTTATGAATGGGGGAGCATCCTGGGAATTGTCAGTAAGATCTTCTGCATATCAGTGCATACTAATGAATATTTGCCACGCTGCAAAACTGCTGCAGTCGGCATAAGGAACTACTTACAGTTTTCTGTTGTTGTTAAACTAATGCCTTTGGGGGGGAAGGAGGGGGGAGACAGGAGCCCCATCACATGTTTTTATATTCTTTAATAAACATTGTAGAGGAAATGCAAAAAAAAAGGAGAGGAAGGTTTTCTCTAAGGCTGCAATCAACAAATCATAATCCATGGATCACTTCCAGAGGGGTTGCTCAAAGGTCAATGGGATTACTTTGGAGTAAGCGGTTTGTGACTCAAATCTCTTTTCGTATATGCCTTCTAATAGTACTTAAATATTATGATATCCTGGAAGCATAAAACACTAACAAGTCTTGGTGTTTCAGAACATAAAACTCCATTCCATATTGCTCTTTACTCACAAATGCATTTTTGAAATTTATAGCTGTTTAGGTTCATGTTACTATATTTTCTTAAAACGTATTCCCCAGCCCACAATTCTTCCATGAGAGAATTTAAGAGGAATGCTTAAAAGGCAATAGTGGGAGCTGCAGATAAATGTTTAAATTATAAGAAAAAAGTTGCAGGGTAGTTTATGGTTTGCTGATTCACTTGCAATTTTTCCCTCCTTCAGAATCTTCATATCTGCACTTTATTATATTCCCAAGACCCATTTGCCAGTTTTATTGATTCAGTTGTGATCATTTCACTCCCAAGAATCATCTGAGCATGGTTATTTTCAGGGGAAGGGAAAGCACATAGATGCAAGAACCTGCTTTAATACTGAGATCGGCACTTGGTTTAACAAGGCCAGTACTGTCTTCTCTGACCAATGGTGGTTTAGGAATTCATGTTGAGTTTCTTCATATCATCTACAACCCGATCCTTTTCACTGGAGATCTCAGGGATGGAATCTGGGACCTTCTTCTTGGAAAGCATGGATCCATGACACCTCCCTAAAAGGGTACCCAAAGTAAGTGAGCTTTAGCCATAATATCTTCCCTTCTAATGATAAAGTTGGTTTGCTCTTGTTGGTGACTTTGGCTGTCTATGGTATTTGCAGCATTTGTCTCCAACACTATAATTCGAAAGCATCTATTCTCCTCCTGTCTTCCTTCTTCAGGGTCCAGCTTTCACATCCATAGGTTGTTACAGGGAAGACAACAGTTTTGACTAGCCAGCACTTTGTATTAAGGCTGATATCTTTACTCTTCCATATTTGGTTCATGCCAAACATTGCGTTCCGGCCCAGTGTTTTTTGCCGTTTGATTTCACAGCTGCATCCACCACTTCGATTGATCATAGAGTCAAGAAAGATGAAATCATCAATACATTCAATGTTCTCTTTATCAATCGTGACTTTGATGCTACTGCCAGTAGTTGTCATGATCTTGGTCTTTTTGATATTTAGTTATGGTTCCATCTTTTCACTTTCTTCTTTTCGTCTCTTTATCAAGGTCTTCAGATCACGCTCCAATTCTGCAAGGAGTTTCTCTCATGCATTGATGGAAATTCATTTAGTATCTAAATTTCCCAGATCTGATTGCCCACCAGTCCCATCACTGACAAGAACTGGGGTCAAAGAAATGCATCTGTTCATGACTGCAGAACCCGCTGCAAGTTCTGTTTCACCAGGCCTGATAAACTCATCCTTTTGGTGTCAATTCACTCAGTCAATGTATTTGTCATTCACAAAAGAAAAATGCACTACACATGTAGACATTTAAAACAGGACTGTAGGAGTGTCCCCCTCCAGACTGAGCTCCTGAGTGGCCATTCATTAACACAGGAAGCCTCAATCAACAGCAGCAATCTGGAGCCACGCAGGGCCTTGCACTGCCCATGGCTCATTTAAAGATTACCACAGTTATATTCTGCTCAGGAAGTGAACTGCTCCATTCAGTAGGGAAGGAAAAAAATAGAGGGAACTTTTTATCACAATAACTATCATAAAAATGATGGCACAATCCACAGATGCTTGCCTAACAAGCAAGATAAACCAAAAGCTTCAAGCATCCCATCAGCAAGAAAATGTCAATCTATCAGCAAATCAATACCCAGTTCAACAGATAGCCCACAGAGGCAAGGCATGGGAAGAAAGACCTGATGAGAAGATTATATGCAGCACAGAGCTTTATACTAGAAAAGGCCATCCATCATACATGCAGGTCCTGGGTTCGGAAAGGATTCCATAGATAAGAACCAGCACCTTGAATTAGCACCAAAAATAAATAGCCAGTTAGATGGTATTAAAGCAACTGTTATCGGTTGACAGTGGTAAGTTCCAGTTAACAGAGAAGTGGTTGCATTCTGTAATAATTGAATTTTCCATGCAGTCTTCAAGGGCAGCCCCATGTAGAATGCAGTGTGATAACATCAAGGTTGCAAAAGCAGGAACCAGCATGGCCAGAACCGCTGAGTGGAGAAACAAGAATAATTTGCACACAATATGTAATTGAAGAACATCCTTTTGGTAACAGTTTCAGTCTGCTTTAATAATGATAATTACATCTCATAGACCGTTTATGCACTGGGAACTTCACTGCCCCAGATTCCGTGCAGAAGCACAAATTGGGGATGGATGAGGTGCACTGGGCCAAATGCTCCTCCGTGTGAGTGCAGGAAGAGGTGGGGCAACCTGCCACTGCAAAAACTCAAGCCTGCAGCCTGGTATGAAGCCTCCAGTGCGTAACGGTCTATGTGACAAATCCCAGATGAAATGGCAATCATGTTGCTACCAGAAACAAACTTATGCACGTGTCCTGCACCAAATGCTCCCCTCTGTGGGTGCAGGAAGAGGTGGGGCAACTTGCCATGATTGATACTCCAGCCTGCAGCCTGGCATGAAACCTCCAGTGCATAAATGGTCATAGAAGCCACCATCCAAAAAAACTCTGAAAGAATTGAACTCCGTCCATGAGATTCAGCACAATCCTCTCTAGAAGATTGCTGAACCAATTGCATCATCTCCATCTGATCTTGATTCCATTATAAATATAGACTAACTCTGATTCACATGTTAACTAGGGGGTGTGGGAGGGCAACCTTATTCTACCTGTCATTGAAATCAGCAGCATTGCTGGGGGAACATCCCAAGTGAATTATTTTTTCTTTTTTGGTATGTTATTGGATTTGCATATGATGTGGACACAAGGAAGTGGGTCTATGGCTCAACACTAGAATATCTGCTTGGCATTCAGAAAGTCCCATATGCAGCCTCAGCCATTCCAGTAAAAAGAAACAGGTAGCAGATGATATGAGAGACTCTTCTCTACCTGAGACCTTGGAGAGCAGCTGCCAGTCTGAATTGATACCAATATCAACCCTGATGGATTGAATTCAGGATAAGGCAGCTTCATGTGGGTGTTCAAGTGGCACCTGCACCATTGGGTAATGGATTATCTGGACTAAATGTAAAACTTGGAGGCAAACAAGCATAGGGAACCACCAGGGCTGCCTGAACAAAAGGAAACCACCATGAACAAAGCTGTACACTGACTTTCCAACTCTTTGGTTACCTGGCTCATTGATAACTTAAGCAACCAGTAAAACCTGCCTCCCCCACCTATCTCATCAGATCTTGGAAGTAAGCAGACTTGGTCTGGACATGGAAGGGAAACCAGTAAGAAAGTTTAGGTACATAGAGGCAAGGAATAACAGACATTCGTTCATTCATTCAGCATTTATTATAATTGAAAGTTCAGCCACCGGCTCAGTTTACATACAAATATAAAATTGATATACAAATTTAGCATTTATAACACTATAGGTGAAATTAATTATACATAAAAGATTAAGAGCTTTGGAATATCTGCTTTCTTATGGCACAGAATCTGGCCCCATTAAAGGTGGTTGCATTACCATCAAGAAGGACCTATGTATAGAATTTATCAGATCTTCCTGAGAACTGGGATTGAACAGGGGCGAGATATACCAATATTTGAGTCCAGTGGCACCTTTAAGACCAACAAAGATTTATTCAAGGTGTGAGCTTTTGTGTGCATTCACACTTCTGCAGATAATGGATTTAGGAGGGTTGGTGCTGCTGGTAATGCTAGATCTCTCAGCAGCATTCATATATTTCTAGACCGCCACCTCAGAATGCCAGAATACAGGGGACAGACCTTCAGTGACTGATCTCCTTCCACCAGGGTTGCAGACAAAGGGTAGCAATAGGAGAGACATCATTAAGCTGCCAACAACTCACTTGCAGAGTCCCACAATGAGTGATCTTCTCTCCATTCAATAGCTTCATGAGCCTTCTTGCCCAACTGATACAGAAGTTCATACTGGGATGTGATCAATATGCAGATGACATCCAGCTCTTCCTCCTCATGGATGACCATTCTGACTCCCCCCCAGAAGCATTAGCCAGCTGCCTGGAAGCAGTGATGAAATGGGTCAAGCAAAGTCACCTGAAGCTCAGTCCTTCAAAGACAGAGATCCTATGGCTGAGCAGGAAGGGTCCATGTGAGGGAGCGTGTTTGCCCACTCTGGATGGTGTACAGCTATCAGCGGCTCACTCCACCAGGAACCTGGGCATGATCCTGGATGCTTCCCTCCCAGTGGAAGCTCAGGTCATGAGAGCAGCATGGCTGGCATTCTACCACCTTTGCCAAGTGAAACTGCTAGCACCCTATTTGACCCTGCAAAACCTAGCCACAGAGATCCATGCAATGGTTGCCTTTAGACTGGACTTCTGCAACTCGCTCTATGCAAGCCTGCCCTTAACCTTGATCTGGAAAATACAGCTAGCCACTTGGATCTAGTAGCAATTTAGTAAACAGAATCATAAGTCCAAATATTCAGTGAGATATGTAAAACAAACACCCTTGTAAAATAGACATATTTTACATATATAGTATGTTCCATTGTTTTGACTATGTTCAGTTGTCAGAAACAAAGACATTCATAGGAGGGAATGTCCAGGAGCACTGAGAGCAGCCAATTAAAGTGGGCTAAGGGGAAAGATCTGTGGAATCTGAGGAATTCTACAGTATAAAGTTAGTTTGCTGGCTTGAAATTTTGGCTATGATTCCCTTCTGTGGATAGAGATGTGCCCAAGCTCTATTAGCTTGAAGAGTTGTATTCCAGATTCATTGTTTAAATTTTTGGTTTTTTAGCTCCAGAGATCCCAAGGTGGCATATTGTTAAGGGGAGAAGCTGTGAAGTTGTAATGTTCAGCCACATTCACCCAACCTGAATGGTAACTTTCTGGAAGAATTAATGAGGTTAATCGAGTAGGTTAAATTTTAGATTAAGCCAGACACATATTACTTGGCATCAACTCCAGGCTTCAAGTGACACTTGCCCCAATTCTATTCTAAAAATTTCATTTAGTGTGAAACAAGGAACACTAAATACGCTTGAAAGAAATTTACATTGAACCACTTCCAAGGAATGGAAGTCTTTGTAGAAACAAATGTGTGACCCACACAGGAGCCAAGATTTCAGTTTACTGTGGAAAATTTTTATTATGTAGGGAAAGTGTCTGCCTCCTTTCAAGCAGAAAAATCTCAGGATAGTTTATGCCAGTCTTGAACAAACTAACCTTGAATGTCTCTGGCCTTCAGAATTCAACGGGGTTTCCATCAGTCAGCTATGATAAAAGGCAAAAATAATCTACCTAGGAACAATGTCAAAAGACGTTCACCCTGGTCATGGATTTTTGCTCACATTACAGGGGCATAACAGCTGGCCTGCTGGATTAGATAAAAGTTTCATCTAAACCCGGTATCCTGTTTCCAACCGTGGCCAGCCAGAACTCTGACAAATTCACAAGCAGGCCATCAAGACCTGTTTTCCTGTTTTCATTGGACCCCCAAACACCTGCAGCAGTTAACTGGATTAAAGAAACAATGACCAGGTTTAAAATTGCCTTGTCCCTGGATAATCCCAAAGCGCACATACTTCTTAGAATTTCTCTAAACTCCATTTAGCTACCCTGCTTAAAAGCTATTGGTAGACCGTAAATTGATACTGTCCTGTTTAAAAACCACCAGCACTAGCTGTCATCACAACATTTTGAGAGTTCCGTAAGATCTGTGTGAAGAAATCTTTTCTTTTGTTAAACTGATCTTAAAGGTAAAAGTAGAGGTATCCCCTGTGCAAGCACTGGGTCATGTCTGACCCTTGGGGTGACACCCTCTAGCGTTTTCATGGCAGACTGAATACAGGGTAGTTTGCCAGTGCCTTCCCCAGTCATTACCGTTTACCCCCCAGCAAGCTGGGTACTCATTTTACCGACCTCAGAAGGATGGAAGGCTGAGTCAACCTTGAGCCGGCTGCTGGGATTGAACTCTCAGCCTCATGGGCAGAGCTTTCAGACTGCATGTCTGCTGCCTTACCACTCTGCGCCACAAGAGGCTACAAACGGATCTTACTGCTAATCTTACTGCTAATCAAAATTACTGGGTGATCTCGGGTTCCAATATGTTATGTTGGGTTAATAATAGAATAGAATAGAATAGAATAGAATAGAATAGAATAGAATATACATATTCTTCACACTGATCCTATCCCTATACATCAGTGTTATTTCTTTCTCTATATTACAAAGCAGTTTCAGTGGTTTTCTAAAGCTAATGGAGGGAGTAGTGCAAGAAGCTTGTATGTGGTTAAGGCCCCTTGCCGATGGGGTTTATTTATTTATAATTACATTTATATACCGCCACTCCCTGCAAAAGCAGGCTTGCAGTTGTTCACAACACAAGACAATTAAACATCATTCATAAAACCATTTTAAACATCTAACATTATCACAATAAAACAGTGAACCCCCCAAACCCAATAAAATCAAGATGGTGGTCAAAATCCCTCTATTGCAGCTGTAACCAATATGGGCCAGAAAGCTGGGAATGATAGGGGGGGGGAACGGAAGGGTAGAACAAACTGTGATTCTTGGCCAGTCTAATACCTTGGCCGACGTCCTGGGGGGAGGGGAGATACCATATTTTTAATCCCTGGTACTCATTTGTTCACTTACTTTGAACACACCATGCCATCAGGCTCACTAGAAAAATCATTAATGCTCAGCATGGTCAGCAGCAAAAGGAAACGCACTGACCATGAACCAACTAAAAGAACCGGTCACTGACAGAGACGTGTGGCGGAAACTTTCCTATAGAATCTCCGAGGGTCGGACATGAGTGAACGGAGAACGTCATCATCACTCATTTGTTGATCCTCTTCTGTTGAAGCCGCATCTCAGCCTGTTCTCACAAAGTGAACAGAAACCACAAACTGGATGTGGCCATTATTTATTTATTTATTTATTTAGATTTCTTGCCTGCCACTCTTGTTAAACGTCTCACGGCGGGTTACAGAAGTGAAACCACCACATCAATTAAAACATTAACATTCGACATAAATAACAAGCTCTGGCAATGAAAAAAAATCAAGAACTCATCCTGGATCCCTCCCCCCCCCCCGCCCCCCGCAGTCCTCCTCCACTCTCTCATAATCTATACAACGTGGCATGAAAACTGCAGCTAAGCAACTAACCTTCAGTAATGTAAGTTGCATCGGCAGGGGAAATACATCCTTTGCGGATTTTCCTAGCATGGGTCATTTAACAACATGAATCACATAAATTAGATAATAGCATCCAAATAGCCCTGCAATCCTGTGGGTGAAAGTATCCACACGGAGTCACTGCGCATTGCTTTTATGGAGATTCCTCAAAACATTATTCTACTGTGGGACACACTTTTCATTGAGTATGAGGATTGCCCCAGTTGACACTAACCAGATTGTAGAATCAGAAGTCATTATTGGGTGGCACAGAGACAGCAGCATACGCATTCCTTGGCAGAAGTGAGGATGGGGCCTCAGTTCAGCACTGTAGGACATTTGAAGTTCCCACCCCCACTTCCCCACAAGGCATAGCTTTGCACTGAGTAGAGATGGACAGGGCCATAGCCGGTCACTGAAGGCTGTTGGTGGGGGCTACTTGCCCCTCAGGAAACCCAGGTGTCAGGACGTTTCAAGGGCAAATTGGATTACAATGTCTGTCTGTCTGTCTGTCTGTCTGTCTGTCTGTCTGTCTGTCTGTCTGTCTGTCTGTCTGTCTGTCTGTCTATCTATCTATCTATCTATCTATCTATCTATCTATCTATCTATCTATCTATCTATCTATCTATCTATCTATCTATCTATCTATCTATCTATCTATCTATCTATCTATCTATCTATCAATCATCTGGATTTTATACTGCCCATTCTTTACAGCTCTGGACAGTTTACATGGAACATTATGCTGTTCTCATTGGCTGCAGAGGAAAGGACACACAGTAATGGGTTTAAACTACAAGTACAATGATATAGGCTAGATATCAGGAAAAGTTTTTCACAGTCAGAGCAGTTCAGCAGTGGAATAGGCTGCCTAAGGAGGTGGTGAGCTCCCCATCACTGGCAGTCTTCAAGCAAAGGTTGGATACACACTTTTCTTGGATGCTTTAGGATGCTTTGGGCTGATCTTGCGTTGAGCAGGGGGTTGGACTAGATGGCCTGTATGGCCCCTATGATTCTATGATTATAACAATCTATAACAATCTATAACATTATACAATTTTCAATAGAGCATCACAATCTATCGGTAAGAATTACCACGCAGCATGAATAACAACAACGCAGGGGAGATCAAATTATTAAGTCACGGCAGGGTGTCTGAGGGGCAGGACCAGCAGATGTTCCAAGATGGTCAGCCTCAAGCGAATGCCTGGTGGAGGAGCTCCCTTAGATAAGGAATAGGTAAGGAATTTAGGAATAGGTATGGAATGCAAGGGGCCAGCAAAGAGGGAGGTTAGCTATGTGTAGGAAGGGCAGGCAGGTATGGCTACTGATTCAATCTGAACCTAAATCAAAATGGTCCAGTGTGAAACACAATCATGCAATGTGACAAGCATGGCGAAACACCCAGGGTTTTTACATCGAACATCTCCCACGTGGCTAGGGTAGCATTGAAATAGTCCAACCAGTTTAAATTTATGTTATTTTTAGGAATGTGCAAAAAATGTTTATTTTTTCCATTCAGGTCTATTGGACCCCTCCCCCCTTCAATATTTCTGAATACTAGTTCAAATCCAGGATTATTTTTCCAGGTCCAATAAACCTGAGAAGCCAACTCAACTGTGGGATCAGCTTGGCTTCTCCTGCAGCAGTGCTTAAACTGTGCCACAGGAGAAGGAGAAGGAGAAGGAGAAGGAGAAGGAGAAGGAGAAGGAGAAGGAGAAGGAGAAGGAGAAGGAGAAGGAGAAGGAGAAGGAGAAGGAGAAGGAGAAGGAGAAGGAGAAGGAGAAGGAGTAGAAGAGTTGGTTCTTATATGTCACTTTTCCCTATCCGATGGAGGCTCAAAGCGGCTTACAGTCACCTTCTCTTTCTTCTCCCCACAACAGACACCCTGTGAGGTGGGTGAGGCTGAGCCCTGATATCACTACTCAGTCAGAACAGTTTTATCAGTGCCGTGGCGAGCCCAAGGTCACCCAGCTGGTTGCATGTGGGGGACCGCAGAATCGATCCTGGCATGCCAGATTAGAAGTCCGCACTCCTAACCACTACACCAAACCGGCTCTTATCCAAACTTATCCCCAGAACATGCATGGGGCAGGGAGGTCTCTCACCACAGCATGCAGACCTGGGAGGCCTTTACTGCTGGACTGTTTAAACTTCTTGGCAACACAAATTGTCTGCAGGGACAATGGTCCAATTGGGAGAGCTTCTGCTGTCACGTGGTTTATACCACCATAAAATAAAAGCTGTCCCCAGGATCTGTGTGCCAAGGGAAAGCCTCTCCCTTCAGAATGCAGGCCAGAGAAGACCCAGCTGATCAGTAAAGCTGAATATGCCTGAATAAAGGCTGAAAAATGTGTTTTATTGGGGATCAGCTATATCAGTATTTGATCAGATAAAAGAATCTGCAGTTAGTTTAAATAATACCTGGAAAATACTGGTATTATTCAGCTCAGTTTAGCTGCACATTCCTCGTTATTTATAATCTGCCTTTCTCACATGGATTCAAGGAAGATTGTCCTTAGTGAATTTATACAATCAACAAAATGAGACATTCAAGAACCAGTGCAGGATTTTAGAAATTTGGAACCATCTGAAAGAACTGATATGTAGCACGCATATTTACATGACTTGTTAAGAGGTACAGGAATAACATAATAGGATTCTGCTTGTAATAAGCTAGACAAAGTGCTATAGACCACAGTCCTAAATTTTTATCCAGTTAAATGTGTACAGTGCAACCCTATTACCTGCCATTCACCCATTCTCAGTTGGTGCTGATAGTGTACTGGTTCCTCTACCATGTGGCTGGACCATTTCATTGTTGTGTTAGCCACGGATGTTAGCTGAGTCATTTAAGCATCACCCCAACTATGCAGTGGCCTTTTAAAGAAATGCAACTTCTACTACTTTTATGGGTTCATATGTTCATCTTTTAGTGAGGAAAACATGTTGACAGTGTAAATGCAGTGTTGTTCAAAGAGCAAGCTTGATGCTGACCATTTAGGACTCAAGCAGGATTCATCGGTCCTCTTACATTACATGTGTTAGCAATACCACAATTGCAAGTGGTCTTAGATGTTATAAGTCCACTCAAATCAATTGGTTACAAAGATACAATTCCGCCTAGTATTCTCTTGTGAGTGTACTAAGACTTGGTGTTTAGTTTTTGCTCCTGTTTTCAAAGGTTAATGAGCACTGCTAGTAATGTCAGAGACTAGGCTGGTTGGCATTTCATTTTCTTTTGATCCTACCCATTATCTAGCATTTTACACATAAAAACACACAGAACAGTGTAAGATGGATGGATGGACAGTCAGAATGTAGTTGACAGTGTGATCAATCAAGGAACAACCCAACTGGCACAGTTCATCCATCTGATGGACTCATGAGACTTCATGACAGATCATGGGTCCATATGGGTCAGAATTGTCTTCTCTGACTGCTGTCAGCTTTCTGTAACCTCAGGCACACAAATGTCCCCCACAGCTGATCAGTTTGATCAAAGATGGAAGCATGTAGTATGCCCCAGAAAGAAGGAAGACGGGAGGAGAATAGATGCTTTTGAATTATGGTGTTGTAGACGAATGCTGAGAATACCATGGGCAGCCAAAGTTACCAACAAGACAGTTTTAGAGAGGAGCAAACCAACTGTGTCATATTACGACTAAAGCTCACTTACTTCAGACACATCATGCGATCAGACTCACTAGAAAAATCATTAATGCTCGGCATGGTCAGCGGCAAAAGGAAACGTGGTCACCAAGTGATCCGCTGGCTCGACACGATCCAAGCCGATACAGGGATGACCGTGAACCAACTAAAAGAAGCAGTCAGAGACAGGGGCACATGGCGGAGACTTTCCTATAGAATTGCTGAGGGTCAGATACGACTGAACGGATGACATCATCACCATCAGTATGCCCCTGAGCAATGACATCATCACCATCAGTATGGCCCTGAGCAAACAAATCGGAGTTATATCAGGCCCTCCATTGGAGGACCCCAGTCCTCAAAAGCTCGTGCCACAGTATGGTCCAACTTCTGAAGGTGCCACATTATTCCTTTTCTTGTTGTCACTGTCACTTTAGAGATCCAGTTGATTCTGGGACAAACCCTCCAAGCATTTCAATAAGGGCTGTATAAACACTTTGCTGCGAATGCCTACATGAATCCCAGAGTGCAGCTCATCGGTTCTAAATCTCACCCATCACATTGGATTCTCAGTCATTGTTTTCAGTTCTAGCCCCCACTCCTGCCTTCTTTCTGCCACTTGCTCTGCTCTTAAATTATTTCCCAGATATAAACTGGCATGTTTTGGCTTCAGATATCTTAAACATTTTTTTTTTTAATCTGCACATTTCTTCCCTCAAAAAGGGAGTGTGAGACTCAATTTTTGTTCAAGCTGCCAGGTAGAACTTCTTTGCTGTCTTTCGTTTTGCCTTTTTTTTTTTTAGAACAAACTAGCTTGAAAAAAAAGATGTCAGAAAAAGAAAAAAGTAAGAGAATTAAAAAAATAAAAATAAGCATATCCAGTAATTACTTTTCAGAATACATTCTCTCTTTTTTTTTACAGTGTTTCTGCCTTCTTTTTTAGCTTAATGTGGTTCTTTGGTGATGATAAAAATTTCATAATGATGTCCGTCGAAGTCTATCAGGACCCAGTTATGCTGCCATAACAACATGTGATTAAGAAAGGGGAAAAAAACATTTAAAGATACAAATCCACATATAATCCATTAGGACAGGGGTAGTCAACCTGTGGTCCTCCAGATGTCCATGGACTACAATTCCCATGAGCCCCTGCCAGTGTTTGCTGGCAAGGGCTCATGGGAATTGTAGTCCATGAACATCTGGAGGACCATAGGTTGACTACCCCTGTATTAGGATACCATTTTGATGCCACTGTGATTATGGCAGAAAGATGTGAGTACAAGTCTTTGAAGAGTGAGTGATAATGTAGAAATGAAGAGGTGTCAATGGGAATTATACTGCCATTACAAAAACAAATGAAATACAAAAGCACAGAGCGGAAATAAGATCATGGCTTTGGCTTCTTACAGAAAGTAGGAATATTTCATTCGACTCCTTTTGCAGCTCAGCTCCCACATGTTCCTTCTCACTAATGATTTATTCTCATCATAAGGTGTGTGAACTGGAAATTTTTTGGGGGGATGAAATTCAGACATAATAATGCCGCTTTTCCCTGTTCCCTTCCATACTAAGAACGATATTATTTTGTTTTTAAGGATATTTGTGCATATGTGCATGTGCATGTACAGGGGAGGTCCCTTGCCAGTGGCCAAATGTCCTGAGCCTCACACCAGGTAGAGCAGGGGTAGTCAGCCTTTAGTCCTCCAGATGTCCATGGACTACAGTTCCCAGGAGCCCCTGCCAGCGAATGTGAATTGTAGTCCATGGACATCTGGAGGGCCGCAGTTTGACTACCCCTGATCTAGAGGACCACAGGTTGACTACCCCTGAGGAAGAGCACTACCTATGAGTTGTCCCTCCAATAGTGGAAGAAAAACAGTATTTTTCTACCATTGGTGCCACTCACCAATTTGTCCCATCCAGATTATAGCAGCTGGTTTCTGTTAGCAGTGAAGCTCTCATCTGCATTGCACAGAATGAAAGCCAGACCCCATTGCAGGGGTTCTGTTCCCCAACCTGGACTTTTGATCAAGGTCCCAAAGAACTTTGACCATCTTTGTGTGTGTATGCATGTACACTCATGGCAGATTAAAATGAAGGGATGAAACTACTTTGGAGACATATGGAAAAAACTGATAAAATAATATTTTCAGTCTTCTACTACATATTGTGTCTAGGCCTCATTGTTACGCATGTCGACAGACCTTATCGTTGGACTGGCATACAGTGCCCAACTACCCATGATACCCACCCTAAATCTAGGCTTAAGCAAGCCAAACATCATGGCACTCTTGGCAGCTGGGGCACAGAGCTGGCCATACTTCCATTCTCTGTGCACTGTAGCTTGACCTCAACTTGAACCCAGCCTTCCTCTTCCCCCAAATATATTGTATTGCTGATTAGTGGCTGTCAGAGCCTGTTTTGCTCAAGGGCTCCTTTGCCCATGTTCTTTGTCTCACACCTATGGTTCATCTTAGCCACTCTGCCAGGAAGGAATAGCTAGTCTCTGAGGGCACCTGGAATCTTCCTATTGTGCCTCAATGGTTCATTTTATCCTGATACTGTCACCTGTCCTAAACCCATCAAGACAATCTTCCTTTTGTCTTGGTCCTGAGCTACAGCCTGACTACTGGCAATTTCCAGCACATACCATGCTCCCAGCAGAGTGTAAAAATCCCTTCTTCATCAAGCCAAATTGCTTCTCTGGAACCCTGGATCTATCCAGGCTGCCTGTCACCTCACTGGTCATCGTGTCATCCTGTCTCCCATCTCACCAAGACCTCACCAAGACCGATAAATATCTCTTCCATTGACCCACTTTCCCCAGACTCTATTCCTTTCCATGCTTTATTTCACCCTCTGTTAGCTTGTTAGTTAGTCTGTTCTATGTTGGTCTGTCATCTATTTTATTTTGCTTGCTGCCGTAATAAAGCCTACTTATTATTTTGTTGTCTGCTTTGAGTTATTAAGGGGACAATAACCTCGTAAATGAGCCTCTTGTGGCACAGAGTGGTAAGGCAGCCGTCTGAAAGCTTTGCCCATGAGGCTGGGAGTTCGATCCCAGCAGCCGGCTCAAGGTTGACTCAGCCTTCCATCCTTCCGAGGTCGGTAAAATGAGTACCCAGCTTGCTGGGGGGTAAACGGTAATGACTGGGGAAGGCACTGGCAAACCACCCCTTATTGAGTCTGCCATGAAAACGCTAGAGGGCGTCACCCCAAGGGTCAGACATGACTCGGTGCTTGCACAGGGGATACCTTTACCTTTACCTTTAACCTCGTAAACATAAGCGATTTCGATCCTATGCTAAGTTACGCAACCTCTCACAAGCTATTCTCCACAAACACATGTCTACTGGCGTGCTTTTTCGGTAACATCATCATTAGTGAAGTCAATTGTCCTGTAATCTGTATACATAAAATTGTGACCCTACACCCTGACAACTTGCTGAAGGTTCCGAAGAGTGGAATCTTCCACCCTCAGGCCAATTGCTGCTCTTGCTCAGGATTTTGCACATACACACTCTTTCATGTGATGCTTCTCCTTATGGCACCAGAGCCATTTGGGGCCTGCCTGATGGATGAGAGACATCAATTGCCTTCTATTCCAGGACTCAATCTAATGCTGAACATATCTATGGGCAGATTGATAAAGAGACATTTGCCATTATGTCAGGCATCAAAACAATTAATGATTGTATTTGTTTGTTTGTTTGTTTATTAAGTAGATCACAAGCATTTGTTGGGACTGTTCAACCCAGATCACCAAATGCCACAAATCCTTTCACCTAGGATGCTTCAATGGTCCATTTTTCTAAATGGGTACCAGTCCGCCTGCCAGCACCCTATACCAGAAATCTATGGGCCGCATTGACACCCTCAGGCATTTGCTGCTGCTGTTCTCTGATGGGGATCCATCCCTTGTGTACCACATCATCCTTCTGGAAGACCTCCCTGAACTGCTGCCTCATGCATCTGATATAGCTTCTATTTCTGCTCAAGACAAGACAATTTTGCAAGTTTGCAACTGGGCATGGAGCGTGTGGCCAACAGGACAACCAGCTGAGGGCTTGAAGCCTTTCACAGCCTGCCAGGATGAACTCTTGGCTCGCAAAGACTGTCTTCTCTGAGTTGTTGTTTCACCCAAGCTGAGTTGTCGTTTCACCCAATTGGGTTGTTGTTTCACCCAAGCTACAGGCCAGGGTCCTATCAGCGCTCCACAAGAAATGCCCTAGCATAGTACATATGAAAACCCTGGCCAGGAGCTATGACTGGTGACCAGGGGTATACAATTGAGAACTGGGTACACCATTGTAAAGTGTGCCAGGAGACGTAGTAGTCTGATATGCCACAACACCGATCCAGAAATGGGAGTCCTACTGCCCTCCCTGGTAATGTTTGCACCTGTTCCAAAATACTTGGAAGATTTCATTTATAATTTAATAAGGCCCTGTATTGGGGGAAGGGTATAATGTATATGGACAAAGTATGATTTCAAGAGACATTATGTAAAACAGGACTTGAGAAAACCTACCAATAGACACTGAGAACTAAAGAACTCTGAGAAGGGCCAATCAGGGTTCTTGGTGGGCCCGCTAAAAGTGTATATAAGTTGGGGATCTGTCCCTTTGTTTCTTGTTCGCTACAGCTGAAGTTTATTGCTGTTGCTACTGATAAAGAAAACTGTTTTCATAAAACTTCTGAGTTTGTATTCACCGAACCTGCAGACTTAACAGGATATAGCTGTTAGGATTGCACTGCGAAACAGAGAAGTGAGGGAAGCTTTTACTCCTATGATAGTAAAATCTGCAAACACAACATTTTTTTTTTTTAGCAAAAACATGTAAATTGAGAAAGACAATTGCTAGTGATATTTTCATGGCAGTTTGGAAGCTATTTTGGTCCTCATTGCCTTCCCAACGACTCTCAAATGTTATTTGGTTTTGATTGTGCAAAGCTGACCTGCTGTTTTCTTGTTCTGCTGCTTGCCTACTGAATCCAGCCCATTTTAATATCTTGCAGGTTTCCAAGGCAAAAAAAAAAAAATCTGTAACCTAAAATCCATTATCTCCAAAGAGTAAAAGTAATGGAGTTTCACTGGAGCTGAAGTCATTTTATAACATTAAGTATAGGGCTTTGTTTTTTTAATCATTTTTAATCATTTCCCTCTAAATTACAAGTCCCCCAAATCATTCCATCAAAAGCAGCAGGTCTCTTTTTTTTTTACACCAGCTCCTTTGTTGTTGTTGTTATGTGCGAAGTCGTGTCCGACCCATCGCAACCCCATGGACAATGATCCTCCAGGCCTTCCTGTCCTCTACCATTCCCCGGAGTCCATTTAAGTTTGCCCCTACTGCTTCAGTGACTCCATCCAGCCACCTCATTCTCTGTCGTCCCCTTCTTCTTTTGCCCTCGATCGCTCCCAGCATTAGGCTCTTCTCCAGGGAGTCCTTCCTTCTCACGAGGTGGCCAAAGTATTTGAGTTTCAGCTTCAGCTCCTTTGACTTCAGCCAAGTCTCTTCAGAATTACAATGAGAGTGAAACTGAATCGGGAACCAACGGACACCAAAAAGACACATTGCAAAAACAGTGTCAATTTAATTGTTTGTTAGTTTGTTTATTATTGTATTTATATACCGCCCTCCCGAAGGCACAGGGTGGTTTACAGGAAACAAGAATGATACAGGTAACACCATTTGTAATAATGTGGTGATAACAATAACATTAACATAATAATAATAACAACATTACAGAATGGTGGAATACTGCTAAAGCATTGGATTCAACTCATACTGAGGTCCAGTGGGTTGGGCAAATTTGTAGTGATTGTCGTAGGAGGGAGGCTTGGGAGCCAATGGGAAGTGGTGGCTCAGGTTGACTTCAACCAGATGCCTGGTGGAGAAGCTGCCTTTTGCAGGCCCTACGGAACTGTTGGAGTTCCATCAGGGCCCTGATCTCCTCTAGTGGAACAATGGCAGGCAGCCTAATGAATTAACATTGGAATTTCTCTTTATATTTGGGATTACTGAACCATGTGGTTTTCTTTTCAAAGTGACATTGATGCTTTAAGAGACCTCTGTTCCTTTGGTTTTATTTCTGAATTTTGTACATGCACGATTGGATCTAACGTCTGCAGTGCAATCCCAACTAGAGTTTCACCCTCCTAATCCAATAGACTTGAATGGATTTAGAAGGCTGGGACTCTACTTAGGATTCTGTAGTTGGTTCCGCCAGTTTATTTGTACCCACATGCATAATTCACAGCAGTACACATACAAAAAGAGTCTTGATGAGATTGCACAAAAAAACAACCCATGGTGGCATTACAATTATAATCACACTCCAGTTAGTTGTTGGTTTTTTGGGTGGTTTTGCAGCATTTACAGGGCAGTCTGAAGCAGAGTTACACTTCTATAAGGCCACCAATGTCAGCTGACATAGAAGGATGTAATTCTGCTTAGGACTGCACTACTCAGTTAGGAAGAAGGAAGACAGGAGGAGAATAGATGCTTTCAAATTATGGTGTTGGAGACGAATGCTGCGAATACCATGGACAGCCAAAGTTACCAACAAGACAGTTTTAGAGAGGAGCAAACCAACTATGTCATTAGAAGGCAAGATATTACAGCTAAAGCTCACTTACTTTGGACACATCATGCAGTCAAACTCGCTAGAAAAATCATTAATGCTCGGCATGGTCAGCGGCAAAAGGAAACGTGGTTGCCAAGGGATGTGCTGGCTCAACATGATCAAATCCGATACAGGAATGACCATGAACCAACTGAAAGAAGCAGTCAGAGACAGGGGCACATGGCGAAGACTTTCCTATAGAATCGCCAAGGGTCAGACACGACTGAACGGATGACATCATCAGCATCAATCATCAGTCAAATTCCAAGCTACTTGTGTCTCTAAACCTTCCACAATCTCTGGTTCAGGCTTCCTTCTTGGGCAGAATCGCTGAGGGTCGGACATGACTGGATAACATCATCATCACTCAGTTATGCATTTGATTTGCAATACAGAAAGAGCTCAATGGCAGCTTACACAAAATTGGATGGTGCAATGAATTTGGAGATGGTTCTCCTTCCTCTATGAAACGGATCCTCAATGTGGTTGATGCCTGTGGATTTCATGGTGTCCACCAACACCTTTCCTGTTGCCCAGTAGGGATTTTGTCCCGTGAGACCCCTGATTGGCACTGGAGGTTTAATAGGCTGAGCAGGAGGTTTTTCAAACATTGTTTTGCCAGCAGCTACCACCACAGCATAAGGATCTTTACTGTGAGGCTAAAGGTAAAGTTCGGCAGCCAGTTTGTGGCTGGCTTCACCTCCTGCACCAGCCATTTTTGGCAACCATTTTGTGACAGACCCCATGCCAGAATTACAAATGTGACCACAGTCTTAAAAGAGGGGGATCCCTGCTCTATGACTGCATCCCATCCAGCCTTCTGTTTCATTAACGTGGCTGCCAGCAGCCAGGAACTGGGGTTACAAGTGCAGAAGAACTGGAATATGAGGCTGAACAAACCCATGGATCAGTAAAAGAATGGGATGGAGGAAATTCATTCTGTCTCCGAGCCGGTTCATGCACGCACATTGATCATTTGATAACTGTAGCATCGAGAAGCAATTACATGCATGAATGAACCATTAGAGATTGAATACCACAGACAGAAATTGCACATCACCAAACACAGACGGTTGGTTCTGAACACCCAGAAAGAGAGGAGATGTGCTGAAGCAAGTATTTCCCACCAGCAGCCCCTTGGTGTCCTCATAAAGGCACTTGTGATGGTTGGGGGCATAACATCCCTTATGGCAGTGAGGGGTAATCAGATAAGACTGGTCCATAGATAGAAGTGCATGAGTGGAACAATGGAGCCATATGTGTCTGTTTCTTGTTTTCTCTTTTCTATAGCCTCCGTACCACATGACATACTATAGAAGAAGAGCTCATTTTTGTACCCTGCTTTTTACTACTTGAAGAAGAAGAAGAAGAAGAAGAAGAAGAAGAAGAAGAAGAAGAAGAGTTGGTTCTTATATGCCACTTTTCCCTACCTGAAGGAGGCTCAAAGCGGCTTACAGTCACCTTCCCATTCCTCTCCCCACAACAGACACCCTGTGGGGTGGGTGAGGCTGAGAGAGCCCTGATATCACTGCTCGGTCAGAACAGTTTTATCAGTGCTGTGGTGAGCCCAAGGTCACCCAGCTGGTTGCATGTGGGGGAGTGCAGAATCAAACCCGGCATGCCAGATTAGAAGTCTGCACTCCTAACCACTACACCAAACTGGCTCTCTTGAAGGAGTCCAAAAGTAGCTTGCAGTCGCCTTCCCTTCCTCTTCCCACAACAGACACCCTGTGAGGTAGGGGAGCTGAAAGAGTCCTGAGAGAACTGTGAGTGGCCCACAGTCACCCAACTGGCTACATTTGGAGGAGGAGTGGGGAATCCATCCTGGCTCTCCAGATTGAGACCGTTTATGCACTGGCCACTTTACTGCCCCAACTCTCGTGCAGGAACACAAATAGGGGGCAGATGAGGTGCACTGGGCCAAATGCTCCCCCATGTGGGTGCAGGAAGAGGTGGGGCCACCTGCCACGACTAAAACTCCAGCCTGCAACCCAGCATGAAACCACCAGTGCATAAACGGTCTAAGAGACACCACTCTTAGCTACCTCACCCAACTGGTTCGTTTTGGTGTTTAATCATATTTAGAAAAGATCTGGCTTCTATACCCTGATTTTCTCTGCCCAAAGGAGTCTCAAAGTGGCTTGCCACTGCCTTCCCTTCCTCTTCCCACAACAGACACCCTGTGAGGTAGGTGGGGCTGAGAGAACACTGAGATAACTGTGATTGACCCAAGGTCACCCAGCTGACTGCAAGTAGGAGAATGGGGAATCAAACCTGACTCTTCCATTACAGGCTGCTGCTCTTACCCTCTACACCATGCTAATAATTTCCCTATAAATTACAAGTCCCCCAAATAATCATATAAAAAGAATCAGGTCCCTTCATTATTTTACACCAGTATTTGACTACAACCAAATCTCTTCAGAATTACAATGAGAGCTGAACTGGTAACCAATGGGATACCAATCAGGTTCCTTCCAATCATCAGATGTGACTTTGTAGGGAAATTTATGTGATTGCTATAGAAAAGGGGAAAGTGAGAAAAATCTGAGATGAAGGGTTCCATCTTCTCCCTCCCAGCTGTTTTTTTTTTTAACATGAAAACTAGAAGAAGAAGAAGAAGAAGAGTTGGTTCTTATATGCCACTTTTATCTACCTGAAGGAGGCTCAAAGCAGCTTAAATTCGCCTTCCCTTTCCTCTCCCCACCACAGACACCCTATGAGGCAGGTGGATCTGAGAGAGCCCTGATATCACTGCTTGGTCAGAACAACTCTATCAGGAGGCTCCAAGTGGCTTCCAATTGCCTTCCCTTCCTCTCCCCACAACAGACACCCTGTGAGGTGGGTGAGGCTGAGAGAGCCCTGATATTGCTGCTCGGTCAGAACAGTTTTATCCGTGCCCTGGCGAGCACAAGGTCACCCAGCTGGTTGCATGTGGGGGAGTGCAGAATCTAACCTGGCATGCCAGATTGGAAGTCCGCACTCCTAACCACTACACCAAACTGGCTCTCTGTAGGGGGAGTTATTTGACCTATTTTTCTGCTCCATGTAAAGTATCTGAGTAAGTGCTATTCCAAGAGCATTTGGGTTTTTCTTTAATTTTAGAAGCAGTAGCCTATGTAGCTGCAGGGAACATGTAAAAATATGAAGGCATGTGGGAATGGTGTCCTCTATTTTGACTCAAAGAGAGGTCTTTTACATCACCTGCTATCTGATCTCCTTTAATGGGAGACTCAGGGAACAGATGCCCACTCTTCCCCAGGTGGTGAGCAGTCTTACTGTGCAACAAAGTTCTGGACAGCAGGAATCGTATTGCGAAACAAACGGAACAGGCAATTATCCTTTCCATAAGCAAGGGAAAGCAGGAACTGGATAAAATCATCCAACATGCATAGAATCAGAGAGGCTCATCTGGGCTGCCAATTATGACATGCCTGGAACGGGCACCTGAACAAGAGAAGAAGGTCAGAGGATGCTGGAAAAGAGTCTCAAAAGTCTGTAGATTGTAAAGACATTCAACTGTAATGATGACTGATTTTTTTTTAAAGGTGGGGAGGACATAAATGTAATTTAAGAAGAAAAGATTACAAAAGGAGGGGCATCTTTTAAACACATGTTACATTGATGTAAGGGTTTTCTCCAGGTGATTTCAAATCACTAAGTGATCTTTAATTGTGATTGCCTGTGCAAGGGGAAAAGTAATTGTTGTATGGAGCAGGTCATAAAGAAATGGGGGTGAGAGGTCAAAGTCAACTGGTTTGAGTGATGAACCAGTGGATTGTCTATGCTAGTCACATCCTGAAGGAACAAAACAATTCTGAATGTCTCCTCACGTTTGTTGCCATGCATTAAATACATCAATAAATCCCGGTTTCGATTTTGTTTTTCTTTGTGCAAATCAAACTCCAAATTCTTTATTTTCATGCCCTTTCTGCATTCTATTTTCTAATACTGACCCCCCCCCCGTGAAATAAAATTCTGGATGTAATTAAATGTATATCTGACAATATATAACTGACTAGGTATGTCTACCAGATGAAGAATCAATGACTTGGACAATAATGAGAATAGACTTCAAGAGTCCAAGGCAAAAAAAACTAGAGAAGGAGTACACCCTGGGGTGAGGTGATTCCTAATGATGCCCCCAAAGAGTTGTCTACTGTGGCTAAGGACCAACTAGCTGAGGCAAGAGTGGCTGACTCTGAATGGCTTTCTGGAAAAGGACATGCTGTTAAAAGGAAAAGAGCATGAGAGAGAGAGAGTATTAACTCTTTCCACAGAGTCATCCAAAGACAACTCACTGGTCACCTTGATTGGATATCCCCCTGAAGGGGGTAACTCCCCACAGTTTGATCTGGAAGAAGCATAAAGTAGGCCAGGCCGAAAGGGCCTTAGGTACGGTTAGACTGTAGTCAGACAAAGTTACTTATAAGAAGAGTTTATAGCAGGGGTAGTCAAACTGCAGCCCTCCAGATGCCCGTGGACTACAATTCCCAGGAGCCCCTGCCAGCATTAAAACCTTGCCACTGAATTGCTAAGATCAACAAATGGATATGAAGATGTCATCATAATCAAGTCTGGTTTAAGGAAGTTAACCATCTAGTTATGTATACTCTAGGCCTTCATACACAATTCTGCAATGTTGTGAGTTATTTCTGAAGAAAGATCAAAGAGAAGCAGAAAAATGTAGAACTGGTCTGATTGCCCTAGGAAGTTTGCTAACACTAGTGTGATATATTGTGAATGCCACTGTTGTCGAAGTAATGGAAAGGATTTTTGGAGAGGTATGTTACAATGGGATGCCACTACACCCATGCCCATGAAGGGCCATGTTCCAAATCTGTTGCTTAAATATTTCTTTTCTATTCTCAAAGCTGGAAGGACTGAAGTAATGTTACTCCATCTACGCTGCTGAAATTGGGCAATTAAATTATTTTTAGCTGTCAGATATTCTGACTCTCATCAGGATTTTGATTTTATTTTCATGGGTACTAGGGCAGAATGAGAACGAGATATTTTGGATATAGTATTGTAATTATTATAAAAAAATATTTACTGAAAAGTTTGCGGCTCCTCCATATTTTCAGAAGCTTCAATTGCAATCTTTCCGGGCCCTGCTGGGTGACTTATTGATCCATGCAGGGGGCAAACCATGGCTAGTAGATAAAAGGATGATACTTGTAAAATACGTTATATTGTATGTGTAAGTACTGTATAAACCGAGGATATACCACATATCTATAACTTAAAAATCAATAAAACCAAAAGCAAAACACAAAAAGTAGACAGCCATAAACATTTTAAAAAGTAAAAGTAAATGCAAAGACAGAAGGAACATTTCCACATCTTTAACAAAGCTAAAAGTCAAAGTGTATGAGCGATGACTCGTGCCATATCGGATTGACCCTCTGTGGCTCCCAAACAGGGACCACCCACTCACCCATGGATGGCCAATGGTGGGTCTGCCCCATGTCCAGCTGTGCTCTCCTCCACTATCTGCCAGCAGTATGAAGAGAGAGCCTGCTCTGCTGGCCAACTTTAGAAAGGCAAACTGGATGGAGAGCAGTGTGACTCGGAGGAAGGAGGGAAGGAGGGAGTCTTGGGCTGCAGGCCAGTCCTGGAGCACCCAATGTGAACTCTACAGCCATCCGCCCATCCAAGATCCTGGGTGTGAGGGCAGGAGATTCAGGAAATGGCTGCTCACTGGCCCTATAGAGCATGGGACAGCCTTGGGAAGACTCTACATAGCCCCCTGATTTCAGGGGGTCATGGAAGGCCAGGAAATGGCTTCCTGTTGGCCCTAAAGGAAATGGTTGCCCACAAGCCCTATGGAGCCCAAGGGGGCCTTTGGAAGCCTCTCTTTGGGGAGCTGTGGAAAGCCTGGGAATGGCCACCTACTGGCCCTATGAGTTTTGAGGCAGCCTCAGGGCACTTCTCTGCAACCCTCCTGACTTGGGGGTGGTGGTGGAAAGGCTTGGAAGAGGCCACTCACTGGGGCCCAGGGCAGCCTTGGGGCTTTAATTTGCAGCCCTCTAAAGTAGGATTTTGGGGGTGGGAGAGGTTTTTTTTTACCTTCCTTCCTTCCTTCCTTCCTTCCTTCCTTCCTTCCTTCCTTCCTTCCTTCCTTCCTTCCTTCCTTCCTTCCTTCCTTCCTTCCTTTATCTGCTTTCTTCAGAAGAACAGGTGCCTGAAGATCCGCTGTTATTCCTGAAGATATCCAGGTTGACAAACCAGCTGCTTGCTCGTGGAGGTGGAATGGTCAATCAGATCTGGCCCTCGAGATTACAGCATGCTACTCTTTGACCCCTTCACTAGGCTTTATGTCAAGAGCAAGAAGGATTCAACCAAAGAAAAGAAGGAGGGGGAAGAAGAAGAGTTGGTTCTTATATGCTGCTTTTCTCTACCCGGAGGAGGCTCAAAGCAGCTTACAGTCACCTTCCCTTTCCTCTTCCCACAACAGACACCCTGTGAGGTGGGTGAGGCTGAGAGAGACCTGATATTACTGCTCGGTCAGAACAGCTTCATCAGTGCCATGGCGAGCCTAAGGTCACCCAGCTGGCTGCAAGTGGGGGAGTGCAGAATCGAACCCAGCATGCCAGATTAGAAGTGCACACTCCTAACCACTACACCAAACTGGAAGAAGGCCAACAACCAGAAAGAATACAATGCAGGCATGTGTCCTAGTGCCCATTGAATTCCTGGGTGCAATGTGCTTTGCTCCTACTAACTAATAAACATGGAGAATTATCCATTGCACCTAACCTTTATAGGATAACTCATGCCAAATTCTTGACATTATTTTAACCTCATTTCCTTGCCTTGAATGCATCTTTCAGCCTGTACCTTTGCACCAAGCCAATTTTATGTTGTTGAATCATTGCAAGCTGACATTTTCCATAATGTTTAATGGCACATGATGACTTTACAGTCAGAAACACACCGCTTCTACGTGGAATTTAATGAATGGAGCCATCAACAGAATCAATAAGCATGCTGGATCCTTCTTAAGGTTAATATCCATTTTTTATGGGAGAAAAAAAATATTCCCCTAATACTTTTAGTTTTCACCCTTGAAGCAGAAGCCCTTGTAAATATGCAAATATTACCATTCTGTGCTTCCTTATAATTTGGCATCATTACAGATGTCTTAATGTCTCTAATATATGACAAGAGAAGCTGGCACATAAAATATTTCATCTGTGCTGCCTGCCAAAGCTCCTGCCACCAGATGAAAACTTATATAAAATTTTCCAAGGAGGAAATTAACTCCAACAAAAATTATCCTCTTGTCCCCTGAGAAAAGAAGAGACAAAGCAACAAACATTAAAGGTTCTCCTTTTCAATAGCTTTGCAGAAAAGTCTGGAATTATTGATGGAGTCCATAAATTGCTTTGGACAGAGGCAGGGATTTCCTACAGTGAATTTTGAGAGCAGTAGGGCCTTGGTTTATGGATTTCCATCTGCACACTGGAGACAGTTTAGTGCACTTTCATGGGGAAAAGACGGGGGACCTTGAAACTCCATTCTTCAAAAGTGTTTGGAAAAAGGATAGAGGCAGAAAAGTTCTCCTAAGAGTTTTGAGCAATTCAGGCCTGTTCATTAAAACAGAGAGGGTGAGGAGGAAAAACTCTGATTAGGATGGTTCAGGCTTATCCAAACTCATCAGACTGTAGGAACTAGGGTTGGGCGCTTCAGCGCCTGAAGCGGCCAGTCTCTCTTGGTGCAGGAAGACCATGCTGGGGGGTGGGGGGGAGGCATGGGCATCAGCATGCCGGCAGGCACATACATGCAGATGCAGAGCTCCTTCCTTTCCTTTCCTTTCCTTTCCTTTCCTTTCCTTTCCTTTCCTTTCCTTTCCTTTCCTTTCCTTTCCTTTCCTTTCCTTTCCTTTCCTTTCCTTTCCTTTCCTTTCCTTTCCTTTCCTGTCCTGTCCTGTCCTGTCCTGTCCTGTCCTGTCCTGTCCTTCCCTTCCCTTCCCTTCCCTTCCCTTCCCTTCCCTTCCCTTCCCTTCCTTCCTTCCTTCCTTCCTTCCTTCCTTCCTTCCTTCCTTCCTTCCTTCCTTCCTTCCTTCCAGCTGTTTTCTCCAGAGAAACTGGTGCTTAGAGATCAGCTGTTATTCCTGAAGATCTCCTGGAGGTTGGCAATCTAACTTCCTGCACATGGAGATGGGGGGGGGGGGGGTTTCCATACCTGACTGTTGAGATTAGACTCTGCTACCCTTTAATCATTTCACCCTGCTGGATCTCAAGTTCAATCAAGGAGCAGGAGGAGGAGGGCCAGCACCCACAAAGGACACAGTACAGGCATGTTTCCTAGTGCTCCTTGTATTCCTCAGTGCAGCAGGATTTACCCCTAGTCTAATTCAATGTTATCTCCTTTGGCTGCTGACACTTCTGACAGCTTCTCCCTATATCACTTAGTTTAGGATGTTTTTTACCTTCCTTGTTAGGGAATGAACCGGGATCCTAAATCTGTGTTCTACCATTGGGCTACAGCCTCTTATCCAAACCAGAGAGTCAGTCTTGGACAACCTGAACATGACAATGCTCCCCTCCCTATGTGAAATGAAGTCCAGAATCTATAAAATTCACCCTACCCCTATGGTTCCTTCAGATATGATTGGAACACTGAAAATGGACCGTAGAAAGCAGTTAACAAAACCAGTGAAGTAACGCATGAATCAGAGCTGAATTATTTCTGCCTCAATTTCAGTGAGTTGCATGCACAGGAATGAATGACAGGTTTCTCTTCTTGCGATCAGTGGCTGATTTTTAGAGTACCATAAATTTCTTACAAGGCAACCACCTCCATACAACTCAATTGTTAGAGCTTATGAGTCGCACGAGACAATTTCCCTTTCCCTATAAAGTAACCCCCTGGTTGGTCAGTTCTAATAATTAACTTCACCTGCTTGCTAAGTGCTCCAGATTTGATTAAATGACTTATCTATACAGGCTTCATGCAAAACTTTTCCTTCCCAACATGAATTGGCAATATTGATTTTAGTATTCTGCTTTTCTTTGTATTATCTCCCCTATTTATCTGATAGGATGTATGTCACCATGTTAAAAAATATTCAAGGGTGCTCGTGAAAAGTTCAAAATCATTGTTCTTCATACATAGTTACAGAACCAAATGTCATGGTAGCAGCTGTGTTTTTCCGTTCATTTCTAGTGTTTTGTTTACATGGAATTATTTCACAGATGCCCTCCAAAAGCATTAAGGTGCGTAAACAATATAGCTGTCCCATCTCTGGCAGACCAAAGGTATTGATCCAAATGGTGGACCACTCAATAGCCTACTAATTATGTTGTCATTTACTGATTAATAAGAAAACCTGTAATTTTTGTCAGTTATTCCAGTTCATACTATTAAGAATGAACTTAACGCTCCTATGAAAGCCCTTTTTTGTTCGTGTGCTCTCAGCCATCAGTAATTATTGCATTGTAGATCAATACTCCATTGCAAATATGTTTGTAATTAGCGCTTATGGCTAAATGAAAGCATTTCCTATGCACTTTAAAAAAATGTCCTTAATTTTCGTTGGAGTTGAGTTCTTTCAGGAAATCATTTTGCTCCTGGTTTGAACTGGTGCTCACGAGAAGACCACCGATGCTCAAGCAAGTGCAGCGAATAGCGAGGCATTTATAACTTGACTCTAGTTAGTATTGTACTTGTGTGACAGAGGAAAGCTCAATCTCTCACTGGTTTGATTTGTTATCCATTCCCAAGTCCCAATCAGCACAGTTAAACAAGGGGTTAGTGCCAGAACAGTTCACATTATTTTCCACCCTGCTGAAAAAGGTCATTTGTGCTTATGTTTCCTAGGCCGATTCCGCACAGACAAAAAAAGCTGGGAGGGCATTCATATGGATGCAGGGCTAATCCATGCATCCATATGACATCACTACTAGGCCGATGCCCTCCTGGACTGCCATGGATCAGGCCCTCAGTAGCCCCACACTATGGGAACGTAGAAGAGTCATAGGGTCCGATCCATGGCAGGCCTATGTAGACAGGAAGACCTGGCTCCTTCCTGTCCTATGGGGGCCAGGAGGGGGCAAAAAATGCTCTGGTCAGCTTCATGGCACTGCGAGGTAGAACAGGGTTTTTTAAAAATTATTTTGCAGGAGGGTGGGATTGCATTCTCATGCAATCTCACCTTCCTGCTAAATAAAACCCCCATGCGCCCCCCCCCCTAAAGTGGAACCTGTCTTCTGTGGCTGTGTTCCCCAGGGGGGCACAGAAAGCTGTGGAGAATGGAAGTCCGCATCACCACATTGGTGGCACTCCAGAGTGGTCCCACTGGTGCAGAACTGGCCCTAGTGTTGCTTTCCCCTGTTTGCCATATAAATACATGCCACATTACACTTCACAGTTAAATGACTTAAAGATATAAGGTGTCTCTTTCTCAGATTTGGTGTTCATTTATGGCAGATGCAGGCAAACAGTTTAAGCCTGGAACAAAATGATAGACAGGCAGGCAGGCAGGCAGGCAGGCAGACCATAAACATTTTCTAAGGACCAACCCCTATTGAAGAAAATGAGATTTATGTTTGTCTTAAGGATTGCTTAAGATTGCTGCCGAAATGATGCTGTGCAGGTTCAAAGGCAGTAAGCTGCAGTTGATCTGTGCTCAGGCATGACCCTCTGGGTTATGTGCCTTCACCCACGATTGAGAAAGTTATGTATGCTTGCCACATAGGCTCAAAAGGCACGAGCTGCAATGCTCATTTTGCAAATTTTGCTTGTTGCCAGCTGCCCATGGCCTTTGTGACAGAGAAGCCCGGTCTGCAGGAAAGCCTGAAGAAAGAGCTACTATGCAGGAGTAAAGCTGCTCGACACAGCAGTTGCTGCACACTTTGAATAAACACATCAAACTCAGAGAGTGCTTCATTGGCAGAGCTTGTATTTGCAGAGAGAAACAGTTATGTTTTGGAAGAGGACAGAAAACCCCTAACTAACTGTTAGCTGTTGTCTGCAGTCATTCTGTTGTCCAACAGCTGTTCTGGAGGGAAGCTGGGAGGAAGTATGCTCAAACAAGCAAGAAGTCCCCTGTTGAGTTAATCAGGACACTGGAGGTATGAAGGAGGACTACCCAACCTCACAGGGGAAGGGAAAATGGAGGAGAAGAGAATGGTTTAAGTTGCTTTAGGACCCCATTTATAGAAAGGTGAGGTATTAATGAAGGCAATAACCAGGAAATGGCTAGAGCCATTTGGCTAGAGCCATCAGTTCCCTTGGTGTAAACACAGACATCATTGCCCATTTACAAAGATGGAGAATCCACCATCTCCCATGGAAGCCTGTTCCACTGAGAAACCACTCTAAGTTCCTGACAGATTGTTTTTTCAGTAGAACAGGCTTCCTCAGGAGGTAGTAGGATGGAGAGGCTGATTCTTTGAAGGTTCAAGGGGGTGGCAGGTTACAATGGATGGTTGTGAGTGTCCTGCATAGTGCAGGGGGTTGGACTAGATGACCCAAGAGGCCCCTTCCAACTCTATGATTCTATGATCCTATGATCTTATAATTTTTGCTGTTTAAAAACCTGCACAGTTCAAATACCAGCAGTTGGTTAATGCTGATGACCAGCTTACCATGTGGGTAAAGTGGGAGAAGTGTGCTCATTTCTTAAATGAGCATCAATGTGCTGCAATACAGATGGCAGCGACTAGTTCTGTAATATCTAATGTCTGCTGTTATTCTATCCCTAGTTACTGACTTTTCTTTGTTGCTATGAAGAGACAGTGTTAGTTCTACCTTTCCCCCCATAGATCATTGCAGTGTCTTGCTACTACTTCCTAGCTGTTTTATAAGTATCACTAGCCAAATGTCAGGTTAAAAGAAGACCCCAGTGCATGATGCTGGCAGTGGCTCCTGAGAATTGTAGTCTACAGACATTTGGAGAGCCACAGTTTGGCTATCCCTACCCTAGTGTATATAATCAAAATTATCCACACACATTGTCTATGTGTGTCTTTCATCCAAGTGGGCTTTTAAAAACATGGTACCACAGCTGTGAACACCTGCTTAAGTGTGCACATGAACACCTCCTTCACAAAATGAGAAAATAGAGAAATATACTCCATAGGAACAAATTTAGTCCAGTGGCACCTTTAAGACCAACTAAGTTCAAGTTATGAGCTTTGTGGTGCATGCACGCTTCCTCGGATACACTTGTACCTTGAATAAAACTTAGTTGGTCTTAAAGGTGCTAAAAAAGGTAAAGGTATCCCCTGTGCAAGCACCGAGTCATTTCTGACCCTTGGGGTGACGCCCTCTAGCGTTTTCATGGCAGACTCAATACGGGGTGGTTTGCCAGTGCCTTCCCCAGTCATTACCGTTTACCCCCCAGCAAGCTGAGTACTCATTTTACCGACCTCGGAAGGATGGAAGGATGAGTCAACCTTGAGCCGGCTGCTGGGATTGAACTCCAAGCCTTATGGGCAGAGCTTCAGACTGCATGTCTGCTGCCTTACCACTCTGCGCCACAAGAGGCTCTGGACTCTAAATTTGTCCTACTACTTCAAACCAACAGGGCTACTCAAATCATACTTCATAGCAGTCACTTTCCACACTAAAAAAGGGCCTTTTCATCACATCTCTCTCTCTCTCACACACACAGGCAGAGGTTTTTGGTTGAAAAAAGAAATAGGGATGGGCACAAGGTGACTGAATTTGGCCAGTCTGTGATTCATGAGCTGAACTTTGTGGAAGGTCAACCAGCATGGACTTTTTGCAAACTATTTGACTTGCTACGTTGGGCTTAAAGAAGACACACGCTCATACTGCTAGCTTAAATAATGCCACAGCTTTATTAGAATGCAACAAATATTACCTGACAGGGTAGAGGGAGCCTATGCTTGTGGTCAACCAACCATGCATCCCTAACCACACCAGCACCTTGGGCACCACCCAGTCCCACCCATGTGAACTGGGTGCTCTTTGCTGCTGGAGGTGTTCCAACTTGGGGTTCTAAAAGAGGCACAGACCTCTGGACCCACCACAGGCCACTTGGTCCTGCGAGTCCCTTCTGCTTCCGCAGTTGTGTCAGCTCTACTTGCAGCCAGCCACATCATATGGAGGCCCAAAACCTGGGTAGTTCCATGACCCCAACCAAACTCCTCCACCAAAAACAGCTGCATCCCCTGCCAAAACTGCCACACCTTCCAAACCTTCTCCCTGACGTTTGAGACATCATTGCTGGACAAGGTGGACCTTCCCATGGAAGCATGAGAGGGCATAAAAAACTCACTCCTTCTAAAAGTTCTGTAGAACACTAAGCATTAGGCTGCCCTGGCCAGGGTTGCTTCATATTTCCTATGGCAAACAGTTTGAAACAGACCCAACAAGCATTTTAACAGTGACAGTGATGGGTGCTACACGTCCTCCCTGCAAGAATCCAATCTTCTCCAACCCTCCACCACTCTGCGTGCTAGGAAAGATGAATCAGACATTGCCATAAAATGAAAGGCTGGCTAAGTACACCCTCATGGACCTGGATGAGATACCTTTTCCTCACAAATGTGGCAAATAGCACAAGGCCAGGGGCCTCTCTATTGGCCAGGCTGCTTCTTGACCAGCCATTTGGGCAAACTCTAGAAATCCTTTCTTGTCTCCTTCATAAGTCTGTTGTATGGAGAAGGCCATGGACCCCAGCACCCCTTGCAGAATCACTCATCACCAAGCCTCCACAGGTCAACTCTTTTAGATCTGGGTTCACCCCTGGTACCAGTTAATGAAACCTTTCACCATGAAAAGGAGATAGGGTGTCTGCTATCTGGATTTGGACCCCAGCTATGTGCCTCACAGAAAACATAATGCTGTCTGCTAAACATGGGAGGACCAAGCAACACACCAGGTTCATGACTCTTTCTGAAGTGGACATCTGAAGTAAACACCTTCATAACAGTCTAATTGTCACACCAAAACAAAACCCTTTTATTGGCAACTAGATCCCATCAGATGACCACATCAACCAGGATGGGAAACAGTTTTAAGAATGTGAGGTTCCTAAGAATCCCAGCTTCCCAGCACTTGGGCCACTAGCAGGCACAGCAGTTCTTGTCATAAAATACCCCAAGCCCCAGATTGTGAGTGCTGTCAGAATGCACCTGAAGACCATCCCCAAGGGTTATCAGGGTTTGCCGCATCACGACCCCAATAAAGTCAGCTAGAAATTACTGCCAGACCCTCAAATCATCCTTGATACCTTTGGCAAGTCTGATGTGGTAATGGAGTGCCTTCATGCCTGCCATGAACCAGGAAAGCCAGTCACAGAATGCCCTCCCTGGCACCACCACCTTATAGATGAAATTTTGGTGGCCCAACAGCACCTGCATCTCCTTGAGTGTATACTTGCTCTTACCTAACATTGCCTCAATATGTTCCCTCAGTGTGGCGAGCTTCTCCCTCGGCAACTGAGTAGTGCTCCAGAAAGAGTCCAGCAGAATTCTGAGAAAGGTCAATTGTCTCACCTTGGTCTTGTCAGGTGCTAGGGGAACTCTCATTCCCCCTGCTAAGGTTTGGAACTGGCCTACATTATCCACACACACCTGAGACCCCACAGGCCCAACAACAATGAAGTCACACAAATAACTTCCATATACTGCTCCCTGTCCTTCACAGTGCATTCTCAAAATGTATTAGAGGCCTTGATGGCCACACAAGCTATGGAGCATCCCATTGGCATAGCCTTGTCAACATACCATTGATCCAAGAACTTGAATTCTAGCAAGCAGGAATCCTCTGCGTGCACTGGAAGAAGGTGGAAAGCTGATTGTACATCACACTTCACCATAAGGATCACTTGACCACAGGATCACACAATAGTGACCACCTGATTGAATGAGGCATATTTAACAGAACACCATTCAGGGGCAATGAAGTCATTGATGGATGCTCCCCATGTGTAGGACAGATGATGGATAAACTCGTATTGTCCTGGGGCACCACCCCCAGTGGGGACACTCTCAGGTTATGAGGGGGGGCATCATGAATGAACAATCTAACCTCCCAGCTGCCTGTTCCTTGTCTATTTTGTCATGTAGAATGGCTGGCATATACCTGGCAGACTTTACATTCCCACAATCAGTCACCACCTGCCCCCCATAAAAGAGATCCAACAACCTTTGGTGAAACCCGTGAGCAGGTACATGGTGGCCCCTTGGTCAGGGTAGTGATTTAACATCTCCTGTAAAATGTGAACCTGTACCAGCATTGGTGCCAATCTGAATAGCTCAGCTGGTACAGCTTCAGGTAGACTTAGTACTGGCAGTAGGGGCTCCAGATCCTGACCCCCCCCCCATGCCTCTTGGAGGAGGCTTCTCTTTCTCCTGCTGCTTGCTTATATCTCCACTGCATTTTCCAGTCCTAAAAAATGCAAACATCCAGCCAGTACCACCCCTCCTTGTGGGTGTCCTCTCCCTCCTCCCCAGAATAGCACTCCCCTGATGAGTGGACAGTCTTCTGACACTGCTTCTTATGCTCTGCATCCTTGGGTATCCTGCAGCTCCTCAGAACCTGTGCTCTCATCCCCGGTGATGTTCTCAGACAAGCTGGGACTACTTAACTGGCCTTGAGTCATCTTTGAACCAAACATTTGTGCCATGGCTTAAGCATATCCTTGCCAATACTCTGCTGAGTCACTAGCCAAAGTATTCCAGTCACAGGAAGCAGCACTACTCATGAGGCTGTGGGATGAGGTCCGTCTGCTGCCCCTTCTGTTCTCCTACTTAGAACGTACACTTTCTGCATCCCTCCCTTTGCCTAGTCAGGGTGGAGAACCCTCCAGAATTTTGCCCAGTGCTCTTCACCTGCGATCCCCTCCTGCTGCCCCCACCCCAAATGGCCCTGTCTCCAGAAGGCTCTCGAGGATAACTCCCATACCATGGCCAGGGTCTTCACTAGGTGTGTTCGTTACTCCTGTGAGGTGCCAGGCCTGCCCCTTCTGCTGCTACACTGACCCAGCCCCTTGCGGGGTACAGGTCAATCTGCCTGGACTCTTTCCCACCCTGGGCCTGCTGTTTGGTGTAGTGGTTAGGAGTACAGACTTCTAATCTGGCACGCCGGGTTCGATTCTGCACTCTTCCACATGCAACCATCTGGGTGAACTTGGGCTCGCCATGGCATGAGCAGCGATATCAGGGCTCTCTCAGGGTGTCTATTGTGGGGAGAGAAAAGGGAAGGTGACTGTAAGCTGCTTTGAACCTCCTTCGGGTAGAGAAAAGTGGCATATAAGAACCAACTTTTCTTCTTCTTCTTCTTCTTCTTCTTCTTCTTCTTCTTCTGCTTCTTCTTCTTCTTCTTCTTCCTGAGCCCCACCATTCTGGGCACCCCAATGACCATCCCCCCTGTGCCGACCTGTTGTCTGCCCTGAGGGGACCACTGAGGACCATTCAACACAGGCCCATAAGGCACTTGCCTGGAACCCACTTGTATCACAACCCCTTGCAGGTGAAGCCAAGCCACATTATCCCTTTTGCCCAGCAGAGCCACGTCCCACTCTGCTGCCACCATGTGGGGCTGCCTGCTGGTGCTTCATGAGTGACATCACCTCACCTCAAGTGATGAGGGAGGGAAGTGTAGCCTACTACTCCAGGGCCCCAACCACAACCACAGCCAAATGGCTAGAGGCATGCAAGGAAAAGTTTTCCTTGATAAGTTACAAGGCTGTGGGGCTTGGCATGCTGCCTGCAGGGCTCCCAAAAAGCTGATTAAAAAACCGAGCAGGTAAAAATGATGTCATCAAGCCATGTTAATTGCTCCTGAAGATGTTTTTTTGTTTTTTTGTTTAGAGACTTGGCAATATGAGAACCCCATTGAATCAGAATGGTGCTCCATCAAGTCCACTGGTTTCACATATTGGCCAGCCACTTGCCTTAGAGGGCTAATGAATGGGTCATAGCAGTCAAGGCCTTCTGATGTTTGCTTCTATCACTGGTATTCAGAATATGTAAGTCTCCTTTGGTTACCATGACTACTAATCACTGATGACCTATGGATGCAGCTTTCTAGAGAGCTGAACATTATGGCAACAATCAGTAGAATATGCTTGCTTTTAAAAATAAAGACCTTTTTACGCCTTTGTGCTCTTTGCAGACATATGTCTTTACAATCTTATGTTAGAGAGCTGAAGATTAGCCAAGACCTAAATACTTGTTCTCCCACACACAACAGATGAGCCATAATTGTCGCATCAAACACTGCCTTTTGATCCAAAGAAGCATCTGAACTTCTAGACCTCTTTCAATCTCATCATCATTGTCTTTACAGATTTCTCTCCTGCTTATGGTGGCTGCTTCCACCTCTATATTGCTGTACCCAATGCGGTACACTCACTGTATCCGCCTCAATGGGCTAGATCAATGGCCAAGGATTCATGTAGCAAAGAGTTTTGTGGAATGCTGAAAACAATATGTGGAAATCAGTCCCATTTGTCCTTTTGTAAATGCTGTGCTGATCTACAGCAGCTGTCCCCAACCCCCGGTCCAGGGACTGGTACCGGTCTGTGGATCAGTCGGTACCGGGCGGCGGCTCCTCCTTGTCCTCCTCCCCGGCTGCTGCCTTGGGGGCTTCCCTGCCACTCTGCCACTGGCTCACCTTTGGTGTTCTCCGGCCGCCGCCATGGCTGGGGCTCCCCCTCGGCATGGCACTCCCCCCAGTGGGAGGCCGGAAGTCAGTGGCACCGGCGGGAAAGCAAGTGGAGCAGGGCCTCAGGCGGTGGTGACATCCCTTGGCAAAAGACTACCCCCCCCCGGGCCTCAGTAAAATTGTCAAGCGTTGACCGGTCCCCAATGATAAAAAGGTTGGGGACCACTGATCCACAGGACACCAAAGCCTGCAAAGTTGCTCTCTATTCCCACCTGCTGAACTTCCATCTCTGGATGCACTGCAATGATCTCCCCCAACACCACCTTCTTATCGGCCCTCCAGAACTTTTTGCCTCCTCCATCTTTTCACATCTTCTCAAGCATCAGACATTCATCCCCCGAGATTCCTCATTTAATGACTATTTGGTTCCACTGTCACCTTGTCTTTGGCCTCTCTTCCTCTTTCCTTCTGTATATCCTGGCCTGCTTCCCAAATGGTCATCTGTCTTAGAATGTAGACACATAAGCACCCTTACACATGCCATGTTCACATTCCAGCTCTGGACAAAGCTCAGTATGCTCCAGAAAAGAGTGGCCATGGAAGAAGCCAGATGCCACAGGTAGAGACATAATCCTCTGTGTTGATTTTTCTTTGACCCCATTCTGTCCAAAGTAGCAGTGGGGAAAATCTAAGTGAAAAAACAGAGTTTGAGTAGACTGATAGAGCATCCCAGCAATGTGTGACATCACTTATGGTTCCCCTTCCATAAGTTTGGATCTTTGCAAGTATTCTTTGGCATCATCACAGCTCACCTATAGAACAAGGTGAGGTCTCATATTGGCTGGCCGGCCAGCAACAGCCAGGGCTTTTTGGTGTATGTGTGTGATTTTTTAAAAAGTTTATATGTAATGTAGATCCCAGCCTTTAGTAATTTTAGTTCTTATTAATATGAACCGAGTTGACAAGCCTTTTCCATCCCTGTTTGCATTAGACACACACACACATTTGCACAACGGGACTTCCACCCTACCTCTTCCAGTATCAAAGTGAAGTTTAATAATGAGCCCTGCAAATGCATCAACAGCTTCCCAGTAAACAAAGCAGACGGAGCGAGTTTACAGATGGTATAAAAGTCAGAAGAGCTGCAGGACTTAAGCAATCCTTTGAGGGTTTTGCAGGCCATTGTGACGGATGTGTCTGCCGGCTGAGAGGCAGGACAAGCACTGAAACGATGACCCTGTGCACTTCGAGATGCCGTTTGCTGTGCCAGATTTAGAGAATCTTAACAACTTTGGTCCGCACGGTTCCTATTCAATTATTTCCCTGCAAAAATAAAGTATATCATTCCACGCTGGGAACAGCTTTATCCTCAAGTTTTTCATTTCCCTCAAGTCACTAGTAAAACTGAAAAAACAGAACTACCTCAGACACATAATTTTTGATGGCTGTGCTCTGCTAGGTGCATAATAGAGCCGGTCATTACTCCTAGAGCAAACTGAGATGTCCTCACCAAACTTCACACTGACCTTGCTCTAAAGAGGCTGATGAATCTTCTTCATCTGCACTCAGAAACTCTTGGTAGGTTTGGACCAAGTGTGATTATAGTGACTATAATAGTCCCTGTAGGGTCCTCTTAGAGTAGGGGTGGTATCAATGTGGGTGGTATGCCCAGCCCAACCAGGGGTAGGGGACAGAGCCAGCAGGGCAGTGAGGACTTTAGGGACAGTAGGGGGTGATAAGGAATGTTGGGACAGTGGAGGACAGTGAGGAATTTGGGGGCAGCATGGGGGCAACAGTCTGAGTCTTTCTGTTTCACCTGCATTTTCCTCGCAAAAGACATTCCAAGGTGACTTGACATTGCCTTGCTCTGGGTCATAATGACCCTGGACTTACTTGGTGGTCTCCCATCTCCATGTTGACCTAGGCAAACCCTGCTTAGCTTCCTTAAGACAATGACAACTTCAGAAGGTAGACTGGATGGGATCATATCCCTACTGAGCTCCTTCCCTTCTTCAGACTCTGTCCTTCTGAGGGTCCAACTCAGATCTCCAGGAATTTCTTATCCCAGGCTTGGCAACACGTCTCCAAATGCCCCTTTTAGGAGGCTACTTGCTCCCTCCCTTCTTCCCATCTGTCTTTCTCCCCAATAAGGACCCAAAGTGGCTTTTACAAAGAATTATTTTTTCCCCAAACTAAAATTGGGCTGCTGTACAACAGCCAAAAAAGAAGCGTAGACCATATAATGTGTTTTGAATTTGTAGTAGACTTAACATCCGGAAATAGGTCTGTATTTGTATGCGTGTGTGGGGGGGGGGCACAAGGGATGTGGCCTGGGAGCCAAGGAGTCAGCAGCCCCCAAACATTTGGTGACCACTCCCTTAGAGCGGGGGTAGTCAACCTGTGGTCCTCCAGATGTTCATGGACTACAATTCCCACGAGCCCCTGCCAGCGAATGCTGGCAGGGGCTCATGGAATTGTAGTCCATGGACATCTGGAGGATCACAGGTTGACTACCCCTGCCTTAGAGTCTAATGGAGCCAGAAAAAAGAAATCCAGGATTCATAGATATTTACTGAATCCAAATATCATACTGGTATTGGGATTTGGGAATATTGGGAAATACTGATCCTTTTCAGGTTCAATACATCCAAACATTTGGTGACCACTCCCTTAGAGCAGGGGTAGTCAACCTGTGGTCCTCCAGATGTTCATGGACTACAATTCCCACGAGCCCCTGCCAGCGAATGCTGGCAGGGGCTCATGGAATTGTAGTCCATGGACATCTGGAGGACCACAGGTTGACTACCCCTGCCTTAGAGTCTAATGGAGCCAGAAAAAAGAAATCCAGGATTCATAGATATTTACTGAATCCAAATATCATACTGGTATTGGGATTTGGGAATATTGGGAAATACTGATCCTTTTCAGGTTCAATACATCCAAACATTTGGTGACCACTCCCTTAGAGCAGGGGTAGTCAACCTGTGGTGCTCCAGATGTTCATGGACTACAATTCCCACGAGCCCCTGCCAGCAAATGCTGGCAGGGGCTCATGGAATTGTAGTCCATGGACATCTGGAGGACCACAGATTGACTACCCCTGCCTTAGAGTCTAATGGAGCCAGAAAAAAGAAATCCAGGATTCATAGATATTTACTGAATCCAAATATCATACTGGTATTGGGATTTGGAAATATTGGGAAATACTGATCCTTTTCAGGTTCAATACATCCAAACCTGAAAAATACCATGTTTCTGGGGAATCCCCCCCCCCTTGAGGTAAAGTCATATTGGTTTGAGAATTTAGGAGTGGAACTCTTTTCCTTCCTCTTTTTCTTGATTTGTAGGGATTTGATATGACACTGTTGTTTCAACATTTGTTGGCTTTTAAAAAAAAAGTTAACTGAAGCCTTGTTTTTAAGTAATAGCTGTCACAGTGCTAAGCATTACAATTTTATTGGCATTGTGAAATACTATGAAAACTATTATGGCAGAAAAGAAGCTATCAGGAATTGTCAATAAACACACCGTACAAGTGATGAAATGAGACAGTCTATGGGTGTGTGCTGGTTCTCTCCCTTAAAAAAACAGAACCACTCTTCAAGACTGCCCCATCTCAAACTTTCACAAGCTAAAATGTCAACTGCTGTCATATAGGACGTTTTAATAGGCTGGTTTATTAACTAGCCTAATTCTTCACACGTTGGAAAAGCAGACCACAATAGTGGCGGTGATTTTTCAAAGCCCCTTTTCTTGTGTGAACAAATAGCTAAGCAGTCTATGGCCTCCCAGGGGGTATACAGTCAGGGCAAAGTAGAACAAGGCAATTAACAGCAAGACGAAAGCAGCAGAAAAGAGAGAGGAGCTTTTTTAAAACGAGAGAGGCTAAAATGATGTTGAGGCAGCTGGTTCTGTGTTCTCCCAGGGATGGGTCGATGCATTCACCGTAGACGGCAGCTAGATCTTCTCATGTAACTCCTGACTTCGTTTCTTCAGGCCTCTAATTTAGACTGCAGGTAGCGGGAAGTATGATGTAATGCTCCTTGATGCAATATCTTCCTTTCACACCCAAACTCATTTTGCCTGAAGTCTTTTCTTGTAGGTCTGCACTTTATCTTTAGGGTTGCCAACCTCCAGGCGGTGGGTAAAGATCTCCTGGGATTATAACTGATCTCCAGGAGACAGAGAGGAGTTCACCTGGAGAAAATGGCTGCTTGGGAAGGTGGACTTAATGGCACTGTACCCCATTGAATACCCTCCAATACCCAATTAGTCAGTCAGATCTTTATTCCTTAGACCGGCATAAGGAAAATTAACAATCAGTTATAAAACAGGGATCAGACAGCAAAAATGATAAAACAGCTAAAAGAATAAATTTACTAATAATATAAGGTAGCTTAGATCATAAAGCTGCTAAAGGCATAGATTAGACCAGGGGTAGTCAACCTGTGGTCCTCCAGATGTTCATGGACTACAATTCACATGAGCCCCTGCCAGCAAACGCTGGCAGGGGCTCATGGGAATTGTAGTCCATGAACATCTGGAAGACCACAGGTTGACTACCCCTGGATTAGACTATACATATAAGAAACTAGGTGCCAAGCCTGTTGCATTCAGGAATACAATGGGCCCTAGACTGGGGGTCGGGTGGAAGAACTCTGTGGACAATCTCCATCTCCCCCCAGGACCTGGAAAGGCTGCAGGCATCTGTTAGGGAACTCACTGGCAGGGGCAGCTCTCATGCAGCAGGGATCTGCAGCCTCCAAGCCTCAGAGGGAAGTGGAAGGAGGAGGGAGTGGTCAGGGGTGAGGGATGGAAAGTGATTGGCTGGCTGCTGGACAGATAGGCAAGCTGGTTAGAGGAGATACTCAGGGACGGGACAGCCATCCTGAGTGGGTGTTAAGCGATGACTGGCATTTAAGCCATGAGACACGCTCCTCCTCCAAGGCCTTACCAGAAATATATTCTGTGGAACGGATTATTCTGAACACAGCTCTCTGAATCATTAGGAGTTAGTCATCGTGCGCCAAATGTTCATGGCTGCAGCAAAGAACCTGGCAACATTACACATTCTAGCACAGTTTGTGATTGTGAGCAGCGAGGAAGTATAAAACTGACCTGAACGCCCTGGGACTCCTATCCCCAAAGTCCAGCCTCCTCAGCCCCCCACAAACAATATCTAGGTATTTCCCAACCCAGAACTGACAAGGCAAGTTAGGCTGAGATTGTGTGACTGGCCAAGGTCAGCCAGTGAACTTCCATGGCAGTTGGGATTCAAGCTGTTGGTCATAATGAGGTTGGAACAGATGGACCACTGGTTCGATCCAGAATGGTTTGTTTGTTCTCTTCATTGATTTTTTTAAAAATTAAGACTGCCTTTCCCCACTCCATGGACTTTTCTACCACAGCCATTTGTAACAACCCACAAAGTGCCTCACAGGACAGGAGAAGAAAAGGAAATATTTAACACTTCCCTCCCCTGCAAAGCTACTTTTCACAAACATCCGTGTTTCAGATGTATTGTGCAAATATGATTCCGGAATCCTGTGGGCTAAAAGTCATCTGGGAGCAGGTACATCAAGGGGAAAGCATTTGGCAAAGGAAGGATTAATTCCTCCCTCCCATCCCTTGTCTGATGCAAATGGGCCCTTTTCGAGGAAGCTTTTCAGCAGGGACAGTTGAGGTTTGGTAAAATAAAAGGAGCTATAATGTAAGATGATATTTGTCCTCTCGGAAGCCACTGCGTAATCTCTCTTTTCAAGAAATCAGCTTGCAATGAGCTTTCCTTTTTAGTACGGAATATCTCATATACCTATTGCATTATCAGGACAGTGCAGGAATCTTCGGAGTGTGAAAGCTCAGTTGTTGTCATTTTCTTTCTTGTGATGCTTAGCCGCTTACCACTGCTTTCCCCTTTCTTTTTCCCTTTCATTTCTGTATTTATGCCCCCATACCCAAAGGACCATTCATCCAATATATACTGCAGCTCTCTTTTGCAAGCAGTACTTTGCTGTTCTCTAGTCCCAACATCCTCTTGTTTTGTGACACACTTATTTATTTATATATTTTTAAATATATGACTTCTCATCTGGTGTGCAGGGTTCGATTCTTCACTCCTCCACATTCAGCCAGCTGGGTGACCTTGGATTCGCCACGATGCTGATAGAGCTGTTCTGACCAAGCAGTGATATCGGGGCTCTCTCAGCCCCACCTCCCTCACAGGGTGTCTGTTGTGGGGAGAGGAAGGGAAGGCAACTGTAAGCCACTTTGAGATTCCTGACAGAGCTGTTCTGACTGAGCAGGAATATCAGGGCTCCCTCAGCCTCACCCACCTCTCAGGGTGTCTATGTTGGGGAGAGAAAAGGGAAGGCAATTGTAAGCCACTTTGAGACTCCTTCAGGTAGATAAAAGCAGCATATAAGAACCAACTCTTTTTCTTCTTCTTCTTCTTTGGAGGCTTTGGGAGTTGAACCAGCAGTGGTTGGGATTTGGGGCAGGGCGGGACCACCCCCCAAAGCTGCCATTTTCTCCAGAGTAACGTATCCTTTTAGTCTGAATATGAACTATAATTCCAGATCAACAGGTCCTACCTGGGGACTGGGCATCCCTAGATGGCATGTGCATAATATAGCTAGGAGCTCCTACAATTGTCTGGCAGTCAGGCAAGAGATGCTTGGAGGTGGTTTGTGATTGCCTGCCCCTAAGTCAATGGCCCTGGTATCCCTTGGAGGTTGCCTTTCCAAGTGATAGCCAGAGCCCACCATCGTTAGCTTCTTAGATCTTGCCTGGACTACCCAGGTTGGGTGTGACACACTGCCCCAAATTTACTAATGTGTGTATAAATATGCAGCCCCACACATTCAACATTACTTCAGGAGCAAAGTGAAGCAAAATGTTTGCTCAGAATTCTGGAGATTCTAAGTGGCTTACAGTCACCTACCCTTCCTCTCCCCACAACAGACACCCTGTGAGGTATGTGGGGCTGAGAGAGCCCTGATATTCCTGCTCAGTCAGAACAGCTCTATCGGGAGTCTCAAAGTGGCTTCCAATCTCCTTCCCTACCTCTCCCCACAACAAACACCCTGTGAGGTGGGTGAGGATGAGAGAGCCCTGATGTTATTGCTCAGTCAGAACAGCTTCATTAGTGCTGTGACAAGTCCAAGGTCACCCAGCTGGCTCAATGTGGAGGAGTGGGGAATCAAACCCAGCACACCAGATGAGAAGTCCACACTCCTAACCACTACACCAAGCTGGCTCTTAACAGGAAGAACAGATGAAAACACAACCTGCACTCCCAAGTCCTTAATTTTCTTCCTCAAGGCCACATAGTTTCATATGTTCCACACTGCTCTGAGCAGTATCTTTTGTTCCCACATGAATGAGCAGAAAGAGATATCGTTCCTCGAGCTTTACAAGTCTTTCCATCCTTTCCGTGACATCCTTGATTCTTGTACCAGGCAGACAGCATACCTCTCGAGACAACAAGTCCGTTCAACAAAGTTTGGCTTCTACTCCTCTCAGTAGGGGATCTCCAATTACCAGCATGAGTTGCCTAGTTCTAATATGTGGGGGAGCATAAAAGCTAGTTCTCTCATCTGCAGGGCCTGTGAAACATCTTCTGAGCTTCAGGGGAGCAGGGGGAACAGCCCTTGTTCCTGTGGTCCAGAGTTACAGTCTACGGGCAGAATCTGGAAACAATTTCTGAGTATCAAAGGGGCAGAATATCTCCTTATTTTTGATACCTCTGGATAACATTCTTCCATCCACTGTACTCTTGTATTGGGCTCTCCTCTAATTGGAGATACACCATTTCTATCTCTCCTAATTGCCTTCCAAAAAGTGCTACATGAGTTATTTCCAAGAACTCTTCACCCTCCTTTATAGAATAAAGTGTGGACGGACGTTCTTTTAGCTTCTGTACCTTCTCCAGGAGTGCGATGAACCTGCCCTTGCTGTATGTGAATTTAAAGGTATCCTGAGGTAAAAATACAAATATGCCAAAGACAGTGCATGTCACAATCTCAGGTCCATCTCCAGCTATGACACTACAATCCATTGCAGGATGAGCCAGATCCCTTCTGCAAACTGTGGAATGCTTACAGAGCCCCCTGGCTTGATCAACAAGCCAAGTGCCCTTTAGCTCTCACCTTTTGACACATACGCTTTAGCTCTCATCCTCTTGTGAGCAAGAGTCTTTTATAATACAAAGGCCCAGCAGAGGGTGGAGCTAGCAGCCAGCACCAGGCCAAACTGCCACCTAATGCAAATCGACTAATGTGATTACCACCTAGGCAAGAAACAGACAAACCCCCCCCCCCACAAAAAACCAAAAGAAAATACTCAAACAACCCTTATTATCCACCAACACACTGAGAGAAAGAATGCAACAATCACCAGTAGCTCCTGAGCTGGCTTTTTCACCTTCTCCCTGCCCATCTCACCACCTCAGCATACTTTGGAGAAAGGTTGGCTCCTATAGGAAACTCACTGGACACAGGAAGATCACATCTGGACCAGGGCCTGCTTTAAAAAGATAAGAGGCCTCACAGAATTTTATCCGGCCTTCTGGTCCATAGAATTGATTAAGGTCCTTAAGGTCCTAAATATTAAATATTTTATATCATTGTATGTAAAGGAGCCTACTGTATATTTAATATTTCTTTTCCTGTATTTTATGTATGCTGTTCTATTTATGCCTGACTATTGGTGGCCATGCCAAAATGCATGGCCAGTGGAAGCATCTGTATGAATATACACATGGATTTTAATGAGACTATACTTTAAATATTGGGTATTCAATTTTAATAAATATTAATAAGACTATCAAGAAAGCCCATTGCAAGCAGGTATGCAATGGGTGCTAGGACCCAGGGGACATCAGGTAATCTCTCTCTTCTCTCTCTCTCCCTCTTGCTATGTGTCTCTCCATGTTCCTGCAGCAGGAGGCATAGCAGGTAATTAGGCCACTTCTTAGGAGGGAAGCAGGGCTGGTCAGCAGCCTGGGGCTGCTCTCTCTATGTGTCTCTCTGCCTCCCTCACAGCAGGAGTGATAAGAGGGAATGAGGGCTCGTGTTTGGTCTGGCAGGGCTCTGTGTGTCTCTCTCCATTTCTGACATGGCTGAGAGGAATGTGGTTAGTGTCCAGGGAGGGCGGGTGGGAGCTGTAGGGGCAGGGCCAATCAGGGTGCAGCCAGCATTGCTGTCTGCACCCTGACTGGCCCAATTCCAACTTGGACAGCCAGACACGTTCCGCCCCCCAGACTGTTTCACAAATATATAGAGGAACCATGGATAAGGATGTTCTGCCCATTTGAATCTCAGTAACAGATCCCAGGAACTGTCTTTCGATATTGAAACAGGACCACACGGGCAAGGACTATTTCCCCAGTCTCCCCAAAGCTCAAAAGATTTTTCATGGGCCCCTGCAGATAAGACATTAGCTCTTTTGCTCCCCAGTATAGGAAGGGACAAGCACTAGTAATTGGGGATTCTCTGCTGAGAAAGGTGGAGTCCAAAGTAAGCCAACCAGACATGTTGTCTCGAGAGGTATGCTGTCTACCTGGTGCACACTTCAAGGATGTTACAGAAAGGTAGAATGGCTCAGAAAGCCCACAGATCATTATCCCTTCCTCCTCATAAATGTGGGAACAAATGATACTGTCTGGCACACTATGGAGCATATTAAAAGAGACTTTGTATGTGAGGTGGGGGAGTGAAGGACCTGGGTGGGCAGGATGTGTTTTCATCAGTTCTCCCTGTTAGTATCTGTGGCTTAGGAAGGGAAACAGAAATAATGAAAAGCAATGACTGGCTACATCATTGGTGTTGTCGTGAAAGGTTTGGATTATTGGGCCATGGCTCATGCTATTCTGATGAGGCACTTCTCTTGGGGAATGGATTGCAATTTGGAAGGGTAGGAAAAAAGGTGTTTGCGAAGAATCTTGCAGACCTGGTGAGGAGGCCTTTAAACTAAATACAATGGGGGGAGCAACACATTAATTCAAAACCTAGTTTGATGACAATAACTGCAGATGGGGAACCTGCAGTTTTACAGGGAATGTCACATATGCAGGGAACGAATAACTAGAGAAAGACTGTCTGTCTGAGGAGAATGCAAGCCAAGAAGAGAAACGACTGCAGCTGTTTAATAAAGTAATTTATTAATCAGTTCATGTTCTTGATATTTCTCAGTAGACAACGTAAGGAATTCTTCAGCAATTATTGATATGTTCACAAAATAAATTTATCACCATCAAAATGGGTACCTAGGCTGTATACATTGTATTTATTTATTTGTTTGTTTGTTTGTTTGTTTATATATCGCCGTTCCCAATTGGGCTCACAGTGGTTTACAGAATAAAAGAATAAAAATACAATAAAACCTCATAAATAACCGAATTACATTGCTAAAATTATTAAGTCTAAAAGATGGCGGCGAAAACTAACTCAATTTATCCCCTCGATTTTTGAAAAACCTCCTTTTTCAATAGTATGCCTATATAGTAATAAATACATGTCACAAATATATTCCATAAGTAACATAAAATTCATACAGGGAAAAGCTATTGTACCTTTCAGACTTAAGTCTCAATCTTACTATGTGTCCTGTAGTAATCTTAACCTATATTTAAATATAATGAACTATCAAAATCAGAATGACAACAAAATTGTATAGCAAATAATTATATCACTTAGGCAATGAGCTCCAAATAATTCTTCAAACCAATGCTATGGAGAAAAATACCACTTTACCATATAGAATAATAGAATAATAGAATTGGAAGGGATCTCCTGGGTCATCTAGTCCAACCCCCCGTTCTATGCAGGACACTCACAACGCTATCGCTCACCCACTGTAACCTGCCACCCCCTTGAGCCTTCACAGAATCAGCCTCTCCATCAGATGGCTCTCCAGCCTCTGTTTAAAAATCTCCAAAGATGGAGAACCCACCACCTCCCGAGGAAGCCTGTTCCACTGAGAAACCGCTCTGTCAGGAACTTCTTCCTGATGTTTAGACGGAATTTCTTTTGAATTAATTTCACCCCATTGGTTCTGGTCCATCAGTCCGGGGAAAGAGAAAACAACTCTGCTCCATCCTCTATATCAGTGGTCCCCAACCTGCGGGCCACGGCCCGGTGTTGGGCCGCAAAGGCCATGGCACCGGGCCGCGGCTCCCTCTCCCCACCCCCACCCCGCAGTAAAAAACTTCCCAGGCCGCAAGCTTGTGGCCCGGGAAGCTTCTTACTGCAGGAGGGCGGGGAAAGGGAATCACGGCCGCGCCGAGCTCCCCCAACCTTTCTTCATATCACATTGGCCACAAGCTCATACATTAACAGAGAGCCTCATCAGCACTCTAACATGGGCTCTCAAAGATTGTTCTGTAAGACGCTGTCATTTGAACCCTCCAAACTAACAAGCAGGTGTAACCAATTAACCTGAATTGAGAACAATTACAAAAAAACATGACAGATCCCAGGATAAAGTGAAGCCCCCAGGATTAATGGTGTTCATAGAAAAAAATTAAAAAAACACTCCCTTTGCAAAAAACGTGGTTGTAAATCTGTTCCTTGAAATAGGTGATGTTTAATCTGTTCCATTCCAAAAAAAAGACCAGTTCATCAATTTTATGGTCATGAACAATCCAGAAATACATTAATTCAAAACCTAATTTGATGACAATAATTGTAGATGAGAAGCCTGCAGATTTACAGGGAAAAGCACATTTGCAGGGAACCAATGATTTACCACCTCATGAGAAGGAAGGACTCCCTGGAGAAGAGCCTAATGCTGGGAGCGATTGAGGGCAAAAGAAGAAGGGGACGACAGAGAATGAGGTGGCTGGATGGAGTCACTGAAGCAGTCGGTGCGAACTTAAATGGACTCTGGGGAATGGCAGAGGACAGGAAGGCCTGGAGGATCATTGTCCATGGGGTCACGATGGGTCGGACTCAACTTCGCACCTATCAACAATAACAATGACTTACAGGTAAATTCAAAAACACTCACATAGAATCATAGAGTTGGAAGGGACTTCCAGGATCATCTATTCCAATCCCCCTCACAATGCAGGAGCTCACAACTATCTGCTCACCCATTTTGTGGCACATTCAGTTCAGGAGCTGTTGGTGGGGTCTCACCACCAGGTGGCAAGGGACCATACAGCAGCCGGTGCCCAGGTGATTCCCTCTGTTTTGCTACTCCATGACTCCTCCCCTCTACCACAGGTGGGCAGGAGTGGTAAGATTTATCAGGTGGCAAGCTGGTTATTCCATGTGGGATCCAGCCCCATCCTGTACCAATGTTCCTTTGTCTGTACACAATAAAGTTGTGCCCATTTTCTTTCCATCATCTGGTTATTGGATCTTTTCTTTCACATGCTCACTCTGCACTAGGACAAGGGCCAGTCAACAGAGAGGAAAGTGCAGATGAAAGTGAAAAGGAGATGTGATTTCTCACAATTCTCCTCCGGACTTCTGCCCTCTGACCCACATGGCTTTCTGGCTATCAACACCCCCTTTCTCCCCACCAATGTCCCATCAGGGATTAAGGGAGCCTTCCGGGGGAAAGGAAAGATCCATTTCCACTAGCAATGTTAGGATTTAACACAACTTCGAACCATTTTTTTGAAACTTCAAGAACATGGTCTCCAAAAGTCCCTATTGGACAGGGGGAGTTTTGATAGTCTGCTTTATATCACTAATTTACGTTTTTTGTGAAGAAGGATATTTTTTTGAGAGAGAGTAAGAGGCCATTTTGTGTTTAAATCCTCTGTTCAAGTTTCTTAATGTGAAACTTCTGAGGGAAGTAAAGAATGAAAATATGAAAACATCCTGTATTGAATAGGATTTCCCAGAAAGCTCTTTTCGGTTTCTTTTTGTTTGCGAACATTGCTCTTGTGAGTTTATTTTGGTTTCTGCCGTTCCTGATTGATTTGTTTCTCTTAAATTATGCCATATGCTGTGTTTATGTCCTTTATACATAATGCAAATATAAGCATAAATTTGAAAAGTTCTATTTCTATAAAATTTTATTATTATGGTTGGGGAAGGAAAAGATACTGTTTCATTCCAACCCAAGTCAGAATCTGTCAAGTATAAATAAATTCAAATTGGTATGGTATATTCATGAAATTTGGTCCCATCTTAAATAACTCGGATCATTGATCCAACCCAGTTAGGATTGTGTGCTTTGGCTGCCTTAATCAGCCAGCGTCATAGTGCATGGGGGAGGGGCAGTGCTGGCACTGGCGTACCAGTTGGCACTCGTACAAAGGCAAACGTATGAAGGCACAGTGCGCCAACTGTGCACAGCCCTACCAGCAATGGTTCTTCAAGGGCTAGAAAAGGGTCAATCCCATTATCTGGCATCCTTTAAATGATGATACCAGAACAGATCCTGGGACCTTCTGCTTGTAAAACATGTGTTATACCATAGAGCCACGTGGCTCTATGGTATTGTTGTTGTCGTTAGGTGCGAAGTCGTAGGTAGGTGCAAACTTAAATTGACTCTGGGGAATGGTAGAGGACAGGAAGGCCTGGAGAATCATTGTCCATGGGGTCGCGATGGGTCGGACATGACTTCGCACCTAACAACAACAACAACAATTCCATAGAGCCACGTGCCCTGCCTAGACTACAAGGAACTCTTCCTCTGGAGAAAATGGTAATGCAGGAGCGTTGACTCTATAGTGTTACTTTCCTGTTAAGTTTCCTCCTTTTGAGGGTTGCTCGGTCTATTGCCAGGGGGATGGGGGAGCTTTCTGGAAGCAATGAAATGTGCAATGTGCTGAAGTGACACTGGCATGTCAGAGATGTCATGGGTGACACTATGTTGTTTGGGCAAAACATTTTGTTATAATTTGTTTCTAACCATAGAGTTTTGCCACAGAACTAGAGTGTCACCTCCCATGATCGCAGCATGTCAATTTCATTTCTGGGAGGGGCTGAGAGCATTTGACAGAGCTGAGTCTGGTCCAAGTTCACCCAATAGACTTCATATGGAAGAGGAGTTAGAAATCAGAACCAGTTCTCCAAATTAGATTCTGCTGTTCTTAACCATTACGCCATGCTAGCACTCAGAACGGATTGTACACATGAACAGGGCCAAGGTGCTACAAGAATCTAGGACTATTCCTGTTTTCAGCCATAAAATACTGGAAGACATAAGCTTGTTTTTCAACATAAGTGCTAGTGTGAATGAACATTGCATTCAGCTATAATAAATCCATTTTTTATAAAAGGTTCCATATCCAGCACCCTCCCCTGATTTCTACCATTCCAAAACATGAACATTTGCATTTCTGGAAGGGGGTTAGGGGAAGAAGTTTCAAACTCTCCTGAGAAGACTGAAGCTAGGTAAACACGAACGTGCAAATAATCAGAGAGAAAAATGTGTCAAGATTTGTGAACACTTGCATATCGGAGCGTAGAGATCTTCACAGGTGAGAAGGAGTTTGAATCTAATGAAGGTGCTGTTCTTAAAAAAAATGCAGCTGTTTTAATTTCCTGATTAATCTGATTTGTCTTTGGTGGGACTAGAAATGCCTCATGGATCATGCAGGCTGAGTTTCATTTGGAGAAGAAAGCCTTAGAATTCCATAATATTTTTATTATATATGTATATGCATGTACCCTGCTGCAGCTTAAGAAAGAACAGATGGGAAGAAATAGTCAGCACAGAATTGATAGCCTCAAGGTAGAATGACTGCTGGGTCACAGAGCCTAGCATGCCCAGAGGCAGACTGGGCCTCCTGCTGGAGCTCCCATGAGTCATTGGTGACACCTGTGTTTGGGGAATGTTAGGGACATGTCTAAGCATAACATTATTGAAAGCATGTGCTGCTATGTTAGAACTCACCAGAGAAAGCTCATGATTGAAAAAGGTTCACGGCTGTTATAATTTTTTCCCCAAACTGGAATGGGGAAGGAATGTTATTAACTCTAGATGGGAATGCTGCAGATTTACAGGGAATGGGGTCTAGGGGTCTTAGTAAACCATACACTGAACAAGAGTCAGAAGTGTGATTTAGTGGCTAAAAAGGCAAAAGGGATTTTGGGGAAGAAATCTAGTGTCCAAATCAGGTGAGGTGATGATACCTCTATGCTCTGCTCTGGACCTCACTTACTGTATGAATTTTTGGATACCACAATTGAAGAAGGATGTAGACAAACTGAAGCATGTCCAGAGGAGGGCAACATAGATGGTGAGGGGTTTGGAGACCAAGTTGTATGAGGAAAAGTTGAGGTAGCTTGGTCTGCTTAGCCTGAAGAGATGTCTAAGAGGTGATAGGATATCCATCTTCAAGTACTTGAAAAGATATCATATAAAGAATAGAGCAGAGCTGTTTTCTACTGCCCCAGAAGGTCAGATCAAAACCAATGGGTTGAAATTAATTTTAAAAAAATTCAATTAAACCTTTGGAAGAAGTTCCTGATACTTAGAGCAAGTCCTCCCTGGAACAGGATTCCTTGGGAGGTGGTGGGTTCTCCTTCTTTGGATGTTTTAAACAAAGGCTAGATAGCCATAAGACAGAAATGCTGATTCTGTAAACTTAGGCAGATTGTGAGTGGGTGGGAAGAAGAGATTGTGTTAGTGCTTGGCTTTTGTAGCCCTTTCTTACATGTCCAGGGGAATGCAAGTGTGTATGTTTTTTTTTTTTTGGGGGGGGGTGTGGACATCATCTGGACATTGAATTGGGGTCACTGTGGACTAGATGACCCTGGAGATGCTTTCCAACTTGACAATTCTATGATTCATCATCCTACTCTAACTCAGGCAGTAAACATGGCACGGTTTGATAGTGCTGAGGCTGCTTCACATAATAGAAGAGGGAGTTTTTGCATAGCTTGTTGATTGTTTATCAAGTATGGCCAAGGGAAGGGTGGTTTTGCAGCCATGGTCCTTGTTCCTTCTCTGGCATCATTTGTTTGTTCATTTGTTCATTCGTTCATATGGTCTATGACTGGGGTAGTCAAACTGTGGCCCTCCAAATGTCCATGGACCAATTCCCATGAGCCCTTGCCAGTGAACGCTGGCAGGGGCTCATGGGAATTGTAGTCCATGGACATCTGGAGGGCCATGGTTTGACTACCCCTGGTCTATGATGTATTTTACAACAGTAGAGCATGATATCTGTTAGATCCATGGATTCAGATCCATGGATTCAAAAACACACAGACACTGGAATCATTGCAGCTCTTTACTGGTGAAGACACATGACACAAGTATCACCAAGACTTCACTGAAAAACCCCTCAACAAACCCCCAATATATTCAGAACAATAGATCACCCGTGGCTGCAGGTGATTGGACACTGTTTAAACTGTTTGAATCCTCAGAGGATCCTGGTACTAGCCAAACAGGCTACAGCTCACCTGTTTGAATCCACTGGCTCCTGCAGAGAAGCCAACTAGCCAAGAGCCAATCGGATGCTGAGAATCTGAAACCTGCCTCAAGCTCAGTCTGTGGGAAGGTTGCATATACAAAACCCCTCCCTTCTATGATAACCAGTTGCACACAAAGTAGCAAGGAACCATCCATGTGTACTGTGAACTCCTTGGTTCCTCCGGGGTGGGAACTGGAGGTGGAGGGGAGTCCAACGTGGGCCGAGTCCAATGTCTACCACACCGCTGGCAGCCCGGCTGATTGTTTTTGTCCTGGAAAGAGAGTATACAGGAAAAGAGCTTTTGCATACATGGCGATTTTTCCATCTCTTATGTTACCAGTCTGCAAGGACTAAAAGAGAGCTAAGGCTCATATAGGGAGTTCATACTGGCAGAGAAGCTCCTTGTGCTATGTACTTTGTCTCACACCTTCTTATTACACGTAGAGTGCACAGTTTGGAACCCATATTTGCAGTTTACCAGCCATGTCTTTAATAAACTTCCTGGAGTTTGCTTCCTGCTGTGAGCTACATAAGTGTGTGACTCTTCTAGCTGGTAGGCTGTGCTTGGTGTGCTGAGCCAAAGTTTGTGCCAGCTTCGGTGATATAGAATAATGGCTTTCAGCCTCTGGGGCTGTTTATTGGACCATAGGACAGAGTGTGGGGAAGGCTCTTTATCTCTTGCCATCTTTCTCAACTCACCTGGGAAAGTATTATAGAATTCGTCAAGCTCCAGCAACTCTTTCATCTTTTTTACTGCAATGAATTTTCTGTCTCCAGCCACTGTGTCAGTAGGGCTGTGCTCTTACCTGTGCATAGCAATCACTTGCATGCATGGCCATCAGAAGAAGAAGAAGAGTTGGTTCTTATATGCTGCTTTTCCCTACCTGAAGGAGGAACAGTTTTATCAGTGCCGTGGCGAGCCCAAGGTCACCCAGCTGGTTCCATGTGGGGGAGCGCAGAATCGAACCTGGCATGCCAGATTAAAAGTCTGCACTCCTAACCACTACACCAAACTGGCTCTCAGGGTCGAGAGTGAGTCCAGAATCAACATTTGCCTGATAGTCATATTCCTGAAGCTCCTTAAACCTATTTGCCTCCCTGGATTCTCAAAATTTTCTAATAATCAACTTCTAAAATCTGTTCCTATTAACAAACCAATTCAAAATGTCTTAGCAACAGGTCAGTGTCATCTTCCTGATGCTATAAAGGGAAACTTTACCATCCATACATGATAAAAACAGAAAGGTCTATTATTTCTTCACCCATTAACAACCTCTAGGGTAATTCATATATCAGCTCTTCCCCCCCCCCTGCTTCTCCCATCTGGAGATTCCAGACCAACAGCCTTGGAAGTATCTGGGGAATTTGGGATTCTAAAACCAAAAAAAGGAACACAACCCAACCTTTACAATTTGGAAACTCAGAAGTTGAGCTGTACAATAAAATATTATAAAAACTGTAATTATTTATTGTGGTGCACAATTTAAAAACAGAATTGGGATTCTTCCATGGCAGTCTGAAGTGCCTGTCAATATTACTAATAGGCAGACTTTGTTGAAGAAAATCTTTTTATTTAGAAAATGTTGAAACGGGACATTTCCAATTTCTTGCTAAGACTAAAGAGATCTAGCCAAGCTTCTTTATATCTACACTTCCTCCTTACTCCTGATCCCAATGTTGGACACAAAAACTCTGATTCACAACCCCCTTCATTTCTCATGGTGAAACAGAAGTTAGCAACAGACACAGCTACTTGGCCTGGGCTCCAAAGCCATGGAGATAGCCTGTACCCAAACACCCAGGTGATTTACATCTTCTGCTCCCAATGGAATGGCAGAGGCAGCAGACACCTTCCATGCACCCCCACTTCCTGAACCCTTTATGAACTCTTCCCCCCTACCAACCTTAGCACAGAAACTGGAGCCACATTGGTCAAAGTAAAAACACATGAATACAGAGATTTATTCAAGGCGTGCACTTTCGAGTGCATGCACTTTTCCTCAGACTATGAACTACCATCAAGACAGTGGGAATATAAAGCAAAAGGTAATCCTGTTAAATTAGTAAACTGTGTCACAACATCCAAATACAGCCATATGACAATTCTTTGCTAAAACAGCCAATCAATCCCCTTGAATTCAGTTGCAGTTCATAAAAACACAGGAGAAATAAAACTGGGCTAGGTTTTCCAGGCCAAATAAGGTGCTAGTAGTTTGGCTTGGAAAGATTGAAAAACTAGAACAAGGAAGGGCAGGCAGGCTGGATTATTCAGGTAGCCAGCGGTCTGGAGGTGATGGCAAGGCAGAGGAGGAGGCAGCTCAGAGGAAGGCAGATGGCACAGGCGGAGCCAGTGCTGAGGCAAAGGGATGCAGACAGGCAGAGGTGGCCAGAGGGGGGGGGGAGAGAGAGAGAGAGAGAGAGAGAGAGAGAGAGAGAAGTGCCTGCCGCTGGCTGTGCTTGTGAGGCTCCCAGAGGCTTGGATGGGCTGTGCCAGGCTGTGCCAGGCAGCCCCATCAGGCTGACCTCTGTTCCTGCCGATGTCCAGGGGCCAAATGGTGGCCACTGTCTTTGCTGGATTTCTGGAGGACGGGCCTGAGGGGGCCCACCCCATCAGGGTTGTGCACCTTCTGATTGGGCCAGATTCAGAGTCCGGACACTCTGGAGGGCCTGGACAGTCTCCACCCAGGAGGCTGTTTCACAAATATTAAGAGGAGCAAAAAGTGTTAAAGATTCCAAGGTGGGCCTTGTTCAACATTATGCTTAAGAACACAATAGTTAAACCCTAATGCTAAGTCACTTAGTTCACATATGTTTGGTAATTCTTTTATTATCTGTATGCTAATTTGCTGCTATTCACAGCTTTAATCCAATCTGAGCTATATTTACCATGCAGATACCTGTGCATCTTAACTCCAATTTCCTGGCCTCTCTCACTCTCTCTCTCCCTATATATAATGGTGATGAAGTCTGTTACAATGCATCTGATGAAGTGTGCTTAGACAGGGAAGCTTATATCTAGAATTATACTTTGTTGGTCTTAAGGGTCTCAAACTTTGTTTTGTCGCTTCAAAGCAACACAGCTGCCCATCTGAATCTACCGGAATGCCAGTGAATGAGAGACTGGGATCCAATAATCTTTTAAAGTATGCAAACACGATTAGGGCAATCTCCTTATACAATTCAAATAATGGCCAGTGGAAAAGAGAGCAGCTAAGAACATCTGTTTTGATGTAGATGTTCTTAGCAATATTAGTAAAATGTATTTTTTACAATTTCTTCGGGAAGAGAAATATATGTTTGTTTGTTTTTGGAAAAAAATCACAGGAGATCAAAAATGCACTAATACATGAAAGCAGACTGCTCTTCTGTAATGTTGGAAAGAGACTTCTGTGTTTGCAAGATGGTAATTTCCAAAGCGTTTGCTGTGTTGTAGAAGTAAACATTATTTAAAAATGTATAAGCACCCATCAGGTTCCTTTCAGATAGGCGCAGCCCTTATCTCTTGTCCTTTACTTTTGGAGTTGAACATAAGTGTGGCTTGATATTAGCATTCTTCTTTTATACTCTTCCTTTCAATACAAACACCCTTTCAAAACATCATGGCAGAGTAACTCCTCGATGCAGTGATCTAGGTCTTTGGTTTTCTTTTTAAAATGTATATGCCATTTCAGGAAATCAGAATGATGAACTAACACCAAAAAGGGAAGCTTTGTGTACGATTTCCTTCTCCCCCTTGATATTTCCAGTCCTCTTCAATCACAAGCCGTTGTAACAAATGCCAGGGCTAGCACTCATATCCTCTTGAAAGGCTTTCTGAAATCTACAATATTCCAGGCCTTTGAAATCTGCCATGGGAATTCTAGATTTTCTAAATGATACTACTTAGCAATTGTTTTACCTGCTCCATGAGAACTCCATAAAGGGGATGGGGAATAAAAAGAACTAAATGTCTCCTTTAGAAAGCAGCATAAGGCAATGCATTAGACAATCATTGCTTTCGGCTGGCTCTCAGATATCATCCCATTTTTATGGCAATTTTAATATTTAATTGTATTTTTTCATCTCTATGTGTCCTCTAATTTTTAGCCCTGAATTTTTCACAGTGCGCTGCATAGATATTGTCATTTTGCAGGGGAATTGGTATGCCGTAGGGCAGGGAAGGGAGGAACAGGCACAGGGAAAAAGGGATGCAGCTGAAAGAGACGAGAATAAGGATTAATGTTGCACCAAATGTCCGTGATATTTGATTTATGTTGCCATTTCAAAGGGTATTAAAGATACCATAAAAGAGCCCTTACCTTTCACTCTGTCATGCATTTGTTTCATGTCTGTTTACAGCCATCAAATCTGCTTCTTTGCTATTTTGTTTGATGGGGTCACGATGTGATCCCAGCTAGTAAAGGATCCTATTGTGAATGTGGAGGTGACACAGAACTACGTAGACTATATCCTCCAGGGGTAGTCAAACTGCGGCCCTCCAGATGTCCATGGACTACAATTCCCAGGAGCTCCTGGGAATTGTAGTCCATGGACATCTGGAGGGTCGCAGTTTGACTACCCCTGATATACTCAGTTAGATTTGGCTATGTGATGACTTCAATGTAAGTCAATGAAGCTGCATGGCAGAATTTTTTGGTGGTCCCACTGCTAGCCCATTGGATGAATGCAGGGATGGCCAAACGGTGCCTCTCCAAATGTCCATGGAGCACAATTATCATGAGATCCTGCCAGCATGCATGGACATCTGGAGAGCCACTGTTTGGCCACCCCTGCACTAGATGTCAACATCTGGATGTCAGTAATGATGTACAGACAGAAGCGGAACTCCTGAATTGTAGAGAGCAATGTGTTGCCTGGGTTGAATGAATGCCACCACACTCATTCCATAGTTTTATTGGCTTAATTTATGGTACCCTTTTCTCATCAAGACTGAAGGCTGGGTCAGCTGTCCTGGTTTACATCACTGTGATGTTGCACAGTGAAATTTTGGTTGCATCAAATGCACACAAGGTACATTGCAGCATGCAGAACTACAAAAAAAACCAAGTCAGTCAGGATCTTAAAAGTTGAAAGCCTTTTTGATGCTCTGCCACTGAGCCCATGTATTCTGTGGGCTTTTTTTACATTCCCATAATCTGTTGTTACCTGTACTTCCACAGAACTTTCTGTATGATAATACATCCTGTGCAACTCCTCCCCTTCAAAATCTGGGACAGAACCACAGAGAACAAGTCAAGGTAATATGTAAGGAGTTCTATACTGCAACATGAACAACTTAGATCAGAATGAATTACTTCTGGGAAGGGATTTGGAAGCATCCTTAAGCTCCACCTGCTTCAAACTAATCTTTACCCTCAAGGATTTGTCAGACAGAATTCTCTATATTTATTTTACCTTATATGAAAAGCTGGCTTCTCATCATAGGGAAGCGAAGAAAACAAGCAAATTGCAAAGACTCGTACAAATGGCAGGGCTTCCAAAACTCTAGTTTCCATTGCCAGATGAAAATAGGCACAGTTCTTTATCATAACATGTCTTTTAAATGGATCATCACATATCCAGGTCAGAAAACAAACCAAACTGATTTTTTTAATACGGTCTTTAAGGAGGATCAGTTTAAAGAAGAGTCATTAATCTTCTGCTGGTGTTGGGGGAGGGGGGATAGGTGTCACCATCTTTTGGTTAGGCTACATTTCTCTGAATTTTCTCAACATTCAACCCACTTATTTTGTGTGTGCTGAGAAAATGGAGGTTGTCTTCTTGGAAATGCCTGACTTTGGCATGCAGTGTTTTTACCAATACCCCCAAATTATATGATTGAACATAATAAAGGTGCTTTGGAACAGTACTTTATAATAATTTTTAAAAGTATTCTCCGCATGTAGAAAACCAATACTTCATGGATAAAAAACAAAACCCTAGACTTTAGAAGAAGAAGAAGAGTTCGTTCTTATATGCCACTTTTCTCTACCCAAAGGAGTCTCAAAGTGGCTTACAATCACCTTCCCTTCCTCTCCCCACAAAAGACACCCTGTGAGGTGGGTGAGGCTCGGTCAGAACAGTTTTATCAGTGCCTTGGCGAACCCAACGTAGCCCAGCTGGCTGCAGGTGGGGGAGTGCAGAATCAAACCCAGCTCACCAGATTAGAAGTCCGCACTCCTAACCATTACACCAAACTGGCGAAGGTGAATGAGGTCCATTCCATACAGCGTTAATGTTGCCGAAGTGTTACCATTGTGTAACTCTATTTATTTTTTGTTATTCATGACATCATACACAATCTGCAACACTCCTGCAACAGTCCTGCAAAAATCGCTTTGTTGTAGCGATTTTTGGGGAATCCACAAAAGTAGACTCTTGAGAACAACCTGCAACACATCCGAAAAAGACATGTGCGTTCTCAATACAGCGGTAGCAAGCATGTCCCTCCCTATTCTCTCGCACCCGAGCTTCCAGAGTCACGATCACCATTTTTTCCCCCTTAAACCGGCCAAAGTAAGGAATAAGCTATGCTTCTTTGGCTGAAATCCCTCCATAAGCAATTGTCCATAAAGTTTCCGAGCACAATATAGCCCCCTGTTCGACATTGCCCGTAATTTCAGCCAGGAATGGGGGGTGGGGGGGGATTTTTTTTTTTTTTTTACATTCAGAGCATGTAAACAAGTAAGTGCCAGCTCCTACACCAGTGAAAAAGGTTTTTTCTGATATATTGAATGAATATGCATTGCTACTGGTGTTTTCATGTTTTTAAAAAACAGTTTTTAATGGGAAACACGAACTCAACAGTTAATTGGCTGCTCTCTTTGATTGACGGCCAGGGGAGGGAGGAAGCACTGAAAAATATTGCCTCCTTTGTTTCGATTTCGGTGAGACCGGAAACTTGTGCATTATGAGAGCAGCGCTAGTGGGAGAGCCTTTTTTTCGATGGAACTGACTGTGTGCGTTACCGAGTCCTGCCGCTTTTGCTTCCAGCGCTTTTCAATAGCACTCAGACTTAGCAAAATTGCCCGTTGTGCGGAATTGCCCACAGTGTCCTTCATGATATTCTGTGATTGTTCCACAATTTCTCTTCTAGTGCAATTAAATTTTCTAAAATTAATTCTGCAGTTGGCTCATGTACAAGTTTAGTTTCTTCTGTTTACGCGCATCTTTTCCTGTCCTCTGTTACCAGAGTGCAGTGAAATTAACCTTGCTGTGATCATATGTTTATCCAGATTTCTGTTTTCATTTTTGATTGTATGAGCTCTTTCACATGAGTAAAAACCTACTCCACAGAAGATACAGCTATGGACAGAGTCAGATGTTCCTTTTTTCTGTGTTGCATTAATGCAGATGTGCAACAATAATACAATGGGAAGGAGATACACATGAAATGCCTAGTGAACTATACTAAATTCAGATATGAAATAAGCATTTATAGAACAGTGAGGGAATTCCTAATATATTTGTTCACCTTTGAAAACAAAGTAAATAAGTATTCCCAGAACAGGAATTCTGTGTGGGCATCACTAGTTAGCCTACAATCCTTCTCTTCAGCCTACCAGGATTCTGTGGTAAAGAGTTTACAATATATTTCAGTATTTATTTCCCCTCCTACAGAGTACAGTAGTACAGTCTTGTCTTGGCTCAGAAACCCTGAGAAATTTAATTGGGGGGGATCACCATTAAATTCAGAGTTAAGGCACAAATATGTAGGACAGAAAGAAAATGAAAATGTAATCAATGACCAGTGCAGGGCAGCCCAGAGGGGAAAAACAAAACAAAAATACATCTCTATAAACTGTAAGTATTACAATAACTCCTGCCCCCTGATCTCTGTGGTATTATAGAGTGCAGATGCAGCATAGTAGCTAAGAGTGTGAGTTTGCTAGGAAGGTCCTAGTTCAGATTTCACCTCAGAGAAACAAGAAAATGGTTCAGTTGCAGTTCAAGCAAATCCAAAATGTCCCTGTGCAATTATATAACACTTTTAATAATAGTGAAATATACAGTGAAGAAAGAAAAGACACAATTGCATCAGCATTTTGCTGACCCAGTTGTGTCTTTTCTTTCTTATTCTACCAATGCACACATGTGTCTTGCCTTATCTAGTTTTACATGCACTTTTACCCACATAGCACCACTGCCTCTGTGGTGTCTCCCATGTGACTACCAATATGTCTGAAGTCTTCTGACTTCCTAGTATGCCACAGACCATGCAAATGACACCCAGTGGGTGAAAAATACCTAAGCCAGCATAGGAGCAAATGGGGAGGCCATAATGGTAACAGAGGCATATGGTAGAGGAGGAGGCTGCATTGATCTGCCTTACTGGGGTGGATTATAGATTATCAGAACAGTTTAATGTGCTCTTTGGCAAGAAGCTGAGCCGTCATGTTATCTACGCATGAACAAACCTGATGAGGGTATCTCTCTGTGCTCAGCATCCCAACTATCAAGACTTTCCTGGAAATTTTGCCCCATGTGCTAAGATGGATCCATCAAGATTGGCAGTTGGCAATGCCAGTGGGAAAACAGCCTCATGATGTTCTCAGTAGAATATTTACAGGAAGCGAAATTGGAGTTTTTTAAAGCCTTCATGGGAGTCATTTAGGAGTCTCTCCAGCTGCAGCTTGACAAAAAATTCTGCAGACTGAAATGTTTGCGTCTCCAAAAAGCTGAAATGTTTAAAGAACTTTCATCTCTGTTTCCTGTCAGTTTACTGTCTCCATTGGCACATAAATTGGAAGGGTTCTGATGTGTTGCTCAAAATGGATAGCTTCAGATTTGCATGTGCGGCGAATTCTCCTTTTACCAGTTTTGGAACAGTAATGCATTCTCACCTAAAGTGTGAGAGAATGCGAAACAGAGGAGAGATCAGTAGGGGGTTCATCTCTTTCCCACCTTATGTTCAAACTGCAACAAATGTCAATCAGACAATCAAGGAACTTTTGCAATGAAACAAATCTTTTCTAATTTGTCTCCCCCCCCCTTGGGATTTTGGGTAGGGGTGCTCAGGAAGGTAATTTTCTGCAAAAGTGTAAATTAACCTTTGATGAAATAAAGAAGCAAGGCTAAAGGGACATTAATGGCAAAGACCACAGGTAGATCCTGTGTTCACTAAGGCAGTGGTAGTCAACCTGTGGTCCTCCAGATGTTCATGGACTACAATTCCCAGAAGCCCCTGCCAGCAAACGCTGGAAGGGGCTCATGGGAATTGTAGTCCATGAACATCTGGAGGACCACAGGTTGACTACCTCTGCACTAAGGAACTTCTGATCTCTGCTGGTTTGATTCCCATATCCCCATTTTGATTTTGCCTCACCCTTAAATGAATTCAGCCCATGGTTCTTTACTTCCATATTAAAAATTCAATTAAAACATACTTCAATCTGTATTCATATTTTGTATCTACTGTGCATACTGCCATTGATATGTACAATGTATGTACTCTGTAATCTGCTTCAAGCCTCCCTCCTGCCCCCCCCCCCTTTGATAGGCGCCTATGAAATGCCTGCTTCTCACTGGGCAAGGCAGCCTAGGCCAGGCCCAGGACTTGCAGCCTACTGGGCTGGCCCATCACAGAGACAGATTTAAAGATTCTGCGACGGTTTGTAATGGAGCCACTCAGGGTGGAATGAAATCTTTAACGCTGTGGTTGATCTTTTCTTAGATGCTTTAGGATGCTTAGGGCTGATCCTGCGTAGAGCAGGGGGTTGGACTAGATGGCCTGTATGGCCCCTTCCAACTCTATGATTCTATGATCTATTCTGAAGGGATGCCAGCCTACAGGTAGGACCTGGGGATCTCATGGAATTATAGCTTGTTTCTAGACTAAAGAGATCAGTGGTGACTGCATAGCCACAGGGCCCACTTGCCAATGGGCACGCTGATACACTGGCCAGTCCGCCACTGTAAACCAAGCCCCAGTGTACCCAACCCACCAAAGCAGGAGAGCATTTTCTATGCCAGAAAAAGTGCCTATGCCTGCACAGTTGTACCGACCACTACCTGGCAGACTACCCCTCTAAGAAGGGGGTGAAGTCCCCAGCCATGAATATCCTTGCTACTCCCAAGTAGCCAGTCACCTCCCCACCCCCGAAGTACGAAGCCTCCTTGCAAGTAGGCCAGGGTGTTCCTAACTCTGTTAGTTGAGCACCTGGCATCTCAGTTTCCAAGTGTCAGGAATCAAGCTGAGCCCAGCTAGTAGAGTCTGAGTTAAAGAGACATCCCAGATTCAACAGGTCATTGAAAATCCAAGGAAGAGATTTATTAAACGGATACTATAGAGTTGCTGGAAAAGCCAGAGCAAAGATCTTGGCAGTTATTAAGATACAATAAACATCTCAAGCTTATTATTATAGAGCACAGTCGATAGGGGATGGGGGCTTAGGCATTTAGGCGGGTGAGCACAAGGTACCTAAGATGCAAGTATTCCCAGCCGGGCCAGATGTCTCGGCTTTGATCCCAACAGTTACATTTATGTTGAGTCTCCACTGTCTCTACAAGGTTGTAGGAGCAGTTTGATAAGGTAAGCAGATAGCTATGCCCCGCTGGGAAAGCAGGGAAGTCATGGAGCCCGTGAACAGATTTACAGTTTTACAATGTCTGACGTTGCCAGGCTGTGGGAAGCGAAACAGGCATGAATTGGGGTTGTGACACCAAGGACCTGCTGTGAGATGGCCACAACAGCAGATTGTATGCAGGGGTGTGAGATCAGTGAGTCCCATATCCCTCCTTCTTATACCAGTCACTGTATCTGACCCAGAGAAAGGCAGGTAAAGGTAAAGGTATCCCCTGTGCAAGCACTGAGTCATGTCTGACCCTTGGGGTGACGCCCTCCAGCGTTTTCATGGCAGACTCAATACGGGGTGGTTTGCCAGTGCCTTCCCCAGTCATTACCGTTTACCCCCCAGCAAGCTGGGTACTCATTTTACCGACCTCGGAAGGATGGAAGGCTGAGTCAACCTTGAGCCGGCTGCTGGGATTGAACTCCCAGCCTCATGAGCAAAGCTTTCAGACTGCTGCCTTACCACTCTGCGCCACAAATTCATGGAGTGCTGGACTGTGGCTGCACCCAGACTTTGATATACCCCAAGGCGATCTGGGAGCTAGGAGTGGGACTAGAGGAACTGAAAAGGTCCACTCACTTCATGCAGATGGATGGATGGTTCTCTTGGGGTGGGAAGCAACTCCTCACCGGATGGTCCCCTTCCACCTAGACAATTGGGAGTCTCTCCAACTGCCCATAGCTGTAAAGAATGGGTGGTATAAAAATCCAAATGAATGAATGAATGAATGAATGAATGAATGAATGAATGAATGAATGAATGAATGAATGAACGAATGAACGAATGAACGAATGAACGAATGAATAAATGAATGAATATAAAAACCAGTAGTGGTGCCAAGAACAGCCTTTCACAAATATTGTTGAGTTAACTTGCTTGCTCTGAATAAATGAGATCTTTATCCCCAAGTAAAGGGTTTACGTGTCAAACCAGTTCAAGAATCTCAGCGTTACATGCTCAAAAAAGGAAAAGCTCATTATTAGCAACAATTGACTAAGAGGTGGCTATATGTGCTAGCATTGGTAAGAGGAATTCTCTTAATTCATATGTGCCTGATTTCTCTGTGAAATCAAAGAATCCATTTCTTTCCCCCTTTTTTTTTTTTTAGAAATTTGGAGTCTGTTTTCAATCAGTTCTGTTTAGATTAAAAGAGTCTTTCAGAGAGCTAGGGGGAAGATGAGCAGTTCTGTCAAACTCTTGGGTTTCATTCTGCAGAAGCTCAGAGACAGGTAATGTCTTCCCACCTTCCTGGTAGAGCATTACAGGTTCTGTAGTGTCCCCAAAAACTCCTGCAAGGGCTGAAGACAAAAGGCTGCGGAGAGTTGAAACAGAAAGCTACAAAGTAAAATCAAAAAGAAATTCTTCTTTTGAAACAAAAAACAAAAAACAAAGAGAACGAGAGAAATCGATATCTTTTTTAAAAAGGTGAATTAAGAAGAAAGAAAACTCATAAAAATGCTAGTTTGCTCTCAGCAGAAGCAGCCGTATTGGAGGAGGGTCAGCTTTGTGTGCATGGGGAGGGGAGAGGGAGTCATCGGATTCTTTCTGAATCATCTGGATCTTGTTGTTCTTTGTGTGTCTGTGTGCCTGTGATTAGAGACTGTGCGTGATCAAATGTTCTGTAGAAGAATGTCTCGCACCAAGTGCTCCTTAGCAACAGAACTGGTATCAAAGGGTGTGGGGGGCATTATCAGCATAACACCTTTTATCGAATGCTTTTATGATACCAATAACTGTCAACTTTGGGCCAGTTTCCAGTACCTAATTAGCCCCATCACTTTATTTTAGTGATCCAGTTGTAATTGCTATATTTAAGATTAGTTCAAGATATGTTGTTGCCCCTAGCCAGAATTCATACTGCCTGTCAATGACCTCATCAAAGTGTCTTTATGTCCTATACTCAGACTGACTGGTGTTTGTTCAAACAAAGTACAGTGACTGCACCTGTACATGAAGAAGAAGAAGAAGAGTTGGTTCTTATATGCTGCTTTTCTCTACCCGAAGGAGGCTCAAAGCGGCTTACAGTCACCTTTCCTTTCTTCTCCCCATAACAGACACCCTGTGGGGTGGGTGAGGCTGAGAGAGCTGATATCACTGCTCAGTCAGAACAGCTCTATCAGGAGTCTCAACATGGCTCACAGTCGCCTTCCCTTTCCTCTCCCTACAACAGAAACCCTGTGAGCTGGGTGAGGCTGAGGGTGAGGCTGATATTAATGAAGAAGAAATAGAGTTGGTTCTTATATGCTGCTTTTCTCTACCCAAAGGAGTCTCAAAGCTGCTTCCAAATACCTTCCCTTCCTCACCCCACAAAAGACACCCTGTGAGGTGGGTGAGGCTGAGAGAGCCCTGACATTACTGCTCGGTCAGAACAGCTCTATCAGGAGTCTCAAAGGGGCATATAATTGCCTTCCCTTCCTCTCCCCACAACAGAAACCCTGTGAAGTGGATGAGGCTGAGAGAGCCCTGATATTACTGCTCAGTCAGAACAGTTTTATCAGTGCCGTGGCGATCCCAAGGTCTTCCAGCTGGCTGCATGTGGGGGAGTGCTTGTACTCTTGATTTTGATTCGTGTGTGTGCGTTGAGTAATTCTTATTCCAATCCAAATCCTTTATTGGAATATAAACCTATATCGCAATTTAAATTAGAACAAGCAGGCATAAGAACAAAATTAACTAAAAATAAGAAAGTAAATACATAGAACCCCAAAAGAGTTTGAAAAATCTACAACAAACTGTCCTTAACAACAGACCTGATGCAATTTAATGGCACCTTGCAAAAATTTGGTCACAATTTCTATTATTTCTTCCTTCCAAGAGGAAGGAAACCTTAATAAGTATACTGTTCTTTGGGCAAGGCTATACAATAACTGCACTCCCTTGCTAGGACCACCAAACAACCTCGAGGTCCAAATGGAGGGTATAGTAATTCTTATGTTACATTAACTAGCAGGCTGGAATGTTCCCGGCCACGAGGGGACACTGATACAGATGACACATGAAACTGTATTTCTTTCTGGCAAATAAAGTGGCCACAGCTTTATTGCAAACATGCGCCTCGGCGTACCCATAAGGATCTAGCTCTTGGCCCATCCAAAGCCACACACAAATACCAGCCAGCCAACCATTTTGGGGTTACCTAGCGACACCTGCGGTCATGCTCATCCCCACCACTAGGCTTGCTGGGCCCCATGGGAGGGTGGTCTTGGTGGAGGCCCTACAGACATTAGCCTCTATTAGGGCTCCCACCATCACCCACACAGCAAGGCCAATCATCCCCCATAGAGGAGCTGCTGCTCAGTGTGCACCCAGCCTCTTATGGAGGCCCCCAATACCATTGGAGACCAGCATGCATGTGTGGTCTCCACCCAACTAGGATCTGCCCCTTACCAACACTACCAGTTGTGACAAAAGAAAATATGTAAAACAGAAGGAACACAACAAAAACAGCTGCAAAGCCCTAGCTAGACCCAAAGGAGGGAGGGTGGGAAGCAGCCAGATGGTCCAGGAGCCACGAGACAAAGGGAATGTCTCCCACACGGGCTCCTGGCTAAATAGTCTCCTGAATCCCCCCCTCTACTCCCCGGCCTCTCTTTGTCCAGGTGAGCTGGGCACTTACCTCGCACGTGGAGGGAGGTGTGGACGCGGGGGGGGGGAGAGCGAACCCAGCGGCACACACTCCTTGTGGCCAGTTCCAGCCGCATCATTAGCCGTGTACTCCTGGCGAGCCAGCAGCCGCATTTCCAAGCATGAACAACTAACAAACACTTTTATCCAGGCAGCGATTCCTTGTGTCATTTGTAACATGAAAATCCTTTGAGTCTTTCTTACACATGTACATGCAGCATGTATTTGCCTTTAGCAGAGCATTTGAACAGGGTTTATGGCTTTCCGTGGTATCGGGGAGAGGTCTTTCATGTGTCCGCCTTTTGATTCTTTTAAATGGAGATAGCAGGCATTGAACTTGGTATTTTCTGTATGCAAATCTGATGCTCCAGTACAGAGACACAGCTTCCCTCCAGTCACTGAAGCTCTTGTTGCTCACTTGAATTCATTTCAGTGCTCAGTGAAGGCTCGGACACTTACAATCACACAACTGCAGGTAGCTCACCCTACTACCCAATACACTGCAGCAAAACACAGCATTGTTTGCTCCTGACCTCAGGCTTTTCAGCAAGCATTTAAAAACTGAAGAAGTTGCCACATTTTTAAAGACTTCATTATTTCATCCAAAATTTTCTCCAGGGCATTTCCTGGAACAGCAGAAAGTGCCTTGGTAAATAATTAAACAGAGCCATAATTGTCAAAATAAGTGAGGAAAGTACATTTGGCAATCTTGGTCTCACACTTTCCAGATTCCCAGTGTTCAGAAGTCTGCCACAAGTGTCCACAACTGGGGCATCTTCTTTTGGGTGTTCTAGTATGGTCTCATTAAAAAAAAATCCTCAGAGCCTCAGAATGGTGGAAAGTCATAAAACCAATAGGAAATGCTGGAGCATAACATATATATATCACAAATTAATCTCTTCTAGTTTACTGGCCCCAAAGACCTTAAGATGTAATGAAGATGTATGTTAGCTGCTTATATGCTTGTCTACATGAAAGCAAAAATGGAAAAGAACTTCAGAACCTAGGAATAATATTGCATTTGGGTGTGAGGGATAGAATGAAATAAGATATGAACAGTATGTGCATACTGGGAACCAGGGTTGTGACCCCTAGCTTGATTCCAGATGTTCACAAATATAGTCACACGTCTGCAACAAGGACTATGTGTAAGTAGGGCTTTACGCACATCATCATCAATGCTACAAAGCACTATACCGTGGGCATGTAAAGCTCACTGGAGATATGGAGACATTTGGAGTGGAGACCGCAGGTGAAATGACATTCCAAGCAGATCTCCAAGCAGCTTAGTCAACCTAAGCAAGGCAAGGGTGGAGCAAGGCAAATGCATATCCTTCTGGAAATAGGACTGGAGCCTGTTCTGCAGGGAAGCCATTCAAGTGACTGCTTGGAAGCTGCTGATGCTTCCTGGTGCTTGGTCCATACCTGACCACTAGCAGTACAGGAGGAAGTGGGTATCAGTTTCTTGTGCTGGCCAGCAGCAGTCTGGGAGGAGGAAAGGGGACCCCTTGGTTATTCATTCCATCATGGCCCACTTTACTGTCCAGTGGGGAGCCAAAGTAGCTGTCAACATTCTTTTCTTCTTCATGTCATTCTCACCCAACTCTGAGAGGTAGGTTTGGCTGAGAGTGTGTAACTAGCACAAGCTTCCATGGTCAAGTGGGGATTCCAGCCTGGGTCTCCTAGATCAGTGGTCCCCAACCCCCGGTCCGGGGACCGGGACCGGTCCATGGATCAGTCGGTACCGGGCCGCAGCTCCTCATCATCCTCCTCCTTGGGGGCTGCCCTGCCACTCTGCAGCCAGCTCACCTTTGGTGCTCTCTGGAGGCCACCATGGCTGGGGTTCCCCCTCGGTGTGGCACTGCACAACTGCTGCTGGCAGCACCCCCCAGAAGGTGGGAGGGGGGAAGTCAGGGGTGTCAGAGGGAAAGCAAGCAGAGCAAGGGCTCAGGCAGTGGCAGCGACGTCCCTCAGCAAAAGACTACCCCCCCCAGGCCTCAGTAAAATTGTCAAACGTTGACCGGTCCCTGGTCATAAAAAGATTGGGGACCACTGGCCTAGATCCTTGTACAGCATTCAAACCATGTCACCATTCTGACTTGGGGTGGCAAAATGTCCTGAACAATCCTAAATAAAGCTATTCCAATGGAATAACTTAAATGAAAACTTGGTTGAAGGAATCACTAAAGGAATTTTTAAAAAATCATTATGAGAATTTAATGCCCTCTTTGCTTCTTACTGAACTGACATGGCAGCATATAATTGTTTAGAATAAATGATAAGCAAATACAATCCAGCCTGTCTCATTTGTGTCGCTGACAATGGCAATTGCTGCTTGCCTTTGCAACATAAATACCTGCCATTGATATGCAGTGGAGGCAAAAAAAAAATGTTCAATGATTTATTAATATTAAAGGGGAAAGTCAGGGAGAAGAGAAAGTAATGCAACAATCGAGGCATATGAATTTAAATTAAAACAGTTTTCAGAATGGAACTTTCAAAAGAGGTGTTTTCTTGGTTGCTTTAAACTAACTTGGAAAGGGGAAGGTAAAGGTATCCCCTGTGCAAGCACTGGGTCATGTCTGACCCTTGGGGTGACGCCCTCTAGCGTTTTCATGGCAGACTCAATACGGGGTGGTTTGCCAGTGCCTTCCCCAGTCATTACCGTTTACCCCCCAGCAAGCTGGGTACTCATTTCACCGACCTCGGAAGGATGGAAGGCTGAGTCAACCTTGAGCCGGCCGCTGGGATTGAACTCCCAGCCTCATGGGCAGACAGCTTCAGATAGCATGTCGCTGCCTTACCACTCTGCGCCACAAGACGCTCCTTGGAAAGAGGAAAGAGCTGTGTAACTCTGTTTCCCAGCACCCCAGACTGCTATTTTGCCTCTTTAACTTCCAAATCCCAGCATATGCACTGAATGAAATTGCATACAGTCTTAGACAGCTTGCTGAAAACAGTGCTTTCACCTTAGAAGTTCTGAGCATGTGCCAAAGTAATAGTAGTTATAGTAGTAGCAGCAGCAGCAGTAGTCTCTGCTTTTCTGAGCAGTAGTCTCTGCTTTTCTGTACCTTAAGGAATCGTAAAATGACTTACAATCACATTACCTTGCTCTCCCCAAAACAAGTCCCTTGTGAAGTAGTGGGAACTGAGAGAGTTCTGAGAGAAGGGTGACTGGCCCAAGGTCACCCAGCTGGCTGCATGTGGAGAAGGGGGGAATCCGATTAGAGGCCACCTCTCTTAACGACTACACTGTACTCGCTCAAAGAGAAAAGAAAAAGAAGGCTGGTAATTTCCCATACACTCAAAACATACCTGTCGTTAAACTATGTATGGCCTGTCTATTATGACTCTAGGGCATACATAACTCTAGCAGTCCAATAAATTTACCAACTCCTCCTTCGAAGATACCTGGAAATTTAGGGTTTGGAGCCTAGGAATGTCAGGATTTGGAGATGGGTTGGGACCATTCTCCAAAGCATTATCATCTGGTGATCCTATATAATCCTAGAAATTGGCAACCCAATGTGAGCATCAGTCAACATAATAAGAGTCTTACAAGATCAGAGCAATGGTCTTAGACTATCATCCTACCAGCTGCCCAATGAATAAGGGCATAGAGTCCTTGATGCTGTTTCCCTGCACTGGTATTCAAAGGTTTGCTGCCTCTGAAAATGGATGTTCTCTTACATCATTATGGAAAGTAGCCACTGATAGACCTATCCTCCATAGATATGTATAATTCCTTCTAAAAAGCATCTTCATTTGCATCAATCCCTATGTCCACTGGCAGGGAATTCCATCAATTAATTATTTGTTGAATGAAGACTGTACTTTTTAAAATTTAGAAGTGCTGTGTAAACATAAAGGACCGTGAAGGGTTAAGTGACAAGCTGTTCCAAGAGATCCGATTGGTTAGCATCAGTTGAACAGAGAAAGAGTTCTGAACTGGATGCTGAGGCAATTTCTATCTTGGCTGAGAAGAGTAGAGTACTGACAGTTTCATAATTCAGCCCTGATTGAGAGCAGTTTAACACAGACTGGAGAACAGAGAGGAAGGTGGCAAGGAAGAGTGAGTAGTTAGAAAGCAACCCCCATTTGGGCCAAGGAGAGGGGATAGATCTTCTAGAGAGGGCAGAATTTCCCTACCAAGTCAAACAGGGAGTTAGCTCTGAAGTGTGCAGAAATCCCTGATGTATTGTGGTTAAAGAGCCAGTTTGGTGTAGTGGTTAGGAGTGCGGACTTCTAATCTGGCATGCCGGGTTCGATTCTGCGCTCCCCCACATGCAACCAGCTGGGTGGCCTTGGGCTCGTCACGGCACTGATAAAACGGTTTTGACCAAGCAGTGATATCAGGGCTCTCTCAGCCTCACCCACCCCACAGGGTGTCTGTTGTGGGGAGAGGAATGGGAAGGCAACTGTAAACCGCTTTGAGCCTCCTTCAGGTAGAGAAAAGTGGCATATAAGAACTAACTCTTCTTCTTCTTCATCGTCTTCTTCTTCATCATCTTCTTCTTCTTCTAGAAATGGCCTGTAGAAACCTAAAGAATCAGTGAAAACCTCAAGACAAGTACTGGTGTTTCAAGAGTAGGAATTTGGGTACTGGAAAGTGAGTAGCAACCTTCTGGAAACCAAAATGAGTCAGAGAATACTCAAAGAAAATGTAATAGAGTGTCTGGGAGAACACTGGGGGGGAAAGCCTCACAGCATAAAGATTTAAGTCACCATGAAATGCTTAAGAAACTCTCATTAGCCTGAAATGGAAGAATTAAAGTCTATGCATGTATGGGCTTTATCACAGAGTTATCTTTACTGAGTTAGCTCAGAAATTTTAACCCTGATTTCACCTGACCTTTCCCCTGAATAAAATATGTTGATAATTTGAAATATAAAACTTTCTTGAATGCCATATAAATCGTAAAAGTTAAAGGGGGCTCTTACTCCTTCTCTCAGAAAACAGCCAAAATACTATACTGTGACAGGGTGGGACAACCAGAAGTCTTCAGGAAAGAAGAAAACAAATAAATGGAGCAGCTCAGTTACAGAAGGGAAAGAAAAATCAAGGGGAATATTTGCCTCTGAGGGAAGGAAGTGGATAGGGGTGAGAACAAAACTGCACAATTTGGTAACCAAGTCAGCTGTGGTATTGTTACAAATTGTATTCTTAATGGCTTGTAATCCATTTTAGTGTGGGATGTTGGTATACAGGGATTCCACATCCATGGTGGCTAAAATACTATTCTCTGGAAGGTTGTTCAAATATTGTTTTTTCCTCAGAAAGTCTGAGGTGTCACAAACGTAACTAGGAGTGTTGATGGCATAGGGTCTTAGCACAGAGTGCATATAGCCCCCGTTGTCATAGTATTTATGCTTGAGACAATTGGGCGCCCTGGGTTGCCGGGTTTGTGGATTTGTGGTAGAAGACAAAAGGTACCTGGTCCTGGTTCCTTTAGTGTGTCTGAATGGATTTCTTCCTGAATGTGTGGGGGTAATTCTGTGATAATTTTGTGTAGTTTTTTGTTTTGTTTTGGTATTCCTGTGTAGAGTCTGAGTCCAGTTGTTTGTAAAAGGTGGTATTTGAGAGCTGCCTTTGAGCCTCCTGGATGTAGTCTGATGCATTAATGATAACAACAGCTCCTCCTTTGTCTGCTTCGTCAATTATTATATCCGGATTGTTCCTAAGGCAGTCTTAAAGGTGCTATTGGACTCATTTTTTGTTGTGCTGCTTCAGACCTGCTTGAATTTTGGCTATTCAGTGACAGCCACCCAAAATTCCCAGACCAGGTGACAGGTCTGGAGACCATGCACCCACCCACCATGCACACTACCAGGTAAAGGAAACTGTCGAGACCAAACTGTGCCTCATATTCAGTGAGTGTGTGTGTGTGTGTGTGTGGGGGGGGGGTCCAGGAATTATTGGTGGTCTTTAACCCCCTTCCAGAACGGAAAGTCAAAGTAAAATAGGGTACCAAATTAACTCCCAGGAAAAACCCCACTTAAATATGAGACATGTCCCAGAAATGGAACTCTGATTGTGTTTAAGATTATTCTATCTGTTTAAATGCTGAAAGCCAACATGTTGATTTGGCTGTGCAGCACCCAGACTAGATGCAATGTAATGGATGAAACCCCACCCCACCCCGCACACACACACACCTGAAGGGAAAAGCTGAAATAAAGTGTTTCCCCAAAGAAAAGTAAAGTAGAAATCTGGATTTGTGGGAGATCCTTCACCCCACCTTAAAAGAGAAAATTAGGAGAGTTAAGCCAGAAGATGTTTAAAAGGAAAACTCTTAAAGAACACCATGTTGGAAAAAAATTGTTTTCCCCTGCTCCCAGACAGAATACTTCAAAGACAGAAAATAAAAGACGTCTACCTGCCGCCTGTGGAAGTCTAGCCAGTGCCACAGGCACAGCAAGGCTCTGATCAAAAGCCAATCAGCCTCTAAATTGGGGGCGTGGGGGGGATTGAATGCAAGCCAGAAATGAGCAACCAAAGAACCAAAAGCAAGGCTGAAGGTGCTCCTTCTCTCTAGAAGCACTCTACCCCACAAAATTCTCTCCCGCTAAATATCTACATGCTTCTCTCTCTCTCCGCCACCCAATTCCACCTAGAGCAAAAGAACAAAATGCTCTCTCATGTGGCCTAAGGCAGTGGTCCCCAACCTGCGGGCCGCAGCCCAGTGCTGGGCCGCGAAGGCCATGGCGCCGGGCCGCAGCTCCCTCTCCCCACCCCCCCCTCCGCAGTAAAAAACTTCCCAGGCCGCAAGCTTGCGGCCCGGGAAGCTTCTTACTGCGGGAGGGCGGGGAGAGGGAATCAGGGCCGGCCGCACCCATGCGGGCGCAGCCCGATGCGCGGGCGCGGCCCGCGGGTGCGGCCCAATGCGTGGGCGTGGCCCGCGGGCGCGGCCCGTTGCATGGGCGCGGCCCGCAAGTGCGGCCCTCAGAAAGGTTGGGGACCACTGGCCTAAGGGACTCTATATGCAAAGGCATTCCCATTGAAACCAAGGGGAGCACTACTCTTAGCTAAGAAGGATGCCAATCAAGCAAAATGGGTCATCAATGGCATCACCACGGAAACCAAAAGACAACCCTCTCAAGGCTTGTCGATGCCAGAACAGTGATTTTCACAGATTTCACACACTTAATGTGCATGCGCCGAGGGAGGAATCTCCGTCCCTGAAAAAGCCCGCGAATGCACACAGAGGGGTAAGACCCACATGTGGTCATGCACAGTCATCTGGGGCATGGTCATACGAGCCCAGTTCGCGAACCACGAAGCACCTGATTTTGTGGGTTTGGGGAGACCTGTGGGTTGGCTCATGTCCAACTCTAGTTTTGTGCACTTGAGCATCTTTCCCATGGCAGTGGGAGGGCTCAGAATGTGGAATGAAGGGGCACCACAATGGAAAGAAAAAAGGTGCAAGCAGGCACCTTTTGAAAAAAAAAAACATTTTGGAAAAAGGGAAGGGAGCAAGGCATGATGGGAGGCTTCCTCCATTTGATTCAATGCAGAAAACATATGGCAAATTTCAGCCTGGGAAATGAGGGGAGAAAACCCAGATGCGGAAAGCAAATGTCTGCTTGCAGCATCCAATTGAAATCCAAAGTGAGGCTAAAAAAAGTCATGTCTCTTATTGTGGAAATGGTCACAGAGACATGGCATCTAGAAAAGGAAAGATGATTGTTTTTTATAACCCACTTTTCTCTAACTGAAAGAGTCTTTAAGACCAATTATGCATGGGCTGGAATGTATAGGGCTTTGGGGAAAGTCCCGATTATGCTCAACACCACCGTCCGAAGTCTGGCCTGACCCAGGAATGAAACACGGATTCTTCCATGGGCCTGGGACTGCTAAGGGAGCCTGGACTGCTAAGGGAGCTTAGGCCCTGTGCATAATTGGAGGAGCTGGGCTTTTGGGCTTTTGGGCTTTTGGGCTTTTGGGCTTTTGGGCTTTTGGGCTTTTGGGCTTTTGGGTTTGGGGCTCAGCTCCTCCCCTGACCTATGGCATTCCTGCAGGGACACCTCTCGCCCCTGCTAGCTGACAGGGGCATCCCCCCACCCCCACCATGGTGAGAAAGCAGCATGCTGCACCCCACATTGTGCAGTGGGGGCCCCATGCTCCTGATCCCCCCCCCCGACTGCCACTGCCGCCGCTTCAGAGTGCTTCTGGCGCTTGTAGCCCCACATAGCATATGCTGGGCCATTGCGCCAGGGCAACCAGCATGTGCCAGGGGAGCAACCTCCCCTGTGCATATGCAGGGGATGGCAGGGCTTTTTGCCCTGCCGCAACGGATTAGCGGCAGCCACATGCATAATAGGTCAAAGTGGCTTACAATCTCTTTCCCTTCCTCCCCCCACAAGAGTCACCTTGGGAGGTAGGCAGGGCTAAGATATTTCTGAGATATCTGTGACTGGCCCAAGTGGCTTCATGTGGAGGACTGGCAACTCAAACCTGGGCCTAGTCTGCACACGTGAGATAATGCACTTTCAATGCACTTTAGAAGTAGATTTTCCTGTTCTGCACAGGAAAATCCAGCCGCGAAAGCACATTGAAATTGCATTATCTATTGTATGCGGACTAGGCCCTGGTTCTCCGTCTTAGATTCCTTTGCTCTTAACTGCTGCCACCACATTACAGATGGTGGGGAGGGAAGTGCATGCCCGATGAAGGAATGTGCTAACACCAGAAACGTTTCAACCAGGCTGTCCTAAAAGGCAAAAAAAAAGGGGGGGGAGAGAAAAAGTGATGTGCTTGGGATGGGTATTAGAAAACAGCGAGCCAGTATGTAAACACCAGCTCATCCAATCATTTAAAAGCTTCATGGCAACTGAAAGAAAGCGGGGGGGGGGGGTGGCCAGGGAGGAGCAGGCTGTGGAATATCTTTTGGCACATTTACGTTTGCACCTTGTGTTTAAAAATGTAAGTCTATTGATCACCATTGGAGACTTTATTTAGCAATTTCAAGGCAGGAAAAGCAATTCAATAAACACGGAGGGGACGGGAGATGTGAACACAGGAACAATGCATGCACATACAGTACTGAAAGGCGGGGAGGGAGCACAATTTGCCAGCCATCAAGCATTTTCCCCATAATAGCCTCAAGGCAAAACAAAGTAGGCTTAAAACATTTCTCTCACACTGTCCATATGTCCAATCAATTGGATATCACAATAGAAATAAAGAGGTTGTCATCACAGCCACTTTGTTTGGTGTTTTTTCCTCTCCCCGTGTTGACTTGTAGAGATAAAAGAGAAAAATCCATTAAATGACCATCCGTGACTCGCAAGCATCGATAATAAGTGCATTTTCTTTCCCTTTTCTTTAAGCAATCTCTAGGTGTTTTTTTTTTGCCTCACTGTTACCACGTTTCACCTAATTGTTCCCAGTTCAGTTCTCCCACTTTAAGACCATCTTCTTCTCGATTTTGTGATCTTTTCAGATTTTATCCCCTGTGTATTTGATCGTCAGACCCCACCCTTTGAACTGATTCTTTTCTTCAGGCCAAAACAGCTGTGACAAAAAAAGAAAAGAATAAAGAAAGGGTCTCCATCAGTCTGCAGAAGGTAAATTATGCACGCAAGCAACAATTTCTACTGCGACTCTATAAAAAGAGACAAGATGATGTAACCCTTTATCCTGTGGTGTTGATTGAGACTGGGTTTCCTATAGTATTAGGATCTTAAATGGCAGAGGGTACATCCTTTCATAGAATCATAGAATCATAGAGTTGGAAGGGACCTCATGGGTCCTGTAGTCCACCCCCCTGCACTATGCAGGACACTCACATCCCTGTCACTCATCTACTGTAACCTGCCACCCCTTTGCCTTCACAGAATCAGCCTCTCCATCAGATGTCTATCCAGCCTCTGTTTAAACATTTCCAAATATGGAGAACTCACCATCTCCCGATGAAGCCTGTTCCACTGAGAAACCCCTCTAACTGTCAAGAACTTCTTCTGGATGTTTAGATGGAGCTTCTTTTGAATTAATTTCATCCCATTTGTTCTTGTCTGTCCCTCTGGGGCAAGAGAGGACAACTCTGCTCCATCCTCTCTATGGCACCCTTTTAAATACTTGAAGATAGTTATCAGATTCCATCTTTCCTTTTCTTAAAAAGGCTTGCAACTATACAGGGGCCCAGTTCTGATAAAGAAATAGATCAGGAGTTGAGAAATGGTTCCGTCTCCCTTCTCATCTTATACAGCCTGGATCTCGGTGGAACATGCAACATCTACAGGGTGTATGATTGCACAGTACAAGAAGAATCTCCTACAGGAGGCATCAGTGGAGATGTGTATTTAGCATAGTTAGAATAGGAACTTCCGGATCTTTATCAAATAATCTCCTCCAGTGTCTTGAATGGCTCCCTGGAGACTTGCTGCTCCTTTAAGCACATTCCCTCCCGGCCTGCCTCCAGAACAAACAGAATGAAAACAATAGAACAGTTAGGCATTTAGGTCTCTCTCTGCCAGAATGGTCTGAAGAATCATCGAGCATAAGCAATCATCCATCCATCCCACTCCCTTTGCAGCCGGACGTGGCAAAAGGATCTACAAAGAGTCCCTGACTTCCTTTTGCCAGACAAGATTAAATACAAGCTAGTCCTAGCTCCCTATTGGTCTTTAGAGATCAATAAACAGAGAAGAGCCTTTACACAGGCTAGATGTTCAGCCCTGCCCACAGCTGTTCTGGAGGGCTGCTGTAAGACAATTCCTCTTCCACAGAGACTATGCCCATGTGCTAGTGGTCAGACAGAAACAACAGAACATGTATTACGACACTGTCCTATTTATAATGCCATGAGAGGCAATATAATAGAGCCAATTGCAGAGAGACTCCAGAGATTTCCTCCGTGGATAAAGTTAAGAAACTTCTTAACCATGAAGAGTCAAACGACTCTCCTCACTGCTAAGGTCTGTGCTGCTATTAAATTGTGTAGTATAGGACAGAAAGCATCAAATTGATTAGATACTTTGCATGTGGTGTTTTAACACCGAGTTTTAATTATGTTTAGTTTTCATACCTGTTTGGCATTTACTGATATTTTAAATAAACAGGCTTCCTCGGCAGGTGGTGGGTTCTCCATCTTTGGAAATTTTAAAACAGAGGCTGGATAACCATCTGATGGAAAGGCTGATTCTGTGAAGGCTTAAGAGAAGTGGTCCCCAACCACCGGTCTGGAGACCGGTCCCGGTCCGTAGATCAGTCGGTACCGGGCTGCGGCTCCTCCTCATCCTCCCCGGCTGCTGCCTTGGGGGCTGCCCTGCCACTCTGCTGCCAGCTCACCTTTGGTGCTCTGCAGTGGCCACCATGGCTGGGGCTCCCCCTCCACATGGCACTGCACAGCTGCTGCTGGCAGCGCCCCCCAGCAGGCAGTGGGAAGTTAGGGGCACCGGCGGGAAAGCAAGTGGAGCCAGGGGCTCAAGAAGTGGCAGCAATGTCCCTCGGCAAAAGACTACCCCCCTGGGTCTCAGTAAAACTGTCAAGCGTTGACAGGTCCCCAATGATAAAAAGGTTGGGGACCACTACTCTAAATGACAAACATTCAAATACTTAAAGAGAGCAAACATGCGCCTTCTCAACCTCTTCTTCTCCAGGCTGAACATTCCCAAGCCTCTTGGCCTTTCCTCATAGGGCTTGATCCCCAGACCCTGGATTGTTGTTCTCCTCTGCACCCTCTCAATTTTGCCCATGTCCGTTTGCATAGATGCAAAAGCCCCTACACAGCAAGGAAATGATACTCAACCGCTGCAGTATACTGCCCAGCTACAAAACTACTTCACAGCTGCTCATGGTAGATATCAGATGGGTGAACATATCAAGACGCTTGGTCTGCTTATAGGTAATCATGGCTATCGGACATGATACATTCACGTACTGATTATGTTTACTGTGCAATCTGTGGTATTCCTTAATAGAACTGGGCCATTTGTGTTTCAAGTCAATGGACAACCCTGATCATTTTCCGTAAGTCATTGACAGAAACAGTTAGCACAGCTGAACCAAGATGGCAGTGTATCTTCTTTGCTGTAAATTAAATCAGATCTTGTCTATGTAATGATGTTATGAGATAGTCATTATCCTTCAGGCACTTTGATGTACTGCCATAGTCAATAAATAGCCTGGCTGTTTTAAATACTCTGTCTACCACAATTGCTGAAGCTGATGGCTGTGTTTTCCAGCATGGAGAACATAAATATTATTTATAAAGCTCATATAATGACTGGGTAATTCTCCACAATTTGGTGCACTCCTGCCAACCTCTTCCCCTCCACAGTGACCCAGGATTCCTCTGTATGGATGGTTTCACCATACCCGTTTGCCTTTCTTCAGTGTTAGATGTTTCATAGGGTATGCTCAGCTCAGTCATTGCAGCTATTGCTCCATCATGCCAGGCATGATGACCCACTCAGGAAGTGGGCACAAGGAAATGCTGGCTAGGAGTATGGAGCCAGGGTAGGACAAATGTTGGAATACCACCAGCAAGCTGTTTGGAACAGGCTTGTAGGACTGGTTGTTGCAAACTGTAGCATCCTATTCATGTGCTCAGCAAGGTCATCTGGTGGATGCAGAACAGAGCTGTAGTAGATGAGTCATCAAGGCTTTTGTTTCAGAAAAGTATGCCCATTTCCTCTTGGAGCAGAAAGAGAAGCAAGGGCTTTGTTCTCATTCAGTCGCCATTACACTCTCTCCTTCTACTGTGTGTGTTTTCTCCATATTTGTAACAGTACGTGATAACTGTTTTGCTCTGAAATTTGTGTAAACTTGTAAATCTGAGCTGGCAAAAGGGGCCAGATCAGTGAATATGATATGTTTGTACAGCAAGTAAACTTTATTTTCTTTAGCCCCTCATATTGTTCCAGAGTCTCATTGAAGCTATGCCTACAGGATTTATGGTAATGTATATACTGCACTCTCCCAATGTGTGTTAATAGTGGCATGTAGTAGGGAAAGAGTGATTCTGGTAACAGAGGGAACAACAACCAGATACAAGGGGATGGGCCAGAAAGAAGGTATCAGTGAAACAGAGAGGAGAGACTGCCAAGAAGTAATTGGATGTGTTACAGAAGGGCTTTGGCTCAGTGGCAGAGAATCTGCTTTGCATGCAGATGGTCCTAGGTTCAATACCCAGTTGGAAGGGTTGGGTAATGTGGGTAAAGTTAATGTGGAAGACCTCTGACTGAGATCCTGGAAGGTTGCTGTCACTCAGAGTACGCAGTACTTATCTTGATAGACCAATGATCTGACTCAGCATTGTGTGAAATGTCACCCAGATTATCCCATGACTATGTGAGAAATTTAATCTCCAGAATTCAGCCTGGCCTGGAGGAAATTCACCTACCATCCCACAGTGGCAATCAGCAGTTCCCTGGGTATGCAAGGAAGGGCCACAAGGGACAAACACTGGCACTTCCCTTCCTGCCCACCCAATCACAAACTGCCTAAGTCCATAAAAAACAAAATTTCTGTCAGATGACTATCTAGCCTCTGCTTAAAAACTTCCAAATGCTGATCACCATTTTGGGGTCAGAAGGTAAATTTCCTCCAGATGGAACCGACCAGGGATTTTGTTTGTTTGTTTGTTTGTTTGTTTGGAGAGGAGTAAATAGTCTGGGAATTAAATTGGGGTCACTGTACGTGGTCAGGAAGTTGTGAATGTCCTGTATTCTTTAGGGTGTTGGACTAGATGACAATGGAGGTCCCTTTCAATGCTATGATTCTGAGATTTGGCACCATCAAAACTAATGGTACCACTCAAGTCTATGGGGATTTTGCCCTTTCCATATTTTCTGGGCTCTAGGGAACTGGGTTTGATTCCCCACTGGCAGCTGGCCAGGTGATCTTGGGGCAGTCCCAGTTCTCTCAGAGCTCTCTCATCCCCACCTCCCTCACATGGTGTTTGTTATGGGGAGAGGAAGGGAAGGCTATTAGAAACTGCTTTAAGACACCTGAAGCCTTCTGGGTGACTGCGGGCCATTCCCAGTTCTCTCAGAGCTCTCTCAGCCCCACCTCCCGCACAGGGTGTCTATTGAGGGGAGAGATGGGGGAAAGGTGTTTGTAAACTACTTTGAGACTCCTTTGGGTAGTAAACAACAGGGTACCAAAATCGGCTCTTCTTCTAAGTGCGACAGTGAAAGAAGCATGTGGACACATAACATTTTATCAATACTGGAAGAAAAAGGAGACAGAAGGAGCAAGGTGGACACCTGTGTCTTTTGACTACCCCATGTGGTTAAGACGGGGACATTTAGGTGTCTGTAGCCTAATTCACACAAGAAGGGAAATGAGGCTGAATGCAGAACTGGGAGAAATTGGCTGCCATGTAATCTCCCCCTAAGAAGAGTCTCCAGTCTGATTTTCCCTTCACATATTTGAAGACTTGGCTCTGGAAAACTCATCTGTAACCACTATGCCACAATTCCCAAAGGTCACTCCTCTCCCATACTTAATGAACATTCCAAACCACCGGCTCTTGACACCCATCTCTCCACTCCCATGTCCTCATCTGTCACCATGCCACCACAACCTCCCACACAACACACATATTCAACCTCATGCCCTTCCACACTAAACAACCCCTCCCCTTCCTCTTCCCACTGCCAAGCTCTAAAACCTACAAGTCTCCTGAGTGCCTGTCCGTGCCACAGTCCTCTGCAATCACACACCCTCATATCCAGCCACGCAACCACAATCCAAACAACACACCCATGCATACAACATGCCCTTCCAGAATCAACAACTCCTGACTTACTTTTACCACCCCCACACTTTAGGGTACGTTGCATTCCTGGATACAATGGGCTTTGCCCCTAGTGATTTATAAAAGCCCAATTGTGTATTTATGAGACTCTTACAAATTGTGTATAAGGCTAGATAAATAATCCTAAAAAATATTTACAAAGTTTTTATTGTGCCAACCAGTTACACAGTGCATTAATCAACACTGCAATGCTTCATTCCTTGCCTTCCATCAAAAATTGATTAGATGGGTCCAAATGCTTATTTTTTAGTGGAAGAACTGAAATATATATATTCTCTCCCCTTCAGTCTGCTGCTCCTAGCTTGCCAGCTCAGGGTTTGGAAAACCTGGATAATTTGGGGGTGAAACCAGGAGTATGTGGGATTTGGGATGGGGAGAGAAAGTGGAGTATAATGTTATGGAGTCCACACTCTAAAGCAGCCATTTTCTAAACCTGACAGTCATCCCTAGCTGCCCCTAGTCTCTCTCTCTCTCTCTCTCTCCCTCTCTCTCTCTCTCTCTCTCTCAGCTCCTCTCCTTCAGTAGAAGAGTATGCTTGGCACTATCTCTATTTGGCCTGTTGTCAAATTTTAAATGGTTCTAAGAGGTTCAGACATTGGAAGGACTGTGGCTCAATGGTAGAACATCTGCTTTACCTGCAGAAGGTCCTAGGTTCAATCCGCAACATTTCCATCTAATAAGGACCACACAGTAGATGGTGTGGAAGACCTTAATCTGAACAGACAATACTGACCTTGATGGGCAAATGGTCTCAGTATGAAGCAGCTTCATGTGTTTTTGTGTGTGTTCAACCCCTCCCATGAGATCACTGTGCCTTTTTAGGTCCTTCTCCTAGAGCTGCAGACTTTGAGTAGACTCTGGTGATGCTTGTACGGGCTTCTGCTGCTGTGTGAATTCTGGGCTGTGTGTTCTTACAGCTCAGCCATGTGACAGCAAGTTCATTGCACTCCAATCACCATTTTAATCTACAATTAACTTCTGGAATTCCATAGCACAAAGTGTGATTATGGTCACTAGAATAGATGATTATCAAAAAAATGAGACAGGTTTCGGTAAGATAGGTATATTAGGTGAAAAAGTTAACTAGGACCTCTGTGGTCAAGTAGCTTCTACAAATATACCTTGGGATGCTGCACTTGCTTTCATGTCCAGTTTGTGCACTTCTTGGATGCATCTGATGCATCATGGTAGGAAACAACACATTAGGCTAAATGCATCTTTGTGCTGATCCAGCAGGGCTCTTTGTACATTTCCCCTCCGATAAAGTGTTAAAAAATGCAGTTTCACATGGTGTCATGTGACTTGACAGCTTTTTAAAAATACAGCTGCTAGAAACAGTGACTGGGGTCAAATAAGGATAGTAGAACTTTGTTGTTGTTTTTAATAGAATTCTTGATCCAGCCCCATGGCTAACAAATGTTCTACAGATCTCTATTGACTCGGGACAATCCTGATTTTTGGCACCCATTCTGGTGTAATGACAGTCTCTGCAACGTCTTATAAGATTCTTCCTAAAAATAAGGTTTTAGACATAAATTCTTCATTCCACCTCTAAGAAGCCCACTTCACCCCTCTAAAAGTTATCTTTTGGGAGGGGGGACTAGTGTATCTTGATTTCTAATTCATGTTGCTATACATAGAAGGAACACACTTTGCCATTTCACATGCTGCTGTTTATTAGCTTGATGTTGAATTCTGTGTAATATATTACAGGACAATTACATGAGTGGTGGTTAGTTTATCTTTAAATAAAAATAACTTTACATTGGTGTGAGTGCCCAGGAGCTGGAGGCAGACGCTTCAGCTGTGACATTTGCCGCAAGTAACTTTTATCTAAGTTCTTTTATTGGTTTAAACAAGTTTTTATTTTATTTTACTAATTGCTGCACACAGCTTTTAAATCAAGTAGCTTCTGCAAATTGTGATAAGCTGCAACAAATTAATAGTTTTGATAACTTGCAACAAATTAAGGATGCCAACGATTGGCAGGCACACCTGCTCTTAACAATGTCTGACCCTGAACTCCCACAGATTCTTACGTAAGAACAGATAAAACAAGTAGGAGCTGGGACCAAATTTAGCCACATCTTTTCGAGAAAGGACAGCTACGTTTTTGGGTATGTAAGAAAAAAGAAGTGGGGAAAAACAAAGAATACCAGAGGTGAAGTGGTTTAACATGGGTGTGCATAAGAGAGACTGAGGCTCATCTTTTCCCAGCCCCTAAACAATCAAAGATTGGAGACTGTTTTGTAGCAAATGGTACCTTGCTCTCACAAATCCCCACCTCCAATCAATTTGCAGCTCTGGGACCGTTTATGCACTGGAGGTTTCATGCTGGGTTGCAGGCTGGAGCTTTAGTCATGGCAGGTTGGCCCACCTCTTCCTGCATCCACACAGGGGAGCTTTTGGCCCGGTGCACCTAATCCGCTCCTGATTTGTGCTCCTGCATGGGCACTGGGACAGTGAAGTTCCCAGTGCATAAACGGTCCTGGCAGAAGTTTTGGATGATTCCTCTAGAAACTCTGCTTTGAACACTGCTAGTGTCCAAACAACTTAATTGCGGAGAACTCAGACCCCCCTCTAGATTATGAGAGCATGAAAGTGGTTGATGATTCACCAGCTGAATTGCTTTAACTAACTGTCAAACTATAGATTAGATAGAGGTAGCGGCAGAGGTAGAGGTAGAGGTAGAGGTAGAGGTAGAGGTAGAGATATCTCTATATAGCTTCAAAGCATGGTAAAGGGAACTACCTCACTACTATGGTTTCTTAGCTGGCAAGAGGTCCATATTAAAATATCTCACCCTACCTAAAGATCCTAAAGAGCCTTCACCATGAAAAACTGCTGCCCCACAACAAGCTGCTTCTGCTTTAAAAAATCATTGATACTTCTTCACAGATACATGACAAAGGAAGTGAAGCTACTTACCACCTAGTTTTGCAGTCACACAAGATCAGCCTGTTTGTAGCTTTAAAGGCAACACCCCCTCTTGGAGAACCAAGCTACTTGTCAAAAGACATCTGAGAGGCCTTTTGGGTGATCAAGAGAACCATGCTGACCTAACTGCAGTGGAGATGCTACACAATTCTCATGATGCACAAAGGTTTTACTATCATTTGGCAGCTCCACAGTACTGTCACTGCTGCTTTGTAATAAACCCATCTTAAGTGCAAAGGGGGTCTTTCCAGCCCATGTTTTTAGCAATACAATCTTATTGTCTTTAATACCTAATTTTAAAACATTGACACAACACAAGCGTATTGAGCTTTTGGAGAAGAGAAAAGAAAAAAACCCAGCTCTCCCATCTGACCTGATCAGTTGGATATAACTGCCTGCTGGTTTAAAAACCTCACCAGAACTGTAATTTGGTACAGCCAGCACAACTTCTTTATCTACTCTTTCAACCCACCCTTGAATATGGATGTGCCCACACCTGACTCCACTATGACTATTATTGTCCCTCATAACAAGGATTCACCAATGGAACCAGCAAGTGAAAGAAACAAACACCAACTGCCCAAGGGGCGTTACAGAGCAGGGCTCCTCTTGCAGGAAAAAGCTGATGAAAACTCGCTAAATACATCGTACTTTTTCTGTTCTCCGCACAAGAGAGTGAATTTACTCCGCAAAACTGATTTTGCTCCACATGGAGAACTGCCTCTTCGGTGCTTTAAGCGTCTTTTAAGCTTTGTTTCTGAAAGTAGCTTTTCATCTATTTATTTCTCTCTGCGTGATCAGGCCATTTATTAGTCATGCAGAGAAACTCCTTGGTTATGCAGATTAGTGACTGCATTAGAGAACAAAGCATGTCACTGGCAAAACTACAGGGGACAGGGCTATTAATAGTTCAATGCCGAAAGCACTGCAGTGTAATTTTTCAACAGATTATATTCAATGCAGAACAATGATTGTAGTATAATACAGCGGTCTAAACTGGTTGTTTTTAAAACTGTTTTCTTTGGCTCTGTGCAAAATACCTCCAGGATTATGCTCCCTACAGACAAGCATAGAACTCACTACTCTATCTGTTTGTAATCCCATTGCTCAGGCCTTCTTACTCAAATTTTCCAATTTAGTTTTAATAATTAATTTTATTTCCCTCCTTGCTTGGACAAGCAAAAATTGTACTACTATTGGAGCTGCTTCACAATCTTTGTTGAGGAGCTTGAAGTGAAATTCCCCTTGACTGAAATACTGCTTGCAGGAGACTTCATGCAAGGATTGGCAAAAAATGGCTCTGCCCTTTCAAGGGCAGTGGGCTTGGACCCAGATGAGCCACTACCCATTTGTCTTTCTGATATGGCATTCCAAGGACTCTCATATAAATGATGCTGGAATGTCACGCCAGTTTTTGCATACATTTTGATAGAATGGTACTAAATGGCTCATTCCCCCAGGATTACCCTGAGGAAGTAACATTTGCTTCTGGGAGAGGTAGCAGCAAGATTGACTATATATTGTTTCCCCCTTCTTTGAGAGACTGGATTTAGATATTCTGTATTGGAGACTGCATTGATAGCAATCACTTTCCACTGATGTTGACCATCAAGGCTACCTCTCCCCTAAGGTTGCCCTCACCAATTATGGGCTCTGAAGATCTCCAAATGACCATATCTAGGATCCCATGGTCAAAATGCACTGCTGAAAAGATCAACCATTTATTTAATTCTATCACTCTCTATTGGCATTTCATTCCCTATTGAACATTAATGATAATCCAGAGATTATAAAATATTACGATAATATAATTACTTGCCTTCATCAGTTATTTAGATCCCAGTCTTAACATACAGAAAACAATTCAAAGTAGAAACTCAAATTCTTGGTTTGATAGTGAATGTTGTAAATTAAAATCTCAAATCCACACCATTTATCATGATTACAGAGAATCCAGTGCTCAGCTTATGCCTGCAGGATATTTTCATTTGAAGAATCAATTGTACCACCTAACAAAGAAAAAGCAAAATAGTTACATTAAAAAACAATGGGAACAACTTGTGAAAGCTACAATTACCAAAAACACAAGGCAATTTTGGGTTCTAGTTTCAGGAGCTGTTCATGAGAAATCTTCTTTAACCAACATCACCCCCTCCCAACCTCTTTCACAAGGATAGAGTAAGCTCTTGTAAGCTTCCTGAGATCAATCTGGCAGACCTCCCAGACTGGGCACAAGTGATACCTGCTGAAGTCAGGACTTGTATAGATCAATTAAAGCCTAGGAAAGCGCCTGGGCCTGATATGATCCTGCCTGAGCTGCTCAAAACCTTCCCAGATTGGTGGGCTCCTCTCTTTACTGTGATCAACAAAACAGGCTTAATGCCTGATTCATTGACAAATGCAATCCTTGTTCCAGTATTTTAAAAGGTTGGCCATTCTAGCCCAACTAATTATAGACCTATCAGCCTTATTTCTATCGTTGGGAAGCTATATGCCAGACTCCTGTCAAATAAACTTACTTTGTGATTGTCTCAAGAAAAGATTTTAGACCCTGAGCAGGTAGGATTCTATCAAGGGAAATCCTCTCTTGATCATTGCATCATCCGTGCCCACCTTGTCAAAAATATAGTAAGAAATATGCTCCAAAGCTCTTTGTAGCTTTTCTGGACCTTAAAGGTGCCTTTGACTCTATCCCTAGGGATCTTCTTTGGGATAAGTTGTTAAAGATGAAGATAGTTAAAAGGCTCCTATATCTCATAAGGAAACTCTATTCTTCTACTTTTTGCGAAGTCAAACTTGGGAGTCTTGCTCCAAAAATACCAATTAATAGAGGGATAAAACTAGGGTGCATATTGGCCTCCCTCCTGACCCTATCCCCCAAAGCTGGTCATAGCCCCAAACTTGGTTCCCTCCATATCCCACTGCTTTTATACGTAGATGATGCTGTAGTGCTGTCCCATTCACATGCCTAAAATGCTTACTGCTTCGATTTCTGGACTTCAGTGAAGTAAACAGACTTGCTCTGACCTCTGAGAAGTCAAAAACTGTGGGTTTTGGAAGCCTCTTAAATGGAACGTAAGAGGTAACATCTTTGAACATGTTAAAAGCTTCAAATACTTGGGAATATATTTTCACTGTAATGTAAACTCGGTTACACAAAGGAAATATGCAATCACATCTGCAAAAACTAGTTCCCTGGCGGTTACACGTTTCCTGTACACCAGAGGTAATCAATATGTGCCAGCAGCTCTCAATGTATTCAATGTGAAACTAAGTGCCCAACTGCTCTATGGCATCCCTATTTGGATCAATGCTTTTAACCAAGCTGTTGAAAGTCTCCAATCTGTCATCCTGCAAGAAATCCTTGGAACCCCGAACTGTGTCATTTATGCAGTCCTATACCTAGAAACCAGTCAAAGACTATTGGAAACCAGAGCATGGTTGTTAACAATCAAGTTCTGGCTTCGCATACATTTCAGATCTGACCCTAACAGTCTAATTTCCCTTATGCTAGCTGAACATGAATCATCTATGTGGCACATTGAGGGAAAAATTAAATCTATAGGAATCTCTTTAGACTCCTTGTACCTGATATCTGAAAAGGCTGCATTTGATTTAATTAAATGCAGACTACTAGATATAGAACTGCAGGAACTTAGCAGTAAAGCTAGAAATACCTGATTTCCAATGAGCTTGGTGATTTCACCAAGTTCTCAGTCCCTAGCTGTATATTTCTATTATCTAAGCATTCTGTAACAGTGTAGAGCATTTACACTAGCTAGAACTAATGTTCTACCTTCTGTTGGGAGATTTCAAGAGATCCCATATCCAGCTAGGCTTTGCCCCTGTGGACAGTGCTGCATCAATCACACATTTTTTGTCAATTGTCCATTTTATTTCTCAATCCAAGCTAAATTTCTTAGCTTGCTGCTTTGTAAAAGAGAACTACATTCAGATGAATTTAAGATTCAGTTTCTTTTGACATACCAGAAACCTTATATAATTGAACCAGTTGCAAAGTTTTATATATCGCCACGAGACATCGTGAATTGTCCCACTCTAAAGCATATCTGCCTTTGTTTATTCTGTACTGCAGTGGATCCTTCTGCACTTTTCTTTTTATATTGTATTTTTTAAAATATGCTATTAAAGGCTTTGTTGTTGTCCTTCTTTTACTTCCAGCTGATTATCCTTTGATAGTTGATTGGCCAGTTCATCTCTTCTACTGTCTTTATTGTATGTCGACCAGAAGGGAGCACAACCTGCAATGCAAATTGAAATGCAATTCTTGTAAAATCTTATTAAAATATCTCTTGGCTGTTTCATCCTGGATGCTACCTTAGACTTGTCTCTGAAGAGTTTCTCAATTCTATCTCCGCCTTGCCTTGCAAGTATTTCTTACTTGATATACTCTAGTTCCAGGTCCTTCTTTCCATAAGCTTCAAGAACTTCACAATGTGTAAGGTTGTAGTGCCTTCTCTGGACCTCTAGCAGTTCCACTCTGTCTTCAGTAATATCAAGCCTTTTATCAGTAGAGTCTTGTCTTTCCTGTACTTCCTTAACTTCTTGTATTGATTCCTTAAATTTAACTTGTATCGCATCAATCTGTTTCACATTCTCCAATCTGCAATATCAGCTGACAATTCTTTCTTGCAATCTGCCACCTCTTTTCTTGGGGCCAAGGGACCAAGCCCTATGAAGATAGGTTGAGGGACTTGGGAATGTTCAGCCTGGAGAAAAGGAGGTTGAGAGGGGACATGATAGCCCTCTTTAAGTATTTGAAAGGTTGTCACTTGGAGGAGGGCAGGATGCTGTTTCTGTTGGCTGCAGAGGAGAGGACATGCAGTAATGGGTTTAAACTTCAAGTACAACGATATAGGCTAGATATCAGGAAAAAGTTTTTCACAGTCAGAGTAGTTCAGCAGTGGAATAGGCTGCCTAAGGAGGTGGTGAGCTCCCCCTCACTGTCAGTCTTCAAGCAAAGGTTGGATACACACTTTTCTTGGATGCTTTAGGATGCTTAGGGCTGATCCTGCATTGAGCAGGGGGTTGGACTAGATGGCCTGTATGGCCCCTTCCAACTCTATGATTCTATGATTCTATGTTTCTTTGATCAAAACATATTTTGTGCTGTGGAGTTCCTTGTTTAACTTGTTAATCCCAGATAGGTCTGCAGCAATATCATCTTCTTCTTTGTCTTCCTCTCCCTCAAGTTTGTTTCTCAGTTTGGTTAGCATTTCCTGTTAATGTCTTATTAAATGCTCAAGGAGCAGTGCTATATTCCTGCACTTTTTTGGAGAGTTTTAAAAATACCGTGTTTTGATTTATACATCAATAGCTGGCCCTTGAAAATGTTATGGAATATTCACACCCTCTCAGTCAAAGTTTCCCCTCCTCTACAGTTGAAATTCATTGAAAATAATATAGTACTAAATATGTTAAAACCTTATGTAAAATCAAGCCTCTTGTGGTGCAGAGTGGTAAGGCAGCAGACTTTCAGTCTGAAAGCTCTGCCTATGAGGCTGGGAGTTCAATCCCAGCAGCTGGCTCAAGGCTGACTCAGCCTTCCATCCTTCCGAGGTCGGTAAAATGAGTATCCAGCTTGCTGGGGGGTAAACGGTAATGACTTGGAAAGGCACTGGCAAACCACACAATATTGAGTCTGCCATGAAAATGCTAGAGGGCGTCACCCCAAGGGTTAGACATGACCCGGTGATAGCACAGGGGATACCTTTACCTTTACTAAAGTCAAGCTTAAAAATATTTAGCAATCACATTCATTCATTGCAAAATACATATACAAAAATATTCATCCCAGTATTTGTTGTTGTTGTTAGTTGTGATTGGTTATATTTGAAGCTAGTAAAGGTTAAAGCTTAAAATAACAAGGAAACCCATAGACAAACTTCAAAATACAAAACAGATAGCAGGGCTTTTACTATGGAAACACTTATCAACAAAGAAAGGAGTAAAAACACAATCTTTCAAACACCTTAAGTTAAATCACTTAAGTTGCTGTAGTGTTTATGCTGAATTCTTAAAAGTTCTTATAAGTTCCTAAATAGAGTACTTCTCTGCCTCCCTCTGCTGATTTAAGAAAGTTGTCCGAGAAATGCCGGCAGGCTCTAACCGTCCTGTTCTGCTGATACTTCCAAGTTTCAGTCAGAGATCTCAAGGCAACCTATACATCCTAATAAGCAGTAGCAAGTTCTTCTTGTAAGGTGCTCCGTGCTGATTTAATCCAGACATCTGTCCTGCTGCTTTGAAGACACCAAATAAGCATTGGGCAATTATTGTCTCCAATTCCAATGGCTTAGAGATACCTAACTGCCCCAATTTGTAATCCAAATCAGGCAAAAGTTTAAAAGGCTCCTCAACCTTGCAGTTCCTGATGTCCTGTCCCACTTTCAAGTTCTCTATGGCCACTGCCATTCTAGCAATCCCACTCTATAGGCCCTTCTGGTTCTCAATCGAAATTTTTATGGCTCTCACAATTGAGCAGTATCTTTAAGTGAAATTTCCGACGAAGAAAACAATCCTTTTCCAAGAAGGGTTATATATTTTTCAAGTCTCTCACCCTCACCAACTTCAAGCTACTGTGGCACACTCCATAGGCAAGCTGTGAGTCAAATAAATGACATTTTGTTCTTCGGGGGGGGGGTCTGTTTGTGTGTTTGTGCGGAGAATGCTTCATCAAATCCCATTCCTCACAAAATGCACTTATGTGTCCAACAAGGTTTGAGGCCAGAGCATTTTTCTACATGAAGTAAGCCAATTCAAAAATAGTGTGTGGAAGATAAAAGAGATGTGGGGAGCCAGAAAGAGATCATGGGTAGGCATTGCCTTGGCCTTAACACTTAAGGGACCGTGAAGGATCCAGATATGCTGTCCTGCCTCTGCAGGCCAGTATTTCAGCCTCTGATACTCCCAAAGTGGCTTTCAGAGTAGGTATGAGGGGATCTATCACAATTTCCCCTCCTAATGATAACTGACCCACACCCAGTGTTAGAGGAAGCCTTTCAGCTTTCCTAGAGAGGCAGCTTGGTATAGTAGTTAGGAGTGTGGACTTCTAAACTGGTGAGCCGGGTTTGAATCTGTGCTCTCCCACATGCAACCGGCTAGCTGCAACCTTGCCCCGCCCTTGACCATAATAGTTTTATAGTTCCAAAGGATACCACTGTCTGTTCCTATCAGCTGGAACCAACTGCTAATGTCTCCGGCATCTGTCCATCTCATCTTTCCCAAGACACACATTCAGGAAGTTCCCACCCTCTTCATTCTGAATGGGGGTGGGAGCCCTCCTTAAATCCCGTTTTTGCATGAGAAAGTAATTTTGCACAGATGAGAGGAACTGTAAACAGGAAAATGCTTTTATGGGGGCAAACATTCTCAGAAGTCACAGTGGACATTAAATGTTTCAGCGCTTGGCTTGGGTTCAGGTCCTTCCTTGGTTCCTGTCCAAATGTCATATGTGGGCGTAGAATTTAGGAAGAATTTTTTGATGACTGTTCTCTTAAGAGTCCTTAGTACTTTATGTTTCAAAAAAGTCTGGCACCACCTCTGTTCTCATGGAACTTCATAACTTCCTCTCCTGTTCCTAGGCAGGTCTTGCTTGGCAATGCCTAAGTGTAACACTTTCTAACAGTAGATTCAAATGGGTAGCCGTGTTGGTCTGAAGTAGCACAATAAAATCAGAGTAGCACAATAAATTCAGCACCTTTAAGACCAACAAAGATTTATTCAGGGCGTGAGCTTTTGAGTAAACTACACTGAATTCCAGAGAATTGATTGGCTGTTTTGACAAAGAATTATCATTTTCTGTATTTGGTTGTGTGACACAGTCTTCTGATGTAACAGAATTGATTTTTGCTATATATTGGCTATCATGTAAGGAGTTCATAGTCTGAGGAAGAGTGCTTGCACCTGAAAGCTCACACCCTGAATAAATCTTTGTTGTTAAAGGTGCTACTGGACTCTGATTTTACTTTCTAATGGGGGAGTTCAAATCAATAAATGCAAGCACCTTCATGGTTTAACAGGATGGGAAGTTGCTTCAAAGGTAAAAACATTCCAGACCTTAAATAGTTTTCAGGATAACAATATTTCTCATCAAACCCAGAACTTCACAACTAGACACAGAGCAAAACCACAATGGCTATGAGCATAGCCGCGTTAATGGAAACAGAACCTTCGGTGTCCTTCCAAAAGGACACTCAGAACAGAGCCAGTTCGAGGAAACAATGGCCAGAGACAGTCCAACGTTGAATTTACAGCATGCAGGGAGGCTGCTTCTTGTCTGCTTCTTCATGGGTTCTTGCTGCTGCTGGTGCTCACCAAGTTCTTTCCCTGGCTTGGGCCTGCAAAAGCATTCGTAGTCAAGCTCTGGGTATTTAAAAAATAATAGTATTGCAAAAAACAGTGAGAAGTGTTAAAGGCACTCCAGAACTATATTTTGCAACTCTAAACACAGAAATAGCATATGCTTATTTGCAGCGCCTCTTTCTGGTATGCCCCTTTGCATTTCCAGCAAGTTTTGTGAAGCTTCACATTCCCTGGAGAGGCTCTGAGAATCCGAAACCTCTAGTTGGCCCATGGTTTGTTCTGTCCACTCTTGAACTCACAAACAACAATTACCCAGCACCTCCCCAGAAACCCCTGCTCAGTTTCAAATGCAGCCACGTAATTCTCAAATATTTCCTCCCCTTTCCCCCATTCTGGAGGCATTTTGGCCTGAAAAGGTTTACTCTGTGCACAATACTTCTGTGTTTCTTATTTCCAAAATTGTTCTGGAGTGCCTTTAATGTATCCCACTGTTTGGGGGAGTACTATGGTTTGTTTAACGCTCATTCTGCACTGTTGTGTGATGTTCTGGGGGAATTTTAGCCCTGAACTGGTTAATGTGCACAATATTTCTGCAGTTGGAGGTCTAAAATATTATTCTGCCATGCCCTTAAATACACCCCACTGCTGTTTGTGGTATTTGTTTGTTTAATGTCCAGTCCAGGGGGTTCCAGGGACATTTTGGCCTGGAACGGGTTAATAAATGGGTAAGACTTCCACTTTCCCATTTTTAAAATACTGTTCCCAAATGTCTGTAATGCATCCCACTGTATTTTGTAGCACTTTTATTTGTTTAATGCCTATTCCGGTCTGTGCAGGGTTCTTCCAGCTTCTACCCGGTCCCAAACAAAAATGACATGATTCACATAAGCAGGAGAACTAATGAAAAGTTCACCTGGACTCTGTAGAAACTTCAGATGATTGTGACAGAGCTTTCTTGCTGATCCAGCCAAGAGTTTTCAGAGCTGTCAAGTGTCCCAAACCCAGGTTAAAGGTAAAGGTATCCCCTGTGCAAGCACCGAGTCATGTCTGACCCTTGGGGTGATGCCCTCTAGCGTTTTCATGGCAGACTCAATACGGGGTGGTTTGCCAGTGCCTTCCCCAGTCATTACCGTTTACCCCCCAGCAAGCTGGGTACTCATTTTACCAATCTCGGAAGGATGGAAGGCTGAGTCAACCTTGAGCCAGCTGCTGGGATAGAACTCCCAGCCTCATGGGCAAAGCTGTCAGATGGCTGCCTTACCACTCTGCGCCACAAGAGGCTCATTTAAACCCAGGTTAAATTGATACAAATTTTCATCTGGACCAGAGATTCGCAAGCAGGAATCAAGGTGGTGGCTACAGAGTGACCCGGTGGGGACACTAATTCCCATTATTGTTGTAGTAATTGGATGGCAGCACTAGGAGAAGGAGCTCTTTTGGTAAGCAACAGTTGGCATGACAAAAAAATGGTGCAAGAATCAGATTCTTCCATACAATATATATAACAAAAACATAGGAGAAATAAAACTGTCTATTCCAGTGGGAGCCGTTGATCCCTGGCATAGACAGTTTTATTTCTCCTGTGTTTTTGTGAACTACAACTGAATTCGAGGGGTCTGATTGGCTGGTTTAGCAAAGAATTACCATATGGCTGTATTTGGATGCTATGACACAGTTTACTAACGTAACAGGATTAACTTTTGTTTATATATTCCCACTGTCATGATGGTCAGTTCATAATCTGACTAAGACTGCCTGCACTCAAAAGCTCAAGCCTTGAATAAATCTTTGTTGCTCTTAAAGGTGCCACTGGACTCTGTGCCACTGGACTTTGTTTTGTTGTGCTGCTTCAGACCAACAGGGATACCCATTTGAATCTATCCAACATGTATGGACCTTTCATCTTATCTATGCCTGAGTCTACATGATTCTAATTCTGCAGATGCACTTTTTTGATTGGATCTTGTTTTACGTGCACCCTATAAGAGGCCGGAGTGTCTCCTCATTTACTAGGTACAAAAACTTCATCCAACTCACAGAGATGCACCTTTGAATGATTTACCACAGTATTTACAACAGGTCTCTCTTTGCTGTCACTACCCTTCCTGTCCCCATTTCTTACTTGGATAATAAATGTGCACTGGCATTTATGCATTTCATGCATCTGAAGAAGTGGGATCTGGCTTCTAAAAGCATTCCCCTAGAATTTCAGTTCCCTATTTTTCACATTTGGTTTTCTATGTAAACTATTTGAATATACACCGTTTATATGTTTTTTATACGCACAATGTACACCACACAGTGTTTAATGATGATCTACTGTCGCACAAATAACACTGTGCAAAGCATTCATGTTAACAAAAGCACGAGGAAAGAAAATGGCATGACAATAACGATTCACGGTTTGAGTTTTTACAAGGCTGAAGCCAAATCAAAAGGAAGATTTTTCAGGTTGAAACAGCAGGAATAATAACTTTAAAACTATCCCTGCTTATGGCTGCCACAGAAGCGACGTTTGCATGTTAGGTTGCTGCAGAAAAATCAAACAATTTACAAGCTAACAAAGCTTGCCATGGTCTAGAATGCAAATTAATACGTTTTTCTTAAAGGATGCAGAAAACGTTGGATTATGCCTAAATTTGTAAGGATAAAAATTGACAGCATTTGAATCTAAGGCCACTGATTCTTCAAAAATGCAATCCTACGCAAAATTCAGTCAATCAAAGTAAGTGGGTTTAGAAGGACAGAACTCTGTTTAGGATTGTAATGCAAATCATCCTAGGAAAAGGCTCATTGTTTCGGAAGGCTCATTCAGATAATAATCCGAAGGTATCTGAAGGAATGTACAGCTGAATGAGTAATGCCAACTGTGCAGTTACCCAGGTACTGGTTCAGGGTTTCACAGATAAGATTAGTGTGTGTTGGCTTTTGGTGCCAGTTTGGTGTAGTGGTTAGGAGTGCGGACTTCTAATCTGGCATGCCGGGTTCGATTCTGCACTCCCCCACATGCAACCAGCTGGGTGACGTTGGGCTCGCCACGGCACTGATAAAACTGTTCTGACTGGGCAGTGATATCAGCGCTTTCTCAGCCTCACCCGCCCCACAGGGTGTCTGTTGTGGGGAGAGGAATGGGAAGGCGACTGTAAGCCGCTTTGAGCCTCCTTCGGGTAGGGAAAAGCAGCATATAAGAACCAACTCTTCTTCTTCTTCTTCTTCTTCTTCTTCTTCTTCTTCTTCTTCTTCTTCTTCTTCTTCTTCTTCTTCTTTCAAGCACAGGTGTGCACCTCCAGGCAGGATGCATGTGCCTTCCCTGTAATTTGCAAATAGGGTTTCTGCTAATGGGATGTACAGAAAATAACCTATTGAATACCCCTTAGCTGCTCATAAACAGCCAAACCACTCAGTGTCCCCTTGTTTGAGACCGGCAAGCAAAATGTGACCGAACTTAGGGTGTTCAAGGAACTCAACTTAGAATGGCCTACATATGGAGGACCCTCTAGGAACATTTGCTTTCCTATTAAAAAATTGTTTACATGAGCATCTCATCAAAAGCCAGTTGCCCGTGCAATTTTAACCCATGTAGTTGATTCAGATATTATCAGTTCCTATTATTTGGTTTTGGATGGGTTGATCCTGTCCAGTGTGGTGTAGTGGATTGGATCTATTATGGAGAAATGAATTTGATTCCCTTCTCCTCCACTTGAAGCCTGCTGGGTGACCTTGGGCCAGTCACAATTCTCTCAGAACTTACTTGAGCCCCACTTACCCCTCAAGATGACTGCTGTGGGGTAAGGAAGGGAAGGCACTTTGAGATGCCTTAAGGCAGAGAAAAATGGGGTATTAAAACCAACTCTCCTTTCAGGAAAGGCCAGTAAAGACCAGTAAGACAAAAACAAAGAGCAGGATATGTGTGTGTGTGTTTTATTTGTTTAAAATGAACATATAAATATGACTGCTACAAAAAGTTTTTGTTTTTACCAATACTCAAATATAGGGTTGTGCCTATTTCCATCAGTGTGGGAAAGCCCCCCCCCCCACTGCCCTGAAAGTGCCAGTATTCAGTACTGGTGAATGCCATCACAGAAAAAGCCTTGTTGCTACAAAATGGAATCACCAGCTTCTGATAAGCAACACAGAGAAAGCGAGACAAATACACGCCAGTGCTATGCTGACATTTTCTGGAATATCAAACCTACTTGATTCCCGGATGCATTGTAATGTACTATTTCTCTCCTGACTTTAGCTGTTTGCTTATTTATTTCTGTCATTTACATTCTAATGGGATCCAAAGCAGCTTCTCTCCTCTATTTAGCCTCACAACAACTTTGTGAGGTAGGTTAGGGGAAGAGTGGGGGGCATACATTGACTTTTGCCATTGTGGCACATTGCTATTCAGCTGGTTCAAACTCCTCTATTCAATTCATGAAGAACTCAGCAGCCAGTTCTCATTTGAAAAGACATGGCATTCCAGCTTGTCCAATAAATCTTGGCTGAGCAGGAGTTGGATCACTCCATGGAATCTGGATAGTTGACATCATCAGCTGGCTGGCACCAAAATCCCATAAATTCCTCTGGCATCAGCTCTGGTTGGAATCTGAGATCTTCTGGCAGTGTTCTCTGGGACTTGGCCTTATCTTAAGTACAGTTGGTGGCACACAAAACATGGCCCTCAGTACAAACTATGGCGCAAATTGCCAGCTGAGACCTGCTGGCCCCATTGTCCTAGCCTGTCAGCTAAATGGGAAGATTCAGAAGGCCTTCAACTAGGGTAAGCTGCTGTTTGTACCAATGGCTGCCTTTCCTTGCCCCTGCATCAAATCTTCTATTGTCACACAGACAACATGTGTCTTTCACAGCTATAATATGCATTTGGGCTTGGATTATATTCAGCTAATTTGTATCCTATGACTTCCTGCAGTCAAGTCTTCTTCCAGGGAAAAAAGACCCCAACACAATGAAAAATGCATTTCTTTCTAACAGAGAAAGGCTTCCCCTGGTGAAGAAAAGACTTCCTTTATTGAAGGAGGCACAGCTGTCCTGGGGGGAACCAAAGGGCAAAATGGCAACAGGGATCTTTAGCTGAAACCAGCAAGTATGAAATCTCTCACAGCATCCTTAAGCAAGGCAAGGCTATACCTTGATCTTCACAACTCAGATGAAAACTAACCAGCCATTGACCTATCTAGGGCAGTGGTTGTCAACCTTCCTAATGCTGCAACTGTTTAATACAGTTCCTCATGCTGTGGTGACTCCCAGCCATAAAATTATGCAAGGGTTCTTTCACAGAAATTAAACCAAAACTGACCAATGGTGTGAAGATCCACTGTTCATGATGGTATATGAATTGGTTTTTTCCAGGGTTTCTCAGTTCAGTTCTGCCTCTTGTCCTACCATGCTGATCTCGCTCTTTTCAGCTGCTCCAAACAGACAATGCTCTATCTTGATCTACCCCACAAGGCTGGCCACCCCCAGCCAAGCTGCTCACCCTGCCATGACCCTTGTCAAAGGGTCATTTGACCCCCAAAGAGGTCCCAACGCCCAGATTGAGAACCACTGATCTAGGGCACTTCTTTCCAACTTTCCTTCCAAAGAGCTCTGAGCAGCATTCTCCCTTCCTTGCTTTTTGATCCCCCTAATAACCCTTTGCCTTGGCTTAGGGTAAAAGAATGACAGAGTGGGGGTTTGAAATCCAGGTTTCCTGGTGCCCAGCCCAACACTCTAACCACTACAACAGGGGTAGTCAAACTGCGGCCCTCCAGATGTCCATGGACTACAATTCCCATGAGCTCCTGCCAGCATTTGCTCATGGGAATTGTAGTCCATGGTCATCTGGAGGGCCGCAGTTTGACTACCCCTGCACTACACCATCTTGGTTTTCACATTCTAGTTCTTTCAGTTAATGATGGGCGAGACAGAAACATTTTCATTTCTTTTATGAGATGGATTTGTTTGTCATAAATAGGACCTCTAAGTCTGGTTTCAGAATTTCCTGGAGTTTGTGGGGTTGAGCCTATGGGAGAGCAGAGTTTGAGGAAGGCCGGAACCTCAGTGGGGTATAACGCCATAGAGGCCACCCTCCTAAGCAGTAATTTTCTACAGGGAAATTGACCCCTGGAGTCTGGAGATCCATCTGGAGTCTGGAGAAGCCATCTGGAGCTTGACAGTGTTAGTAATACATCAGAGATGTATTGGCATGTTTCCTCCAAAGAGAGGTATGGGTATGTTCTCTCCAAAGATCTCTCTGTCTCTGTCTCTGTGTCTCTCCCTCTCCGTCTCTGACTCTCTCTGTCTCTTTATCTCTGTCTGTCTCTGTCTCTCTGTGTCTCTCTGTCCCTGTCTCTGTCTCTTGTGAGCTCAGTTCTTTTAATCAGTGCTTCTTGGGAAACCGTACTTTTTACATAGCCAGATTCAGAGCAGGAAAAATATTAACCAATAGCCAGCCTATGACGAAGCTGGACATGATCAGCTGTATACAAGTGGGTAGCCGTAATCAGGTCATCCGTAATCACCACCTGCATCTGGAAAAGGACACAGCAAATAATCATGCCAGTTAAGTTCCCTGATCGAACAAAGGCAAAGTTAATACAAGTAAAAAGAAAAACCTCTGCAAAATTAGCTTATTTCCCTTCCTCCACTTATGCATGTGCTCGCCCTCCTTCCCAAGGCTATTATGATGGTGTTGCAATATAATACATTTTGGGAGGGCAGGAAAGAAAGTCACTGTTACCCAAACAGATTTTGAGCTAAGCATAGCACAGGTGTAAGTCTATCTTTTCTACTAGAATAATGCAAACTGCAGATTCAATTGTAAGCTGCAAGGCACAGATTGCGGGAGAGATTCTGCTTTCGTTGACACTGGTGGAAAGCCGGCAGCCTCGGGGGCTTTACTCCTCAGCTCCTGCTGTTTGAACAAAAGTGAAAAGTGGGGCCCTTAGAAACCTAAATTAATACTAAACCTTCTCACCTGCCTCTACACGCACAGCCTGGCTTCCTTAGCATCGTCACGGAAATGTCAGTTAAATAAAGTGCAATTAACAGATTTGAACATTCAGTAAGATTTCTTTTGCTTTCTTTTCTTTTTTTGGTTTTTTTGGTTCTGGAAAGCTGGAAGGCTCCCAAATATGCAAGTATTCTGAATGTTTTCTCTTGTTGAGCTTTTGAAAAATTAGGAAATGCAAAATAGGCTCCTGGCAGAGCTGCAGGAATTAGAATGACATTTCTCAAAACCAAAATTGAGAGGTGGGGAATCCCATCAGCCGACCAGCCAGCCAGCCAGAGACACATTGCCTCTGTGGTATACCTAGTAGGGAGCAGTAGATTTGGTTTTTTTCCTGTGTAGAATTTCATAACTTTCATTCCTGTTTAATCAGGATGGTAACTCCTACACATGCCAGAATTGGATCGTGCTTACTATCAATTTCAGATCCTATTATTCATTTGCATCCTGTCCCCCTCTCTGAGTTACCAGTATGAACCAACAATCTAGGAATCCCCCTATTATCCATGCTTTTAACCATAGAAACCAGGAGAATTCCTAGAGTGCCATATGATGCAATGACATCACTTTTGATCTTTCAGCTGAAAATGACTCTTTGGTATTGTGACATCACATGATACTATTCTACCTCATTTTCCTCCCACTACACCAATGATCACCAATGGAAGGATAATGAAGAAGAGTCGGTTTTTATACCCACTTTTAAGTACCAAATGGAGTCTCAAAGCGGCTTCCAATCACCTTCCCTTCCTCTCCCCACAACAGACACCCTATGAGGTAGGTAGGGCAGAAAGTGCCCTGATATTCCTCCTTGGTCAGAACAGCTCTATCAGGAGTCTCAAAGCAGCTTACAATTGCCTTCCCTTCCTCTCCCCACAACAGACACCCTGTGAGGGAGGTGACGCTGAGAGAGCCCTAATGTTATTGCTCAGTCAGAACAGCTTTTTCAGTGCTGTGGTGAGCCCAAGGTCACTCAGATGGCTCATCAGATTAGAAGTCTGCACTCCTTACAACCATACCAAGCTGGCTGTCCATTTTGTACCCATTGTATTCCTGTTAAACTGGAGAGCCAGTTTGGTGTAGTGGTTAGGAGTGCAAACTTCTAACCTGGCATGCCGGGTTCAATTCTGTACTCCCCCACATGCAGCCAGCTGGGTGACCTTGGGCTCACCACGACACTGATAAAACTGTTCTGATCGAGCAGGAATATCAGGGCTCTCTCAGCCTCACCCACCCCACAGGGTGTCTGTTGTGGGGAGATGAAAGGGAAGGTGACTGTAAGCTGCTTAGAGCCTCCTTTGGGTAGGGAAAAGCAGCATATAAGAACCAACTCTTCTTCTTCTTCTTCTTCTTCTTCTTCTTCTTCTTCTTCTTCTTCTTCTTCTTCTTCTTCTTCTTCTTCTTCTTCTACACCTCTTATACATCGTTGAAAACATTGGAAACCTGATATTTGTACAAGGACAAATTCAGTACAAGTAATGAAAAGCTGGTGTGGAAACAAAGGTTGATCAGTTTGTTTCTCACAGTGAAGACATTAAATTGAAATAGGGACATTCTTTAATTTGAACTTGGCCTCATATCTTGCTGTGAGATGCTACCATACATTTATAGGAATATCAATTCCTTTGAAGCAGACAAATATTTTTTCCACTTGCATCCCCATGAAGGATTGATCATCCTTGTGATACTCACTGGATGACTTGGATCCAGATGATCATTCTCACCCTGATTCAGTTTGGCAGAGGTATTGAGGGTAAAAAAGGGGAGGAACCATGTATGTTACCTTGAGTTCCTTGGATGAAGAGGAAGGATGTCTACCCTTGGTGGCCCCCATCCACAAAGTTTTACAACTCCAAGTTCCCCTACCTCACTCACTTCAAATCAAATATTTATTGAGGTCTTCAACCAAACTGAATAAAAATACAGAAAAAAAGAAATCTTTGTATGTCAAAGGACAGTCTCAGTCAATGTAAAAGATGAACAAAAACAATGATGGACAATTGAGTGTTTGGATACCTCACCTGTTTAGCTTTGCCCACCAAGGGCTCCCAAGCTCAGCCTGTGTTTTTGAAGATCACCATTATCATAAGGAATAAATGCTGGAGAAAAGATTCCTCTTTACCCACTCTAATTGTATGCCTCCCAGGATGCTGAAAGGGAATTAAGAGTATTTTAAGGAAGCTATAATTTGTTTAATGAAAGTATTTATTCTAACTAAATAAAAATGCCTCACTTTAAGAAAAAAACAGGATTACAAAAAAGTCCCAGGGATGCTTGAGCTTGGTGAGAAAGTAACAGAAGGAAAACAGATAAATATATTTCATCTAAGAGGATGTTACGGGAATGAGCCCAAGGAATTTTTGGGTCCACGTGCTCCACTGCTTAATGCAGCTAGGAAGGAATTTGCTTTTATTTATGGTAATTCATATCACTTATAATTTTGTCTTGCTCACAAATGATTCTGATTTGAAATCTTGTTTGGAGAGATCAGAGAGAAAGAAGAAAGGAGAGGAATGGATGATGCACAGGCGCCTGAGAACTCCCCATGATTATTCTGCAACTCATCCGATACCCCATTAAGGAAATACTGTAAAATATGGTTGGTTAGTCAACCAGTAAAGGCTAATGGTTATCCTATCCCACTTCCCACCCTTATTATACCTTTGAGCAAGCTTGTATCCCCTAAGAATGTCTGGAGAAGCACTTCATCACAGTTTTCTAGTGTTGGTCCACCCATCTGGTGGCCTCATGAAGACTTCACATTTCTCATTAGTTTCCTCACCCACTTGCTTTTCTTTAGGGCTCAGGTTTCCTAAAACAATTGGCTTAACACACGGGAAACTGCCTTATCAGACAGTCAGTCCTATTCAGCCTGACAGCAGGGCCTCTTCTGCATGATGGATAAGCTGATGAAAACTCACTAAATACACTAAATTGTTGTTTTTCTGATCTTTGCACAGAAGACGTAATTTATTCCGCAAAACTGATTTTGCTCTGCATGGTGAACTACCTCTTCAGTGCTTAAAGAGTCTTTTAAGCGTTGTTTCTGAAAGATGCTTTTCACTGATTCATTTCTCTCCTGCCTGCTTGAGATGGTCTATTAGCCATGCAGAGAAGATATTTAGTTATGCAGATTAGTGACTGCATTAGAGAACAAAGCGGAGTTGGGAAAACTGCAGGGGGCAGGGCTATGAATTATTTCATGCAGTGAGCATTGCAAGATAGTTTTTCAACTGACTATATTCAATGCAGAACAACAATTGTAATATAATAAAGCGGTCTAAACTGGTTGTTTTTTAAATTGTTTTATTGGGCTCCATGCAGAATACCTCCAGGTCTCCATGGTTTCAGGATCAGGTCTTTCACATCACCTCCTACCAGATATTTTGAGACAGGAGATATCAGGGACTAAACATGGAGGCTTGCACTCTGCTTGCAAAGTGGAGGCCCTTCCACTGAGTCACATCCCCTCTAGAAAAAGAAAGGAAGTTGATCTTTCTAAGCCCAACAACAATGTGGGGAAGTTTACTCACAACGTGTAAGATTACTCTTACACTGAGATTTACAGAGTGTTTGAGTTGTTCTCCTCAACAACAACAACAAAAAAAGGAAAAAGAAAAAAAAGAAAAGTTTTTGGAGATCTTATGTTAGCTCCGATTCAAGGGAAGCAAGAATAATTTGGTTAAAACTGGGGGCCATTCTGGGCCTCTAATCATGTAGCTAAAAAAATACTCTGACTCTCAGAGCCAGGAGATATCAGGGAGGGTCTTAAAGGTGCTAAAAAAGGTAAAGGTATCCCCTGTGCAAGCACCGAGTCATGTCTGACCCTTGGGGTGATGCCCCATGCATTTTCATGGCAGACTCAATACGGGGTGGTTTGCCAGTGCCTTCTTATATTCTTATATTCTTACATACTATTATTATTAGCATTCTGCCTTTCCATGAGCTGTATCCAGTGGACTTCTATCCAAATAACTGATCATATTCCTATGCGTACATATTAATACTACAGCTTCTTTTGTTCCCAGACAATTTACTGGATCCCTGGAAGATATGCCTTCCTTAACTCCTGTTAAACTAAAGGTCTTTCACTAATGACATCAAGTGATAGAAAATGAAAGGAGAATTTGTCCCTCCCATTGCTGCTGGCAGTTAATAGTCTACTGGAGAAGCAGCAACGAATTAAGAAATGGAAAATGAAATTTCCTGGGCAGGAGAAGAAGGCTGTTACCCACCTTCTTGGAGAAGAACAACTCCAGAAAGTGCAAATCACTAGGGAAATAATGATTTTCTCCAGAATATTCTCTAGAATAAGAAGAGAGATAAGCCAAGCGCCTTGCTTAGTTTTCAGATGCTGATAAAGCTGATCAATAATACCATGGGTCTTTGCTTTCTGCTGAAAAGTCTACTCCCAAAAGCTATAATTCAGGTGTGCTGTCTGAAAATCTTTAATGTCCCCTCCACCATTTCATATGTCGCCATAAATGCACAACAGTTCTAAAATGGATGAAAAAGTGTCACTTAGTGACGATCCTTTTGACTTCGCCAATTGCCTACCCAGTACATTTCTTGGCTTTACACATTTCTATAAAAGTTCTTTTTCTTTGCCCACAATAGATGTTCCGTTTGCTTCAGCGGCTGGTATCTCATTGATCAAAGTCCAGGTTGCAGAGCAACTTTTGAACAGCAGATGCATGCGGATCAGAGGATTTTAACCCCAGCTTTAGCTTCTTCTAACCGTTTGCAAATTTAAAGGCAAGCTGCTCCTAGCAGGATATTTTCTCTATCCCTTGCTTTGTGCTCATATTCTAAGTGCTTATCCTTTAGGGATGAATAAATGCTCTGATTTAGTTTCTTTTTATGTTCATTTATGTTTACGGTCCATGTTTTCAGTTCTCCACTTTCTCCATTTGGTCTTGTAGATACCTTTATGATTGTAAATACATTGTATGGTTCTTACATGCAAGGGATACCTACATTGTCCTAAGATGTACATCATATATTTAGTAGCAATGAAGTTTCCCCCCCCCCCAAAAAAAAAAACAACACCGTGAAGGGAGAATCACCCAGGGCTTGGATATAGTTTCTGCAAGTATGGAGTAATCCTCAGGTTTGTAAAAACTAGTCAAAGGCGTAAGCTGCACTCACAGCACCCTGCAATGTCTGGCCATTCACAGATATCGTATTTCAAAAGCCTTGTGAAAACATAAAGCAAAACACACAAAAATGTAAGGTTCACTTGGGAAGAGAAGAAAAGGCCGATGGAAAGTGTAAGGGAAGGGAAAGGAAGGAAGAGATTGTGTAATTGGGAGGGGTGGATATGGGATGGGTGACTGGGAGAATGGGGAGAGGGGAACCCAGCTGATGAGACCAAGCAAAACAGGAAGAAGTAGGGGATGGGGTAGGGTAGGGTTTTCTCTAGGGCCAAAACAGCAGAGATGGGACATTCACGATCTTCCCAAATATAAAGGTAAAGGTATCCCCTGTGCAAGCACCGAGTCATGTCTGACCCTTGGGGTGACGCCCTCTAGTGTTTTCATGGCAGACTCAATACGGGGTGGTTTGCCAGTGCCTTCCCCAGTCATTACCGTTGACTCCCCAACAAGCTGGGTACTCATTTTACCAACCTCGGAAGGACGGAAGGCTGAGTCGACCTTGATCCGGCTGCTGGGATCGAACTCCCAGCCTCATGGTCAGAGCTTCAGACTGCATGTCTGCTGCCTTACCACTCTAAGCCACAAGAGGCTCTTCATCCCAAATATATTACTGGGGAAAGAGGAGATAAATGGTTCAAGGGTAGCTTCCAAAAATGTTGCCAGTTAAACTGATCCAGAATTATATGTTCAAAACCATTTCCATATGTGTGGTGTTGAATCAAGTTTTGAAAGGGAGAAGGCAAATAAAAGAATTTGAGATTTGAGAGGGGGCAGATTTGTTTCCTTTCGAATTGGTCCAGATGTGGGTGTTTGTTTTAGCCTTTCCCCTGCTAGGCAAGCCAGTGGTATAAAGTCATATCCCCTCACTACAAAAGGACCAAAGTCTGCAGCAAACATCGTTTCATTCGAACTCATCAGCAACATGTATGTAATCTCCCCCTTCCCCCTAAACCAAAAGGGGGGGAAACTATTGGAGGCGTGAGAACAAAGATCAACAATCATATTTTATTTATATCTATGACTGTACGTCTCAGCTTATTCTGTGAATCTTGGGTCTTTTTTCCATGCTGCTTTCCTAATCAAATCTCTTCTCACAAATACTAATTAACGTACAAAGTGGGATATGGAGGCAGCTGCTCCTCTCTGGCAGACAGTATGGTCCATTTTCCCATTGCTAGCACAGCAAGCCTCACTTTTTGAGCAATGGTTAGATACGGAGCAGGGAATGAGAACTAATCTCTAGGCAAGAGTTATCCTGAAGACCTCCCTGGCTACTGGGGGGTCTGGGGAGGCAGGGTTGCCAGCTCTGGGTTGGGAAACTCCTGATGATTGAAGGGTGGATTTTGGGGAGGACAGGGGTTTCCATTTTCATTCTGCATCGGGAAATAAGCTATTTCCCCACAGCAATATTAGATGAGGTCCTAGGGCAAACTTCCATTTCATAGCAAACTGTCCTATACTCCTTTCCACCCTGCTCAGGGCACCAAGAATTATGGAGCACCTCTGAGGAAGATTTCCTGTTTCCCCCTTTGTCATTGTCTTCTGACAGGAAGTGAAGACTTAGCCCTTTCATTTGATGTTTCCTCACTGGCCCTCTCTCCTATTTACATATTCTGTTTCACCATTTAACTGCTGTTTTCAGCTGTTTTAATGTTATCCATGGTTTAACTAGCAGGCTGGCATGTTCTAGGCCCCGCGAAGAATGCTAACACAGAGGACACAAGAAACCATATTCTTTCTGGCAAATAGTGGCCACAGCTTTATTTAAACATGAGCATAGGCATATGAGCATAGGCACAAGAGCCTCTTGTGGCGCAGAGTGGTAAGGCAGCCGTCTGAAAGCTTTGCTCATAAGGCTGGGAGTTCAGTCCCAGCAGCCGGCTCAAGGTCGACTCAGCCTTCCATCCTTCCGAGGTCGGTAAAATGAGTACCCAGCTTGCTGGGGGGTAAACGGTAATGACTGGGGAAGGCACTGGCAAACCACCCCGTATTGAGTCTGCCATGAAAACGCTAGAGGGCGTCACCCCAAGGGTCAGACATGACTCGGTGCTTGCACAGGGGATACCTTTACCTTTACCTTTTATAGGCATATCAAGAGGGCGGATACAGGCGCGAATGTCACGTGGCCCATTCAAAGCCCCCCACTAAACTCCAGCAGGCCAATCCTTTTTTGGGGACCTCACGACACCTGTGGTCATGTTCTTCCTGCACTAGGCCTGCTAGGCTCCATGGGAGGGTGATGCTGGTGGAGGCCCTACGGCCGTTAGTCTCTATTAGGGCTCCCACCATCACCTCCAGAACGAGGCAGCTCCTCCTCTATTGAGGAGTTGCTGTTCTGCATGCAGCCAGCCTCTTACAGAGGCTCCCAGTCACTTTGGAGCCCAAGGAGTGACTCAATCCAGCCACCTCATTCTCTGTCGTCCCCTTTTTCTTTTGCCCTCAATCGCTCCCAGAATTAGGCTCTTCTCCAGGGAGTCCTTCCTTCTCATGAGGTGGCCAAAGTATTTGAGTTTCATCTTCAGGATCTGGCCTTCTAAGGAGCAGTCCGGGCTGATCTCCTCTAGGACTGACCGGTTTCTTCGCCTTGCAGTCCAAGGGACTCGCAAGAGTCTTCTCCAGCACCAGAGTTCAAAAGCCTCAATTCTTTGATGCTCAGCCTTCCTTATGGTCCAATTTTCACAGCCATACATTGCAACTGGGAAGACCGTAGCCTTGACTAGATGCACTTTAGTTGGCAGGGTGATGTCTCTGCTTTTTAGGATGCTGTCTACCTGGCATAGCTTAAAAAAAAAAAAAAAAACCTCCTACCTCTCTTGCAGGATGCTCTCAGGACAGAAAAGGTTGCTTTTTCACCCTGGTTGCTAACTTGCACACATTGTGTGTGCCATTGAGTGATGCCCACAGTCTGGGCAGTTTCTCAGGGTTAACTTGCACACATTGTGTGTGTCATTGAGTGATGCCCACAGTCTGGGCAGTTTCTCAGGGTTAAGAGGGTCACAGGCACCTCTCCTCACAGCCTGCTTCCAGATACGAGGCTAACATGGAGCCTGGAGTTGTTGTTGTTGTTGTTTTTTTTCTTGTTCACTGCTTGGCTTTCTCCTTGAGGGAATTTGTTTGTGTGTGGGGAGCGGGGAGGCATACGTGCATGCATTTACTTGCAAAGACACATTTACATTTCCTCAAAGACCGTGTGCTAGAAACACTTTCCCTTGTCTCCAAGTCTTGCCGGTATTGTCATCGCAAGGTTTATGTAGATTTAGTCATAAATATCAAAGCAAAAAGAGAAGGAGGAGGATGTGACCTAGCATGAGGTGTTCACATTGAGACTCCCTGGCAAGAGATAACTTCCCCCCCCCCCCTGTATCTTGAGTACCTAATAAGGCTTTGTCTGTGCATGTTATAAATGATCATAATGCAATTCAGAGCTCATTTCAGTCGTTGTAACCCCCATAGTACAGCTCAGAGCTGATATACACATTTCCATGTTCCCTTTATTCTGTATTGTGTGAACTGACAACCCACTCTGTCTCTAGGGATCAAACTGGGCATCAGAGATATCTGATTTCTTAATAGAGTTTAAGAATAGAGGATTTTTTAATATTTCCTGTTTTATGCAGTGCTTAAGAGCTGTGGCCTCTAATCTGGGGAACTGGGTTTGATTCCTCACTCCTCCACATGCAGCCAGCCGGGAGACCTTGAACCCATCACAGTTCTCACAGAGCTCTCTCAGCCTCACCTGTCTCAGAGGGTGTCTGTTGTGGAGAGAGGAAGGGAAAGTTGTTTGTAAGACGCTTCTGAATTCCTTCAGATAGAAAAAAAACAGGGCATTTTTTTAAAAACCCTCTTCTTCTCTTTCTCCTTTATTGATCCAGTCTCTTTCTTTATTCTAGATTCAAGTGGGTAGCCATGTTGGTCTGAAGCAGCACAAGAAAACAAAATCAGAGTCCAGGGGCACCTTTAAGACCAACAACAATTTATTCAAGTGCAAGCACTACATAGACCAGAGGTAGTCAAACTGCGGCCCTCCAGATGTCCATGAACAACAATTCCCATGAGCCCCTGCCATGAACCCTTCCCATACTACCCCTGATATAGACTATAGTCTGAGGAAGAGTGCTTGCACTCGAAAGCTCATACCTTGAATAAATCTTTGTTGGTCTTAAAGATGCCACTGGACTCTGATTTTCTTAATTCTAGTTCAACTCTGAGGGGGGGGGAATCTAAAATGAATTCAGGAATTCAAGCATTGGTTTCTTTATTAAATCACACATTAGAATATTTTGATGCTGACCATTTCTACACTAGCAATATCCTTCGGATTTGCATTTTTAAAGGGCCAAGTTTCCTGGCCATTCCTGCATTAAAATCTGCCTTTCCAGGCACATAACAAAATTGCCCTCTGACTTACCATGAGTTTTGGAAATTTCTGGTTCCAGTGATTTCATCAGTCAAGGCGGAATCTAAATCAGGGCTACCAAGGGAGAAAGGTGTGCATTTGAGTGTTTCCCTATGGCTGCCATTTTGAATCATTTGTGCACACCCCTTTCTTCACCATACTCCCTCCCTCCCACTGTTCCAAAACATCAGTCTTTGGGGATTTTTTTAAAGTGGGTTGTTGTGTTACAACAGTCTTTCTAGCAATAAAATAGCGGCAATCTTCCACTTTGCACTGTGGCAGCGTTGTAATGCAATAACTCACTCGCACACACACAAAAACTTTCCCGTATAGTAGGAGGGAAGCGGGGAGGTGACTGAGGTTGTAGAATAATGGAATTAAGGGGCACAATTAAATGATAGGCACAAGTAAACACCATCTAGCCAAAAAAAGGGGGGAAGGGAAGAGAGCAAAGCAGCATGTAGGTGTGATAACTTCGATTTCTAGATAAATAATTTCATAAGTAACCTCCACTCAGATGTCGAAAGCACATGGCAAATATCAGCCTGGGAAATGACGGGAGGAAAGGCCAAATGAAGAAAGCCTAGAGTCAACGTGCAGCATCCAATGGAAATCCAGAGCAAGGCTGAATTGAGCTGTGTCTCCTAATGAAGAAACGGTCCCAGCCTTTCCTGAAGATTTTTCCTGCTTTAATTTCTCTCCCCACCCCCCTCTATATTGCACATTGAGAACCACTGCAAAAGGACAGAAAGAAAGCAATCCTGGTGTGGGTATTTGTAGAACACAACTCCTATGAATTAGTCCCATCCAAAAAAATCCTGTCATGTCACTGTCTTGCCCAGGTTTTGTAAACTGAGGGCTGTGGCTTCCCTTGATCAAGTAAATCCATCTCCTGTTGGGCGTTCTTTTTTGGGTGTCATCAACTCTTCCTAGCATTATTTTATTTTTCATTGACCCTTGTCTTTTCATTGCGGGAATAAAGCACAATAGTCATTTAAGTCATTTTAGCAGGATTCTAGTATTAATTGTTCATTGTTTTGAACATTAAACTTGTTTTTTAATGTATTTTTCAAGCAATGGAATGAATACAAAGATTGGAGAAGAGGTGGAAAGACTCTTGCTAAGTTAAAAATTTGTTCTTGACTGAGTTCACTGAACTCTCCCCCCCACCCCCCAAAAAAAAACCCTTAAAAAAAAAAGCCCTCTTGGCAAATGCACACAGGAAAAGTCACTGAAATAATCTACAGTGAGCATTTATAGAACAGGTAGGAGGCATTCTTTTTTTCCTTTCCAGAATGTATATTTACTTGTTGTGGTCTGCCATCTCAAGTGGAAAAAGCTTCTGCTCCATTGCAGAAAAGAGGCCAATGCGGGTCCCTGGTGAATGTTTCAAAGCTCTGGATGACACTGGCATAGCCCTGAAGCTTTGCCACGTCGCTCACAGTTGCACATATTTCTAAAATGTTTTTAACTCAGATGACATCAAGGACCCCAAATGTGCACATCCATGTGCTTTGTCTGGGTTTCTAGACTGACCTTGTATTTGCTCATCTGTAGAGGAACCCGCCAAGCAGATTAAAAGCTAGCAACCTCCGGTTTTTACTTGCCATAAAACTAGTATTATCAGTAGAATTATCTGTCTACTGATTTTGATTGACTTGCTCATCTCTGACTATATAATACCTATCAGTCTAGCTACTGATCTTGATTAAAATCAGGGCTCAGCATTGTAGCCCAGTTTTTTTTTCTTTCTTTCTTTCTTTCTTTCTTTCTTTCTTTCTTTCTTTCTTTCTTTCTTTCTTTCTTTCTTTCTTTCTTTCTTTCTTTCTTTCTTCCTTCCTTCCTTCCTTCCTTCCTTCCTTCCTTCCTTCCTTCCTTCCTTCCTTCTTTCTTTCTTTCTTTCTTTCTTCCTTTCTTTCTTTCTTCCTTCCTTCCTTCCTTCCTTCCTTCCTTCCTTCCTTCCTTCCTTCATTTATTCATTCATTTTATACCCTGCCATTTCCACACAGTGGCTAGGGGTGGGTGTCACATGTCAAAGAAACAGACCCCAGGGTGGCAGCTCAGCACCTGCAGCCTGGGGAGAGGTCATGGCAGGACAAGAACCCCCTTTGCCTGCAGGTTTCTGGTTCAATCCATGCACTCTCCAGCTGAACCCACCAAGTAGTCAACCTCTGCCTGAGACCCTGGAATAGGGATGCAAGCACTGGATTAGAAAATTATAGATTTGGGGGTGGAGCCTAGGGAAGGAGGCATTGGAGGGGCAGGACCTCAAGGTGATATAGTGCCACAGAAACCATTCCCCAAGACAGCCATTCTCTCCAGGATAACTGATTTCTGTTGCCTGAATTCTCAACTCTCATTCCAGGAGATCTCCAGACCCCACCTGAAGGATGGCAACACTACCATGAAAAGCTGCTTCCCAACAGAGCTGACAGTATTGACTTTGATAAAACAACACATCTGCCAGAATAAGGTTGTTTTGAAAGAGTCAGAGCACCTTTATTGACATAAATAGTTGTGGGTTTTTTTTTGTGTATTTATTCTCAGTCAACAAACCCAGAGATTAAAACTGGTTCCAACCCCAAGGGTGTCCCTGAAGTTACCCTTACTTCAGTAAAATCAAAGTCCAATAGCACCTTGAAGATCAACAAAGATGTATTCAAGGTGTGAGCTTTCGAGTGCAAGCACTCGAAAGCTCACGCCTTGAATAAATCTTTGTTGGTCTTCAAGGTGCTCCTGGACTCTAGTTTTCTTGTGCTACTTCAGACCAACACGGCTGCTCATTTGAACCTTTCTTCAGTGTAAGATATCTGCCTGCAATCCATTTTGCCAGCAAACATCCTGACTAACTATCACATTAATCTGAGCCAGGGGTAATCAAACTGCGGCCCTCCAGATGTCCATGGACTACAATTCCCAGGAGCCCTTGCCAGCATTCGCCAGCGAATGCTGGCAAGGGCTCCTGGGAATTGTAGTCCATGGACATCTGGAGGGCCGCAGTTTGACTACCCCTGATCTAAGCTTTTGCACAATTCCCAAAGGGCGGAATGGGTCTACCGGGTTCTTCCCGTTTCCTGTTTGAGCAATGAATCTTTCTTCAACATTTGCTCTGTTCTTTGGGATCTCTCCCTGCTCATCTGTGGGGTTCTCTTGTGCCCAGACCTGTTTTTCCCATCAGATTCAAGGAACACAACTCTGCTGCAATGGGATTCAGTTTGCTCTCCAGACAGGGGTTGTGCTACAGAACAAAATGAAACTTCCTGACAGCTCAAAGAACATCCTGTGCAATAGACCTGGCGCATTGGGATGGTTAATTATTAACATTTTTAATTATTTTTTCAATTATTTATTGGGCTTGCCTGGTATAACGGAGGCCTTGTACCTTCTTCCCTACGTGAGATGCTGCAAAGGGAATTTAAGATGTGCTCTTTTTTTTCCCCGTAGGTAGAGTTTTGACAGTTGTTTCTCACTTTCCATAATAATAGCATTTGAAACCCAGTGAGGGAGAAGGAAAAAATATTCATAGGTCTTTAGAAAAAAAAAAATCTTGTTGCTGGAGTCAAAAAAGAAAAGGGGGAAAGCTGGAGGTGGTGCAAGAATGAAGTCACAGAAACTGATATTCATATTTCATGTCCTTTTGAGTTCATTCCGTGTTTGTGCTCTTTTATTTATTACTTCCCCACAGAAATAAGTACAGCGAAAGAAAAAGGAATCTCTCGTGACTTCTCCCCTTTCCGCTTCTTCCCTAAGGCTTCTTGTGATGAGCCTCTCCATGAGAACCAGTGGCTTCAAATCAGCTGCACACCCTCCCAAATTTGAAAAATAAAAAATAAAGCCAGCTTTAAACTGATAGGTTCCCCGCCCCCCTTCAACTCAGAGAGAATACTGGGCTTCTTTCAGTCTGTTGTCATTTAGAGGGGAGGAAAACACCCTCTCAGGGCCTGCAAAATGGACCAGGATATGGTTGAGGTGGGGATAAAAATAGGAGAACTATGGGCCTCCTTCTACCTCCCCCAACACAACACAACAACAACAATCTTTATTGGCATAAAAAATAAGACAAATCAGAATACAGTCAATTGGTCCTTAAGCGCACACAACTTAATTGCCATTTGTAGGAATTTAGCCACTTTATCAATTGTATCTAGATCCTGATTGGAAAGAAGGAACTGTACCTTGCATTTATCAGAGTAGCCAATATATTTAACTAGGAGTGAGTCTAGAGCAGGGGTAGTCAACCTGTGGTCCTCCAGATGTTCATGGACTACAATTCCCATGAGTCCCTGCCAGCGTTTGCTGGCAGGGGCTCATGGGAATTGTAGTGCATGAACATCTGGAGGACCACAGGTTGACTACCCCTGCTCTAGAGCTCAGGAGGGGAGGTATTCCCAATGTGGGTGATCATAGAAATGGTGTTGAGTTGGACTCTCTAGACTCACCACCAATTCTGTGACCCCCCACATTGGAAACACCAGTGGAGCCATTTGTGACGATCCTGGGGTGCATGCCCAAAAATTCCTTCAAGATAAACACAGTGTTGTCCCAGGTAATGGGATAACCGAAGGCTGTCTTTAATAAGGCAAGGAAGCATCTACAGGAAATCAACATCAACAGATAGGCCTTGTTGATGCCAAAGGACAAAAGAAAGCTTGGCTCAGATCCCACATACCCCTGAGCCCAAATTCAAGGGAGAAGCCCACTTTCCCACTGTAACAACATTTGATCTAACAGCATGCCAAAATATGAGACAGTCTGCCTGTCTCATATCCAGGTGGCAACTCTGCTGGTTCCGTGGTCTCCATAATCACAGAGGATGTTTTCTGGAAGATTGAGGCCTGTGGAGGGGCTACTCTGTGTCTGTTTCACTGGCCAGTAACAGAAGATCAGTACGCTCGGCAGCTTACTGGCTGAGGGATGCTCCACCTGGCTCTGGCTACTTCAGAAGGACCATGAGACAAGGTACTTCATGGGGATAACACGTGCATTACCCTGCCTGTTTTCCCAGACAACTCCTGCTCCAGTTACAGCTCTGGTTCCAGACCCTTTCCTTGTCCTCCAACCATGTTCCAGCTCTTCAACCTTTGGCTTGCTTTCTGACCATGTTGTGGCTCTTGGATCTTTGGCTTGTCCTCCAACCACATACCAGCTCTTTGATCTTTGGCTTGGCGTCCGCCCACACACTGGCTCTTTGACCCGAGCTTGGCTTGACTTTGCTGTCCACCCTGCTTGCTGTGAACTCTGTTCCCCTTGGCTCCCAACTTCTTGGATTGGGCCCTGGCTTTGTATAGATCTTAACCTCGGCACAACCACCCAACCAAATTGGTGCAGCCCGGAACGGCAGCAAACTGTTGAATCACCTGCATCTGGGGGGAGGAAGGGATGGGGTGGTCACTTGTTGCATCTGCAGGTGTGGTGTATGTTGGAAGTTATGGGTTTGGCCCAGGGTGGTGCCTGTCACTGGTGATGGAAGCAACTGGTCCATTTATTTACTGGGTCATTTTTGTACTGGGTCAGCTTGCTGGATGGCAGTGTTCTCTGTCAACTAGATGTGCTGATGGACTGTTCCTGGGGACCCAGTCCTCATCAGGAACTCTGGAGAACCAGTGGAGTCAGGGAAAGATGGATCGGAACACAGGGGGGAGCCCATCCCAGGCATGGAACTGCAGTGATCAGCTGGACCACTGGATGCTCAGGGCCAAACCCAGTGGAGTGCTCACCACCAATGGTGACTGTGCAGTGATCAGGCAGAGAATGAACACGGCCCTGGTACCTCCAAGATTATGTTGAATAAGGGGGTGGGGGGAGGAGTATAATGCAGTTGTATGTTAAAGAGTTAATTGATGTGTGTGTGTGTGTGTGTGTTAATATTCCCACATGTGGGAAGTGTGGGTGGAAAAATGGGATATATAAGGAATAGGTGCTCTGTGTTCTTTGATGTTGTTTGGAGTGTGATTGTTGGTGTTCCTTAAAACTCCTCTTGTTCTATGGCTCGCCTCATTCTTCAAATAGTTCAGTAACAAAATCATCAGATATACTGGAGGCACTGGCATGAGGGTCTACCGTATACATATTTAATGCCATTTCCAAATAGGTTTAATACCTGGTCATCTACAACATCTGTTTCCAAGGCTAGGGACCAATTCTGAAACATATGACAAATGCAGAATGCATCTCCATAACCTCAGAGTATATGCATCACATCTGTACATAATCAGCAATAAAGGGTAACAGAATGGGATGCTTCCATACAAACATAAACACTGATATCTTAATTTAAAAAATAGCCAGTAAGTAATGTCCCAGGTTGTACATGTTGCTTACCTGGAGAAATTATTTCTCATTACTTTTCTTTACATTTGTATCTGATAGACTTCATAAGGAGAGTGACAATGCATAGAAAGGAGTGGGATTGACCGTTCTCAGCCCATTCTAACCTCTATAAATATATCTTATAATTAGGTGGAGAGAGTCTACACCTGCACATTCTTCATCTTTGTTCATGAATCTGATCCCTTTTTAGATTTTATATGGGCCTTCCATTCATGCAGACTGGGAGCCCACTGACTATGCATATTGGGAATCATGAAGGTCATCATGCACCCAGTTTGGGCAACCACCATTGCACATGAATTGGGCAATGCATGATTTATCCAAGGGAACACATCTTTCATTCCTGTGAACTATGCTGATTCACCTGAATGGACATTCTGCCAACCTAGAAAATCCACATTTTGCCTAATTCACATTACCTAATCACATCCCTGAACCATTTTCTCTTCATGTGAACAAAATCTCAGTGTAATATCTGGATAGGGCTTGGGAAATGGAGCAAGGCAGAGTCTTGATCAGAAGAACATGTGTTCACAAAGACTTTCCTTCACAAATTTCCGGATACATGTAGGGGGAGATCTTGGCGAGTAGGCATGATTCTGCTATCCTTGAGAACTTCCTTATATTGTGGACTTCCTAGAAGTCTGACACTGTACACCTAGTATTTTTAATACTAAAATATGACATTTTTCCTTGTTGTCGTTGGTTTAAAACCCTTCAACACATCAATAGTGTGGGTCTTGAAAACTATTAAAGTGAATAACTGTGCTAGCTGGTAAAACTACAACATCACCTAAAAAGATTATCTATGAATCATCAGAGTCGTTACAGCATCTAAATGGCTACAAATGGCATTTTTTGCAAGCACTTCTGGAGCTGTGACTTATAGAGGGTTTTACACACGCTTTTAAAACCTGTACCACCTCTTGGACCTTTTCTTATACACAACTAAATCACCAGAGGTGCATTAAAAGCATTCAAAGGATTGCAGCCAAAATTGTAGCACATGGTGCCAGCCAGAATTCATATAGTTCTGTTCCAACAGTTTAAATATATAATTGCACTAATTTTGGCAGGGGGCATGGTATAGGCCAAGAGATCAGTACTTGGAAGGGCAACCACCAAGGAAGACTCTGTAGAGGAGGACCATGGAGGAACACATCTGCTTCCCACTTGCTGCTGGGGTTGCATATAACACACATACACACAGGCTTTTATCAATGTGCAAATGTGCTTGTCAACATTGCTAAAACAATCACAAATCTTCATGCCTGCTGTGGAACAGAGCAAGAGTCCCATAACACCTTAAATAATCATAGAATCATAGAATAATAGAGTTAGAAGGGACTTCATGGGTCATCTAGTCCAATCCCCTGTATTATGCAGGACACTCAACCCTATCGCTCATCCTCTGTAACCTGCCACCCCCTTGAGCCTTCACAGAATCAGCCTCTCCGTCAGATGGCTATCCAGTCTCTGCTTTAAAATTTTCAAAGATGGAGAACACACCACCTCCCGAGGAAGCCTGTTCCACTGAGAAATCGCTTTAACTGTCAGGAACTTCTTCCGGATGTTTAGACGGATTAACGACATTTGTGGCAAGGGGGGAGTTTTTGTGAGTCACTTGAGTGGTGAGTTGTAAAAGCTCCTTCCCTGCCACAAATGTTGTCAGTCTTCAAGATGCTACTGGATTCTTGCTCTTTTCTACAGACATACTAACACACCTACCCATCTTGATTTGTCTTCATGCCTACAGTTAGATTGAGGGAAGGTGAAGTTTTTTTTTATGCACATGTGCATCAGTCATGTAAAGAAAAAGGAGATGACAGACAGAAGACACTAAAGGCATTTCTGCACATCAGAAAAAACAGCGTTATGTCAGCTGAATGGCATAACGCTAAACATTATCACGCCTCCTGGCCCCTCCTCACCTTTTTGCTGTCTCGCTTTCATTGGCCACCTTTTTGCACTTCTCATCCTCTGCAAGTGCTGCAAGAAATGGCAGAAGACAGCAATGTGCTTTACACACAACTCTCTTCCACCTGTCAATCAATCCAGGCAGCCAATCCCCTTTCTACATATTTTAAAGGTCCCACGATGCTTGCTAAGTTTTTAAAAATATTCAAAGTTCTTCATTTAAATGCCTATGCATCTAATCAGCAGGATGTACTGTCATTGAATCCCATCTCCAAAGTAGTCATTTTCTCCGGGGGAACCAATCTCTGCCATCTGGAGAGCAGTTATCATTCTGGAAGATCTCCAGGCCCCACCTGGAGATTAATAACCAAAATGTGGCCACACAGTGAGTAAGTTAATCAAAAAATGAGTCAGTGCAAGGCAAATAATGTAAATTAAAAAAATTAGTAATGTAATCAAATAGCTTCTGCTTCAGTACAAACAAAACATGTTATCGTTTAGGGAACGAGTCCTCCTTAAGTCTTAATTCTCCAACAATATTTGGTAAATAAAATTGGTTTCCTTGAACTTTGCCTAGAAAACTAAAGATTTTTCGATCCTGTTCACAGAACTGCAGGAAAGCACGTGTTCAAAATCTCTAATTCTCCGGAATTAGGACAAGTTTATTTACTGGAAATTGTTTGAAAACTAAGACTTAACGAGGATTCATTTCCTAAATGTTAAAATGTTTTGTTTATATTGAAACAGAAGCTATCTGATTACACTTGAAAAATTTCTTATTTAGATTTTTTTCCCCTCGCACAGACTCATTTTTGTTTAAGCCGCCTGGAGGTTGGCAACTCTAACTGCTAATCACTCCCATGCTGTTTGCTGCTGCGTGATAAACCACTCCTGCAGGGTGGATTGCTACATTAATTCCCTCCATACTGTGCAGAGATCTTCAAATTGTCCCACCTGCATGATGAGTTCCAGGATACAAAGGAATGTAGAGTAGCCTCCAGTAGAAACCAGCCCGTTACCAGTAGCAACAGACCTTTCCAATCAAGACAAGGCACAACGTGCCCTTGCCTCAAACTGCCAACAATATCCACATGAGTCTAGGCAAAGGCAAGCCAGGCCACCAGCACAAGTCACTCTGAGACTCATTCTGGACAAGGAATTCAGCCCGGGCCAACACTCAGCCAGTCATGGGGCTAATGCTTGCTTCCAGAGGATGTTAGCATTGGCCCTAGAGTGGTCCTAGTCCTGGTGTGACTCAGGCATTGGTTTGCCCATGGCAAGGAAATGTGGATACTTCCGTGTTCCCTTCCTTGCTGCGGGCATCATGTTAGGCCAGGGCCATCTGGCAAGGGAAAGGTAGCCCGTCTTGGCCTGACTCTGGATCCCATCTACCCTGACAGCGAGCTGCCAAGAATGCTGCTCTTATGACAGATGTCAAGGTAGACTGCCTTTGCCACCACTGATGTGCTGATGAATGGCCAGGGCTTCCAGGGGTCTTGATCTGCCACCAGTTCTGCTGCTTCACTGGTGAGTCCCTGGGTCTCAGAGGGGACTTATCCCGGAGCTTGATATAAGCAGGCTCAAAGCACTGTGTCTCAGCCTGGCTGGGCCCATGGTACAAGTCCAAGGCCACATGTCCCAGCTGCTCCTGGAGCAGCCTGAGCAGTGCCTTTGGACTTGAGCCCCTGAGCATTAGATCCAATGGCACAGCTGGTGTGGTCGTGACACCATCCCCTCCCTCAGGGCCCAACCTATAGGGTCAGATCCTGGCTTGGTGGGATACTGGTGGTGAAAGACTGGAGTATGGACTTGTTCAGTGGGCTGCCAGGATTGTTCTTCTGGGCTGTAACCTTCCCAGTCTACCAGCTATTGTAACATCTCATGATGTTTCTAGGAGTCAAGAATGCAGTGAACTAGATATTCCTCCTCATTTTGCACAATGACCAGAAGAGGTGGTTCTGGAACTGGATGGTGGATATCCACTAGATGGAGAAGGGACTAGTAAAACACCGGATAAGTCCAGATGTGATGAGACAGGCAGAGCCAGTAGGCCATAGGACCGACCTGTTAGACCACCTCAAAAGGCCAGATGTAACAGGTGTCCAATTTTTTGGACAGGTGGGAGGTTTTTGTGAACAGCCAAACTTGGCTGCTCACAGGAAGGGCAGGCCCTTCAATAAGACATGTGTCTGCATTTGACTTGTACTGGTGTTGGGCTTCCTGGGCCAGAGTTTTAGACTGCCCAAATGCCCTGCTGCAGGGTCATTGTGACATGCCTGAAGAACCCAAGAACTTGATTGTGAGTACCATCACTCGCTCACTACGGTGCAATACCCCATTATGGATGTGGAGCTCCGATGGTGTATCCGGCTGTTGCTGTAGTTGATGGATCTGCATCCAGGCCCAAGGATCGATTTGTTGTGATCCAGAATTTCTTGGAGGAACTCTGGAGCACCAGGAACAGTGGCAAATGTGAAGGCTGGTAGCAGGGGCAGAGGATCAACACTAGCCTCAATCTCATTTGAATAATGGGGTTGCCCGGACAGGGCATCTGCTCTGCAGTTCTGTGTCCAAGGAATGTAGTGGATCTGTAGATCAAACTGAAAAAAAGAAAAGTGCCCACCAGATCTGATATTGATTCAGGCATCGGGCAGTCTGAAGGTATTCCAGGATTCTGGAACACAGCCTTGATGACCAGCAACTCTCACTTGCAGATCATAGAGTTCTATTCCGCTGCAGTGAGTTGGCAGGAGTAGAACTCACAGAGGCAAGGAAGACTGGTCCCTGCACTGGGCTGTAGAAACATGGTGCCAATAGCCATGCTAGAAGCATCTGTCTCCACCTGGAAGAGGAGTTTCAGATCAGTGGGGAAGTGTTGCTTGAGTTCATAGAAGGCATTTACAGCTGCCTTACGCTCTGCAGGTGCTAATTTACTGCAGGTGCTAATTCCCGGCTTCAGGGAAGCATGTCTTGGGCTTGACTAGAGCCAGGGCCTTTTTGGTCCTGGCCCTGACCTGGTGGAATGAGCTCCCAGAGGAGCTATGGGCCCTGCGGGAGCTTTCAGCATTCCGTAGAGCCTGCAAAACGGAGCTCTTCCACCAGGTCTATAGTTGGGGCTGAACGGCAAGGAAGATCGTGGCTCACCCAGTGGTGGTAGCGAATGTCATCGGCACCCTCTGTGCCTTTTTTTTTTTTTGCCTCTTTGGTCTTAGTACTGGCAGGTTTTCAGGTCCAGCATCTTGTTTTATAGGGTTGTAGTTTTATCATTATTGTATATTGCTTTTAGGGTTTGTATGGGGTTTTAGATGAATGTTGTTGTATGGGGGTTTGATATATATGTTGTAACCTGCCTCAAGCCTCTGGGGAGAGGCAGGCAAGAAAATAAAATAAAATAAAATAAAATAAAATAAAATAAAATAAAATAAAATAAAATAAAATAAAATAAAATAAAATAAAATAAAATAAAATAAAATAAAATAAAATAAAATAAAATAAAATAAAATAAAATAAAATAAAATAAAATAAAATAAAATAAAATAAAATAAAATAAAATAGAAACTGCACAGCACCAACGTACAACTACTGGGTTGTGGAGCCGAAATCTTTCAATTTCCAAGTGTTGTGTTAAATATTTTATTGTTACAGATTCCACTGTTTTGAAATGTTATATGTTCCAAAAGTTCCTCGTAATATATTATGAAAAACTTTCACCATAAACCACCCTGAGCCACAGGGGAGGATGGAATTTAACAACAACAACAGCAACAGTAATAATAATAAAAAGGAAGAGCTGAGAAACTTCTGACAGTGACCAGTAGTCCTATGGTTAGGGGAAACATCATCCATCTCTCTTCAAATCCACTCCCCTATCTCAGAGTGACAGATTCTCTTCTGAATGCCATGATAATCTAGCAAAGACCTTTTAAAATTTGCAGAGTTTTGTCTTCTATTTATTTAGCTATTGCATGTTTGTTTGACATGGTCATTCATGCTTGTTGCAGCTTGCCTGACGCTCCTGTTAGCTCTGTTAAAATTCAGCCCCTCTGATTAGGAAAATTAATCTTCATCCACAAAATCCTCTTTCTGATTCTCCTTCATGGGAATGGAATCTATATTCCTTTATTTTTATCCCATTTTCTCAGTTCTCACATTACATTATCCTTGCAAAGTCAACACATCTGTCAACATTTGGTCTGTGCCAATAAACCGGCATCATATGCATAAGTGTGCACTTCGTGTATATGCTACATACCATGGGCACATTACAACAAAATCTGAAATCGATTTTTTTCATCCCTTTTGGTTAATTTATTGCTGTTTCAGGATTGCTTCTGGTGCAGATGTTTTTAAAGCATTGTTTCTTGTGGAAATCACAACGATTTGGACAGATTTATTTTCTATTCCTCAATGAGCTCATTAATTGCCAAACCCATGAGTCAGCAAGCTAATTTTGGAAAGGGAGAACCCCTTTTTCTGGAGCAATTACGGATGACATTCATGAGTACCTTTTGCAGTGGCAGGTGGAGATAATTGCTTTCTTTCCTCTTTGACTTCAGATAAGCTTGCAGCTGGTACCCACTATGCCTCTACAGCATCTGCAGCTCATCTTGGGAGGCTGAGTGTCTTGTGGCATATGTTAAGGCTGCCCAAAAGTGTCACTGAGGCTCTGAGCTATAGCTGTTAATAAACTCCTTTCTTCGGTCCTTCATCTGTCTTATTGCAGCTTTCCAGATGTGTGACTTTGCAAAAGGCAAGCAGAAATTTTAAGGCCTTCCAGAAGCGGAGGTTCATATTTCTTCCAAGGGATGCACTGCAGTGCCAAATCAATATATTTAATTCTCAATATGGCCAAATCTGTGAATAATTAAACCTACGGGCTAGAGCCTTGAATAGGCAATACAGATGTCTCAGCAAGGCTTAAAAAGAAAGCCAAGTTTTCAGAAAAAAACTTGAAACTAAAAAAGAAAAAATACATGGGGGTTGTTGTCGTTGTCAGCCAGTCAGTTGTGTCTGACTCTTGGTGATCTCATGGGACAGCTATTGCCACAATCCCCGATTCTGCACTGCCTCCCTCAGCTGTGATATGTTCTGGCAGGTGTCCATTTTGATCACGTCCAAACACCATGCCTTTTATCAGCCTGGTTTCCTTCTACCACTGACCAATCCTAAGCATAGTTGCTTTCTCCACTGAGTTGGATCGCATGATATGGCCAAAGTAAGTGAGCCAGACTTCCGTGATTTTGCCTATCAGTGATAGATCAGAATTTATGCATTGCAATATTTCCTTATCTGTGACTTTTGCTGTCCTTTGAACCCACAGAAGTCTTCTCCAACACCAGAGTTCAAATGGATCGATTCTTCTCTTGTTTCAATTTTTTTCATCATCCACCTTTCACTGCTATCAGTGGCTATTGGAAATATGATAGATCTATCTAATCTACATCTGGTAGTCAGGCTTCTGTCCTTGCTTTTCCATGTCCAGGTTCAAGGTCATCATCGCTGAGCAACCCAGAGCTATTTGATGTTTTATGCCACACTGCAATCACCACATACCTCAATTTGTGACCCAAGAAAAATGAATTCTTGAACATATTTGACCTCCAACCTTAAAATTATACAAGCGTTCTTTCACAGACATTAAACCAAAACTGACCAAGGGCATGAAGATCCATTGCTCATGATTGTATATAAATTGTTGTTTTATATACAGGGTTTCTCAGTTCAGTTCTGCCTCTTGTCCCACCATGAAGATCTCGCTCTTTTCCGCTGCTCCAGACAGACAAACGCTCTATCTCAATTTACCCCACAAGGCTGTTGTGTGGATGGCGCCCACCCTGTCCAAGCTGCTTGCCCTGCCGCAACCCCTGTGAAAGGGTCATTCGACCCCCAAAGGGATCCTGACCCCCAGGTTGAGAACCACTGCCCTAAAGGAAATGGCAGTTTCAGAGAGTAGAAACAGAAGTCCTGAAAATGGAAGTTCTTGAATGATATCACATTCTCACTAAGCCCTTCCTGTCTCAAACTCCCACCCAGAAGTTTCCCAGAAGTTCTGAAGCCAGAATTGGGAACTCTATGAATGATGTCATTCCTCTAACTCATGGAAGCCTATTGGTACACTGTTGCTATGCCATTTGGGATCAAGGCAACTGGTTATATACAGACTGATTCCCTGCCTGGTATCCTATAGATTACAAGTTCAAGACAACTGGAAAGTACCCTATCTGATGATAGGCAAGGCTAAGCAAGTTCTTATTTTACCTTGCCATACACCTATTGGGAATCCTCAATGCCCTGTCTTTGCTTGCAGTATATGTTCTACATTACTTGGCTTTATATTCTAATTTTTTTAAAAAACTCTTATCTCCAGCTTTTAATTTTATATTGCCTGAAGTGCTATTTCAGCAGCAGAAAGGCACATGTATAAATCTCATAAGTAAACAAAACATAGAAATGAATTTAATTGTAGTGATTCCTCTATACGTTCATGGAAGGGTGAGAGGCTATTTTTGTCAGGGTTGAAATTATTTCTTCTCAAGAGCTTCAAGTTCAAGTTTTTCTCTTTGCATAAGCATCATCTCCTTGCTGAACACCAGCTTTTTGCTGGAAATAATTACCAGTTGCCTCTTTCACTCAATATGTTATAACACCAGATTGCTATATAGTTTTCTGCTTTGGGGAGGAGGACCACTTTATAGCTTGTTATTGATTATCTGCTCTTCCCAGCATGGTGAAAACTAACCACTTCCCACCCAGATGTGTGGAGAATGTCTCTGGCATGTCTCAGGCAACTGTTGAGTCAAACCAGGAAGTTACTGAATTGTTGATCAATGTAGCAAAATCAGACATGTTGAGAACGAATGGAATGATGGGCTGGAGGAACTCCATGGTTCCTTCATGAAAGGAACAGGGAGGGTTTGGCTACTGAACAAACTCTACCCCTTGGCCTTCCCAGTTATTACAAAGTCACCTGTTCTCAAAAGTTTGGTGAAGAAAATGCTGTAGGGTATTGTTAAACTGTTAAACGGGTGGGTCAATAACAAATTTCAATCTAGTCCAAGATCCTGTTCCCATTGTGACCATTCCAATGCCATGGGAGATCCAGAAATAGATTCATAGAGGCCCAAGGCCTCCCTTCCTTGTTACTCCTCCTCCATCATCTGGTATAGTACCACTGGACATAGTTCAATTTAGCTCTCATAGCTGTAAGTCACGGTATTTTTTGAATAATTTCCTCCAGTGTCCTGATTGGCTTATTAGAAGATTTCCTATCCCTTTGAACACACTTCCTCTCTGCTTGCCTCTAAAACACAATAGGCAGAATGACAGAATGAAGACAACAGAACCCTTAGACAGACAATTAGGATTCTCTTCTCTCCTTTTTCTATATAAAGTTAGTTTCTCTTCACAAATAAAACTATTTTATTCATTTAAGGGACCTCCTGGGTCATCTAGTCTATGCAGGACACTCCCAACCCTATCGCTCATCCACTCTAACCTGCCACCCCCTTCAACCTTAACAGAATAAGCCTCTCCATCAGATGACTATCCAGCCTCTGTTTAAAAATTTCCAAAGTTGGAGAACCCACCACCTCCCGAGGAAGCCTGTTGATAAGTCATCCTCACAACTAGGGACAGGCGCGAACCATGCAATGTGACAAATTGTGTGCCAAGTTCTGGCTGGATCAGGGTTCAGGAGGTGACATTTGACATGTGTGTGGTGTCTGAAGAAATTGCCAAGTTTTGGAGAGCATCTCGGGGCCATTAAGAAAATAAAACTCACATAGAAACTCTGGAATGGAAATAATAATAATAAGATTTTATTACTCACCCTCTCTCGAGTGACTCAGAGATGGTTACAACAATCTAGTGCATATAAATAGGATGGAATCAATATAGAATGTTAATGTTTTTAATTAATCAATGTTATTAAGATATTAAAACTATTACAAGGATATTACCCATTTTTTAGTATCTTATCATAAAAATCAGGGGAGGATCATGACCCCTTAGAGCCATGAAGTGGTTAAGAGCATGGGCTTCTAATCTGGGGAGCCAAATTTGACCCCCCCCCCAATCCGCCATATGCAGCCAGATGTGTGACCTTGGGCTAGTCACAGTCCTGTTAGAGATGTTCTCACACAGCAGCTTCTCTCAGAGCTGTCACATCCCCACTCACTATCTGTTGTGGGGCGAGGAAGGGAAGGCAATTGTAAGGTGCTTTGATACTTCTTCTTCTTAGATGGAGAAAATTTGGTGGATTTTTGGTAGGAAGGCAGGACTTCCAGGTATCATTTTGGACTCAACCACCCTGTAGAATGATTAAGGTCCCACAGGGCTCCGATCTCATTTGGTACTGCATTCCACCCGGCTGGGGTCAGAGCTGAAAAAGCCCTGGACCTGGTTGAGGCCAATTTAATTTCCTTGGGGCTCTACATCCTGTGCAGATTTTGTTCTGCAGATCTTGGAAGCTCTTTGGGAGACAGTTGGGGAGAGGAGAGAGAACAGTGAGGGTGATGCTTTCCAGTCTTGGAAACACAAAGAGGGATGCTCAAAACCTTGGCAGAGACTGCAGCCTGCCAATATCTGAGTTCCCATTCATCTCAATGGGATTCAGATCTATAGGATGAATGTGTGTTCTCTTTGTTGGTATTGTCGTTTTGGACAGAGAGGGAGAACTGGTCACTAAAATTGCATGGAGAGCTGGGTATTGAGTCACAAAAGAGCTTTGCTGCTGGCCATGGGGGATGAGGGGAATTGCTTATTCGCTTATTCAGTCAGCAGTCAGGGGACTTTGTGTTGCAATTCAGTTTGTTAATTTGCTACAGAGGGTGGAAAAATCACTATTGAATTCTTGTTTCACACAGCATTTTTGTTGAGCAGGATTTTTCTGATGCCTGGTTCCTTCCTGGCTTCCCTTCCTTCTTCTTTTCATTTCATTTCACCTCCTCACCACTTTGAGTTGCAGTAAAATGAAGGATTACTCTCTGGTTTTGGAGTTGTTTTGGCTGCTTTGGGAGGGGGGGGCTTTAACTTAGTTTTCTGTCATTTTAGCCTTGACGCAGAGAAACTGGTCTGATCTGTGCTTCTATTTGCTTTACAGCATAATGGCTTGACTTCACTCACCACTGATCTCCATTCAACACATACACACATACTACCCCCCCCACACACACACACACTGACCTGCACTTATTGAGGAAGATTTATTTGTGTTTGACAGCCTGCCTCCCTGCACCCCCCCAACCCCTTGGGGTACTTGCCCCAGAGTTAGTGGTCTGGTATCATCATACAATCTCCTCTCCCTTTATGACCCTCCATGGTTTCTTCATTCAGCCACATGTGGGCTTTCACTGGTGCCTGATCCTTGATTTACCCATTTGAGGGCAACAAGGATAAGGACCCCAATCTGGTAAAATGCTCTCTCTGAGGAAAGTCATGTCCTGTGGGATTCGTCTGTATTCCACAGGGCTTAGATAACAGAGTTATTCCATCAGGCACTCCATTCATGCAATCTTGGTGGACTCATTTATATATATATTTCACAAATGTCTGCGGTATTTTAATTGGATTTTATTGAAATTATGATTTAATTATTGTTATTATTATGGAGCTGCTATGTTGCTAGTCACCCTGAGCTCTATTTTGTGGGAGAGGCAGGATAAAAATCTAATACAATAAACATTTCAATATTGCTCAACTTAGATCATAAAAAAGCCACTCATATGAAGCTGGAGAAAGTGTAATTTCTATGAATGTAGAGAATCTGTGGCTCAAGAGAGCATTCCTACATACACCGGACCCCAGATTAATTCCCAAAGACTTAGGTAGAAGAAGTTAGTGAAAGATGTCACTCTGTTGGAAAGCTATTGCCAATCAGGGTAGACAATTGACCATTGCTTTAAGGGTCCTTTCTCAAAGTTGGGAGATACCTGGAGATTTGTGGTGGGGGGGGGAGGACCTGAGTTTGGGGAAGGGAGGGGCTTCATCAGGATATAATGACCAAGTCCACCTTTCAAAGCAGCTATTTTTTTCCAGGGAAATGTATCCATATCACATGAAGATCAGTTGTAATCCCAGGAGATCACCAGCTACTCCCTGGAGTTTGGCAACCCTACATTGCCTGCTATTATCAGTCCAGGACTGATATTTATTTTTAGAAAGCATTTCTATTCTTCACTAAAAATAATTCACAAGTTAACTAATTATACTCGATAGGACATCTCTCACAAGTTCCAGTACAAATATTGATCAAGCCAGTAAGTGTCATGGGTGCAGGGATGTTATCACATTTCATGACTTGGTTAGGCTGCAGTTTGTAATCTGATTGCTTAATGCTCAGGGCCAAAGAGTGGTCATCTTTTCGTTTAGCAAAATAGTAAAAGTGATGTTAAAATCAATGCCTATTTTTGCATAGAAATGCCTTAAAGTAACAGTCATTTGCATACTTACTAAGAAAACAGAAGCTATAAAAATGGCCCCAAACAAAGAGCAGAAAAAATTAAGTGAATGGTATTCATACATCCCTTTCATGATGGGTCCTGTCTGACAGGTGAAGTCAGCGGAGATCAGAAACAAGACATTTTTTTACAGCAACATATTTCCTTTATGAAGCTCACAATGCTGTCTGAAACTTTTCATCCCACGCTCCCCAAAGGAAGAGGAAGGGTTGTTTTTTATGCCCTGCTTTTCACTGCCTGAATGAATCTCAAGGCTGCTTACAATCGCCTTCCCTCTCCTTCTCCCTGTAAGGCAGGTGGGACTGAGGCTGATTCCGCACCAGCAGGGCCACTCTGGGCGCTGCTGATATGTTGCCGCAGAGCTGCATTCTCTGTAGGTTTCTCGGTCCCTGCAGGGGACACATTTCAGCAGGGCACCCAGTCCACCTCTTAAATATGTCCCACTGGGGGAACGCAGCTGCAGCAGACAGATTCCTCAACACAGGGCAGTGGGGTTATTTTGCAGGAAGGTAGGATTGCATGAGAACACAATCCCACCTTCCTGCACAAATTTTTAAATTTTTAAAAGCTCCCATCTGCCTCCCATCAGCAGCTTCACTTAGTGCAAACGCACTGTCCACAGTAACCATCAAACCCCAAATATTTAGGCATTCCCTTACTTACCATTAGAAAACAGAATGCCCATTTCCTCAATGGTACAAGCTTGTGCCCTTTTTTGGAACACAATGGCGAAGAATTCTGCCACATGTTCTGTTACTGCAGAGGATGTGTCTGCTAATAAAATTTTAATACCGTGAGCAGATGACTTGTTAGTCTGGGAGAGAGGGCCTAACCAGGATGAGTGTTGTTTATGTAAAAAAAAAAATGGCAAAAGAAGACTGTGAGAGATGGAAGAGGGTTGGCAGAGAAAAAAGAAATCTTAGGCTAGAATTAAACTGTGCTGGTTTTAAAGGCACCACTGCATTCAAACTGTGTTCTATGCCAAGAGACGTTGCCCATCAATACCATTCTTATGGCATGGTGGTCAGCTGGTGAGTTCAGGTAAACATGATCGGCATCCAGAGAGCTCCCTCTTCAGGTTCTTGGGTCAGTCAACCCTAGTTCAGAAATCAAAGTAATTTTATTCCTATCTAAAGGTCTTAATATCATAGGCCAGGCTTTTTCAACCAGGATTTCATGAAATCCTGGGGTTTCTTGACAGCCCAGGAAGGGTTTGCTGACTGGGTGGGAGTTAATGATTTTTTAATATATTTTTAAAAAATTGTTAAACATTATATAACCATATATGGTCATGTTGATCCACTCTTCCTCCCCCCCCCCCCGGCCAATGATGGGCCTGGAGGGGGTTGGAAGGGGAGGGGATCCGGGTGGACATCTACACAGCTATGCTTTTAAGCCATATTCTGCACCATCTCACCACTTCAGAGGTTTCTCAAAGCCTGAAGAACATTTCAGGGGTTTCTCAATGGTAAAAATGTTGAGAAAGACCAACATGGGCTGTTCAATCTAAATAAACTGGAACTGTTAACTGCATTAATCCCGCACTGCAAAAGGAAAGAATATGAACAAGGGACTGGTTTATTTAATTAATTAATCTATATCCTGCTTTCTCCCCACCTGTCTCCTTTCTCCCTTTTACCCTCACAGCTCTGTGAGGTATGTTTGACTGATGACATGTGACTGGTCCGAGTGCACTGGATAAGTTTCCATGCTTTCCTTGGGCATTTCTCACTGGCAAGGCTGAGGCCATCTGACCAGAGTCCCAACAGTTTGTTATTCCTGCTTTGAAAAGGGGGTTGGGACCAAACGATGGATTCAATCCCAAAGACAGGAATGAACCTTTTTTTCTACCTTGGCCCTCAGCTGAAAATATCAGTTTTCCTTTTTTTAATCTGGAACTGTGATGTCTCTGAGCTGCTCCCAACCGGTGTTTTATTGATATTATTATTACATGCACTTTGGGCTATTATATTTTTAACTGTCATGCAATCATTTTCTTGATTACAATTGTAAACCACCTTGAATGGCAGAAAGGCTGTCCAGAGATCTGCTAAACAACCAAATAAATATGAGGTTTGAACAGTGCTGGAGTGCTGTTTACTATGAGGAGGTAAATTTCATGTCCTATATTTTGACTATCAAATCTAACGAGTATTGCCCCTCATTGTCACAGAAATTGTTGTCTTCAGGGATTGCATATGTACCACAACTTTGCAGCTTTGTAGCTAGTATATGAATAGTCTGACCATTTGGGGGATATCCTTTAGGCCAGTGGTCTCCAACCTTTTTATCACCGGGGACCACTCAACGACTTTTACTGAGGCCCGGTGGGGGGGGGGGTAGTTTACTCCTCTACTCTCAACCATTGCCCTAACGCTCTCTGATCACTATGGTAATGTTTAAACATCCCGTCAAAATAAGATACAGACACGCCACAACAATGAACATAAGGAATATTTTATTTTCATGGAAATTTTAACTCATGACAATGACAAATCAATGGGAACCCTGAGCTTGTTTCTCTGCAACGAGATGGTCCCATCTGGGAGTGATGGGAGACAATGACACCTGAAGTGTGTTGTAAAGGGTCGGGGGGGGGGGATGAAGTAAAGGGCCGGGGGGGGAGAAGGCGTCCTTCGGGGCCCACCTCCAATTAGTCGAAGGACCACATGTGGTCCGTGGCCCACAGGTTGGGGATCGCTACTTTAGGCTTCTGATCTTTAAAAAGTATTTTAAAATATCAGATTTTTATATTTCAGGTGTCATGTGATATCTTGGACAATATATTACAAATCTCAAGTGTAAACTTAGGAGCAAGCCTTATCGAGGTTCATATTGTGTACTTTGACCAGCATCTTCTTTTCATGGAGGGAGAAGTGTTCCACATTACCTGACACTTGGCCATTTTAACTGGAAAGATGAAATATTGAACTTGAGATCTTCTGCATGGCATTGAGCTATAGCCTCTCTTACATTGCCATGGTCCTAACTGTTGGATTTTCTCTCTCTTGGAGCAATGTATCTACCTGCAAGCTATACTGAACATTCATTTTAGACCATGAGGAAACTAGTCCATCAACAAGGTTTAGTAGTGAATAATAAATTTGATCCTTGTACAGTATTTCAACACCTTGAGAAGTTTGTGCCTTTGGCTACAGTTTCTGGCATCTATATCTTGACATTTTTTCCCCTTCCTCCAGTTCTGTGCAATGTCCGAGATCCTGGGTGGTATTCCGAATGTTAAATGCCTCTGGTGGAGTCTCTGATGCCAATGGAATGCCCCATCTAGCAGTTCACTCTTCTAGCTGTGCACAAGTGGTGAAAAGCGAAAAGCAAACTGAAATTCATCCGGCACACATGTTCCTAATTATTGTAGCCGGCTGGTGTTTATAAGTCTTATGCCAATAAAGGCATCCAAAAATCACAAATATAACTGGACCAGAGAACATTTGGCCTTAACGAGCTGTCAATTAAGTAAAAAAATGATAGATTCCAGATATCAAAGAGTAGATGTGTGTCCCAAGTCCTTTCCCAGCCTTCCTATATCCCCCTCCCCATCATTCTCTGAATCTGCACTGCAGTAACAAAAGTCACTGCTTAAGCAAAATTATAGGGCAAAAGGAAGTTGTATGTTTGCCTGATATGATTAGAAACCATATCTGCAGTGCCCAATTCTGTCGTTCAAGACTGGGTAACACCTGGAGACCCAGTTTGGTGTAGTGGTTAGGAGTGCGGACTTCTAATCTGGCAAGCCTGGTTTGATTCTGCACTCCCCCACAGGCAGGCAGCTGGGTGACCTTGGGCTTGCCATGGCACTGAGAAAACTGCTCTAACCGAGCAGGAATATCAGGGTTCTCTCAACCTCACCTATCTCACAGGGTGTCTGTGGTGGGGAGAGGAAGGGAAGGCGATTGTAAGCCACTTTGAGCCTCCTTTGGGTAGAGAAAAGTGGCATATAAGAACCAACTCTTCTTCTTCTTCTTCTTCTTCTTCTTCTTCTTCTTCTTCTTCTTCTTCTTCTTCTTCTTCTACCGTAACCTTCAATTTCTTGCTAATAGCCCTTCCAAGCAGTAGCTGAGGTCAGTGGGGTGACTCAGTATACTTGGGGCAAACCTTCTCATATTAGGGATGATTTTGAATACTTCGTTTCTTTTGTTTGGGCTCCCAAATTCCTGTTTCACTCTTTTATTGTGTGACTCAAACTCATGGCTTCTTTTGCACTCTTGTGTGTTTTCCTCACCACAGACTTCTTGCATAAAATGTTATTTCAGCATTGACAAATAACTGGAATATATTGTAGGTAGGCATACTGTACAAATTGCATATTCAAATGACAGGCACACATAACACAAATAAATCTAAAAAAAACCAAGTGTGAGAGCAAAGAACTGAAAGGGTTGACAACATAAATTTGTATAAGAAGAAGCAAATGGAACATTTGCTAAGCCATGATTGTCGGGGTCCACGTGAGTCTGGAGAGGTTTCCATATAAGTACAATGACCACAGGGGAAGAGACAGCATGTGTAACTTTTCCAAACACAGAAATGAGGAATATGTGGAAAGACAACCCAAGAGAGAGAGAGAGAGAGAGAGAGAGAGAGAGAGAGAGAGAGAGAGAGAGCCAGGCAGAGCTCTGCCAACATGGGGAAACTAGAGGGGCCAGAGATAGAGGCCAGAGGTTAACTGGGGACATGATGTGAATCAACAGAGTAATAATTGACACAAAGACTTAAGCTACCGACTGCAAACTTTATCCAGTTTGGTATAGTGGTTAGGAGTGCAGACTTCTAATCTGGCATGCTGGGTTCGATTCTGAACTCCCCCACATGCAGCCAGCTGGGTGACCTTGGGCTCTCCATGGCATTGATAAAACTGTTCTGACCGAGCAGTGATATCAGCGCTCTCTCAGCCCCACCCACCTCACCGGGTGTCTCTTGTGGGGAGAGGAAAAGGAAGGCAACTGTAAGCCGCTTTGAGCCTCCTTCGGGTAGACAAAAATGGGACATAAGAACCAACTCTTCTTCTTCTTCTACTTCTGTCCTCTCCACTTAAAATCAGAGACTGAAGATAGGGAATTAAAAACTAGGCCACTGATGGGTGGTGGGGAGAAGGCTAGCCCTTTGCCTGTTAGAATCAAGGCCTACCCTCCATTCCAAGAAGGCCCTATTTACCATGTGTGGGGAGGGATGCACATATGAGCCACAGTATTCTAGATACTGAACCGGCTGTCTCATAACTACGGCAGGAAATTGTGCTGCGTGTTTCTGAAAATCGTCTTCTGCACTACCTCTAATTGAATGGGATAAGAAAATATGGAGTGTAGCTTTATTGACATTATAAAACAGTAATTGATGGGGCTAGTTCTGACAAATTTATGGGAAAAAATGACTTTTGTTTACATAAAACATCAGGATGATAAGTATAATGATTCCATTCAACGACATCATTATTTTCATTGATCTGAGGATATGACATGTTAATATGATATTATATCTTTATATGATGGGTTTAGTCTGAAAATAAAAGAAAATAAAAAAAGACATCTGTAATTGTCTTTGTGAATTCCTAAAACAGCCCAGCTCTCCATTTATTCCTTGCCTAATTATTAAGTTCTTTTAAGCAGCTATTGATCTGAATATAAATACTTTTATTTCCCAGCTATACATCAGTATAAATATCAATTTGAATTTCTACAAAAGGAAAATATGTTTTAAACTGCTCTATTTTATGCCCTGAATGCCTATTTTGAAAGAATCTTTCTCTGGAAATTTCTGTCATTTTTTTTAATCCTCAAACATTAACAATAATGTAAAGGGAAGGAACAGGGAATACATGTGGTATCATTTGTGTGTTCAAGCTGAGGTTACATCTGTATTTATATAACTGTGACACCATTCTTGGAAGATTCATGCATAAACACAAGAAGTTCAATCTACTTATTTCTTTGCTTAAAAAGGAAGATTCCCCACCCCCACCCCAGCAGCTGCTGTTTATTCTATAGGCATCTTTTTTCATGATTAGGAAATTTTGGACCAGTTTGAAGTTGTTTTACTTTCTAAAGATTGATTCACAAGGTGTCACGGCATGCGGCTGTACATGATTACTAGAGTCTATAAATTAGTTTGTATAATTTTTATATCCTACCAAAATATCAAAAGACATTTTGTCTAATCTTTGCCCTTGGAGTTAAGATTTTCATATTTTTTTTGTACTAGATACTCCCTTGTAGGAAGACTAACCTCTGTGACATAAGACACTACAGGACATGAAGGAAACTTTCTAAAAAAACTGGCCATGGTTATTCAGCTGTAGAAGTTGGGGCTTACCTCCCCTCATGCTGTGATAGACAATCTGGCATGACTGGCAGGTCTTGGATGCAATCAAACAGAAAGCACCATTCTACAGAAGCAAAGTAAAGCTACAGCACAAATAGTGGAATGATTTCAAATTCCTCATCCCTGCTGCTGAGATCAGAAAGCTCCCATTTTGATGTCATTTCTGATTTGTGCCACTCAACCCCCCCGATTCTTCGGTTCGATACCATTGTGTTTCCCCAGGTCAAATAAGTTAGATCCAATTTTCAACAAGTAGTGAGGCAAGGAATCAGTGTTACATGAAAAAGTCACTAAGGCAAATAGAAGCCAGCCATGATGTCCTCTAACACTTTTCTTGTGGCACTGCTAAAGAGAGAAATAGGAGGAAACTGTGATTGACATTTCCCTCCCACCCCACCCCACCCCTTACAAGAGTCAAAACCAAACATTTTGATGTCCTGACTGTTCAAAACTGGTAACCTGGCAATACAGGCTTTAAGGCAATCCTAAAGAAAAAGTAGGAAAAGACACTCTTCTGCAAGATATTTCCCACATAGGGCCTTGACCCTCATTGACCGATTATGCATGGGGTAGGAACCCCAGGAGGGCAGCAGCAGGGCTGCCCTGATTATGCTACCACTATCCTAGCCCTGGCCCAGCGCAGCACTCCGGAAAACCCACAGCAAGGGAACAGGGAATGAGCCATCCTGTTACTGTTTCTAGCCATCCTGTTTCTGTTACATCAAGAGTTAGAGTTGGGGGTCATCTGCATATTGATGGGACTCAAGCCTGAATCCTTGGACCAGTTGGGCCAGAGGGCATATAAAGATGTTAAACAAAGTTGGGGAGAGAATCACCACTTTAACACACCACAGAGTGAGAATTCAAACTCAGATCTCCCGGATCCTAGTGGGACAGTCTAACTCAGAGTCCTCCAACCTTTTTATTCATATGTACAGATCCTTGTAACGATCCTTGTACTGTGGTAGCAGTTACTATTGAAAGCAATGTTTTGTTTTTGAACTTGCTCAGTCAATCAGATTTCCAATGACAGATGAGAAGCTTAGCTGAGCAAAAATCCTACCTAGTTCCATTCCCTTCATTAAAACATCACTAAGCAGGTATCAGGAAATGTATTGGCAGATGCCATGGTGCCTTTGAACAAAACATTGGGGCACCATTCTGTAGCTACTATACTCCACTGGCTTTCACCACACTGGCATAATGGGGGGTTCCTTGGGCAACAACATATGCTATGTAATACCAAGGAGTAATACCAAGGATGCCAAACACACTCCCATGTTCCTCAGGAACTGTCTGGGTGCAAGGAAGGGAATGTGTCACTGGCCTTTTCTGCCCAAAGAGCTTCGTTTTAGATTCAGTGCCTGCCTTTATGTACTATTTTTTTTTTCTTCGGTGTATTCTGCAGATGCAATGGAAAAAATGCAGTTTTCTGAATCCACATTGAAACATCAGTTGTGATGTGTTGGGGCTGGCATACAAGTTTTTAAAAAACTTGACACAGTTGCCCTATTACGACTCTACAGTTGTGTCTACACCTTCCGCCGCACATCCATCCCAAACACATTCTGCAGTGCCACCTTTGGGATGGGGAGAGGGAGGAGGAGGCCTGGCCACCTGTTGTAATTGAGCAAACTCACATTTCTTTAGGGCTGGGATGGTGGCAGCAGTGTGCACAATCAGGACTGCCCTGCTGCTGCCACTCCGGATCTCGTGAGTAGGGGAGAGCACCCCCCTCCCATGGGGCCCCACAAAGGAGTTGAAAGGTTCATGACAATTCATCCCCCACTACCACTCTTTGTGTCTTGTTCTGCAGGAAGGAGTGCAGCCATTGAAGGGCTGTCCCACATATCCCCATCCTGGAGAGGCAGCGGGCCAACAACTCATAGTCAATACATCAAATGCGGCTGACAGGTCTAACATCATGAGGATGGCCAAACCGCCTCGATCCAGCTTGCATCAGAGATAATCCATCTGAGCGACTAATACCGTCTCCACACCATGACCAGGACAGAAGCCCGACTGGCATGGGTCGAGTGTCAAAGTTTCCTCTAAGAATGCCAGGAACTGGTCCACGGTGGCCCTTTCACCCACTTTATCCAGAAACACAAGATGTTACTGGCCAGGCTGGATTCTGGAGATTTTTAGTGGGGGTGAACACTGAAATGAAATTGGCATGAAATTGGGGTCACTGTGGGTGGGCAGGTAGTCGTGAGTTCTTGCATTGTGCAGGAGGTTAGTCTACATGACCTTTGAGTCTATGAGTCTATGAGTCTATAAGTCTATTCTAGTAGCCCTTATGAGGGCAGAGTTAGTTCTGCCCTCTCTGAGACGGAGGGCAAATTTAATCACACTAAAATATATGAGAAAAGCCAAAGCAGTGATTACTGACTCCTGCAGTCAGCAGAATCTAACTCGACTGATGGATCTAGAGGGATTTAGAGCTGAACAGATTAGGACAATCCAGTCACAATATTTGGTGACAGATGACCTCTTGAGATGTGGGCTGTCTGGATGTGATCACCATGACTGGATTTGCCAAATGGATGCTGAAATCGATAGGCAGTCGATTATCTCAGTCAAAAACATCCCCCTAGTTCAAATCCTTTTAAAAAGACTGTAGAAGAACACCTTATTTAGCTGATATTACCTCCATGCCATTATGTATAGCTGTTACCCATTTATCATTCCAAGCTATGCCCACAGCTTTATGATTTGGCCAGTTCTCACGTATACTAAGATCCCAGTGTCTATGTATCTGTGGGAAACTTGAAGTTGAGGATCTCTCCCATTACATATTATCTTGTCCACTATATAACGAGCCAAGGAAGACGTTTATTTTAAGGTTAATTCCTGATGTTCCCACAATATCTGAGAAGGAGAAATTGATGTTTTTATTGCCTGACACTGATCCATATATTTCCAACAGATTAGCTCTTTATGCCCTTGCAGTCAGGAAAATAAGACCCATAATAAGCAAGGAAAATACAGTATCCTAAGACATAAAAAGACCTTAAATACTGTACCTAAATTGCTTATGGAACTTTATCTGTTATTGTCTTTTTGGCTTAATTATATGTATATGTATTTATATTTTAACTTCATTGTCTTTGGCCAGTACAATATCTATCTACTACTATTACAACACAGAACTGGGGGGGGGGGGCGAGATGCACATTTGCAGTAAAAGTGGAGTGAAATGTAGAATGAAAAAGAAAACCCAATGAAAATGCACAGTGAAAGTGAAGAAAACACCAGTGCATAACATACCACTGAGGCTTTCAATTCAAGCTTGGAATGCTCTAGGAATCCATAGAGATTTCTAAATACCACAGAAATTGGATCATTTCCTGGGGCATAGTGAATGAGCATGCTCAGTGACATGAAAACCAGAGGCAATGTCTTCCACAATTTCCTTTGTGCTGCTCCCGAGTGTTAAGGTGGACAACAGAGGGTGGGGGCTGGAAGTCCCCCATCCAGAGTGGGCACCTGTCAACCTGAGAATTACAACCTGATAAGTTCCACTTCTGAAATGTTGGAAGAATATGTGAAAAAGGACTGTGATGAGACTTAGCATGGGGAAATCTAGAGCATGCTGTCAGATCAGAAACTGGGAGAATGAAGCTCAGATCTGCACTCAACAGTTATCCCAGCGTAACCTACCTCACAGGATGGCTGTGAGGCTAAATAGTGATCATGTGAGGTACCCTTGCTTTTTCGTTTTGTTTTTATTTTGGGCCTCTTTGGGAAGAAGAGCAAAGTATAAATACTTAAATAGAAATAAAAGTATTATTATTATTATTATTAGATTTATTACCCACCACTCCCAGCTAAATGGCTCTGAATTATTTAAAAGTTGCCTGAGATTTATTTAAAAAATCAATAACAAAGCACATTCAGTCCTGTAATCTTTCTCTTGAAGGTAGGACTTCATCATCTCTTTTCCCTCCCCATTTGAATTAGTTCTTTGTCATTAATTCCTTCACCCTCTTCTCTTAGATAGTTCCTACCATGAGCTCTCTGTCTGCCAAAACATTAACAGTCCTCCATGATTAAGTTTCTGACCTCCCTGAAGGTTTCCTGTGAGGGGAGTGCCAGCAAAACATTTCCGACTCTGCTTTCTCTAACATACAAGCAGAGCTGTGCAAATAAGTCCAGAGTAGCTTTCCTTTTTTCTCCCTCATGTTTTAGGCAAATTATTTTTGTTGTGTCTGCCAATATATTTCATGCTGCAAGGCATAAACTGCTCCAGCATTCACATCGGTGCCACTTGTTGCCTCGTGATGCATCTCGCACTCCCGTTTTGAAATGTTCGTCATGATTATCTTAGCGGAGACAATGCTGTAACAATAACATTGCACGCCTCCTGGGAAAACAGTGCCTGGAGTTCAGCAATTTGTAATATGGAGCTTCCAGAAGTGCTTGTGTTCTACACCAGTGGTCCCCAGCCTTTTTATCACCGGGGACCGGTCAATATTTGACAATTTTACTGAGGCCCGGGGGGGGGGGGTAGTCTTTTGCCAAGGGACGTTGCCACTGCCGCCTGAGCCCCTGCTCCACTTGCTTTCCCGCCAGCACCCCTGACTTCCCGCCGCCCACTGGGGGATGCTGCCAGCAGCAGCTGCACAGTGCCACACCGAGGGGGAGTCCCAGCCATGGTGGCCGCTGGACAGCACCAAAGGTGAGCCAGCAGCAGAGTGGCAGGGCAGCCCCAAGGCAGCAGCCGGGGAGGAGGACAAGGAGGAGCTGCGGCCCAGTACTGACTGATCTACGGACCGGTACCGGTCTTTGGACTGGGGGTTGGGGACCACTGCTTTACACCATCCCATGAAAGGAATTGATGGTCTTCTGAGATGTATCTCAGGTTACCAATGTCTTGGTTTGGCCTAGAGATCTCCCAGAAATCCTTCCAGTCCACAGGGACCAGCTTCCCTCAACGCACAAAGGTGCTGCACAACTCTAGGCATCAAAATAAGCAATTGCCCCTCCCCAACTCACCCCCTCAAAAGCCTCAGCAGCAAAGCAGCAAGGACAAAGGCCCAGTGGTGCCCCTCTCACCCTCCCCTGAAAAGCCTCAATGGCAAATTGGTAAAGTGAAGGCCAAATTATGTCCCTCGTGCTCCCCCCCACACTTCAAAAGGGCCACCTCTGGAGCAGCAATAGCCCAATATTGCCCCCCTCACCTCCACTGCCCAGAAAGCTTCCAAAAGGGCCACTACCACAGCAGCAAAGGCCCAATTGCACCCCTCATCTCCTCACCCCAACCCTGAAAAGCCTCCAAAAGGGATGCCACAGCAGTGACAAAGGCCCAATCTTTCCCCTGTTGCCCCCGCCGCTGGTAATCTTCCAAAAGGGACATTACCACAGCAGCCAAGGCCCAATTGCACCCCCTCACTTGCTCACCCTGGAAATCAAATAATAATAATAATAATAATAATAATAATAATAATAATAATAATAATAATAATAATAATAATAATAATAATAATAATAATAATAATAATAATAATAATAATAATAATAATAATAATAATGCATCCAAAATGGCCACCTATGCAACAGTGCAGGCCCTATTAATCTCCCTTAAGAATAAATTAAAAATTTACCCAGACACTCCATGTGCAACAAGCCTCAGCCAGCAAGGATGTGTATGGCCAAGGCACCTTCACTTCTCACCCCCTTAAAGGCCAATCTCTGGCATATAAGGTCATTTAACAGAAGATTTTTTAAATTATTTTTTCCCAAACTCACGACAGCCCAGGATTTCATGAAATCCCAGTTGAGAAACCCTGTGTTAAAGAGATTAGGATCTTGGAGGCCCAGGTTTGGGTTACTCGTTCTGGTTTGAGAAATACCCAAAGACCGGGCATGTAGCCAGGAGTAGGTGGGGTTTGGGGCAAGGAGGTGCCTTCATGGAGTATAATGCTATAGAGTCCACCCTCCAAAGCTCTGGAGGAACTATTTCTGTAACACCTGGAGATGAGCTATAATGCAAGGGGATCCCCTGGTCCCACCTGAGGACTGATATCCCCCTAATCTCTGTAGTTTGGAGATCAGTTGTAATTCTGGGAGATCTCCATGCCCCCACCCAGCCAATTGCTCTCAACCATTCAGTATATCTCTGCCTAACCTACCTCACTGGATTATTCTCAAAAGAATAATGTGGTAAGTTTTTTGAGGGTCCCCATCGAATGGGGGTAGGTGGGCTGTAAATATCTAAACAATAATAATATGAAATAAAAACCTGATATCCTAAACCGAGGTCTCCAACATGGTGCACAGGGGTGTCTTGGGGCCCACAGACACTTTTCTTGCACCAGCAAGTGCATTTTAGGAAGTGGGTATTGACAGGTAGGGCTTTTCCCCATCAAAGCTTCTGATTGGCCACTGGAGATGTGATTGGCTTTGCAGATTCTTTTTTTTTTTTTAATGTTGCTTTGGCAGCAGTTGCCACCACAGCACAAAGATCTACACCGTGTAAGTGAAGTTATGGAAATCATTCTGTGATTGGCTCTACCTCCTGTAGCAGCCATTTTGTGACAGCCATCTTGCTGCTACTCCCACCAGGCCATGTCAGAATTTCCAATGTGTCCACAGGCCAGGAAAGGTTGGGGACTACTGTGCTAAATAAATATTCCATGCTTAGGTCACCCTAATGCTGGTTCTTGAGCTTGTATAAATGTGGGACTATCATGTTGGCAGATACTAGTCATGAAATGGGTTCTGTGCACAAGGAATGCCACTCATGTGTGTTTCCTAAACATAACATTTCCACGGTGCTGTAGCAGACTCCAAGACAAATGGCTGACCCCATATCACATGCTTTCCATTCTGTTTGCATCTTGCGCCCTGTGAGAATGACATTCGTAGCAAAGAGTCAGATCTGACGACAAAACGTTTTGTCATATGTACTGTAACTTGTAGTGGCTCTTGACTTCAATTGATACCAATCTCTGGTAGCCAAGATGAGAATGCTCGACCTTGCAGCTCTCCTTCCTTGAAGGCTTTGGGCCATCTCTGAACTGACTCTCGAGTGTTTCTTTTTTGCTCCCATTCATTGTGCTCATATATGCAGCTATAAGGGGATCAGTTCTTGGGTCTGACTTCTCGGCCACGGCTGCCTTAACCTTTGCTCTAGAAGACTTCTCCGCATCTCATTATCTCCATCAGTTCAAGAAACAAGCTCTCCAGCAAAGCGGCGGATCAAATTTTCTCTCTCTCTCCATCCCTCTTTCCATTGCTTTGGCTTTTCACATTTGCTTCTCTGTGCTAGGTCTTCATTAGACTACTGGAATTACCTTTAAGATGATCTTAACCCCACAATCCATCCTTTGCAGTTCAGTTCCTATTTTTATCAATGCTGCTCTTTCTATTATCATTCCTTTGCATTTGCCGGATGGAGCCTCTGATCCTTTTTTTGTTCTCGATCCATCTTCATCCATGACCAGCTGGGGATCATTCAACAGCTATGCCAATTACATTTTTCCTCATCTCTCTGGTTCTTTCTCAATACCAGATAAGGTTTGAAGGGCCCTTGTAACTGAACTGATTAAATATGTTTTGTTACATGTGATGTAACATTTCCTCTATTTAGGACAAATATATTTCTCAGTATGTTTGTGTGAGATTCTCACTCCAGTCACTGGATCCTGTTGCCTCTGGGAAGAAGGGGACTTTTGTGACTCTTGACATTAGCTTGTTAAGGAAAGATTTATTAAACTGTTTGAAATATAGGTTTGGAAATAAGTTTGTAGATATTTTTATAAGTTGCTACTTCATATAATGCATATAAATCACACTGTATGCTTGTTTCACTAAGAACCATCTGTGAGCTTTCAGATTCAACTGTCTGTTCTGTCAAAGACTTAGACACTTCTTATGCCTATGAGTAGCTATATTGCCTGTGATTGTTGAGGCAGCCATGGTTCCCCTGTCTTTATGAGAAACATGACATTGGCCTATTCTGCACACAATAGATAATGCACCCTGTGAGGGAGGGGAGGCTGAGAGAGCCCTGATATTCCTGCCCGGTCAGAACAGCTCTATCAGGAGTCTCAAAGTGGCTTCCAATCCCCTTCCTTTCCTCTCCCCACAACAGACACCCTGTGAGGGAGGCGAGGCTGAGAGAGCCCTGATATTACTGAAGAAGAGTTGGTTCTTATATGCCGCTTTTCTCTACCCAAAGGAGTCCCAAAGTGTCTTACAATCACCTTCTCTTCCTCTCCCCACAACAGACACCCTGTGAGGGAGGTGAGGCTGAGAGAGCCCTGATATTACTACTCAGTCAGAACAGTTTTATCAGTGCTGTGGTAAGCCCAAGGTTACCCAGTTGGCTGCGGAGAATCAAACCCAGCACACCAGATTAGAAGTCAGCACTCCTAGCCATTACACCAAGATGGTGATATATTTTAGAAACACAGAGCAGGATGAAGAACTGACAAGCTATCAAAGACTTTGCCTGAAAAGCCACAAGTGCACATGAGAATGAACCAACAGTCTAATCCCTTTTCTTTTTGTGCAGCAAAATCAACTTGGTTTGTACATTTCCCATGCACCGTAACATTGCTATTCTACCACTATCCCATTTCCTGTGGGCTTGTTTTTTTTTTTCGCTCTGCATAATTATCTCATAGTCTCCTACATTCTATCTCTTTGCTCTTTCTTGCATGCAGAACATGTTCACTGCAATCTGTTCTTTTCTCCCTGAGTGTCTTGCTTAAAGAAATCAGTTTACGTTGACACCGAGGAGACAGTAGCCAAGTCCTGCTGGGTGCCCTCACGATAACCTGATTCCTTCCCTATTTGTTCCAAGGGAAATGGTTACCTGCGGGCTTAAGCACACTTTTTGCTTGCTGAATCAGAACCAAACAACTTTAAAAGCATACCATGATGAGGCTCCACATAACACACGTCCCCTGGATCATTGGGCTTGCTCTCATAAGCCTTTCCTGACAATAGGACTCCTGGTTATTTTTATCCAGCAGCAGTGAAGTTCAGAGCTAGGGAATTAAATGCTCACTAGTCCTAACCCAGACTTGGTACATTCAGTCCTCCCCGCCAGCTCCTTTGTCAGAGCCGATCGTAAACACAATTCTCCTTTTCACTTCTACTATTGCTGCCCTAGCCCAGGTGATTTTTGTGCTTTGTTTTATGGGAAGGGGGACATTTCACAGGGACCGGATGGCTCCACAGGGAGTTGGCCATGGAATAACTCTAGATTTAGCTCACATTTTCAATGGCAAGCCAAACATCGGGTGGCAATTGGGTTTGTGTTTCTTAGCCACACTCTGGGGAGTAGCGAAGCACCGTCATTTTCATTCCTTTCCCTTGCTTTTCTTTCCCCCTGGTTACACTTCCCCTTTTCTTGACTCGACATGGGAGTGTATATATAATGCATTAAGGTACCTAAAAACAGAGGCAATGCCTAACAGAGATTAAATAGGGACAGTCCTCTGCCCGCAGGCTTGAAATTTGAGACCCAAACGACATGTTGCCATGCAGGCAGGAGTAAAAATTAGTCCAGCAGATGCTGTAAAGCATCCTCTGCGCAGGTTGCTGGGGGAGCAGTGGTAGAGGGCAAACATATTTAACTCTTTCCCCACCCTCCTTTTGCCAGTGAAACTCCCAGTTCCGAACTGTTTACCTGCTTGGAGTTACCAACCTGAGTCTACCGTTTAATATTGCCTTTCTGCTACAAAGCACCCCTTCCCAATCATATGACGGATTTCAATGAGTCCCCTAGAGAAGATCTGATCCCACCTGAATACTATAAAGCTTCCTCTGAGTGGTAGGCTCCTGTGCTTTTGAGATTGTTTTCTCAAATCAAAGATGCTGGCAAAATTCCCCAGGGGAGGACAATGATCAAAAGGTAATAAAAATGACTGCTGTAACTATGGACCCATCAGCCTCTTACCCATTGCTTCCAAAATTATGGTAAATTCCTGAAACTTAAACCTGAGGAATGGGTGGAAGCTAACAACATATTACATCCATGTCAACTAGGCTTTTTAAAAAGGGCACTCAACAAATGAACATCGCCAGACCCTATACCATCTTGCCTCCTCAGCCATGAAAGTCCCCATGAGGGTACTATATATAGCTGTTGTTGATCTTGCTACAGCATTTGACTCCCTGCACAGGGAAAGCCTCTGGCAGAAACTCCTGAACCTGGGGGCTGATGCCCATTTAGTCTAAATTAGACAACTCCACCTAAAGACCATGGTAAGAGTCAAAGTAGGGTCTTCTGGTGCATTGACCAATGAAATATCTGCTCAAAGGTGCATGAAACAGGGTGGTGTGCTGGTCTCCCTATTGTTCAATGTACATCAATGACATAACATACAAGCTAGTCGCCCAGATTTCATGTCTCCATCTATCGGCCAATCAAAGGTGCCTGTTTTGCTGTACACAGATTACATGGTGTTGATCTCTCTAAGATTGGCCTGAATTGATTGTTGGACAAGCTGTGTTTATTTTGCAAAGAGGCAAGGTTAAACATTAATTATGCAAAAACCAAGGTGATGGTGTTCACGAAGTGCCCTCCCCCCAATGTGTATGGAGAATTCTGGGTACACCAATTGAGCAGTGTAGCTCCTACAAATACCTTGGAATAATTTTCACTTAAACACTCTCCTGGAAACAACATTTGTCTGTTATATGAGAATCAACATTGAGGTGTTTGGGGGCTATAGTTGAATTCTTTTTCTCAAAGGGTGGTCACTTGGTGGATGCAACCATCAAATTTTCAACAGTGAGGTGATTTCCTCCGTGCTATATGGAGCAGAAATATGAGGCTGGGGTCAAAAAACCAGTTCATTAGAAGAATTTCCTTCCACCCCCCCCCCCCAGGTTTCCCAGTATGGGCTTGTCAGTCAACATCATGGGGCGTCAACACTCAATCATGCCATCTTTCCATATCCAAGCACCCATCCCCAAGTCAGAATTCATTTTTTTAATAAATTGCCACAATTGTGTTAGCACACTAATCTGTAAAAAGAGTTGAAATCTTAAAAGGCTGTGGTATTTCGTCATTTTATCAAATATATTTATCGAATATATCGTCATTATATTCGTCATTATCACCAGTGACTCTCCTGTCCAACCGTTTGTTAAGCCATGGGAAACATTAAAAAAAAATTATTTTAAGATGGTGCTATTGTGTAACAATGCAATAACAACTTATAAAATATTTTTAAAAAGCTTCCCTTGGTTCTGCAGCGTGGCTCCAATCAGAGCTGCTCTGTGGAGCTGAGGGAAAGCAGTGGGATATTGTACCTCCATGTACAAGGACATGGGAGAGAAAGGGTTAAGAGAATTCTCTCACTGTGGTACACCTGACAGTTGGTCCCATCTTCTTATTGGATAGATGTTGAGCCTCTTTGGCCCTTGCTTGCTTTCTGTTTTCATCTTATATAGTTCTCTGGGTGACCTTGGGCTCGCCATGGCACTGATAAACTGTTCTGACCGAGCAGTGATATCAGCGCTCTCTCAGCCTCACCCACCCCACAGGGTGTCTGTTTTAGGGAGAGGAATGGGAAGGCGATTGTAAGCCGCTTTGAGCCTCCTTCAGGTAGGGAAAAGCGGCATATAAGGACCAACTCTTCTTCTTCTTCTTCTTCTTCTTCTTCTTCTTCTTCCCTGGGCTTTGATCTGTAACAAGTTAACCTTCTTGAAGATAATCTGTTCACAATAATTTAAACGTGCCCACGTGAATATGTTGTGTAAGATGTGCTTCTGTTTTTTGTAAGTACTATTTCATTTTCCTGTTACCATTGGAATCACATCATCTTTGTAAATGGTTTGAACATTTTCTTCATCTTAACTGGGAAACACGGAGTATTGGGGATACTGTGTAAAGCTTCTGTGCTTTCAAGGCAAATTATTAAAAAATATATTTAGCTTAATAGAGTTTCCCCATTCTCCAGCACCTTTGCCTTACCATTGTTCCAGACTGTACATTTCCCTTGTGGCCCCTCACCTCCAGAGAACCTCTTTTGATATACAGGAAAAAAATGGCTACCCAGTAGAAAGGGCAGAGAATGTCGATCACGTTGGGAAGATCTGATAAAATAGATGAATTTTAAAATCATTCTTGAATGTGATGCTGTGTGGTGTGGGCCTAAGTTAGTCCCAGTGAAAGGGGCAGATAAGTCAATCACAAGTAATTGAGATATCGAGAGAAGAAGAGAAGGTGGAGTTTGAACGAAGATTGGTGGCAGAAAAACAAATTGCACAAGGAGGTACATAAGGTGAAAGACAAGAAGCAGGATCAGAAGGAACAAGAGAGTGGAAATGTTGGATGGCAGGAGCTGCTTGTACTCAGTAGAATGGAGGCAGAAACTCCCTTATCTTTCCTCGCTTGTCAGTATAGATATGTGATTGCTTTCTAGAAGAAACCTGTAGATAAAGAAGAGAAATCCATCACAGGCACTCTTATGGCAAAGCACAGGCTACTTAAAGATCAGGAAGGAAGTTCCTATTCTAACTATGCTAAATACATATCTCCTCTGATGCCCCCTGCAGGATATTCCTTATATTTTTTTGAATTATGCACACTTCAGATCTTGCCTATTTCAACATTCACTTCCTATACCCATTGTAGTCCCTTTTCCTTCCCCAGCATATGTCCCCTTATCCATAAGGACTAAAAAGTCCCTCTACTGCCTATTTATTTCAAAGACTGATCCCATGCCTCCCAACCCAAAGGTTTTAGTGGCACCTATCGATAGTACCTTCAAGCTATCTATGACATTTCAGAAGGAAAAGGACACGGTACAGCCCAATCTCATCAGATCCTGGAAGCTGAGTAGAATCCATACTTGGATGGGGACCACCAAGGTAACCTATGCAGTGGCAAATTACCTCTTCTTGAATGTTCCTTACTGGGGTTGGCGTAAGATGGTTGCAGATTAGGTACATATAACTTTTCTGATAATACTATCCTAATTAGCAATGCACCCTTCATAGCCACTGAAGATTTTAATTCTGGTAGGATTAGAAGAAAAATCAAACTAAGGATCTGAATGACACATATGAATAAGACATTTGAAATCAGAAGCAGGGGACTTGCAAGGGCTTTCAGAGGACATCTCATTTTCCTTCCCCCCTTCCCTTCCCTTTCTTTTTTCCTGAAATCCCCACTTTTCCTGCTTCCTTTTGTCCTTCCCACCAACTAGTCATATTAAATTTATCTGCCTGTCTGTTTTCATCTCTCCCTCTTACCCTCTATGTTTCATGATGGCCATGCCCCTGATGAGTCCTTCCCTTGAAGGCTAGTGTAGCCTTGTAAAGGACCCTGCCTCCTTCCCATCTTGTACTGATAAAAACCAAAGTCTGAAGATTGACAATACTGTTGGGGTTGCCTAGCAACAGCCATTGAGGGCATGCTTAAACAACAGACACTGCTTCTACCCTTTGGAGGTGTTTAACCTCCCTCATGTATTTTTTAGATTTCAGAATTTGTGGTTTTTCTTAGGTTTGTAGAAAGATTTTTCTTGTCTGTCCATGGCCACAGACTCTAGATTAAAGTATCCACAGATGGGTCTATGTTGAGACCTAGCTATACTGAGTCCTACCCACTCTAGTTACAGCTTTGCTATTCCTTGTTTGGGTCAGATGAGGATTGCATGGGTCAAGCTAACCATCTGCTAAATTACGTGTTTCCTGTAGGTCCGTTTCTCAGCTAGCTGCCACACATTCATCAATCCTGTCTGTGCCATTAATTTCTGTATGCAAATTAATTTCAGTTTTGCGTCCTATTATGTCATTCAAACCACTTCTAATTCCTCCAAGCCATCTGTGCATGTGAGAGAGGAGACTGTGCGTGTGTGTGTTTGTGTCTTCCGCCACTCCTTTGTGCTAATGAACTCATCAGGGGTGTGGACTTCGGCATCTGTTTCACATTACAGAATGGATAGATAGCATTGGCTGTCAGGTGCTATTTGTTACTATAAGCTATCACTTCATTTACAATGTCCTTATCATAATGAACACAGTATGGAAGCCCATTTAATGCTCTGAGTACCAGCAGACGTTAACTGTTGGGAGAAAACGTGAGCTTAAGAAATCACAGCTTTTGGTTGAAATTAAAAACATTGCCTGTCATTTAAAGGGGACTTGGGGGTTTTTTAGAAGAAAAAAGATCATTCTCAGGGCCAGACTAACTGCGATGAGGGAGATGCTGTCACCGGACTTGTTCATTTGAGTTTTTGATGAAAGGTTGTGACAGGAGCTTGCCTGGTTGAGTCAGAAACCACCAAAGGAGTCTTCCCATCACTTTTTTTTTCATGCAAAATTTCTTCCCAGACTGGGTTTCTAACTTGTGTGTGTAGAGAGGGGAGATTGTGGACCCATAGTGTCCACTCGCCATGTATGGAAAATGACAGCCTTTGGAATGGGAAAATAGGACACTGAAGCCGCTCCCGTTTGCTCGTCATTCTCCACTCAGACTGGCAGCCGCTCCCATCTGCTTCTCCTGTCCAAGGGAGACGAATCACTTGCTTCCTGCTTGACATCTCCTTTCACACCCTTCGCTGATGCCTAGCCAGACCGTGAAGCATTTCATATGCATGGAGACAAGCAGTCACAGAAACAAGGAACATCTTAATTTTTTAAACACTGTAATTGACCATCCAAATTGTCTCCTGCTGCTCCTGATACAAACCCAGGCAACTGAAGATGGAATTTTCAGTGTCAGGAAGAGAGACTTTATTCCTTCCCCAGCAGTATATTTCCTCTGCCACTCTCAGCAGCCTCATTTCCCCATAGCCAGTATTTGAGGATATATTTGCTAGTTGGGAACTGAGATTGACAGGGATCTATTCCGCACCACATGCCTGGCTCCTCACAGGGGAGTGTTTTGCCGGCCACACCCTGTCCACCCCAGATTTGTGCCTCTGGATGAGGCAGCCAGGATGGTGAGGTACCACCATGCTGTGGGGCAGGGTGGGCCAGTTGTTTTAATTTTTAAGAGGAGGGTATTCTGTTAGAACACTAATACCCTATTCTTAAAAAAAAGAAAGCCTCATGCTGCGCAGCATGGCAGAGCTGCCTGGGGCATTTTCATGTCCCTTTCAGGATGCTGTAACCAGGCGCAGGTGGGGAGGAGCTGGGCCAGATGACTCTTCTCTGTCTGATGGCCCTAACCTGACATAGGCCCAGTTGGAGCCTGGGGTAAAAAAGGCCAACAGGCCAACTGCCGTGGGACAACTGAGGTCCTGAGTCACGCCAGGTCTGGGACTGGCATTAATATTGTCTAGAATTTGAAATTAGCCCTGTGACTGGATGAACGCTGGCCTGGCCCGAATTACTTGTGCAGAATCTATCAGGGATAGTTTCCTCAGTACTGCACAGGGTTGCCAAATCCAGGTTGGGAAATTCCAGAAGATGTGGAGGATGGAGCTTAGGGAGGGCGTGGTTTGTAGAGGGGAGGGGCTTCAGCAAGGTAACTTGTCATAGAATCCACCCTCCAAAGCAACCATTATATTCAGGGGAACTGGTTTCTGTAGACTAAAGATCAAGTATAATCCTAGGAGATCTCCAGGCCCCACCTGGCAAATGGCAACTCCAATATGTACATTTTCACTGCTTAGATGGAATGTGCTCTGAGACTGCAAATAAATAGCGGAACTGGGATTTGTAAGGGAGGATGATCAAGCAGGAGGTGATACTTATCCCTTTTCTCATCCACCACAGTTCCTCTTCAACCTTTCCCCACAGTTCCCGTTTGAACTGGCTTGAATTGTTTCCAACCCACCAAACTTACTATTGAAAAATGGGCTCTCTACTCATGATAGGCCAGCAGATGAGCTGAACCAGTGAGTGCTCAAGTACCCTGTTTGAGAAAGGTTTCCCAAAGCTTCCTACAATTCCTGTCATCCTACTAATCCCATGCTGCTGTATGAAAGGGATGATGGGAGAGAAAGCTTTGCTTGCCAAAAGCTGGCCAAGGAACATAGGAAGTAGTATTTGCTTCATCCCACCCTCTTGGCCAACGGCTTGACTCTCCAATTATGAAAAGGTGTGGGAACAAAGTAAAGAGTCCTCATTCAAGAAGTAAGAAGCGTTCATGTCTGCATCCACAAGTGAAATCAAATATTTCATTTCAAATGTCTCCTAAATAAAATATGCATTTTTCTTGGTCATTCATTTTCATTGCTGCGGTTGTCGTGCTGTTTCTGTGTTATATTGGTTTGAGATGGTTTTATTTTATTTTATAAAATTGCTGTTTGAAACTTGTAGACTGTTTTGTAATTGGAGCATACCAACACTCTGAAATACCTTTGAAAAACTGTCTGGGAATGTTGTAGATAAATGCATTCATGATAAATGGTGTGTTTCAGTGTAAGGCTGCTCCATATATCTTCAAAATTATTTTGCTTATCACCCATGAATCTTTGATGTCATTGCCACTCGCCCAGTGGATTCCCATCACAAGTAAGTCCCCCCCCCCGCCCCTGAAACAGTTGCAGTTCGCCTCCCCAGCTGGTTGAGGAAAGGGCACATACGTTTGTCAAGAGTATAGCAAATGCAACTTTATGGTAATGGCAGATGGAGAGCCAATGTTGCACATCGGGTAGTGCACACCTGCTCACAGGTGATGCAAACAGAAGATGAAGGTTGAAATGTGAATGTAAGCCTACCTCCCTGCATAGCTTGCAATATACAAAGTGGCATCTGGTGTTGTCTAATGCACATTTTTAGCCATATGATTCAGGAAGGCACTTTGGTAAAGGGAATGGGCCTGTAATCTGTTGTATACAACATGCATCATCAGCTTATTGTATATATTATTTTGCCCTTATATTGTATTCTACTTTTATGATTCCATTTTCTGCATTGTTTTGCATATTGTGTCTGACTTTTTGCCACTGTATCTATTTTTTGCAATCTTAGTATTATCAGATTTCTTCTTAGATAACTTGGGCTATTTGCTTGTGTCGTTTTATATGGTGCAGTCCACCCTGAGTTTCCATAAGAAAGACAAGCCATAAGTAATATAAATAAATATTATACATGTGTACAAAAACTGCAACAGAGGCTGAAAGGTAGTTTTAGGCACCTGAAAACACTGATTTTTAGTAGTTTCTGGATTAGGTTGCCAGCTTCCTGCCAGCCTGAAGCTCTGTCCCTACATCTCATCAGATGACTGGCGAGGGGGACTTACCAGGAGCCGAAACGACCAGGCTATGTTGGCAGCAATATGGCAATGTCATTTCCACTGTGTTCCAGAAGGGACATCATCATGTCAATGATGTCACAAGAATGTTCTGCTCTTTGAGAGGGGGGGGGGAATTCTATGGTAGAAGTCATTTTGACCATAGAGTTTTTACCAGAACATCACAACATGATGAAGTTACTTCTGGTACATGCTGGAAGTGATGTCACCACATTCCTGGTGACCTAGTGGCCTGGACCTTCCTCCCACCTCTGGAGAATCCCCCCATGCACCAACAATTGCCAGGAGGGACCTGTAAACACTACTTTAGACCTCCAAGAGACATTTGTTTTCTCTCTGAGGTATTTGGGTTTCATGTTGAGATGAAAGGCAGAGCAAGAGAAAGAAGACTTGGTTCTTATATGCTGCTTTTCCCTACCCGAAGGAGGCTCAAAGTAGTTTACAGTCGCCTTCCCTTCCTCTCCCCACCACAGACACCCTGTGAGGTGGGTGGGTCTGAGAGAGCCCTGATATTACTGAAGAAGAAAAAGAGTTGATTCGTATAGGCCACTTTTCTCTACCCGAAGGAGTCTCAAAGCGAAGGAATCTCATCAGCTGCAAAAGACAAGAGAGTTTATTCTTTTCTAGGAATGCCAATACATTTGGTAGCTAGTTAAATGCAGGCTTTTCAGTCCTGAAAGACTATCTGCATTTATCAAAATTCCTTCTGGACAATGATTAATGTTGCTGTATGGAGTAGAATAGGAAAGGTTGAGAAGATACCTCTGCCTCTGAGCATCTGCAGCACAAGATTATGAAACATCCCTTCCTGCCCCCTCCTCTTTTTGAATTTCTCTTTTTTGGTCAAAAATGGAATTGATTAGTAACAATTTCAAATTTCTACAAAGAAGTAAGGAAAGGAGGTGTTGGGTTTAAGGGAGAACATGGGTAAGGAGGAATTAAATATTTCCTCTTAGCAGCACTACTGGGGCCTACCTTAGAAAAGGCCTTTATGGAAAGCAACTCCATGCTCGCAACCTCCTCAGATCCATGTGTAAACCCCAAATGATTTTGGAATCTGTAGTACTGTGAGGAAGAGAAGGTGTTCAGCAAGGATCATCACAAAAATAGTCTCCAGTGCTTCTTTGGAGATGCTGCTAATATTAAACTGGTTTAGACCCCCACTGGGGAATGCTTTGTTTCTCCAGACATAAAGCAAATGTCATTTCTTAATACAGAATCATGACTAAACACTATATTTCACTGCTAGCCAGAGAGATTTCTTAAATCATGCCCATTGATTCCAGTGTGTATATTACACGGAGGCTACAGCAAGATATATATATATATAAAAGTCTCTTTGGGAGCTGTTTTGTTTTCTGCACTAAACAGACATATGCCTGTATGGTGGTGTGTGTGTGTGTTTTTCCCCCCCTCCCGGCTGTACCTCAGTGCCTGCTTTAATAATATACGTGATCGGAAGCCTCAGGGAAGAAAGAAAACACCCCCTCCAGTCATTTCTCCAGTCAGAGTAGTTCAGCAGTGGAATAGGCTGCCTAAGGAGGTGGTGAGCTCCCCCTCACTGGCAGTCTCCAAGCAAAGGTTGGATACACACTTTTCTTGGATGCTTTAGGATGCTTAGGGCTGATCCTGCATTGAGCAGGGGGTTGGACTAGATGGCCTGTATGGCCCCTTCCAACTCTATGATTCTATGATTCCATGATTCTTGGTGAGAGGAAGCAGCCTCACATCTAAAGGTGTAAGGCCCACTGAGGAAGGGAAGGCTGCCCGAGCCTATGGTAGAATAGGGTTGTCGGCTCTGGGTTGGGAAATACCTGCAGAAAGAGGAGTTATTACACTCAGGAAAGGCTACTCACCTTGGTTGTTCTCACAATCTTCATTTGAGAATCAAGCTTGTTGGGCAACACATTCAGCCAGTGTGAACAAAAGGGGTCAGCCTAGATGGCGATTATTTTGTCTATTTTTATCTATATCACACCTTTCTCCCCAATGGGGCCCAAAGTGGCCCCATCATTCTCCCACTGAGAATATTGTTGGCTAAGTTTAAAATATGTGTGAAAGAGTGGGACACCAAGCTGTTTAAAAGAATAAAATAATTTTATTTCAAATAGAAACAACAAAGAGAGATAGAGAGCCCTTGCTGACTGTCTAACTGTTCTGCTGTCTTAATTCAGTCTGTTTTAGAGGCAAGCGGTACATTAGAGGAGAGTATTTGGAAAAGATCAGGAAGTTCTGATGCTTTTTGTAGGCTATCCTTCGTATGCTTTTGAGTCATGCATTCAACAGGTCTTGCATATTCCAACACATTATCATGTGGCCATGTGCATTTGAAGGTGCTCTTACCACTCTGTCAGAGTTCAGGTTAACAAACAGCTTTCAGGATCACAGTGGGGAGAAACTGCATCACCTCCATAGCTTCTAAGCCAAAATATCTTGGAATACCTTTGTGTGTCCCCAATAACCTTAGGGTACTAATGCATGCAATGAACCAAAACTAAGCCTCTTAGTCATGAAACAATACCACAGGTTTGGGAACAAGAAAAAAGAATAGATGGGTGGCAAACAGATTAAAAATCAAAACTCAGGTTTGTTCAAGTTTAGCCATATAACAAAACAGCATGGGAGGGATTAGTTTCTCAGATGCCAGATGATACAAGCATCAGGTCTAATTGTGCTGAACACACAGATGGGGAAACAGGGAGGGAAAGAGGTGGGGCAACCTCCTGCAGCCCGGCATGAAACCTCCAGTGCGTAAACGGTCCAGGAGTCTCCCTTTGATGCATCTGTGTAGGGATCTGAGCAACAAGTATACCCAAAATCAAAAAGAGCTGGTCAAATGCTATATGCCAAATGGGAAATCTGCAATCTGAAAAAAGTCTTCAAGTATGGGAAAAGTGCCATGAAGGAAATGTTCCATTCCCCCGTCCCTGGGCAATTGGGTAGGTGGAAGTAGAAAGGATTTATGTTTATTTGGGCTTGAGAACAAGGAGGCAAAGGCTGGGGACAGATGTGAGACACTGAGATAAGTTAATAAGAGCCTAAAAATGGAAGGAGCCATTCCAGATTCCAATAGTAGAGTGGAAGATGGAACAGAGGGGGCTGATCCCAACATGTGTACAATTAGGGTTGACAAGCTCCAGGAACTCTTGGGATTTAACTGATCTCCAACGACAGAGATCCATCCCCCTGGAGCAAATAGCTGCTCCAGAAGTTGGAATCTGTGGCATTCTACCTGCTGGAAGTCCCTCCCCTCTCAGACTCCACCCCCTCAAAATCTCCAAGAATGTCCTAACTTGGCACTAGTAGGCTGGTGTCAAGGAATTGATAAACCAGACTGGAGTAGTAAATTCATGAATGAGAGCTAAACTAGATATTACCTTTTTAGAACAGAACTCAGTCATTTATGGTGTGAGGGTATCATCCTTATTGGGCCTGGAGTGCAGTGAGACAAGGCAATCTTGTGCCCCCAAGAGCTGAAAGGCCTATTGTTAAGTGGCCAAGTTCAGGTCTAAACTGCCATGGGCATCCATGGGTCTGACCAATGGCTATTATAACATTGAGATTGGTCCTGAGTCAGGTGTGGTCCAGCTTTCTTGTGCATTCTATACTGAGGAGGACTCAACTTCACTTGTTCTCAATGTCAAACAGTGAAGAATGCAAATATGAGGCAGAAATATGGAAGGGAAAGGGCAAAATGGAGGCCATAGGTTAAGAAACACACACAAATGTGGGAGGGAGTTCCACATAAACAAATGAGGGATGGAGGGCCACACACACACAAATGTAGGAGGGAGGTCCACAGGTACAGTCCCTGGGAATATAAGAAAAAGCAAATGATCTTTGGAATTTTTTAACATTCCTGTAAAGCATCTCATATGCAGAGAACTTTCTAGAAAACAAAAGCTGTGCACTTTCAAATACACTCTGCAGCTAGCAGCCCCCCCCCACCCAGCATTTCTTTCCTTTGCCATGCCATAAATAAAATAAGCAAGCAAAAAAAAAAAAAAAGAGGAGAGAGAAAACTAACCAGAACATACTTCAAAAATGTGTCAAAAAATGCTCCAGTGTTACACAGTGATCAGGGGAGCTAACACATTTTGACAGAGTATATCATTTTATGTACACTGAGCCAAACATTTTATTAAAACAAAATACATCCATTTGAAAAACATGTTATGCATGCTTTTCCCCAAAGAGCCTTCTGAAAGAGATGTTCATAGAATTGGTGTGCGACTCGATGAATGCTCTCGAGCCAACAAAGAAGAACTATAATTTGCAATAGGGTTAGGGCAGGGCACTGTGGTATGCTAACAGCACGCACTTAGGAAAGAAGGAGATGCAATGTGTTGACTTGGATGCGATCACCTTATTACACGTATACTGGGCTGATCACAAAAAAACCCACTGAAGAACACCTGTCTGAATTCACGGATTCTTTAAGTTGAACCTGCATTGAGTAGGAGGGTTGGACTAGATGGCCTGTATGACCCTTCCCAACACTATGGTCAATTCCACACTTTTTAAAAAATACACCAGTGAAATGGCATAGCACTAAAAATTATCATTCCTCACCTTCTAGCTCTCTCGCTTTCATCTGCTGCCTTCTCACGCTCCTTACACTTCGCATGCCTGCTTCAAATAGCGGAAGAGAGCGACATGCTTTACATGTGACTATCTTCCATCTGTCAATCAAGCCAGACAGTGAAATCCCCTTTCTTCATGCTTTAAAGGGTCCACCCCTTATGGAATCATGAGACTGTAATCTTTAAAAAAATAATCTCATTCCTGATTTGGGGGTGGTGGGGGAGAGACTTTAGAGAGGCATGCTTTGTGGTTAAACTGTGGGGGATTTTTTTTTTTTGCTTTGCCTGCATGATTGAATGCTTATTCATTGCTCCAGGCAGTTTGCTTTTAAAAAGCAAAAAAACCCCATCCTCAAGTGAAGGTAGGCGGGTGTGATGGTGGTACATTGGAGGCGAGGATAGTGCTACGTCAACTCCATACATTTCCTTAGCATGTGGCCTGCTGGATGTTCTCCTTTAGAAGCTTCTAAGCCACTTGAAAGCTCACGTCTTGAATAAATCTTTGTTGGTCTTAAAGCTGCTACTGGACTCTGAGTTTATTATATTTATAAATGGTTTGCATGAGGGATAAGAGGGGGTACTTATTAAATTTGCAGATGATACTAAACTGGGAGGGGTAGCAAACACAACAGAAGACAGAATCAGAAGACAGGATGATCTTGATAGGCTCGAGAAGTGGGCTAAACTGAATAAAATGAAATTCAACAGGGACAAATGTAAAGTTCTGCATTTCGGTAGGAAAAACCATGCATGCCAATATAGGATGGGGGAGACTTGTCTTGGCAGTAGTATGTGCAAAAATGATCTAGGAGTTTTAATAGACCATACATTGAACATGAGTCAATAGTGTGACTCGGTGGCTAAAAAGGGAAATGGGATTCCTCGGTTGAGAAACTCTGCTTACTGAACTTCACCATCTGCTTTAATACACCAAAACCACCCACCCCCTAAGCTTTGCAAAACAACCAATTTTGCCAAGCTTTGCAAAACAATCCGTTATGGGAACACAGGGCAACAGCGAGCTATTTGAATGCAAGAAAAACAATCTCCCTCCAGTGGGACCTAAGTAAGGTCAAATTTTCCTGATGCAGCATCGTTAGCTTTATCTTATTCCTCCTCCTCCTCCTCCTCCTCCTCCTTCAGTTGGAGCTATCGCACCTAGGACCATGTGGAAGGAGGTAAAGTGCAGTCAAGCAGAGGAAGAGGAGAAGGGAGAGAAAGGAAAACGAAAAGGTCAGGGGGAAATGTAAATGTCAGAGACAGAATTTTAGAAATCAAGATACTTATTGCTTTGAATGCCACAGCAATCAATACTGTTTAGCAAAAAACAGCATCTTTGTTTCTGGATCAAGGATGCCACTGCAATGGCAGGCATCGGAATGCTCCCAGCAATCTCCTCGTTTGAGTTCATGGGAAAACTACTTGAGAGATTCTGAGATTGTCCAGTTTGGGTAGGTAAGTCAGCTTCTGCAAATCAGCAGAGTTTTCAACATCTCCAAAGACAGTGAATGCAAGGGAGACAATATTACAACACTGTTTTGACTACATGACTGATGGAGATTCCGCAATGAAAATCCCACTTTTTTTTTTAAGGAGAAGTGTGCATTCAGTGAGTTTGTGGCATTATTTATGGGTAGGTATCTATGAAACATGGCTTAGAGAAATCCTAAAGAGACTAATTGGATAATGTCAAAGCAATTGAAAAGAGTTTTCTGGAAACAACGGCATGTTTGGGCCATCAGTGTAAAGATGTACATGAAACTAAAAGTGCATTGTGAATTCCATATGTAATCATTCAAGCCAAGAATGACTTGTATCTCTGGAGGGTAACAAATCCAAATTATATTTCCTCCAAATGGCGGATCCAAATCAACATCGTTTTCAGGCCTTGTTGTGGTGTCTACAGCAGCGTTATGCTTTCTGTTGTCAGGTGCTGTTCCTCTGGAGCAATGAGTGATGGTGTAGGTGCCATAACGAAGCAGTTACGTGACTGAAACGGAATTCACCAGCCAGAAGACTTTTCTCATATTTACACCAAATGGCTTTCTAACAAAACATATCTCTGATTCTTTAAAATGAGAGCCTTCTCCAGCCTAGTTAACCAGTAAAGTGATTGGGGAAAACAGGCAAATGCCAAGATGAGACAAAGCCATTTGGTGTAAGGTAAAGAGCCTCTTGTGGCACAGAGTGGTAAGGCAGTCGTCTGAAAGCTTTGCCCATGAGGCTGGGAGTTCGATCCCAGCAGCCGGCTCAAGGTTGACTCAGCCTTCCATCCTTCCGAGGTCGGTAAAATGAGTACCCAGCTTGCTGGGGGGTAAAAAGGTAATGACTGGGGAAGGCACTGGCAAACCACCCCGTATTGAGTCTGCCATGAAAACGCTGGAGGGCGTCACCCCAAGGGTCAAACATGACTCGGTGCTTGCACAGGGGATACCTTTACTTACCTTTACCTTACACCAAATGGCTTTGTCTCATCTTGGCATTTGCCTGTAGAGTGTTTTCCCCAATCACATTACTGGTAAACTAGGCTGGAGAAGGCTTTCATTTTAAAGAATCAGAGATATGTTTTGTTAGAAACGTTCTTGCTGTCAATCATGTCTTTCTTGTGGTCAGTGTCAATATGGCAGAAAACCAAATGAGAGGGAAACAAGAGTGCTTCCCCCTTAAATAAAACCTTTGGCTTCACATCCTAGCAAGATAAAACATGTCCAGCCTCTTTGGAGAAGAGGCAGAATCTGTGCTTACATTTTGTATAAGGTAGAAAGGCTACTGGACCACTTGCCAGGCCCCTAAAGAGCTAGAATTGGCTCTTCTTCCCCATTACCTCTCCTCACTCCTCTCAATAGGCAGCCAGCCTGCTTTGCAGAGCAAAAACTATTTCACCAGCTTTCCAAGGAAATAATTCGCAAGTGCAGGGGCAGGCCAAAGTGAAACAATTCAGGGGAAACCTGATTGTGCCTGAGTTCGTCCATTCCTGTGTAATGAAGCAGTAACCCCATTGGCACTGAAGGGAAAGAATGCATGCAGCCTGATTCACCCATTCATGACAACAGAAGAGACACAACTCTCCCTTTCTCCTGTAGCCGCTGTAGATCTTTGGCTGATTTGGCAATGTGGGCAGGACGTGGGGTGGCCACTAGCCCATTGTCATGGCAACAAGCCATTTCTGCGAAGCCAGGAAGTTCTGGATGTTGGAATAGGCTATATCTGGTGTACAAAAGAAGAAGAGAAGAAGACCATGCAGGGGGCAGCAAGACGACTGTTAGATAAGATAGTGAGTTCAGGACCTTCTTTCCTGTTAAGTGTCATTCCTTGTTTGCCTCTAGATTGCTACTCTTAGTCCCATGTTCCAGTATATCTCTCACTCTCTCTCTTAGGCATGTAGTCAGCTCCTATCTCTCTCTCTCCTTTGCACTATCAAGTATGGTAATTCCTGAATAAACCTCTACCTACTCTTCAATCAGGGTGTGCAACCTCACTGCCTTATTTACTCTGCTAACACTGGGTGCCTGTCTCATAAGGCTATTCCCTGCCTCAAAGGACAGATTTCGGCTCTTCTCCAGGGAGTCCTTCCTCCTCATGAGGTGGCCAAAGTGAGAAGGAAGGACTCCCTGGAGAAGAGCCTAATGCTGGGAGCGATTGAGGGCAAAAGAAGAAGGGGATCGATTTAGTCCAGGCCAAAGACCACACCAAGTGGCTTCCATTTTGCATGACTTGGAAGTACTCATCTCTATTCACGGGTTCTGTACATTTATTGCAGGCATTCATTCCATGGGCATCTTCTTTTCCACTTCTGACCAGATTTAACCTCGTTGTGCTGATACGATCTGACAGCTCACAGCCTGCAGTGGGATGGCTGCTGGCCACAGGAGCTCTTTTAAGGAAAATGGAAGGTTAACCAGATGAACAATTGGTTCCAGTAATGCCAAAATCACTTACAACCTGATCCTATAGCTACCCAGGGCGGCCAGGGCATGCAGAGAGACTTGTGCTCTAACAGATGCAAAAACCTCATACCAAACTGTAACCCTGACCATGCCAGAGGAGTAAGAAGTGTTGGGGTGATGAATACTGTTTGAAGAAAATCCCATTCTTCACTCCAGCCCCCCAAAAACGAACACTATTGTAAAACCAGTTGGAAGAATTCCATGGTACAGTTCCAAGTCCTCATGATCAGTATATTTCCATGGAAAAATCTGACCTCTGGTTCAAACTTCCAGCTGTGCAGCAGTTCACTAGCCATTGTTAGTGTGTGTGTGTGTGTGTGTTTATGTGTGTGTGTTTAACCTTAAGCTCTAGGGATACACTGATGTGAAAGTAAAGTTAACCAACTAGCACATTTGAGAAGGAAAATTCAGTACAGCCAAACAGAAAAATGAAGTGAAAGTAACCATGGAATTGATTCATATCAAGGTGGCAATGCTGGCATTGTACAACACCAGGTTGATTAACAAGGCCTCCTTCCTGCGAGACTAGATCACAGGCAGGAGGTAGACCTGGTGTGCTGCCCTTCTGGGCTGCACCTCCATGGCTGGGTGGTTGTGCCAGAACAGAAAGCTTGCCAAAGTCCAGAGTCCAGTCCAGGAGGTCGGGAACAAAGGGAGTCAGAGTTCACAGCAAGTGGGGCGGACAGCTACCTGGTTACATTTGCCAGATATTTGGAAGCTGTCACTGGGTAGTTAGAGCAGAGTCACCTGAAACACACCCCTCCAAGATGGAGGTCCTGTGGCTGGGCATGAAGGTGACAGATCAGGAAGCACACCTACCCATGCTGTCTAGGGTGCAGCTTAACATCTCACCCTCAAATGTGGGTGTGATCCTGGATGCTTCCCTTTCAATGGAGACCCAGGTCACAGGAGAACTCTGTATGACATTTATCCACCTGTGCCAAGCGAGGCTACTAGTGCCCTATCTGTCCTTAGACTTCTTGGCTACAGTCATCCATACAGTGGTCACCTCCAGATTGGTCTTCTGTAACTTGTTCTATGTGGGCCTTCTCTTGTCCCTGACCCAGGAACTACAGCTGGTACAGAATGCAGGTGATAAGGTCTTTACAGGTACATATTGGAAAACCCATATCCAGCCTGTGCTGAGGCTGCAGTGTTGGCTGCCAGTTATAGCCCAGATAGCCCAAGGTTTTGAGGCTAATCTTCAAAGCCATCTGCAGTCTGTTGTGGGGAGATGAAGCGAAGGCAATTGTAATCCACTTTAAGATTCCTTCGGTTAGAAAAAGTGGCATATAAGAACCAACTCTTCTTCTTCTTCTTCTTCTTCTTCTTCTTCTTCTTCTTCTTCTTCTTCTTCTTCTTCTTCTTCCCCACCACGAACCATTGTGTGGGAGTGGTAGGCTATAAATAAAATAATCAATCAATCAAAGCAAAATGTGGGGGGCAGGGGAAAATAAAGAAGAAATTCAGAAGGTTGGTTTGGATCCAATCTCTTTTTCAATGAGTTCAAAAGGGGGCAGCAAGTACCCTTTATCCAACAAAAACACTATACTGGCACTGCCAAAGCCACATGATACCATGACAGTAATAAGGAGAATTGGGGAAGATTAAACAAAAAAACTGGCAGGATCTAACTTGATCCTATTTGCAAAATGCAGAAGAAAGAAGAAGAAGAAGAAGAAGAAGAAGAAGAAGAAGAAGAAGTAGAAGAAGAAGAAGAAGAAGAAGAAGAAGAGCTCTAGATTGCACTGTTCCATTTCTTCTCCCTCCCTCTTCCTCTTCTGGCCCATGTTTCCATCATTCAGGATCCGGTATTAATTCATTGGGCGTAAAGGGCAGTAAATTTAAAGTTAATAAAAGAAAATGTGGAACACACTTTCCTCATGCTTTGCAGAAGTCACTGAGAGAGAAGGTCAAGACGACAAATGCTCTCACCGGATTTGGGAAAGGGCTGAATAATTTTATGGCCCCTGTGAAAGCGTGTAGCACTCTTGCAAGCTAGGATAATTATCAGAGTAATCAAATTTCTTATGCTGCAGTATGTAAGCTGGCCACCTTACTGTTTGTACACCACTTAATATTATCATATTCATTGCCGGTGGCATTTATGTCCACCCCTCCGCCCTTGTACAGAAGCCTATTTATATAAATAATAAAAATTAATATATGAGCATTTGTTAGCGTTGTAGGAATGGGATAGTTTATATAGTCACAGGAAGTAAGGAAGGGCAGTCGGCACAATGAAAAGCCAGGAAATTAATTTTTTCCCTCCCCTTTTATAACCCCATTTCTGCCCTTCATCACTTCAGCACACATCTATCATTTGTCAAAATGGCACTCTTACAAAGGATTGTAAACTAAGCTCTATTTGTGTTATATTTGTCGGAAGCCCAAAGATGCTGAGTCCAACTCCTTCATTCCCCCAAATCTGTCTCCCGTTGGGCATCTGAGAGTGAACTGACCCTCATATGCACCCCACAATCCCATGGAAGAAAGTCTTATTGATATCTGAATTGACAACTGAGGTTCAAGGGGATAGATAGGCTGTTTTGGCAAAAAAATTATCATTGGCTGTATTTGGATGCGCGACAAAGTTTACTAATGTAACATAATTAATTTTTGCTATACATTTCCACGGTCATGTAAGGAGTTCCTAGTCTAAAGAAGAGTGCTTGCACTCAAAAGCTCACGCCCTGAATAAATCTTTGTTGGTCTTAAAGGTGCTATCATTGATATCTGTGAGCCTTATTCATTTCTGGTAGCATCTTCAGCGTCATTAGATACTGCCTGTAGAAAGTTTGTGGAAAGGAGATTAATTGTTTTTGTAATTTTTATAACATTACCCCCCAAAAAAGTGAAAATGCAATAAACAAGAACAATATTGGCGGTTTGCCAGTCAATGAATATGTATGGGGAAATCCTGGCATTAGCCATGCAAAATGAATGCCCACTGATGGGAAGTAAAAATATGGTTTTCACTCAGAGCATGAAATTCTCATAAGCCTTTTGAGAAGGGGTAGAGGATCCACAGATGAGTAAACAGGAGATTAGTCATCTGTACGGCATGCTATAGCAATTAGAGTTTCATTTTAAAAAAATTGAAAGCCATAATTTAATATAAATTGTCTTTCCTAACCTTGAGCTTCCTCGAAATATGAGTTAGGTGGACTCAGAAGGAAGTATCTATTTCTATCATCCAAAGCCCTGTTTGGTCATTCTGATTTAGGTACTCCAGCTTCAAATAAAGCAGTGGTTCTCAACCTTCCTAATGCCGCGATCCTTTAATACAGTTCCTCGTGTTGGGGTGACCCCCAACCATAAAATTATGCAAATGTTCTTTCACAGAAATTAAACCCAAACTGACCAAGAGCGTTCATGATTTTATATAAATTGGGTTTTCCCAGGGTTTCTCAATCCAGTTCTTTCTCTTGTCCCACCATGCCAATCTCGCTCTTTTCCGCTGCTCCAGACAAACACTCTATCTCAGTCTACCCCGCAAGTCTGTTATATAGATGGTGTCCCCCACCCCAAGCTGCTTGCCCTTTCACAACCCCAGAAGGGTCCCGCCCCCCAACTTGAGAACCACTAACATATAGTGAGAAAAGGCCATCCACAATCCTCCCGATCCATCATCTGGTATGAATACGCCAATATGTATACTTTCCAGCTTTGGTACCTTCATATACTCTCAAAAATCTGGGTTTCTCATGACACATACTAAATCTGGAAAATATGTATATGGCCTTTTTTTCGTGCAAAATGGTGGCACGTGATCAAGAGAGTTGCACGTGGCACAATCTTCCTTTAGGCATGGTGAGATCACCAAAATTATTGCACTTGGAACAGGGTTCCAAGTTCATTGTTATGATTCTACCCCTCATCCCTCTGCTGTTATTGCTTTCTCTGCATTCTCCTCTATGTCCTCTCCTTTTCTCAGGCATTCACCTTCTTACCAAATGATTGTTCCTGAGTGCTATTTTTCATCTCTTGCTATCCCCCGCAAATGGCTTTATGCATGCTATGCTGTGCACTTATTCAGTTGCCTGTGTTCTACTTTAAGAACCGATTACGAGAGTCTCATCTTCTTTATTCTTGCCATGCCTTCTCGATGCTCTGTTTGACTTCTTTGATCCTTTCCCTATTCATATGTATTGTGTTTTTATTTGAAAGGCCATCGTAGATGCCAAAGATCCGTTATTAGTTGTTTTCTACATTTCCTATTAGCTAATAGGTAGCCAGAGGTGGCTGCTTTGAAGAATAGCAGATGATGGTAGCCTTCCACCCACCCACCCCCAAAAAGCTGCAGCCCACAGTCTGAGAGGCAAAAGATGGGTTCAACTTCCTTTTCTTACATTAGTGTTGCCAGGTCGCCCTGGCCACTGTTGGGGAGTGGGGGACAGGGCTGCCAGCCCCAGGCTTGGAAACTCCCGGAGATAAGAGAACGGAGCCTGGAGAGGACAGGGAGTTCAGTGGGGGTACAATGGCATGGAGTCCACCCTCCAAGGAAGATGAGCTGTGATTCTGTAGATGAGCTGTAATTCTGAAGGATTCTCGAATTCTCCCCCCCCCCCCCGGAGGCTGGCATTCCTCTCTAAAGTTTCAGAGAGGCTATTGAAATCATGGGATTGGATACCATCTCCCACAGAGACTCTTCCCAAGTCTTCCAGCGCCTGGTTGACATTTGGGCAGAACTTCTGTTCCTATGGCTGGTCATGTCCAGAGGTGTGAGCCATGAGCAGCCAAGAGTAGGAGCCCCAACACTTGTGGCTTTCAGCCAACAGCCTTAAGCAAGCTGCCTCAGAGAATTTGAGGCCAGGCTATAAGTTAGAATTGTGCCTTTTTTTCTTCTTTTAAATGATTTTTTTCTAGTTTTCGTAACTTGCTTAGAGTCCCCAGTGCAGAGAAAAGCAGAGTATCAGTCTCAAAATCAATATTTTTTTCTCCATATTTCTAGTTTGCCTCGAGCTCTTTTGTTTTCTCTTAATCTTACCCAGTTAGGTCAACATTCTCCCTTTTCCCATTCCTTTGGTTGATGAAAGAGTGACCCTACTAGCTGAGGCTTCTTCATTTTCTTATTCTGTGATGCCTTACATATTGTTGATAGTAGTCATGGCAATTGAGCCATGGGAATTTCCTATGTTTGTAACTTTTACTAGCCTAGAATGTTGCTGATGAGTCTTCCAAATAGCGAAAGGGTCCAATGGCTGGATGTAGTAGTAGAAGAACTTGATTCTCTTCACAGCAACCAAATGTGGTCATTCACCCAATTACTAGTTGGAAAGAATACAGTTGGATGCAAATGGGAATTCAAGATAAAGAGATTACACGATGGAAGCATTGGCAGATACAATGCATGTTTGATAGCAAAAGGATATACCCAGAAATATGGAAGTGACTTTACTGACACATATGCACCTGTTATCAACTGCACATCAGTCCGAACACTGTTCATCATAGCTGCATCAAGAAAGATGGCAGTAGAGCAAGTGGATGTGCAGTGTTTCTCAATGGAGAATTAACAGAAGAAATCTACATGGAAGTACCAAGTGGGTGTGAACAGTGTCCAAACTGCACAAAAGTCTCTATAGATTTATTTAAGCAAGCATCTAGAGCTTGGAATGAGGAGCTCAAAAGCCTACTTGAGGAACAAGGATTCAAACTAGGAACAGCAGAACCTTGTCTGTACTCCAGAATTAAAGATGAACAATATCAATATAAACTAGCTTCTGAACAAAGAGTAAACAAAAGAGATTGTTGAAAATATAAATAAACATGTTGAAGTCAAGCAACTAAGTGATATCAGCACCTACCTTGGAATAGAAGTGGAAAGGACCAGAGATGGTGAATTTCTACTAAGCCAAAAACATAAACAATAGACTTTGCCAATTCAATGGACACTGAGAAAAAACAAGAAGTTGGCACTCAACTAGATATAGCTTACATGTCCTTACCTGATGGAAAACCACTGAATAACAACAAGGCATACAGATGAGCCATTGGAAAATTGTTATACTAGAGTAATGTTACCATACCTGACATTACAGCTGCAGTAGGGATCTTGAGCAGAAATGTCAACTCTCCTGATCATTATGACTGGAATGCTGTAAGAAGGATGGCGAGATATCTCAACAAGAACACTGACGTAAAGTTGAAGGTATCACCATGTAAAGAACCACAACTAGTGGGATATATGGATGCAAACTGGCATGAAGTCAAGTTTGACAAGAAATCTACAAGTGGCTATGGAGGAAACCTGATCAGCTGGACCAGTAAAAGACAGCATCTGATAGTTGGGTCAACTGGGGAAGCCAAAGGTATAGCAACTTTCAATGCCTGCAGTGAATGGATAGTAGTTCTACTGAAGGACTCTGGTATAGATGAGCCTAAATCAATCACAATGTATGCAGATAATGCAGCCTGTATTACAATGACCAAAGGTGAGAATATGAAGAACTGGATGAGGCATGTCACGATCAAGATTGCAGTTGTTAAGAGAGAAGTTAAAAGAAGGACTCATTAATGTCGTATATTGCCCTACTGATAATATGACTGTTGATGTGCTGACCAAACCTTTGGATAGAAATAGATTTGTGAATTTTAGAGATAAGCTAGGATTGCTTGAAGTCATTTCTCCTTCCTGCCTTTGTCTTCTCTGGGGCTGTTTTGGGCGGAAAGGGAGATCCATCTTGGAGTTGAACAATGTAACAGCTAGGATTTCTAGGGTTGTGCGATTCGGCAGCCGAAGTGGCCGTTCCTGCCTGTCGCAGCCAGCGCTGCGCTGTGGGGGGAGGCAAACATACGGGCACGGAGCTCTGCATCTGCGTGTGTGCACCCGCCATCACACCACAACCTGCGCCTCCCCCTTCTCCCGTGGCATGGTGTTGGCCACCACTGGGAACACTCGCTCCGGCTGCCGAATCGCACAACCCTAGAACTTAGGAGCTCCACCATGAGCTAAAGAAATCTATGCATTTCCCTACCCTGGTAGTCCAGTAAAATCCTTTTAATACTTTAATACTTCCTTGTCTGGTCTCATCATTTATACATTAACTCTGCTACTTTTAAATTACAATATACCCAACAAATTGGGTATGAATAAGCATGAGAAAGCAACACAGTACGCAAAGTTCCCAAAGCCTCTGTCATAATATGAAGAGCAACACTATTATGTTCAAGGGGCTTCACCCCACCCAAAAAGTTCCCTCTCTTGCTCTTCTATAGTGATGTAATTTCAAAGAGATATCAAGGGTGGGAAGATCTATCCCTTACAAAGCACCACATTTAGCTGCCATCCCATAAAAAAGTAAGTAAGGAGAGATTCCTTCCACACAAAGCACTTCATACTCTAAGGTTCTGTAGAAAGGTTCACACTATCTGAAATGGAAGATGTAGGTACTTCACCTCTGTGTGTGAAGCTGATGATACTGAATTAAGGGCTTTGCAAAAGGCACTTGACTCTGTTCCACCACGAGGAAATAACAGTCTCTCTTTCACCACAAAGTGAATAGCAAGTGATCATTTTTGATGTAAAGTAGTGTGACATGGAGCAATACAGGTGTTTTCACTTAAGCCCGTAACAAAGTGGTAGAGAATATCTGATGCCCATTCAGGCAGCTCAAGTGCCACAACAATTGCTGAATGATTTTAGCTGCATGTAGAAAGGAAAATGTATCTTTTCCCAATGATAAGTTACATAGTACTTCTTTGATAACGGAGAGGCACAAACAAGAAATGGATGAACAAGGGTGGCCATTGATCAACAAGAAGACAGTGAGAACTTCCATAGAACTAGTCTTGCTCCAAGTGAAATTGATCAGCACTAGATTCAGGACAGACTCAGGAAAACACAGATCAAGTCATTCATTTCTGGAATGCATTTCCACGCAAAGCAGTAGAGGTCATTGATTTGAAAACTTCAGGCAGCTGCATTGGTTGCCAATTGCTGCCCAGATCCAATTCAAGGTTTTGGTTTTAACCTTCAGGGCTTTACGCGGGTTGGGACCCGCATACCTGACGGACCACCTATCGCCCTATGCCCCCCACAGGGACATACGCTCTGCAGGGGAAAATCTATTGGTTGTTCCCGGCCCTAGGGAAGCACACCTAGCCTCAACCAGGGCCAGGGCTTTCTCTGTCCTGGCCCCTACCTGGTGGAATGAGCTCCCGGGTGACCTGCAGGCCCTGTGGGATTTGACATCATTCCGCAGGGACTGCAAAATGGAGCAGTTCCTCTAGGTCTACGGTTGAGGCTGGGGTCGGCAAAGTAGATCTAGTGCCTCCCCCAGGGGAGGTTGAAGTGTACATCACTCCTTCTCCATTTTTCCATCGCCTCGGTAGTAGGGGTGGGAGTGGGATATTTTTCCGCCATGTTGAGAGTTTTTAAGTCTTTTAATGGGGGTTTTAATGGGGTTTTAAGACTATTGTTACCCACCACGAGACTGTTAGGGAGTGGTGGGAAATTAATTGAATTATAAAAATAGATAGATAGATAGATAGATAGATAGATAGATAGATAGATAGATAGATAGATAGATAGATAGATAGATAGATAGATAGATAGATAGATAGATAGATAGATAGATAGATAGATGATAGATAGATAGATAGATAGATAGATAGATAGATAGATAGATAGATAGATAGATAGATAGATAGATAGATAGATAGATAGATAGATAGATAGATAAGAGATTATCCAAATTCAGGTCCGCCAATGGCTCTTCCCCTTGATGGCTTAATTGAGCCTCTGTTCAGAGGTACCATGCCACTAGGTACCAGCTGGAAGAGGGAAATTACTTCTGAACTTTCTGAACCATCTGATTTTTCATTAGGGAAAACAGAATACTGAATGGACTTCTGTTCTGATCCAAGGGGATTCTTCTTCCATTTTATGCTGATTTACCTTGATGTATGAGTGTACCTACTTATCTGGGCAAGTTTTGATCAAATATTGAAAAAGAACTCTGCTTATCAATCAGGCTATTCTGATTTCATATGAAATGTTGCTAATATCTGATATATACACATAGATTAACTGGATTAAGAAGTAAGCTTAACTTGATGTGGATACGTTTTTGCACACTGATGCTGGTGCTATTTATATTTACCTTTGCAAGCACGGATATTGCAGTTTTGCAGTTTGCTCCTGCAGCGATACAGAAAGACGTGTGACTTGAGGCTCTGCTGCCTAATTTTTTTTCATACTACACAAATGATACTTGGAGAAATGAAGTATGCTGTGATTCATCACTGGAGATTCTGTGCAGTGTTCTTTGTCCTTTCTTCTCAATGGGAGCTGATCCATAAAAAGTGTCAAAGACATTTTCATGAGATAACAAGAAAGTCCCCTCCTTTAAAATCAATGCTAACTGAAAGGTTATCAGCAGGTGAGAGGGTTATTTTTCTCCCAGACTTCCCCTCTCCTAATGAGGAAAGACTGGCTATAATTAAATTACTTTAATAGCATTTTAAAGAGGAACACAAACATGGAAGGATTCAAGAAGGGATGGAAAATAAACATAAACATCATCATTAATATTTCAAAGTACAAAGCACAGAATAAATAGCCTATGGAAATAATGAAAACACAAATTACCCATTCCAGAAATATGGTTAAACTTTGATGCAAAAGTCATAAAAATTTAATCTTAGTTTTCAATGGAAAGTAGTATTCCACACGCAATTAGAAACATTCAAATCTAAACTTGGTTGCAAGCAGGAGATTCTCTAGTGTGCACCCAAAATCCTTCATGGCTTACAGAACCGTCAGTAGTGAAAGACCAAAAAGTTGATTCCTAGCACAGGACCCCTGATACTTATTTCTGAGCTGGAGTCTCAAACATTTTATCATTAATCACTGCTTTATAACAGAACAAACTTATCACTATCATTGTTCCCTCCTAATGACAGCTTTTATGCTCTCCTGCACTCTTCCCAGCCTCTGATTCCATTGATCGAATTATGCTGGGACAAGAACAAACATAGGCATCCTAGCTGCTTTGGCTGACATTTGCTTAGGTGCTCTGAGGTCACAGTAGGTAGCCTTGGGCTAGGCAGCTACATGCTCAAAGGATCTTGAGAGACCTTGGACTTGTAATTCAAAAATCCTGAACAACTTTGCCTGCAATAATTCATAATACTAGATAATTTCATACGAGTTGTCATATTAGTCTACCGTAGAAGAAGAATAGATTCCCATTGATGTAGAAGGCGCTAGTAAACTCAGATCTAGCAATAATAGATCTTATATACTGCTTGTTGCTGTGTATGGTTGAAAGAATAGGTATTATTGAACAAAAAAGATTATTAGAATTGGATATACTGGATTTCTCCCGAATGGAGTGTGCACTAAAATCAAGGGAATATATAATAACAGAAGGATTTAATTGGCAATGATTTTTCTGTGTGCAACCTATGGAAAAATTTAAAGCAGATAAGAAAAATGTTTGGATCTGAAGATCTTAAAATTGTCCCTGCAAAAATATACAAACTTTTGCTGAAATAGGACACAGAAGATGAGCAGGTAAAATAACGTAAAGGTAAAGGTATCCCCTATGCAAGCATTGGGTCATGATTGACCCTTGGGGTGATGCCCTCTAGCGTTTTCATGGCAGACTCAATACGGGGTAGTTTTCCAGTGCCTTCCCCAGTCATTACCGTTTACCCCCCAGCAAGCTGGGACTCATTTTACTGACCTCGGAAGGATGGAAGGCTGAATCAACCTTGAGCCGGCTGCTGGGATTGAACTCCCAGCCTCATGGTCAGAGCTTTCAGACTGCATGTCTGCTGCCTTACCACTCTGCGCCACAAGAGGCTCGAGCAGGTAAAATATTGTGTGATAAAATAGACTAAGAGCTTTTGTTATAAAATACAAATGCAACAATGGGAAAAGATGTGGCTCTACACTCAGCCAATCTTAATGATTTTTTAAAAATAAAATGACATATAGATGGTATATGACACCAGCTCAATTGGGTAAAATCTTTAAAAATACAGCCAATAAATGCTGGAAATGTGAACAAATAACAGGAACATTTTGCTATATGTAGTGGACTTGAAGTAGAGCATAGAAATTTTGTATACAAACAAATGCATGCATGTAAAAGAATGTAAAGGTTAACCTATAACCAGATGCAATTATCTTATATTTGATAGATAAACATCTGGAGGACAGCTATGGGACTGTTTTTGTATATGACAATGGTTGCGAGATTCTTATAAACTCAGAACTGGAAATCTACAAAACTATCTACCTCAGAGGGCTTGCTGTTCAAGATGTCAGAATTTGCTGAAATGGCTAAATTTACACCACGGATTAGAGAGAAGACAACAGTTTCCTTTATGATTAATTGGAAACCTCTTATTGGCTTTTTGCTGGAAAGAGGAAAAGATAAATGACTGGCTTGTGCTTTCGAGACCAAAGGCAGCAAATGTAGAATTAATTTCAATTTCAGTTTTAAGAAGTGATCTTGGTATAAATTGGCAAGTCTGAAGCATAGATTATATTTTATGGTCTCATTGTCTGAGGACTCAAAAACTTATTGTAATGAAGTTGAGATGCCTATTTTTTGGTCTGTCCCTTGCCTCCTTTTTTGTGCCTTTTCTCCATTTTAAAAACTCTAATAACATTATTTGGGGGGGGGGGGAGATACTGTATGCTGCAGAATGGTTATTATAGGCTATAGAAGTTCATTTTGTGATTGTAAATTATTTTATAACCGGAGCAGTAGAAGACTGATCACAGCCCAGGTGGGACACATCTGTGCCACTCCACCCTAACCTCAGCCTAGAAGCCTCTACCATTGTCTCTACGCCCACAGACTCCCCTGTGTTGCTCTTGGAAACACCTCCCTCGCCTCAGTCAGAGGCTGTCAGAGGCTCCTTCACAGCAGGCCTGAAGGGACGGAGGAGGGAGAGAACTCACCAGCCACCGGCCAGCACTGTCAGTGGTCTGAGGCAAAGTGAGGGCAGTTGTTGGATGTGACTGTTAGGACAGCCCTGGCCTGTCCAAGCCTCCGTTCTCATCCCCCTCAGCAGCCCTACCGACCTCCTCTCCCTGTGGTGGTCAGGGGCAGACAGGCAGTGATGTGGTCAGATTGCCCCTAGGCGGGCTGGGGGGTGGGCTGTGTCACCTCCCTGTAGGTCCCAAGTCTGGGGGGGGGGCAGAGCCAGTCTCAAAAAGGTCACATCTTGCAGTAAAAAGTCCCCATCAAATGATCCCCATCTTAAAAAACAACAACAACAACAATATGAAGTGTTCTTTCATTGATGAGCAAGCCAAAATAATCCACCTTTTAAACCTGAAATTCTGTGGAGTGGAGGCCATCAAAGGAAGGTTGAATCATATGGGTCCATACGCCATTAGATACCTTGTGGGGAGACTGAATTATCCTTTGGCTTCTTGACCAGAATGGTTGTTACCACCCATTAGAAATTGCCTTCCAGAACTGGTGTCCAAAAGTTTCCAACTTTGTAATAAGCATCTATTGCATTGCCTACATTAGCTTGGACGATTCTGCATTAGAAGTTGCTTTATAGCCTTGGGGGGCTTTATTCAACATGCTCATTTTCTTCTTATCTTTTTAAACAAGTTTAATGAAACACATTTTTAATTAGTAACATGCTAATGAATAAACATAAATAGATCCAGGCCCCTGCACACCACCCTGGCGAACAAGCCCATCAATGTGAATATGGAAGATTAAAAATGATTTTGCAAAAGACAAACATGATGAATAAGTCATGGCCATCTCTGTTTGCAATGTACACAAACACAAAGCCCAGAGGGAGAGGGAGAGGCATTGAAGTTGGTTCTTGGAGAGGCTGGAGGATCTCCAACTCCAAGATGGTTTTTTATTGTTCTCATTTTTTTTTCTCCAATTCTCCTTCTCTTCATCATTTCAGGAGTGCAAAGAAATGGTCTGGTTCTTTTTATTACAGCTGTGAATTTGCTGAGTGATATGCAGTACAATAGATCATAATTCAGAAGCCAGCTCACAGGAAAAGATGAAAAAGTGCATTTCAGTCCATGGAGATGATTATTTTGCTGTGAGTTTAGAGTCAATGGTCATGAACACAACCTCAGTGCTTCCAGACATTTTCTTCCTGTTTCTCCATAGTGGTTATAAAGAACCCCTGGTGCTTCTCTTATTAAGACAGGAGGTTTCCAATACTCACTCATATAATAGAGCTTCGGCTCCAAATCTAGCATTAAAATATCTCTCATTAAAAAGATAGCCAGTTTGGTGTAGTGGTAAAGTGTGGCAGCCTGCAATCTGGAGACCCAGGTTTGATTCCCCACTGTTCCACATGCAGCTAGCTAGGGCAGAGTCTACGCTTACTTTCTTTATTCCAGTGTCAATCCTGTTGAATTCAGATCGCTTTGAACTCGGGTCTTCCTCTCCCCCCCTCCCCATTGAAACAGGAAAGTCTTCTGCACGTGGTTAGGGTAGTTCAGAAGGGGGGGGGAGCCAAGCCTCTTTCATTCTTTTCTTGAAGGGGGGGTGAGAGGAGCCAGGCAGGGAGCCTCTTTCTATTCTTGGGTGTAAACTGCACGGAGCTTTTATTCCAACCCCAGATCAATTCAGTCTCTGCCCTCTACACAGAATGCGGTTTCCGTTTGGATTTTGGGTGATTTTAATTTTCCTTCTGCAGCAAGAAGGACTGATCCCGAGTGTACCTACCTTTATTGTGCTATATCTCAGACTGCTTTTAAGCCTGAATATCCAGCTGGGAAAGAAAGCTCCAGATTGGGAAAGAAAGCTCCGTGGTAGAGAACCTCTGATAGGCTACACCTGGTCATGTGACATGCTTGCCTTAAAGGAGAAGCCCCTAATTTCTCTCAACTTCTGTCGGTCCTGGATTTTTCCTCCCTCCTCTGCCTTTTTCGATCCTCTCCCCCACCCTTCCAAGAAAAGAAAGAGGCTCCCTGCCTGGCTCCTCTCCCCCCACCCTTCAAGAAAAGAAAGAAAGAGGCTTGCCTCCCCCCCCCCTTCTGAGCCTCCCTAACCATGTGCAGAAGGCTTTCCTGTTTCAATGGGGAGGGGGGAAGAGGAAGAATCGAGTTCAAAGCAATCTGAATTCAACAGGATTGAAAATGGAATAAAGAAAGTAAGTGCAGACTCTGCCTTGGAGGGGAGGGGGAGAGGATAGAAAAAGGCAGAGGAGGGAGGAAAAATCCAGGACCAACAAAAGTTGAGAGAAATTAGGGGCTTCTCCTTTAAGGCAAGCATGTCACATGACCAGGTGTAGCCTATCAGAGGTTCTCTACCATGGAGCTTTCTTTCCCAAATGGATATTCAGGATTAAAAGCAGTCTGAGATATCGCACAATAAAGGTAGGGTCACTCCGGATCAATCCTTCTTGCTGCAGAAGGAAAATTAAAATCGCCCAAAATCCAAACGGAAATTGCATTCTGTGTAGAGGGCAGGGACTGAATCGATCTGGGGTTGGAATAAAGGGTCCGTGCATTTTACACCCAGGTGACCTTAGTCTAGTCACAGTCCTATTAGCAAGGGTAGTCAACCTGTGGTCCTCCAGATGTTCATGGGAATTGTAGTCCATGAACATCTGGAGGACCACAGGTTGACTACCCCTGCTATTAGAACTGCTCTCTTAGCTCCACCTACCTCAAAGGGTTTGTTGTGGGGAGAGGAAGGGAAGGAGATTGTGAGCTGCTTTGAATCTTCTTCAAGTAGTGAAAAATGGGGTATAAAAATCAACTCTTCTTCTAAATTCTATCACTAAAATCTGCCTCCATTCCTAAAGACTTGAAAGCAGCCAATTTAACTCTCATCTTTAAAAAAAAAAAAAGGTTCCAGAGAATATTCAGGAAATTATGCACAGCATCAGGCAATTGCAGTATCCACATCTTAACTGATTTCACTTTTGACACTCTGAGCAACAGACAAATGGACGCTAGAAAACTTCTGCTAATGGAAATACTTTCCATCAGTGGATATTACTGCTGATTTAGTAATCAATTCTTGGGTCTCCTGTGTCTTTGCCCTTTAGATATTTTTCTAAAGCAGAATGTAATAAATAAGAAAGAGCATGGGATAAATGGTGTTTGTATCCCATTAGGCATTACTTAACATGAAAACTGCCCCACTGGAATCGATGAGACTTACAGCTAAGGAAGTACTAGGATAAGCATCCTATCAAGGATCTACAGCAGGGGTAGTCAAACTGCGGCCCTCCAGATGTCCATGGACTACGATTCCCACGAGCCCCTGCCAGCAAATGCAGATGTCCATGGACATCTGGAGGGCCGCAGTTTGACTACCCCTGATCTACAGCATTCAATGGTGTTTCCATTGAATATGTATATATTTTGAATTGCATTTTCATTTCTCAGCTTTTTGAAATCCATTTGTATACTTAGAACCTGGACTCTACTGTTTTGTGTTTCACCAAATCCTGCCGGACTTCAGTGGTACAAATAAAATATGAGGATTGAGAGGCTGGATGAACCACAAGTTATGAAATGCGGCAGCAAAGCATTCGGTCAGGAAACCTTTACCTGGATAAGATTATAATATTTAAATGCCTGGCAAAATAAAATTGCTAATACAGCATAAACAGGTGTCTGCCAAATTCACTGTCATATGTTATATACATTTGTTGAAGAAACATAATACTTCAGTACTTGATCTAGACCTAGCATATTATCTCATAAAGCACATAGCTGATCTTCAAATTAACTGAGCTGAACAGAGGAGGGAGTGGAGGAACAACAAAAATCTTTCAAGGATGAAATTAGATTCCCGTATGGAGGTAGAATCATAGATTCATATAATAATAGAGTTGGAAGGGACATCCTGAGTCATCTAGTCCAACCCCCTGCACTATGCAGGACACTCCCAACCCTATCGCTCATCTACTGTCACCTGCCACCCCCTTAAGCCTTCACAGAATCAGTTTCCCCGTCAGATGGCTATCCAGCCTCTGTTTACAAATTTCCAAGGATGGAGAATCCACCAACTCCTGAGGAAGCCTGTTCCACTGAGAAACTGCTCTAACTGTCAGGAACTTCTTCCTGATATTTAGAGGTTGCTATGAAGAGGCTAGTGTTCCTTCATCATTGGGATCCCCCAATTTGCCAGAAGCATCCATATTATGCTAGGTTTTTATTCAGTGCTCTTGCCTCGTTTTTGATGGTTTGCTTTTATATTGATAGTGTGCATGTGCTTTATGATTTTGGAGTATTCTTTTTAGCATAAAAGGTAAAGGTAAAGGTATCCCCTGTGCAAGCACCGAGTCATGTCTGACCCTTGGGGTGACGCCCTCTAGCGTTTTCATGGCAGACTCAATACGGGGTGGTTTGCCAGTGCCTTCCCCAGTCATGACCGTTTACCCCCCAGCAAGCTGGGTCCTCATTTTACCGACCTCGGAAGGATAGAAGGCTGAGTCAACCTTGTTTTTTTTTAGACATAACCTGCCCCAAATAGTACTCTGGAGAGGCAGCATAAAAATTTCTTAAATAAAATCACTGACTGAAGACACACGGTATCCATTGTATGTAAAAACCCCATATGACACACAAATGCATATAAATGCAGAAAAAATAAAGAAAGGGATTGTCACACAACACAAAACAAAACACACACAGTGGAACAGGCTTCCTTGGGAGGCGGTGGGTTCCCCATCTTTGGAAATTTCTAAACAGAGGCTGGATAGCCATCTGATGGAGAGGCTGATTCTGTGAAGGCTCAAGGGGGTGGCAGGTGACAGTGGATGAGCAATAGGGTTGTGAGTGTCCTGCATAGTGCAGGGGGTTGGACTAGATGACCCGTGAGGGCTCTTCCAACTCTATGATTCTATGATTCTATAATTCTACAACAAAACCCCAAGAGCATGCAGAAATGAAACAATAAAAGAGCATACTCACTCCATTCAATCCTTGAGGGCATTGAGTTAATGAACCCCTGCCTCCCCCATCACTTCTCAACAGTTTTCACAGCATGACTGGAAAGTGTCCGTCCCCCCCCCCCCCCACACACACACTGATTGCCTTGTAGCCTTGCCCTTTTCACCTGCTTCCACTGAGTCAACCTAAAATAAAATTGATACAAAAATCTGCTTTCATTTTATCCATAGCTATCTTCAAGGACAGAACCAAGATCCGGGAAGTCCTCACAGAGATGTCTCTACTGAACAGGAACCCAACTCACCCTTACAAATCAAAATATGGAAGAATGAATACTTAGGTATGCATGATAGATAAATGCATTTAATATTGTAGTTACTATAGATTTAAATAATTTTCAGAAACCCTGTTTACCTTCTCATTTAGCTTCCTTTGGACTAATCTCTTTCCTTTTCTGAGATGTCTCATCTTCTGAAATCAAATATGACTTTGAACGGGTTTTGCAAGAACAAGTCATGTCAGACCAACCTTATCTCTTTTTTCAAGAAAGTGACTACCTTGCTGAATCAGGGGAATGCTGTGGACGTAGTTTATCTGGATTTCAGTAAAGCGTTTGATAAAGTTCCACATGATATTCTTATTGACAAGCTGGTAAAATGCGGTATGGATCCTAATTCTGTCAGGTAGATCGATAATTGGTTGACAGATTGTACCCAAAGGGTACTTGTTAATGGTTCAGCATCCTCTTGGAGAAGAGTGATAAGCTGAGTTCCCCAGGGATCTTTCCTGGGGCCTATGTTGTTCAACATATTTATAAATGAGTAGCCGTGTTGGTCTGAAGTAGCACAATAAAATCAGAGTCCAGTAGCACTGTTAAGACCAACAAAGATTTATTCAAGGCATGAGCTTTCGAGTGCAAGCACTCTTTGTGAGACTAAGCTTAGTCTGAGGAAGGGTGCTTGCACTCGAAAGCTCACACCTTGAATAAATCTTTGTTGGTCTTAAAGGTGCTACTGGACTCTGATATTATTATATTTATAAATGATTTGGATGAGGGATTAGAGGGGGTACTTATTAAATTTGCAGATGATACTAAACTGGGAGGGGTAGCAAACACAACAGAATTCAGAATCAGAATACAGGATGATCTTGATAGGCTTGAGAAGTGGGCTAAACTGAATAAAATGAAATTCAACAGGGACAAATGTAAAGTTCTGCATTTAGGTAGGAAAAACCATATATACTGGTATAGGATGGGGGAGACTTGTCTTGGCAGTAGCATGTGCAAAATGATCTAGGAGTTTTAATAGACAATACATTGAACATGAGTCAATAGTGTGATTTGGTGGCTAAAAAGGCAAATGGGATTTTGGGCTGTATCAAACGGAGTACAGTATACAGATCATGGGAGATGATGTTACCACTTTGCTCTATTCTGGTTTGACCTCACTTGGAGTTCTGTGTTCAGTATTGGGCACCCCAGTTGAAGAGGCAAACTGGAGCATGTCCAGAGGAGGGCAACAAAGATGGCGAGGATTTTGGAGACCAAGACGTATGAAGAAAGGTTGGAGGAGCTTGGTCTGTTTAGCCTGGAGAAGAAATGACTGAGAATAGATCTGATAGCGATCAAGTATTTAAAAGGCCCCCCTGTAAAGGATGGAGCAGAGTTGTTCTCTCTTGCCATGGAGGGACGGACCAGAACCAACGGGATGAAATTAATTCAAAAGAAATTCTGTCAAAACACCTGGAAGAAGTTCCTGACAGAGCGGTTTCTCAGTGGAACAGGTGGGTTTTCCATCTTTAGAAATTTTTAAACGGAGGCTGGATAGCCATGTGATGGAGCGGCTGATTCTGTGAAGGTTCAAAGGGATGGCAGGTTACAGTGGATGAGCGATAGGGATGTGAGTGTTCTGCATACTGCAGGGGGTTGGACTAAGTGACCCAGGTGTTCTCTTCCAACTCTATTATTCTATGATTCTATGAACTTTGGTGGCAACTTTCTATTCCTTTGTTAACGTTAACCATAAAAACACATATGCCTCACTCAGGGCTTGAGCACCACCTAGGTCCATGGTCAGGATCACCTTTATGGTTTGCTCCATGAGCACCTGTTCCAAAAATATGTAATATCTAGAAAATGTTGTCCCTCTCTCATCACCCAGTCAACATGAGGGTAATTGAAGTCACCCATTTTTGAACAACTGTCTTCTCTGTTTTCCTTTCTTTCAAGAATACCATCAGACTTTTTATCAGGTAGATGAAGGCATGTCCACGCTATTAAGTGATCTTTCAGCCCAGATATTCGTACACACAGCTATTCTGTTGGGATTTGATTAGTCTTATTCTATCTGGTTAATAAATGTATGACATTTTCCATTTAGCCAACAGTTAATTTCCATGAGGGCTCTACATTTACTCATGTGGAGAACAGTCCATCTCTTCAAACTCATGTGGTGGTGATAGCAACCATTTATCGATATCATGTGGTACAATTCCTAGTGGTGTGTGGAATTACTAATATTAGTTCTGGTACACAATGTTGCATAACCAAGCTCTATCTCATAAATCTCGGGACCTGGGATGCCAGAGACTTGGTGACCCTATCTTCAAGAGAGGATATAAATTTGCAAAACAGCACATCCCAACAATGTGATGAAAGCTTGCACACCTGCTGGGCTCTTTTCTTTTTCACCAGCTTTTTCTGACAGTTTTTGTTGTAAAAAAAGATGTATGTTTGTCTTCTCATTACAGCTTGAAGGAGGGAGGGAAATCACAGCAGAAAGATGAGCTGATACCTCCCCCTCCCCAATTTCCAGCAGTCTCAGATGAAATAACCATCATATTACATTGTGCGTTGAATGGTTTCCGTGATGTAGCAACCCCATGGTTTTACCCTCTTCCCATCTTTGTACTTTGGTGGCTAATGTGGAAAAGCAGGCCACCCCAAAGAGAACAGGTTCTACAATTTATCTGATCATCACAAAAGGAACCCAGCAGAAGTAGATGAGAGTTCTAAAGACCCTCAAGGGGCCAAGGAAGTAAAGCTGTTGCTATTGTCAAAAGAGAATAGGAGAAGAATGAAATGATTCAGTGTATGTATGTTAGAAAGTCTCTCCCCCCCCCTGCAATGCATTATGCAGCTAAGAAGTCAGTTTGAAAGCTTCCTTGGCTGGGAGCACTGAGAAGTAAATACACGTATTCCCTGCAGTGCATTACAGCTCTTACTTTAGAAAGACTGGGGAGAAGCAGAAAGATACTAAATGAATTGAAAACTTTAATCAAAAGGACTAAAGAAGAGATAAGCTGACTGGGGAAAAAAAAGAAGAAGTGGAGGTTAGCAAACAAAGAACAAAGAGAGAGTTTTGAATACAATTATCAAGAAATAAAGAGCAAAATTAGGACACTGAAGCAAGCAGGGAAGAGAGAAGAGGGAGGCAGAGCAAAAAAAATATATTAAAAAATTAAAACTAGGCAGGCTGGTTAAAAGATCCGTGTGGATCTCAAGGAATGTATTTGATGGAGCTGAGATGCCAGAAGTCTGCAATCGCTGGGAACCAAAATGCATTAGGGAGGAATAGGGTCAGGCATAGTTTAAATGTACCTTCCACCTTCTTGTCCCACTCTCTCCCATACTCCCCCTTCTCTGCTTTTTTGTTTGTTTGTACCCATCGCAGTATGAGAGATCACTGTTGATTTAATTCTTTAAACAATGGCATCCCACATGCCTAGTAAATTATTCCAGATGCAGAGTCTAATGTTCATTAAAAACAGAAGTCACAATTCTTTCCTTTTTTAAAATACTCAGGTGAAGTGAAAAAAGCGAGAATAAAAACTGTAAAAAGCAGCACACAAGTGTATGGAAATGCCAAAGCAGCGGCGATCCAGTTAAAGCAATCAATATTAAAAACAAGAGCACTACAGATAAGAGGAAGAGTAGAATACAGAACTGCTTGGCGTGTGGGAAGGAATTTTGGCCTGGCACCCAAAAGACCGGCAGCACTAGATGACACTTGTTTTGGCATCATGACCCCAAAAGCCCTGTCCTTGGCATTTCCCTAGCTTTCCTCAGATAGTGGGAGTGCACTGAGCGGTTCCGTGGAGGAAAGCCTTAGTAGCAGGCAGGGCTGTGTAGAAATTTGTGAAATATCCTGATCTCAGATTCAGGAAACTGCTACATGGAAATAGAAGGTAGCAGGAAAATAGCCAAAGGTTCAATCTGTGCAAGGGAAAAGCAACATTCAAACTGAATTGTGGGAGCTGTCTAGATGTACACAGATATTACTATTCTGGTTCTGTTCCTCCCTTGAGAGAAATGAACCCATGTTTACTTTTTTTTTATCACACCAATTTTCCCCTTATTAAATTAATGCATTTTTCAGCTTTATTTTTATGCGTATCAGTGGTGCCATGTGCCTGATCATTTTCCCTTGGATTCCCCTGACTTCTGGAGGGAGGAGGTTTCCCCACTCCTGTGCTTAATATCCCCTTCTTGGGTGCCTCTGTATGCTGGCCTCCCATTGGAAGTATGAATATGCTTATCTCTCCCCATGCATTAGAAATTGCGTAGAAATAAACAAGTAGTTATGTAGGCTAGCCAAGGCCATCTGGCCAACTTGTCTCTAGATTTCATACCCGGCTAAGATCAAACGTTCTTTCATGAGAAAAGTTTTCTCGCATCTTTGGGAGGGTGGGGGATCCCATGTCTATATTATTCAATCTCAAACTCAGAGCTTTGCCACAATTAATTCTTCTGTTCCATGAGTTACCTTTGATGAAGTGATCTCCTGTATGTATCTTGTTCAATAAACCAGTGGTCCCCAACCTTTTTATCACCGGGGACCACTCAATGCTTGACAATTTTACGGAGGCCTGGTGGGGAGGGGTATTGCCGTCGGCAATCAAGTGAGTGCTCCTAAGCGCTGGGACTCCGGGGGGGGGGGGCTGGGAAGCCAAGGTGGCGCTTCTGCTCAGGGAGGCGGGGTGGCTGGAGCAGGGGAGGGAGGCACAGCCATCGGCATGCCAGCGAGCGCAGGCGCGGAGCTCTGAGCCTGCACATGTGCGCCTGCCGGATCGTTGATGAAGTAAAGGGCCGGGGGGAGACACACATCCAATTAGTCAATGGACTACATATGGTCCGATGCCCACAGGTTCGCTACAATAAACTAACTTTGGTTAAGTACCTGAGCCTTGGTGTTTGCCGTGTTAGGGGATGGAAGGGGACTTTGCAGCAGTGCATTCCTAGTGTCATGACAGGTGGCCTCTAACGGGAAATGGCATAAAGGAGACAGTGATAGACACAAAAACAAGATCAAAATGAAACTGATGGCAGAGATAATCCAATTAAAGAGAAAACGAAACGACCATATTAGCTGCTCTTTAGTAGAAACACAGGTTTTCCATTCAGTGATGATAAACAAACACAGATATGAGATTTCCAGATGATCCTGTATATCGGCTCAGACTGTCAGAGACGCTGGTATCAGTGTTTCATGAAGTATGCTAAATTAAGACCTGCCAGTTCAGTTTGCATCTGTCCACCAGTCATAAGCAAGCAGCCATTTATTTGTTGATCACTTTAACAAGCCTGTTTAGCAAATTATTTTCCATGTGTTCAGACAGGACAGTGCAGTATAATCAAAAGTATCTCACAACCATATGTTCTTGCAGAGCTCTACTGTAGCCCTAGTCTCTCTCCACAGACCTCTCAAGACTGTATGCTGTGTGGCAGCCAATGGTTTAAATAAAAAAGTACCGTATATACTCGCATATAAGCTGACCCGCATATAAGCAGAGGCCCTTAATTTTACCACAACATCTGAGCAAACTTATTGACTCGCATATAAGCCGAGGGTGGGAAATGCAGCAGGCTACTGGTAAATTTACAGGGTGGCCTAAGCGCTTAATCCATGCTCAATCATCACAGGTTCTCCCATCCAGCCTCCCTCCCAACAAATACAGAAAAGTCAAGAGGATGAATTTTTGTACCCCACATTTCACTAACCAAAGGAGTCTCAAAGCAGCTTACAATAGGCTTTCCTTCCTCTGTGAGATCAGCTCCGGCAGGAGAACAAGACAGTGCCACCCAGGCCAGCAAACCAGAGCAGAGCAATACTACCCAAAGTTGGCAACCTACTACAACAAGTACAACAGCTCCCAAACTGGGGGCTAGAGTGCTCCCCAGAACAAAACACTGAAATAAAGAACTGTAAAACTGAAAACTGAAAGAAGTGTAAAAATCAACTTTTAAAAGAAACACAAGCCCAAGAAGAAAAGAAAAACAATGCTGCCCCTCAGATAAAAGAAGAAACACTGAAAAAACAATAAATCCCAAAGCAAGAGTCTTCTCCAGCACCAGAGTTCAAAAGCCTCAGTTATTTGACGCTCGGCCTTCCTTACGGTCCAACTTTCACAGCCATACATTGCAACTGGGAAGACTATAGCCTTGACTAGACGCACTTTCATTGGCAGGGTGATGTCTCTGCTTTTTAGGATGCTGTCTAGATTTGCCATAGCTTTCCTCCCTAGGAGCAAGCGTCTTTTAATTTCTTTGCTGCAGTCCCCATCTGCAGTGATCTTGGAGCCCAGGAAAATAAAATCTGTCACTATCTCCATTTCTTCCCCATCTATTTGCCAGGAATTGAGAGGGCCGGATGCCATGATCTTCGTTTTCTTGATGTTGAGTTTCAAGCCAACTTTTGCACTCTCCTCCTTCACCCGCTTCAAAAGGCTCTTTAGTTCCTCTTCACTTTCTGCCATTAGAGTGGTATCATCTGCATATCTGAGGTTGTTGATATTTCTCCCTGCAATCTTGATCCCAATTTGTGACTCCTCTAATCCCGCATTTCTCATGATGTGCTCTGCATACAAGTTAAATAGGCAAGGTGACAGTATACAGCCTTGCCGAACTCCTTTCTCAATTTTGAACCAGTTAGTGATTCCATGTTCGGTTCTCACTGTTGCTTCCTGACCTGCATATAAATTTCTCAAGAGACAAATAAGATGCTCTGGTATTCCCATCTCTTTAAGAACTTGCCACAATTTGTTGTGCTCCACACAATCAAAGGCTTTAGCATAGTCAATGAAGCAGAAGTAGACGTTCTTCTGGTACTCCCTAGCTTTCTCCATGATCCAGCGTATGTTGGCAATTTGATCTCTAGTTCCTCTGCCTCTTCGAAATCCTGCCTGTACTTCTGGAAGTTCTCGGTCCACATATTGCTGGAGCCTAGCTTGTAGGATTTTGAGCATAACTTTGCTAGCATGAGAAATTAGTGCAATGGTGCGGTAGTTTGAACATTCTTTGGCATTGCCCTTCTTTGGGATTGGAATGTAAACTGACCTTTTCCAATCCTGTGGCCATTGTTGAGTTTAAAAGCGGCATATAAGAACCAATTCTTCTTCTTCTTCTCCACCCCACTGTAGAGAAGAAACCTTCAGGTAAGACCAATGTTCCATCTCTGCCCTCCCTTCCTTCACCAGTCTTGTGAACAGATCCCCCCAGGACTGATTATATGTTGAAGGTGGCTTAATTAAAAACCCACTTACAATGTCTCTTTTAAGGAGAACTTTTATCAGAGGGTGAGGGGTATTTTGGCCATCTTTCTGATTAGTCAGCAGTCTTGAGAACAGCCCATTTCAGAGAGATCCAGTTTCGTGTTGCTTTTAGTTAAGGTTCACTAGTGTTGGCTTGCCAAACTCCCCTCCAGGCTACAGAGATCGGTTCCCTGGAGAAAAATTATCTGTGGCATTGTAACCCACTTCCCCCAGGCTCTACTCCCAAATCTCCAGGAATTTTTCCATTCAGAAGTTGGCAACCCTGTGGGAAGCCAAGAGCAGTCCAGTATTAACAGGCATGTGGTGAGTGGCGCAGAAGCAGAATTATTTCACAAATGAAAATTATTTCATTTTTTGTAGCATACGTCTCTCCCAGTTTTAATTCTTAGAGTTCTCTAGAAGAAGCTGTGCTGATAAGACTAAGAGATATAGGGCCTCAATGGCGAGAGCTGTATTCCACGCTCTTACACATCCACTTAAAAAAAAATCCAAAGTATTTCTCAAAGGAAGAGGGAAAAGAAACCTGAAAAAAAGCAACTTCTGAACAGAGAGTGTTTGCTTTCTTCAAGCACTGTTGGACTTTTCTACAAAAGACAGATAACTCACAATACCTGCTTGCCAAGATGCACATTAGTGGAGTCTTGCTCCTGGAGAACAAAAAGATCCCTGTTAGCGGAGATTAGTTCCCTGAACAAATGAGGAGGTGGAGAGAAGTCCGAGGTAAAGGATTTCGGATCAAGTGACTCTTTTGATGGAGTTCCCTGCCAGGAGGATCATAGTATCATTATGTGGCAGCGTGGGTCAGTCAAGAGAACAGCGCCTTCCAAACGATTCTTGTCCTGCGGTGTTTCAGGAGGCAGACTGTCTACCTGCCCCACAGGGTTTTTTTCTGTCGGTGCTCCCAGACGCAATGCAAACAGAAAGCGACCTTTAAAGAAATCTCACACTAGCAAGTTGTAGCAAATAATTGTGGGTGTACATGTTCAACTATTACAAATCCTTACCAATAAAACTGCTCCTTTAAGGTTGCTCTAAATACTTGAAAAGGCTTGTTCTTCATTGCTGTCATTTAAGAGATACTCAATATCCTGTGTCTCCTGGAGCAGGGGTAGTCAACCTGTGGTCCTCCAGATGTCCAGTCAACCTGTGGTCCTCCAGCAAACGCTGGCATGGGCTCATGGGAATTGTAGTCCATGAACATCTGGAGGACCACAGGTTGACTACCCCTGTCCTAGAGAACAGTGACTATACTCTCTTCTCATTAGTCTTAAAAGATTTTTTGAAATAGTGTGGCAGTATGGACCTGTTTAAGCTTGCTATCAGAAACTAAAGAAGGCCTAGAACAGTTTACAAAGTCAGCAAGAAGTTTCGCCTTTTCGTAAACATTAAAAAGACAAAAATAATAACCACTGCAAAAAAAAAAAAACCCAGCCATTTCACAATAACAGTTGATGGTGAAGAGATCAAACGCGTTCAAGAATTCATTTTTCCTAGATCACAAATTGATGAGAGTGGTGATTGCAGTATGGAAATAAAACATTGAATTGCTCTGGGCTGAATAATGATAAACTTGAACTGAACATGGAAAAACAAGAACATAAACTTGACTATCAAATGTAGATCTTTCTTGTTTCTAGTAGCCACTTACAGTTGTGAAAGTTGGACAATTAAAAAATCGGACAAGAGAAGAATCAATTATTTTGAACTCTGGTGTTGGAAAGGTTTTCTGTGGGTTCCATGGACAGCAGAAGTCACGGACAAGGAAATACTACAGGGCATAAAGCCTAATCTATCACTGGTAGGCAAAATCACGAAACTCTGGCTCACTTATTTTGACCATATCATGTGATCTAACTCATTGGAGAGAGCAATCACGCTAGGATTGGTCCGTGGATAAAGGAAACCAGGCCGACAAAGAACACAGTGGTTAGATACAATCAAAATCGACACCGGCCAGAACATTACACAACTAAAAGAAGCGGTGCAAGATCAGAAATTGTGGCATCACTTGTGCCATAGGATTGCTAAGTATTGGACTCAACAGAATGGCTAACATCATGATTTTTCGTCAGGGTTGCCAGCTCCAGGTTGGGAAATTTCTGGAGATTTTGGAAGTGGAGTCTGGGAAGAGAGGGATTCAGAGAGGGCAGGGACCACACTGTGCTGTAATGCCATAGAAAACACCTCCCAAAGCTGCCCTTTTCTCCAGGGGAACTGATCTGTGTTGCTGGGAGATTGGCTAGAATCCCAGGTCTTTAGCTACTACCTGGTGGTTTGGAACCCTACATTTCACTGCCTTATTGATAAGCAAGTGTGCCCAGTTTGGTATTAGAGCCAGTTATTTGGTTTACATAATGCACCGCCTTGCTTTCTCCATCTGAGCATATAGCTTTGGGGTAGGGTTTCCTTTAAATCAGCCCCATCCATGTTTTGACTGGTACCAAAGCTCCAAGATCCCTGTCCTGCCACCTGAGAGGCTGATGAATTGCATCTCCTATATGTATTTTGTGGCCGCCCCCTTCCCTCGATGCCGATTCCCTTTCTGCTTGCAGTTTCTATGAGTGGCAAGATTCACAGCAGTGCTAAGCACAGCTCTCTGCTATGACAGTCCGTCCCCTGACACTGGAACAAGGAGGCCAGAGAAGCAGGCTGAGCCGACCTTTAGCAAGTCCATTGTGATTTTGCTTTGCAGCTCACAAGGAAAGAAAGGACAAAAAAGTATTGTTGGGAGTATTGTTCCCTTTCCCCTCGCCAGTGGTCTCTTACCGTGCGTGTGTGGGAGTGGACCTGCCGCTTTATTGTAGTCACCCTTAAATGGAAGCTTTGTGTTGCTGTGTCATGCTCGGGTGCGTCACACCTTTCTCCAACAATAGTCACATTGCTGCTGTGGTGGTTGCTCAGAAGCAGGGCCTGAAGACTATGGCATGTGTACGCCCAGCATCTGCTATTCATTCGCCAAAATCGTGAGTCTGTTTAACCCTATTCCTTGTTTGTTCTTATTGGTGAAATAATGTAGAACAACATTTAGAAGAGTTCCGAACCCCAAAATAAGTCTCAGACCACCACATGTCAAACACCCTCCCTATTCAGGGGACATATTCAGGAGAGGATATGTGCCATTTCCTGGTCCAAAGCCTGGTTCTTGTGCCCCCAGGAGAATCACACAGTCTGACACCGGGCCAGGCTGCACCCCAAAATAGTCTTTGAACCACCCAAATAGACAGATTCACTTGTCACTCATCTACAAGAGAATGACAAATCGTTAACTAGCTTTCCCAAACTCCCTTGTAATTTAGGGCTCTTGCCGGGGGCTGGTGGTGGTCTGGTGGTGTCCAAACAAGTGCTCCTAGCATCACCATTTGTTTGCTTGCAGGTTGAATGATTTCCCCCAATAAGAATGAATAGGGAATAAGGAATAAGTAACCAACTTCCTCCCTGTTTAATAAGTTCTTCCAGCTCTGCTGTCTTGCCCAGGTAAGGCCATGTATACTTCCCTGCCCATTTCCTGCTCCTGAAAAAAAAATCTCTCTTCAGTGATTGAATGAGGAACGCATGCAGCTTTTCTTCGTGTGCTGTTTCTTCTGTCCCTTTTGCTGTTGCTTTCCTTCCCAGGTCTCTGATATTTGCAACTTCTGGACTCTTGGTAAATGTTACCCCAAGGGACAGCTTCCCATAGTTACCCCATAGACAGCTTCCCTTGAATGGAACGAGGCCCCTGAATTCTTGGGGATCATGGTCATTGCTCAGGCATTTTTCACCGCTGACCCTGGAAGGTTGGGTTCTGCATTAGAAACCCCATTTTCCTCCTTTTGCTGGTTCCTTCTTCATTTTGTTGTTGTCAGCCATTCAGGTGTGTCTGACTTTTGGCATTCCCATGGCACAGCTGTCGCCACGATCCCGGATCCTACACTGCCTCCCTCAGCTGTGCAATCTTCTGGCCCAGGGGTAGTCAAACTGTGGCCCTCCAGATGTCCATGGACTACAATTCCCAGGAGCCCCTGCCAGCAAACACTGGCAGGGGCTCATGGGAATTGTAGTCCATGGACATCTGGAGGGCCGCAGTTTGACTACCTCTGGCCGGAATCCACGTGGATTGCGTCTAACCACCGCACCCTCTGTCGGCCTGGTTTCCCTTTTTAACTGACCAATCCTAGCATAATTGCTTTCTCCATTGAGTTGGATTGCATGATATGGCAGTGGTCATTATTGTCTTTCTAGTGTTTCATTATACGCCTGAGCAATTGATTAAAACTTGGATCATGTAAGACACTACATGAGTTAGAGGTCATTGTGCAATAAACTATGTTTTGGGGGATGTTAGCGAGATAAGTGGCTTCTGACTGAAGAGGGGCTGGGTAACGGGCCGATGCTACTGCAGCTAATATACCAACCCTTTGCTGTGAAAAGTTTTATCTTTCCTGCTGCACATTCTGCTCTGCCTAGCTGAAGAACCAAGGTGGAGGCAGTGACTGTAGAGCCCATGGAGACGTCTCAAGCTCTGAAAGGTCTATCTGCCATGCCCAAAGGGGAATAGCTTCTAGGAGGCCATGGCGCCAGTAATCAGAGGTTTGGGAAGAGCTTCACGGAATTATCAGGTATTGCTGTAATAATGTCAGAGCTCAGTGTCAGAGCTCAGGACTCTACTTGTCAGAGCTCAGGACTCTACTTGTGAAACTGTTTAGCAAAGTAGGCCACAGTAGTGTGACTACAGAAAACCAGAGGAGGAGATGTACTTCAGTGTGGGCACCAAGGTCTTGCGCATTTCCCCCTTTTATACAGAGTTACAATATACATCTCGGATGTCGTTAAAGGTGAACAGAAACTCTGGAATTATGTGATTACAAGGAGGAGACCAATGAGGACTTGCAGGGGACATTTCATTTTCTGGTCTCCCACTATTTAATCGTTCTCTTTCCTGAAAGTGACTCTCCTTTACCTGTTTCATTCTCCTTCACAGCCACCAGCCAGCCTACTTCTGTGTAATGGGGGGGGGGGGCATCTTCAGTTTTCTCTCCTTCTCTTTCCTTAGGAAAATTCTGTTTCTGTTTTATAGTGCCAGCTCAGTGAGACCCAGTTGCACACTGGGGAACTTGCAAAAATGTGTACCTTACTTTCACCTGTTATCTCCTGCCTTCAATATGTCCCCTTTCTCTTCTCTCTCTGGTTCAGGAGGATAGCTTGGTGGGTGTTTCCCATCTCTCCTTGAGGGAGGCAGAACTAAATTGAACCCTGTCTCCCAGCTGGGAATGCTCTCCTTCTTCAGTCTTCTTCTTGTCCCAAGAAGGACTGCAGCTTTAGACTTAGGTCCCTTTGCTTTTTGATACTTTTTCTTCCTATTTTCTTCTTCGTTTCTAATCTTACCCCTTCTTCCCTCTGCCTGTTTTTGCCTCTTATCTTGTTTTTTTCAGGCTGTGCTCTGATTGAGCAGCAAAAGGGGGAAGTGCTAAGTGTTCTAGGTCCAGCTCTTCATCTCCTTCTAGATCAATCTACACCTTGCAGACAAACCCAAGGCAGGTGTCCAACCAAGGCGGCACAAAAGAGACCACATTATACTAGCTGATGCTCTGATACCATGGAGGAGGAACTGGAGGCTATACAGCATGAAGAGGGGGAATTTATTATCGATGAGGTGAAACCTGTTAAAGTATCCAAACAAACAGAATGTTTCTTTAGCGCAGAGGATTTTCAGTTCCTTTTAAATAAATCCATTTCTATTCTGGACTTAAAACAGTAAGATTCACTTCTTGCTAAGGTGGCAAGGAAGTTTTATGGTCCCAACGGCAGTGGGAAATTTTCTTCTAAGCCAGAAACTACGCTGAAGAATTTTCTCTTACCTGCGTTTTTTGAAAGAAAAATTAGAACCGAATGGGAAAAGCTGAGGCCTCCCTAGATACAGTGGTGTTCACAGCTCAGTCCATGGCTTCCACTACAGTAGCCAGATGTCTCCTTTGGCTTAAAGCCTGTCAGGCGGACCCACACTCCAAAACCATTGTCATGGTATACCTGTTCCAGGGGGACAAACTATTTGGGGAAGCTCTGCATAGAGTCCTCGTAGAAACTAGAGATGAGAAGAAGATGCTGTTGAGCCATGGAAAGTCCTATCTTCCTCCTTCCGGAACCAAACACGGCTACAGGATAGAATTTTACAGAGAGATTTTTCCAGTCTCCAGCATCAAAAAAATGCAGAGAAAAGACATAGAATATTAAAGGCAATAGAGCACTTGGTAAGTATAAGGGCTGTACAGTCCCAAAGAAGAACCAAGACTGGAGTGTGATCCTAGATCTAAAATACATTACACTTACACGATTCTGCATGGGGACTTTCAGATCCATAGCGGAGTCCCTTTAGCAGGGTGAATATCTCACATCCTTGGATTTATAGGAGGCCTACCTCCACATCCCCATTTGTCAGTCCAACAGATGTTACTTACATTTTTGCATAGAGGGAGAGCACTTTCAGTAGAGGGTCATACCCTTTGGCCTGTCCACGGCTCCGAGGGTCTTCACAAAGATGTTGGTGAACATGATGATTCTCCTAAGATGGGAAGGAATTTATATTTATCCCTACTTAGATGACCTACTTCTCTAGGCACCCTCCAGGGAAAGATCCAAGGTGTACACACAGAGAGTCATCCAGGTGCTAGAGCAATTTGGATTCCTTATCAACAGGAACATCTGGGTGTGGTCATAAGACACTGCTCGTCTGTCTCTCTCGTGTCTGTCTCTCTTTCTCAAGACAATGCAGTTAGCAGCGGCGTTCCTTGATCCTTCAGTTGGCAAGCCTAGTGGGACTGATGGTATCAGAAGCAGTCCAGTGGGGAAGAGCTCGTGCTCGACTACTGCAGCAGGCACTGAGGCCTTTTCAACTAAGAGTAGCAAACAAAACTGATATGCTGGCAGGTCTCAGCTCCCAGGTAAAGACCAGCTTGGGCTGGTGGACAATCAAGAGCATCAGAGCAAGCAGTTTCTCATCACACAGTTCCAACAGATATACATGGATGCAAGCCTGACCAGCTGGGGGGTACTACTGAAGTGCTCTGGGATGATTCCCAGACAAGTAGCAGCCTTATCGAGAGTCCTAAGCCTAGAGGGTGGAATGCCGCTCTCACATCATCTTCACATCATCTTCACATCTTAGGGGTGCAGCCATGTCAGAGTCTCCATCTAAACCAGGGGTAGTCAACCTGTGGTCCTCCAGATGTCCATGGACTACAATTCCCATGAGCCCCTGCCACAGGTTGACTACCCCTGATCTAGACATCATACTCCTACTGGGAAATTAAGTGTTCTGTTGATGGCACCGACGTAAGCACCCTTTGAGCTGCTAAAGTTAATTCCCTTGAACAGACTGGCCATGAAGACACTCTTTCTGGTAACCAGAAATTTCACTATCAGGGTGTCAGAGTTGGGGGCATTGTCTCTAGAAAGGACTTGTGCATCTTCCATAAGTGTAGAGGTGCTGTGGGCAAAGGCCAGTAAAGGTAGCCCATTGAGAACAAGGATAGGAGACATTAAGGGTGGGTGAATTCAGAAAGAGTGTGTGTTCTGTGCAGCTAGGCAGGCTGCCTGCCTGGACAGAACAGAGTGGGTGAAAAGACATAGAGAGTCAATTCAGGTAGAGAAGCAGAATGGAGAAGGCAAAGTGCCTGTCTGTCCCTGCCTGTCTTGAAGAGAAGGTCAGCAATGAATTCATTGTCTGCAATGATACAAGAAGTTTCAGGAGCAGAGCCACCTACAAGAATAGGGGACTTGTCATGCCCTGTTTATACCTCTGGAATTATCTGGGCATAAATCTGGGAGAAAGTGCTGTTGATCAAAACTAGTGAAGACTAAGGTCTATAATGCCAATTGAGCAAAAACTTTTAGATCCAGCTGCCTTTGGTGACATTTGGGTTGTATGATGATAGGTGCAACTTTAGAATCTTAGATCCATTTGGCAAAAGGGTCAGGATCCAAGCTGCCATGGGACAGTTCCGACGTTTTCTTGCAAAAGAAAACGAGAGAGAGAGTGGTGTAATAGGAAAAGCGGATCCATTTGCCTGCGGGTGATTATAATAACTGGGGTGGCAGATGTGACTCAGACCAGTTGACAATGACTAGGAGACGGGCTGATGATGGACTCTTGATAGAATTACCAGGGAAGTCTATATTCTGAGGAAGATTACGAGAGCCTTAGTTATTATTCTGAAAAGCTGACGACCTTGGGTGTGAGGAGCTCTAAAAAACCTCATAGCAGGTCCTTCATGAATTTGCCCCTGGAGTTCTCAAGCAGGCAGCCTACTTCCTCTTGAAAGCTCTTGGAGAAATGCATGCTCAGTGGAGAGATCAGTGGTTGCAGTTGCTTGCTGTGGTAGGCAACCGTAGCACCACAGCACCAGCCTGGCCAGCTAGATGCAATCCTCACTTGGCTTTTGACACTTGGAATACTTGCAGAAGTTGGCAGACTACCAAGAACATTTTCCAAGTCGCAGCCTGGGAGCCTTTTTGCACTTCTGAGACTGAAAGAGTTTCTGGGGGTGTTTGCCGAGGGAGTTGCTTGCTGCGCAAGCAGAGGTGGAACAAGGCAAAGCTGTGCCTGAATGACGTGCAGCCCAAGGGCAGCTCTCAATGGACTCGCTGCTCTTGTGCTGACACGGCCCTTCTGCAGCAGCAAAAAGTGCCACGAGCGTGCGCCTGGATGAGCAGGCACACTTGGTTTCATCTCATGCCAGCGGCAGACCTGTCCTCTTGCACCCATCACTGTTTCGGTGTACGTGGATGGAAGGCACCACTGGAGCAGAGCGGCCACGCTGCCTGGACTTGCATGGATTTTCAAGCATGACATCCAGGAGGTGCAGCATTCGACCTGCAGCCCTGATGCAATGGAAGCAAGAAGTGGGTATGTCCAGATGGCCAGCTCCTGACTTGGGGTGCTGCAGGAACCCTGGAATTTGAGCTACATGCCCAATGCTCTGGGTTGCATCCAAAAGTCAGGCGCCTTTATTTCCCTCTGCATTTTCTACACTATGTAGGAAGACTTGTAAAGCTCTGCTCAGGAGGGGGGGGGGGGGAAAGTTGTACAAAAAGACACAGGAGTTGCATGCAACTCTCCTGTGCCAGCTGTGCTAATCTGCCTTTCTTCCCCCAACCCACTGGTCTGCCATGTAGATCACCAGTCTCCACCTGGCTGGCACACGTTCAGTGCCTATTCTGTGTCTTTCCTCCTGATCAGTACTAGCTTGGCAGCTGAGTTTACTGAGTCAAAGCAAGTGGTGTCTGAATCTGTTAGATCTGAGGGGTCTCAAGTGGTTAGGAAAGGAGCTTCAAGGGTCCCCACCTCCTGCTCTCCAGCAGTGCGGAGGGAGGAGAGAGAAGCCGGTGTTGAAACAAATACAGACTCTCAATCTAGTGAGATGATTTCGCTCGGCTTCTTGGAAACGAAATCCAGGAGGGCTGAGATGGCAATCTATCTTTCACGGCAGTAGCAAATTAAGGCAAAAGCACATAGGGTCAGGTTCTGTGGCAACCTGTTGGGCTGCCTCTGAGGCTCAAGAGGTGTGGGTTTTTCACTTTCCGTCTGACAACGTTCGGCATGAAGTCGCCTTTAAAAACGCTACCTGCAAAGTGAGTTGGTCTTCTGAGCAGTCGACTGGCAGTTCTACTGTTTCTGATCCAGTGAAGATGCCCAGCTCTGCCTTCATGGGGCAAGCCGGCCTTTGCCATCGAAGGTATGCCAACCGCTGCCACTGGTGAGACTTTGTGCCACCCTCCCGTGAGCCAATGCCCGAGTTTCTTGCAAACCACAACATCCTGCAACCCCAAAGGTCAGATAAAGCAGAGAAGAAATTATGCAAGTATGTACTATTATTCAATCTGATGTGCTCTAGTTGAGCGGGTCAGATATGCTTTATTAAAAAGCAGGCTGTGACATCTATGGCTGTTGCAACGGTTTATTTGAGATTTTATCTCTGGTGACATTCTGTTTTTAATGAAATATCCTGTAAGAGTAAAAGATATTAGATCTTATTTTATGTGAGTTCTGTTCTGCCCATTTATCAGCAGTTGGTAGTTTTCACCCTCTCAAAATGGATTGATTTCTCTTTGGTCATTGTTTCACACTGGTCTCTCTTTGTAACGTCTCAAAACTCTTGCTTTTCTGTTGCCTGTAACTTTAAGGATAAAGGAGGGGCTGTGGCCAGGGGCAAGGATATCTGCTTGACATGTAGAGCAGGGGTAGTCAACCTGTGGTCCTCCAGATGTTCATTGACTACAATTCATGGCAGAGGCTCATGGGAATTGTAGTCCATGAACATCTGGAGGACCACAGGTTGACTGCCCCTGATGTAGAGGACCCCAGAAGACTGACATCTCCAGTTAAGATCACCTGAGACCTGGGAATTGTAGTCCATGAACATCTGGAGGACCACAGGTTGACTACCCCTGATGTAGAGGACCCCAGAAGACTGACATCTCCAGTTAAGATCACCTGAGACCTGGGAATTGTAGTCCATGAACATCTGGAGGACCACAGGTTGACTACCCCTGATGTAGAGGACCCCAGAAGACTGACATCTCCAGTTAAGGTCACCTGCTACCTATCTGAGTAGGTCGGCTGACCTTGAAGGACCAATGGTCTCATTGAGAATTAGGCAGCTCCATGTGTAGTTTCATTTATGTATACTTCATTCAGGTGATGAAGTGAGCTCTAATTCATGAAAGTGTATGCTGGAATAATTTTTGTCAGTTTTTCGAAGTGCCAGATTAATTTTGGCTGCTGCTTAGTTTTGCTGAAACAAACTTCCTCTCTGGAAGTCGAAGACAAAAAACAAGAGATTTTGGCATATGTTCCTGATGTTTTCTGAGGGCCTCTTCAACTCTCCACATTATATTTTTGGGAGTATACCTAAATGTTTAATGGGTGAATGCAACAAGCGCATAGCTCCTAGCAGCTGGGATTAGCTGAAACTCCCCATTAAGTATATACTGTATAGCAGGGGCAGTCAACCTGTGGTCCTCCAGATGTTTGTGGACTACAATTCCCATGAGCCCCTGCCAGCACTTGCTGGCAGGGGCTCATGGGAATTGTAGTCCACGGACATCTGGAGGACCACAGGTTGACTGCCCCTGCTGTATAGCTTCCTTGAATTGGCTGTTGTACAGTGTCAACATTAGAATTACTGTGGCACAGATGATGTGCACAGGTTGGGCAGATGTGCACCTTTGGACTAAAGCTCTTTCCCAGTCTGGGCAGACTGGGATGAACTTGTGGCTCCCGTCCCCTAGCAGGGCAGCATCGCAGAGACAGCAGCAGATGCAGAGCTGAACTCCCAGGAGGCTCTAATAGGGACTTGTGCTTAATGATCCCTGTTTGTCACAGTCTTGCCCCTTGCAGGGCACTAACTAACAAGAATCCATCTTACTAATTCAGCCTCAGGGCTCTTCCGAGCCACTGTGTGGAACAAGAGGAGCAAATGGCCCCTGGGGACAGTGCATTTTCCTAACCAGGACCGTTTACGCACTGTAGGTTTCATGCTGGGCTGTAGGCTGGAGTTTTAGTCGTGGCAGGTTGCCCCACCTCTTCCTGCACCCACACAGGGGAGCTTTTGGCCCGGTGTGCCTCATCTGCCCCCAATTTGTGTTCCTGCACGGGAGCTGGGGCAGTAAAGTTCCCAGTGCGTAAACGGTCCTGTGGGTACTTGTGTGTATGGGTGAATATTTTTGAATCTAAAAGCAGGCCACCATAAGGAACAAAACAGAAGCATTTTCCTACACATTTCTATTTTCAGGTAATTGAAAGAGAGCTCTCTCAGCTTGATGGCCCTCAACTATGCCATTTGGTAACATGACATAACTCGGAAGCAAGCACAGTGTGGAGGTATCCAAGCTGTTAGTTGGGCACTCTGGCGTGTGCTGTTATTGTTCGGTGACACTCTTGAGCAAAAGCTGCCATCTGTCCATCTGACCCTCTCCATCCTTCCTGGTTGTCTGAGGTGCAGCTCTCTAATCTCATCATTAACCTGGGAATCAGCAGCTTCCCCTCCCCGGACAGCATGAAAAAGAATTAGCTTGGAAGAAGATTGAGAGAGGTATTAGAAAGAGATCGAAAGTCACGGCAGGGGTTGGGTGAATATTTTGGGTACGGTGACGGGGCGCTGGATGATACTTCTGAGCCCAGAAGCATCTCTTTATCTTCTTCAAAGCGTTTCTGTAAAGTGATGTTCCTTTATGGAACACATAATGATTTTATGGAACTCAGCGCCTTGAAGAATGGATTAATGGGTTGTAACTCTGATGTTTTAAAGCAGGGGTAGTCAAACTGCGGCCCTCCAGATGTCCATGGACTACAATTCCCAGGAGCCCCCTGCCAGCGAACGCTGGCAGGGGGCTCATGGGAATTGTAGTCCATGGACATCTGGAGGGCCGCAGTTTGACTACCCCTGCTTTAAAGGAAGCGGAAAATAAATACTGCTATAGCCCACCTTTCTCGCCGAGATTCAAGGCAAGTTACAGAATTAAATAATGTACTCATACGGCCTAATTGGTCTGAAGGAGCACAATAAAATCAGAATCCACTAGCACCTTTAAGGCCAACAAAGATTTATTTAGGGCGTGAGCTTTTGGCACTGGCTGCCTGGAATGGCCGATTCAGACGCCACCGTGCACAACCGCGTTAGATGGGAGGCTACCGGTGGCATTCAGGTCCAGATTACCTGGTACTACATCCTAGTCCATGGAGACTTTAGAATTTGCTTTTTGTTGAAATGGCATGGGGGGGGGGTCAGTTCCTGTGGGGGCCAACAATATCTTGGAGGGGGGGGTGAGAGGTTTCTGCCCCCCCATTTTAAAGAACTGAAATGGTTTTTGGGGCTCTTGAGAAATGTATTGGGTTAGCTCATTCCCCCCACTGCTCATGAGAGCAATATCTGACCCTCGCAGCATTTTAAAAAGTTAAAAAAGCAAACTCTGAAATGGCACTGCATCCCCTAGCAAGTTTTAGCATGTTCCAAAGTTCCTGTTGTGCAGGTTCAGAGCCAGTATGTGCTACTTCAGGAGTACCTGTTCCAGGTAAACAAGCCACCTGCCTTTCCCAAAATGACAGTATCTAACTTGCATTTTTGTTTGTGACAGCATGGACTACACACAGCTCAGGATATCATGTGTCCAAACATTTTTAGTTATTGTTGTCAATCTGTCTCTCCCCCCCCCCCCCCCCCATCTTGGATGCATTTATGCTCTGATGGTTTGAAAAAGCTAGACTGGACTTTAGACTTTAAAGCACCACTTTAAAGATCAAAAGAACTTCTAGAGCAGGGGTGGTCAAACTGCGGCCCTCCAGATGTCAATGGACTACAATTCCCATGAGACCCTGCCAGCATTTGCTGGCAGGGGCTCATGGGAATTGTAGTCCACAGACATCTGGAGGGCTACAATTTGACTACTCCTGTTCTAGAGCATAAATTCTCAAGAGTCAAAACTCCCTTAGGGGAGCATGAAGTTTCAGGTGAGTAGCCATATTGGTCTGCAGTGGAAGAGCTGGAGATGCATCCCATACTACTTTAAAGACCTGCAGGATTTCCAGGGTGTAAGTTTTCAAGCGTTAAAGCTCTCTCTCTCCAGTCTAGCTCTTCTCCTGCAGACCAATATGGCTACTCACCTGAAACTTTAAAGGTGTGCCCTTTGTTAGCCAGTGATGAGGCCATCTGTATTGGCTGTACCTTGTAATAGCCTCTATTCCAGTGGGCCCCAACCTTTTAATCACCGGGGACCAGTCAACGCTTGACAATTTTACTGAGGCCCGGGGGGAGGGTAGTCTTTTTCCGAGGGACGTCACCGCTGTCTGAGCCCCTGCTCCGCTTGCTTTCCCGCCGGCACCCCTGACTTCCCACCGCCCACTGGGGGGTGCTGCCAGCAGCAGCTGCGCAGTGCCACGTCGAGGGGGAGCCCCAGCCACCAGAGAGCACCAAAGGTGAGCCAGCGGCAGAGTGGCAGGGCAGCCTCCGAGGCAGCAGCCGGGGAGGAGGACGAGGAGGAGCCATGGCCCAGTACCAACTGATCCACAGACCGGTCCCGGCCCCCAAACCGGTCCCAGTCCCCAGACCGGAGGTCGGGGACAGTTGCGCTATTTTACAGATGGTTGCAATGTATATAATGGATGAGCTTTTGTAGGAGTAGCAGCCAATACTGTTTCTGGGGATGAAAGCAGCTCTTAAGTGGTGGAACCCTAAGAGGCATGGATGACACATTGACACTATCCTGGCTTCACAGCCCACTGGGCAGAATTCCTACTGTACATCATTGTCTGCATCATTACAGCTTCTGAGATTAGTTGAGTCTTGGGGTAGGGGGAGCCCCAGGGACACCCTGGCTCTGATTATTTTGTTTATTTGTTTTCTTGCTGCAAGAGAAAGTGATGATATTGAACTGGAACAGCACAAGCAAGTCTGTTTTTCCTGGAGGGCGTGATCACTGGCAGCGTGCACTTGATGCATTTCTCTTTCTAGAATGCAATGTTTTCTGGCCCTCGTAAGACACCACTGTTCTCAAACACCCCAGGACAGCTCCACATCCAAGGGGAGGTGTGCAGGTTGGAATGATCCCTCTTCCCACCAGGCTCCCCCGCCAGACTCCAACCATGCTATTTATATTGGCTTAATTAGCCCTGTTGTTCATTTGATAAAGGCACCACAGTTGTAATTAGATGCCTGCTTGTGCTTTCAGAGCTGTTTAAAAACCATTATTCTTTACGCATTATCTTTATTTGCTGTGTGCTGTACAGGAGAGTGCTTTGCCTCCTGGAAAGCTCTGTAGAGGAGCTGGACAAGGTTTCTTGCCAGATGTGGGAGCTTTGTTGCAGGACGCCACCCTGTGGCCAGACGTTCCCAATGGATGCTTGGAGCTGCTTTTTCCTCCTGGAGCCTGAGACCTGGGAGGCTACACCCTGCTGCATGTGCCTACCAGGAGTGTATATTGCCCAGATAAATAATGTTTTTGTGGTTATGATAACATTTTAGGGTTGCCAGCTTTGGGTTGGGAAAATCCTGGAGATTTTGTTGCATCCTGGGGAGGTATTTCAGCAGGGTATAATACCCTAGAAGTCAACGCTCAAAGCCACCGTGTTCTCCAGGGGAATTGATCTCTGACGCCTGGACACAAGTTGTAATTCTGCGATATCTCCAGCTACCGCCTGGAGGTTGGCAACTGCATAACATATGCCCGTTTCCAAACAGTGGTGTTTCTAAGGGTTCCTAACGGAATGCACATCTGTGTTAAGTGCTTCAAAATACATTATTGTCATTGCTGCCTTCAATATATATAATAATTATATTACATATATAATAACGCCTTCAAGGATCTCTGCCTTGTCACGGCAAAAAGGCTTACGTAGCTCAGTGAAGCTATGAGCTATGCCGTGTAGGGCCACCCAAGATGGACAGGTCATAGCAGAGAGCTCTGACAAAAGGTGATCCACTGGAGAAGGAAATGGCAAACCACTCCAGAATCTTTGCCATGAAAACCCAATAGACAAGTTCAAAAGGCAAAACGATATGACGCCGGAAGATGAGCCCCTCAGGTTGGAAGGTGTCCAATATGCTACTGGGGATGAGCAGATGGCTAATACGAGTAGCTCCAGAATGAATGAAGCGACTGGGCCAAAGCCGAAAGCACGCTCAGTTGAGGAGGGAACTGGTGGCGAAAAGGCAGTCCGATGCTGTAAAGATTTTTATTCCATAGGAACCTGGAACGTCAAATCTATGAATCAAGGCATGCTGGACATGGTCAAACAAGAGATGACAAGACTGAACATCGACATTTTAGGAATTAGTGAACTCGAATGGGTGAATTTAATTCAGATGACCATCAGGTAGGGTTATACTGCTGTGGGCAAGAATCTCTGAGAAGAAATGGAGTAGAAATGGAGAAAAGAGTTCGGCAAGGCTGTATACTGTCTCCTTGCCTATTTAACTTGTATGTGGAGGACATCATGAGAAAGGCGGGATTAGATGAGTCACAAATTGGGATCAAGATTGCAGGGAGAAATATCAACAACCTCAGATATGCAGATGATACCACTCTAATGGCAGAAAGTGAAGAGGAACTAAAGAGCCTGTTGATGCGGGTGAAGGAGGAGAGTGCAAATGTTGGCTTGAAACTCAACATCAAGAAAACAAAGATCATGGCATCGGGCCCTCTCAATTCCTGGCAAATAGATGGGGAAGAAATGGAGGTGGTGACAGATTTTATTTTCCTGGGCTCCAAGATCACTGCAGATGGGGACTGCAGCAAAGAAATTAAAAGACGCTTGCTCCTGGGGAGATAAGCTATGGCAAATCTAGACAGCATCCTAAAAAGCAGAGACATCATTGTGCTAATGAAAGTGTGTCTAGTCAAGGCTATGGTCTTCCCAGTTGCAATGTATGGCTGTGAAAGTTGGACCATAAGGAAGGCTGAGCGTCAAAGAATTGAGGCTTTTGAACTCTGGTGCTGGAGAAGACTCTTGCAAGTCCCTTGGACTGCAAGGCAAACAAACCAGTCAGTCCTAGAAGAGATCAGCCCTGCCTGCTCCTTAGAAGGCCGGATCCTGAAGATGAAACTCAAATAGTTTGGCCACCTGATTATAAGGAAGGACTCCCTGGAGAAGAGCCTAATGCTGGGAACGGTTGAGGGCAAAAGAAGAAGGGGACGACAGAGAATGAGGTGGCTGGATGGAGTCACTGAAGCAGTTGGTGCAAATTTAAATGGACTCTGGGGAATGGTAGAGGACAGGAAGGCCTGGAGGATCATTGTCCATGGGGTCGCAATGGGTTGGACACGACTTTGCACCTAACAACAACAACAATGTTAGGGATGGTCAGCTGTTGACGATGATGGGGGTTGGGAATCATTTTGGATGTTAATTCCCCCCATACCCTTGCTTAGGGGGTGGCTACGAAGCCCATGCCTGGTGATAAAGGCCTTCCCCCTGGAAATGCACTCCAACAAAAGCGATGGGTTTGCGATGGGTCGGACATGACTTCGGACCTAACAACATAACAAAATATAATAAATATAATAAATATATTTATTATCAATCAATCAATAAGTGCTTACTGTTAACATGTGGTGTAGCTTGAGAGTTAGTGTGGTGCGGTTCCAGTCCCTGCTCAACCAGTTAGCTCTTGGGCCATTCGTTTGCCTGCCCTACTCCACAGGGGTGTTGTGAAAATAAAATGGGCAGGGATGCTGGTGACACTCCGGGGCTCCTTGGAGAAAAGGCAGGACAAAAAGTGTCCTGCTGATATGTGCCCCCTTCCTGAAGCCCAGGAAATGGCGGACTGTCTCCCACAGCCTTTCCTGTGATGGGCTCACCCATTCTAAGGTGCTACTGTAAATCCAGCTGGCCTAGAGCTTCAGAGATCCTTCCCACATTCCAGCTGTGCAGCAGTAATTTTTATTAGCACTGGCAAGACTCTTTTTTTAAATCCGGAATTAATGAGCGACATTAACACACACTCACGCAGAAGCAATCACAGTGCCATCAATTGCTAATTAGTCTATGAAAGGAGGTTCAAGGAGTCAATTTCTGAATCCAGAGATGATGAACTTAGGGGTTTGATCCTTGGGGGAACCAGGTCCCCTCCTCCTCCGCCAGGCAGCTCCTTTCAAAGCGTCTGTGATTGAGTTTTCTTTTCTTCTTTCTTTTCCTCTTTGTTGATTGCTGCTCAATCCAGTCTATTCAGTCTGCATGGGTTTTTTACATTTCTTCCATGCTAAATTTGTGCATTTAATTCAAAGTGACTTCCTATTGTTTAGGAGAGGATTGTACTTCTGAGTCATCTTCCGGTTTCAGTTTGCAGAAAGCGCCATCGGCATATTTTATGGTGACAAGCAAATGGGAGCTCAAATACATCTGTCACGGGGGGGGGGGGGGTTGCAGCTCAGGTTGTGTGTGAGAGTTGTGGCAGCGAGATGCACAGACCTATATTTTCAGGTCATACTTGGTAAAAAGAAGCTAAATGTTGGCATACAATGCTGTGTGTGGCATTTCGAAGAGCATGCCTTAGTACCCTATATACTTGCGTATAAGCCTAGTTTTCAGCACCTTTTTTCACACTGAAAAAGCCCTCCTTGGCTTATACACGGGTATATACGGTCATTGAAATAAAATCCTGCTCCAGCCAGCCAATCGTTGCATTGCCTTTTGCAGAATGTGTACTGCAAGCTGAGCTTGCTCTGGCAGCTTGTAGGACATCAACGGTTTGACTGAGGGACTCTGATCTTTTTTCTCTTTTGCCTTCACTTCTTCCTCTTCTTAATCACTTCTTCCAAACTATTCTTTTGGTTTCTGTGGGTGAGAAGCAGGGTACAAAAACTAGCAGCTATTCATCCTCTTGACCTTTCTGTATTTGTTGGGGGGGGGGCAATAGTTGCTTTCCCCAGAAAAGCAGCCTATTAGCCTGCTTGCTGTAATGGTTAAGATTGTGGATTTCTAATCTGGCGAGCTGGGTTTTATTCTCTGCTCTCCCACATGCAGCTAGCTGGGTCACCTTGGGCACTGGTCACCACGGCACTGATAAAGCTGTTCTGACCGAGCAGTGATATCAGGGCTCCCTCAGCCCTCCCCCCCCCCACCTCACAGGGTGTCTGTTGTGGGAGACGAAAGGGAAGGCGACTGTAAGCCGCTTTGAAACTCCTTCGGGTAGAGAAAAGCGGCATATAAGAACCTCTTCTTCTTCTTCTTCTTCTTCTTCTTCTTCTTCTTCTTCTTCTTCTTCTTCTTCTTCTTCTTCTTCTTCTTCTGTAATATCAGGGCTCTCTCAGCCTCACCCACCTCACAGAGTGTCTGTTGTGGGGAGAGGAATGGGAAGGCGACTGTAAGCCGCTTTGAGACTCCTTTGGGTAGAGAAAAGTGGCATATAAGAACCAGCTCTTCTGCTGCTGCTGATTACCATTCCAAGGAAGAGAGCGTTTTAATCCAGCCAGAATAATTTTACCTTTAAACCTGCTCTCACGATGGAGCCAGGAAAAACAGCTCAGGGGGCATCCAGATGAGAACCGTGAGACTGGCTGCACTGTCTCCTGCTAATCCAAATGGATTTGCAAGAGCTGGATTCTGTGACCTGCATACATTTTGCAAATTGAGCAAAATGTGTGTAATTTTTTCCTCCCTGCATACTGTGTTCGGGCTTTGCTAATCAGAGAAGGGAGCAAGAAGCAAGAAATGAGGCAGGGCACTGGAAATCTATTTTGGTCACTGTTGGCATCTGAGATTCCATCAGAGGTTTACCTTGTACTCTGGAAGATATCCATCCAGCCCTAAGGCCTGGCATTTTTGTTTGGCTTTGCTTTACCGCACAGCACCAGTATTAGGGGAGCAGCGCTTGAAAACTCATCTCTTTAAAATCTACAGATGGGGTGGGGACAAAAACATTTCTTTTTTTTACGTTTGAAGGGAGGATAAGCAATCTCGTTAACGGTTTGCAAGCAGCAGCGAAGGGAGCGACCCAAATGCAGAAGATGTTAAACCATGCAGTTGATTTGGTTGCATAACCTGCAACGATTAGTAAGCGTTCCATCAAAATGAGGTGGACAGCAGTAAAAAGAAATGGTTGAATATTCCTACCAAGCTTCTGTCTTCTAGTAAGCTTTGTAGTTCATTCATTTTTCAGGTCAATTGAGGAGTGCTTTATTGACACTACTAGGAATAAAGCCCATTGTAGTGAGAATACAGTGGGCGCTAGCAGGCGCTCCCCGTTGTCGGGGGGTGCGGGCAGGGGTCCGTGGAAGCGGCCCTGTACCCTGCAGCTGCGGCGGGCCCCCCAAGTGGGTAGAAAGGGAGAGGGGTGGCAGATGTGCCGCAGCGGCGCGTAGTCTGGGAGGGATCCCAGAGGCAGAGGGAGGAAGAGGCGAGGGCAGCATGAGGGAAAGAAGCTTACAGGTGCAAGCGGCCATTTTGGAGGGCGGGCGGCGGCTCGGCGTCGTCATTGTGGTAGCGGGCAGCAACAGGAGGTGAGAAGGGAGGCCATGGGCTCCTGGGGCGGCTTGGTGGCGGCCTCCTCATGTCGGCGGCGAAGTTCGAGGGCGGGCGGCAGCTTGGCGGCGGGTTGCTCGTTTTTGCGGCCATTTTGGAGGGTGGGCTGCTCCTTCCACGGCTCGCCGCCGGCCTCCCCGTGTTGGCGGTGATGTTGGAGCGCGGTGGGCGGCTCAACGGCGGGCTCTTCGGCTGCGCGGGTATGTTGGAGGGCAGGCCACAGCAGCGGCGAGCGCGGATTGAGGCGGCGAGGCAGGAGTGAGGAGCATAGTCGGGGAAGGGCATTTGCTGGGCGGAGGGAAAGCAATTTTCCCCGAGCCCAGGGAAGTGGGGCGAGCCTCCTCCCTGGCGGCCATCTGGGCAGGATGTCGGCTCGGAAGGACTGGAGTCTGTGGCTCGGCATTCAGGGAACGGGCCAAGTGTCCAATAGGGAGTGCCACCGGAGTGCCCTGGAGTGCCACTCGGAGGAGCGAATCAGGAGCCGTTTCACCAGAACGGTTTATTCCTTCTGCATTCCCTTTGTAGACTTGTTATCTTGGGAGTACCTGTTTGTAGAGTGAAATGTCCCCACCATTAAATCCTTTCTTTGTGAGTTGTTATAGTAAGTGCTTTCTCTTTTATGCACACGTGCCTTTGTCACAGATGGCTTTTAACGGATCTATTAGCGACTAGATAATGTGATGTCGCATAATCATAATGCACCACATTTTTTTGATGGTCTTGCAATCATTGTCTCTGGTGGAAACGCTTCAGCTTTGCAGTTGCCAAGTACCAGTATCTTTCTATCGAGGCAAACTTCTCAATGAACTGCTCTGCAACCTTGTGCTGTGCTTTAGCCTTTGCTGTAGAACGTTGCCCTAGCTTTTGCACGAATTCCATTTCAGGCCCAGGCTTCTCTGAAGTTGATTAACTAAGGTTACCAACCTCCAGGTGGCACCTGGCACTCTTCCACCATTACAGTTGATCTCCAGATGACCAGGATCAGTTCCTCTGGAGTAAATGGCTGCTTTGGAGGGCAGACTCCATGGCGTTATACCCTTCTGAGGTCCCTCCCTGTCCAAAACTGCCTTCCACAATCTCCACCTCCAAAATCTCCAGTTTTTTCACAATCCAAAGCTAGCAACCCTAGCAAATAACTCCAGTCTAACTGGGAACCCATCTTCCATGTACTGCTGATTCCCTGTTGTTCTCATCAGTGGCTGGAACTTCAAGGCCACATCTCTCCCTGTTTAGAGTAGCCCATGGTTTTCTGTTGCCCTAGCAAACCTCCAAGCTTCCCTTGCCCTGTGTATGCCTTGAACAGTGAGCGTTCTGGCTTCTATTAATGAAGAAGGCACCCTTCTACTCTTGGAAGCATCCTGGTTTATACATGCAGGCAGGGTTCTGTTGGAAACCCATTAAACATTTCGTCGACTCTGTCTGCCAAGATGATTTCACTTTCATTACCAAAACCATTTCATCACTGGTTAGCTCCTTCTAGCTGTCTTCTTCCTGTCTTTGATTCCGTACTCTCCAATTCAGTCTGTGCGTTTTAAAAATACATGAATGTGGCTTTGATCTCTTTTACTACGTTTCTAAGTTGTCTTTTTCTTTTTTTAACGCCTTTCAGTTTTTGGAGTCTCCTAGTATTCTTGATGCCGGTTTACATTTTTTTAAAAAAAATTCACAATGACCTTCCCTTCCTCCCCTCCATTTCCTAGAATACTTTTAAATACACCAATTCTGCAAGGAATAAATATCCTTTCTGCTGCATCTATACCCTGAAAGTAGCATGGTTTGATTTGTTGGGTTTGTTGTGAAAGCTTGGCTGCCTTGGAAGAGATAGATAGGTCCAAAGCCCAGATAATCTGGGAGATTTAGCACTTAATATGCAATAGCTGATAGTAGACATCCAGTAACACTTTCTTTATCAAGTCCATTTGACCACTTTGCTGGAATAAATGAACATAATGCCAGCAATTGTGCTGTGGGCAAGACGAGTAGCTGAAAAGGGCATGCACATTGAATTCATCTTTTAAAAAAGAGAACTAAGAAGGACTTGCTGAGTTGGATCAGTGTCGTCTTCTTAACTTGTAGGGTGTAAGAAAACATGGTAGAATGGGATTCCTAGAAGTCTGACTGGGCTAGCCAATCCAAAGAGCTAGGATTCATGAATCCCTTTGTCTTGGGATTCATGGCAGCAGAAAACACCATTTGTATCTTCTGTATGATTAATTTATGCAACGGCACCAGCTGGCAGTCTGAGCTTCCTCTGGTCTTTGTGACAAGCTGAGCACTTTGTCAAGTTCTCCAGAACCTCAGGAGGGTTTTCTGGTGGTGGCTGAATTTCCATGCTTCTGCTTATCACGGCTCAACAGCCTGTTCTACTTGCAGCTAATATTGGCCTTGTGTTTGGGGGTTAAGCGAGCTAGTAACGTGCTGTTCCCAAAAATACAAAGAAAACAGCAACTGTCTGGGGAAAGCAGGTTGGAGGTCCTTGCTATCTGAACACCACACTTTGGGTAATGAGATTCTGCTCAGCGCCCGATGGGCATTCCCATTCTTGAAGAGTCGCCTAATAAACCAAAGTACAAGCAGTCTTTACAATGAATGTAATTGGTCCCTATGTGCTTCAGCCAGCCAGCGCTCTCTTAAGCTGATTGATGAAGCATTTCTTGCCCAGGACACCTTCTTAACTTCTGGGGAAAGCACCGCACTGTGCAGCTCTTTGCTGCCAGCCTAAGTCCTCTGTGCTGAGAACCAGGGTGAACTTTTTTTGTCAGCTGAAATTTGCAGAAAGTAGAAATGCAGCATGAATTTTGTTCGGTTATTTACATTTTTACCTTTGGTGCCAAGGAGCCTGGAGGCAGCTCATTGAAGCGGATCACAGAGCAGAAAGGTTAAAAATCCACTTGGAGAAACTTTTTTTTTCTTTTAATAAAGGAAAAATAGTTGGCACAACTTGAGTGGCAGTCTCTTGCTCTTGAAGATGTCGTTTTTTTCCTGCAACCATCTATCTTGAAAGTGTGAATAAATATCTCCTCAAAGAGCGGGACAGAATCACGGCCTTGGCTAAAAACAAAAAAAACTATGGTTTTTTTGTTTTCATGGCACAATTTTCACAGGCTGTCCGTGGTCATGAACCACATCTGTGTTAGTTGGACACAATTTCTGCTCTCTTCAACGGTGAAGTCTTCATATTCATCATCTATCTTCTTGTGTATATTGGGACTCCACATGTGCAGGCTTGCCATCTGGAACTTCCCTAGCTAAAAAGCTCCAAAGATGGTGATTGGATGCCCGACAGCTGAAGTGCGTGTTTTCCCTCCAGCAGCTCCCTCCTCCCGCAGTTCTCTTTTTGCTGCCACAATTAGCAGACATCCTAGTCTTCTGCTCTGTCGTTTGCCTTTCGTTTTTGTCTTTTGCCTTTGCTGTGATGTCATCTAAGGCTATATTTTAAAAATATGGTCAGTGTTCTACAGAAATGTTAATGGCCAAAGAACATGACTGCTGCCTAATCTGTGGGTGAAGCCCACACGGTGAGCATGTGCACTACCTGCCAGAAGTTTACGCCAAAGGCAGTTCTGTGGGAGAAGGTCATCTCAGTGCAACCTCCTACTAAGCTTCCAAACCAACTCTGTCCAGGGCAGCTTCGAAATTCCTCCAGTTCAAAGGTCAGGCCCACTCTCCAGTCCACAACAGCCTCCTCTAGAATCATAGAAACATAGAGTTGGAAGGGGCCATACAGGCCATCTAGTCCAACCCCCTCCTCAACACAGGATCAGCCCTAAGCATCCTAAAGCATCCAAGAAAAGTGTGTATCCAACCTTTGCTTGAAGACTGCCAGTGAGGGGGAGCTCACCACCTCCTTAGGCAGCCTATTCCACTGCTGAACTATGACTGTGAAAATGTTTTTCCTGACATCTAGCCTATATCGTTGTACCTGTAGTTTAAACCCATTACTACACGTCCTTTCCTCTGCAGCCAACGGAAACAGAGGAGTACATCCTATAATTGATTTGTGATGAATGTTTACATGTTTCTAAGTTCCGGATGGTCTCCCTGGCTTCTGTGTATCGTCCCTCAATTCTTGGTTTGCTGTTCTTGATCTTAAAGATGCTTATTTTCATATAGCAATCCACAGGTCCCATAAGAGATTTCTCCGTTCCCGTTAAGGCAGCCACATCTATCAATATGTGGTCCTTCCGTTTGGTTTAGCAACAACACCACAGGTCTTTACAAAATGTATGGCTGTGGTGATCACCTTCCTTAGGGTTCAAGGCCTTAATTTATGGGTTAATCCCTCTCAGCAGTGTCGGAACTGAGGGAGGGGGGCGTTCCACCTAATGGTCATGTGACCTGGCTGGCGTGAAAACTCATGTTTGAGCGGTTGGGCAGGCAAGCACCCTCTTTGGAGCTTTTTAGCTAGGGAAGTTCAGAGCTGCAGGCCTGTGCATGCCCAGTCCCAGTGTGTGTCTACACACAAGACATGGATGAACAACAGTTGCAGAATAGCAACTGTTTCCTTGACGTTTTCCCCTCTGGGATGCCCACAATTGCAGTTCATGAGAAACAGCAGGGATGGTGATGTTTTGTGGAATGAATGGCTGAAGAAGCACATTCTTTATTGCAAGCCTTCTTGTGCTTCAATTGGATATTGAGCACAGGTTATTGAGGGGGAAACGGTGTGTGCACAGAGGGAGGGGAAAGGCCCAAAGTCTGTTCACGGTCTGTACGCCTGCAAAACTGTGGAGCTTTTGCTCTCAAGTTGGCAAGTATCAGAATGATGTAACATTTAGGAGATCTGCTAGTGTCAGAAGAGGGGGTTAATTGGCCATACTCCAGATTTTTTGGTGTATTTAAGAACACATTTTTTTTATTTACTAGTAGTAAAGCCCGTTGTGTTCTTCAATGCTACTGGCACTAGCTCATGGTTTGGTGTGGGTTTAATGCCTCACTTGGAAGCTGGCAACCCTAAGAGGAGGTCTCTCAGTGCACAGCAGTCTTGACCCCAGTCAGGTTTATGCACACCTGGGTAAGGTTGAATTCCAGAACATGAACCTACACCAATCTGGCAATCTTACTTCCTCTCTGCAATATTTTCTTGACCTGAGCTCAGTTTTTCAGATTCTGCAGAACCCAGTGAACTGTGACAGGACCCTGATCGATTCTGGGAGCTCACTCCAACAAGCCAGGGCCAGGGCTGAATGAGCCTTGGCCCAGGGCAAGGGCAGGTGTACCTCCTTGGGGCTGGGGACTCTCAGCTTGTTGGCATTTGAAGAATGGAGCATCCACCTTCTGACAGGTGGTCCCTCAAATACGGTGGTCCCAGACTGTGTATGGCGTTAAAGGTTAAAACCAAAACCATGAACTTTGGCAGCCAATTGATGTAATTGCTCGTTGATGAAAGTGTCTACTCCCCTGTTTGAGTTCAGATATCCAGCTTGTGAGTGGCAGCAGCAGCAGCATCACCACCAGACTGAGCAGAGCCTAAGCCTAAAGCCTAAAGAGATCTCAGCTGTGGTTCATCTTCATGAGTCTCTGGCTGTTCATTGGAAAAATTAGAAGGTTCAGTAAGGATATGTACTGACACACATGCAAATGGGGGTGAGCATGGATGTATTTTGCTCCTCAGAGAGCAAGGTACTTGCCTCTAGACTGAACACTGTTTCTTTCCCCCTCCTTCCATCACATGGACTCTCCAGTATTTGTTTTTGAAATGCCTTGCAACTTTATTGGATTAAATTTGTCACAGCCTTTTTCTTCTGAAAAGCTGCTTATTTATATGCTACATATATTTTGTTGTTGTTGTTATGTTGTTGTTATGTGCGAAGTCGTGTCTTTATTATATTTATTATATTTTGTTATGTTGTTAGGTGCGAAGTCATGTCCGACCCATCGCGACCCCATCGCTTTTGTTGGGGTGCATTTCCAGGGGGAAGGCCTTTATCACCAGGCATGGGCTTCATAGCCACCCCCTAAGCAAGGGTATGGGGGGAATTAACATCCAAAATGATACCCAACCCCCATCATCGTCAGCAGCTGACCATCCCTAACACTGTTGTTGTTGTTAGGTACGAAGTCGTGTCCGACCCATCGCGACCCCATGGACAATGATCCTCCAGGCCTTCCTGTCCTCTACCATTCCCCGGAGTCCATTTAAGTTTGCACCTACTGCTTCAGTGACTCCATCCAGCCACCTCATTCTCTGTCGTCCCCTTCTTCTTTTGCCCTCAATCGCTCCCAGCATTAGGCTCTTCTCCAGGGAGTCCTTCCTTCTCATGAGGTGGCCAAAATATTTGAGTTTCATCTTCAGGATCTGGCCTTCTAAAGAGCAGTCAGGGCTGATCTCCTCTAGGACTGACCGGTTTGTTCGCCTTGCAGTCCAAGGGACTCGCAAGAGTCTTCTCCAGCACCAGAGTTCAAAAGCCTCAATTCTTTGACGCTCGGCCTTCCTTATGGTCCAACTTTCGCAGCCATACATTGCAACTGGGAAGACCATAGCCTTGACTAAACGCACTTTTGTTGGCAGGGTGATGTCTCTGCTTTTTAGGATGCTGTCTAGATTTGCCATAGCTTTCCTCCCCAGGAGCAAGCGTCTTTTAATTTCTTTGCTGCAGTCCCCATCTGCAGTGATCTTGGAGCCCAGGAAAATAAAATCTGTCACTATCTCCATTTCTTCCCCTTCTATTTGCCAGGAATTGAGAGGGCCGGATGCCATGATCTTTGTTTTCTTGATGTTGAGTTTCAAGCCAACTTTTGCACTCTCCTCCTTCACCCGCATCAACAGGCTCTTTAGTTCCTCTTCACTTTCTGCCATTAGAGTGGTATCATCTGCATATCTGAGGTTGTTGATATTTCTCCCTGCAATCTTGATCCCAATTTGTGACTCCTCTAATCCCGCATTTCTCATGATGTGCTCTGCATACAAGTTAAACAGGCAAGGCGACAGTATACAGCCTTGCCGAACTCCTTTCTCAATTTTGAACCAGTCAGTGATCCCATGTTCAGTTCTCACTGTTGCTTCTTGACCTGCATATAAATTTCTCAAGAGACAAATAAGATGCTCTGGTATTCCCATCTCTTTAAGAACTTGCCACAATTTGTTGTGCTCCACACAATCAAAGGCTTTAGCATAGTCAATGAAGCAGAAGTAGACGTTCTTCTGGTACTCCCTAGCTTTCTCCATGATCCAGCGTATGTTGGCAATTTGATCTCTAGTTCCTCTGCCTCTTCGAAATCCTGCCTGTACTTCTGGAAGTTCTCGGTCCACATATTGCTGGAGCCTAGCTTGTAGGATTTTGAGCATAACTTTGCTAGCATGAGAAATTAGTGCAATGGTGCGGTAGTTTGAACATTCTTTGGCATTGCCCTTCTTTGGGATTGGAATGTAAACTGACCTTTTCCAATCCTGTGGCCATTGTTGAGTTTTCCAAATTTGCTGGCATATTGAGTGTAGCACTTTTACTGCATCGTCCTTTAAGATTTTGAATAGTTCAACTGGAATGCTGTCACTACCACTAGCTTTATTGTTGCTCAGACTTCCTAAGGCCCATTTGACTTCACATTCCAGGATGTCTGGCTCCAGGTCAGTAACTACCCCATTGTGGTCATCAGGGATGTTAAGCTCGCTCTTGTATAGTTCTTCTGTATAATTTTGCCACCTTTGTTTAATCTCTTCTGCTTCTGTGAGGTCCCTACCATTTTGGTCCCTTATCATACCCACCTTTGCATGAAACGTTCTCTTCATATCTCCAATTTTCTTGAAAAGATCTCTGGTCCTCCCCATTCTATTGTTTTCTTCTATTTGTTTGCACTGTTCATTTAAGAAGGCATTCTTATCTCTTCTAGCTTTTCTCTGGAATTCTGCATTCAATTGGGTGTATCTTTCTCTTTCTCCCTTGCCTTTCACTTCCCTTCTCTCCTTAGCTATTTGTAAAGCTTCCTCAGACAGCCATTTTGATTTCTTGCATTTCTTTTTCTTTGGGATGGTTTTAGTTGCTACCTCTTGTACAATGTTGCGAACCTCCGTCCATAGTTCTTCAGGCACTCTGTCTATCAGATCTAATTCCTTAAATCTATTTGTCACCTCCACTGTGTATTCGTCGGGGATATGATTTAGTTCATACCTGAGTGGCCTAGTGCTTTTCCCTACTTTCTTCAATTTAAGCCTAAATTTTGCAACAAGAAGCTCATGATCTGAACCACAATCAGCTCCTGGTCTTGTTTTTATTGACTGGATAGAACTTTTCCATCTTTGGCTGCAGAGCACATAGTCAATCTGATTTCTGTGTTGACCGTCTGGTGATGTCCATGTGTAGAGTCGTCTCTTGGGTTGCTGGAAAAGAGTGTTTGCTATGACCATTGTATTCTCTTGACAAAATTCTACCAGCCTGTGCCCTGCTTCATTTTGTACTCCAAGGCCAAACTTGCCTGTTATCCCGGTTATCTTTTGGCTTCCTACTTTAGCATTCCAATCCCCCATGATGATAAGCACATCATTTTTGGGCGTTGCTTCTAGAAGGTGTTGTAGGGCTTCATAGAACTGATCAACTTCATCCTCTTCAGCAGCAGTGGTTGGGGCGTAGACCTGGATCACTGTGATGTTGAATGGTTTGCCTTGGATTCGAACTGAGATCATTCTGTCATTTTGGGGATTGTATCCCAAGACTGCTTTTCCTACTCTCTTATTGATTATGAAGGCTACTCCATTTCTTCTGCGAGATTCTTGTCCACAGTAGTATACCTGATGGTCATCTGAATTAAATTCACCCATTCCTGTCCATTTTAGTTCACTGATTCCTAAAATGTCGATGTTCAGTCTTCTCATTTCTTGTTTAACCACGTCCAGCTTGCCTTGATTCATGGATCTGACGTTCCAGGTTCCTATGGAATAAAAATCTTTACAGCATCGGACTGTCTTTTCGCCACCAGTTACTTCCACAACTGAGCGTCCTTTCGGCTTTGGCCCAGCCGCTTCATTCATTCTGGCGCTACTCGTACTAGCCGTCTGCTCATCCCCAGTAGCATATTGGACACCTTCCGACCTGAGGGGCTCATCTTCCAGCGTCATATCGTTATGCCTATTGGAACTGTCCATAGAGTTTTCATGGCAAAGATACTGGAGTGGTTTGCCATTTCCTTCTCCAGTGGATCACCTTTTGTCAGAGCTCTCAGCTATGACCTGTCCGTCTTGGGTGGCCCTGCACGGCATAGCTCATAGCTTCACTGAACTACGCAAGCCCCCTTGCCACAACAAGGCAGCGATCCTTGAAGGGGGGGTGTCCCGCTATACCAATGTTAAACATTGGTGTCCCGCTATACCAATGTTAAAATCTGGTCACCTTATAATAGGGGCAGGGTGTCCATGAGCCCTTTCTATCACAGCACACTGTCTACATACATACATACATACATACATACATACATACATACATACATACATACATAACGTAAAGCACCGGGTCATGTCTGACCCTTGGGGTGACGCCCTCTAGCGTTTTCTTGGCAGACTCAATACGGGGTGGTTTGCTAGTGCCTTCCCCAGTCATTACCGTTTACCCCGCAGCAAGCTGGGTACTCATTTTACCGACCTCGGAAGGATGGAAGGCTGAGTCAACTTTGAGCCGGCTGTTGGGATTGAACTCCCAGCCTCATGGGCAGAGCTTTCAGACTGCTGCCTTACCACTCTGCGCCACAAGAAGCTCTACATACATACATACATACATACATACATACATGCATACATACATACATACATACATACATACATACATACATACATACATACATGTTGTACCTACTTTACAGATGGTGAAGTGCTACTTCCTTGCATCTTGTAGGCCCTGTGATACCAGGACGTCTATAAATGCCCAAGAAAATATTGATGCAGTGTTGCAGGGGTTTCTGGAAGCCGTGCCTGAAGGAGGCCACGGAGAGAAAACTTGTGGGATTTTGTTTCCTTTGCTGCCTCCAGGCACATCTGCCATCAGGAAATGGCTGACTGGTTCTCTCATCTGGAGAAGAAAAGGATGGGCCCTCTGCTGGGCTCTGAGGAGTCCAGCCATAATGCTGAAGCTAATTTTGGCTCCCTAAAATTTCTTCATCCTTCAGTTGAATGCTCTGAGTAAATACTGAGACGTAAGTATCAGTAAGTATCAAACACTGATGCTTACGTCTCAGTATTTGCTCAGAGCATTCAGCCATGCGCCAGGAACAGAGTATTCCAGATACAGCTTGGGCGTCTCACTTTTACTGCAAGGGGGTCTTAATATTGTCTCAGAAGGTCTCGATTCAAGGTGTAGCGATCGGAGGGTTGTTGGGAAGGTGCGGACGAGCAATGTGTGTTTATTTGAATGGTCTATTTTTAGCAGCCCTAAGAATACGAATTTGCTCACAGATGTGAAATGCACAAAGAAGACTTTTCTCACTTCTCTTCCTTCCACCCACGGTTGTTGTTTTTTTTTTTTTAAAGCAGAGTCATTCACACAGGCAATGCTGCTCAGAGTGCACAAAGAAAAGATTACTTCAAGCATTAATAAAAGCCATTGGAAATGCCAGATACCCAAAGCATTCGAGATAAGGGAATTTTTCAAAATAAAATGAAGATTTTTTTCTAAAACAAAATCAAGACTTTGTCCCCTTCTCTCTAGTACACATGCTAATATTCTGTCCCAAGCATTTTCCCTCTGATCAACTCAAGTTGCATATGATATACATTGCATTTTTGCATCCTGAGTTCCTTCTGTACCATAAAGACACATAAATATCTCCAAAGTTGATCCCCTCCAAAATCTCATCGGTCACTAAGGTGCCACTGGACTCTAATCTAAGTTTCCTTAAGTGAAGGTGCAACAACAAATTGTTGATATCCACAAATGATTGTACCTGTGTTATTGGCTTTGATTAGCAATGACTCCCTGGGGAAAAATACATAGGAGCCTTTCTTGGTACTTGCTGCTTTAGATTTTGAAGATGTCAGAGACCAAAGCAGGGATGTTTTCTGTACTGATTCAGGTATGTAGCTGCATCCGCTCTCCCTATGTGTAAGGGTGAAGGGTATTCACTTTTACTGCATCTGACAAAGTGTGCTTTCACACAAAATCTCATGCCTTGAATATAAAACTGTGTTGATCTTAGAGATGTCACTGGACTCAAATTTCGTTCTGTAGTTATGAGTCCACCTAGAAATGTATTTTTACAAAAGGACCTCCCCGTAGCCCCATCTGTCTGAACAGAGAATCATATTATGTAAGAGTACTTTCCCATGACTCCTAGCCCAAAGTTCATTACTGGAAGACCTCAGACTGTACTGCTGATTGCTGAGAAAGCCCCAAGTCCCAAAGACATAGGTGAAGACCCACAACTCTAACAAACTAGTTTCGTTCAAGTGGTTCGCCGTGTTGGTCTGAAGTAGCACAACACAATCAGAGTCCCGTAGCACCTTTAAGACCAACAAAGATTTATTCAGGGCATGAGCTTTCGATTTGCATGCACACAAAAGCTCACGCCTTGAATAAATCTTTGTTGGTCTTAAAGGTGCTACTGGACTCAGATTTTGTTAAACTAGTTTCATGACCAATAAGAAGAGCTTGGACCAATACATTGATTTGTATACTGGGAAGATGTTATGGGTTTTAGAATCCTGCAAATGGCAAAGTAAACAATGAATGAGGAGTGGGGTGCCACTGTGGAACCACCTTTGTCCAACAGAAAAGTAGAGAAGTCCAAATGGAAAGCAGGTTTAGAAACAGCTTTATTTTTTTAGCAGCTTTTCTGGGGTCACAGGTTTTCTTTGCAAGCCAGAAGCAGCTTTTTGTGTTTAAAGTTGTCATGCTCTCATGATCCTCCCTTGCCTCCTCTTAATGATCAGGAGTTTGAGGGTCAAAGGCCCAGAAACCTGTTGGGGTCATATTCAACCTTCTTGTATCCTTGGATAAAGTTATGAAGCTGCACCAGCTTGTTTGTTAGGAGCATGAGCTAAAACTGATAGGGCAGAAAGGTGGCCAGGAATTTGGGAGTGATTCTGGATGCCTCACTTTCCATGGAGGCCCAGGTCACTAAGGTAGCCCGGACGGCGTTTCTCCATCTACGCCAAGCTCGGCTACTAGCGCCCTACCTGCCCCCGGAACACCTGGCCACTGTGATCCATGCAACGGTTACTTCTAGATTAGACTTCTGTAACTCGCTCTACGCGGGCCTACCCTTGTCTCTAACCCGGAAGTTACAGCTGGTACAGAATGCAGCTGCACGGGTCCTCACTAAATCATCTTGGAGGTCCCATGTTCAGCCTCTGCTGAAGCAGCTGCACTGGTTGCCAGTTTGTTTCCGGATCAGGTTCAAGGTTTTGGTATTAACCTTTAAGACTATACGCGGCTTGGGTCCTGCATACTTGAGGGACCGCCTATCTCCTTATGCCCCCCGCAGGGCACTTCGCTCTGCGGGTAAGAATCTGCTGATGATCCCAGGACCCCGGGAGGCACGCCTGGCCTCGACAAGGGCCAGGGCCTTTTCGGTCCTGGCCCCTACCTGGTGGAATGAGCTCCCTGAAGAGCTGCGGGCCCTGTCGGAGCTCTCTGAGTTCCGCAGAGCCTGCAAAACGGAGCTCTTCCGCCAGGCGTTTGTCTAAGGCCGGGTGATGGCCCGGGGCTAAGATCGGACCCCTCTCCCCGGAGGGGGGAGGCCAGTACTAGACTGACCTGGTTCCCCAGAGTGTTCCATCCTATGCCCAATTATCCTCCGTTCCTTTCTGCTCATCCAGCGGGCCTGTATGGGAATAGTTTTTTTTAATCGCCATCATTGTGACTTAGTCATTGTTTTAATGGGGTTTTAATGGGGAATTTTTAATGGTTAATATATTGTATTTGTATTAAAATATTGTGAACCGCCGCGAGCCGGTTTCCGAGAGCGGCGGTCATACAAATCAAATAAATAATAATAATAATAATAATAATAATAATAATAATAATAATAATAATAATAATAACTAAATGCTTTAACAAATTTGATTCGGGTTAACTAATATCATTCATTCATTCATTCATTCATTCATTCATTCATTCATCATATTATATTATATTATATTATATTATATTATATTATATTATATTATATTATATTATATTATATTATATTATATTATATTATATTATATTATATTATATTATATTATATTATATTATATTATATTATATTATATTATATTATATTATATTATATTATATTATATTATATTTATATACCACCCTCCCCAGAGGCTCCCCTCAGAGGCAAACTTAATATGCATTAAGTTTGCTATCATGTTTTCATCTTTTTGCTTCAATTGTGTTGACGATGCCTCGCGGTTTTTCATGGTTTTTAAAATATGTATCCTTGCATCATTCATCGGATTAGTTTGCAATTTGCTTTTGTACTGCATTGTCCAGCAATGACATCCAATAAACCATTTGATTCCTGTCATTACATTTAGGGTGTTTATTCCTAGTGATGGTTGCATACCCATTGGGGTGATAATGCTATGCTTCCGCCACTTGTTTTGATCCTGTTTGATATGTAGATGCAGTTTGATGTGTAGATGCAGAGAGTATATTGCACTCAACTTCCTTCCCTTCCTTCTCTCTTTCATTCCCCCCCCCCCAATCCATCTTTCCTGTCTCCAGAATGCAGCACTGCGGCCTCACGCACTTTGTTATCTGCCTAATTGGTTCCCTTTGACCGTTTATGCACTGGGAACTTCAGTGCCCCAGCTCCCATGCAGGAGCACAAATCAGGGGTGGATGAGGCGCACCGGGCAAAATGCTCCACCGTGGGAGTGCAGGAAGAGGTGGGGCAACCTGCCACGACTAAAACTCCAGCCTGCAGCCCGGCATGAAACCTCCAGTGCATAAACAGTCTTTGAAGAACTCGCATGTTTATTGGGTTCTCATGGGAGGGGGTGCAGGGGAAGTGGTTATATGCTATGCCTCTTCTATTGTACCCCAGTTCCAACATGGTACTTCTCAGGTTGTTTGCTTCAAAATAAGTGCAACCTTGTGCACCAAGTCAAGGGCTGTGTTTTCGGAACAACTGAAGTGATGACAAAAAGAACCCATCAAAATAGAGACCTTATGATTAAGAGCACCGAATTAACATCAGTGCTGACCTCATAAGTTATCGAAGTTTGGTCAAGGCATGTAAACTTGTTGGTTTCTCAACTGTTTTTGTGTTTGAACTTGAATCCACGATGCTTAGCATGTGGGGCAGAATAAACCCATGAGATAAACCCAGACTGGGGGAAATCTACTCTACTGGAGTGCAGAAATATCTATTTACAACCCTGTAATCAGTGCTATCTGTATAATACAGAGGTTGAAGTTTTTTACCCTTGGGGGAATTTTACTTATTTCTGACTTGGATTAATTCACCAAATCAACTTTAACTTTGATTAGTTCAGTTAATTTGATTAGTTCATTTAAAACTGATCTAATCAAAAGCAAGTTTGCATTTCAATTAAAATGTGAATGGAATGAAGTATCCCTAGTTGATGTAAAACTCCTACTGGAGAGAACAGATCTTCTTTAGGTAGTTGTTAAAAACTATGGATGATTAACAGTGTAGAGCTCAAAACATTAATCTATAATCAAATAATAATAATAATAAATCTAAAATCAAGCTATTACTTCCAGATTCAGAAGTATAGGTTTCATTGTGAAAACCCAATGCCATTCACAGTGATATTGCTGTAAGGTATGTGATTCTGTTGGTAAGTAGTAGTAAACAGAAGATTTTCCAAAGAAATCGTGATCTGCCAGTACCACTAAGTAACTGACCACTTGGTAGGTAGTATTATTCTACACCATCCATGATCCCATTTAAGCTCCTTTCATGTTCACAGAGTCATAATCATAGTTGCTGGAGGGAGATTTTTTTCTGTATGCTATCAAACAAACTGGAGCTATGGAGAGTCTAAAGTGGACAGTACTGGGTGCAGTAAAAGAATAGGATGGAGAAATCTGGGTTTCAACATTGACATAAAGCTCAGTAGAGGACCTCTCGTAGACTAACGTCTCATAGAATCATAGAACCATAGTATTCCATATACAGCTAGTCCTACAGCTAGAGAGGAGAAGCATTTTAGGACCTGGAGTTCCCAGCAGAAACTCATCTATCCCTAGAAATAGCTCCAGAGACACCATGTTGGAGATTGGGCCCAAGATTTAGAAGAAGAAAGAAAATTGTTTTTTTTACCCTGATTTTCACTGTCAAAAGAAGTCTCAAAGCGGCTTACAGTTGTTGTTGTTGTTGTTGTTGTTGTTGTTGTTATTATTTATTCCCATGACTTCTGAAACCGGCTCGTGGCAGGTTAGTCTTCTAAAATCCCCATTAAAACAACCATTAAAAAACATAAAAAACCAACCCCCCATTATAAGACATAAAAAACTCAAGGCGGAAAACCCACTCCCACTACTAGAGGGGTGGAGAAGGAGGTCAAAGCAAAGTACTATTCATACCTGGAAGGGGGGGCATTGATTTACCTCGCCAGCCCCAGCCTGAACCGTAGACCTAGCAGAAGAGCTCCGTTTTACAGACCCTGCGGAAGGCTGAAAGTTGTCTTCCCTTTCTCTCCCCACAACAGACACCCTGTGAAATAGGCGAGGCTGAGAGAGCTCTGACAGGACTACTTGGTCAGAATAGCTCTATCAGGGTTGTGAAGAGCCCAAGGTCACTCTGCTAGCTGCGTGTGAAGGATCAGGCAATCAAACTCAGCTCGCCAGATTAGAAGCCACTGCTCTTAGCCCCTACACCACATTGGCTATATTAGTATTATTTAGACTGTGTAGCTTTTGGAGATATAGTTAATTTGGACAAAGTTCTGTAAGCCACCATATATCTGGCATATGTAGCAGGATATAAATTAAATCAATAAATCTTGGGAATGTAGTGGGCAGGTATGGCCTTTTCTGTTTTCTGAATCTGAAAGGACTTTAGAAGTCGCTGTTTGAGGCAAAGATTCTCTCTGTTTTGTTGGTATGCACTCCCCTCAAAAGGCGATTATCTAAGTCAGGTGTCCCAGAATGGTGCTTGTGGGTGCCATGATACTCCCAACAACTTTTCTGGCACCTGCCAAGTGTTTTTAGAAAGTAGCCACAGCCAGGTGGGACTTCTGTCTAGTAAGAGTTCTGGTGAACTGGTCATCGGGACAGGTTTTAAAAACGTTGATTTGGCAACAGCTGCCACCAGAGCATGAGGCTCCTCCTCACTGTATGAATTAAGATTGTTGTTGTTGTTAGTTGTGAAGTTGTGTCTGACCCATCGCAACCCCATGGACAATGATCCTCCAGGCCTTCCTGTCCTCTACCATTCCTCGAAGTCCATTTAAGTTTGCACCTACTGCTTCAGTGACTCCATCCAACCACCTCATTCTCTGTCGTCCCCTTCTTCTTTTGCCCTCAATCGCTCCCAGCATTAGGCTCTTCTCCAGGGAGTCCTTCCTTCTCATGAGGTGGCCAAAGTATTTGAGTTTCATCTTCAGGATCTGGCCTTCTAAGGAGCAGTCAGGGCTGATCTCCTCTAGGACTGACAGGTTAGTTCGCCTTGCAGTCCAAGGGACTCGCAAGAGTCTTCTCCATCACCAGAGTTCAAAAGCCTCAATTCTTTGACGCTTGGCCTTCCTTATGGTCCAACTTTCCCAGCCATACATTGTAACTGGAACTGCCTTGACTAGACGCACTTTCGTTGGCAGGGTGATGTGTCTGCTTTTTAGGATTCTGTCTACATTTGCCACAGCTTTCCTCCCCAGGAGCAAGTGACTTTTAATTTCTTTGCTGCAGTCCCCATCTGCAGTGATCTTGGAGACCAAGAAAATAAAATCTATCACTGCCTCCATTTCTTCCCCATCTATTTGCCAGGAATTGATTGGGCCGGATGCCATGATCTTCGTTTTCTTGATGTTGAGTTTCAAGCCAACTTTTGCACTTTCACAGCCATACATCGCAACTGGGAAGACCATGGCCTTGATTAGACACACTTTTGTTGAAGGTAACCTATGACATTAATGTTGTGGCTGGCTTCTCTTCCTGCATCAGCTATTTTGTGGCTGTATCAGAACCCCAAAGAAACCAGCCAGCTCTAAGTTGAAAAAACTGCACTGGATTAACATACACCAGGCTTCTTTTCCAAATAAGGCTCCTGAACAATCACTGTTGGGGGCAAGAGAACATTGGGATGCTCTCTTACCATGAAACTCCCAAGCATCAGATGTCATCTGTCCCTTTATGAAACAAATTTCTTAAGAAAAATATTGACCTCCCAAGGAAGCTCTACAAGTTTGTCTGGATTCATTGTTCAATCTACAATAAGCTTTTCTCGAGACGTTTTGAAAGCACATCTAGACAAGCACTTACAGATTTCAACAAATTAAACTTTGAATAAATGAAAAAAACACAGGGAAAGCTTAAAAGACAAGTGATTGAGAAAGAGATAAAAATATGCCAATTTATTTCTTACAAAGGAAATTAATTTGCAACTTGGATAGCATTCATCCAAAGATCCCCCCCCCCTTTTACAAATTAATATCATAAAAGTTCCAGACTGTGAGAAGTCTTATTCAGACCTATTTTGTGTTTGCTAAATGGGATGTGACAGTGAATCTGCTACACTGCTAGGCTGGGGAAAATAATTAATTGAGAAGTAACTTGATAATTTTACCACTGTGAAGAATGAATGGAAATCAACCTTTGCCTTAATTATGTACAAAGGGAGAAGTATAATTACCTGTACAAGATAGTAATCAGAGAAAATGATAATGCTGAATTCCAGTCTCAGCTGGTCAAGCTTGTTTAATCTCTTCACCTCTGGTGGAGCGCAGATAAAAGAAAGAAAAAAATTACGCATTGCAAAGCCAAGTGAATCCTTCACTGACCTGAAAATCTTTTCTTGCAGTCCTGGAATAAGTCACTGATGGAGTCTTGCACTTAAGAAAAAATTGACTACAGATAGTTTAACTTTCTGACATCAGATCTAAGTAGAGAGTGAGTGACTACCTTCTTGAGTCACTTTGAACACGGATGGATGATTGCCTCTCAACTCAACTCAGAATTGGCTGAGAAATTCCAAGCTTCCTCAGTGAGGGGGGAAGCATTGCTATGCTGGTATATGCATTTTATGCATATCAGCCATATCATACTGCTCCACTTGGGACTGTATTTCCCAGCACCAGCCACATCTGAGAGCCATGTAAAAAAGCAGCATATCTGAGATATTTTAGAGCTGCATGGGGAAATAAGATAGTCAGGGAAAAAAAATCTTTGCAATGAAGCATCAAAAGAATTGGCTTTCAAAGTATATTCTTAGGAAGATAGCTGCCCATCATTATGGCTTGTCCTCTGTAGCTGATTTCACCCTGCAATTCACAACTGAAAAAGGGTATTGAGTTATTCCATTGTGTACTCACAATGGATATAAAGAGATACCTGTCTGGCCATTATGGAAATGGAGTGCTTGAACTGATGGGCTTTTGGTCTGATTCAGCAAGGCAGCTCTTTGCCCCAACAAACACATGCTTTATCACAGTTTTAAAGCTGCCAATACAACATACAAGTGTCAGGAAAGCAACAGCAATTAATAAGAAGATAGTTATTTATTTCATTTATTTATTAGTAATAGTAGGATATAGATTTTATAGTATTGACCAAAAGCCTTCACAATGAAGTTAATTTATACACCTGAACATATAAATAAAACGGGAAGGGGGTGATGGGAGAAGTTGGGACTCATCGCCTAACTGCCAATCAGATAGGCTGTCCCATCCCTGATTGACTGTCTGTCCAATGAATGGCCAATCAGGGAGGATGTCCCACCCCTGGCCACATCCTCCTCCAACTTCTTCAATGTGGAAGAAGTACCAGCCTGTGATAAGCTAGGCAGCTGGCAGGACCTGGGAGCAAGGGCAGAAGGCCTGGAACTGTGGATTTGGTGGGGGGGAGGAGGGAGGGAACTTGCCCCCAGCACTTGCCCCCACCCTGAGCAGCCCCGGCCTCAGCCTCACCAGGACTTGGTGGAGCTGTGTGGGGAGGAGGAAAGAGAGCGAGCCAGACCCTGCCAGTGGTCCTGCCCCCCAAGCAGCCATGGCTGCCAAGGCTGCCCAGGGTGGGGGGGGAGGGAGAAAGGGAGTCATTGCTAGCACTTCCCCCCGCCCTGAAAAGGCCCACTGCAGCCTCTCCAGACCATGGTAAGCCTGCCCACAGCACGGGGAGGAGCAGAGTCCCCACCACTGCTCCTCCCTGCCTCAAAAAGGCCTGTCATGGCCTCTTCAGGCCTCGGTGGGCCTGCCCAATGTTGGGGGTGGTGTTTAAAAGGCTAGCGCCTATTGTATTTTTAAGAACAATGGGGGTTTTTTGCTCATGTACATATAATCCCGCTAAAAATAACAATAACGGATAAAAGTCCATTAGCCATTGAGGTACAATATTTAGAATTTAAAAGTCTTAGTATACCATATTTTCCTTGCTTATTATGGCTCTTACTTTCCTGGCTGCAAAGGCATAAAGAACTAATCTGCAGGAAATGTATGGATCAGTGTCAGACAATAAAAACATCAATTTCTCCTCAGACATTGTGGGCACATCAGGAACTTCTTTCTTGGCTCATGGACAAGATAAGATGTAATGGGAGAGATCCTCCACTTCCAGGTTCCCACATATACATAGATACTGGGATCTTGGTATACGTGAGAACTGGCTGAATCGTAAGGCTACGGGTACAGCTTGGAACCTTAAATTGGTAAGAGCTGTACATGATGGCATGTAGGTAATATTAGCTAAGTAAGGCATTCTTTTATGGTCTGTTTTAAATGATCAGAACCATAGGACTGTTTTTGACTGAGATATTGTATGACTATCGATTTCAGCATCCATTTAGTAAATCCAGTCACGGAGATTATGTCCAGACACTCCACCACTCAAGAGGTCATCTGGCACCGAATATCATGACTGAATTGTCCTAATCTGTTCAGCTCTAATCCCTCTAGATCCCTCTAGATCCATCAACAGAGTTAGACTCTGCTGATATTTAGTTATTAATTTAACACATATGCCACCGCCCCCAGCCAGCTAGACTGTGGCAGCTCACAATAATGAATGAAATACACTTTGATCATTAAAGGTAAAGGTAAAGGTATCCCGTGTGCAAGCACTGGGTCATGTCTGACCCTTGGGGTGACACCCTCTAGCATTTTCATGGCAGACTCAATACGGGGTGGTTTGCCAGTGCCTTCCCCGGTCATTACCGTTTACCCCCCAGCAAGCTGCGACCTCGGAAGGATGGAAGGCTGAGTCAACCTTGAGCTGGCTGCTGGGATCGAACTCCCAGCCTCATGGTCAGAGCTTCAGATAGCATGTTGCTGCCTTACCACTCCTGCCCACAAGAGGATAATTATTATTGATAATTATTATTGATAATTATTATTGATAATTATTATTGATAATTATTATTGATAATTATAAAGCATTAATAAAGGGCCCCTCTCACCCACCCACACATCAACCTCATCCTGTTCAAGCCTGCTGTCTACTGTCATGCATCTGGAGAAAGGTGTAGAGCAGAATGCCAGAGGAGAGGCAAATCTTCCTCTACCTGGCCTCAACCACAGACCTGTCAAAAGTGCTCCAACTTGCAGGCCCTGCAGAGATGAGTCAGCTTTATCCTTAGCTCTCCCAGAAGCTCATTCCACCAGGCATGGACCAAGGCCAAAAATGCCCAGGCCAGGCACACTTTCCATGGGCTGGAGGTTTACAACCTACTTGTACTCGTAGACCTTAATGCCCTGTGGGGGCATAGGGTGTGAGATGGTCCCTCAAATTCAGTGGGCCCATACCACAGATGCCTTGAAGGTCAAAAACAGAAACTGAAACCTTACCTGGTCTTCAACCGGTAACCAATGCAGCGCCAGCTATAATTTCCACAGCAAGGTCAAGCAAAGACCCACGTAAAGCAAGTTCCAGAAGTCTAGTCTGGATCACCTAGATCATTGTGGCAAGGTGTTCTTGGGACAAATAGTGTCCTAATAGCTGTGCCTGGTGCAAATGGAAGAAAGCTAAGTAGGCCACTCTCCTCTCTCAAGCCTGCAACATGATGCAAGGGAGATGCCCCAAGCATCTCTCTCCATCCAGCTATTTAGATTAGAATAGAAACCTTATATTTTCCTCTAAGTCTGTAGAATTGCGTTCTCTAATAAATAGTTCTTCTATTAGATAAGTAGCATGTTGGTGAATGTGCCTTTTTTGGTTTGTTGTTTCCTGACCTCATGCACACTGCCCACGCTACGCTTATTTGCCACATTAAGGCACTCTGCTATCTATCAGGATATTAAGACCTTACCAATTCTTTCTTAATATCCTTCAGACGCCAAGTCCTAGAAACTTCTGTCAGTTTCAGATTCAGATTCAGAAAACCTTTGTTGGCATAAAATTTGATGTACATACAAAAACAAAGATTTCCACTCAGAGGCGTATGAATACCAATGGTAGTACCTTATATTAGGGGTAGTCAACCTGTGGTCCTTCCGATGTCCATGGATTACAATTCCCATGAGCCCCTGCTAGCATTTGCCTTATATAATATATCCAGTGTACATCAGAGTCCTTGAAATAATTAGGATATCAGGATATTAAGACTTCACCAATACTTAATATCCTTCAGTAATTTCACGAAGCATTAAGTTGTCCATTGTGCCATTTTTTCTGGGTGTGGGAAGGGCCAATGTGACACATAGGTATAGACATCTGAAAGCAAAAGTACTGCCTACTCAACCTCTGGGTTTACATTTAAACCAGAGAGGATTCCTGTGAAAACTGTAGCCCCAGGGTTTTGCATATAATGGACAAAACAAAATTTAATGCGCCAAAGAGAGGAGCCACGTATATAAGCGAAGAAGAGCCACGTATATAAGAATGCTGATCCTTTTTTCTTTTCTTTTTTTGAGATACTTATTTTCAGATGCTCTTACTCTCCCTGAACATTCAGATCAGTGGTAGACAGCTACGATAGTTATAACTAAAGAAAGTGTAACTAAGGAAACGTAAATAAGGAATCTTTGCACCTATCAAACCAATAGTGAACCTGAACCCAATTATATATCTGTAATATGATAGGTGCACAGAAGAACTCCTTCATTTTTGGTGTAGTCAGGCCAATGTCCCTGCCCTGTACCAAGCCCTGCAATTTGGCTTCCTCCCACCAAGCACTTGAAGCAATTAATCAATAGGATGTCTTTTTATTGCCTCCATAATTAGTTATGTCATAAAAGATCAGCCTGATTCTCCGGTTAATTCCCTGAACCTCATCTTCACATTTCTCATCAGCATTCTATTAATCCCATGTATCGTTTACGACCCCCACACGGCTGATTCTCAGCAGTATTTGGTTGCCTGCTGGCTTATTGTCTCTTGATTTTCCTCTTTTGCTGATGTCAATGGAGCATTCCTGAGGTTGCATCAGTTCACCTAATGAGGTGTGGAAAGGAGCTGATCACTAACTTGAGAAGATGGGGGAAAGAAACTCCCCAGAGCAAAAAAAGCAAGCAAACAAATCCACACAGTGTCATATCTGAATATGGGTAGGACTACCAGTCCCTTTTCATCTCTTCTTTTGAACTGATAGGGAAAAGGGGCAATGGTTCTGCTTGCTTGATAGCAGTAGGTAGGGTCACCAACCTCTGAGTGATGGTTAGAGAGGTCCTGATATTGCAACTAATCTTCATTTGTATAAAATTGCAGCTTTAGAAAGGGGTTTCTATGGCTTTATTTCCCTTTGAATCCCAACCCCTGCCCTCCTCTTGCTCCAGCCTCCAAATCTCAGGTATTTCACAACCTGGAGATGGCCGTCCTAGAACGAGGGATGGTCAGCTACTTGAGAATAAAAAGTTGTCTGAAAGTCAGTTGAGGATCTATGTTATTGCTTCAGGACCTGGAAAATCTTCCTGAAGAATTCAGTGAGGATGGCTTTTGCATCCTCATTTAATTCTGAGCATTCTTTTCAGATCAAAGTTCTGCAACATCCCACAAATGTTCTAGTGGTAATCGATATAATAGTAGAGACATTGCTTTTGAATGCAGAGGAATTATAATATTCGGGGGATGATGCCTATGGCTGAGTCAAAACCACTCATTCCATTTTGTTTGTGTCATTTTCAAAAGAAGAAGAAGAAGGGTTGGTTCTTATATGCCGCTTTTCTCTACCCAAAGGAGGCTCAAAGCAGCTTACAGTTGCCTTCTCTTTCCTCTCCCCGCCACAGACACCCTGTGAGGTGGGTGAGGCTGAGAGAGCCCTGATATTACTGCTAAATCAGAACAGCTTTATTAGTGCCGTGGCAAGCCCAAGGTCACCCAGCTGGCTGCATGTGGGGGAGTGCAGAATCGAACCTGGCATGCGAGATTAGAAGTCCGCACTCCTAACCACTACACCAAACTGGCTCTCTGCACGTCAGTTTCATTGTTGGGTTCCCCTATATTTTTTCAAGTTTTGTCCAAAGGCAAAACACAATGTGCTGTTCACAGGAGACCAAACAGGAAACTGGAGTGACTTTTCAGCTCAACTGGAAAAAGTTCAAACAGCCCTCTCTTATGTACCCTGCAGAAGACTTCCTCATGTGCCTGGAAAGCGCCACCCACAGCTGACTTGAGGGAAAGAAACAAAATGGTTGGATGAACTGGATAGCCCAGACTAGCCCTATCTTGTCAGATCTCAGAAGCTACGCAGGTTTAACCCTGGTTAGTATTTGATTAGCAGACCACTAAGGAATGCCAGAGTTGCAATGCAGAAGTAGGCAATGGCAAACAACTCCGAACAACTCTTGTGCTGAGAATCCCAAGGAATCATTATAAATCAGTTGTGACTTGACGGCAAAAAAAAAAAAGGACATTACAGAATGTGCAAATTAAACACAAGACATTTAACGATACACTAGTGTTTGGTTCTTTGCGATTTCTTTTCCTCCTAACTAATTTTGCTGATATATTCTGTGGTTGTTTTGACATTTGTTTTATGGCTCTTCAAGGTCTGTTTTTATGTCTGCATTTTTGATGGGTACTTGAGGAGCCAGGGAGATCATCTGCTTTTCATGTAATAACGTAGCATCAAAAAAGTTATGTCGATTCTGTCAGAATACACAAGTTCTACTGTGTATATGATTCAAAAGCATGCGAAAAATATCCGACAGGGAGCATTGGAGGGGATTTGCTCTTAGCATAGTTAGAATAGGAACTTCCTGTTATTTTTCAGATCTCCTCCAGCAGCCTGATTGGTTCAACTGGAGACTTCCTGCTCCTTTGAGCACCCTGCTTGCCTCCTGAACAGATCGAATGAAGACAGCAGGACAATTGGGTCCCTCTAATCTTCCTATAATCTTCTTAATAAAATTATTTCATTCTCTTCAGCAGCTTGGTGCTCTGTCCTCTTGCATATTTAAACTCTGCAACAGATTCCACCTTCCAAGACAAATGGTGTGAGATCCCCCCACCCGTCTGCCATCATTCTTAACCAATTTCTCTTAATGGTTCAGATATCTCCATCAGCTTAGCTGTTGCATTAACTCAACAATGCTAAGACCTTGCTTTCCATCACACTCCAGGAACTGTACCATTATAATAATTTATATGTTTTGTCTTTACTACTCCAAGGAAATAATGTTCTTTGAAAAACAAATAACTTGGACTGGTTCATTTGTGAGGAGTTGGCACTGGAATGGTGTTAGTAATAAATTAGGGTCCTCAGCCTTTAGGTGGGGTCTGGAAATCTTCCAGATTTACAACTGTTGGAACTGAAATCAGCAAGAAATTTGGTGGTCAGCTCTGAAGGGTTCTTATTGTAAAGCTGTTACACTGGTAAGCTGTCCTTATGTGCTCACTAGTGACATGAAATGGTCAGTCTGTGATGGCAGTGGAAAAATCCACACGTGGTTGGGATTCCTTCTGTTTAAGCTGGGCTCCTGCCCATTTCTTCCTTTTTCAGTGTATGTTATGCACCCTCCCCTTCTTTCTTTCTTTCTTTCTTTCTTTCTTTCTTTCTTTCTTTCTTTCTTTCTTTCTTTCTTTCTTTCTTTCTTTCTTTCTTTCTTTCTTTCTTTGCAGTATTCTTGTTTGTTTAATGCTTGGCCCGGCCCATTATGGGTGTTCTGAAGGCTTTCTGGCTTGGAAAGGGTTGATAAAGGCATGGGATTTTTGCCTTTACATTTCTAAACTATTATTCTCTCATGTCTGTGATGCATCCCACAGGTTTTTCGCTACTTTTGTTTGTTTAATGTCCCTTCCAGCCCTTACCAGGGTTGTTCTGAAGGCCGTTTGGCCTGAAATGGCTTAAGAAACATATGGGAGTTCTACCTTTTAATTTTGAAAATATTACTCCTGAATGTCTGTAATATATCCCAATGTTGTTGGAGTTTTTTGGGGGGAGGGGGTACTATTGTTTGTTTAATGCCATCTCTAGGCAATGGCCAACTCTGTTCTTCTCCTGCTTTGAAAACTATACAGGGTTGCCATAAGTCAGCAGCCCTTGTATTTTAAGGGTAAATAATATTATTTTTGATAGTTGTTCTTAATATTCATGGGTAACGTGATCTTTTAATTTTATTAATATCTATCTATCTATTTATTTATTTGTTTGTTTATTTATACCCCATCACTCCCACAAGGGCTCGTGGTGGCTAGGAAGATAAAGCCCCAATAAAATAAATAACAATTTTGATCAAACTAGCCAATCCACTAAAAATCATCCATTCATTCGGTGGCCAAAAACCCATAGTAATCATTATTTAAAAATCTCAGGGTGGACAGAGGGGCTGATCTCTCCCTTTAATCCGCCCTTAATAGCCCCAATAGGGCTTTTATTGTTATTTTTTTTATAAGATTTTTATTTTTATTTTCCAGGATTAAAGATAATGAAATACAGGCAATCTACATTGTTAGTACAGAAAAAGAAAGGTTATGCTCTTCGTTTAATACATTTAGTTCCCCGTTTCAATCCCCTTTTGTAATATTTAAAGATAATACAATGCAAGTAATCTACATTATTGATACAGAAAGAAAAAGATTATGCTCTTCGTTTAATACACTTGATACCCCATTTCAATCCCCTTTTAACTTATTTTCTTAGGTAAATCAGTTAAGGGCCCCATTGTTCTTGAAAACCCTCTTCTCTTCATTTAAGATTATAAGACTCCACATGGCTACAATATTATTGTTTATTCTACCATTTTACAGCTTTGACTCCTTACATAAGTATCATTTATCTGGGTGAAATGACTGAATAATCTTGACTGACTGATGGACTGAGTCAGGGGCAGTTTGGTGGTACTTTCCTCCACCACCACGATGGTCGCCACGTGATGCAGGTTCGCCAGACCTACTTGAATTCTGTACGGCTGGTGAGACAAGTTATCGGTGCCATTATCAGCTTGTAACACAAGTACATTAAGATGAGTTGCTGTGTAATTACCGTTGCCTCTGACAGATTTATCTTGAAGCTACCATGTTGCTGCTGCTAAAATAACACAAGTTATTTCATGATAATTATGTAAGCTGGAATTGCAGTTGTGCACAATTCTTCAGTGATAATAAAGGCAGGCATTGTGCCAGTGCAGAAGCAATGGCTTCCTTTTGGAGAAGGGGAAGAATGAGGACGCAATCTGACAAAACAATGCCAAATGAAATCCCTTTAGGGGAATAAGATTGCAAAAGAGCACAGATGGACAGAAAACAAGTAAACAAATCTAAAACACCCATTTCTAATGAGACTACTATTATACTGGTCTTTAAGCATTCAGCTTGGTGTAGTCGGTAGAAGTGCAGATTTCTAATCTGGTGTGCCAGGGTTGATTCTCCTCTACCCCAGATGCAGCCAGCTGGGTGACCTTGGGCTCGCCACAGCACTGATAAAGCTGTTATGACCGAGTAGTAATATCAGGGCTCTCTCAGCCCCATCTCCCTCACAGGATGTCTGTTATGGGGAGAGGAAAGGCGATTGTAAGCCCCTTTGAAACTCCTGATATGGCTGTTCTGACTGAGCAGCAATATGAGGGCTCCCTCAACCTCACCTACCTCTCGGGGTGTCTGTTGTGGGGAGAGGAAAGGGAAGGCGATTGTAAGCCACTTTGAGACTCCTTCTGGTAGAGAAAAGCTGCATATAAGAACCAACTCTTTTTACTGCTGCTTTTTAGTTTTCTTGATTTTTAAAGCTCTATTGACATTGTGCATTGTTTTCTTTTCCAAGTCATAATTTTAAGCAGATCCTTTATCAAAAGGCCAGTTTATTTATTCTTCATATACCCCACTCCTTCCTACTCACTGCTGTTATCCCAGAAATGGGCTGTAGAGATAGGCCAGAGCAGTTCTAAATGGCTCCTATCATTGATATGAAAGCCATTGGGACATAGATGAAAAGGGGGCAATATATGATTCACACTTGCAATCAACTATCATACGACATTGGAGATAACCATGTACAACAGGGAAAATTTACCCCCATACCTAGGGATTGCAGATGGGACCTGGGGATCCCCTAAAATTACAGCTCATCTGTAGTCCAGACTACAGAGAATAGTTCCCGTAGAAGAAATAACTGCTCTGAAGGGGTTAGCCTCTATGGGATTGGACTTCACTGAGGTACCTGTCCATTCTGGGATCCATCCCCAAATCTTCAGGAGTTTCCCAGTCTAGAGCTGGCCACCTACTCCCACATCCTCTGCTGGTGGCCAGGGAAACACTATCCATAACACACATTTGTGTCTGTACATTCAACTCTTTAACACCCATTTCTGTTGTTGACACCCAGAGAGAAACAGAGAGTGATTCATGAGAGAGAGAAATAGTTTGCAACGCATCACACTATGTTTTGTTTTGTTTGTTTTTTTAAATCTTCGTTGGCCCAGGACTTCTCTTAAAGGTTGTCTAAACATGGCTTGGAGACTCAACAGGGCATCTTTTGCTCATGCAAGAAAACACAAGTTTCTGGGATTTGCAGATTCCCAAAATAACAGTCATAATTGAACGACGAAGGAAGAGTTACGTTTACGCACTGCCCCAGCTCGCGTGCAGGAACACAAATCGGGGGCGGATGAGTCACAACAGGTCTGGGTGCAGGAAGAGGCAGGACAACCTGCCACGACTAAAACTCCAGCCTGCAGCCTAGAATGAAACCTCCAGTGTGTAAACAGTCATGGAGTCAAATGCACTGAGAAGTTGTATATCATCAGTGCAGCTGGATTCTAGCAAACTTCCAAAACAGCTGTTACTATCTGCCATGACATGGCCTGCTTGAAGAGGCTTTAATCTTCAGATTGCTGACACCATTGACTAAAACAGCTACCTGGAAGCATTTTGGTGCCTTCAGGATGTCTGCTTTGTTTCTCTACCTACCCTGCCAGCTCAAAGTCCCGGTGACATTTGTGAGACAATGTCATTCTGGTTTATGCCCAGTCATTTCTGTTTTATTGAGGTCAACTTCACATATTTTATTGGCTTTCACAAATCTGACTGAGAAGCCAAACCATCTGAGTCTTGGCCTGTGTACTCCAGTTATTCAGAAGCGGGTGCTGGTGAGAACCTGCTCTGCTGATGCATTCACAAATTAGATGTCTGAACCTCAGATATAGTGGCATTTTCTTTGAAAGCATAGTTGCATTGATGTTTGGTTGATGGAGGAGAGGCCTATTGGTGACTACTAGCCATGAGGACTGAAACTAACCTCTGCATTCAGAGGCAGAAAACCTTTAGATAGTAGTACCAGAAGGGTTGGGCCTCTATGCCCTGTTGTTGCCTCTCCATAGTTACTAGTTGGACATCATGTAAAACAGGATGCTAAACTAGAGGGACCAGTGATCTGATCCAGCAAGGCTACGGTTCAATTAAAAATTTACAAATTGTGTTTATTTGCATCTGTGCCCTTGGTGGCAATCTGCAAGTCAGTTATTTAGCATTACAGCAGATAATTGCTGGTGGTGCTTGCTCATGATTCACGGGCTTACTTGGGTTATGTGTATCCAGGCTCATCCTAGGTATAAAGCTCCAAGCTCCTGGGTCAGCCTGCCTTCCAGCAATCTCCCATGAGGGTCCCAGAAATCTCAGCAAAGAGAGAGGAAGAGGATTTAAGTTCATCCTGGATTCTCCTGTCTCCTAGGGGTTCCTCACAGCCTGTTGGAGAGATTGTATGTACATCCTCCTTAGACTTTCTTGGGGTTCTGAAGCCACACTAGCTTAGGGAACCTCAGGGAACCCCTGAAAAGGCACAGCATGGCCCCAGTATGCTGCTGTGTGGTCATCATGGGGGCACCCCACTTTTGAGCAGCTGGCAAAAAAACTGGGGTTTGGACCATGAAATTGGACATGTCTTCTCAAAGGGGGAAGCCCACTGAGTGTTTTGGGTTTCTGACATGTGGTGGTCCAAGTCTCTTTTGGGGTGCAGCAGACATTTCCTTATTCTAAGCTTCCTTCTGATTCAAGCCTCCTGTGGGGGGGGGGGGTTGAAAAAGTGCTCCTGGCATCAGAACCAATGTTTGAACTGGGCACCATCATATGTCCGCTTACAGGGGACAGTCTCTTGAGTTTGGGGATCTGTGTCATTTGTGGTGGTCCAAAATTGTTTTCAGGTGCAGCCAAACTCCAGTGTCCAGCTGTGCTATTGTCCTGGGGGCACTTATGCCAATAAAGGTATCTGAATCTGTCCTAGGGGCACCCCTCTTTGGAGCTGGTGGCTTACATTGGAAAGGGAGATGAAGAGTGAGCAAGGGGCTTGGAACTCTCTATGCAGGTATCAGAACAAGTTTGGTTCTGTCAAATTGTTGTGGTTCCAAGGTGTATCTTTCCTCCACCACCACCCACCTTATTATGTGTATAGTTACAGCTATTTGGAATGTCTGTTCTTTTTCATCAGCATGCCTATGCTACTTGGTTTATTGCTGTTAGATGCCTAGATCAACTCTAGAAAATGTATTGCTCCCGCCTTTTCTTCCCCATTTGTTCTCTTCCCACCCCATCCATCTTTCCTGCCTTTTGACATCTCCTTGGGCTTCCCTGTTATCTGTCAGCTGCCTGGCTTGCTTTCCCTTTGAAGCTTCCCACGTTACTTGGGTTCTCACAGGTAGGGTTGGGAGTAGAAAGGGTTATATGCTGTGTTCAATTCCCTGAACTCCAGTTCGAACAAAGTATATGTCAAGTTCACTTTCGTGCTTTAGAATAAACCTATCTTTTGTGCCAAGTCAAAAACTGTTTTCTGGGCAACTGAAGCAACCTGAAATTTTGTCAGAATTCACTTTTCTGGATCCATGTACCCCATTCGACCAACATGTCTACGTAAGGTGACATGGACTCCAAAATCTATCTCAGGGAGGGCATGGCAGTAGCCTCTTCTCTGCATACCAAATCAAGCATGAAGGCTCACATTATTGGTACTGGGACCGGGAAGTGAAGGAAGCATGCCAAGGGAAGGGAAGCCCCAGCTATGATTGGAAAGGACAAGGATGGCCATGGGGAAGCCAGAATTACAATGACTGGCAATGACCTGGACCCAGATATCCAGACGGAACCAGTGGAGGAGGACCAACCCAGGCTGGATTGGGAGACTACAATAGCCATGCAATGGGAGATGGTGGAGGCATGAATCCAATTCTACACCCAGATACATGCATTAGCAGGCAAACTATCTATACTAATCTAGGAGAGGCAGATCCGCTCACACCAGGGGTCTGATCCGGTCCCCCAGTATGCCCTCAAATATCATCATCCTGCGTGTGATCTGCTTAGGCTCCAGGATCACGGGACTCTTTTCAGTATGCTTCCTTATTCATGAGGAGTCTACAAAGTGTCTCCTGGGGAAACTGAACTTCCCCTTCTGAAGACCCATCCTTGCCAGTCAGGAGCACTGGCCAACAATCAGTTCACAGCAAGCCCCACTCGAGAGAATCTCTAGCAATATATGAAAGTCAAATGTAAGTGGGGTTGGTCTAATAGACGTGTCAATTCTGGTGACACAGGAAGAGGCCTGGTAACACCATTAACTGTGATGTGGGAGTGGTCTATTGATGTCACATCCACTGGGAGTGTCTGGATGATGTCACTTCTGGTGACACATGACTTCCAGGGCCAGCTGGCATCACTTCCAAGAGGGTCCTCCATGGTCAAAAGGTTGAAAAACACTGGGATAGGCTTTCATCTCTTAGCGATCACTTGAGTCTGATTCCACAGATTCTCAGTTACCATGACCTTCTTGTTCAAAAATCCTTACCTATATCTGGCCAGCTACAAATATTTCCAGCATTCTTTACTAATTTTTCCTTGCCTCATCATTAGCTTTCTGGAACAGATCAGCTGGTTCTCAGTCTTCTCTTTTCCCTAGGTTTCTTTCTTAGTCTTCTAAGCACATTATCTCAAATGGACCTGAAGAATTTACTTGAAACAGCATTTCCTATATTCAACTGTAATTTAATAACTGATCTTCCTGGATCAGTTCTGTTATTATTACTTAGATCCTTGAGCAGCATATCTTCAGCTGGAAATTATTAAAAATTTGCATTCAAGTCCTATCATGAGAATTTCACATACCTCCTCTCAGCCATCCTTATACCAACACTGTAAACTAAGACAGCATTATTGTCCTATCGGGAGTCTTCCAAAAGTCTCCATCTCCAAATTTCTCCCCAGATTTGGGTTGTTGAATTAAATGGTCCTATTTTAGAAGTGGAATTACGCCATTAGGAATCTTCCATTTTCTCTAGATTTCATGCTGAGAGCTTTCCATGTACAGTCAGTATGATTTTGTTTTGTTGTGCTGCTTCAGAGCAACATGACTACCCACTTGAATCTATGCACCCTTAGTTACTAATGCATGCAAGAGCATTGGTAAAATATTGAAAAAACCCAAAACAGTTGATGTAATTGATGTAAATATTCAATGCATATATGCACATACACCAGTACAAAGAGGACAAGAAGATGTACAACAGTGAAACATTACAAAAAATGCAACCTTGCACATAAAACCAAGGCATAAAGATTGCTTTTTCTGCAGTGTGTTATCAATGTGCATATGTGAATGTGAAACGTAAAGAAGGGAAACATGGACAAAAAGAAATGGAAATGCAACTTTAACCACTATTCTGCTTCCCATTCTAGACTTAATTTTAGAAACGTGACTCATTAGAACTGAGAATGAGCAGATCACTGTTCTATAGAGGGAACTTACAGTACAATAACAGGAACAAAATGGGGGCAGTCCAGTCCTCCCTCAATCTCTGTGTTGTAGGTGTAAAGAAAAAAATCGTGAGCGAAAGATGCTCACCTAGAAGTTCATGGCTGAGGTAATATCTGAATCAGTGACATTCCAGCTCACAGTCATTGTGCAAGACCAGAACAATGAATGAATACATGAAGTTGCCTCATACCAATTCAGACCATCATTCCATCAAGACACCATCTAGGGATATGCGATCCGATTATGATTGCCCCAAAAGGACTCAAATCAGCCTTGTTTTGGACATGAATCAGTCAAATCAGGTCCAAATTGCCATTCCTCAGTAAGTTTGAACGGCTGAATCAACCTTGTTCACATCACCAAATTGCGAGTCAGCATGATTCATTGGCTCAGATAAGCAGCCCTTAAACATTTAAAGGGAAAGAGAAAGGAGGAAAGTTCCTGTTTTCCTTCTTTGCTGGGCTCTGGAGTGTAGGGGGAGTGAGGTAGTGGCACCAGACTTGCAGCATGGCTGCAGGAGTCGCTCCTTAAAAGAACCCCGAAGTTGCAAAAAAGACTGCATCCAACCTCCGTTATTTCCGATGATGGGAATTTACACGCAGACCAGAAAATCTATTTCCTACCACCACCCACCCACCCACACATTCAAATCAGAGTCCAGTAGCACCTTTAAGACCAACAAAGATTTGTTGAAGGTGTGAGCACTCTTCCCCAGACTAAGAACTGACCATCATGACAGTGAGAATACATAAGCAAAAGTTAATCCTGTTACATTAGTAAACTGTGTCACAGCATCCACACACAGACATATGATCCTCAGTCCTTTTGCTTATATATTCCCACTGTCACGATGGTCAGTTCCTGGTCTGAGGAAGAGTGCTTGCACTCGAAAGCTCACGCCTTGAATAAATCTTTGTTGGTCTTAAAGGTGCTATTGGGCTCTGATTTTATTGTGCTCCTTCAGACCAACACACATTCAGTTTGCCAGTAGCTGTCCAGCGTCTCAGGCCAAAGTATTACACTTGCTCCTTTCCAATAATACTTTTGCCAGAGGTTTTGTAGATTTCATTAATCTTGTCATGCTGCATAGCTCTCGTGTGCAATTTATACAGCACTTGCATGTACAGCATGTGCTATGTCCATCATTTATAAACATAATGTATACACAATGAAGAATGCTGATTTATTGAAAGTGCCTATAGACCAGGACGACTGGTGCAAGATTAAAGGTTCAATTCCTCCCAGGCAGAAACAAAATTAATTCAGGGATCCTGGAGGGGGAAGTTGAGAAATTCAAGAATCAACGCTCTGCTCTATGAACTCAATCCCACCCACTCCTTTTCAGCAGGATCTTCACAGTTTCCATCATTACTGCCACTGCAAAAATTTAAGCAAGCAAACTGCTACCGACTCCTTTTGAAAATAATCTCTTGTTTTGTTGTTTGGTTTCTTCGGTAAACAAGAGTGGCTTTCTTTTAGAGGCGTATTTACTGACGTGGATATAATATCCTGCGTATGTGCTCTGAAGACATAATAGGGACAAGCTTCTCTTGTTGGGTACTTTTGTCACCTGCAGACTTTTTACACAATCCTTCCTCAATGATAACTAATCCCAAATCCTCTTCACAGCTTTTTATACAAGTTTGCGTTGGAGTTCTGTATTACCAACATGAAAGAAAGCAATCAGAAAACAAAGTCAGTTGTTTATGAAGAAAGGGAAAGGGGAGATTGATGCAGCGGCATCTCCTGCATTTTCAGCTGATGTAGCTTTGCTTGAGTCCCTTGACTCTTCTATCATCCCCGGTGGAATAAATAAATGTCATTTGCCGACAGGGAGACAAGTGGGTGGAAGACGAATGATTATGATTGCAGAAATAGTGCTTTTTCTTGCCAACGGATGAATATTTATGAAGAACTTTGGGCACCATCCATGGCGCTCTTTTTGACAGAAGTCTCCTTGGGAGCAATGGTTATCAAGCATGACTACATGAAAAGAACCACGTTCTGCTTTGATCCCAAATCCCATTGCCTAAGACCCAACTCCTCATTATCAGAAGAGTGTGGAAGGTGGGAAGGACTAGTGGCATGAACTCCCAGTGACAGGCAGCTCCTGATGGATGTAGACCACCCCATCAAGTCTTTTTTATTCCACACTTCCTCCAAGGAACTACAGGATATCATTCCATGGCTCAGGGCTCCCAACATCTGTTCTTGAAGAGGTGACTATCCCCACCTTTTGACTGGGAAGAGTCCTCTTTGGAACCTTGTTATTTTGGGAAGGATCTTCTCTAGCTCTGCCAGCTCCAGGTTGGGAAATACCTGGAGATTTGGAGGTAGAGGCTAAGGAGGTTGGGGTTTGAGAAAAGACTTCAATGGCATATAATGGCATAGAGTCTACCGTTCAAAGAGGGGCATTTGCTCCCGGTGAACGGATCTGTTGCCTGGAGATTAGTTGTGATAGTGGGAGGTCTCCAGCGAGGGCCAGAACCAGGAAAGAAAAATTCTAGGTCTGCTAAGCCATACACAAATAACAGACATTAAGGATTGAGACTGACAGTCTTCATGCAAAGGTTGGATACACACTTTTCTTGTATGCTTTAGGATGTTTAGGGCTGATCCTGTGTAGAGCAGGGGGCTGGACTAAATGGCCTATATGGCCCCTTCCAACTCAATGGTTCTATGATTCTATGATTCTATGAGATTTTCAAATGTCTTTGGTTCTACCAATCCAGAATTGGCAGCCCTGTGTGTAACAGAACTGTATTTTTATTCTCTTTTTGTATTTTCTGTTGGAGACTCAAGTGACAGTGGCCTCCCACCTCTCTAAAATGTCCTTTCTCTTTTTGCTTGCCATCATTGACGGGAAACCCTGCCTGCACTCTGCTCCTTACTGGAACCAAATGGAGCAATGGAAAAATAGGGGGAAGGACCATCTGGATCACAGAGAGTGGGGCAATTCCTAGAGTGACATTCCACTCTAGCACTATAGCCTTGTTGCTTTCACGTGCCTATATATGTTCCAGTAAAATGAGCAGAAAATGGGCATTGTTCTTGCAAAGAATCCAATGAGAGAGAGGAAGCCTGTCATGTAAAAATAGATATATGTATTGCATCATCATTCTGGATGCAGTGAAATTAAAGGAGTAAGGTCAGTTCTGAAGTGTGATGCTGCCAAGTGGTAGAGAAATCCCATAACCGAGGAACTGATGGTCCTGTGTAATTCTGAACCGCTCCTTGGGTGATCTATTGTATTAGCTCCTGCTGGTTTATATTTTATGGCTGTATCTGTCTGCTTCAGTCTTTGTGACAATTAGCGCTGCCTTGTTTTAACAGTTATTAAAGGGTTTATTGCTCTTTCATCTGCCATTTTATTTTGCTCATTTGTAGAATTGTTTGATGGATTTTGTAAGCTGCCTTGAAAGCCATCTGTAGCAGAAAAGTCAGGGAGAATAATTAATAGATACTTTGAAGAAGCAATGCTGTAGATAGAGGGTTGGATCTCCACTTTGCCATGGAAACTTCATGGGAGATTTTCAGCCTCTCACACACACTGAGCCTAATCTACCTCCAAGGGTTGTTGTAAGGATAAAATGGAGAGGAGGAGAAGGACGGAAGCCATGTTGGGTCCCTGTGTGAGAGAAAAGTGGAGTATAAATGAAGTAAAGGAAGAAATGTACTGAGGGATAGGGTTATTGATAATTCTTTGATGGATTATTTATACTCCTTTGATAATTTGAATGATTTGATTGGTAACGTGTCTGGCTCAAGGGATGGCATGAGAGGCAACATGTTTCTCATATTAAATCATCATGCTACCAGAGTACAGTGTTATTTTCCTTTTATCATGCCCCCTCCATTAATCCTATTCTCTGTATATAATTTCAAGAGTCAGGAAAGGCAAAACAATTATCAGGGTCATATACAGTAGATACCTATCTGCCCAAAAAGTCCCTCTTGGAATTCTGGCCTTTTCTAACGTTTTTCTTGGCCACCTAAATCTCAAGTAGATGTATAAAGGATTCCTACCCTGTACTTGGAAGGGGATAAGATTTTGGCTGGGAAGTGTTTCCATGGTATTTCACAGCAAGCCAACTGAGTAATGCTAAGCAGATTTCAAATGACATCTGAATGTAACTCTGTTTAGGATTGCACTACATATGTATACGCACTTTGGAAACTATGACTAGATTAATTAAAATGAGCAAAGGAAACAGTACCATATTGCTTTTTTTGTATGTCAACCTTGACAGCTGTAGAGTTGCCAGAGTGTAGAGCTGCCAGCTCTGGGTTGGGAAACACCTGGAGGTTGGGAGTATGTAACTGAAAAGAGTAAGGTTTGGGGCAAAATACCATAGAGTCCAACTTCCAAAGCAGCCATTATCTCCAAAGCAGCCATTATCTGTCACCTGGATATCATAATAGCAGGAGATCCCCTGTCACTACCTGGAAGTAAATGCAAAAGGAGCACCCCCTGTCAGTGGAGCATGCAGCTGAACAGCAGAGAGACTGACAGTAAAGGCTTGAACAGTGCTATGCAAATATGTCTTTAATTCATGAAATTATGTGGAATCTCTAAAAGAGTTTAAAAATAGAAAATTTAATCAAGAACAAAGGGATTACAATCAAGATAATGTATACCCTTGGCTCAAGTTTAATAATCTTAGATTCAGAGGTGAAGCAGTCCAAGGGGATCCAAAAGCATTTTCCACTACAAAAGCAGAATCATGTATGTCTTCAGGTGAAGAATATCACTCCTCTCGTTCCATTCTATCACGCCCAGTCAAACAGGTCAGAAAACCGGACAGGTAGCAATCAGTTTTTCAAAGACGCCCACAGAGACCCACACAGGTAGTTTTCAATTTTTCCAAATGACCTCTGACTGATATGGAAGCAAGATGGTCGTCTTTAGGTTTAAATTGTCCCTACATCAGCTCATAATGCATTTCAATCAAGGGTGGATTTTTTCAAGTACATATGTACACTTAAACTCAGACTATTCTTTCCTAATAAGTCGGATACTTACCAACTAGAGGATTTAAATGAAAATCTACATTCAAGTCAGGTATGGGAGTGTCTGACATACTTTTGAAAAAAATGATCCTTAAAGAACTATCCACTTCGGAACAATCCAAATAATCTTACAATATATCTATCTTTGACAAGTATACCCTTTAAAACCTAAGAAATTATTTTTCTGTGGTAATTAAACCAGCAGATAAAGGGGGGACTCATTTACTAAAACTATTAGGTTAGTTATTCAGGAGGATTTAGGTTTAGATTACATTACTATTTCTGAGGCACAATTTTTGGGAAATAAGTTCCCTCATACTCTTCATTTTTACTTTTTGCCAAAAATACATTGAAATAGACATACCATCCCAGGGAGATCAGTCATCACAGAAAATAATTCAGCATTGGAATCCTTAGAACAATTTGTAGATTGCCATCTCCAACAAATTTTGCCTGAATAATCATCCTTATTAAAGGATAAAACTCATCTTTAAACCGCTCTGCAGGAGCGATATAAATAAAACAGTAAGGGGTATGGGGGTGGGTACTGTCCGGGATGGGGGGGCAAATATTAGCCCCTGGCCCAGGACTGACAATTGGACGGCCCAATCGGGAGGCACGCTTGTCATCTGGGGCCAGGGGCTAATCGGCAGCCGTGTGCAGTGCCCCCTTGCCCCAGGACTGCCCACTCCCAAATGTGGGCCACCTTTGCCCCATGGCAGCCGTTCCTGTGATGGCTGCTGAGAGACAAGGTAGGCCCAGAGGTTCTGGGAAGCTGCCCCACAAGGGGGGGGAGAGGGCTTTGTGGCCGAGGCCCGAGCTGGCCCGGGTCGGGCCCCGGCCACGAAGGCGGGAAGCTGGGCCAGGAGGGGGGATGCTGGCCAGGGAAGCTGGCGGGGGATGTGGAGGAGGGCTTCGGGGCCAGCAAAGAGACATCCCCACCGAGTTGCAGATGCGGCTGGGCTGTCTCTTTGAGAGCCCGAAAGCCCCAGGCTCGCCAGGGAGGTGTGGGGGGGCTTTGGGGCCAGCAAAGAGGCTGCATCACAGACACACTGGGACTGTCTCTTTGCCAGCCCCGAAGCCCCGGGCTCACCAAGGAGGCGGCCGGGAGCAGCCTGCTCCTTTCCCCTCGCCATGCCGAGGGGATCGGGGGGGGGGATGGCAGGGGGTGGGGATGGAAGGTTTGGGTGGGCCCTGCCAGGACAGCTCTGAGGGCCTCGCCCCCCCCCAGCTGCTAGAGCCCATTTTATTTCTCAATACAATGAGCTTTAAGTCTAGTTTTATAAATATTATTGGAAAATTAGCTGTTCCTAATAATACTAGATGTTAATGCATTGTATATTAATATCCTACATGATGAAGCACTATGCAAATTAGGCCCATTTAAAAAATACTCATTATTTACTGGATTTTTTTTATTTGGTTACTGAGAATAACATTTTCCAATCTGACAGCAAATTATACATTCAAAATATTAGCTTAGCAATGGGATCTCCCATCATCTCTGGTGCTTCAAATGCGTTCATGCTAAAACTGGCATTCCAGTATTAATCCATGTTTATTGGATTATGCCAGTTTTCTGAATGATGAATTTCTTGTCTTCCAGGATGGTGATTTTTGGAACCTTTCATAGACTGGCTTACTGCACAACATATTCATTTAATTCTCTGCCACATATGACTTTAAATGTGTACCATTTCTTGACACCATTGTGACCAAATCTGCAGAGATTTAACTGTCATCTCATATCAGGGAAAAAAAAAACTTATTGTAACACTTAATTACTCCTTTTTTCATCCAACACACTTAAGAAACAACTTACTTTATGGACAGATTCAAATGAGTAGCGTTTTGGTCTGAAGTAGCACAATAAAATCAGAGTCCAGTAGCACCTTTAAGACCAACAAAGATTTATTCAGAGTGTGAGCTTTCGAGTGCAAGCACCCTTCATCAGATGAAGGGTGCTTGTACTCGAAAGCTCACACCTTGAATAAATCTTTGTTGGTCTTAAAGGTGCTACTGGACTCTGATTTTACTGTATGGACAATTCCTCAGGCACAAATTCATTACCATCAACATGGAACCCTTTCAGTCTACAGCAGATAAATTGGAAAAAGCAGTACTCAAAAGAGGTGATCCTCCCACAACTATTAAGTTGGCTAGAAATTAAGCCTGCACAATGCCAAGACAGGAGTTTCTCAAATGGAAATCTAGAAAATCAATAGCTAAAGTGACTTGTTAATTACCATTAGAAAATAGTATCAGAAAAATCATCTCCAAATACTGGCACCTTGTTTCAGATATTTCAGGGCATGAAAACAAACATTTAGTTGCATTATGCAGGATAAAAATATATTTAAAACCTTGTGAGAATACACTGCCTACACACAATGGCTTATTTAGGTGTGGCACCTGCCAGGCATGTAATTGTAATTTGTAATTTTAGAAATGTAATTTATTGTATTATTTGTGCGCAATCTCATCTAGAGTTTCCACTAGACCATTCAAAATTAGAATAATGGAACATCAGTTCCATATTAGAAACAAGGTGAGGGAAGCTCCCATGTTTGACCATTTTTTGAATCATAACCATGACCATGAATTCGTATTTTTTTATTTAGAACTTGTTCACCAACCATTGGATAGAAAATTCAATATGACCAAAAGGCTGCTTCAAAAGGAACTCTTTTATTGCCAAAGAGTATACATAACATCTTAGAGACATGTCATGTTGCAAAAAAAATGACATAGGGGATGTTCTAAACCCTCTCTCTCTACACACATGCCAGCCCTGATCTGAATCTACCCCATGCAAACCTGGAAAGCACAAAACACTCCTCTCCAAGGACAAGGAATTCCCTAGGGCAGGAATTCCCTAGGGAAAATGCTGGCAGGGGCTCATGGGAATTGTCCATGGACATCTGGAGGACCACAGGTTGACTACCCCTGCCCTAGGGCATACAGAAGCTAATCAGCTGGCCTTAAAAATGGTTCCGAGGTCTCATGATTATACAGATAAGCTAGATAATACACAACAGAAAAAATCTCAGTAAGCAAATGAGTCCCAAACAGCAGTGGTCCCCAACCTTTTTATCACCGGGGACCACTCAACGCCTTTTACTGAGGCCCGGTGGGGGGGGGGAGTTTACTCCTCTACTCTCAACCACTGCCCTAACGCTCTCTGATCGCTATGGTAATCTTTAAACATCCCTTCAAAATAAGATACAGACACGCCACAACAATGAAGTGTGTTGTAAAGGGCTGGGGGGGATGAAGTAAAGGGCCGGGGGGGGGGGAGAAGGCGTCCTTCGGGGCCCACCTCCAATTAGTCGAAGGACCACATGTGGTCCACGGCCCACGGGTTGGGGATCGCTACCAAACAGGATTTGTTCTGGGCAGTGGACTGGTCTCAACATCCTAGAGATCCAATTTATATGTAAGATTTCTTTGATTTCTTAGTTTGAGATATGGATGCCCCATCCAGATATGGGCATTACAACTGATCAAATGACAGAGATCAGTTCCCCTGGAGAAAATAGCCCTCTTTGAAAAGTAGTCCCCATGGCCTTATATCCCACTGAAGTCAGTTCCCTCCCCAAATCTTGCCTTCCTCAGGGTCCATCCCAAAATCTCCAGGTATTTCCCAACTCAGAGTTGTCAACACTAGTTTGACAGCAGTCCTAAAACAGAACAATTCTATTTTGCTTCCTCCCAGGAAATAATTCTTAGGATTGCACTGATTACTTGAATTGGAACACACACATCACTGATGTATGCATGACTAGCCTGCAGAGTCATCATATACCGTGGGGCAGAAGACAGGCCACACCATGCAGCATGAGATTGTGAGAGATTGTGCAAACTATTGTCAAAACATGGCAATTTTTTACAGAGAAGGTGGAGAACAGGAGGCCAATAAGCGGCCTGAATCAAAGATGACCTCTGGGAAAGCTGGCTTATGTAAAGGTGTCTGTAGAATGTTTGTATGAAAATAATAATGGCCTTCAAGAATCAAAAGAGGAACTCTTGGGGTCATACAGGTCTTTGTCAAGCAAGGGGATACACTGATGTTACCATGATTTCTATTCGAGATACAGATGTCTGTTTTGTGAAGAAAAAGGAGGAAAAAAGGCAGACATGACTTTTTGGAAGGAGACAGAGCTGCCTCTTCAAATGGCCTCCAGGGCTTTGGCTAGGGATTATCTCCCTACCCCAACTCAGGTATAGTTCAGTTAGGAAAACCCTTAGCTTTGGCTACAGCTTCAGAAATATTATTCATGATTAGAAATGATTTTGAATTTCTTATTCCCGCAGCTGCAGGTGAAAATCTCCCCCAAATGATTTTTTTTCTCTCTCAGCAGTACAAATTGACGCTGTGATTGTTTCCACGTCATTTTCCTCACACTGACTTCCCACCTAAAAATGTAGACTTTTTCCAACCATATTTGTGCATCAATAGATCAGCGGGATACCTTATACATATGTTATACATAAGACGGACAAACATTGTATATAAATACCCTGGGTAAGATGCGTACGGAAAAGACTGTACATTGTGTACATACAAGATAAATGAAAAGTGAAAAAAATGGAGAACCAAAACTGGACAAAAAATGAAAATAAAGAAATAAATCTAGGATAGTCTTTCAGGCATGATGTTCCTAACGATTTTAGCAGGACTGAATTCACGAGTTTCTTGAGATGGCATTGAAAAAAAATATAACTGAAGACAGTTAAATGTTTCTGCCTTAGTTTTTCTTGTATAACTGTTGGCCAAAAAAAGTGGTCCTTACACATAGCCACAGTTGAGGAAAGGAATGAAGAGCATTCACTAACACATTGCATCAATGGGACCGTTTACGCACTGGGAACTTCACTGCCCCAGCTCCTGTGCAGGAGCACAAATCAGGGGCAGATAAGGCGCACTAGGCCAAAAGCTCCCCCGTGTGGGTGCAGGAAGAGGTGGGACAACCTGCCATGACTAAAGCTCCAGCTTGCAGCCTGGCATGAAACCTCCAGTACATAAAAGGTCTGGGTGGGCCTTGCAATCCTATGAGAATTGGAGAGGGGTCTAAGTATGTCTCTATTTTAACCCGTGGAATTAAGCAGGTTATATGTAATAAACGTATTTGTGTCTCAGAGCAGAATTTAATCACGCCAAGTTTTTGTAGAGATTATCAGTACTCTAAAAGAAAATGGCAAAGAGAGGATTCTCTGTGTCCTTTTCCATACCAGAAATATGGCCTGGTGCAGTAGTTGTCTAGTTGAGGGCTAATTTCCACTTCTGGGTGATGTTGTCACTGGTCCAGGGCAGTCTCAAGCTTGGCAAGATACAGGCCCTCATTCACCCCGTGGCAAGGGAATACAGATAATTCCCTTGCCATGGGGTTAACTGAGGGCCTGTATTGTACCAGGCCTGGGACCATCCCAGACTGGCCCCACAGTTGTTTGGCAACAGAAATTAGCCCTGCAACAGGACGAGTGCTGTGCCTAGCCAGTTTCCTGGTAAGGAAAAGGGCTCTCTGGCCATCAAAAGAGAGAGAGAAGGATTTCAAGCCTAGTTCCAAGGAGATGGGCTATTTTTCAGTGGTTGAACATCTGTTTGGCATACTGAAGTCTCCATAAGGATAGATTCAAATGAGCAGCCGTGTTGGTCTGAAGTAGCACAATAAAATCAGAGGTCAGTAGCCCATTTAAGACCAACAAAGATTTATTCAAGGCATGAGCTTTCGAGTGCAAGCACTCATCTGTCTGACGAAGAGTGCTTGCACTCGAAAGCTCACGTCTTGAGTAAATCTTTATTGGTCTTAAAGGTGCTACTGAACTCTGATTTTATTGAAGTCTCCATGGTCAACATCTGGCACCCACCATGCACCGGCTAGTCTGGGAGTAGATCTAAATCATCACCATCTCCATCATTACTTACTACAGAGGTAGGGTGATCATCATACCTTTCCAGTGTGGCCCAGAAGTACTGGCATTGTGCAAAGGCAGTGCACTAGCACTCACCACAGAATTCTATGGAAACCATTGAGTTTTGAGGCAAATGGCATGATGCTGGTGCTTCTGGGTCACACTGGAAATGACATCATTGCATGGAGATAATTGCTCCCCACTCCCCATTTGGCCATCCATCCACCCATCCACCAAATGACAGCAAGCAACCATCAAAATTGCAGGACACCTGGCAAGTCCACGCACAAAATTCTTCACCCAGAAGTAAGAGCAACCCAGCCCACAACCCATGTCTCCAACAGCCAATCAGGAATGACACACAAAATTCCATTCTGCCCCTTAGTGACCAAGTCCAGAGTGATCAAGTAAAAATCAGCTGGGTTCTATTGCTTGCTTACTCTGCCTATATTTGACCCATCCCACTTGACTAAATGATTAGTTAATCATTTAGTCAAGTGAGATGGGTCAAATATAGGTCCCTGTGTCTGAATCTCTGATACGTATAGATCTCATGAAGCATTGAACAGCAAAGTCCATACAAGGCTATGAAGATTCATGGTAGAAAGGATTCCATACACAACATTTTTGTCAGGATAAAGATGACTCAAGGGGGAAATCTTGGCCTGCTGAATTTTTACCTGGAAGAAGAAGAAGAAGAAGAAGAAGAAGAAGAAGAATTGGCTCTTATATGCCGCTTTTGTCTACCCGAAGGAGTCTCCAAGTGGCTTCCAATCGCCTTCCCTTCCTCTCCCCACCACAGACACCCTGTGAGGTGGGTGAGGCTGAGAGAGCCCTGATATTACTGCTCAGTCAGAACAGCTTTATCAGTGCCGTGGCGAGCCCAAGGCCACCCAGCTGGCTGCATGTGGGGGAGCGCAGAATCAAACCTGGCCTGCCAGATTAGAAGTCCACACTCCTAACCACTACACCAAGCTGTTGGGAGATAACGGCCCTGGTAAGGTAAGGAAAATGGGCTCAAGCATTCCAAATGTGCTCCTAAGAGTACCGCACAGTTGCAAGTGGGATTTTAAAAATATATTGTACTAGGAAATTGCACAGGAAATTACAGAAATGTCACTTGATGAAAGTTTGCCGAGCAACGAGAATCTTTGTGCATTTATAATCGTATTGAGTCAGCGGAGCACTAATGAAGCTTCATTATATCATTAAGCATTGCACTTTGTTTTGTAGAAGCTTATTTATTAATTTTTCTCTTAACTTTACGGGCTCACTTTGTTTTTAAAACCCCTAACAAGCTTTCATCAAAATGGATAAAAGAGGCAATGCTTAAAAAAAAAAAAATAGAATTTGCTCTTCATCAACAACAGATTTGTTTTCTTCTCCTCTGGGGACTTGAGGAAAGAGGAAATAAAGTTTCCACTGAGAAGCTTTGAGACCACATGCCAGACTTTATACACTGAGGGGGCCTTCAAAGTTGCCCCTTTTCAAAAGCACCCCACCCTCTGTCAAACCACCCACAAGTTATAAGTGCTCACTCCGGGCTTCTCGAGTAAGTGGGAGAAGAAACGTCTGGGCAGAATTCATGAATAAACATAAGAAGCTGGCTTATGCCAGATTCAAACCATTATTCCACCCCACTCATCTTTCTCTAATTTGATAGGTAGATATTTTGTGCAGAGGAAGAGACTTTCCCAATACCTCTTACCTGAAGGCCATTAAATTACTGTTATGGGAGTGGCCAATCTCCTGAAATATAAAGACCAGCTCCACTCGAGAAAATGGCTCCTATGGAGGGTGGGATTTATGACATATTCCTGCGAAGCTACCTTCTCCAATTCTGCCCTCCAGAGACTCCATCCCAAAAATAACCACGAATTTCCCAACCCAGAATTTCCAACCCTAGTGATGCCAAAGATGGAACTTTCAGCAGGCAAAGCTGATTCTCTGCCAAAGACAGGTGAGGTGGGGAAATACCTGGATATTTAGAAGAGGGCTAGAGAGGGTGTGGTTAGGGGAGGTGAGAGACCTCAGCAGGGTACAAGATCATAAGGCCCACCCTCCAAAGCATCCATTTTCTCCAAAGGAACTGATCTCTGTCATCTGGTGATCCATTGTGACAATGGGAGATCTCCAGGCTCTGCCTTGGGAATGGCAACCCTAGCCATGGAATCCTGTTAATAAGAAGGCTCTGACTCTCTGCTCCACAAAGTCACATTGTCATTGAGCTAGATAACAGGAATACATCTATGTCTCACAGGGGGAGAGTAATTGTGTGCAAATAACCAGATGTTTGCTTTAAAATATATTATCATATATTATATATAATACTAGAGATGAAGCCCGTTGCATTCACAAATACAATGGGCACTAGATTGGTGTGTGTGTGTGTGGAAGAACTCTGCAGATGGCCTCTCCCTCCCCCAAAGACCTGGAAAGGCTGCAGGACGGAGGCCCCCAGGAAGGAAACTTGCTGGCAGGGGCAGCTCTCACACAGCAAGGAAATACAGCCTCCAAGCCTCAGTGGGAAGTGGAAGGAGGAGGGGTAGTGAGGGGAGGGGGATGGAAGTTGATTGGCTGGCTGCTGGACAGACAGGCAAGCCACCCTGAGTGGGTGTTAAGTGCTGAGTGGCACTTAAGACATGACCAGCTCCTCCTACTAGGCCTTAACAGAAATATTAAGTGGAACAGATAATATATATTGTTATAAACTTGGGATAATGCCCATTTATAAAAATAAAAAGATGGGAAAGCAGCAGAGTGTGGGATGGGGGGCAGCGCGGGTGACGGGGAGGGGAAGGACGCATGCTCGGGATTCTGGGCATGCGTGCATCAGCGAGGGGGTGGGGTGCTGGGGCTGCGGCAGCGCGTCGGGCTCCGCAACCAGGCATGCGCATGACCCCGCGCATGCCTGGTTCAGTTCAGGGCCATGGGAGCAGCTGGGCAGAGCTTGGCGGCTGGGGCCGTGGCAGGCGAAATGGAAGGGAAGGGCCAGGGATGTGGAGGACCAGGGTAAGGTGATCGTCGTGTTGGGGAGGCTGGATCGGTTGAGGAAAGGAGTGGTTGGGACAGTCGGGACGGGGGCTGGGCAAGAGGTGGTGGCTGGTGTCTGGGGAGGGTGGAGGGGTGATCGGACAGCGTGCGGGAGGGTGAGTGTGTGTGTGTATGCATGTGCTGGGAGCGTGGGAAGTGGCGGCAGTGGGGTCTGGGGAGGGTGGGAGTGTGATCGGCGGGTGAGTGTGTGTGTGTGTGCTGGAAGCGTGGGAAGTGGCGGTGGGGCGTGAGGAGGGGGGGTTAGGGGCCAGCGGGCGAGTGCGTGAGTGTGTGTGTGGGAGGGTGTTTACTTGGGAGGGGAGCGGCGGCAGGGCGGGAAGGGGTCTGGGGATGGAGGGGGATAGTTGGTGTAGTGCGGGCACGTAGTGTGGTGAGGGAGGAGGAAAGGAGCATGGACGCCGCGTCTTCAACGCGGCATCCCGGCTCCTTTCCCCAGTGCGATGGGAAGGCAGGAGGACTGATTGTGGACGAAGGCAGTGTGTCCTTCGGCGCGGTGAAGCGCGCCTACCCAGTTGCCGCTTGGTCCTTGAGTGGCACTCGGAGGGGAAAATCAGGAGCCGCTGCACGGCTCCTGATTCGCCCCTCCGAGTTTTTATCACAGACAAAGCCCGCCCTAACTCCTCCCCAATAGCCCTTAGGGCTTTATTTTATCCGCTCCGCAGGAGCGGTTAAAGATAATTTAGGGAAAATATTTAGAGTCCTATTTAGTACAACACAATACTCTCAAGACAAGCTTACTACCTGACATTTAAGAACCCAAATCAGAATGTGCAAATCAATAGATGCAGGCCAAGAAAAAGCAAGCTAGCATAACATTTTTCAGTCACTAGGACCAGATATAGTTTTGGGCACCCTGTGATCTGGACATTCAAGCCACACCATTAGTGAAATCCTCCAGAAAATTACTTCCTCTCCCTCCCTCCCCCATTTCCTTCACAACACCCCCGGTTTCCCACCTAACCAATTAGCCAAGTCAGAACAGTGTCCTTGGAAGTGTTAAGGAAGCCAGTCTGAGCCAGCCTCGAATTGTGAGCACCTGTGAGATGGAATCCTTCTGCATGACACAATTAAACCTTGGGAGGAGGGACTGAAGTAGCTTTGTTTGACACCTTCCTTAGTTCCCAGCCTTCATACTGCACAGAACTTGGTCATAAAAAAGAAACTTTCTCTTAGAGAAGGAAGCAAAGGCAGAATCACCCCTACCTGTCCTCGGCTCTCTCCTCCCAGCTGGATCTGCCTTCCTTTTCTGTTATTACTTTACTCAGTTTATATTTTGCAAAGGTCATGCTCTTCCCCATTATGCTGCTGTTCTGGGAGATTCCTTTGCATTGTGAATACATTTTTGGCCATGATTTTGATACACATTCGACACGGCATTTGCATATCCCATGAGCATCATTTATAGTTGTAAGAGATGTTCAATGCTGGTTCACTGATATGCAAATAAGGTTGAAAAATGCATACTCATTATTTGGAAAATCCAGTGCAAGGGAAATAATGATAAATGGATTTGATTTACTCAAAGGAAAGAAGCAAAATCAAAAGTTGGGAATTTTAGGATCAGAACAGCAGGGAAGAGCATTGCAAAATTATTTTAAGTGCAGAGGTTAAATATTCTAGAAGTCTATAAATTATGCACATGTACGTACATCTAGTGCAGTCTTTCTCAACCAGGATTTCATGAAAACTTGGAGTTTCTTAATGGCCATGGAAGGATTCCAAAACAGGTGGGAGTTACATAAAAAATATTTATTTATTTTTAATTGTTAAACATTTCTCGGGTGATATGGTCATATCAGCCCCCCTGCCAATGGCCAATGATGGGCCTGGAGGGGGTGGGAAGGGGAGGGGCTCTGGCTAGGCATATGCATGGCTGTGCTTCCCAACCGTATTCTGGATGATCATGCCACTTCTGGAGTTTCTCAGAGTCTGAAGAATTTTTCAGGGGTTTCTCAGCTGTAAAAAAGCTGAGAAAGGCTGATCTACTGGTATTCTTTATTCTTGTCCCCCGAGCTCTCTGTTCAAAAAATACCAAAGATCACTTATGACACCTAAATTTCACAGCCAGTACACTGATGAGCTAAAGCCATGAGTCCCTGCACAAACACAGCAGCCAGGGAAGCCTGGTCTCTTGCTTTGGTGGGAGACCTCCTGCCCTCTACTGGCCTTGCCTATCCCCACTCAGCTAGGTAGGGGGGATTCTGGGGAAAATTGGATGACGATCAATATTGTGCTGATGCCATGACATCACTGCTGGAGCAGCCCAGAGGTGACATCATCACAATGGGTGATGCCCTAGCATTGGGAGGATAATAGGGCATAGCCCTAAGTGATAAGATCACTTCCTGGTCACACTGGAAGTGATGTCACAATGTCACCAACAACAGTCCCCCTGTAATGTTTCAAACCTTGGCCAGACCACCCTGACTTTAAAAGAGAACTTAAGTGTTCTAAAATACTAAAACAATGAAACCCCCACAGGCTTCAAAGAAAGGTAATAATAATCATCAAAAGATCAGCATGTGTTGGGAAGGATAAGAGCATCTAGTGTGGCATGGGCATTGTAGAGCTAAGGTGCCAAAATGGATTAAGGCTCTGGCTACAGTGACTACCTACCTTGCCTCTTAAAATAAAAGCACCCTGAACAAGGGTCTCTGTAAATAATTTTAACTCTGGGACAAAGGATGATGTCACAGGTCCATCCCATGTCCACAGATGATATTTTACAAGCATTGGGATTATTTTAAAAATTGCTGCAAGGCCCTGATATGAAACAGGTACATGGCACAGTAGCCCCAGGAAATCTTGTTTCCTCCCCTCTTATGCCTTTTGAAGTGTCAAAAAAGCCATGGGGAAGGGGGTGTTTCTGCACATGAAAAGACACAGGAACAAACAAGAGTTCCTAGAGCCACTACACTGTGTGCTCATTTCAAATTGGGACCATGAAGAAGAAGAAGAAGAAGAAGAAGAAGAAGAAGAAGAAGAAGAGTTGGTTCATATATGACACTTTTCTCTACCCAAAGGAGGCTCAAAGCGGCTTACAGTCGCCTTCCCTTTCCTCTCCCCACAACAGACACCCTTTAAGGTGGGTGAGGCTGAGAGAATACCTGATATCACTGCTTGGTCAGAACAGCTTTATCAGCACCGTGGTGAGCCCAAAGCATGTGGGGGAGTGCAGAATCGAACCCGGCCCACCAGATTAGAAGTCCATACTCCTAAACACTACACCAAACTGGCTCTCCAAATGCTTCAAAAATGTCACCTGTGCCCATAATTACTTGTAAATTGGTACCCACAGACTGGTTTATATAACAGATTCACTGGTCCAGGTGGGGATCCCCCACTTTCTGTACAAACCTTATCCCCAATCCCCCCCTCCCTCCAACCAGAATGTGATGTGCTGACATCACCGATAAGTGATGTCAACATGTTGGGATTGACAGGGGGTGATGTTCTGGTTTGGGGGTAAATCTCTATGGTTAGAAGCAAATTCTGTCATAGAGTTTTGTCCAAAAGTCACTCCTTTGGCACATCATGTTGTTCCCCTTCCCTCACCAGCAGCATCAATGAACCTGCTAATTGTTACTGGACCTAGACCACATAGGACTTTAACAGACCTCAGATATGCTGATATTTAATCTTTGGTTTTGTTTGCCTCTTCTGTGGCAAGCAGGCACCTCAAGGGTACTTCTAAGTAGGTGAAAGAGGGCAGTATATGAAAGTATAAAGCAAAATGGGAGAGAGGAGCTAAGTGAAAGTGGTTTGTTTGAGGTTACCCAGTGAGTTCACAGCAAAGCTTTGGATAGTAGACCTCCAGATTTATAGCTCAGCTGCTCTGTTAAGCAACCACAGATCAATTCATTTAGTGCATTTTGTTGAATGGCACTGGTTTTAATGATGTGTTATTAAGCCAATTGCACATGCCTAGCATTTAGATTGTTTCAGGGTATTGTCGCTCACTGTGTACATTAGGGTTGTCAACTCCTGAAGAAAGTGGGGTATGGGGAGGGAAGGGACCTCAGTAGAGTATAATGCCGAGTCAAAAGCAGAATCAGAAGACTTTTATTTGCATACTAAAAAGAAAACAAAAAAATACATTATGTGTATGTGTAGAGCATAATGTCATAGAGTCCATCCTCCAAAGCAGCCATTTTCTCCAAGGGAACTGATCTCTATGGTCTAGAGATCAGTTTTAATTCCAGAAGATCAGAAGCCCCCATCTAGGAGTTGGAAACCCTAGTTTAAATGCACTATTGTGGATCATGCCCATGTGAGAGGCAACAAAGTTTACTTTACCACTGATGGAGACCCTTGTGGTTAAAATGCATTTGGTTTATAGTCATACCATATGCAACCATTGAGATTTTACATGCAATATTGCACAGATTCTGATATTTCGACCATTTCCACATGAGAAATCTACCCCTGGACAGTCTCTGGTTGCCGGTGAGTTTTAGAGCCCCCACCACGTGATGTCACCTGCATCCCAAGTCTATCCAGGGGTTGGCTCAAGATTTGCCTAGATTTGCCTTGGGATGAGGGAAATTGCAAAAAAAGGATTTGCCACCTTTTATCTCACATCCCATCAGTGAGCAACCAGTGAGCAACCAGAGGCAAATCTGTATGGAGGGGGAAAGGCACGATAGTCTCTGTAGCATTGTCCCACCCTCCACCCTCCATTCCCTACTCTGAGGTTATTTTTTTAATGGTGTGGTCTGGGTTGCAGTGCAAGCACAAAGCTACATTGTCAAAGGTAAAATAAAATCTTTAAAGTGTCCATGGTCTTTTGGGGATCACACAGGCAATACACAGAACCGTTTGTGTTTTTTGGAGCTGGGGAATGAAAAGGGAAAGGGGGAGGGGGTGATCAAGCAGCTTTTTCCTGATCATCCAGGCATGCATGCCCCTTGTTTTAAAGCCTTTTGTTTACACAAAATAAATTTTTGGCCTCCAGTTTCCCACGTGCAGCCTCTCAAGAATCCACCCAGACATAAATAAAGTCCAAAACAATACAAATCTCCCCCCCCCCAAAAAAAGGGGGGGAGATGCTGTAGTGTTTCTCCATAGCAACGCGGAAGTGTTGATTTTTATTAAAAATCCATCTTTGTTGTGACATTACCACATAGCAACGCAGAAGTGCCTGTTAAAAAAAGAATTAATTTTGGGGCTCAGGGGGGAAGAAAGTTTCCATCCACGAGAGAACTGCTGTGCTGTGATTGGTGGCTTGCTGTGATTGACAAGCCAAGGAGTGGGGGGAGAACTTTACCACAGAAGACCACCCTAGACCCAATGAATCACCCTGTCCACCTTGCCTGGGGCAACTTTCAACTCTTCACATCACCCAAGGAAGACAGGACACCATTACCCATCATTAAGTGATCGGGCAGCAAAAGACTGTTCCACAGCCAATTGGGGAGGGTTGGAAGGTTAAGAGCCGGTGTTCCAAAAAGTCCCAAATCATCTTAATCCTCCCTGGTGGAGCAGCATAAAAAATATGAGCTGGGTTCTTTTATACCCCGCTTTAGGAATCCTAAAGCAGCTTCTAAACACCTTTCTCTTCCTCTCCCCACAACAGACACCCTGTGAGGTAGGTGGAGCTGAGAGAGCTCTGAGAGAAATGCTCTGTGAGAACAACCCTATGAGAACTGTGACTAGCCCAGGGTCACCCAGCTGGCTGCATGTGGAGGAGGAATGGGGAATCATATGCAGTTCTCCACGTTATAGCCCACTGCTCTTTAACCACTACTCCACGCTGGATCTCAAAGCATCTTCACAATTGGAAAACAGTACCTAGCAGCCCGTACCCCAAAGAAAGCGGCATTTTTCTCCGCCAGTCATTTAGAGGGTTCAGCTGCATCGCTACATGACCTAGCCCCTCTCTGCTTCCTGCCTTTTGCAGCACACCTGCTTGAATAGTTTTTACCATATAGTGGCAACGATGCACTTACAGCAGCAGGGTTTCCTTTAATGCAGGCAGCTTCCGCATTTACAATGCTCAGCCTTCACTCTAAACATTGCCTCTAAATTCATTTTGGCACTGAATGCATGCATCGACAAAGCTGAGAATCATGCCAAGCAGGCGCTCTGTGCATGGAATAGCAAACACATAAACCTCTGAGTGTCAAGCAGCCATTTTAGAGCTATTTAATACTTTTGGCCCACCTGCCTTTATGCATTCCAAGCAAATTATATCCAAAGCGGAGCAAAAAAAAAAACTTGTTAAAATCAAATTTTGGAAACCAAAATTTATTCTAAAATAGAAGTCAATTTTTGCATTATGGTGTAATTATAAACATCCTCCTCCAAATCTATGGCACACTTTTCTCTGTGCAGCCATTCCTTATTTATTTTGTAAACCTCTTCTGGCATGGAGTTTATGTATTTATGTATTTATGTATGTATGTATGTATTTATTTATTTATTTATTTGTTTGTTTGTTTGTTTATTTATTTATTTATTTATATTTATATACCGCCCTCCCCAGAGGCTCAGGGCGGTTTACACTGAACTTATGAACAATACATGAAATATTATGGCCCTTATGTTATTCTTGCCTTGCATTTTTGCCTTTCCAGGTCCTTCCTTATCCTTTGATACCAGTACCTGGGTTCAGGGCTAGCCCTATTGATACCAAATATTTCTATCCCAATAAGTGAACCTGGAAAAAGAAGGTCAGATAGGATGCATACATTGGGTCTTGACTTAAGTTGGTTGGCCATGGATCTCAAAAGGGGAGGTACAAGGCTACTGTAGAGGACCCACATTGGGATGGCCAAATGGTAATGATAGTCCATGGACATCTAGAGAACTATAGTTTGGCCACCTCTGGCTTGGCCAAAATAGTATGCCAGCTGAGATGAGCATTTGGCACCTCTGGATTACAGCCTCTACTCCAACCCCTTACCACCACTACCCAAAAAAAGAAAAAACTCCTTAGAAGCCAGGGTGCCCAATTTGCCATCCTAAAGACCATGGACATGCAACCTCACTCTCCAAGACCACTAGATGATTCATCAGAAGATAAATGGAAGGTTGGATCCATGCAGCTTCTTTGTAGGCGAAAAAAGGAAGAAGGGTTTCCTTTGACCATGAAAAAAGTCTATCCTGAGAATCATAGGTCCTTCATAGACAGAAGTCATATGAATAAGGGGCTGTAATGAGGAAGAGAAGGGGAGTGAACAAGGTGGATAGATCCAACCAGAGTGCTGAATTAATGGAACACATCAAGTGGTCTCTTGCTATGGGGAAAGGGCTTCTAGGTTTCCCACTATGGTAGAAAGTCTCCCATTGGCAACCCATGATCTCTACAGTGGAAAATTTTTTTAAGTCATCATTATCAATTGCAACATGACATCTCTTCTAGGGAAAATCCAGAAGTGATGTTGCATTGCTGTAGGAATTGTTGACAATTCTAAACTTGCACCATAGAGGTTCTGTTGATTCCTACAGTGATATGATACCCCTTCCATTTCCCCTGGAACTGACATTATGTTGGGTGTCATGATGGCTTCATCGTGTTTCTGCCCCTCCATCTCCCATCAGGTGCCAGGTGTTAGCAACTCTGGCTACCCTACTTTGTGGGAAAGAGCCTAACAGACTCAGCCAACCTGGTTCATTGCTGAAACAAGCTGTCAGCCTTAGACCTTTTCACAAGAAGCAAATATCCTGACAAATGTTGTGCTCCCAGCTGGCTATTGATTCTGGTTCCTACAACTTCTGTCCTTGTGTTTTATATACATACCATAATCAGTTGAAATCTACCTTTCCTGCAAACCTTCTTCCAGGACAGGACAGTGCAGGTTTGTGCTGTTGTCTCATTGTCTCTGAGGCCAGAATCCATATTTCAACAGCTAACTATCCCAAGTTTACATCTCCACTTTCTGTCCCACATTTCCTCCAAGGAGCTCAGAGCTGTATACATGGTTCTCCCTTCCTATTTTTATTCTCAAAACGATCTTTTGAGACAAATTAGGCTGAGAAAGAGACAGCCCCTTTCTGCTCTCTGCGTTAATTCCTGATTTTCTCAGTGATGGACACAAATCAACTTAGTTGCCTGCCAGCTATGCACAGAACTGTTTTCTTCAAAGTTTCCACCTGGGATGTCCATGTAAATTCTCTACTTCTCATCAAACAGTGCAAAGAATGTAATGAGTTGTTTGTTGCAGGGAGGTGGAAATGGTTTTGCATCATTTTGCATTAAGTTCCTGATTGGTCCAAAATATGATTGGCATGTTTATGTTAAGACTAAGGTGGCTCCTCCCTCAGGTTTTTGTTTTTACTCTTGTGTAGCTGTTTTCATGGAGTACTGCCCCCTGCCAGGCTTCCGTCGACTTCTTCTCTTGCTGCTGTGGTCTTATTGTCAAGCTGTGCCTTGCAACTGTGACTCCCTGTGGGAGGGGTAGGTAGGGTGGCCAGGCACAGCTGGGTCCCACTGTCAGGAACCAAGCGGTGGAGACCCAGCAGATTCACGCAACAGACATCACTCTTGGGCTTCGGGTTGTAGCTTTAAGCAAAAGAATTTATTTGGAGAATCAGGGTAGGGATCAGCACATCACATAAGCTCTTAGATAGGAATCTTGACAGAGACGCCAGGAAAAGGGCTTGCATAGAATATATATCTTGGTTTGGGGAGGGGGGTCATAGAGGTAAGCATTTTGGCAGGAACAAGGATTCACATGGAAAAAGGCAATATTGCTCTCTGATCTAAAAGGTAAAGGTATCCCCTGTGTAAGCACCGAGTCATGTCTGACCCTTGGGGTGACGCCCTCTAGCGTTTTCTTGGCAGACTCCATACGGGGTGGTTTGCCAGTGCCTTCCCCAGTCATTACCGTTTACCCCGCAGCAAGCCATTTTGCCCCCCAGGAGCAAGCTGGGTACTCATTTTACCACCTCGGAAGGATAGAAGGCCAAGTCAACCTTGAGCCAGCTGCTGGGATCGAACTCGCAAGCCAGAAGGTGCCAAAACAGCCTATGCGGACATCTGTTGTTTGGGCTGCGCTGCCAGCAAGACCAGACTTGGGCGAGAAGATATGGGAGGGACCACGGGATGAGCCTTTGAAATGCAAGGAGGAGATGGGAGGGAGACTGCCGAGAGGACCCAGGGAGGTGCCACAGCTCAGCGGGAGATCTGGGAGCATAAAGAAATAAAGCAACCTCAAAGGGGATGGAAATCACGGGTCCGGAACTAGGGGTTCATGATACCCAGAAAGTAAATGTGAGCTCCCCCTCAGTGATCCACACGTGCCAGGCAATTCTGTTTGAAGTGCCAGAGAGCTGCTGGTATGGGGGCATTAACATGGGAAGGAAAATAGACCCCCTAAACCAGGGGTAGTCAACCTGTGGTCCTCCAGATGTTCATGGACTGCAATTCCCATGAGATCATGGGAATTGTAGTCCATGGACATCTGGAGGACCACAGGTTAACTACCCCTGCCCTAAACCTTCATCCTCCTCCAGCAAGCTGGTAAAGGCACTCAGTGCATCAGTAGATCCTGCAGCTTCAAGCCTCCTACCAGCCTGCCCTTCTTGCTTTCTTCTTGGCCCGGCTGTCAGAGGAGGGCTCTCAGGACAACAGAGGCAAGAGGGTGGTCAGGAGAGAGTCACCTTCAAGCAGGGCAGGGAGCCATTGGGGATGGAAAGGCCCTTATTTGGCCTCAGCGGCCCAGCACAGGGTGTTCCGACCGTGGATTGTTCCAGGGGAGTTTGACAATGGCATTACGTGGAAGGCTGCAGAGTGTGAAGGGGACCCATGGAAGGGTTGGAGGTCCACCCTTCCGAGGGACAGAACAGAGCAGGGGCTCTAGCTTGCAAAAGGGGGATAGATAAAATAGGCCAACGCCACTCTTAAATAAGTCAGAGTAACTGAACTCTAAAGCAAACTGAGGGCTGGATGGCTGCAGAAGAAAAATCATCCCCATTTTTTACAGCATAGAAAGTGCATTTGGAAAGTAGAAGGGCTGAAAAACCACAGGGAAAACACACTGTGAATTTGATGTTAGCTGCCAGTGCAAATAAAGGCCAAGGACTAGCATACAGTCATCCGCAAGCTTCATAGCAGAGTGGGGATCTGAAATAAAGTCTATCGGATCCAGCATTCTAATTTCTGTACTTCATTGTCTAAATTGTAACTGAATACGGCTGTGTATAAAGGTCATACAAGCTCAAACCAAATAGAGGAAGGGGAATAAAACCTTAACATTGTTCACTGACTTATTCAAATAGCTGTTACCTGTAGGGACAAGTTAATCAGGATAGACTGAAGATCTCATTCAACATAAAAGGTATCATAACGTCCTTGTAGCAAACTGTCTTAGAGAAAGAGACCAAAATAATACAGGCTGAGAAAAAGTCGCATTCCTCACAACTTCATGCTATGTAGGGAAATGGGAAGTGGAACAATCTGTTTTCGACAGTTTCAAAAACTAGAACTGGAATCCAAAATCTGTCATTGTTCTTAGATGGATATGCATATTGGACTCATTTTTCCACTTTCTATAGTAACATATATGGTAATTCAACCAAAGCCAGCCTCTCCAGTAATTTCTAGACCGTGAGTTGGAGTCAGCATTGATTAAGGAAGTCTTGTACAAATAAATCTCTTTAAAGGACCCTGCTCCTGCTGGCAAGAGAAAGTCCAGACATGTCTCCATTTCCCAGAAAGAGAGGACCGCTTAAAAGACAACCTGTCTGACCACATGTATTGAGTAGCCAGGAGGACTTCCAGGTAGCTCAATGGAATCTGGAGAACTTCAGAAATAATCCCTTATGAGAACAACCACTGCTAGTCTCCATCCAGACAGAGCAGAGACAGAGAGTCGCCTTCCGACCTCACATCCCCTCCTCTCAGTTCCCCAACATTTATTCAACACTCAAATAAGGCCCAGAAACACACAAGCAATTTGATTTAGTTTCATGATGTTGTGATCTTTACAAATCCTAGTTCACAAAGTCAAATCAAGGTTGTTCAGCATGGCTATTCTTTCTTGAGCTGAGACACACACCAGGGTGTAAACTGCACGGAGCTTTTATTCCAACCCCAGATTGATTCAGTCCCTGCCCTCTACACAGAATGCAATTTCCGTTTGGATTTGGGGTGATTTAAATTTTCCTTCTGCAGCAAGAAGGATTGATCTGGAGTGACCCTACCTTTATTGCGCGATATTTTAGAGTGCTTTTAACCCTCAATATTTAAAGGCTGTTTTGAATCTGGGCTCTCCTCTGTGGTAGAGGATTCGTGATTGGCCACAGGTGGTCATGTGACAAACTTGCCTTAAAGGAGAAGCCCTTAATTTCGCTCAATTTATTTAGGTCTTGGATTTTTTTTTTCTGCCTTCTTTGATCCTCCCCGCCCCCTTCAAGAAAAGAAAGGAATTTTTCCTCCCTCCTCTGACTTTTTTGATCCTCTTCCCCCCTTCAAGAAAACAAAGAAAGAGTCTCCATTTGCCTCCCCCCCCCCTCTTCTGAGCCTCCCTAACCACATGCAGAAGACTTTCCTGTTTCAATGGGGAGGGGGGAGGAGAGGAAGACTCGAGTTCAAATCGATCTGAATTCAACAGGATTGACAATGGAATAAACAAAGTAAGTGCAGACTCTGCCCAGGACAGTAAGACCACAGCAGCAAGAGAAAGAGAGTGGGAGGAAGCCAGGCAGGGGGCAGTACTCCAAGCAAACAGCTACACAAGAGTATGTTCTCATTGATGGAATATTCACAAATTAAAGTGAGCAAGATTTCGAGTGCTTTCGCATGCTCACAGTTGGCAATATTCATTCTGGCAGCTGGCTGGAGAGCCCCAGTTGGCACATGCTCCTAATTTAATGGCTCGCTGATTCTGCATAAGCACTACAGTTATTGCAAGCAGCACATACATTGTTTAAAATCAGCTGCACGCCAAGCATGTATTGTGGTTTTGTGAATGTGTAGTTGGTGGCATATCGCGTATACTGGCCCAAGCTTGAATCAAGCTCCTGTTCCTAGGTAGCCATTTGCGTTTGCATGAATGGCCTGATCCCGTGGAGGACACTCGATGAAGATGCTCCACTTTGGGAGGCAGGCACAAGAAAGCCCAGGTCTCTAATCCCAGTAAACGGAGGAGAGGACCAAGAACTTTTTGCAAACCCTAGACAGAAGAAAGAGCCAGGGATAGCTGTAAGAATGCGTATGGACAAAAGAGTTACAATTATAAGGGTGCAGAGCTGGATATTGCTAAAAGTTGTCTAACATACCAGAATAGCTAGTTCATAGCCTGGGAAGTATAGAGGGAGAGACCAGTTTCCCTGGAGAAAATGGATGCCCTGGAGGGTGGACTCTACTGCAGTGGTCCCCAACCTTTTTATCACCAGGGACCGGTAAATCCTTGACCATTTTACTGAGGCCCGGGGGGGGGGGTAGTCTTTTGCCAAGGGACTTCGCCACCTGAGCCCCTGCTCCACTTGCTTTCCCACCGGTGCCCCTAACTTCCCACCACCTGCTGGGGGGCGCTGCCAGCAGCAACTGCCCAGAGCCACACCAAGGGGGAGCCCCAGCCATGGCAGCTGCTGGAGAGCACCAAAGGTGAGCCGGTGGCAGTGTGGCAGGGCAGCCCCCGAGGCAACAACCAGGGAGGAGGAGCTGCGGCCCAGTTCCAACTGATCTACGGACCGGTACTGATCGGGAGTTGGGGACCACTGATCTACTGCATTGTACCCCACCACACACACACAGTCCTGCCTCCTTTTCCAGAGGTTTCCCAACTGGAGCTGGCAAAATAACACCACACCCTGCCGGTGAGCATGAAGGACCCGGCAGCCATATTTATACCCTGTAACCAAAATGAGATTTGAGAAGAAGAGTTAGTTTATATACTCAGCATTTCACTACCCGAAGGAGTCTCAAAGCGGCTTACAGTCGCCTTCCCTTCCCCTCCCCACAACAGACATCCTGTGAGGTGGGTGGGGCTGAGAGAGCCCTGTTAGAACTACTCTGGGAGAACAGCATTATCAGGACTGTGACTAGTCCACGGTCGCCCAGCTGGCTGCATGTGGAAGAGGGGAATTAAACCTGGCTCTCCGGATAAGAAGCCACCACTCTTAACCACTACACCCAGCATTAAATGTAACAGCAAGGTGTAGAAAACACGCATGTGCAACCATAAAGCAGTTTGTTCCTTGGAGATATAAGGGCCCATACTTCACCAGACAGTGCCCGGCTTGGTAGTTCTTCTTGACCTGTATTTTCTGCTATTTTCAAGCACAGCCCACAGGAAGGAACAAGCTTCCCGTCCTGCATTTATTAGGGAAGGGGAAGAGAGAAGGAACGAGTGTTTGAATGGAGATGGATTTGAAGAGCAATTGAGCAGAAGGAAGGTTGAGCAAAGGGCAAAAAAGAGTGTGTGTGGAAAGACGTGCAGGCATACATAATTACTAATTAGGAAGAGGAGGAGTAAAGTGGCAAAAAAGTGCATCTTCAGTTTCAAAAAGAAAGTTCTCTCCCTTACTGTGCAGCTCTTGAAGGCAGCCTGCTTCCCTCCCACCCAGCCTGCCCCTCTAGAGAACATTCTTGGGTTTGGGGGCCTGCTGGGTTAATTACAATTTCCTTGATTGCCTTCAATGACATCTTGCACTTGTGTTACTTGAACAATAGACGTCAGAGGGGCTTCAAAGCTCTTGAAGATCCTGGCAGGCTGCTGCAAGCCCAATGTGTGGACTGTGTGGATTTCTCTGGCACTTCCAGCACAAGCTGTGGATAGATAACAATCAAAGCTGCTTTATGGAATCTGGTTAGAGCTGCTAACTACAGGTTTGGAAAGGCCTGGAGAATGGGGATCCAGACTAGAGAGTGCAGTGGAGTGGATATTTGGCAAGTGCAGGAACCTCAGGAGAGGAAGAAGAAGAAGAAGAAGAAGAAGAAGAAGAAGAAGAAGAAGAAGAGTTGGTTCTTATATGCTGCTTTTCTCTACCCGAAGGAAACTCAAAGCGGCTTACAGTCGCCTTCCCTTTCCTCTCCCCACCACAGACACCCTGTGAGGTGGGTGAGGCTGAGAGAGCCCTGATATTACTGCTCGGTCAGAACAGTTTTAACAATGTCATGGCGAGCCCAAGGTCACCCAGCTGGCTGCATGTGGAGGAGTGCAGAATCGAACACAGCACGTCAGATTAGAAGCCCGTACTCCTAACCACTACACCAAGCTGGCTCCATAGTGCCTATTGTTCAAAGCAGCCATTTTCTTAAGGGAAATGGGAAATCAGTAAACATTCTTGGATATCTCCAGGACCCCACCTTGGGGCTGCCAACCTATTTTTAGTCCATCTAGCTCTGCATTGCCTGCTTGGATGAGTAGCAGTAACTTAAAGTCTCAGGCAGAGAAAGATCTTTCCCAGCCTCTGCTAACAGAGATCTTTAAGTGGAGGTGTGAGGGATGGGCCATGGGACTTCCTTCAGGAGAAGGATGTATTCTGTCTCTTTAGTACTTCCCACTGAAGTTACCTGGACATTACAAACATGTCAACCTGCCTTATATTAAACCAGACCATTGATCTATCTATGTGGACCAGTAGTACTTAGTTTCATTTCAGGTAGATAGATTCCTTCTATTTGGGATCCCTTCTTGAGCTGGAGATGTCAGGGATTGAACTTGGGACCTTCTGTATGCAAAGCACATTCTCTCCTCCTGAGCCACATGTCCTTCTCTAACGCAGAAATGTATGAAGCTGCCTTATATAGATTTAGATCCTTGGTCCATCAAGCTCGGTACTGTCTATTTGATAAGCAGCAGCTTTCTGAGCAAGATTTTCCACCCTACCTGGTTTCTATGGCCCTTTACCTGGAGATGCCAGGGATTGAGCCTGAGGCTTTCAGCATGTGAAACACATGCTTTAGCCCTGAGTGAACCCAAAAAAAAGTTTAAATAAATAACAATTCTGTGGCACCTCAGGCAAGACACTTCAGATTCTCGTGGTGATGTGAGTGATGAATTGAAGGGCTTTCTGCAGTCAACATATGTGCTCACTGCCCTGATCTGGATAGCGCAGGCAAGACCAAGCCCATCAGATCTCAGAAGACAAGCAGGGCTTACCCTGGCTAGTATCTGAACAGGTGATCTCCAATGTAGGTGGTAGTTCCTCCAAGGGGGTCATGACGCATTATTTGCCTGGCTGCCAGACAATCCCCAGATCTCCTGGCCATGCTAGAAATGCCCTACAACAAATACAATAACAATAACAATACATGCTTGATCACTGAGGCATAGTCCTTCTCCAGCAATGACACTGTTCATGAGCCTACCAGGTGGAATTCTTGCTTGCTTCACTGGATTCACAATCTGGATTTCTGATTTGGAACTGATCCTTCCTTCCGTTGTCTTCCTGATGTGTCTTTTAAATGCTCCCTAAGAGTGCCTTGCCCTGCCTCATTCTCTCCCTCCTTCCCAATCTCACCATGAGACTCTTAACACCTCCCCCCTCGCCCTCATACCTCATAGCTATTCCTCATAATACGGATCAGAAGATTTCTGTGCTCGCTTACCCTTAAAAACTTGCCAGCTCTCTGAATGATAAAAAATGATCCAAAGGGAGAAAAAGAGATATGAAAAAGTCAAGGTTACCCTCTTAGCGCATTTGAAGGGGGATCAGTGTGACTCTTGGATTTACCAAGGAAAGGAGTACTCCTGCCATGTCATTTATAGCTCCAATTTGCCTGGCAAATCTCATGAAATTTCACAGTTCTGGCCATTGTGTTTCTGGAAACCCGAACTGGCAGCAGACAAGAAAAAAAGCGACATTGATATAATGCAGAAAAAGGATTTTCCTGTCTTTCCGGCAGAGAATTAATTTCTCTGCTAGGTGGTAAGTTTTATATCTTTCAGCTGGCAAAGGGTCTTCATGGCTTAATTTTGCAAAACACACAGGAAGAGACTAATTCTCTGCTGTTTCTTGAAACCGGGGGATGGCATAGAGTTGAAATTGAGACATCGAGCTGGAGGCAAGCCGTTTTGCAGGCTGATAGAAGAGTCATTTATATGTTATTCCAGCCCCATGGGATTTGCTTTCCCATGAGAGGTTCTCACAAGGCTGGGGTAATAGTTAAAAAATGATACTACTATAGAGTAGGGACTAGTGGTGAGTGTGTAATCAGAATTGGCTCCCATTGTGTTTGGATTAATTCAGAAAGAATGAACATGAAGAACTTCCAATCATATGGTTACATCATTTATAAATATTAATTCAATCATATAGGAATAATCATTGAATGAAAGTGGATTTTTGAGAGCAGAGGAAACAGATCAGAAACACCTCCCTGTTTACAATTTCTGCCCCCTGAGGGGACAGCTCTGAAAATTTGGTTATCTGAATTTGTAGCAAAAGCCAGCTATGGAAGGCACTTATTGGTCAGTGCTTGTGACATAAGAAACCAATGTCCTTGTTGAGTCCATTGTTTTGAGTGTTGTAATAACTTGCATTTCTGCAATCTCCCTTTCTAGTCTATTCTTAAAGTTCCTTTTCAATAAAACAACCACTTTGAGGTCCCTTATTGAATGTCCTGGAAGGACTGTTCCCCAACAGGTTTTTCAATCCTGTGATTTTTGATATCAGACTTGTGACATTGGTTTTCTATCTCATTACGTATGCTAATGTTTTGGACAGGATCAACATGTCTACCCACTTGAGTCTGTCTTTGAGGTGGCAGTTAGTCTTCCTGAAGTATGGCGAGCAGAACAGGATAAGATGCTAAGAATGTATCTCATGCAGATTTTGAAGCCATGCTGTGCCGGTGAATAATTTCTGATTAAACATTATGTTTGACTTTGCTCTTAGTCAACTCAGGAAGCCATGCTGGCTTTATTATATCCATATTTTAAACTGGGACTTAGGACTATGTGTTCTTCTTTCCCATTGCTACTGGGAAGTCCCTAGCATTGAAAAACTGAAGACCCCCAGTCTTCCTGAGCTCTATACGGCTACATTGAACCCTCTCTCGATGAAAACCTTAGCCTAAGAAAATCAAACTTGGAAGAGTTTCATTGTCTCCTTCACTCAATATCTACGTAGCCTCACACTAATGGCCCCCATCGCCCTCGGATGCAAACTGCATTTCCTTTAGGGCCACAAGTGTTGTGCCTCCTTCCTGAAAAGTGATTTTTCATGTTCATTAGTCATATGCTTCCCTGTCACTTTGCCATTACTTGCACTGAGCACCACCATATCCATCATCGGTTGTTTTTTAAACGTGACACTTTCAACTCCAGCTCCCCGCTGTCTGCCAGGTTCTCCTTTATTTCCTTCTGGACAGTGCTGAAGTACTTCTGCGTCCATCTTGGGCCATTCATCATGTGGAATCGGCCCATCCATTCTGTTCCTCCCCCGGCACAGTTTTCAGCATCAGCCTGGCATCTGTGATATACAAATTATCTGCTCAAGAGTCTTGATTGGCCTAGAACAACTGTATGCCTGGATTATATAGATTAGATCCCAGGAAACCCACTTTGCTGGGAAGATTTTGGCTCTTGGGTCGTGACTTAGGTCCCTCTTGGGCATTCCTTATTATTCAATTCTCATTGTATAGAAAAGAAAAAATGGTCCTTATTTTATTTCTTTTGATACATGTTTCTTTTTACCGTCATAACTTTTTTTGATTCTTGCTTTTCACTGTGGGTTTTGTAGATTTGTTTGCACGGTCCGTACACATTATAAGGTTTTTATGGACAGTTTACACGGCACTTACATTTACTACATAGATCACTGACATGCATAATATATGTAGAATGTTGATTTACTGTTACTTAAAAATGTGAGAATTGCATACATTTTATAAGGGGGGAAATCAGTGACAGGAAACAGAAAATGCTACACGAAAAAAAGAAAAATGTGTTCAATTTGTACAAGGGAGAAGCAAAATCAATACAGGGATGTTCAGGTTGAAACAGCAGAGATAAGTAACAACATTATCATTATTTTTATTATGCCCCAAACCTACCTTTCTTGGAGCTTCAGGTGTCAGATCTTGGAAGCTACCCTAGTTAGTCCTTAGATAGCAGAATAACAGATGAGTCCCAGGATGGTACCTAGAGGCAGGCAATGGCAAACCATTTCTGTTCAACTGTAGCCTGGAAACCTCTATGGGGCTGCCCCCAGTCTGCTGCAACTTGACAGAGCTTTCCACCATCTTTTTCCCCTTGCTGAGCCAATACAGAGCCGGGCTGAGTCAATAGACAACCTGAACATTCAGAAGTAAGACCACCTTCCATCAGTTCCAAACCACACAACTTGCTTTTAGGATTTTGGATATCTCCAGATAATTCCTTGCTTCAGACTTCAGCCGGAGCGAAAGCCTTCCTTCCTTTTAAGACTTAACACTCAACATTTTAAAGCTTTTCAGCAAATCCATTGCCCATAAAGTTATCTTGAGCCAAAGCCAGCTTCAGTTCAGTGCATCGTGGAGTTAGCAGTGAATCAAGAATTTTTATGTAGATCTGTCTTATTGTAAAGTAGAAAGTATTCTTAAAAAAAAATTAAAAAATAGATCTATATTGTACAGAACCTTACTGTAGAACCAATAACAAAGTGAAAGTTGATTGACTCCTGGATCTGCTCAGGGATTATTCATGCATCAATACTGTCAGGTGCCAACCCTCAACAATAAGTAGAGAGCAAATTCCATCTCACACTTTGAGGATGTGTGTAATACTTCTTTGACGCTGGGGACCGAGAGAAAAGATTCGGAAATCACAGTCACTCTCCTCTCTTGCAGTCATGATGACCACATTGTCCCTCAAATCATTAAACTGGTCCTCAAGTCACATCCTTAAATCACAACTTCAAGTTTCTATTCCTTATTTATTATTCATTGATTCATTCATTTAAAAAAACCCCTTCTCTGCCTCATAGTGATCACCTAGGGCCATTCTGCACAGGAAAAAATGCCTTATGCCAGCGCAATGGCGTAACGCTAAAAAAAACAAAAAAACATGCCTCCTGGAATTCCTCACATGCTGGCTCCTCTGCTGATGTCTCATGCTTTCTGACATTTTGCATGCCTGCTAGAAATGGCAGAATAGGGGAATGTGCTAGACACGCTCCTCTCTTCCGTCTGTCAATCAAGACAGGTGGCCAATCACCTTTCTCCCTCTTTTAAAGGGACCGCAATGCCCACTATTTTTTAATGAGACTTATTTGTTTAAAAGCATATGTGTTTATTCATGGATACATAGGGTTCCTTTCACTGCAATCCCTCTTGCAATCCGAGCCTTGAAGCTTAAAAAAAATTGGGGGGGGGGATTTGATTTCTTTTTTGATGGGGATGAGGCTTGCTTTATAGGCAAACTGGTGGGGAAAAAATTATTTTGTGCTCTGCCTGGGCAATTATGTGTCTATTCTTTGCTCCAGGCAGTTTTTTAAAGAAAAGAAAGTCCCGTTCCATGTTAAGAGAGAGGGAGGCAGGCTCAAGGGCAGCCACTGGAGCTTGAAATCTTCAGCCACTTTGGTAACACATGTGTCTTGTGCAAGTGTCTTGCTGGCTGCTCTCATCTTGCTAGCGCTACATGGCAGGGGTAATCCAGTTTTGTGGATTCCCTTGCAAGTGCTTTAAAATGGAGGATGTAGCTGCCGGTTTGCAGGTGTAATACTGGATGCTTACGACGTCATGCAAAATGCCAAAAATATGGCGTTTGTAAAGGGTAAGACTCTCACTTTTTTAATCAGATGCGGAATGGCCCCTAGTTCACACATACTTACACATGCTTGGTTTGCTTAAAGTTGAACTTGACTACAGACAGCTGAGCACTCTCCTTGGAGTAAATCAATGCATATAACTGAGAAGGATTCTGAGTAGGCTGCAAAGTTCAACACATCTACTAGACAGTCAGTCCTGTTTGTTTCTGAGTTTAGGGGCAGTTAACCCCAAGGGTCAGACATGACTCGGTGCTTGCACAGGGGATACCTTTACCTTTACCTTTAAGTAACTTTAATAGTATTGTGCATAAAGTTATCTGAAAGGTTTCTGTGACTGTCATATCTGTTATTCTCCAAAGGGGTAAATACATGTTCCTGATGTATTTCTTTCTTATTTAAGGACACTAGGGACAAAACCGGTTGCATCCAGGAATACAACAGGTGCTAGGATACATGCCTGCAATGTACTTTTCCTGGGTGCCAGCCCTTCCCCCCACCCCATGTTCAAACTTATTAACCAGATGCTATTTCCTACATTCTCCCCACCACCACCACCACCTCCTTGTATCTCTCACCTCTTCCGCATCCATATCCATTCCCCTTTGGAATGCAACCTTGGGATCACCCTACCTGGTTGTTGAGACTGTTTGAAGCTTTCCTGCTTTCCCTGGCTTCCCACGGGAGAGTGCGGGGTCGAGTCATATGTTGTATCTCATGCTATCTGACTCAGTTTTGACAATGCCTAGCTGAGTGTACTTGTTTACTCAATGAAAGAAATATTTTGCTTCAAGTCAAGGGTTTGCTTTCCTGTGTAACTGATGAACCTCACAGAAATAGAGAGAAGTAGAAAAAGAAAAAGAGAGGCAGGTAGGCAGGCAGGCAGGCAGAAAGAAGCTGCAGAGGACCAGAACTCCCATCCTCTCCAACTGTGCCCCATCCTCAAGACTGCAGTGGTCCAAAAAACCCCATGGAAAAGGCATAATTCAGCCACTGTAAACTTGGGGGGCACAACTGAAGAGTCCTGGTCCTCTGTGGCTACTTTTTGCCTGCCTGCCTGCCTGCCTCCTATCTCCTTCCTTCCTTCCTTCCTTCCTTCCTTCCTTCCTTCCTTCCTTCCTTCCTTCCTTCCTTCCTTCCTTCCTTCCTTCCTTCCTTCCTTCCTTCCTTCCTTCCTTCTGCCTGCACATAGAGGCACAGTGGGGGGATGGACCTGGCCCTTGAAATCAATTGTTACTCCTGACAATCTCCAGCCCCCCTCCCACCTGAAGGTTGGCAACCCGGCTGCCTGCACATGGAGGTACAGTGGGGGATCAGACCTGGCCCTTGAGATTTAAGTGTGCTACTTTTTAACCACTACATCATGCTGCATCTCAAGTTTGAGCACCAGGAGGAAGGCCAGCACCCAGGCAGGCATGTGTCCAAGCACCCGTTGTATTCCTGGGTGCAGTGGGGCTTTGCCCCTTGTGTTTATGATATGGGATGTAGTAATGAAGCATTAAATATCTTTAACTGCAATGGATTGCTGCCAACTTTGCAGATTTCTGCATGTTTAAATGCCCTTCTGTTACTCAAAATGCTCTTAATTTGGGGGAATTAGCAGAGCGAGTTAGGGTGTAACCGAGATGTTTTCCTGTGTGGTATACAGGCTTCCAATTCCTTAGGGGAAACCCTTAGGTTTACAAAGAACCAGTCCAGAAATAAAAATAAAATGACTTTATGGGGAATAAAAGAATAAAAATGAAATAAAAGGAGAACAGTATATTTATTACACCCACACAAACCTTTGCCACGCACTTATTTCTAAAGGAGTATTAAGGAAGAAAAGGGGGAAATGAAAAGAATTAATGGTTTGGACATAGCTGAGAATGCCATTGGTGGGTGGGGAAGACTCAGCGAAGATGTGGGGTGATGGTTTGGCAGCGAGCAGCAAGGCTCACCTGGGAGGAGCGTGGCACCTGGGGACAGGCCAGGAAGGGCTGGCACAAGCACTCTGTGGCGCCTTGTGCATGGCCCAGCCTCTTTCACCAGGTGATATTGAAGCAGTGACCCACCCTCTCTTAACCTGAAGGTTAAGCATGGTGGATTGGTTCGAGAGACAGGTTTGTTTAGCTATGGGGTAGTTGCATTCTGTGTTCTTGTGGCGCAGGAATTAATAGAGCCTCTTGTGACTCAGCCTTCCATCCTTCTGAGGTCAGTAAAATGAGTACCCAGCTTGCTGGGGTAAAACGGTAATGACTGGGGAAGGCACTAGCAAACCACCCCGTATTGAGTCTGCCATGAAAACGCTAGAGGGTGTCACCCCAAGGCTCAGCCATGACTTGGTGCTTGCACAGGGGATACCTTTACCTTTATTCTGTGTTAATGCTTGTTAATTGACACAGTTTGTGGGTTGGCAGGACATGGAGCCCATTTGGAGGGGAGCTTGTCTTGTGCGAGAAACCTCCCAGTTAAGGGGCCTCTTTAAAGAGGCAGCAATACCTGTGAGCTGGTGCTGAACCCAGCTGCGGGAGGCACAGGTTTCACAGGGCTGGGTGGCCTGGGAGGGGTCAAGAAGAGGTTCGTGTCCCTCTTGCCTCCTGGGTGGACGTTTCCATGGGTAGGGACTACAGCAGCTTATGGGGCCTGCGTTCCCAGCTGGGAACTGGTGCAGGATCTGGGGGAGCTGCTGTAGAAGGGGAAAAGAGGGGCAGTCTGCTGACTGCAAAAGGGCTCCTATCCCCTGCCATGCCAACATCCCCTTTGATGTTGGGAAGAAAGTTGTGGCCTCATTTAACACCAATCCTGTGTAAGCGTCTTCATTAGCCCGGAACTCCCACCCTGAAAGTCAATGCTACACCTCTCCTGTTAATACAAGAATCAAGAGAGATAAATGGGGAAGGCAACAAGCACCTTCTTCAAGAAATGATGCCAGATGCAGAGTATCAAAAACAGCACACTAAGAACACACATTTGGGGTTGTGCAAGGGTTGATACAACATTTGAAATTCTTGGGCCAGCCCCTGGGCTGCCCACGGGGAGGTATGATGTAATATAAGTGGTGATTGTAAGGTAAAGGTAAAGGTATCCCCTGTGCAAGCACCAGGTCATGCCTGACCCTTGGGGTGACGCCCTCTAGCGTTTTCATGGCAGACTCAATACGGGGTGGTTTGCCAGTGCCTTCCCCAGTCATTACTGTTTACCCCCCAGCAAGCTGGGGACTCATTGTAAGTTACGCATGCAAATTAGGATCTGACTACATGCTGTATTACATAAATTCTGATTGGTGAATAGTTATGAGTTATAGACAAATCTAATAGATGCACTGGGATATGATGTAACTAAAGTGGGAGGAATGGGGTTGTGCCATGTAGGTCCCTTAAATTGAGCAGTATTTTGGCTTGGTGTATCTTGAAGAGATTAAATATATCTGTGGCTTGGAAGCTGAGGACTGTGCTGCTAAAATCTTAATGGCCTGTATTGTCTAATCAGGAAAGGTTCTTGAGGAAAACAATAGGAAGCATTAGAGCAAGAGAGATGCTGCTTGCCAGCAGTTATGTTGAACAAATAGACAGTTTGAGGTAAAGAGATAGGACTGGGGATAAACAAAAGAAGAACTAGTTAGCTCCTGGGGGAATGTTCCTTTCCTATTGACAGTCTGTTGGTTTTTGATTGGGAGGGGTGTTTTCCCATTATGTGCACATTTAGCTAAGTCCGTTGGGCAAGTTTCAGGAAGTAAGAGACAGGAAAATAAGAAATGTTTGCTTCTAGTCAAGCCCAAACAAGATGAAGTTCTGGGCTGGCTTTCTTAGGCAAGAGACAGAAAAAGAAGCTAGCCAAGCCAAGCAAGATGGTGATCTGGGCTGGCTTTCCTAGGTTTGCTAGTCAGGCTCTGCCAGGCTGGTTTATGTGTGCACCAGCCTGCTCAAAGTCCAATCAAGATTTTCTGTGAGGGAAAGTATTCTTCAAGTATTTAAAAGGCTGCCGTATAGAGAATGGAGTAGAGTTGCTCTCTCTTGCCCCGGAGGGATGGACCAGACCCAATGGGATGAAATTAATTCAAAAGAAATTCCATCTAAACATTCAGAAGAAGTTCCTGACATTGAGAGCGGTTTCTCAGTGGAACAGGCTTCCTCGGGAGGTGGTGGGTTCTCCATCTTTGGATTTTTTTAAACAGAGGCTGGATAGCCATTTGATGGAGAGGCTGATTCTGTGAAGGCTCAAGGGGGTGGCAGGTCACAGTGGATAAGCGATAGGGTTGTGAGCATCCTGCATAATCTAGGGGGTTGGACCAGATGACCCTTTCAACTCTATGATTCTATGATTCAATGATTCTATAATTCTATGAAAGTGTCTCTGTATGAGGCACCCTTCCATTATGGGGCTATCAACTATGGTAACACTTGCAGAAGTATTTAAATTATCCCTTGCTGTCATTGTGGCTACATGAAAGCTATTTTTCTATCATTTCAGGTGGCTAACCCTGTTGTTTTCAGTAGAACTGGAGCCCAGCTGAATCTACCATATGGACCAACAGGTTTTCCAGAGCATAAGCTTTGGGAAACCAAAGCTACCTTTTTCCCAGATCATTCTGACAAAGAGAGCTTTGTCTCTCGAAAGCTTAGACCTTGTAAAACTTATTGCTTGTTGAAGTGCTTCTGAACACCAATCCTACCGTCTGTGTTTTGCCTTGCAGATCCCTATTACCTTTGCACACACATACATCACTCCTTCCCTTGGCCATGCTAAGGGCGTCCAAGAAGATGTCTTTTGAGTTCATCTCCAAAGAGTTCTCTCACCCAGCCACACACCCTCCCCCCAGAGGAGAATTATTCGAGACATCCAACCCACCCAGGAGTTTGCCAGTGTTTCAGAAGAGTCGAAAGCTGCTTGTTTCCCTTTGTTTCAGCCTAACAAGCTACAAGTGAATTGCCGCGACACATTCTCTACCCCCTCTTTTCTCTCTGATTCCCCTGTGAAGGCTTTCATTGGGATTGGAGTCAGGTGTAATCAGGACCAGCCTGCTCATTACGGGACCTTACTTGTTCACCTGCACTCAACATGATGCAAAATCGTTTACAATTCTGGCCCACTTTTAACCCTGCCACCTGGCCGTTTAACAGAAAAGAGAATGGCTCGGTGTTGTTATTATTAATTGTTTATGAAGTGCTTAGCGCATGGCTAGATAATGGACAATTAAAACATTTTTTTTAATGTCCGGAACATGCTTTGTGATTTGACAAGCAAACATACCTTTCCCGTTGTTTTGTCCCAGTGTACATTCAAAGAGCACATGGCTGTGCACATGGCTCTTCCCTCCTCTGTTTGATTGACACAATAACCCTGTGAGGGAGGTTAGATGAGAAAAAAACTGGTCTAAGGTCATCTTGTGAGTTTCATGGTTGGGCTGCTCTGAAGCTTTAGACCAGGGATGCTCAGTGCTGTCCCCATAGGCTCCTCTCCTTTTCTTTTCTGTGTTCCTCTGATCAATAGATGCTGAGCAATGACTAGCAGATTAGTCAGTTAGTTTCAAAAGGAAACTATGATATGCAGGGATTCATCAACTGATAAGGTTGAATTCGTCATTGTCTACCATCAAATAGTGAATAATGTGTCTATGAAAACAATTAAATGAAATTGTGATAAAATAGGTAAAATCCAGATACTTTATCTCTTACAATATAGGAAAGTATCAACTTTTCTGTGGTCATGAGGACAAAGATGATCTGAATATGGGAAATCACCAAACCACCCACACGATAATTCAGAGGGGTTAGCATTAAGGTAAGCTACAGCAAATGAATTCGCCAAATGATGCCTGACATTGGACTTCCTGGTCCCTGTTTGCTTCTTCCTCAAAAGAAGGACCAAATCCTCGGTTTCTTCTACCTCACGGAAGCAGGAAAGTCCAGAAATAACTGGCTTCCCAATAGGCAGATGCTTGCCTTTCAACTTTACATTTTGTGATGCGCTTCAGTATCCCATGGCAGCAATTTTCTAATTGGCTGCAGTCATCAGTAGCCATTTTGTGGTGATATCCATTTCCTGTTTTAAAATTCCCAAAGTACCTTCTAGCCACTATTTCACACTGGTGTCCTGGGACATACCGGGAATTGCAATCCAGTTCTGCTTTGCCTGAATGCATCGAACAGCATGTGACATAACACAATAGAAACCAGTATAACAATCTCACCCTCTATGGTTGCCAACCTCCTGGTAGTGGCTGGAGAGCACCCATTATTACTGTTCTCCAGGTGATAGAGATTACTTGGAGAAAATGGCCACTTTGGACATATTATGCCCCAAATCCCCCCTCCTCGGGCCCCACCTTTACCTTTTGAGATTAGGTGGGAAAGGGACTCCTTGGTAACAGAGCTCTGGAACTTTCTCCCCAGAGATTTGTCTGGCCCCTTCTGTTGCCATTTTCTGCCAGCAACTGATTTTTTTTTTGTATCATTACTAATCAATGTTTTATGTTCTGCCTGTATTTTAACTCTTTTAATGAAGGTCTTTCGGGAGGGAGAGATATTTTAATGGTTTTATAATGTATTACACCATGCTAGCCACCGTGGAGGATCTTGCAATAACAGAAAGGCAGGATAGACATTTTTTTAAAATAATAATTCTTGTGGTGCCATAACAGAAAGAGTCTGTCTCAGGTAACTTTCAGGTCTTCTCTTAAGACAGGTAGAAATACAGTTTAGGTTTTGGCTCACTTCTTGAATTTAAATGTTTGTAGAAGGTTGTTTTAAATCTTGTGAACCTGAACTGTATTTTTGAATTATCCATATTTTGGGGATTGCTGTATAAAGATTAATTGATGATCTATATTAGTATTGGGTTGGATTCAGTGATTCAGTTGGATCTACAGATAAAATAGGCTGAAATGACTGTTTCATCTTTCTCACTTCAGCCTCCTGACCCACATGGAAAATTTACTAATTGGAAGTATTTTAATATTAACTTTGGCGGCTGTTTTCCTGTTGAGAAGCTTGTGGCTACTAAAAGAATGAAATCACAGTGAGGCTCTACTAATATCCTGGCCCCACTGGGCCATGATATTTCTCCAGTTTCCACTAGGCAAAGATGGCCGACGTTCATTCTTATGCTGAAAGCATTCCCAATGATAATTGTTTCAAATGAGATCAAAGTTTTCCTGAGCTTGTCACTTTCTTTGCATCTTTCCCCTATTAATTTTAGATCTAAACAGGTCTGTAACTTTTCAGATATTCCCATGAGTCATGCTGCACAGTTATGAAGCAAAGAATATCCATCGGTTGACTTTCAGAAGATTATGAGCTGCTGTTATATGTATTTCGTTGTTCACATGGTAACAGAATTTTATGTATATATATATTCGTAATGAAACACAATGTCGGGATTCAGAAATAGACTGTAATAACATACTTTGTGCAAAATCCTAACGAGAGAAGAAAAAGCCAGACTCTAATAGATGAAATTCATCCCTCTGGACAATCCAATTAAGACAGAATAAGCTTCCAAAAGAGTCAGATACACGTTGGGTCAAATTCACTCTTCTTCCATGAGATAACCACAAACCATAAGTAACCCACTGAAGCATTTGGTCCCATTCTTGGGATTCTTATTTTCATTAACTCCTGCAAAGTCTTATTAAAATAATTGCAGGTCAAAATTGCAATCAAATTTTATTTGGAAGCCGGATTATGTGAGCCGACCTAAAGATGATTTAAAGCAGCGAAGGGGGATGGGGAGGGAGAAGTCTTTGTTAAGTATGAGAAAAGAAAGGTTGAAGGGGACTTAATTTTATAGCTCAGAGCTATCCTTTGTCTTAAAAGGTAAGACAAGAATTACCATGGCAACCGGCTCACTCCTTTCTGTTTGCAGGAGGGAAAAAGCTACAAGAGGTACCATGCATGAGTTAAAACACTATCAAATTGTTTATTCCTATCTTTAAATAATGTTCAGGATCTCTTTTTCAAAGCGCTACCATTATCCCCATCAAACAGAAGTTAGAGCACACTATCAGAAAGAGAGGATGCATTTGTCACTGTTTTAAATCACAGCTCTCGGGGCTGTTTTGTGGCTAACATTTTACTGATGCTGTGAAATCTGCACCTCTCAGGAGGTAACCTTCATGCGTAATCCATTGCTTTCTTCCAAAGGGTACGTGTTTGACTGCAGCTGAGCTCTTTAACTGGAGACAATAAAGGAAGGTAATTGTTCTCTTTAATTTCAAAGCGTAGTTTTCTTCCATCTCTCTTGAGGCAAATCTAGACCACAGGCCTACTTCCAAAAATATTGTGCCAGAGTCCGGAAGAAAACAGCAGGCAAGGAAGGGAAGGGAAGGGGGGGGGGACAAGTTCTCTCTCTAGTGAAACATATTGTGGGGAGGGCAGTACAGAAGGCCAGAAATATGTTTAAGAGTACAGCTTCAGATCCCGTTTCTTTCTATTTGGATATGTCGCAGGAAAGTGAATTATCTCTTTACTCATGGAACTTGACAGCAGACACTGTGCCTTTGATGAAGGCTGGGATACAGTCAGGAGATGGTGTTCACATTACCTTCAGTCATGGGAGGCCGGAAAAGGATCCGTTCCTTCTGTTCACATCAATTCAGACTCAATATCCCTATTCTGGTTTTGTTTTTCCCATGTGGGAAATCAGTATTTTAAAACAAGTTTCCCTTTCCTTTCCTAAATGTTTTCTATTACAATAAACAGCTTTCTTGGTGTTTATTGGTACCTCGGTGGTATAGAAATGATGTCTCATGTAAGAATAGTATCAAAGAAACAAGAAAATGCAACAACATCCAGGAAACCAGGGTGAATCAAAACTAATGATGACGGCAATACGTAACATTTAAAAAATGAGCTTTCAGTGTTCCGCAGGGCCTGCAAAATGGAGCTCTTCTGCCAGGCTTGTGGTTGAGGCTGGCGCTGTGAGGAAGATCTGATCCCCCCCCCCCCGTGTTAAGCAGTGTCTTGTCTATGTGTCATCTGTGCCCCCTCTTCCCACTTCCTCTATTAGATATTGCAGGGGGGATTGGAGATTGGGTTAAACTGCCGTGTTCATTGGGATTTTTGATTTCTTGTTATATGACTTTTATGTCCTAGTGTGTTTTAATGGCGTTTTATTGGGGTTTTATTAGGGCCTCTTGTGGCTCAGGGTGGGAAGGCAGCTGACATGCTGTCTTAAACTCTGACCATGAGGCTGGGAGTTCAATCCCAGCAGCCAGCTCAAGATTGACTCAGCCTTCCATCCTTCCAAGGTCGGTAAAATGAGTACCCAGCTTGGTGGGGGGTAAAATAGTAATGACTGGGGAAGGGAATGGCAAACCACCCTGTATAGAGTCTGCTAAGAAAACGCTAGAGGACGTCACCCCAAGGGTCAGACATGACTCGGTGCTTACACAGGGGATACCTTTACCTTTATTATGGACAACTGTACCTCGCCACAAGCTGGTTTCAGGAGTGGTGGGAAATAAATCAAAATAATAATAATAAATACAAGAATAGCCATTTTGGCTCATTCCTACTATAGCTGACATATGGTCGAAATAATAGGAGTGTAGTCTTCAGGCCCACCCCAACCTTTTTGTGTCAATCAGGTCTTCTGCACAGATTTTACATGTCTGCAAGCTGTGTATAGGATCTGTAGCCTACAGTAATTCAGCATAGGGATAATGCATTCCACAGTACCTTTGAGCCAAAGGCCTATTGATACAACAACAGTAATATAATATACTAGGAATTAAGCCCATTGTAGAATCAATACAATGGGCGCTAGCAGGCTATCGTGGTTGTGGGGGATTGCGGGCAGGGGCCCGTGGAAGCGGACAGGCAGGTTGAGTTAGCGGTGTGGGGCGCAATTAGGCAGAAAGGGAGAGGCGAGGGAGCTTACCGTGCAGAGGGGCCCTTTGTGAGGCCGGTGTGAGGCTCCGCGGCAGCGGGCTCCCGTTGCGGCTGGTCGTTGGGGCTAATTATTCCGGCGAGGAAGTTGGCGCGGCTGCTCAACGGCGCTGGTGATGTTGGCGGCGAACTGTGAGCAGGCAGCGGCTTATTGGGGCATCTGTTTTCGGCGCGGCCATGTTGGACGGCGGGTTGTGCGTGCGCATGTGTGGGCTCTCACTACCGGAAGAGGGAGGACAAAGAGGAGCGAACGGTAAATTCCACGTTTCGGTGGCGGGCTGCAGGGCTCCATGGCGGGCAGAGAAGGGGGCGGGATGCGAGTGCGGCCAGGGGTTCAGCGGCTGGCTGCAGGGTTGTGTGTGGATATTGCAGGAGGCGGCGGGAGGCTGTCGAGCGGCTGCAGCCTTTGTCTGAGTGCTGGCTTGTGAGTCCTGGTTTTTCTGCGGCGGGAGGCTGGTGAGCGTCCGCAGTCTGTGTCCGAGTCCTTGTTTTCGAGTCCTGTTTTTGTGGCAGCGGTGGGCTGACGCGGGCAGGGAACCGCCGGGCAGGGAACCCTTCGCGCAGCTGGCAGTAGCTTCCTTGATTGGCGGCTTGATGCGGCGAGAGGCGCTTCGCGCCTCTCGCCGCGCCAAGCCGCCGGGCAGGGAGCCCCCGGCAGTCGCGCTTTGCGCGACTGCCGGGGGCTCCCTGGGCAGCGGGCTGACGCGTCGGAGGCGCTTCGCGCCTCCGTCGCATGAGCCCGCCATGAAGGAAGCAACTGCGAGGTGCGGTTTGCGCGGCTCGCAGTTGCTTTGTTGAGCGGTGGCTTGACGCGGTGAGAGGCGCTTCGCGCCTCTCACCACGCCAAGCCGCCGGCCAGGGAGCCCCCGGCAGTCGCGCTTTGCGCGACTGCCGGGGGCTCCGTGGCCGGCAGGCTGACACATCGGAGGCGCTTCGGCGGCAAGGAAGCAACTGCGAGCCGCGCTTCGCGCGGCTCGCAGTTGCTTCCTTGTGAGTGGGGTGGGAATCGGCCGAGCCAATCGGCAGGCGCTTCGCGCCTGCCGATTGGCTCGGCCGATGATCCGTCAAGAGGAAGGGGCCAATCGGCACCCTTCCTCATCCCGGACCGAGCCCGCCCTAACTCCTCCTACACAGCCCTTAGGGCTTTATTTAGTCCGTGGCGCCCGTGGCGCCACGGGCGGTGTAAAGATGGAAAGGGGGTAGGATTTTCCCACTGTTGCTACAACAAACTGATATTGGAGGATTGGAGAACTCAACCACTGAAAAAGTCACTGAAAATGGAAATTATCTAGAAACTGTTATGGTTGTTTCTTCTTGTACATAAAAGAAATTGTAAAATAAATTGTATTGGAATTCAATATATACATTATCACAAGTATAGTGCCTTGGAAAGGTTCCTGGTTTTTCTGTTGATTTTCCATTGTGAACCTTCCTTTTTTCATGTTGTAATTTTAAGGTAAAGGTAAAGGTATCCCCTGTGCAAGCACCGAGTCATGTCTGACCCTTGGGGTGACGCCCTCTAGCGTTTTCATGGCAGACTCAATACGGGGTGGTTTGCCAGTGCCTTCCCCAGTCATGACCGTTTACCCCCCAGCAGGTACTCATTTTACCGACCTCGGAAGGATGGAAGGCTGAGCCGGCTGCTGGGATCGAACTCCCAGCCTCATGGGCAAAGCTTTCAGACAGCTGCCTTACCACTCTGCGCCACAAGATGTGCTAGAGGGCGTCACCCCAAGGGTTGTAATTTTATTGAGCCCTAATAAACCCACAGATTTAACAGAGCCCATTTACTTTAAACTTCTTTGCACAATGGCTCTGTTCAGAAGAGCTCGTCGGTGCCTGGAAATTAAGGATGGGATCCAATCACATTCCTAACCTTCAGGTACCTGATTCCTCACCCATTTCTTGGCTCACAAGGGCTTGTGAACCAGAGACTGTTATCTTAAGATTATTGTGCCACATCAACAAATGGTGCTTCCACAAGTAAGGTACTCAAATGTGTGTGTACCTTTGCCTGATTGACTCGAAACCTCAGTGTCCTTCAGTGAACAGCACACATTAATCAATCAGATTTTATTTATGATAATTCAGGCCAAAATTTAAATGTACATTTAGAATTTCAAAAAAAATAAAATAAAGATAAATATTTGGATATCACAGCATACATCAGAACCCACCATGATGCCATGTCAATTCTACAAAACTGATCTCCTCTAATACATATAGCCATGTGATTGAAGGGATTCAAAGATTGCTCTATTTCAAGAGTCAGCTTCCCAGGTAGTTAGGTAGTTATAAAAACATAACATAAGAAGCAGTTTGCTGGATCAAACCAGTGTTGCATCTGTTCCAGCACAGAGCCTCCTTCCCCTGGGTGGAATCCCAGGTCGATTCCGTCTCTGCCGTCTACACAGAATGCGATTTCTGTTTTGATTTTGGGTGATTTAAATTTTCCTTCTGCAGCAAGAAGGATTGATCTGGAGTGACCCTGCCTTTATCGTGCAATATCTTAGAGTGCTTTTAATGCTCAATATTTCAAGATTCAGATTTTGAAAGCAAGCTGTTTTGAACCTCCATGGTAGAGACGCCGTGATTGGCCAAAGGTGGCCATGTGACAAGCTTGCCTTAAAGAAAAAGCCCCTAATTTCTCTCAACTTCTGTCAGTCTTGGATTTTTTTCTCCCTTCTCTTCCTTTTTCGATCCTCTCCCCCCCCCTCCTTCAAGAAAAGAAAGAGTCTCCCTGCTTGGCTCCTCTCCCCCCCCCATTTAAGAAAAGAAAGAAAGAGGCTTGTCCCCCCCCTTCTGAACTACCCTAACCAGTGATTCAGGGCAGGGGGACACATTCTTCCTTTGTCCTTTAGTGCTACTTCTGCCTCCAGTACACCTCTCTGTCTCCTCTCCCAATCCAGTGCCAGAAAGCAGCTGGCCCTCCTCCTACCTTCTCCAGTCCTGGGACATAGTTTCCAGTTCATACTTGGGAAACATTTCCAAAAACATGCTCCACACTACCATTCTTACCTGCACACAGCCAGGGTGAATAAGTTGTCCTTAAAGTCAACCTTTCCCTGCTGAAACAACCTCTCTCTGGACTTCAGGAGTAAGATCCCCCTAAATGCCCCCCCCCCCCATTTCTCTTCCTCTCCTGGTGATCTGGCCTGTGGCCTGTGGGTTTCACCTTGGCACTTGGGGTGGGAGGATGGTCACCTCTGTCAGGTGTGGGTGACTCCCTCACCCACCACCTACCTCATGATACAGCATCTACAACATAAAATCTGCCTCATAATCACTTCAAATGGAAAAATCTTATTTCAACTAGTCTGGTGGGCCTGAAGTGTCTGCCTAGCTGTCATGGGGTTGCTTTGGGGAGCCCTTGTTGAATGTCTGCTATTCTGCCTTGGCTGGCACCACTAATCACTTTATGGGGGAAATTCTTGTTTTCACTGGTCTGGTGAGGCTATGGTGCCCGCCAAGCAATTGTGGGGTAACTTTGTGGAGCTCCAGTTGAAACTCTGGGGATGTCTGCCTTTGAGAACCTGCCTTTGGGGATTTGGGGGGAGGAGAAACATAGGAGGCATTCTTGCCTTACTTCCTGTGTTTGCCCAGGTAAAGATTCCATGTGAGTTTGTTGCCACAGGCTTGATCCTGAGCTGTTCTATAGACCAGGGGGAGTCAACCTGTGGTCCTCCATATGTCCATGGACTACAGCATTTGCTGGCAGGGGCTCATGGTAATTGTAGTCCATGAACATCTTGAGGACCACAGGTTGACTGCCCCTGGTCTATAGACTGTAAGTGTAGCTGTCTTTTCCAGAGAGAGAACTGGGGAAAGGTTTTTTGAGGGTCTGTAACCCAGCAATGTAATCTGCCACCAACTTGGAGAGATTGTAGAGAAGCAGACAACAGGCTAATATCCCATGTGTATTTGGTGCATGTAGCTTTCAGGGCATCTATTCTTTAAGCCTTTGAACCTGTATATGACATTTCCCACAAAACTCCATTCCTGACTTCACCATACTCCTGTTGGGTTTTCATTGTCACAGTGGCACTGGTTCTGCTGGGTTTGCAAAAATGCTCAACCACCTACAATATCTACTGTCAAAAATTTCATGAGAGCCAGGTTGATGTAGCTGGTAAGAGCAGCAGGCTCTAATTTGGAGAACAGGGGCTGAATCTGCATGGAGCTTTTATTCCAATCCCAGGTTGATTCAATCCTTGCCAACCACACTGAATGTGATTTCCATTTTGATGTGGGCTGATTATATTTTCCCTCTGCAACAAGCATGATTGATCCAGAGTGACCCTACCTTTTCTTTGTGATATCCTGGAGCGGCTATAATCCTCGATATTTGAAAAATTGGCATTAATACTTCCCATATGCATAGAATTTATTTATTTATTTAGATTTTTATATTGCCCTTCCATGAATCTCTGGGCGGATTACATATAACATTTTGGGGTAATTACATAAAACGTTATAACAAATATAACAAGATATAACTATCATAACATAACATCAACCAAAACAATATTTTAAAGGGAATAGGAACATTGACACAGCTTTGGATAGGTCAGATTCTTATGTCATAGGAGGGGTGTCTGGGGGGGCAGTGGGTGTATATTTGTTAGTCTAATTTTTGTGGCGCATTTGAGATCCTGTGCAGTTTTCTACATGTAGCCTTTCTTTAGCACATGCAGCCTTCTGTAGTTTATTATGATAAGCAGGAATATTTAAAAAGTCATTTGCCCCATTTACTCTAGGACAGAGAAGGCCTGTCTTTTCAGCCATGAAACAAATGATGATCATTCTCTCTACCTTGTTGGCAATTTAAAGATGCAAAGAGGAACAAAGGACCAAGCTGCTTAAAAGAAAAAAAAGTTTTAAGAGAAACAAATATTATATTGAAAGAGAGGAAAGAGAGTCCTAACTCACTGTCTAACTGTTTCTAAGCATTAATTCTGCTCGTTCTGAAGGAAAGCAGGGAGGAAGTATGCTAAAAAGAGCAAAAACTCTTCAAATGAGCCAATCGGAATTCTGGAGGAGATTATTTGAAAAATGTCAGGAAGTTCCTGTCCTAACTTCTAACTCCTCCAATGCCCCAGACAGGATACTCTTCATATCATTCTGAATCAGGGACAGTATAGTTCTTGGATATTCTAACACACCGAAGATCACTAAAGCTGAAAAGAAGACCATGTGCCCGAAATGGCAGAGATCTCATCTATATGATGTTCCAAATACTCTGTGAGAAGAACAGAAGGTGCCAGTTTGAGATCATTGGAAGAAAAGTGATTATCCTTTTTAAAAAAATATCATCCAAGAACAAGACTGAATCAGAAAATGACCTGGGTGTAAACTGCACAGAGCTTTTATTCCAGCCCCAGATTGATTCAGTCCCTGCCCTCTACACAGAATGCGATTTCCGTTTGGATTTGGGGCGATTTTAATTTTCCTTCTGCAGCAAGAAGGATTGATTTGGAGTGACTCTGCCTTTATTGTGCCATATATCAGAGTGCTGAAAATCCTCAATATCCATTTGGAAAAGAAAGCACCGTGGTAGAGAACCTCTGATAGGCCACACCTGGTCATGTGACATGCTTGCCTTAAAGGAGAAGCCCTTAATTTCTCTCAAATTCTGTCGGTCCTGGATTTTTCCTCCCTCCTCTGCCTTTTTCGATCCTCTCCCCCTCCCCTCCATGAAAAGAAAGAGGCTCCTTGCCTGGCTCCTCTCCCCCCACCCTTCAAGAAAAGAAAGAGCCCCCCCTCTTCTGAGCCTCCCTAGCCACGTGCAGATGACTTTCCTGTTTCAATGGGGAGGGGTGGGGGAGAGGAAGACTCGAATTCAAAGCGATCTGAATTCAACAGGATTGACAATGGAATAAAAAAAGTAAGTGCAGACTCTGCCCTGGATAGCCCAGGGCAGCCAAGTCTCATCAGAGCAGAGAAGCTAAGCAGGATTGGCCTTGGTTAGGATCAGTATGGGAAACCACCAAGGAAGTCCATAGTTCCTATACGGAAATAAAAAGTGAGGAGGAAATGCACGAAGCGTTGCCAGTGGAGTGCAAAATTTGTACAGAATCCATCCGACAAGCCTAAACTCACAAGGTGCAACTTCAAGTACGGAATTGTCTCGGCAGAACTAAAGTACAGGTGGAGAAGTCAGTCAACTGGTGGGAAGCGGTTGCCTGCGGATAAACACTTTGCATGAATCTCACTGCAAAATGAGAGTCGTATAATTAAATCCACAGTTCCTCCTGCTGAGAAAATACTCCACTCTGTTATTTTCTTTATCCCTTAATGATAATGTTAACACGCTTCTTTATTTGCAGATATGCACGAGTAGGTTTGCCAACTGGACCACGCTTAAAAAAAAAAATTGCAAAATTAAAATCCAAGTCACCAATGAGAAGTGAGGACCCCCCCCCCCTCCCCATTGCAATGCACATTTGTCACATCTGGGCAGCCAGACAAGCAAACTGCTCCGGCTTCTCCTGTTTTTGCTCTCAGGCATGGACCGTTGCCTTCATCACCAGGCACGGAATGGAATCAAAGCTCAGCTTCGGAGTTCTTCAAGGCACACACATATATTTCGAGGTCCTTTTTAAGCGGGAGATCATGAATTCCTGTTATAGCTACTAGGGATTCGGTTTAATGGTGTTACGGCTGGAAGTGTTACTTTCAACTTTGCAGGAAACTTGTCTACAATTTACCAGGAGAGAATGATTAATAGCACTGAATCAGAGACTCCGTTGCCTGGAAAACACAGTGCTGGATGGAATTGCAAACGTTTCTCCCCCCCCCTTCCTGACCCAGAAACTCTGTAGACTGCAGAAGAAGAAGGTGTTCATCACACCCCTTTGTGTGTGTAGCACCGCTGCTTGTTCTAATTTAGTGGTTTTAATGAGGGGTGGGGGGAGAGGTCAGTTCAGTACCTACACTGTCATGCATAGCCAGGAAAGATCTGGGTTCAAAGGAGAGCTGCTATGAATTCAAAGGAAAGGGAGATCTGCTGACCATTCTCCAGCACAGCCTCTCCTGCCAAGGTTCAAAGTTCTATGCCCCTATTCTGCACATACCCCGCCCCAGCCACTGGTACCTACAGCTGCATTTAAGAATAGCAAAGAAAGTATTCAATAACAGTGGAACATCCCTGGAAGAAGCATGGAACCCTTGTATTTCTAAAATGGAGAACTTATTTAAAAAGAGGGTTTCTAGTAAAGGTATCTGATGAAATTTGTCTCTAAGGGAAATAGACAGTAAGGAACATTGTAAAGACATTTGTTGCCATTTACATGATGTTGAATTCTGTTATTTGTGCGTTATTTAAAATACTAGTATCTAAGCCCATTTTAAAAATGGGCTCCCTCCCAGCAGGAGCATACTTGCGGGCTGCAAAGCCCTGTTGCTGCCTCTCTCCTCATGGACAACAATGGAGGCTGCAGCCACAAGGCTTCTAGCAGGCAAGAAGGGAGGGTGGGAGCTGGAGGGGGATGGCCAATCAGGGTGGACCTGGACGGACAGGGCCCCGGACAGTCTCCTCCCAGGAGGCTGCTTCACAAATATATAAGGGAATGAAATAGTGTTAAGAATTGCATTATATGTAGTATGTGTGTTTCTAATTGTTATGCTAATATGTATCCATCACTTTATACTGTAAGCTGGAGAAGTAGTTTTAATCTTTTAAAAAGTGTGGAATACAAGTAGTGGTGCAGACAGAGCACAAATAGTGGCCTCATGATGGGCATTTTCATGAGTGATACCATGAATCGGACTTGCTTCCCTCAAAACCCGCCCATTCGTAATTCAAACCGTGATGATTTCAAGCCGAGACCCTGCTTTTGCGTACGCTTGGTCAACATTCATTACATCAAGCAGCCAAAGCCAGGAGCCACCGTCAATGCATGCTCGGAACATGATTGCCTGAACCCCTTATTCAGGCTTGATGAGAGACTGTCCTTCCTTACTAATTAGCAAAATTGACTACAGGTGTTTGAAAAAAAAGACACCGTAATTTACAGAACAATGGTCTGGCTCCATCTGCACTGATGGGATGAGCTGGATTGCCACTGTTGGCATGTATTCAGAACATGACAACGTTAGTCGGAGTGTGATGAAAAACTATCCCCTTGGCCTGATCACTGAGATTGACCGGCTTGTTCTTTTTTAAAACATGGCACTGTAATTTATACAATAAGGGCCTGGCTCCACATGCAAGCCAGCTACCCTGTTTCCCCAAAAATAAGACATACCTGTAAAATAAGCCATAGCAGGATTTCTAAGCATTTGCACAATATACGCCATAGAAGTAAAGCTGTGGCCGCCGTTTTACTAAGCATTGTGGGTCTCTCTCCCTCAGCACCAACCAGCAACAGTCTGTGGTAGGGTTGTGGTCGCTTCGGTGTGCAGACACCCAAGGCGACCAGCAGAGGGAAGGGGAGGGGGGGTGCCAGAAACAGCGCACCCGCTGGCACCTACAAGCGAATGCAGAGCTCTGCACCAGCATGCAGGCGCCAGCTGGTGCACCACCAGCATCAGCACTCCTCCCCTCCGTGCCTCAAAATCTTCCTCAAAAGCAATTCCCTCCAGTTTATTTTGTGGAGGAAGCTTGAGTTGTAGAGGAAGCACGAGAGCCAGTTTGGTGTAGTGGTTAGGAGTGTGGACTTCTAATCCGGCAAGCCATGTTTGAGTCTGTGCTCCCCCACATGCAGCCAGCTGGGTGACCTTGGGCTCGCCATGGCACTGATAAAGCTGTTCTGACTGAGCAGGAATATCAGGGCTCTCTCAGCCTCACCCACCCCATAGGGTGTCTGTTGTGGGGAGAGGAAGGGAAGGCCACTTTGAGACTCCTTCTGGTAGAGAAAAGCAATCTTCTTCTTCTTCTTCTTCTTCTTCTTCTTCTTCTTCTTCTTCTTCTTCTTCTTCTTCTTCTTCTTCTTCTTCTTCTTCTTCTTCCAGTTGGGAAATGCAATTAAGTCCTATGGCAAACCCTTAGGGATTTCAAGGCACGAGACCCTCAGAGGTGGTTTACCATTGCCTGATTCTGCAGATGAACCTTGGATCTTCCATCCAGATGCTACCCAGGGCCAACCTTGCTTAGGTTCCAAGATCTGGTGAGCCCAGGCTAGGCAGGGCTAGCCAGGTCAGGATGCCTGGGGGAACAGAGGAGGCGGGGAATCTAGGACTCCTAGAATCTAGGCATCCTGAAGATGTCACAACATAGCAGTTGAAGGGAGAGGGGTAATAAAATGTTTCTGTTCATTGAAAGGGTGACCATGGAGAAAAAAAATTAATTAACCTATGCTGTCTAGAGCCTTGGTTGCAAATTGCTATTTTAACAACAGAGATTCAGATGATGTTTGTCTGAACTAATAGAACAAAATTTGAGACTAATGGCATCTAAAGATCAATCAAATCTGGTTGTATGTTTTTGCATGCATGCATAAAGGTAAAGGTAAAGGTATCCCCTATGCAACCACAATGGGTCATGTCTGACCCTTGGGGTGACGCCCTCTATCATTTTCATGGCAGACTCAATACGGGGTGGTTTGCCAGTGCCTTCCCCAGTCATTACCATTTACCTCCCACCAAGCTGAGTACTCATTATACCGACCTCGGAAGGATGGAAGGCTGAGTCAACCTTGAGCCGGCTGCTAGGATTGAACTCCCAGCCTCATGGGCAGAGCTTTCAGACTGCATGTCTGCTGCCTTACCACTCTGCACCACAAGAGGCTCTATGCATGCATGCATAATCAGAATTAAATGCTGGCCTTATAGGTACCATGGGACTCAAACTCTGTTCTCTTTGCACAACAGCCAGGCTTGTAACATGAGCAGCATGGAGGGGGGGAGCCCTAGTTATGGCCATGGCCTGCCCTATATGGTATGAAGGGGGCAGAGGAAACCTCTCTCCAGGCGTCTGTGTTGGCTCTTAAGAGTCCTGAAGGAAACTCTTTACTAGCAGTCCTAGTATGATCAGAAAAGGGGGAAAGGATTGCCAATCACTATGAATACTATAACATTTAAGACACTGAACTGGATCAGGAACCCTTTCTGCACTCCCCAAGTGTTTTTAAAGTGCTCAGAGAAATTGATATTTCACTTTCTATATTTGTATCTTGATAATATTAGCCTTTGTATTTTGATAACATTCTACATACGGACAGTTACAATGACAATTTAAGGCACATTAATCATAGAATCTTGGAAGAGATTTCCAGGGTCATCTAGTCCAACCCTTTGCATAATGCAGGAACTTACAACTACCTACCCACCCACAGTGACCACAATTTCATGATCAAGTGACCCCCCTGCCCCATCAGAAATCTCCATAATCCAGCCTGGCCTAGAGAAAATTCACCTACCATCCCACAGGTTCATTCAGCAATTCCCTGGGTATGCAAGGAAGGGCCGTAAGAGACAAACACTGACACATCCCTTCCTGCCCACCCACTCACAATACACTAATTCATAAAATCAGCATTTCTGTCAGATGGTTTATACATACATATATACATACATCTGTGTTGAGCCTCTTGTGGCGCAGAGTGGTAAGGCAGCCGTCTGAAAGCTTTGCCCATAAGGCTGGGAGTTCGATCCCAGCAGCCGGCTCAAGGTTGACTCAGCCTTCCATCCTTCCGAGGTCGGTAAAATGAGTACCCAGTTGCTGCTGGGGGGTAAAACGGTAATGACTGGGGAAGGCACTGGCAAACCACCCCGTATTGAGTCTGCCATGAAAACGCTGGAGGGCGTCACCCCAAGGGTCAGACATGACTCGGTGCTTGCACAGGGGATACCTTTACCTTTATACATACATACATATGTTTATGAGTGTAAAATTTCTTCATTTTATTAAGAATATCTACATGCTACCTTTCCGCTCACTTAGAGCATTCAAGGTATTAATTCACCTTGAAACCTATTTTTTAAAATAGTATAGTACATATAAATAAAAAGAACAAGCAACTCAAACAAAAACAAAAACAAAGGAGGATCACAAGACAAGAAAGGAAGCATCTCTACCCACAGTTGGAAAATAATTGAGGAAGGTAGACAAATATCCCCCTTGGACGGAATACCGTAATTTTAAGTTTCCCATGGTCTCATGTGACACCTTATGGTCTACATCCCCCATTGTAGCAGATTTAGCAAACTACACTTAGGAACTTGTGTACCTCTTCTTAGAGTGGCCAAACTGTGGCTCTTCAGATGTTCACAGGCTACAATGGTAATTGTAGTTTGGTAATTGTAGTTTGTGGACATCTGGAGAGCCACACTTTGACCAGCCCTGCTAGAGGAATTGTTGGAAGTTCTTCTTCAGAGAAGCTATGAAAACAGGAAGCCTGTGTCACATGACAGGTGCTCCCTATTCCATTACTGTTCCTCTTTGTCTTATTTCTGTCAACAGTTTCATTTCTATGTTTTTTTTTTCTTTTTTGCCATCGGCTTTTAGCTATTTGTATTCTTTGAACATAATGTACAGTTTTAATATAGAATTTCAATGATATTTATACTTGAAGCATCTCATTTATACTTTTAATCTGAACATATAAATAAAATGGGAAGGGGGTGGTGGGAGGAGCTGGGATTCATTGCTTTATTGCCAATTAGGTAGGCTGACCTGTCCCTGATTGTCCGTCTGTCCAATGAATGGTCAGTTAGGTGGGATGCCCCATGCCTGGTCACATCTCCCTCCAACTTCTTCCATGTGGAAGAAATGCCAGCTCACAGTAAGCTAGACCAGTCGGAGCTGGGAAGGAGGGGGGAGGGCCTGGAACTGTGGACCGGGAGGGAAGGAGGGAGTCCCCAACAGTGCTCTCCCTGGGCAGCCTCATCAGGCCACAGCAGGGCTACTGCAGAAAGGGGGAAGACAGCAAGCCAGTCCCCATCAGTGCTCACACTGTGCAAGCAGCCTTGGCTGTGGCCCTGCCAGGCCCTGGAAGAGCTGCCCGGGGGGAGATGGAGGATAGGAGTACCCACCAGCACTCCCCCCAACACCAGAAAGGCCCACTATGGCCTCTTCAGGTCTCAGTGGGCCTGCCCAGGGCAAGGGGAGGAAGGGAAGTCCAGCACCCATTGTATCTTTAAGTACAATGGGCTTTTTTGCTAGTATATACTATAATGGGCAATGTTGATTTCTGATGCACAAATAATGTTACATTTCTGTACACTGTATTTCTGCGAGGAAACAGAAAAATAGCAGTGAAATGAAGAATGAGAGGTTCAATACGCGTAAGGAAGATGCAAAATCAAAATGGAGATTTTCAAAGTAAAGTGTCAAGGATTAAAAATTCAAAATTATCCCTACTATGCTCCTTATTGTCACTATACATGATCATATTTCACAGGGTTCTGACAGAAAGTACAGAAAGAAGAGAAAAATGTGTGTTCCCTCCCTCCCTCCCCCCCCAGCTTATTGCAGGGGGGCATATTTTTTGATACTGGCTGATGCATTATTCTGACTTTCTATCCCTGTCTCACATTACAATGTTCACCCATGACATTTCAGCTCAGTCCTAATTATGGGTTAGAATGTGCTTTCCATAGCATCTCTTAAACCCCTGCTGAAGCCTTTCTCACCTGGGGGATCCAGGCTCTCTTCCCCCTCTCATCAGACAAGCAACCGTGTTTTCAATCACGTATACTTTGTATTTTTAATGAAATATGTCTCTCTCTGTCTGTCTGTCTTTATATACATAGGAAGACAAGGAACAAGAGCAAATGACGGCATCAGATCCTTGTCATCTTAATCGAGAGAGAATGAAGGCAGTATATCCAAGCAGAATTATCTCCAGAATGAATGACTGTACACACAAAGGAATTTGGGAGGGGGGGGGAGGGTTGAGCAGCTCTGCAAAAATGTGCTTTAAAAGTTTGTTCCAGTTGAGGTAGAAGGGAGGGGTGGGGGAAAGAAGTTTGGTTAACTGCTCTGGAATCTTTTGAAATAATAAATGGCACAGCTGTGTTTACAGTTGCCAAGAAGGGTGCTTGCATTATTTCCCCTGTAACAGCAGGGGTGATGGCATTTTCAAAGAGAGCTCTTGCAGAGTTTCTGTCTTTCTGTCCAAGAGTCCCCTCCCCCCCAAGTTTCTCCTCAATAGGTCGAGGACATGTAAGATGTGCACATCATAAGATTTGCACGTAGCAGCTCCTGTTGCGCTACTGCTGCGATCGTAGCAACAAATCACCCTACTTCCTTCCTTTGGGGGAAAGAAAATTGGGGTAAGCTCACCCAGAAGGCCCTCAGAGATGTGGATGAAGACAGAAGGTCCATATCTACGGCTTCTGCCAGGGAGGCAGCATCTATTTCCAGCCCAGTTCTGTCCATCTGCTATGTCAGGCGTCACAAGAGTTGACAAAGCAGGCTGGCCTGCATGGCACTGACCTTCCCCAAGGTGACAATGCAATTAGTAGAGGAAGTGGAGAGGCTGAATTGGACTCAACAGGAGCTGCAGAGTTTCATTGCTTCTGAAAGACTGGGCATCCTGTGGCTTATTTCACTCCAGAATCAAAGCAGCCAGTTTCTTAAACCCCTTTTCTTTTGCCATTCATCAATGTCCGTTCCATGTCTTTCCGGATAGTATAACACCACTAAATGAAAACAAAGATGGATATGAGATGTTGGTGAAGAGTATAGCAGGAGAGGATAGTATTCCAGCCATGCATGCAGATCCCAAGCCTGGGTAAATGGGGAGGGTTAAGGAAAGACCTGGCAACCTACCTTGTAAAAAAAAAAAAATTTGCCAAGAAAATCCTATGGTACAGCTCTCAAATAATTTCGATATGGTGCCCAATGGTAAGCCCTTCAGGCCAGAAGGTACCCAACAAGCGACTGGAGAAGAGCAAAGCTGCAGGCAAAAGGAAGGAGGAAAGAAAATTAAATGTGGATTTTCAAAGGGCAGCAAGAATAGATAATGAAGCTTACTGGAATCAGAAATGCAAGCAGTTAGAAGATTACATGAGAGATGCTTTTGCAGATGTAAAGAGGTTTCAAATGCTGTTTGCTGCTTGCAAAAGCATTATCAGAAATAAACAAGGGAAGGAACTGACTGACCAACAGAGCATCAAGAACAGGTGGCAGGAATACACAGAAGAACTGTCTGCATGCAGAGTGGATGTTTGCTCTCTTCAAAATGAAAAATAAATAGAAATAGATGGCCCCTGTGTTTTGGCCAGCCCCTCCCCCCCAACAGGCATCTCTAGCAATGTGTGAAAATCAAATGTAGGTGGGGTGGGTCTAATATATATGTCAATTCTGGTAACACAGGAAGAGGCCTGCGATGTGGGAGTAGTCACAGTAGACATTGATGTCACATCCAGTGGGAGTGTCTGGGTGATGTCACTTCTGGTGGCACAGGACTTCTAGGGGTGTGGCCAGCCGACATCACTGCTGAGCAGGCTCAAAGCCTGAAGAATACTTCAGGGGGTCCTCCAACGTAAAAAGATTCAAAAACACTGCTCTACACCAGGGGTAGTCAACCTGTGGTCCTCCAGATGTTCATGGACTCCAATTCCTATGATCCCCTGCCAGCAAAGGCTGGCAGGGGCTCGTGGGAATTGTAGTCCATGGACATCTGGAGGACCACAGGTTGACTACCCCTGCTCTACACAAACCAAGAAAGCTATTGTACGCACGCCATTTCATGACACTGACTGGCTCAAAATAGAGAAAGGAGTGTGCCAAGGTTGTATGTTTTCCCTTTTCCTGTTTATTTTGTATGCTGAGATTATTATGAGAGAGACTGTACTGAAAGAATCAAACATTGGAATTAAGATTGGAGGAAGGAATATAAATGATCTTTGGTATGCTGATGACCCTGCCCTCCTGTCAGAAACTAAGGAAGGCCTAGGACAGCTGGTTACAAAGGTCAATGAAGTAAATAAGACATTTGGCCTCTTATTAAACACTAAAAAGACAGAAAAGACCTCTGCAGAAAAAAAAACAGACATTTCACAGTACCAATTGCTTGTGAAGAGATTGAATGCATTCAAGGATTCGTTTTTCTTGGATCACAAACTGAGGTAATAAGCCTGACTACCAAATGTAGATACGTTAGATCTGTCATATTTCTAGTAGCCACTTATGGCTGTGAAAGTCGGAGGATGAAAAAATCAGACAAGAGAAGAATTGATTCATTTGAACTCTGGTGTTGGAGAAGGCTTCTGTGGGTTCCATAGACAGCGAAAGTCACCAACAAGGAAATACTGCAGTGTATAAAGCCTAATTTATCCTTGGTAGACAAAATCACGAAACTCCGGCTCACTTACATTGGCCATATCATGAGATCCAACTCAATGGAGAAAGCAATTATGCTCGTATTGGTCAGTGGATAAAGGAAACCAGGCCAACAAAGGATACTGTAGTTGGATGCAATTGGAATGGACACCAATCAGAACATTGTACGGCTGAGGGAGGTGGCGCATTATCGGGGATTGCGGCAATAGCTGTGCCATGAGATCACCGAGAGTCAGACTCGACTGAATGCCTGAAAACCACAACAAAATAGCAGGAGAATCAGGCAGGAAAGAATGGGTCGGAAGGGGAGTGCAAGAAGGAAAGGAGTACTTGGGTGGGGGAGCATCTCAGAGATGGATCCTGAAGAGTCATTCCATTGACAACACCTTTCCCTAGGATAAGGCACCTTCCCCTGAAGTCTAAGGAGCCCCTTGGCCCAGGACAGGGTGCTGTCATGAGCGGAAGGGATCCACATGATTCAGTCTTCAATCATATGCAATAATGGTAGACGTTTTTCCTGATTTGCGTATGGCCTTTCCGTCAGTACTGTTAACAAAAATAAAGGCTGTATTGTGGTGAAGTGGCTAGAATGTCAGACTAGGATTCAGTTGGCCTGGATTCAGCTTCTTTCCATAAGGCCCTGAGGAACAGGTCATCTTGGGCCTGTACTGTTTTATCTTCCCATTCCCACATTTGGTGGTAGGTTGTTCTTGGTTTCACCTCTCAGCCTACAATTCTAATAAGGCAATCCCATTCAGAATTATGCCATTCTAAATCAATGCATTTCAATAGGTTTAGGCCATGCTACCTCTGTGTAGTATTGCAGTGTGTGGGCCCCTTGTAAAAGAGGGATTGTTTGAGCTGGAATCTCCCAGGCCCATGGTGATTGTATGATTGTATGCTTGGACATTTTATCTTTTGTTTTCTCCTCAGAGCCATCAAGTCTTTTTTCTGTAGCTACTTAAAGCTATGCAGTATTTAAAAACTTTGTTGAATTACTATAGCTACCACTCTTAAAGCTGTTTTAATTCTTTTTTGTCACATACATCATCATATCCTCTTGTGTATGCAGACCATGTTGTTTAGTCTGCATCTTGCTTCAGGATTACATTTTCCCCTTATACTATATATAAAACATTTACTAATTACCAGGTCTGTCACTAAATTGTTCTATTCTGGGAGATTCCTCACATTCCCACTGCAATATTAATCTTTCTAATTCCAGAGAGGCACATTTAATCCAACCTGTTTAACTTTTCGGAAGGGTCTATTTTATTCAAACTGGATGATGGAACAGTGATGCGGGGGGGAAGACCCCTTTTTGGCAAGGAAGACCCAAAACAGTTAAATGAAGCTGGAAACTTCCACAAAATGTTAGAAGTTTCCAAGCCAAATATGTTCCTCTAAGTGCTTTCAAACAGGTCACTGAAGATGCAAAGGTGATACTGTCTGGGCTCTTTAGAAGAACCTCCTGCTCAATGATGTTGAGGAAGACCAAGACTGTCTATTTGCTTTGGAGAGCCAGTTTGGTGTAGTGGTTAGGATTGTGGACATCTAATCTGGCATGCTGGCTGGGTGACCTTGGGCTTGCCACAGCACTGATAAAACTGTTCTGACTGAGCAGTGATATCAGGGCTCTCTCAGCCTCACCCACCTCACAGGGTGTCTGTTGTGGGGAGAGGAATGGGAAGGCAACTGTAAGCCGCTTTGAGACTCCTTCGGGAAGTGAAAAGCAGCATATAAGAACCAACTCTTCCTACCATGATAAAAAGAAGAAGAAGCTGGGTTGAAATTTGAATGGGAGACCAGCGAAGAAAACTTTGCAGAGAATGATCCGGGTAGACTACCTCTGCTTAATTATTTGCCTTGAAAATCCCATGAAGAATCATCTTAAGTTGGCTACAACACTTTACACGCACAATTTTCTTCCCTCGTTTTAGTTTCTTAGCAATGTGGCTAAAAATATAATACACACCTAACTGAATAAGCCTGTAATAAATTCCTCTACCCTTGAGACCATCCTTTAGTGCTTGTTGTTTCTTAAAAAGGTCAGCAAAAAAAAAAAAAGACACACATACACACAAACTAGGTTGGGTTTAAATGCGACACAGGCAGGCAAACTCTTACTTGCATGACCCTGTATGAACCCAGCATCTTACTTAAGCTTCCGGGGGTATGCATGCAGTGCTGCCCTACATACACCAATGGCATGACTACTCAGGCCATGCATCTGTGGCATGCTGAAGGTGGAAGCACAGTTCAGTTTCAGTGAGATGCTAGGCTTGTGAAAGATCACATTGGGAAAGATCTTCTCTACCAGCGTCAAGATTTAGAGTTCGGCAAACCCCTAAACACCTCAGGACCCCAAATGAACTCCCAGTAACGTATAGTGATATACTACAAGTTTTTATGGCTCCTTTATGTCCCAACCCGATAAATATAAAGAACTGTCAGGAAAAGTAAGTCGGTTCTGTGCTGTCTCTTAAATTGAAGTCATAAGGGAAAATTAATACTTCATAAATTCCTATGTACTGTCAAGGTGCAGAGTCAAAATGAAACTTCAGGTAGCAGGATGAGCGCAAGAGAGAGTGTAAAGGTTTAGCAAACCACTTCTCAAGTAGGCATGATTTTGCAGTTCTCCTTGATGCTGTTTTGACCCCAGAACACCCAATTTCCCTTTTCCCTTGTAGAAACAGAACGTGACATTTTTATTTTTGCACCATTCTCTTTCTTCATGCTACAGTTTTCTAACATTCTGCAGCATCCATTCATGTATCAATAACGCTGCAGCCCCCAGAAGCAGAGCCACACCTTCCTATGTTCCTATGTTTATTAAGGTCAATAGGCTTAGAATGGCATACCTGTGTTTCTAACTACACTGCTAGTTACTATGTTATGCCATGCATATGCTGCACATATAAATGAAATAAACAGTATTAGAACTCTCAGACAAACTGCTCCAAAACAACCATAGAACATTCATTCAGAATGCAAAACTAATGTATAAATCCTAGAAGTCAAGAGACAAACCTACTGACAAATAAACAAAGAATATTTGTGCATTCATGTTCCAAATCTTCATAGTGGACTCAACAATGACATGTTCTGATGAGCCATTCACGTAGCACCTTTTAAAAACAGTGCCATGCCATATAGCCTTGAGAATCTGCCTTAATTTTGAAGCATTCCTCGTTAGCAATAAATTCCACTCCCTTCTCACTCCAAATTTCACTTTTAAAAATATCTTTTGGGTAGATCATCATCAGTGCTTGTATTATTCATTAAAATAACATTAATCATAAACCTCTTTCGGTATTCATGTGGATGTAATATGTAGTTCCAAAGGAATTATGGATTAAAGGGGGGATTTAAGCTTAGAACACTCCATTCTCCACGAACATGCTGTGTTCATTATGGTAGATTTAGTGCAAACTATTTTCTTTGGCTTTATTAAAAGGGAGTGATAGCTGAGGTTTTACATTGCACTGAAAGTGATTAAAGTCAAATTTTCACCTTGAATGAAATACTGTGGCAACACATTAACAATTTTTCATCAAGCCTACAAAGAAAATCTCTTCTCCTCTGATTGGGAATAATCCTCTGAAATCTACCTGCCGCTGATTGCATTAATGCATGAAAAATACACATGTTTGCACATCAGAAGGTTTTCTTCTTGAAAATACTGAATGACAGCACATAGGCTGTTAAATTTTTCTCCCACCAAACCTGTACCTTGGGGCTTTAAAGAGTCAGCGCGTAACCACCTTTCTGTCGGAGATGGGACTTCTGAAGGTCTGGCATTAATATTCTACAAATCATTACCATGATAAAAATGAGTTGCTTTATTGAACGTTGCAAGTCTGGCCTCATGACTGCTGGGTACTAATTAAAAACCCTCAAGTTCTATGTATGTATTTGATGGGCTGTTGGTAAAATCTGATATGGAATCTTCAGAAATTCTTCTTCAGGGAAGCCGGAGGAGCCCAAGACTTTCTTGCTGATCTCCCGTGAAACAGCAATTAACATTCAGCCGCAACAAAAAAGGGAATGGGTGTGGTTCAGTGGAAGAACATCTGCTTGGCACGCAGAAGGTCCCAGGTTCAATCCCTGGCATTTCCAGTTAAAGGGAGCATGTAGTACTGGGTGATATGAAATCAAGGAACCAAGACAAGCCTTTGATTCAAATGCCATATCATTCCCTCCAGCCATATTATTCGCATTACTCTTCCAAAGTTCATAGATGAAAACAAGGACATGCATGGAACAGTCCAATTCTCCTAGCTGGGAACACTTCATCAACCCAACATTCTCCACAATTAAATATTGCTGAAGGCTCTTCAATACCTGGCAAGATGCTATATCCATTGATGTGGCAATAACCCTGTCCTCCGCTGATTTAAAAGCTAATCTTTTGATTAAAGATCTATTAGAAAAACACAGCCTTCATGCAGTGTATTGCAAATGGGCCTCACCATCTTCAGTACACGAAATAGCAGGCTGTGGCACATTAATGGCACATTAGTGTTCATATGCATACATTTGCCTACACGCATATTACATGCTACTGAATTAAGCCATGGTCTCCCTGCTGCCTAGAAACAGCTGACACACCATCCTGTATTCTATCTCTGTGCAGCTGAAGGGTCAACCTATTTCAGCTGCTGCTGGCCTTATGTCAAGAAGGGACAAAGCTGAAGGGTCAATCTATTTCAACCACTGCTGGCCCCACATCCCTATGGGGCAACAAGCTGCAGGTAAAAACAGAAGAGTTGATGGGTGCAACGTTGAGCAAGTTAGAGTGGTATATTCAAAAGAAAGATAAGTCATGACCAAATGAAGAGCTGGTGCAGCACCAGTAAGCCAGTCACAGCTTTGCAATGTGGTGCAGGCCTCAGCATATAGAATGCACACCACAGTTCCCTCACATGAAGGAAAAGTCAAGGGAAAAGCTTGATGAGACTGCCCCATAAAGGAGCTAGAGACAGCCACAGAGATGGAAAGGGAGGCAGGATCTTTATTTATCTGGATCCATTACATGTTGACATACAAACAGCCATGCAGTTTGAAAGAGTTAAGGACACTTAAGCTATCAAAAGAGGGGATGGCGATTTTAAGGGATGGGCCATCAAGCCATCAAACCAAAGTCATCATGAATTTTGTTCTGCTCATGGCTTGTGAACAGAAGTTCATGAGCAGTTTGTGGCAGCACATGGTGGTTCATGGGGGATGTACGGACTCCATCCCTTTAAATCCTGCTTTCTGTTCCCCACAAAAACAGCTGTTTCTGGCTGTCTTATGCAGTCCCTTTAAACTTTAAAAGAACTGCAGAAAACAGCACAAAACATCTGAGCAGCAGGGAGCAAACTATTCCCTATCTCGGTTGTTTTTCTGGCCTCTTTCAAATCCCATTTAAATTGCCAGCATGGTGCGGTGGTTAAGAGCGATAACTTCGAATCTGATGAGCCAGGTTTGATTCCCCACTCCTCCTTCACATGCAGCCAGCTGGGTGATCTTGGGCTCATCACCATCCTAATAGTTCTGTTCTCACTGAGCAGTAATATTAGGGCTTTCTTAACCCCACCTACCTCACAGAGTGCTTGTTGTGGGGAGAGGAAGAGAAGGCAATTGTAAGCTGCTTTGAGACTCCCCAGGGTAGTGAAAACCTGCACATAAAAACCAACTCTTCTTCTCAAGAAGAGTATTTGCAGGTTACAAGACACTGTAGGTCAGCCATCAGAAAGGCCAAAGCTGGGAGTGAGCTGGGACTGGCTACGGAAGCCCACTATAACTAGAAAAGCTTCTACAGACATGTGAGGAGCAAACATAAGGTGAATGAGGCAATAGGTTTGCTGTTGGGTGAAGATGGAGAGACTCTGACTGAGGACAGAGAGAAGAAAGGCCCAGTACCTGTTTTGCCTTTGTGTTTTCTCATCAGAATGTTGATAATGGTAGTTGTCAAAGGTATGTCATCAGACTGGAACGAGGTGAGCAGTGGGATGCCACAGGGCTCAGTGCCGGGTCTGGCACTTTTGAACATTTTTACAATGATCTAGATGAGGGGGTTACTTTTACAGATGACACCAAATTGGGAGGAGTGGCCAACACCCCAGAAGATAGAGTTCAGCAAGATCTGAACATGCTGCTGGGAAAGTGGGCAAATGAGAACAAGATGCAATTCAATAAGGATAAGTGGGTCACAAAATGAAGCATGCATACTGGATGATGCACTTCTGGGTAGCATTGTATGTGACTGAGATCTTGGGGGTACTTGTGGACCGTAAGTTAAATACGAGCAAACAGTGTGATGCTGTGGTAAAGAAGGCAAATGATGTCTTGGGCTGTATAGAATCATAGAGTTGGAAAGGGCCATACAGGCCATCTAGTCCAACCCCATGCTCAATGCATTATCAGCCTAAAGCATCCTTGATAAGTATCTGTCCAGATGCCAATGAGGGAGAGCTCACCACTAGAGAAGGTCACGAGCCAACCCATGGGTCTCTGCTCACAAAATGAGGTAGTTCGTGGGTCAGGAACCGAAATCATATGGCCACACCCCCAATTACCATGCATGACCACATATAGGTCTTACTCCTCTATGTGCGTTCGTGGGCTTTTGGGGGGCAGAGTTTCCCACCTCAGGGCACATGCATTGAGCGTGTGAAGTGCGTGAAAATCTCTCTTCCAGAATAGACAGGGCTTGGGGGGGGGGCTATCTTTGCGTTTCTGTGGCTACTCCAATGATTGATATCCTCGTAAGCCAAGACTAGTGCTCCCTTTGATTTCAAGGAGAATGCCTTGCCCATGAGAGCTCCTTGCGTTCTTTTGTTCTCCTTGGGGGAGGGTGAAAGGGAGACATGCGTAGCTATTTGGAGGGAGAGAACTTTGTGGGGGAGGTGGGGGGGTTAGAGAACAGGAGCACCTTCAGTGTTACCTGTGGGTCTTCAGCTGCTCATTTCTGGCTGGCATTCACACACACACACACACACACACCCCGAGGCTGATTGTCTGTCAATCAGAGCCTTGCTGAGGCAGGCAGACATCTTTTAATTACTGTCTTTGAAGGGGGGGATTTCCTGGAAACATTTTCTTCTAATTTTCTTTCTGGAAGTGAGGTGAAGGATAACAAATAAATCCCGATTTCTAGTTACTTTTATACAAAGTGCTTTTTTTGGGGGGGGGAGGGGGAGAGCCTGGGTAAAAGCCGGATCTAGATGATTTCAAACGGATCCTCATGAATTCATACGATTTTTACACTGAAATGAAATAAAACCACCCTAATTTTACAGACCATGTCTTAGACTGTAGGCAGCACCACAAACGTCATGCGTCCACAGCATCGTGGTACCACAGGGGGGCAAAAACTTGGTTCAAATACATGGATCCTCATGATTTTTGCACTGGGCCACCCCAAACTCACCACAAGATCACTTTTTCTATAGATAGACACAGCAGACACTACAAGAATCACATCGCCTTTATGGCAATGCCACGGGGCAAAAACATGGTTCCAAAGCACGGATCCTCATGGACCCTCAGAGTTTTTGCATCCAGTGGAGAGCCAGTTTGGTGTAGTGGTTAGGATTGCGGACTTCTAATCTGGCATGCCAGGTTCGATTCTGCACTCCTCCACATGTAACCAGCTGGGTGACCTTGGGCTCGCCACGGCGCTGATAAAACTGTTCTGACCGGGCAGTGGTATCAGGGCTCTCTCAGCCTCACCCACCTCACAGGGTGTCTGTTGTGGGGAGAGGAAAGGGAAGGTGACTGTAAGCTGCTTTGAGCCTCCTTCGGGTAGGGAAAAGCGGCATATAAGGACCAACTCTTCTTCTTCTTCTTCTTCAACTCAATCTGAGATTATACTCTTAGCATACACCACGAAAATCAAGGATCCAAACATTCAGGGCCATGCCATGGAGCAAAAACATGATTCCAAAAGTCAGATCCTCACGGCTCCTCAGGGTTTTGGCATCCATTTGGCATCCATTCACCGCAAACCCACCATAAGATCACTTCTTCTATTGACAGGCACAGCTTACATCACAAGAATCCCAGATCCACTCCTTCCTGGCCATGTCCCAAAGCAAAAACATGGTTTCAAGCCATGGATCCCCATGGATACATGGAGTTTTACTGTTAGTTACTCCCAAATCATTACCCAGTTCCATATCATGGCTATGGGTGTGGACACTTTTAGCACCACAGAAATCTCCAAATACATATCTGTGGCTCTGCCATGTTGCTAAGGTTCGGGGTTCAGATTTCGTGACTTCCCCACAACCCATGACCATCTACAAGTAGGGTTGGGCGCTTCAATGTCCGAAATGGCCAATCATACCTGAAGAAGCCAGCGCCACACTGCCGGGGGGGGGGGGTAGGGTAGGCACTGGTGCCGGCACAGTGTGCTATACATAGCCAATCAAATTTGGATGCAAGTTTACACCTGAAGGCAGGTCATTGTAGGTACAAAGCTTTCTGCCCTCACTTTGAATGAGGGGGAAATGAAACCTCCTTTTTTCAGCAGTAGCTGAAATGGAAGGCTACCCTTCCCAAAAAGTAGTTTTTCCCCCCTGTATCAAAGACTAGCGATCCCCAACCTGTGGGCTGCAGACCACATGTGGTCCTTCGACTGATTGGAGGTGGGCCCCAAAGGACGCCTTCTCCCCCCACCCCCGGCCATTTACTTCATCCCCCCCGGCCCCTAACAACACACTTTGGGTGTCATTGTCTCCCATCACTCCCAGATGGGACTATCTCATTGCAGAGAAACAAGCTCAGGGTTCCCATTGATTTGTCATTGTCAAGAGTTAAAATTTCCATGAAAATAAAATGTTCCTTATGTTCATTGTTGTGGCGTGTCTGTATCTTATTTTGAAGGGATGTTTAAACATTACCATAGCGATCAGAGAGCGTTAGGGCAGTGGTTGAGAGTAGAGGAGTAAACTACCCCCCCCCCACCGGGCCTCAGTAAAATTGTCAAGCATTGAGTGGTCCCCGGTGATAAAAAGGTTGGGGACCATTGTCATAGACCACTTCGCCGGACTCCCATTACAGTTCAGCCCTCCGCACCAAGCCCTTCCAGTAGCTGACAAGGAACAATTCCTTCTGCACTCCTGAACAGCACACAGCAGAACCATCTAGAAGAGATGAATAAACATCTTTATTTTAAATCTCTGCAGTCTCTCTCTCTCAGGACACTTCAATCATCAACCAAGTTTTCCAATTTTCAGTTTAGCTACTTTGAAGGTTGGGAGGGGGGGGGGAAATTAAGTCAACCACAAAAGAGAAGGAGTGGAAACATCAACACATTGAAGAGATGAACACGGAGGAAAAGAAAGAGCGGGTGACCTTTGGTTGGGCTTCCGACGGTGCTGAGAAATGCTAAAGTAGCCTACTTTGAAGTGGGTTTCACTCGGAGGGATTTTCTAGCAACAAATCCAGGCACTTACCAAGGATTGCATATAATTTTCACTCTCTGCCAGTATAAAGCTCCAATTGTAATGAATTTTTCTTTGCTGTCTGCTTCCAATAGCTAATGCCCCTTGGTCATTAATAATGCTTCATTCTTTACCTGCACTGTTTGAACTACATTTGTCATCTACTTACTAGCTTTTAAAGTACCTTAACCTATCTAATTTCCTACACATTGCCTTTCATCTTCCTGCCATTTTCTCCATAAGTGATGCACCTTCAAGTCTGACATTTACTAAAGAATCACCCCTCCTTTTTGTGTGTGTTGGACTGAACTGTACGGCACACTAGTCATCATTTTCCAAAGTTGCACTTGCATTGTGTTAAATGGCTTATCTGAATCTTCACATTATGGAACTCGAGGTCAGTGATAGCTAGGGCATTAATTTTCTCTTGCTGACAAGCTTGGCACCAGTGATCTTTGCCAGATCTTAGGTAAAGCAATTCAGCGAAAAGACAACCAATCTATCAGGAAGGCTCTCTGGTTTCTAATGGATCTTTACTAGAAATCCTGCCATTGACTTGCGGGGAGGGAGTCCCGGGCTAATAATGGTCGCTCACACGTGTTTGGCATTAATAAGGCCACAACTTAATGGAACATGAAACCTTTAGGGTGTTGGCATGGAAGGCGGTGGGGAGCTGTTTTGCAGTCAGCCAACTGCTCTAACCCCCAGATAGAGGCTTGCAAATCCCATCTGTTCCCAGCCAGGAACTTGGACCCCGTAAGATGCTGTCATCCCTAACCAAGGGAAGTGTCCACCCGGGATGATGGAGGAGGTGCAAATCTCTACCAAATCCATCCAAGGCCACCCAGCCTTGTGAATCCTGTGCATCCACCAACCGGGTTTGGCACCCACTCACAGGCCTGTTGCCTCTTTAGAGAGGCCCCCTGTTGGGGAATTCACCACACAAGGCTGTCTCCCCACCAAACCGGCTCTACCCCCTGCCAATCTGCCACGAGAACGATATAAGCTTATATCGTTCCCACCATCACCGCTCCCCAATAAAACATTCGGCCAACGTGGCCCTAACTTGATGGAGCCAAATACCCAGGCCCCAACCGGTGAACCCCACCTGATCTAAAAAGGCCCTTCAAAGTCTTATTGAGCTCTGGATGCCGAATGGTCATCTCACCAGCAAGTTCCACCATTCTGTTGACCACCTTGTTGAATTTACACACCACCAAGTCCACTTTCTTTGGCTTCTTGGCAGACCTCTATGCCCACCACTCGATGATGTTGGAATAAATTAGCTCCCTCCCCAGCAACAAAAATGCAACAAAGAAAGGTCCTGTTAGTCGACTGAATGTTCTTGGTCACAGGTAGGTCATTGCCACCTAGGTGTACAATAACCACCGCTGGGAAGCCATCTCTCTCTGGCAATGATGTCCACGGGAGCCATCCACCACAGACCACAATATCCCAACCAGGAAACCCATTCGTGCTGCTGCAGGCACAGGCCTTTCCCCCAACTGGAGCTTCTGGCATATCAGCTGCCCCAAAACACATAACTGTGCCCAACAATCGCATTGACTTTTGCCCTCAAACAATTTAACAGTTAGTTCCTGACTTAGGCCAGACATATGTCTTGTAAGCCCTTGAACACCACCACCCAATCTGCATAATTCACTGCGGTGATGCCCCATCCCAAAATGCTTGAGTTGTAGCCGCAATCCTAAAGGAGTGTGTGCTATACCATTATGGCCACAAGCCCCTGCTCCTCAAGTAGCCCTTCAACACCACGGTAAACTGATACTGTGCAAAACATTTGCTTTCCTTATGAACGAACAACCAAGTGACCACCTTCTGAGGTAGGCCTCCATAGTGGTCACTGGATAGATGGCTGGTTCCCATGTCATTTCCAGTCGCACTAATTGCTCCCATCCCCCTTGATCCATTTTGGATCTCCTGGGCCAAACCTCCAAGTTGCTGCCCACTACAGCAATGTCCTCCTGCACCAATGGCTCCCGGCCTCAGTGTGTCATGGATTCCGCTAAGAATTCAGAACCCTGGAATGCCCCAGAGAAAGCCAGTGCAAAGGCTTATGAAGCCATGGTGGCTTCATACTCATCACAGCACACTTTAATGGTCCGCTGCAGTGTACACTGCAGCACCCCTTTCGTGATCGGCCACCTGGCACCCACCCACTGAGGGTGCAACCTCTTTGCCTCCTTGGGCAGGAGAAGCTAGCTACCACGTCTGATCTCGTCCATATCGGATTCCCTTCTTTGCAACACCCCTCCTACCTTCATGTGGGGATATAAGGGCTTAGAGATCTCCATTCCTACTCAGTGGACACAACACTAGGAAGTGAAAAAGATGCAGCTTTGTGCTGCATATCCTACCCCCTGTGATCAAAATGCCCTGGCCAGAGTGCGTAGAATGCTGAGAAGAGTTGTGCTCGATTGCTACCTCAATTGGTATCCTATAGAATCACAGAATCACAGAATGATAGAGTTGGAAGGGGCCATACAGGCCATCTAGTCCAACCCCCTGCTCTATGCAGGATCAGCCCAAAGCATCCTAAAGCATCCAAGAAAAGTGTGTATCCAACCTTTGCTTGAAGACTTCCAGTGAGGGGGAGCTCACCACCTCCTTAGGCAGCCTATTCCACTGCTGAACTACTATGACTGTGAAAATTATTTTCCTGATATCTAGCCTATATCGTTGTACTTGTAGTTTAAACCCATTACTGCTGATCCTTTCCTCTGCAGCCAACGGAAACAGCATCCTGCCCTTCTCCAACCTTTCAAATACTTAAAGAGGGCTATCATGTCTCCCTCTCAACCTCCTTTTCTCCTGGCTGAACATTCCCAACTCCCTCAACCTATCTTCATAGGGCTTGGTCCCTTGGCCCCAGATGATAGGGCTTGGTCCCTATGTTATGTTGCAGCTGTGTAGACATGGTGAGAAGCAACCAGGAGAGCCACTTTTGATTTATTTTCAGTATTGGAAGCATTTTCCACAGCATAACATTGCACATTGTTATACAAGGTGCGGAATGTGGGCTGAAGGGGCTTAGGATGCTGAGTAAACCCCACATCTTCTGCCATGTCCCAAATACTGTCACTTCTGGACCCAAACGAATGCTAGGTTTACACCGGGCCAGCATGGTCAGAACATTCTGCCAATGTGTTTCCAAATAAAACTGGCATAATTTTGGCAACTGATAACCATTCTTGCATCTGGGTGCAGAATGGGGTTCTAAACAGGAAGGTATGAAGCTGATATATAGGGAGTCAGACCATTTGTCTTGTCTATTAGTGGGCTTTAAATATGCAAATGAGCACAGCACCGACCACTTGAAAGTATGGTGAATAAACAAGGGAAAATAAAAGAATGGCAAAATATTAAAGAAGAAGGGGAAAATATACCATGGCTAATATATCATCAAATAACCTCAAAACTGAAATAACAAGTTACAAAAGAAGGTGGTAAGTTAAGAAAAAAAACTGCTTATGAAAAAGTGATAACAGGTTCATAAGGACAGCATCTGTTAGTATGATTGCGAAACAGAGCTAGTTAGAGATTGTATGATTAAATGGGCTCAGAACTTTAGACAGAATATAAATATGGATCCATGGGAAGCATTATGGGTTAATGAACTGAAATTTACTGAATGTCAAATCTTAAAAGAAAACTGACATAAAATGTTTTTATGAAGGTATGTCACTCTTAAAGACATAGCAAGAGCAACTAGGGGTTATAATGGGAAATGCTGGAAATTCCAGGATATAAATTTTATCATATGTGGTGGACTTGTCAAAAAGATCAGAAATATTGGATTATGATTCATAATAAGATGCAAAAGATATTGAAAATTTATTTTTTATTCGATCCAGACATATGTTATTAAACGTAGAACCAAATAACACTAGCATGTCTATGGTATATGATAGCAGCTGTAAAGATCCCATATGCATTGAGATGGAAGAAAGAAACTCCACCAGATCTTCTGAACTGGTTAAACAAGATAGCTGAATATGTGATAATGGCAAAATTTACATATCTGATACACATCAAACTGACATCAGACTTCAGAAGAAAAGTCCTACCTATACTGATAAAATGTGATGGAAAGAAATAACAGTTATGAAATATAAATTGAAATATTATGGGTTCTCCCCTTCCCCTTTTCTCTCTAAAAGCTGTTTTTAAGAAAAAAATATTTGGTGTTTTTTTCCCCTTTACTTTTGTTTTGTATTATAAAATAGTGGTTTAATTTCTTTAAGAAATAATAGGTCTTTAATATGCAATGTGTTACTTTACAATAAAATTTATTTATAAAAATAAAATTGTCTCGAGCACTGCGCCAAGCAGCTTTGCACCTGCACAGAAGGTGTGTGCAACAGGGTCAGGATTTGCCTTGCTAATAAGAACTCTTCTCTGTTAGTAAAGGTAAAGGTATCCCCTGTGCAAGCACCGAGTCATGTCTGACCCTTGGGGTGACGCCCTCTAGCGTTTTCATGGCAGACTCAATACGGGGTGGTTTGCCAGTGCCTTCCCCAGTCATTACCGTTTACCCCCCAGCAAGCTGGGTACTCATTTTACCGACCTCGGAAGGATGGAAGGCTGAGTCAACCTTGAGCCAGCTGCTGGGATCAAACTCCCAGCCTCATGGGCAAAGCTTTCAGACGGCTGCCTTACCACTCTGCGCCACAAGAGGCTCTTATTAGCCATATGTCTTCTCTGTTACCAGACAACAATAACAGAGTCACTGTGATGCTGTAGTTACAGGATTGTACTACCATCTGAGAGCCTCAGGTTTGAATCCCCACTCTGTGAAAGTTGGACCATAAGGAAGTCCAAGCGTCAAAGAATTGAGGCTTTTGAACTCTGGTGCTGGAGAAGACTCTTGTGAGTCCCTTGGACTGCAAGGGAACAAACCGGTCAGTCCTAGAGGAGATCAGCCCTGACTGCTCCTTAGAAGGCCAGATCCTGAAGATGAAACTCAAATACTTTGGCCACCTCATGAGAAGGAAGGACTCCCTGGAGAAGAGCCTAATGCTGGGAGCGATTGAGGGCAAAAGAAGAAGGGGATGACAGAGAATGAGGTAGCTGGATGGAGTCACTGAAGCAGTTGGTGCGAGCTTAAATGGCCTCCGGGAAATGGTAGAGGACAGGAGGGCCTGGAGGATCATTGTCCATGGGGTCACGATGGTTCGGACACAGCTTTGCAACTAACAACAGCAACAACCATAGAAACTTGTTTGGTGATCTTGAGTCAATCATCCAGTCTTAGCCTAACCTCTCTGACAGGGTTGTTCTGAAGATAAAGTGGAAAAGTGGAGAACAATGTAAACTGCCATGAATGTATTACATCTCTGCTTTTTTTTTTGCACCTGTGCTGTCAATGACATCTATTCAAGAAGTGAAGGCAAGAAATTGTCATTGGGTTACCAAAGCTGATGGGTAGACACTGAAGGTGCACAGAGACAACTCAGTAGCAATTCTCAGGTTAAAATTCTCCCATGCATTTTATTCTTTTTAACTGTGCAGCTGTGTCAAATGGGGGAGCAGCTGCCGAAAATCAGCTTAATTGTATGAGAAAGTTGCCTACTTCTGTAAATAGACGCAGCCAAATTTGTTCAGATTTGTGCATAACCTTGATAAATGATCAGTCCTCTGACCGTGTCCCATGAGCAGGATATGAGTCAAATCCTTGGGAGATCAAGAATACCTTTCTTTTTAAAAATAATAATGCACACAATAAGATGGGTGAATATCACCTTAGAACTGAAAGAAATGATTAACCATCAGATTATAAAGTTCTTGTTTAAAAAAAAACACTCCAAACTATGCAAATAAACCTACCATCAATTGGAGAATCTTCCTAATCAAATATTTACAGCTCTCGGTCTGCCGTGTCTGAAAAATTAAATTATTAAAAGCAAATATTGTACCAAACAGGTTCCAATCCATCTCAATAAAAGTAGCATTTTCTTATCTGTCTCATATTACTACTTTTTTTGGCCTGCCAACCTTCAAGATTGAAGGGAACACTCTCAGAATAAGAGCTTTTTCAATGCAATTTACTCAGTGAGTAATTTCTAATTGATTTAGACTGATGGGGCTGCAACCGTTTGATATATTGCCTAAACAAGAGACACTTTGGATCAAGTGCATTTATATGCTCGTCTTCTCCAGGGAAAAATGACTGCAATATTTCTTTTTGGCATTTGGAGCTCTAATAATGTACTTCTGTATCTACTTATGTGGATTCCTTTTAAAAAGTTGTAATAATTAACTGCTGTCAATCTCTAGACAACAGAAAGGGGAAAAGAAGCTATGACTGCTTCCTGACCATTTGCTCTGCATGTGTCAGTAAGCTTGTGATAAGAAATGCAAGGTAGCTCAGGCATCTAGGCTGTGACAACATTGTGTCATTTTGTGGGGATGGGAACCTTTGGATTCCAGCTAAGTCCATCTGGGGAGGCTCAGGGACATGGTGAGGGCATTGGCATTGCGGTACTTGGAGGAGGAGAAGGAGGAGGAGACTTGGTTTTTATACCCACTTTTATACCCACATTGGCCTTCCCTTCCTCTCCTCTCCCTACAATACACACCCTGTGAGGTAGGTGGGGCTGAGAGAGCTTCTGAAAGGACTATTCTGTCATGACAGCACTGTCAGGGCTGTGACTAGCCCCGGGCCAACCAGCTGATTGCATATGGGAGAGCAGGGAATCCCAGACGCCCCTGCTGCTTCACCATTACAAGCACACAAAATGCTGCCCGCCCACTCCCTCACTCCAGCAGATGCACCTCCCCACCAGCAGCTGCTGTGAGTGGGGGGAAGAGAGGGTGGTACCTGTGATGCCGCTATATGCTCTGCCCTTCCTCGGAATGTCCAGCCAGTGACCGCACCACTAACTGCTCTCTCTGTGCTCTCCTGGCTCTCTCTCCCAAAGCCCACACACTCTAGATGCACTGCAAGTCCACGGAGTGCACCCCCTGACTGCTTCGCCCCAGCCAGTGAAAGCAGGAGAGGGGGCACAGAGACATCCTGACTCTCTTGCGCTCCTACCTACAACCCCCTGTCCCCCACACATGCGTGCATACCATGCTAGCACCCTTTTTATCGCCGAAAACAGGCTTGCTATCTAGTATTAAATAAACACATGCAATCTCTTTGCCTGACCCATGAAAATATTAGCCAGATGTCTATCCTGCTCCTATTGTTTTTCAGTCCTGTTATTTTGTATTTTACTTGGTGTCCTGCTGGAACAGGATTAACGTTTGCTTATATATTCCTACTGTTATGATGTTCAGTTCTTAGTCTGAGGAAGAGTGCTTGCACTCGAAAGCTCAAACCTTGAATAAATCTTTGTTGGTCTTAAGGGGGCTCCTGGACTCTGATTTTATTGTGCTACTTCAGACCAACATGGCTACTCATTTGAATCTTGACTATTGATAGTTTGCTTCTCATAGACACATTATGCATGGCAACAGCCACAGCGGGCTGCTGCTGGGCATTGCTTCAGGACAATGCACAGGGCATTGCATCAGGCCAATGCCTCCTGCATATGCACAGGGAAGGGAATACCCTGGTGTATGCAGGCTGCCCTGGCCTAGCACATGCAAAATGCCAGGTCAGGAAGCCTGGTATGCTGCCTGGAGGTGGCAGCAGTGGGGGAAGTGGGGGCATGGGGGCCCCACCACATGATGGCAGGGAGAGGCATGCCGCTCTCAGACCAAGGTGGAAGTGGGGAGACAATCCGGACAGCTCCATGGCTCTGCGGATCTGATAGGGACGTGCGGTGTTCCTGCAGGGACACTGTAGGTCGGGGAAGGAGCCAGCCCAACCTAGTCCCTGCTGGTGCCCACGGCATCCCAAGGAACATGGAAGATTCCATGTTCTCTTACTGCGGGCCTTCCAGGGTGCTATGCTGGGCTAGGGCTGGGATGGTGGCAGCATCGTGCACAATCAGGGCTGCCTGCTGCTGCCAGCCTGGATTTCCTGTCCTGTGCATAATCGGTCATAAAGTTTTAGACTATATTTATTAGCCAGTATGAGGACCACCACTCCCCAAAGTGCAGCTGGGTGAACTTGGACTAGTCATAGTTCTCTCAGAGCTCTCTCTGCCTCACAGGGTGTCTGTTATGAGGAGAGGAAGGGGAAGCAGTCATAAGCTACTTTGAGGCACATGAAGCATCCTGGATGACCTTGGGCTAGTTGCAGTTCTCTCAGAGCTCACTCTGCCAGACCTACCTCACAGGGTGTCTGTTATGAGGAGAGGAAGGGGAAGCAGTCATAGGCTACTTCGAGGTACATGAAGCATCCTAGATGACCTTGGGCTAGTTGCAGTTCTCTCAGAGCTCACTCTGCCAGACCCACCTCACAGGGTGTCTGTTGTGGGGAGGGGAAGGGTAGGCAATCATAAGCTGCTTTGAGGTGGCTTAAGGTACAGAAAAGTGTGATATTAAAAAAAAAACAAGCTCTTTTAAAGAAAGGCTACTGGTATTTTCAGATTTTGCACTGGTGCCATGGAATCAAGAAATTTATATTGCCCCACCATTCTAAACAGCTCTCCTAGTAAAGCTTGCTCCTTACAGAGAAATATGAAAAAGAACGAACCTCCAGCCACCATTTCAAAATGTATTGCAGCATTGCTACCCAATTCAAAATTAACCCCAAATAGTCAGTGCGATATATAAAAAGCACCGTTGCCTAGTAACCTCATTAAACCACCTGCAGGTCGAAGGTTCAGATCTTGTTAATGTCACTGGAAATTAGATTAAAGAAATGACTTTAGGGGGTTGGTACGTTCTGTTGGTGACATTGCTGTTACCGTGAAGGTTCGTGTCATGGACTATTGTTAAACAGTTGTTTTTCAGAAGGAATATGCATCGATGTGCTGCAGTATGCTCAGGGTGTACATTGAACTTGAGGGGGAAGGCATGCGGACAATTGCTTTTGAAATCTTGTATGTGCCTATTGTATGTTAAAGGTCAAAGAAGCTTCATCTCACACCATTGACAGATTTCCTTATTAAACAAAAGAAAGGCTATGAATGAAGCACACAGAAAAAGTGGGGTAATGGTGATAAATGCTGGAAACAGCACAGTCCGTGTCTCTCTTCCTACAGGATGCAAGATTAAAACAAGAATACAATTTCTCGCCCTTTCTGACACCTAAAGGTCAAGTGTCCTTCAATGTTAATATCTTGGGGGTTGGGGGGGGGGAGAGGAATTAAAACAGAACTGCAAAGTCATCTTGATTCCTATCCCTTAATATGTGTTAATATGTGTTCGCTTGAGTCTCCGTTGGATGTCTTCTTCCAGAGTTTCTGCTAAACACCCTGAATAATTGTTCAGACCAATCCCATGTCTTGATACTCTGGTGGGCTGGCCTTTGTCCAGCACAGGGTGGCTAGGACATGCTGGGCAAGCAGCCAGAATGATTCTGATGATCCATGAGCTGCAGTGAGGATCACTCACACTGTTGGAGCAAGTTGGCAAGGTAGGTGAATGGTTCATTAATGCAGCACAGGAGATGCATACAGATGGTCCCAGTTCCAACCCCTGATCTCTCCAGTTAGGAAAGTCATGGAGTAGGTAATGCAAACAAGTCCAGTCAAAGATGGTTCCACAGGGCGGCCATATTGAGCTGCAGTAAGAACAGTTAGGTTCGAGTCCAGGAGCACCTTATAGACCAACAAGCTTTCCTGGGTAGAAGCTTTCAGGTTCTTTGACTCTTGAAAACCTATACTCCAAAAATCTTGTTGGTCTCCCAGATGCTACTGGATTTGAATCTGGTTGCCAAAAGATGGGCATTAATAGAGCATTGGTCTGACACAGGGGGGCAGTTTCAATATGTTCCAGCTGTTTCAGCACCTTGGACAGGTCTGACAGGGGCTCAAAGTAATTGTAGTCCATGGACGCCTGGAGAGCCACAGTTTGGACACCCCTAGCCTGATGGGTTAATTTTCTCTGTGCCTAGGATCACTGCCATCCTGATTTGGATGATTCAGGGCCAGGCTAGCACAGCCTCATCAGATCTCAGAAGCTAAGCAGCATCTGCCCTAGTTAGTAGGTGGATGGGAGACAACTAAGGAAGTCTAGATTTACTACACAGAAGCAGGCAACCCCCCCCCCCCTCTTTTTATGTCTACCTTGAAACTCTTAGGGGCCCACCATGAGTCAACCAGAACTTGAGAATGCTTTCCACCATCAGGACCATTTTCTCAAGCTCCATCTCTTACACACCAGCAAGGGGCAAACCTTTCTAACATTTTGTTAGGCATATTGCCTCCATTGCCAAGAAGAAAGATCTGAAGGTTCATGAGCCCTCAGCAATGAGGGTAGAGTTCCTTTCATGAATCCAGCATAGGAGGACTATATCAGGGGATCTTGACTTAGGAGTTCTTTCTCAAAGTTCTCTTGATTAAGCAGTTCATGCTTGAGGGCAAGGTCGCACCATTCAGAAGCTGGTTCTACTTTGCCCCAGGCTTTTCCACCATGTTTCTAAGGTTAAGGCATAGGCCGCAGTGACTGACTGGAAGATCCTTGTGGTAGGTTTTTAAAAGTTAACAGGCGAATGTTGTCATTGTTAGTAATTAGAACTGTTATATGGAAATGTTACCGGAATTGTTATCACCAGTTACTGAAACCACTGTTACTTTATGTGATTGAATTACACTGTACTTATCCCTATGTTTTACGTAAACTGCCCTGAGCCGCAAAGAAGGGCGATATATAAATCAAACAAACAAACAAATCTCATGTGATGGACCTGTTACAAGACTCTGCCGTTTCACACTGCTGATAAAGTGAACTGTCTATATGACAACACAAAACTCCCTACACATCCTTTTAATCTAATTTGTATTGAGGTACTGTATTGTATTACTTTTAAAAGGGTGGGCGTATGCCTTGGCCATGCATTTGGGGACGTATTATCATTAGAAAAGTACTACCGAAGTACGGCTTGCAATAGGCGTCACGCAGGGAGAAAACATTTAAAATGTTATTGAAATATGCATTAGGTGCCCAACAACACAATTGAAGTTCACAGCAATTTGTTGCCATTCATCAGAAAGACATGAAACAGAACACCTGCAAAATTGCAGAACAAAAAGTACGACATTCGTTGCTTTAGCTCCCTGTAAAGTGGCATGTCCAGCAGCTTTCGTGAAAGCAGTGAAACCAGTCTACCCACGGACATTCAGACTGAGGTGAGTCACTAGGTAGATGAGAAAACAGAACTGTGTAAATCAATCAAAAAGGAGGGGGGGGGAGCCAAAGGCTTGATGAGGACTGAGTGCAGTCCAGGAGGCACAGAATGTAGAAAATACCTGATGTCCATTGAAAAAGAACACAAAAGAGGGAAGAAATAGCATTCTGTAGCCATGGAGAGCTTATGGAATATTGAAAGGGGAGATCTAGGGAATCGTGAGAATTTCTACATGGTTCTCCTTCCCACAGTTCCCAGAAAAAGAAGAAGAAACTCCAGCTGGTCCAGAATGCAGCAGAATTAGGTCCTCACGAGGACCCAATGGAGAGCACATATTACTCATGCGCTCTCACAGCTGCACTGGTTCCAGATTGGAGACTGGATCAGGTTCCAAGTCTTGACTCCTACTTTTAAAGCTCTAAACCAGTGGTCTCCAACCTTTTTATCACCGGGGACTGGTCAACGCTTGACAATTTTACTGAGGCCCGGGGTGGGTAGTCTTTTGCTGAGGGCCGCCGGCGCCACCTGAGCCCCTGCTCCACTTACTTTCCTGCTGGTGCCCCTGACTTCCAGCCGCCTGCTGGGGGGCGCTGCCAGCAGCATCTGCACAGTGCCTTGCCGGGCGGTCCCCGGACTGGGGGTTGGGGACTACTGCTCTAAACTGTCTGGAATCCCAGAATCTATGGGCCCACATCTTCCCCTGTATCCCCCAAAGTGTGTTAAGCTCAAGCAGTCAAAATCTGCTCAGGGTCACCAGCTCCAAAGAAATAAAACTGGACTTGACCAGGCCCAGGACTGTTTTGGTCTTGGCCCCAGCCTGCTGGGACACTCTGCTTAAACAGAACAAGGTCCTTTGGGATCTTAAACAATTCCAGAGGACCTGCAAGATGGAGCTGTTCTGCCAGGCCTATGGCTGAGGCCTGGAAAGAACTTAATAGATGCCGGCTTGCCTGACAATCCATCTCCCAATAAAAATCCCTCCAAATTCTGTCAACCCTTAGAATGGCTCAAATTGTCAGGAATAATTGGTCATTTAATTGCAGGGGTAGTCAACCTGTGGTCCTCCAGATGTCCATGGACTACAATTCCCATGAGCAAACGTTGGCAGGGGCTCATGGGAATTATAGTTCATGCACATCTGGAGGACCTCAGGCTGTCTACCCTTGATTTAATGTCAAAAAGTGTTAATGTTTAAAATATTTTAATGCTTATATATGTGATTGTTTTTAAATTGTTGTTAGCTGCCTTGAGCCAATGAGGAAGGTACAGATAAAAACTGATGATGATGAAGAAGAAGAGATGGGTTTTGTACCCTACTTTTTACTACTCTAAGAAGTCTCAAAGTAGTTGGCAATTGCCTTCTTTGTGAGGTAGGTGGGGCTGAGAGAGTTCCAAGAGGGCTGTGACTGGTCCAAGTTCTCCCAGCAGGCTTCATGCGGACAAAGAATGGGAAATCAAATCCAGCTTTAAAGAGCCAGTATGGTGTAATAGCTAAAAGCATTGCCCACTAATCTGGAGAACTGGGATTGATTCCCCACTCCACCCCCACGTGGAACCTGCTGGGTGATCTTTAGCCAGTCACAATTCTCAGCCCCACCTACCTCATAGGGTGTCTGTTGTGGGGAGAGGAAGGGAAGGCGATTGTAAACTACTTTGAGACTTTGAGACTACTTTGAAAGTGGGGTATAAAAAGCTCTTCTACTTTAGATTAGAGTCTGCTAACCTTCACTACTCTTACCTACACTAAGCTGGCTCCCTCATAGAGTTTCAATTTTTCAAACCATGTGGTAGTTATCTCTATGAACTGCATCTGTGATGCCTTTTCATGGCTTGATCCTGCTGCACCTGTCACAGCAGTGCATCATCGCCCCAATGATGATGTAATACAGAGTCTTATTTAATTGCCTCGATACGAACTATACCTAGCTGTCTAGCTGAGCTTCCCAGGACAATTAATCTACTATTTGATATTTCAGAAAACGTATAAGCTATTTCTCCCAAGACCTGCACAAGGCAGCTGCCATTGAAAGGGAAGGGCCACTCCAGGTGTACAATAGGATTCAGAGTTAAGTACAATTAAGGCATAATAAATATACTCAACCGCAGTCCAACTGGTGATGCGATGTCTGGTGAGAATACTTGACTCATGTTGATTGATGTAAACATTAATTGCACTGCATGGTGAAAAGGCTTTCTTCGAAAACAAAAGCCTTACCCTGGAGCTTGGGAGGACTTATCCCATAATTCATTGCAAGCTTTGCAGAGGAAGTTACAGATCAAAACAGAGACATAGATGGAAAGATATTCATCATTTCAAATGGTTTGGACTCCTAAGCTTATGGCCAGCCATTAATGAATGTTTTGCTTCCAAGAAGCATATTACAAATGTTTGTCATGGTCTACAAAGATCATGGGGAACATCATGGAATCACTGGAGGGGATTTTGGCAAATGCACATGGCAAGAGAAATGTCCTCATGATGCCTGCATCATTTAACTAAGCCTTATCCCATAAGTCATTGCAAGCTATGCAAAGGAAGTTACTGAAGTTAGTACTTTGAAAAGCAAACCATAGATATAGATGGCAAGATAGCCCTTGTTATTTCAAATAGCTTGGAGTCAGAAGCTTAAGGCCAGCCATTAATGAATTTGGCAAAAGCACAGTTTGGTGTAGAGCCAGTTTGGTGTAGTGGTTAGGAGTGCGGACTTCTAATCTGGCATGCCGGGTTCGATTCTGCACTCCCCCACATGCAGCCAGCTGGGTGACCTTGGGCTCACCACAGCACTGATAAAACTGTTCTGACCGAGCAGTGATATCAGGGTTCTCTCAGCCTCACCTCTGTCACAGGTTGTGTGTTGTGGGGAGAGGAAAGGGAAGGCGACTGTAAGCCGCTTTGAGCCTCCTTCGGATAGGGGAAAGCGGCATATAAGAACCAACTCTTCTTCTTCTTCTTCTTCTTCTTCTTCTTCTTCTTCTTCTTCTTCTTCTTCTTCTTCTTCTTCTTCTTCTTCTTCTTCACATGGCAAGAGAAATGTAGTCATGATGCCTGCATCCTATTTAAGGCCATTTGGAGATAAATAGTCAGACCAATGTCAGGCAAAGCATCCTCCACTGCCCTGAATGGAGAAGTACCCAGAGAGAGAAATTAATGATTACTACATTGGGAGCAAATCCAGCACAGAGGAAGAGAGGAAAAAGAACAGTAGCTACCGCTGATAATGTCATGATAATACAAACAGAGGTTAACTGGTCCCCGGAAACAATGGTAATTAAATCTGAATGCATACTCCAATAGTGACACAGTCTGCCTGGGTGCAATTCATCAGTAGTCTATATAGACTACATGAATTGTTCCATGATCAATGCAAAAAAAAAAGAAAGAAAGAAAAAAAACATTACATCCTCTTAAATGAAAGGCTGAAAAGAACATATGCATAGTTTATTAGAGAAGGCCATGCGTCTATAGTTCAGAAACAGGTTCTAAGGATCCATTCATCTCTGTTAATGAGTATAACTAAACAGGAGCTTGTAAAGTCTGCTATAGTTTGAAATTGCCTTTAACTATCTTCCCTCCCAGCTCAGCCATTTTGAAAGCCATAGCTGATTACAGGATTAACAGAGTGATTGTTCCATCCACGGTGATCATGTAACTCATATTTTACTGGGTTTGCTATATGATATGTATCAGTGATTCAGGATAATTATAATAGAATCATAGAATCATAGAATCATAGAGTTGGAAGGGGCCATACAGGCCATCTAGTCCAACCCCTGCTCAACGCAGGATTACCCCTAAGCATCCTAAAGCATCCAAGAAAAGTGTGTATCCAACCTTTGCTTGAAGACTGCCAGTGAGGGGGAGCTCACCACCTCCTTAGGCAGCCTATTCCACTGCTGAACTACTCTGACTGTGAAAATCTTTTCCCTGATATCTAGCCTATATCGTTGTACTTGAAGTTTAAACCCATTACTGCGTGTCCTCTCCTCTGCAGCCAGCAGAAACAGCATCCTGCCCTCCTCCAAGTGACAACCTTTCAAATACTTAAAGAGGGCTATCATGTCCCCTCTCAACCTCCTTTTCTCCAGGCTGTGTCACATAATACTTCTGGCTTGGTTTTGTTTATTTGTTTTAATTCTGGCACTTGACAAATTGTCAGGGCCAAATTGTTGACTTAGTGGTTTTATAGCTGGAAGGGCTACTGTGAAGTGATTCAGAGATGGGGAGACAAAGCAGACAACCTTAGCTCTGGCATTCTCACTTGAACTCAAGACTAGCCCACAACAGGTTGGACCCAATGATCATCTAGTCCAGCAGGCTGTTTCCAGTTTAGTCAACCAGATGCACCTAGCACTCCTGTTTAATCCGTCAAAGATGAAGTGTTAAGTGTTGTGGTGGTAAATTCCACAAATTAGTTACACGCTATGTATGTTGTTATCATGACCCAGCAAAAAAAAAAGAAAGAAAAAGAATTCCTCTCATGGCCAATTTGAGAAGAACCTCCCTGAAACCTACTCAGCCCCAATACAACCAGCTACATCCATATTGTTGAGGAGAGAGGCTGGGTGTATAGAAAGATCCACAGCAAAAGCCCAGCTTCAGAGACCAGAAGGCCTTCAAGACCTCTCTCCTCCAATCTTTCAATTACTTAGGCATGGATTTCTGGTCCTGTTCCTTTGCATTCCTTTGAGCAAAAGCATTCATTTGAGAAGCAACCCAGCCTTTCCTTAAAAGTGGAGAAATTTCACATCTCCCTTGGTAAACTGTAGACAGTTTTGATCAGTTAAATGTAAAGGTAAAGGTATCCCCTGTGCAAGCACTGGGTCATGTCTGACCCTTGGGGTGACGCCCTCTAGCGTTTTCATGGCAGACTCAATACGCGGTGGTTTGCCAGTGCCTTCCCCAGTCATCACCGTTTAGCCCCCAGCAAGCTGGGGACTCATTTTACCAACCTCGGAAGGATGGAAGGCTGAGTCAACCTTGAGCCGGCTGCTGGGATTGAACTCCCAGCCTCATGGGCAAAGCTTTCAGACAGCTGCCTTACCACTCTGCGCCACAAGAGGCTCTTGATCAGTTAGTGTCCTCTATTACTATGTTTTTATTTATTTGTAAGGAGAAATTGGGGCGGGCTAGCTTTGAAGCAAAGCCTTGTGTTTTAATTGTATTTTTTCTCTCTCAAGTGTGGAAAAAGATGAACTTTCTCCAAAGAGGAAGAGGCAGGGGCTCGAAAAAGAAAACATTTTGTAGAGTTGTCAGCAAAATCCACAAAGAAACCCGGTGCAGCTCGAAATCCCAAGGACTTCCCTGCTGGCAATGAAAACAATACGTGAAAAATAGACGCCTTCAATATTTTATATGCAAAGTCCAAACTCTCCAGACTTTTTCAAGAGTTCCAGCGTTATCCTTACCTTGAATGCTTTATTTATGCGGTTTTTAAAAAAACATTAGAAACGTAAGAAAAGACTAACAACAAAACGTCGCAAAGGGAGAAGGAATTGAAACGTCATCTGATTGACTCTGGACCTCTCCTCTCTTTGATAGAATTTCAAGACCGATGCAGGACCAGAGGTCATAGCCCCACTGTGCTTAAGGGGGGTGATGCTGAACCCAGATTTTAAGCAGGTGTCTTGCATTTGGGGGGGGTCTCCTTTGTTTTCATGATTCCTGCTTTACGAGTTCCCCGTGGAGAACCCGGCACCTCTGTAAGCCACTTGGAAGTAATTATGCTGACACTCAGGGCACATGCATGATGAACTACTCGATTTGTTGCTAAGAAATCCTGAAGTCATCTAATAAAAAAAACCCCAGGCCTTCACCCACTTTAGCAGTTACATGCCACAATAATATGGTAGAACCTACTAAATTTTGCAGCTCTCTGTTTTCGGATAAGAAAGCCCAACTCCATCCGAACCTGTGAGTCTCAGCAGTACTATTTCCATTGAGTGGTATCTTTCCCATTAAATCTGGGCACCAAAACATTATTTGGAAATGCAGAATGGAAAAGTGTAACCCATCTTGCTAGAGCTCAAAAGCAGGGTTGGGGACCTGGATGGGACACCACCAAGGAAGACCTTGCACAGGAATCTAGTGGCCACCAAGCTCTGCTTAATCACTTGCCTTGAAAACACTATGGAGTCTCCGTAAGTCAACTGTGACTCAACGGCACTTTTCACCTGGGCATAGCCATTGTTCTGGTGTCTGTTGTGTAAAACTGGCCCCTTGGCAGCCCAACAATGAGGAAAGGGATGCAAATAGATCACGAACACCACCACCAACAAAGGAAATATGCTGTAACTCAGTGGATTCAGCATCTGCTTAGCATGTAAGAGGCCTCTCTTTCAATTGCTGGCAGGTCTACTCTAAAAAAGGCTGAAAAAAGGGAAACAAAAACCCAGCCTGAGAGAACAAGTCAGGAACCTGATGGTTGAGCAATATATAGATATATAAAGAAAGATTATACCTATGTGTGTGTGTATCTTTATATATCTTAAATATATATATAAAGATAAGATACAAATATTTACTATTGAGTACATATTAAGCAGATTTAAAACATACTAATCACAGTCTGTGAAATATTGCGCATACAGTCACAATGGTTCAATCCTGAGTCTGCATCCTCATGTGTACCTTGGCCCTGGACTGAGTAATGGCTTATGACCACTGATTTTTGATTGTGAGTTCCACATCAGAAAGGTAAGCATGTGTAGGTAAATAAAAAGATTCCACAGTAAAATATTGTTCCAAGTTGGATTGCAGTGAAGTTAACATTTCTTCATTGACCTTTGAACATTTTGATCTAAATAAGTAGGCTCCATGTGCCAAAAGGTTGGGGACCCCTCCTCTATACATATCAGTTCTGCAGGGCCTGCAAAAGGGAGCTCTTCCAGCAGGCATTTGTTTGAAACCAGCAACATCCACAGGGCCCCTGCTCCATCCCTCCCTCCCAGAAACCCATTCATGCGTTCTGCCCTGGACCTGTTTGCACCAGTTCTCCTGTTCAAGTTATTAATGTTATTAATGTTAATATTATTGTTGCTGTTATAAAACTAAGTTCCATGTACTGTTTCCTATGCTCCTTGTAAACCACCCTGAGCCTCAGGGAAAGGTGGTATATAAATATAATAAATAAATAAATATATACACGATGATGATGTTATCCGTTCAGTTGTGTCCGACCCTCGGTGTTTCTATAGGAAAGTCTTTGCCATGTGCCCCTGTCTCTGACTGCTTCTTTTAGTTGATTCATGGTCATCCCTGTATCGGTTTGGATCGTGTCGAGCCAGTGGATCCTTTGGCGACCACGTTTCCTTTTTGCTGCTGACCATGCCGAGCATTAATGATTTTTCTAATGAGTCTGATCGTATGATGTGTACATACACACAAATACATACATACATATATACACAGATACATATATAGCTCGAACTTTGGGTTCTTGAGAGGTGCCATATGAGATGTATGAGATGTGAAAGATCGATGACTCTGGAGAACTGCTCCTGGTCTAAGTAGACGATGCTGACGTTGATATCCCAATATGAGACAACTTTTACACACTCATAGTGACAACCTATGAAAATGGGGGGGGGGGTGACAATTGTTAGTGGTGCAGACGACAAGGCACCATACCTCACCAAGATTTACAAGTACAACGATATAGGCTAGATATCAGGAAAAAAAATTTCACAGTCAGAGTAGTTCAGCAGTGGAATAGGCAGCCTAAGGAGGTGGTGAGCTCCCCCTCACTGGCAGTCTTCAAGCAAAGGTTGGATGCACACTTTTCTTGGATGCTACAGGGGTAGTCAAACTGCGGCCCTCCAGATGTCCATGGACTACAATTCCCAGGAGCCCCCTGCCAGCAAACGCTGGCAGGGGGCTCCTGGGAATTGTAGTCCATGGACATCTGGAGGGCCGCAGTTTGACTACCCCTGCTTTAGGATGCTTAGGGCTGATCCTGCGTTGAGCAGGGGGTTGGACTAGATGGCCTGTATGGCCCCTTCCAACTCTATGCTTCTATGATTTTATGATTCTATGATTTGCAATTGCTTCTTGCCTTGTCTTGCCCTGCCAGGCTCTTCTTTTCATGAACTGTGCAGGGATTAAAGGGAGCAGTAGCTTTGGAGGGAAATGTGCTCAGACAGCAGGCTACTGCCCAATAACTCAGATGCTGCTGGAGAAGTTTGCAACTGTCAAGCTACTCATAAAAAAAACCATTTCCTAGCAGGGGAAAAATGCTCAGTGACTCCAAGGAATACGGGAGATGAGCTGTATGGATATTTGGTGACTTGCTCCGAAATTTTTTAAAAAATATCACAGCCTGGTAATGCTCCTGCCAGCCAGCCAAGCTCACTTGAATTCAGGCTGCAGACCTCAGAGCTTTCCCTCTGCTATGAGAGGAGCTTAAGCAAACATTGAGAACCAAGAGCTGCAGCTCTAATCCGCTCCTTAATCAGCCTCTGCCAACCCCCCCCCCCTCTCCATAGCACCTGTTTTGCTCTCTAAACAAAGTCTCCAGTACCCATTTGCCCATGACTGCTCAGCAAAGATCAAATGTGTCATGTTGGAAATGAGGCCCAGGCAAAGGAGTTCAAACAACAAGCTGTTTATCCAGCATAGCAACATGTTTTATTCACTGAAACACCGAAGGACATCCTGACCCTTTCGTTCAAATCCCTGGCATTTTGATGACGCAGTCCTGAAAGGCAGTGAGTGTTTTGGACAAGCAAGTTGATTCCATTGGCTGATCATGATATATGCAAATCTGGAGGGAGCAGTGTGCACCCCACACACACACACACACACACATACTTCGGCCACTTCAGTAGTGTCAGTATTGGTGTCAGCCCTCCAATCATGCCTGGATCCAGATCCAGACAAAAATAATCTTCCTTCCACCTAATTATCATGGCAGAGGTCATTAGCGGGAGTCACCAGACGCTCCTCCACCATGCCTACATGGAAAAAGCCCCATCCCATCTTGGCCCAGGACTAACGGGGCTTCCTCCCATATACTAGCTCAAAAGGCAAGACACTTGGGGGTGAACTTGATGGGATCCACGTACAAGTCCCAGGTGCTGGGCTGTTCATGTGCCAGTGTCTTTATCATGGTCTTTACAGTCTGGTTCATCTATTCCACCAGGCTGTCCATTGGGGAGGGGATGGGTGTAAGGATCTGTTCAATATGCAGTGTCAAACACACCTGTCCCATTGCGATGGATGTGTACGGCATTCCCCAGTCTGTCAGTATCTCCCTTGGGAACCGCACGTGGGCAAGAGTTAATCAGGGCTCAGGTGATGCTTGAACTCGTCATGTTCCCCAAAGTGATGGCTTTCAGATATCAAGTGGCATAGTCCATCAACACCAGTAAATGCCGAGCCCTTTGTGGGAGGTGGGGCAATGGTCCCACAAAGTCCATGGCTATACACTCCAAGGCCCCTAAATCAGTGGCCAGGAGTGACAGGGAAGCTTGGGGAGGCCTGCTGTATGCGTTACTCTAGAAGAACTCTCAAGTCCTCCAGAACTGCATTACATTCTGATTCACCAATGCCCAGAAAAACTGAGCCAGGATGCACTCTTACCCCACTGGTGCCATGCCTACGAATGGGCATTGACACAATGCTCTTGAGGGATTAGCAACTGCCTATTCTCCCCCAACTGACCCAGGGTGATCCTGTACCATACATCCCCTGGTGCACTCAATGTGCGGCAGTTGCTGGGCCAATCGCACATCAACCTCTGCCCTGTCTCTTATTGTTATCTTCCCTTTCGGCCCATCCAGGGATGCATCATTCCATTGTTCTGCCTGGAAGTGGGATCAGCTATTACCCAGTTTGGTTGATGGGGCCTGGGGTGTATCATCCTTGGGATCCATTTCCTAGGGTGGTGTGGCTTACCCCACTTACCACATGTAAAGCACAGAACTCACTCTGTCATATTTTGTCCATTAACTGGATGCCCCTCAGTTGGGGCAGTGGCTACTTGCCATGGCACCCAGGTGCCCATCTCTCTCTCTCTCTCTCTCTCTCTCTCTCTCTCTCTCTCTCTCTCTCTCTCTCTCTCCTGCTGCTGCTGCTGCTGCTGCTGCTGATTCTCTGTGTAGTCATCCTCCCTCCACCCCTTCCCTCTTTGCATCTGATCCCCACTTGTGCTTCTGGCATTCCTTTTATCTCCCGTTCCCTTCTGCTCCCTTCTCCTTCCCCTTTGTGCCCTCCCTTGAGTTTACAAAGTGCACTCTGCATACCCCACCCAGTTTTCCCCAGCTCGGCATTCTGGTCCCCTGACTGGCCCCCTGGCTGTGGCCTGGTTCTGAGTGGCTGGGCCAGCCAGCAGGCTACTCTCTGCCATTCCTTCCAAGGCTTGAGCCAGGGGGTAAGGGTGGCACCAGATGCAGCTGGGCTCACTGTTCCATCATCCCAGCAGCTTGGGAAAAGTTGGCTCTGTGATACAGCCCACCAGATGATAAGATCTCTCTCCTCCAGGGCAACAGGTGTTCTCTCTTGGGTCAGGACTCTCCCTGTCCCTCCCTCGGCTTTGGCATTCCTTCATCGGCTGGCAGGCCTGGACAAGCCTTTTGCTGCTGCTCCATAGCCTGATGGGGTGTTGACAGAGAGGCAGCGACCTAATGAATGTCCCATAGGTGGTCTCAGTTGGCTTGAGGGTGGGTGCCTCCTGGGTTGTACAGGAGACCTCCAGGCTGGATAGGAGCAGGCCTAGACAGCCTGCCTCTGTGGAGTCACCCTGGCATTCCTTGGTGACTAACCAGGGATGGAGCTGCTCAGCTTCCAAGATCTGATGGGACTAGGCTGTCCTGGGCCATCCTGGTCCTGGGCCATCCTGGCTCTAAATGTACAGAGAAGAATATGACCAATGAAGATGGAAAGCATTTGTTTCTTTACTATTCCTATGAAAATACTGGAAGCCTTGCTCACAAAAATGAACCCCCTGATAACACAGTAACCATAGGGAGAAAAATAAAGAGATGCAGGCAGTAAATGGACCAGAAATGTGTAATCATTGGAAAAGGGAACAGCGATGCCCCACGGAACTCCACTCAGGTGGCTTGTTGTGTGCTGAAGGTTTGTTTGGCTCACCTGACTGGCTGCTTAATTGAGACCTGAAAAGTTCCACTTTGCTCTTGATTGCTTAAGTTATGTTTGTTGTTGCCTGGGACTCCCACAACTCTCTTCTCAAAGTCGATGCTTTTGAAAGCGAGTGTATTCCAGCCCGCCCTTTTTGGTTTCTCAGATCAACCTCTCTGTGGCTGTTCCTCCTGCCAGCAGGTATCCAAAATACAGTGAAGTCTAGGCACTTCAGCATCCCTGAGGTCCATGCCCCACTCTTTTCCTTTCCTTTTTAGTGTCTCTTATAAAACAAATAATCCATGAGCCTCTTGTGGCGCAGAGTGGTAAGCGGCAGAAATGCTGTCTGAAAGCTCTGCCCATGAGGCTGGGAGTTCGATCCCAGCAGCCGGCTCAAGGTTGACTCAGCCTTCCATCCTTCCGAGGTGGGTAAAATGAGTACCCAGCTTGCTGGGGGGTAAACAGTAATGACTGGGGAAGGCACTGGCAAACCACCCCGTATTGAGTCTGCCATGAAAATGCTAGAGGGCGTCACCCCAAGGGTCAGACATGACCCGGTGCTTGCACAGGGGATACCTTTACCTTTACCTTTTATAAAACAAATAAAGTACTAAAATGAAACTCGCATTATAACATTAAATTATAATCCATTTCTATGATCACTTAATTTCAAAAATAGTTTATACTTCTAAAGTTAGAAAGAAAATGCCCATTCCCTTTTATTATCTAATATAATATTTGGAAAAAAGAAGTAAAAAGAGAAAGTAAAAAAAGAAATGGCAGGCAGATCTTTAAATTCTCATCGAAACTTGGCTTAGGATATATCTTTTTTCTGTCCAAAACTTGTCTGGTTTGCCTGCATGAGGAAGCACGGTCAGCGTATCGTGACCAGTGACGGGTGGACTCCCCTTGGCTCCCCTCAGCACCAGCTCCCCTCTTGCAAGTCTTCTTGAAAACTCCAAAGAAAAAAAGGCTCATCTGTTTCCAAAAGTTATTTTCCATCTCACAGTGTTGCCATCTGCGTGTTGATGGTGTCATGCTTGGGTGATTTACTGTATTGCCTTTACGCGCCTTGAGTACAGCAGAAATGTCAGGCAATGTGTCTGTGCGATAAATGCCCATAAACATTATTGCCATCTGAATCAGGATTTGCACAAGTCTGCTGCAGGGTTGCAAGCTCCAGGTTGGGATGTACCTGGAGATTTGGGGGATGGAGTGTGCAGAGAGTGGGGTTTTGGGAGGGGGTTATAGAATCATAGAATCATAGAGTTGGAAAGGGCCATACAGGCCATCTAGTCCAACCCCCTGCTCAATGCAGGATCAGCCCAAAGCATCCTAAAGCATCCAAGAAAAGTGTGTATCCAACCTTTGCTTGAAGACTGCCAGTGAGGGGGAGCTCACCACCTCCTTAGGCAGCCTATTCCACTGCTGAACTACTCTGACTGTGAAAAATGTTTTCCTGATACCTAGCCTATATCGTTGTACTTGCAGCCAACTGAAACAGCATCCTGCCCTCCTCCAAGTGACAACCTTTCAAATACTTAAAGAGGGCTATCATGTCCCCTCTCAACCTCCTTTTCTCCAGGCTGAACATTCCCAAGTCCCTCAACCTATCTTCATAGGGCTTGGTCCCTTGGCCCCAGATCATCTTCGTCGCTCTCCTCTGTACCCTTTCAATTTTATCAACGTCCTTCTTGAAGTGAGGCCTCCAGAACTGCACACAGTACTCCAAGTGTGGTCTGACCAGTGCCGTATACAATGGGACTATGACATCTTGTGATTTTGATGTGATGCCTCTGTTGATACAGCCCAAATTGGCATTTGCCTTTTTTACCGGGGTTAATGCCATAGGGCAAGGGTAGTCAACCTGTGGTCCTCCAGATGTTCATAAACTACAATTCCCATGAGCCCCTGCCAGTATTTGCTGGCAGGGGCTCATGGGAATTGTAGTCCATGAACATCTGGAGGACCACAGGTTGACTACCCCTGCCATAGAGTCTACCATCCAAAGCAGCCGTTGTCGCCAGTGAACCGATCTCTCTTATTTATTTGTTTAGATGTTTATACCACTTTTCCATTCAACAAATCATTGGACCCTTCATTACAAGAAAAATAAAAAGAAAGGGGTGCTTTCTCTCCCCCCCCCCCACCCCGGAATCTGCTTTGTCCTTCAGTAAGCGAGGAAGAAAACATTGAAGGCCTAGATTGCTAGGTTGGAAGCAGATACACAGTGCCCTTTTTAAATGCAGCCAACCTTTCTGTTTCCTTACCAAAGCTTCCTTTTCAATCCCTGTGGGTGGTGAAGAAGAGAACAAGGTGGCAAATGTATTGTGAGCTGGAAGTGTGGCCATTTTACCCACCCTCTCAAGATAATCACTGTTGGAATGGCTTGTAAACGGTATAGCCTTAAGCAGCAGGGCAGCCATGTAGGCCTCTGCTCTGTTGAGAATGCTGTCATTTTACAGAACGAGATTGGATCTTGTCAATAAAGGTGGGAGGGTGGGAATTTTAACTACTCAGTCATCAAGAACCAGATGGTGGGAGAGTGTCTGTTGCTCCCCGACACTGGCAGTCTTGCGCTTAGAGCAGCGAGACAGTCCAACTTGGTTCAAAGTTGCAGGGCTGCTCCTCACACGGTCACAGGGAAGGCCGCTGTTGCATTTGTTTCTGTCTGTAAGATCAACATGAAGACCCAGTTTGGTCTGTGATGAGGCTTAGCCATGCAGCCACACCCTAAATCAGTGAACAGATCTTTCCGCCCTCCCTAAATCAATCCCTCCTCAGTCTTGAAATCAGTTTAGAAGGAACAATAAGAATAAAGAGTGGCCGCCAGTTTGGTGTAGTGGTTAGGAGTGCGGACTTCTAATCTGGCATGCCAGGTTCGATTTTGCGCTCCCCCACATGCAGCCAGCTGGGTGACCTTGGGCTCGAAACAGCACTGATAGAACTGTTCTGACCGAGCAGTGGTATCAGGGCTCTCTCAGCCTCACCCACCTCACAGGGTGTCTGTTGTGGGGAGAGGAAAGGGAAGGCGACTGTAAGTCGCTTTGAGCCTCCTTCGGGTAGGGAAAAGCGGCATATAAGAACCAACTCTTCTTCTTCTTCTTCTTCTTCTTCTTCTTCTTCTTCTTCTTCTTCTTCTTCTTCTTCTTCTTCTTCTTCTTCTTCTTCTTCTTCTTCTTCTTCTTCTTCATTTATAAGGAGCTGATTCAGGCAGGAGAAAGGGTTCACACAGGAAAAAGCCATTGATCTAAAAAGGCGTGAAGAGTTGAAGACATCTGGTCTCCAACTGGTCTCCTTGCTGTTGTTCCTGGTAGAAGATTTCCAGCCTCCCCTAAACAACCCAAGGACTCAGGGAGATAAGAGAGAGTTCTCACAGCTGGGGAGGGAAAAGCCCCTTGAAGCAATAAAGCTGGCCAGGGAGGCAAGAGAACTTCAGAGAAATGCCTCAAATTTTGCCTGGAAAGGGGGGAGGTTGGGACTCAAGACCCTAATTCAACTCTCCTGGCTCTGGCAGGAGAGCGAATATAACAGCCTGGAGTCTGGAGTAGGAAGAGTCCTCAACAGGTCATCTTCAAAAGCATTCGCTTTATCCAGGGGAACTGATCTTGGTCATCTGTAGACCAATTGTCATAGCAGGAGATCTCCAGATGCCACCTGGATTTTGGCAGTCCTAGCACGGATCAGCAGGGCAGTTCTTCTGCACAAATTACTCTCAGCATCTTCTCCCCAGGCTCTCACTAGCCTGCCCTTTCTCCCCCCCCCCCCCCTCCATACTATCCAAGCTGTAAAGGGCAGCCAGTGCCGCCCAACCCCTTGCACCTTTTCTTTTAAAGCAGGGTCTCCATGCAAATGACAGATTTCACTCTAAAGGTCAGCACTGTAATGTCAATAGCATTTGGTGTCCAACATGAGCCAAGAGCAAAATATGAACTGTCGAATATCGATCTGCACATGTAGTTCAACCAATCCCATTTGTTAGGGTTGGGAAATGCAGGGAGATTTTAGAAATGAAGTTTGAGGAGGTTTGGGGGATCTGGCGCAGAGTGGTAAGGCAGCAGCCATGCAATCTGAAGCTCTGCCCATGAGGCTGGGAGTTCAATCCCAGCAGCCGGCTCAAGGTTGATTCAGCCTTCCATCCTTCCGAGGTCGGTAAAATGAGTACCCAGCTTGCTGGGGGGTAAATGGTAATGACTGGGGAAGGCACTGGCAAACCACCCCGTATTGAGTCTGCCATGAAAACACTGGAGGGCATCACCCCAAGGATCAGACATGACCTGGTGCTTGCACAGGGGATACCTTTACCTTTACCTTTTAATGGGATCTAATGCCATAGAGTCCAACCTCCAAAGCAGCTATTTCCCAAGGGAAACTAATTGTCGGGCTATAATTTGTAATAGTAGGAGATCTCCAGCTTCCACCTGGAAATTGGCAGCCCTCCCATTTGGGCAGCCCCTATTTCCTGGTACCTGCCAATGCTTCCTTTCCCCCCTGTCCCTGGCAGTAAATACTGCTGAATGTGTTGGAGCTGCAACTGCTGTGAGATTAAACATTCCATTAAACATGCTTGTTTTTTGATAAAAGGTAATGGTGGCAACATTTTGAGTAAAATCGATGCTTCAAAAGCCAGCACCGGACAGCCTGTTACGCTTTGGAACAGATTCTACAGCACATCATGAAGAAGGAGCACGAGGCAGCAATCAAGAATATGAAAATAGCTTTCTTCATTTTATTGTCATCTTTTCTCCGCAGACCTCAGGAAAGCATATTTAGTTTCCCTCTTTCCTGCTTATCAACCCTGTGAAGTAAGGTAAGCAGAGGGACACTGTGTGGCCCAAGGTCACCCTATAAGTTTTATGACAGAGTTGGGTTTAAATACATGATGGTGCCCTTTGCTGAGTCAAATTATTTGGCCTATTAAGGTCAGTATCGTCTGTTCTGATTGGCTGTGGTTCGGCATGTTCTCAGGTGGAGATCTGTCCTGCAACCTCAACCTGATCTTTTTAACTGGAGATGTCAGGACTAAACCCAGGATCTCCTACATGCAACTCAGATCCTCTGCCACTGAGCCACATCTTGAAGTCTCCTCTGTCCTAGTTATAGGATTGGAAGGGGCCATACAGGCCATATAGTCCAACACCCTGCTCAATCAGTCTAAACAATCCATGAAATGGATCTATCCAGCCACTGCTTGAAGACCACCAGTGATAGGGAGCACACCACCCCTTAGACAGTGTGTTCAACTGCTGAACTACGCTAACTGTGATTTCCCTCCCCTGATAGTTAGCCAGTATCATTCTACATCTAGTTTAAACCCATTACTGTAGGTCCTAGCCTTTGCTGCCAACAGGAACTTTTCTCTGCTCTCTTCTAAGTGACAACTCTTCAAATTTTATTACCTACCCTTTCTCTTTTTATGACAAAGGCTGAGCAGCAGAATAGGTATAAGTATAACAAAATTAAAATGCAAATATTTATTACAATACATGTGAACATATAAACTTAAAAACACCAACATATGTCACATTCTATGGCACAAATCCAAAATATTTTGACACATGGATAAATGACCAAATAACCAAATAACATTCCTTGAGGAACACAAGAAAAAGAATACACTCAAGCACAGCGAGGGCTTCTACAGGTATGGCATTTTGAAGAATAAATATTTTAATTGAAAGGCACCAAGAGATAAATTTGGATAATTTTCATTGGTGTGGAAGCCTCTCCTTTCAGATTATTTACCACCTTATAGTCCCCATTACATCACATGAGTGCATTTAAATATTAGACCACTGAAGGAGACCCCAAGAGGGATTGAAATGTATTTGGTGCAAAAACACTGATAAAGCTGTTCTGCTCCAGCAAGAATATCAGGGTTCTCTCAGCCTCACCCACCTCACAGGGTGTCTGTGGGGAGAGTTAAGGAAAGTGATTGGAAGCCACTTTGAGACTCCTGGTAGAGCTGTTCTGACCACGCAGTGATATCAGGGCTCTCTCAGCCTCACCTCCCTCACAGGGTGTCTGTTGTGGAGAGAGGAAGGAAAGTCAATTGTAAGCCGCTTTGAGACTCCTCCTGGATCCACATTGGTGACCCCTCCCCTATTACTCCACTCAAAATAAACTTCCAATAAGGATGCCTCTGTTTTCATACATGAAAAGATGGCAGGTACACTCATATGATCTCCCGGCACTGCATAGCTTGCATCTCCCTCTCCCCCCTTTCATCCATCATCCACATACAGCTGTAGTGACTCAACATAGTCCTCCTGATCCCTGGTGACACAAAATGGCAGCCATTCTTAAGGCAAGGGAAAAAGACAGCTCATTGCCGGAGCCTCTGCAGCTACACTGTTGTTTTGTTTGAAATGAAAGTTTCGTGTTGTCAGCTCAGCTGTATAGGGAGGGGATCAAAAGACCAATGGGGAGGCACCATTCCCTTCCTGCATTCTAATGCCTGGCTGGTGTGTCAGTTACCAATGCTCTTTGTAGAGAGAAACAGAGAGAGAAAACTGGCACATATGCAATAGCTGAGCAATTTGATTCTGTTTGTTTGTAAGGTTTCTTATCTTCCATGGGTATTGTTGCATGCTCTCTGCCTGCCGGAGAGGGCAGTGGGGAGGTCTTGGATAATCCCAAGGACTAGAAGCCAAGTGTTCACTATTTTCAAGATTAAATCAAGATATGACACTATACAAACACCTTTCTGGTCCCTTGGCTCCTTCCCTGCCCCCCCCCTACAAATTCTGTTTTGGCTTTTAAAGCAGTAGGATTTGGTACCTAGGCAGCATGCAGCATTCTGAGAATCTCACTTTCATTTGGTAAGGTATGTTTCTAGTTCTTAGGTTTGCAAAGGGCAGCTTGGGAGTGTGTGGCAACGGATCCTGTCTCAGAAGTCAGAGTTGGAGATTCGGATCTTTGTGGTCTCTTTCCTCCCTTCATGTAAGGAAAACAGAAATAGAATAAGGCAAAATAAACACAGAGACGCTTGTATTGTTTAATTTCTTAGGCCACAGAATCCAACTTTTCATTGGGTTTTGGGTTAGATTTAAGGAGAGAGAAATTTAAAGAGAGATATAGGGGTGCCAATTTCAGGAACACAAATACCTATAGATTTTGGGATGGAGCCTGGGAGGGTGGGTTTTAGGGAAGGGAAACATATCAGTAATGTATAATGCTATACAGTACACCTTCCAAAGTAAGGTTACCAGATCTCTAGCTCCTACTTAAAGGCTGGCAACCCTCGATATTAGCACCAAATCTTAAGATAAGCACAATGTTCATTTAAAAAGGGAGTTAACCAAATTTATGAGGGGGGGAGTTTTGAAGGCCCAGCTTTATACACTTGGTGTCGTGGTTAGGAGTGCCGACTTCTAAACTGGTGAGCAGGTTTGATTCCCCGCTCCTCCTCCACATGCAGCCAGCTGGGTGACCTTGGGCTCGTTACAGCACTGATAAAGCTGTTCTGACCGAGCAGTGATATCAGGGCTCTCTCAGCCCCATCTACTTCACAGGGTTTCTGTGGTGGGGAGAGGAAAGGGAAGGTGAATGTAAGCCTCTTTGAGACTCCTTCTGCAGAGAAAAGTGGCATATAAGAACCAACATTTCTTCTACTAGTCATTTGCACCCAGGGCTGCCAGCTCTGGGTTGGAAAATACCTGGAAAGTATGGGGGTAGAGCCAGATTTGGGCAAGGAGATACCTCAATAGAGTATAATACTATGGAGTCCACCACACAAAGCAGGCATTTCCCCCAGGAGAACTGATCTCTTTAGTCTGGAGATGGCCTGCAATTCCAGGGGATCTCCAGGTCCCACCTGGTGGTTGGCATCCATATTTACACCCCTTGGCTTCATTCCTTTTCTGTCTGCTGCTCCTACCAGCAGTTGCTTTTGTATATTCGGGGAGTGCTGGTCTAGGAATTGTGCAGACGTCATGGCAGACGTCATGGCAATGATTAGACAATGAGGCTGGCTGTGGGCCAGCCTATAGGTGACTGGCACCATTTTAAGGGATTTTAAAATGCTGAGACAGCCTCATTGAACTTGCAGTGTTGTTTCCAGCTCTGGCCTGGGAAATACCTGGAGATTTGGAGCTGGAGGAGGGAGGGATTTGGAAAGGAAAGGATTTCAGTGGGGTAGAATGCCACACAGTCCACCTTCCAGGTGAACTGATCTCTGTTGCCTGGAGATCAATTGTAATCCCTGCAGACCTCCAGCACTACCTGAAAGCTGACAACCCTAGTTCACTGTGTATTCTGTCTCTTCCCCCTTCACCCTCTTTGCAGGTGCTGAAATAGCTGTGAGGGGTACAGCCATTTTAACACTTGAAAACACGTGAGGGGAGAGCATCTCAGATCAGGATTAGGCCCTCTCAGCATTTTTAAATAACTTTAAAATGGTGGGAGAATCTACTGAATGAGGTTGCCAAAGCCAAGTGGGACCTGGAGATCTCCCAGAAATACAACTGCTAGTGTCCTCATGTGGTCATCTTGGATAAGGTGACCAGATTGTCCCACTTTTGGAGGGACATCTGGGGGCACCTGGCAAATTGTACTTATGTTGAAATTAAATATATATATATTACAATATTATTTTTGTGTTCTATGAAAATTGGTCGTGGCACCAGGCTGGTGAAATGAGCTCCCAGAAGACCTAAGGATCCTGATGGAACTATCTCAGTTCTGCAGGGCCTGTAAGACGGAGCTCTTCCACCAGGCATTTGGTTGAGGCCAGGCTAAGAAGATTGGGTCCTTCCCTATACAGGCCCTATTTACCAGTCATCTGGGCAGGAGTTACCCCCCAAGATGGTAGTTAGGAGCTGTGGGTGGCTGCAATCAGGTGTGCCAAGAAAAGAGGGAAGGATTGTCCTAGTTTTATCACCAGTGCATGGGATTTTATATTTTCCTCTGTTTTATGTGATTTTATCATTTTACTGTACTCACTCGTGGAAAGAAATCATGGTGTTTTATTTACCCCTTAAGCCATTTCCCCAAACTATCTCAATGCATGGGGTCATGTTTTGCAAGGAAGCAAAAACGTTTTGGTTAAATTCCCCACCACCACAACCACCACCGCCGCCAGATTGTCTCAGCCTTCCAAACAACACAGAAAAGAATCAGGCAGTGTGTTTCTAAAATCCCTCCTTGTGTCTTCTCTCTTCACAGAAAGCTATTTGTCATAACAGGCTATCACCTGCCATTTTTAAAAAGATGCGGGACAAATCGTTCATCGGGAGTTTCCTAGTGCTCGGCAGCATGTCCATTGTAAAGTGGGCTAGTAAACAATCGGGAACCTACCATTGACTCAATCAATTAACACCTTTTATTATTGACTCCTGCCCACTTTAGGAAGAAATACGGCTTGAAATTGGTAAAGTTACAAAATGCGCCATGCTCACTGTCTGGTTCTATGAGAGGGGTTCCTATGGAGAGTTGCCCTTCCATTGCACCCTTCTTTGCAAATACGCTCTGCTTGTTTTGTATAACAGTAGCCAAGAATTGCTATGCGATTGAGCCAGCCAGTGTGATGCATTCAGGACGGAATGGGGGATTAGAATTACGAGCACGAGGGCTAATTACTGCTTCATATCACTGAAGAGAGTCAGCAGCACAGCCCTCAAACCTTGCCAAAAGTCATAGTGCTACAAGGGGTGGAGAAGTTGGATTTTTCCATAGAGTGGCATGCGCGCACACGCACATCCTGCCAAAACACAGCACAGCAAGCACCGCATGCTAGGCGCCTGGCTCCACACTGGGCGAAGAGATGTAACGGAAGAAGGCCATCACTTTAGTATTTACAACAATGCAAAGGGAAGTGGGAAGCTGGTCTAATGGGACTCAGCTAAACAAATGGCCTTTACCTTTTGTTCTGTAATGGATGCTGATGTTACTAATTAAACCAGAGTTTCCACTAAGTGAAGTAATGAGTCTCTCCCTCTGCTGATTTCAGAAAACATGTGATTCTTTGCTGATCCTTTGAAAACAATCCTGGGCTCCTGGGTGGCGGAAACAGAGCTCACCAGATGGAAATGGCACAGTAGACGGAGGACACATCAAATTCCATACAGTGGAGACTCTTTTGGTACCTGTGATTGTTTTTCAGCCATTACCTAAATATCCCAGACTAGCCCAGTCTAGGCAGATCTGGGAGGGTAAGTAATGGGCATGGTTAGTACCTGAATGGTAGGGTAAGTAATGGCCATGGTTAGTACCCGAATGGTAGGGTAAGTAATGGCCATGGTTAGTACCCGAATGGTAGGGTAAGTAATGGCCATGGTTAGTACCTGAATGGTACTAGCCATGGCTACTCTATAAACAGAGGGCATTCATTGTTTTCTTAAAACAATCCAACAGTGGTTTAGCAGGGAATGGGGAACAAATCCAAGATGCAATAAATGGGAGGGTAAGTAATTGCTGTGATTAGTACCTGAATTGTAGATCACCAAGGAAGTCCAGGGTTGTCACGCAGAGGCTGTTAAGGACAGATCACCTCTGAATGTTTGCCTCTTCAACACCATTTTAAAAATAAAGAGCTGATGAGCAAGTATGATGGATCCCCACACACTTCCCCACTCTGAGGTAAATTTTCCCTCCAACCTCGTAAACTAAGCAGCCTTGTTGCATGGTTTTCTAATTATAAAATAAAGCTGACTGACTTACCCTGTCACTAACAGAATTCGTGGCTTTGCTCAGCCCTGGAACTTTTTGAAAGTTGTAAGAGCCTACTTTTCTTTAAAACGTTGTGTTAAGAAAATGGCACTGCGGCTTCTTGCATCCTTTCCCCCAAAAAATCCAATAAACGGTAGTGGCACACTCTTCTTCCATTTCTCTAGCCTTGAGAAGGACTATCTCAGCTATAGCATAAACTTTAGTTTTGTGAGAGAGCTTATCAAAAACTACATTCCAGAGAGGAGCAAGCCATTTTTCGTTTTGCCCGGTAAGAACCAAAGACTTGAACCAGGACAGGATGTAGAAATTATAGCCAATCTCTAATAACTGGCCATGGTTAGTATCTGACCATGTCCAATATATATATTCAATCAATCAGAAGATTGCAATCATTTTCTTTACCACCAGACCATCAATCTGATGAGCTTACAGTCAGACTAAGACTTGGGAGATCCTAGTTCAAATCTCCACTGCCATGAAACTTGGGCCTAACCTCTCAGTCTAGCCTACAACATTGTGATGATACAATGGGGAAGGCAAATTAGGTAGGCCACCATGAGCTCCTTGGAGGACGGGCATGATAAAATCCTAGACAGGTAGATAGTTCAACACTCTAATAACTTCATATAGCTGTTTCTCCAGGTGGCTGAGAGACAGTGGAACACTGGAAAAGGAAATAGAATTGAAAGAATGGAAAACTGCATCAGCAAAGGGCACCCTGAATACTGCATTCGGTCATCACTCATAGCAGAAGGGAGCACAAGATTTTAAAAAGCCCTGACCTTGATCGATGGTAGGAGTGGACAGAACGATATAAGAGAGCAGAGAACACATTATAATGGTGGGAACATAAGGGCCATCTTCAGATGTTAAGTCTGTGTTCCTGCTGTGTATAACACTGTTCCTGCTGTGCATAATTCCCATGTTGTCTGAACTATGAGTGTTCTATGCATGGGTGCCAATGCTCACTATGCACAAACCAGACCCACAAAAAATCCACTGGTCAATGCACACATGCTGAAACTTTTCGCACATGCAAAATCTGTGTAATGTCCCTTTTCCAATGACATGGCAACCGAGTATGTTCCTGCTTTGTGCAGTTGCTGACCTCCTAGCACACATCAGCAGAGCTTCAGAAAACAGCTATACTTTGCATAGGATGGGAGTTACACCAACTGGAAGCCAGCCAATCATGCCCTGAGTTGATTCACACAACAAAAACAGATGTGAAACTAGAGAATATTAGAATAGGTCCAGAGAGGCAGTCAAGTGCCCTACTCTATAAACAGAGAGCATTCATTGTTTCCTTAAAACAATCCAACAGTAGTTTAGCGGGGAATGGGAAACAAATCCAAGATGCAATAAATTGCCAAATCGAATCAGCCCTCTGGCCCTGCCTGGCGTCCTCTATCTGACAGTGGCCAGAACCAGCTGCTTTGGGAGACAAGCACAAGAGCTGAGAGTTAGTCACAAACATTCAAATAACCTGCCCTGAGGGAAAGTTCCCTCTTAAGCTTCATGACACATGGGCATGCTTGTGCACTGGGGAAAAAACATGATTTAATAGCTGAGTGTCCATTATAGATAAACAGAATCGGAAAGAGCATTGGAAATTTGCCCTCTGAAATACTGTCCCCTTTAAAATAAATCTTTGCGGGTATTACTTAATAGGAAGTCAATGGGCCGAGAGTGCATGATTAACAGAAACAGGTGTGTTGATGAAGAATGGTCATTGCTCCCTTTCTCTCCTAGGCTACCTCCATTTCAGAGGAGTGCTGGAGACACTGAATTAGGATGGCATTCATTTTCTCTCTGCCACCTTTTAGGCAAGGTGAGAGGTAGTGTTAGAAAAACTGGGAATATCATAGAATCATAGAGTTGGAAGGGGCCATACAGGCCATCTAGTCCAACCCCCTGCTCAATGTAGGATCAGCCCTAAGCATTCTAAAGCATCCAAGAAAAGTGTGTATCTAACCTTTGCTTGAAGACTGCCAGTGAGGGGGAGCTCACCACCTCCTTAGGCAGCCTATTCCACTGCTGAACTACTCTGACGGTGAAAAATGTTTTCCTGATATCTAGCCTATATCGTTGTACTTGTAGTTTAAACCCATTACTGCGTGTCGCATTACTCCGATGAGGAGGACAACATCACAGGGACTGTGGTCAACCTGGAAACCCACTGACATTTGATTCATTATAATGCTTTGGTTACATCTGAGTAGCAACTTTCAGAGCCGTGCTAAAGACACTGAATGATGATGACATTCATGTCCCCCTGGCCACCTTTTAGTCAAGGTGGGAGGTAGCAAAGTGAAGGGGGCAACATTGCAGGGACTATTGTCATCTTAGAGACCCACTGAATTAAAGGATTAGCTTTCATATAACAGCCGGTTGGATCTGGGTAGCAGGGGGGCAGGGGACAGAGAGAATTTTGTCTGGGAGTCCATGATGGCTCTCACCAGGGAATTTTTGTCAGTGTTTCCATGATCTCTTGATTGGTTGGTCCCATGATGGGGGGAGTCATTTGAGTGACCCCTCTAATGATGAAAGTTCACAAAGGGTTCATAAGCAGCTGTCACGATACAATTGGGAACATGAATCCCCCCTTTCCAATAAGCCCCTCCATCATCTCTAAAACCAAAAGCTGCAATGAATGAAGGAGAGTTGTTACCCATAGTTACAGGATTGTTGGACTAGTCATCTGCTCATTGTCTATACTGAGTTCTGACTCGATCTGGCTTAGAAAGATGTAACTCCTGTTTGGATGGCACTGAGAACTCTGTATCAAGGACAAGGTGAAACGTTCCATCCCTGTTGCTTCAGCCAGTTTGGTGTAGTGGTTAGGAGTGCAGACTTCTAATCTGGTGAGCCGGGTTCGATTATGCACTCCCCCACATGCAGCCAGCTGGGTGACCTTGGTCTTGCCATGGCACTGATGAAGCTGTTCTGACCGAGCAGTAATATCAGGGCTCTCTCAGCCTCACCCACCCCACAGGGTATCTGTTGTGGGGAAAGGAAAGGGAAGGCCGCTTTGAGACTCTTTTGGGTAAAGCGGCATATAAGAACCAACTCTTCTTCTTCTTCTACAGGTGCTCATTTCAGTTTTGTGCCATCCCTTGTGACTCTGTCCTATGATTCTTTCATTGCACCCCCGTTAGCTCTTTCTTTGCCTATTTCTCAACATTATTTGTGCAGTAATTCATCAACATGAACCATTATGCATCTGCAAACATTGTTCAAAGCACGTACATTCTGCAAAGCACATATAAAACTATACAAGATCCACCTGGCCCCAGTCTACTGTGTGAGAGGAGGGCCCTGTGGGATCTTAAACAATTCCACAGAGCTAGTAAGATGGAGCTCTTTTGCCAAGCCAATGGTTGAGGTCAAGGGAACAACATCATCTCAGCTGGCCTCCCTGCTCCAGCCCTGTTCCTAGCCCAGTGGAGTCAGTCACTGGGCAGTTTCTGGCTAAGGGGTGATGGAGGGTGATGTCACATCCAGTTGGAATGTCTGAATGATGCCACTTCCAGTGACATGTGACTTCCAGAGGCGTGGCATGGAGATTTGGCCTGCTGACATCACTTCCAGGGTTTCTTGAAGGCTGGAGAACATTTCAGGGGTTTCTCAACAGTGATGAGGTTGAGAAAGGCTGCCCTAGTCATATGATATGGCCATTGTACATATCAAAAGCATGACAATTAGAGCCCATTCCCAGTTGGGAACTGCCAGTACCTGCCATTGCAATATCTGAAAGGGGCTCCCTTCCCTCCACTTCCACTCACTGGGTTCAGATCGTTCCAGTCAAGCTGGGAGATGCTGCCACTACACAAGGCCTTTTGGAATCCAGGGTATAATCACAGAATGGATCCATCATAAATATGTCCAGGTTCTGTGATAGCCTATACCAAGGTAAGTCAACCTGTGGTCCTCCAGCATTTGCTGGCAGGGGCTCATGGGAATTGTAGGCCATGAACATCTAGAGGACAACAGGTTGACTACCCCTGGCCTATACCTTGACTGTCAAATTGTATGTCAGCAACAAAATGGGCCAGACAAATGAAAGAACCTCTCCTGGCTTAAAAATATCATTCACAACAAGAACAAGGGCCATTAAAGGAAAGTTAAGACTGTGCCATTTTCCCCTGTTAGAAAGATTTAACACAAGAGTCAATGTGAACATTTACAATCCCTGATCAAACCGAGATCTTCTCACTCTCACTCAAATAATACATTCTTTCTGCTCTTAAAAATGAGCTATCGCCCACCTGCCAAACTGGCAGGAGGCAGCAAAAGAAACCTTAATCAATATTTCAATCAGACACCTGTGGGTGACTGAGAATTGGTAGTTAAGGGTTCTCGAGGGTAAATAAAAAAATTTCCTGCTCTCTTTCTTTGAAGGAAAAACAGTTGGGAAACTTGGCTGCTTCGGGGATTTCTTTATGCAGATAAGGAGGAGGAGGAGGAGGAGGTATCTTCCAAACAACTTCCATTCTCTTGTGAATTTAACCCAGGCATTTCCATGTTTTTAAATCAAAGAATCCTATTTAATTTTGAGAAGTCAAGAAAAATGTGATGTTTGGATTTCAGTCCACTGACTTTTATTCGATTCCCAAAGCAGCACTTTAAAATGGAGGATGTAGCGAGCAGTCAGCTGGATGTGGATGATGTCATGTGCAAGGGCCGGAATATTCAGCTTGCAATTGACTGGCGTGATCCTACATTTAACGGGTGCAGAAATGCTCCCAAAATATAAATCCTGACTGCAGCTTTTAGGAGGTTAAACACATGTGGATCATACAAGTAGACTTCTTTGAGAGCTAGAAGTGACTGCAGTACCTGAGTGAGTATACACTTGGTAGTAAATCTGGGTTGGCTGCTGTGTAATGCATGGAATAGACGCAAGTGAGATGTCTGTGTTTCCTTAACTGGCTCTTTATTTCTAGCCACACAAAAAATCTATATTAATGAAGTGTTTGCTCAAATAACATTTGTATGTATAAACCCAGGACTCCTTCTTTTTGTCTGATGTTGATTGTTTTTCTAAACCAATAGCAAAACAATAGCTGAAAGGAAGTATGGATTATGCTTCCAACACCATTACATGCAGCCAATAGGAAATACAGTAGGCAGCCCATTCCTGCAAGACTGACCTGCCAGACACATTGGATAATGATCTTTCAATACTCTTTAGAAGTAGATTATCCTATTCTGCACAGGAAACAACAGCTGCAAAAGCACATTGAAAATGCATTATCCAATATGTGCATAATATCCCTAGATCAAACCCCTAGCGAAAAAGGGCAACATCTGGGCACCATGTTCTTTGTATGCACAAATGTGTTTGTTGTATGTGTGTGTGTTTTTGAGGTCCCCTTAATACCTATGAAATTCTTCTTGTTTCCAATAAATTACTGGATGAGATCACTTGACCAAGAAGTCTTTTATTTCATACATATTTTTCTTTATTCCCTGGTTCTTTCCAATGTGATAGCTGTCCCCTTTCAACCCTAAGGAGCTAGTCTGGGGTAGTGGTTAAGAACGGAGGCCTCTAGTCTGTAGAACCTGATTTGATTCCTCACTCCTCCACAAGCAGCCATCTGGGTGACCTTGGGTAGTCACCATTCTCTCAGAGTTCTCTCAGCCCCACCTGCTGTGGGGAGAAGAAGGGTAGGTAATTGTAAGCTGCTTTGAGACTCCTACAGATAGTAAAAAGCAGGGTACAGAAAACCCCTCTTTCTAAAATTTACACTTGTTCCCAGGCCTGGTGGAGGTGCTGAATGAATTGTCAACTGGCTTTTAGACATGCTAGTTCTGGCGACCACAATGATGGTGAAAAGCTGATTTACGGCAACCCCATAGGGTTTTCAAGACAAGAAACAAACAGAGGTGGTTTGCCATTGCCAACCTTCGAGTAGCAATCCTGGATTCCCATGTTGGCCTCCCACCTGAATACTAGCCAAGGCTGACCCTGCTTAGCTTCCAAGATCTGATGAGATCAGACTGGCTTGTGACATCCAAGGTCAGGGCTGGGAGGGAACTACATTATCCATGAGGAAACATGATTAAGGGGGCTTCACACACCATCAAGAGAAACAGAAAAGCTTTGGTATGAGTTCTTATCAAAAAGGTTTCCAAGGCCCAAGGCAATTCCAGATCAAATAAGGGGGGGGGGGTTGCCCCCTTTTTATTCTAACTAAACCTAATTTTCATCCAGATTCCAATTCCGCAGCTCCATTTGAATTCTACATAAAATGTCTTATGTTACACATCATCTTTACTGAGTCACAAGTTTTGGGTTGATCAAAAGAGCCCTAGGCTGAGCATCATGTCATCATTAAAAAATCATCAGTCTGTCTTTTACTGCATGGAACTTCTTATCAACCACAGCTTTCCATCTCTCAGCAGGTCATGAGCAGGAACTAATTTTTTGTCCATTGAATGGCGGCATCCCTATATCCAGGCCCCTAACTTTCATTTTCTTTGGATTGTTTTTCTTTTCAGCTCAACTCATAGTCATGTACAATGGAACCATTCAATTCTGTATGTTTCTGAAGTCTTCTTTTCACACCCTATGAGAACTGAAGATGTTGTTCATTCAAAAGTGCCAAATAAAACTATCAGCGAAAGAATGGGATGGTGAAGAACAGAAGTTTTTTCAACAGATTACCCAGCTACAATGCAGCTTGGAAGCTAGATCTTTGGGGGGGAGGGGGGGCTGACAAGTATCTATATTAAATAATCAACCTTCAATGAATGAGCATTAGAAAAGCTGATGATGGATATTCTTTAATCTCTGATAAATAGAAGAATCCCAGCAAAACAGAAAGAAGAAAAGCTAACTGCAGTCCATTGTTCTTCTCGAAATGGCGATAAACTTGGACATCAGTTGAAGTTCCATCAGTCAAAAGGTTCAAAATGTGAGAAACAGTCATGTCACCTTAAAGGCTCAGTGGAACTCACAAATCCTTCCTATTTTGAATATATGAAGCTGCCTTAATCTAGTCCAGTAATTTATCCTGAGATGGGACTGTGACTGGCTGAAGGTCACCCAGCTGGCTGCATGTGGACGGGTGGTGAATCAAACCTGGCTCACCAGATTAGAAGCCACTGCTCTTAACTGCTACATCATACCAGCTCCCCACCTAAGTGATGAGTGACTGGGGCTGGTTATATTAGACCAGCTTTCTTAACTGTTTTATCATTGAGAACCCCCTGAAGCATTCTTCAGGCTTCGAAACCTTAGAATTGGCATAATCAATTGTGCAAAATATGATTGGGAAACATAGCTGTGTACACACCCACCTGGAGTCCCTCCTTTTCCTCTCCTCTTAGGCACATCATTGGCCATTTTGGGAGGGGGTCCAGTTGGCATGACCATATAACAGCCAATAAATGTTTACAAAATTTGAATGTCTATCTATCTATCTATCTATCTATCTATCTATCTATCTATCTATCTATCTATCTATCTATCTATCTATCTATCTATCTATCTATCTATCTATCTATCTATCTATCTATCTATCTATCTATCCATCTATCTATCCATCTATCCATCCATCCATCCATCCATCCATCCATCCATCCATCCAATTATATAAAATTAATTAACCCACCCTTTCTGGATACCCTTCCAGTCCTGTCAAGTAACCCCAGGGTTTCATGAACGCCTGCTTGAGAAAGCTTGTATTAGACCCCTTTTGGATCAGTTGCCTTAATTAGGCCTTCCTGGTCATGGATGTTGACATCACTGTAGATAAAGCATTACAGTTGTACAAATAAATACTTTTATTTGGGGGGTGGGTGGGGAAATGTGCATGGCTAGAAGGATGAAACAATTAGTTAATCTGGTCCAATTGATCAGGTCTGCGCTTTCCAGAGGCAGAGGCAGTTTGTAAAAAGTGGGGGGAAATGAAAGAATGGCACGTGAACATTCATTCTGATAGGGGAAGGGAGACTAAGGACACATGATGTAATATCTATTGATTTTAATAGCAGCGGAGCAGAAACGGTACAACAAAAAGTGAAAAGTCTGGTTTAACTTAGGGAGGGAAATCTAAAGATAGGGAGTAATAATGCCAGCCCACTCATACCTCAAAGAGGACAAAGGCTGTTCAGAGAAGGAAAACTTATTTTCAAATGCTTAACACATAGAAGCATATTTTAATTCAAAGCAGCACAATTCCATGGAGAGTTACTCCAGTCCAAGGTCACTGGTACATGGACTTAGAATGGAGTCCTGAAGAGTTTTTCACTGGAGGTGGAGAGGGGAAACAGACTGCTTAAAGCTGCTGTTTAACAATAACAGGCATAAAATGAACATGGCACAAGTATAACAGTATTATCCCTATTCACATAAAGAAGGCAAATGAAGCCAGAGAGGAAGGAAGCAGGGTTCTTTCAACCTGAAGGAGACTCAAAAGAACCGAAAGCCTGGAGATTCATGGAACCCAACCAAATCTTAAATGCTTTGCGTTGGTTGATTACTGATCATCTTATAATATTCTAATAATTTGGTTGATTGCATCTTTCTGCCCATTTAGCTTCGTATAAAACTTTCTAGAGTGGTTATTTGATATACTCACATTGCTAATTATCCCTCAGGTATCTATTGCTCACCCCCCTGTTTTCATTAGTATCGATTGTTTATTGTGATTTTTTTTTCTTCCATTGAGTCTCATTGAGTCAACGTTGAGTCTTGCAGTTTTGTGTGTTATCTTTCCGATTTTTTAAAAAAGCAGATTATGTGGGGAAGAAAAGATTGCTTTGCACTAGAGCTGTCAGCAGAAATTACATCTGCAAATAAAGGGGCATGTGGAGCTGAGAAACAGGTGCAGACGGCACACAAATCCAGTCCAATGGAGTTAGCTCAACAAGAGTCGCATAATCCCCCCTGATGCATTGACTGTTTAATACATTCAAGAGGATGCAAGTAAAGTGCTCTAGTGTTATTTGCACAGTTCAGGAAGATCTGAGGAACAGAAAGCCCATGCTGAATTTCAGTAGATGATTACCCATTTTCCTGTCGAGTCAACGCAGTCTCGTGGGAAAGGGCATCCCATTAATGCTGAGGAGTTGGCCACTGTGGAAGAGGCAGCTCTTTGCAAAACTGTGGTTTGGCAGGTTAATGTTGCTGTTTACAATTTTTAATGGCTGAACATTGTAATTGTTGCATGTGATATCTGTTGGCATCCTTTGCAAGCCTCCTGGGGCCCTCTGAGGCTATTCTACACCAGCAACGCTGCTCCAGGCCGCTTTCTGTGTCCCCACAAGGGACCTTTTAGTGTGACGGACCTGGTCCGCCCTGGATTTCTGCATCCTGACAGACGCAATCAGGATGGAACAGTTCCACTGCACAGGGGGAGCGGGAGGGGGAGCAGGGGGGTTGCAGGAAGATGGGATTGGGGGGAATGCCCCATTCAGCCCTGTGGCATCATGAAGTGCTGCGGAGCTGAATGGGGCATTTTCTGTCCCCTCCCAGCCTCTGTAGGACAGGGAGTAGCCGAGCCTGGAAGGCCCAGTTCCTCCACATCTACATGGGTCTCTGCCAGGCTAGGGCTCCTTGGCCCTGAGAGCAGTGCTCCCCAACCTTTTTATCACCTGGGACCAGTCAACGCTTGACAATTTTACTGAGGCCCGGGGGGGGGGGTAGGCTTATGCCAAGGGATGTTGCTGCTGCCACCTCAGCCCCTGCTCCACTTGCTTTCCTGCCAGTGCCCCTGATTTCCCCCTGCCCACTGGGGGGTGCTGCCAGCAGGGCCATGCTGAGAGGGAGCCCCAGCCATAGCGGCCACTGAAGAACACCAAAGCTGTGCCAGCAGCAGAATGGCAGGGCAGCCCCCGAGGCAGCAGCCGAGGAGGAGGACGAGGAGGAGCCACGGCCCGGTAGCAACTGATCTGGTACTGGTCCCCGGACCGGGGGTTGGGGACCACTGCCTTAGAGCACCTAAAGGAACTCAGATCATATCTTCATTCCTTTCAAATGGGGCAGGGGGGGGCTTATTGTATGCCGAGCACGGGAGAGGCCTGCCCTGGCAGCAACGTCATGTAGAAGTAGATATGAGTCCTGCTGTCATATGGCTGCCTTCTTGGCCTTTTCCGTCTGTGTGGAATCGGCCTGAGAGAGGGCTTTTTAATAACTGATGTAAGAGAAAAGGCCCCAAAGGATGTTCAGTCTCAATGGCCAGCAGTAACTATGTGTGATCACTCCTCTGCCCAAATCACATACTACTTTGGATTCCCAGTGGCAAGTAGACCCTTGACCAATTGGAAAAAACATTTGCTTTTCATCACAGACTCCAAGCAGTTCTAAATTGCACTGCAACTATTTTGCGTACAATGCATGCCGACACTACTTTCCCACAGCCATTCCGTTCCTGAACCTAATCAATGATCAGTCCAACCCCTTTGAGAGGAAACAAATTCAGTTACAAAACAGGTGCTAGATTCAGGTGGGTTGCCATGGTGGCCGGGAGCCATAAAACAACGTTTGAGTTCAGTGTCACCCTGAAGATTAGCAAAATTTTTATTCAAGGTATGGGCTTTCATGTGCATGCACCCTTTGTCAGATTTTCTCACCAACATAAGTGAAGGATCTCGTGTGGCTTGTCTTTCTAGCCTTTGACTGCCTGCCTGCCTCCCAGAGCTGAGAATATCTTCAAATATTTAAAAAAATATATATGCTGATCTGTGGAAACTGCAGTTCCATACATTCTAGGCATTCACCAGTGTTATGAATGCTGCTGACTGTGCGGATGCAAAAGAAACATGTCCACTCCAAAAGGTAACAGATCTTAAATGATGCGTGGTCTGCCCTTCATCTCTTTGGCACATACCAAATGCCAGCCATCCAGTCACTTGTAAGCAATCACCGATAGCAGCTAGCCATGCTGAATGCCAACAACTGTGCAAGCCACACAACCACATTGTGAACAAATCATCAACACAGTCGCTTGCAGCGCTCACCTTGAGAAGGGTGAGTTCAATTTCCCAACACATTATTTGCGAAGGTCTCAGCATCACTGGCAATTACCTGGCTCAATATATTAATTTGCCTAGCTGGTAATGCACAGCTGTTATTACAAACGGAGCCCATTTCCCCAGCAAGTTCTCCTCTTGCTTGAAATGTTGAACACATTTCAGACCATTTAACAAGTTAGCATTCAGCAGACCATGAGCCCCAAGCCAGCTTCTTTGAAGAAGCATGTATAGAGGTGAACCCCTTCATCTCAATGAAAACTCTTTCTGATTGCTGTGAAACACACAACTACACCGCCTGGAAGAGAGGGAGAGAAAAGGCAGCCTGTGTGGTGAGTATTTAGGTTCAGTTCCTCAGTCATTTCCCAGTTGAAAAGCCTTCTCATTTCAGCATGTGCTTATTGGAAAGGGGTAAATTTCCAGGTGGCTTCCTACCTAAGCTGATTCTAAGAAGCAGAAGCAAGGCAGATAGCATCAAGTGCAAGATCCCATGGAGCAATGCTGTAAAATGGATGCACATGTTTTCATCTGCACATTTGTCTGCAGGAAAGACATCACAGAAAAGATGAGCATTTCCCAGATCCTCACTAAGACCGTTTATGCACTGTAGGTTTCATGCTGGGCTGCAGGCTGGAGTTTTAGTCCTGACAGGTTGCCCCACCTCTTCCTGCACTCACCTGGGGGAACATTTGGCCCGGTGTGCATGGGAGCTGGGGCAGTGAAGTTCCCAGTGCATAAACGGTCTGAAAGAGCTCATAAGTACCAAGAGATTTCAGAGTCTAAGGGAAATTTATGCATCACTAACCACCTTTGTAGGAGGGAAGGCAGCATGGTATAACCCGATCTTGTCAGACCTCAAAAGTTACGAAGGGTTGGCACTTGGAAGGAAAACCTCCAAAGAAGACTCTGCAGGGGGAGGCACTGGCAAACTGCTTCTAACTAGCCTTGAAAGTCCCTTGATGGGGGTCACCATACATTGGCTGTGAATTGACAGCACTTGTGTATGGATGTGACAACCATTAAAATCCACATCAGGCTGTGGTCTCAAGTAATGTCTTTTCCTCATTTTCTTTTTAAATGTGTTGTCTCAAGTTGCCCATGAACATCACCTAAAGTTTCTGCTCAAGCAAAACCAGTATGGAATTTCGAAGGAAACCCATAAGCATTTTATTAAAATGCATGGAATTTTCTCGGGACAGTTTAATACATCCCTAAGTTTTACCTCCAAATTTTAGCTACAGAAACGTTCAACAGAATCTGAAGAGCAGGCAAAATATCTGAGGAATTTCAAGGGAAGTTCTAAAACTTTTGATAACAATAGAAAAAAGTTTCTCGGGGAGATTTACATATTTCTAGTATTGTCAGAGACGGAATTGCTAAGAACTCATCATGATGCAAATTGTAGTTATTAACAGTCAGAACACAGTCCCTGAAAAACAAGAAGATAGCACCACAGATGCAACAGAGCTACTAAAAATTGTAAAGCCTTTCTACAAAAAATGTATTCTCATATAATATGGGGTGTTGTTTTCCTACACAAATTTTGGACCAATATTGTTCTCTAACATGCATAAAATCCATGTGCCCAAAAACTCCCGCCTGGTGACAACTCAAGATTCAGAGCTCCAGACAACTTCCCTTACATCCTAATTATTTGATGACTTACAGACTGTATTTCTATTTCACCTTTCAGCCACTGAATTCAAGGCTGTTTACAAATCAACATAATTGCACAAGATGTAGAAGGGGGGAAAGGGGGTGGAAACGGAGAGGAAAGGATGGGAGCTGGAGTACCAATGCTTTGATAATACAGAATGGGCTCCTAATAACCAGCTGTGCCCCAACTCATGAAAATGTATGCTGGAGTCAATTTTGCCAGTTATTAAAGAGGCAGTGGGCTCCTGTACAGTAATGGCCATGTGGAATGGCCATTGCAGAGACCATCTTGACCAGGGTATGTGTATGATGTTTCCTTGAAGATCAGAAAGTGTGAGTTTGGGGAGATATGGAAGGGACAGTGCTGATTTCTGCATCACCCTGCTCACGTCTGGTGACTTTTCCTCCTAGGGATGCCAGCCTCCAGGTGAGTCCTGGGGGTCCCAAAGAATTGCAGCTCATCTCCAGACTACAGAGATCAGTTCCCCTGGAGAAAATGGATGATTTAGGTTGACTCTATGACACTGCACCCCACTGTGATCCTTAGCTTCCCTAGGCTCTGACCCCAAATCTGCAGGAGTTTCCCCAACTGGAACTGGCAACCTTACCCCCATCCCCCCACCCAACAATGCTGGGCTTTATGTTAGGATTTTGAAATCACTCTATAGCAAAAACAAATTAGTAAAGGTATCCCCTGTGCAAGCACCGAGTCATGTCTGACCCTTGGGGTGACGCCCTCTAGCGTTTTCACGGCAGACTCAATACGGGGTGGTTTGCCAGTGCCTTCCCCAGTCATTACCATTTACCCCCCAGCAAGCTGGGTACTCATTTTACCGACCTCGGAAGGATGGAAGGCTGAGTCAACCCTGAGCCGGCTGCTGGGATTGAACTTCCAACCTCATGGGAGTTATTTTTAAAAAAAACAACAACACCTGGAGCTAGGGAGGGAGGGAGGACACAAAGAAAGCACAGAGAATATTCTTTTGCAAAAGTTTTGTTGCAGCTGCAGATGTCATTGCATCTCCAGTCGCAGTGGCAAAAAAATGGGGAATTGGACAAACTGGCCAATGGAAAGGGATTCGCCTCTTTACCCTCCTTTTGTTGTGCCTAGCTGGAATGGTCAGGGACAGGACTGGTTCCAGGAGGATGAGAGGCAAACAGCAATTGTCCTAGTGAACACGCCGATGAAGACTCTGCTCTCTTACTTCTCCCAGTATCATAAGCAGCAGCAGCAGCAACAGCAGTAGCAGCATCTTCATATATGGAGGTTTTAATGGGGAATTTTAATGGTTTAATGTATTGATTTGTATTTGAAATGTTGTAAACCGTTTTGAGCCAGTTCTCCAAGAGCGGCGGTCATACAAATCTAATAAATAATAATAAATAACAATATTTAATTTCAATACCATTCCTTTCCCATAAGCACTTGGGATGGTTCACAACAGTAAAAACACCTACTCAACAAAATAATTAAAAATAATAATAAAACACCATACTAAAACACAGTAAAAAAAAACCCCACCAATCCCACCCCCCATCACCCTCTTCACTCCCTCCACGTGCTACCCAGGCTGGAGATGGCCCATATAATAAATAGGTAGGAGGGGAGCCAAGGAAGAGGAGGTGGAGAGAGGCCAGGTCTGGGGAAGAGAGCTTGCACTCAAAAGCTCATGCCTTGAATAAATCTTTATTGGTCTTAAAGTTGCCACTGGACTCTGATTTTGGAGAGAGGCCATAAAGCTTCTCAACCACAGGTCTGGTAGAACAGTGCTGTATTGCAGGCTCTGCAAAACTTTGACAGCTCTGTCAAGGTCCATATCTTAGTTGGCAGCTTGTTCCACCAAGTTAGAGCCAGGTGAATATTTGGGGGGGCAGGGATGACCAGCATGCTGACGGCGCAATTCATTCAAGGGACATATTGGGAGAGGCAGTCTCTCTGGTATACGGGGCCCATGCCACAAAGGGCCTTAAAGTCAGTACCAAGACCTTGATCCTGATCTAGAAATCTACCAGTAGCCAATGCAGCTGGTGGAGGACAGAACTGATTATTAATGTAACGTCTGTCATTTTGATTATTTTCTCCAGGATGCTTTAAAGCAGGGGTAGTCAACCTGTAGTCCTCCAGATGTTCATGGACTACAATCCCATGAGCCCCTGAGAGCAAAGGCTGGCAGGGGCTCCTGGGAATTGTAGTCCATGGACATCTGGAGGACCACAGGTTGACTACCCCTGCTCTAAAGGATGAAGTCCTCGTTAATCCATGCTGTACTGAACACGGGGGGGGGGGGGGGGCTTGCATTTTTTTGCAATTTCTCTCATCCAAATGTTAATACATGCCTGCATTTTTATGACAAAATCTATTTGGTTATCGCTGTGTCTCATGTCTATAGCTGTTGCGAACTCTTCTCTGTAAGAGAATTTGTCTGTAATGACCCCTGATCTGGAATTAAATACATACTTACAGCAGATTCTAGTTTTAACCTTTCCTGGTCTGCGTCTGGGAATGAAATCTTGTTTTCTCTATTCATGCTATATGACAGCCAGTTGGCAGAAGAGGAAAGAATAATACTTTTTAATTACATCTTTCCAAACAAGCAGATTTGAAAGCAATGCAGGGATTATGCGAGGAGGAAATCTCTCTTTCGGCATTAGCTGCCACTGGTTAGAAAGGGGATGTTTGGTATAATCCTATAAGGTTAGATGTCCAGGCAAGCTGGTTAAAGAAGGCCCGGTCTAATTTTTAATTTAACGTTCTGTCATTCTGATTATTTCCTCCAGGAAGCTCATATGTTGCATTGTCCTTTGTGCCAGACTCAAGAATGGCAGAGTCGTCGGATAACACTTTAAATCAACACACAGCTTTTCTCTTCCAGTTACTTCCCAAAGCGTCACATGTCAGAGCGCATCAGAGGCCAAGAGAAGAGAAATTATATCATCTGCTGGTATGTTAGAAAGGGAGAAAGAAGGGAAGCGAGAAAGGGGGGGGAATATGTCAAAGAAACCAGGGAAAATGCTCTGCACATCAAGTGTTCATATTTATCAGGGATCTTCTTGGGGGGTGGGGTAACTCCTTGTTTAGCCCTTTTCCCTTGTCTCTTAAACTTTTCTTTGGGGGTTGGCTGGTCAAATGCTTTGTGTGTGAGTTGTGACCTTCCACAGCTTCAGAACTTTTGAAGGCAATGGGGAATGCTTCTATCTAGGGTTGCTAAAATTGGGTAGGGAAATTCCTGGAGATTTTGTGGGTGGAGCCTAGGGAAGGCCAAATTTGGGAACGCAAGAGAGCTCAGCAGAGACGTGATACCAAAGAGTCTGAGCTTCCATTTTCCCAACAGGAACTGATCTCTGTAGTGTGTGTTAGATTGTGCAAGGTCTGCAGTGTGCATGATTCAACTGTAGTATATTTAGCATAGTGAGATCAGGAAGTTCCTGGCATTTTCAAATAATCTCTTCCACTGTCCTGACTGGCTCAATTGGAGACTTCCTGCTCCTCGGAGCACACTTCCTGCCTGATTGCTTTTAGATTGAATTAGTCAGCTAGACTGCTAGGACACTCTCTCATTCCTCTCTCTCTTTACAAAGTTGTTTCAGTTCCCTATAGAGCTATTTATTCTTTAAGCAGCTGGTACTCTGCAACTTTGCATATTTAAAGTCTGCCAGCAGTAGGGAGATCAATTGTAATTTTGTGATGACCCCAGCTCCCACCTGGAGGCCAACAACCCTAAGGTTCTTATTTCTGAAGCACATTTGTCGAAGCCATGCACATCTATATTAAAGTGTCATGCAGAGCACATGGTGCCCTTTCATACACAGCAGATATTGAAGGACATTTGCTGACAACCTGGTATAGGACAGTTATGCATTTTCTTCTCTGTTGTTAATTCTGAGAACTACGGCCGTGAGCAGCTCCCTTCTCTTCCCATGAAAGAAATGCACAACAGCCGTGTGGGTCTCACTTTCAGCATCTCGACAATGACTTCTACCTGTGCAGAAAGAGGCTGCAGGTGCACGCCTCCCCCCCCCCCACTGGACTTCTCTCTTTGCAGGCAATAATGACCTACCTGTTTGACTTCAGTGAGGAGGGCATGGTGAGTCACAGCTGCACTCTGGGAAAGGTGCACGTGCTGGCCATGTGGGTGGTTGCTATCCTGAAGGCTGCACAGCAGGCAGGTGAACACTTGGTGAGCAGATCAGCCCTTCAGAAATGTCTGGACATCGCTAGAGGGCCACAGTGTGGCAGCTTCAGGACCTGAAGGGACATCTTTGCTGGCAATTGCAAACTGGGCTGGCAGAACAGCCGGGTAGGAAGACCTCTAAGGGCAGCATCCACCTGCCTTCTTCCCAGAGATGAAGATAAGAGGTCTGCTGTGAGGAATGAGAGTCATCCAGTGGGTGTGCTTCAGGGAGGGTGGGGTTGCAGTTGTGCTGGCCAGGGTGGAAGTCTGGAGCTCCATCTTGGGGGGGGGGGAGTAGAGAGGACTGTGTGGCAGCCTAGTGCTCCAGCCAGCTGTGCTGGCTGGAGCACTAGGCTGCCACACAGTCCTCTCTACTCTACAGCATTGTACATGAATGGGGTGTAAGCACTGCTGCTAGGTGAAAGGATGGACCTAATGTCTCAGGAAGTTCAAAGGAGTCACCTAAGCCAGGGAGAGGGGGGTAGAAGGCCAAACAGAGACCTCCAGAGAAGCCCCAAAGTCAGCAGGAATGGAACAGAAGCAAGAACAAGGGAAAGAGGCAGCAAAACAGAAGCTGCCAGCAAAAGCAGAGGCTCCCAGATGGGCCAGGACTTACATGACCTGCAGGAATGTGCCTACCAGAACGCAGGACACAAATCAAAGGTTTTGTAGAGTTGCCAACCCCCAGGTGATGACTGGAGATTTCCTGGGATTACGATTCATTACAGTAGAGATCAGTCTGGAGAAAATGGCCACTTTGTAGGAAAATGCCTGGAGACTTTGGGGTTGGAGCCAAGAGTGGGCAGGAGTTGGGGTGGGGAGTATAATGCTGTAGAGTCCCCCCTCCAAAGCAGCCATTTTCTCAGGGGAACTGATCTCTGTCACTTGGAGATGAACTGTAAAACTGGGAGATCCCCAGGTCCCACCTGGGAACTGGCATCCCTACCACATCAGAAGGTGGACTTTATTTTATGATACCCCTTTGAAGTCCCCCCCTCCCCAAACCCTGCCCTCTTCAGGCTCCACTGCAAAATCTCCCAATATTTCCCAACCGGGAATGGCAGCCCTAGGTATCAGTGATTTTCAACCTGTGCTGCAGAGGACTCCTCCATGGGAAGACTAGTAAAGGCTGACAGGATTCCCCGACATCCAGATCACCCACACTCACTCAGTTCTCCCTGAAACATTCAGCTGCAAGTAGACATGGCAGCCTCCAGGTGGGACCTGGCGATCCCCTGGAATTACAGCTCATCTACAAAGGTCAGTTCTCATGGATGATTTGGAGGGTGGATGATTTGGAGGTTGATTCATGGATGATTTGGAGGGTGGACTCTACAGCATTTTACATCACTGAAGAAGAAGAAGAAGAAGAAGAAGAAGAAGAGTTGGTTCTTATATGCCACTTTTCTCTACACAAAGGAGTCTCAAAGTGACTTACAGTCAGCTTCCTACAGTTGCTTGAGGTCCCTGTCCTCCTCAGACTGCATGTCCCAAATCGCCAGAGGTTTCCCAACCCAGATCTGGCAACCCTACCTTCCCATCCCCCTCTGGTGGCTAGTGGGGACCTGTCAACCCTAGCGGCAAACAGTTTTCAGGGGATAATGGTGAGACCTAACAATGTTTTTGTAAAGACACCAAATATGTACTCGTTTTCTGTGCTGGGCAACCAGACAAATAAAAGTGCAGAGGTAGAAACTTTGAAAATCACAAATTAGCTATTTAGTTACATAGATAAGAGTGGATGGATGGATGGATGGATGGAAGGATGGATGGATGGATGGACTTCATCCAGGTGGCAGTAGTATGAAGTTGCCTTATGCCATCACAGCATTGAGGCTTACCAGAGAACTTCACAACAGTTTCTGTAGCTCTAGCCAATCTATAGCTATAAGTAAAACCTGGTATGGAATTACTCCAGAATTTAGTACCATGGAACTATAAGAATATGAGGAAGACTTCTAAATAATAAAAAAACACACTGGAAACTTCTCTAAGTAGGTCACTGCCTATACAACCTTAGCTCCTGAACTAAGCATTTCAGTTTCGGGAAATGAATATTTGGATGTGTATTTACTCCTGTTGGATTATGGTGTCTCTCTGGAGATTCTCTGGGGAGTTTTGTAATTGTGTGATGTCCATAATGGAGGTGACTCTATGTCTCTGTGGGATACTTGTACCTTGGATGGCATTATCAAGAGTTATTCTTTATAGCTAGCATACATGTACAGTCTCATAGATGAGTTGGGCCCAAGCCACTGAAGAATATCTGTAGGAATGTCCTTTGGCAATATTAATAATTGGCAGTTAGCAAGGAATGTATTTGTTTCTTTCAAAGCAAGGAATTAGTTCCAAAAGTCTCCAGGTGTTTCCCTCAGCAAATGCTGGCTGCTGCTGAAGAGATGAATGCCACCAGCAAATCAGGTAATTAGGAGGTTGGAATGGTTGTTGATCTTCTCAAGAGCTTTTCAAATTCCCTCCGACAACAGATGGGTGAAAGAAAGCAGGTGAGGTAAGATAGGATTTGATCACTGATTTTTCCAAAAGTTTGATTTCAAAGTAGAGAGAAAAACAGAAACTCTTTGGCAAAAAAATCTCTAAGCATGGCGACTGCAGGAACGAAGAAATGAAAGACAGTAAAAAGGAATGAGTGCAGATAGTTTTGCTAAGTAAAAATGAAGCAAATGTTCTTTGTTTCTTTTTAAAATATATACTTTAGAAATGGTTTCAGTCCTGTTTTTCATTTATTGTTTTGTACACCGGATGTTCACCGCAATATTTGGGGAGAAAAAGTGAAAACAGAATTTCCAGTGGTTCCTAGTGCAACATTACTTCTGGCTTCCCACAGGTGTGGGCTGGCTGTGCCCTCCATGTCCCCACACCTTCATCTCCTAGAAGAGGTTACCCACTTATGGACAACCCTAATTTTTATACTGGTAGGAAGTGGCATCAAGCTAACCATCTTCAAATACTTCAAGGGCTGCCAAATAGGAGATGGAGCAGAGTTGTTTTCTGTTGCCCCAGAGGGTCGGACCAGAACCAATGGGTTGAAATTGATTCAACAGAATTTTCAGCTAAACATCCGGAAGAAGTTCCTCACAGTTAGAGCGGTTAGAGTGGAACAGGCTTCCTTGGAAGGTGGTGGGTTCTCCCTCTTTGGAAGTTTTTAGGTGACCAGATTTTAACATTGGTAAAGCAGGACACCATTGATGGGGGGCGGTCTTGATTAAAAATTTGGTCTATATGGAGCAAATATTTTTTTCATAGAATGCAAAAATAGTATTGTAATATATATTTTTTTAAATTTCAACATAAGTACAATTTGCCAAGTGCCCCCAGATGTCCCTCCAAAAGTGGGACAATCTGGTCACCTTATTTTAAGCAGAGGCTGGATAGTCCTCTGACAGAAATGCTGATTTGATGAACTTGTGAGTGGGTGGGCAGGAAGGGATGTGCCAGTGTTTGTCTCTTGTGGCCCTTCCTTGCATCCCCAGGGAACTGCTGATTGCCACTGTGGGATGGTAGGTGAATTTCCTCCAGGCCAGGCTGGATTCTGGAGACTTTTGGTTGAAAGAATATTTGGGCTTGAAATTGGGGTCACTGTGGGAGGGCAGGTAGTTGTGAGTTCTTGCATAGTGCAGGGGGTTGGACTAGATGACCCTGGAGGTCCATTCCAACTCTATGATTCTAAGTTGCTGCTGAGAGAGCCAGCTTGGTGAGGTGGTTAGGAGTGCAGACTTCTAATCTGGCATGCCGGGTTTGATTCTGCACTCCCCCACATGCAGCCAGCTGGGTGGCCTTGGGCTCGCCACGGCACTGATAAAACTGTTCTGACCGAGCAGTGATATCAGGGCTCTCTCAGCCTCACCCACCTCACAGGGTGTCTTTTATGGGGAGAGGAAAGGGAAGGTGACTGTTAGCCACTTTGAGCCTCCTTCGGGTAGGGAAAAGCGGCATATAAGAACCAACTCTTTTTCTTCTTCTTCTTATGGCAGCCCTCAAAGCAAAAGACATTCAGAGCTGGTTTGCCATTGTCTGCTTCTGCATCATGACCCCAGGCTTCCAAGTACTAACTAGAACTGACCATAGAATCATGGAATTAATTATTAATTAATTATTATTAGATTTATAGCCCGCCACTCCCTTGCGGGCTATAATCATAGAATCATGGAATCATGGAATCATAGAATCATAGAATCATAGAATCATAGAATCATAGAATCAAATAGTTGGAAGGGACTTCCTGGGTCATCCAGTCCAGGGGTAGTCAACCTGTGCTTCTCCAGATGTATATGGACTACAATTCCCATGAGCCCCCTGCCAGAGTTTTCAGGCAGAGGCTCATGGGAATTGTAGTCCATGAACATCTGGAGGACCACAGGTTGACTACCCTTGTTCTAGTCCAGCCCCCTGCACTATGCAGGACACTCACAATCCTATCGCTCATCCACTGTCACCTGCCACCCCCTTAAGCCTTCATAGAATCAGCCTCTCTGTCAGATGGCTCTCCAGCCTCTGTTTAACTTCTAATAGCTGGCAAACTTGGGTTAGCCTGGAGTATCCAGGCCAGGCAGTTTCTTTTGGACATGTATTTATACAATATATATGTATACAATACATACCATTTGTACGTACATTATACATACAATAGGGCAATGGATTCAGAGAGAAAGTGGTATATTCATGGGGGACAGGGTGGAAAATATAATTTCAGTTCGTACAAAAAAGAAGCTAGGTTAAAATACTGATTAGGGGATTGAAATACAAGGTATGATAAATTCAAAACCACTCCAATCAAGCAAATTATGCTCTAGTTTTAGAAACTTGTTAGAGGTTCCTAGAAATAGAATCATAGAGTTGGAAGGTACATCCTGGGTCAGGTCATCTAGTCCAACCCCCTGCACTGGGTTTCCATTCCCCAGTTAATAAAGCAGGCAAAAACCATGGGGGGAAAACACGACCAGGAAAAGGGGTGGTCTGAAGAATAGAAACCTGGTAAAAGCAACATTTCTATTTCATCTAGAAGTGAAGTAAGGTTGTTGGTGATGTTGGGGGGGGGGGAGAGATGGTGCTCTGGGTTTTTGCCTAAAACTCAGTGGTCAGAAACTAATTCTACCAATGTACTTTGCCCCCCAAACCAGAGTGTCTTCCTTCCCCAACTCCCAACATCACCTACGTCTTCACATCACTTCTGGGTGACTTAGAAATGCCTCTTTTTTCAAGCTCCTTCCCTCCTGACCTCCCCACTCCTGGTAAGTTCGCCCCATCCCCCGCTAGTTGGTCCAACTAGCAACCCTGAAGTTTCCTCAATATGAAACTCAGCAAGCAGATGATTCTCTGGGTGACAGCTTGCCCACCACCTCTGATCATCATTTTCTATGAGCAGCTGTTTGGGAAGGAACTATGACTGTTCTGGGTCACACTATGCATTGGAGCAGGGTACTATCTACCCCGTTAGCCAATACAATGGAGCATTCCTGAATGATTGACGGGGTAATTTGAAGCTCTTTCTTTAAAGGTGTCCATTACAAGTGGGAGCACCTTAAAGGTAAAGGTATCCCCTGTGCCTGATCCTTGGGGTGACGCCCTCTAGTGTTTTCTTGGCAGACTCAATACGGGGTGGTTTGCCATTCCCTTCCCCAGTCATTACTGTTTTATCACCCAGCAAGCTGGGTACCCATTTTACCGACCTTGGAAGGATGGAAGGCTGAGTCAATCTTGAGCCAGCTGCTGGGATTGAACTCCCAGCTTCATGTGCAGAGCTTCAGACAGCATATCGGCTGCCTTACCACCCTTACCACCACAAGAGGCTCTTGGGAGCACCTTACAAAGTTTCTTATTCATCTTTTATATGTCTAATGCTAAGAGTTAAAAGCTATATTCCTTAATACATGTAAACTGGGCTTGATGCTGTTAGAAATAGCTCTCTGTGAGATACCTCCTGACTTGTACACCTGTAAACAGTCACTCTTCTTACCATAGAGTTAATGAGATAGACAGGGACCCTGACTGCTCACCTTTGATCTCACTGACCTGTCCCTAGAGGGTCATTTCCTGTTTCCCCAGTCTCTCTCTTCTCCTCCTCTTTCAACCCTGCAACATGATGGAAGGGAGATGCCTCAAGCATCTCTCTCCATCCAGCTATTTAGATTAGAATAGGGACCTTTTATTTTCCTCTAAGTCTGTAGAATTGAGTTCTGTAATAAATAGTTCTTATATTAGATAAGTAGCATGTTGGTGAATGTGCCTTTTTTGGTTTGTTGTTTCCTGACTTCACGCACACTGCTCACGTTGCGTTTCTTTGCCACACTTAGGCACTCTGCTAACTATCAGGATATTAAGACCTTACCAATAATTAATATCCTTCAGATGCCAAGTCCTAGAAACTTCTGTCAGTTTCAGATTCAGAACAGCTTTATTGGCATAAAATTTGATGTACATGCAACAACAAAGATTTCCAATCAAGGGCGTATGAATAACAGTGGTAGTACCTTATATAATACAACCTGTCTACATCAGAGGTAGATTTGTCCTTGAAATAATTAGCAAAATTTTCGCAATGTCCACAATCTGTCAGTTTATGAGAAAATCACTAGTTTTACAGGCATTCTTTTGAAGCCCTACCTGGAAATATGACTCACCAAAGAACCCCTATGCTGATATGCCCTCAGAAAATGAAGGTTTACACTATTAAAGGTGTTTCAGGCTGCAGTAGGGAATAAGAGTTCAAGGCTGCTAGAGAACCAATTTCAAGAAAACTTCCAGAGAGACTCTTTATCTGTCATTAAGCACTTTCCCCTAAAATCACAGTTCTGCCACTGTAGCTTAATTTCTCAGCCTCTGTACTGCCAATCAGGTTTTACCTTCTAAGGCAATGCTTGTCTTCAGCATTCTACATAGCCATATGCTAAGATGCATGGACAGTCTTGGGGCATTGTCAATTGGATTTTGAACATGTTCTGTTGTAATGCTAACCAAGATCTTGTGAGATCAAGGTCAGCATTTTAAAGAATCTGAGTTGAGTTTTTAAAAACAACAACACCTTTTTTAACCCTTGGGATCTTCTCCAAACTGGGGAGGGGGGGGGAGTGTTCCTCAGGTATGTAGAAAAATCGCCTCTTTTTGTATCTAGCCCCATTGTGCGGATTTTCTTGACCACAAGTCTATGGCCTGGTACTGGCATAGATATATACATTGTAGTGATACAGAGTGTACCCATACATTATAAATAATGATAAATCATTATCATATAAATCATACTACATCATAAACATATTAAAATCATAATAAAAAACACAAACAAATCTAGAAAACCAACAGTGACAAGTGATGGACTAAAATCATATAGAAAAACAAGACAGAAGCAGAAACGAACGGGGAAAATTCACTCATCCCTAACTTTGAAAAAAGGAAGGCAGAGAACATTGAGCTGAACACTGATTCCTCAGGGCCTCTGGCTGGTCTCAGGCACTGGAGTTTGTCTAACCACCAGCAGCTGTTTCTCTGCTATCCTTGGCTCCGTCTTCAGTGAAGGCCGCAAAGACGAAGAATTAAGTAATGCTACAGGCTGTTATCCGTCTTATTCCTTCCCCAATCCCCTGTAGCATTCCCTTTGTGCCATTTGTTAAATGAATCACTCCTGCCAACTCTTTGCCCCTGCTTTGATGCAAGCAAACAAGGTCTCCTTTTCTCCTTATCCTGCAGCAAAGTAAACATTCGGAGGTCTTTGAGAGCCAATATATTAAGTCAGACAGCTTTGCCAGGGCAGGAAAGGGGGTTGCATTATGCCAACAAATTGTTTAATCTTGAGTTATTAAGTTATTAAGAATTCACCAACTATCAGCGCACAAACTGCTCTTCAGCTCCTGGGGCAGTGCTGCTGTGGCATCTGTGCAACTGGAAATGTAGATAGGAGCCATGTTTGGGATCTGTCATTTTCTACAGAAGGGGTTCTGAAGCAGCAGAATAAAATTTGTGCTCAATGGCACCTTTGTTGTTGTTGTTGTTGTTGTTGTTGTTGTTAGTTGCGAAGTCGTGTCCGACCCATTGCGACCTCATGGGCAATGATCCTCCAGGCCTTCCTGTCCTCTGCCATTCCCCGGAGTCCATTTAAGCTCGCACCGACTGCTTCAGTGACTCCATCCAGTTACCACATTTTCTGTCGTCCCCTTCTTCTTTTGCCCTCAATCACTCCCAGCATCAGGCTCTTCTCCAGGGAGTCCTTCCTTGTCATGAGGTGGCCAAAGTATTTGAGTTTCATCTTTAGGATCTGGCCTTCTAAAGGGCAGTCAGGGCTGATCTCCTCTAGGACTGACCAGTTTGTTTGCTTTGCAGTCTAATGGCACCTTTAAGACCAGTAAATAAATAATGAATAAAACCTTATTGGTCTTAAAGATGCCGTTGGATTCAAATTGTTCCACTGTGGCCCTTCAAATTGTTCCTTTTTCTCCAAGCCACCTCTCATTCATCCGGCCATGGTCCTGTGAAAGAGACCCGGCATCAGAACGTAGGCCTGGATGATAGCCATGGGTCCCTCAATCCTCAAAGGGCATTCAGATTCCAGTAATACCTGGGGAAACTGTCCTTATAAATACAGAGGCTATATATGCTACAAGGCTTCCAGGGCCCACACAACACTGGCTGCTTCCCTTCTTTGCCTGTTGTAACAGCCACGGTATTCCTAGTCTCCAGGAAAGTAGAGAAGCCCATCCTCCCCCTTCTGCAGGAGGACTGTCCTCTTATCCACATTGAGGCAATAAAGCATGGCTAATAGGCTAGGTAAACAAACTCCAACATGGCTGACAAGCTAAATTATTATAAATCATGGCAGGAGCAGAGCATCCTGACATCCTGTCACTCCAAAATTATTCCCTGCTGCAATGGAACTCAGGGAGGGCTTTAGGGGATGGGCAGAATGGGCATCTCAGACCAGCCTGGGTACTAACTCTCGATCCCACACGGGGAAGTCTTTCCAGTCCACGAGGTGCAGGAGCTAGCCCGTGTGCACCCTGGAGTCCAGGATCATCATAATGAGTGTGCTCATCTATATAAATAGGAGAAGGAGCATTAGGAGCCAAATGTCATTGGTCCAGCATGGAAGCGAGGCAGAGCATGCTGCGATGAAATACAGGATGGACATTCTTATACATTTTGGCAGGGAAAGTTCCACTGTGACCTCATTGATGATGCGAGAGACCAGGAAGGTCCCTCCCTACACATGGAGGTCCCAATTTGTGGGAGGGTTGCCAACAGCAGAGGCGCTTGGTAGATAAATACACTTCCTCTCCCACTATCCATGGGGGCTCCAAAAGATCTATGAGATGGAACATGTCCAGAGGAGGGCAACAAAGATGGTGAGGGGTTTGGTGACCAAGACATATGAAGAAAGGTTGGGGGAGCTTGGTCTGTTTAGCCTAGAGAGGAGATGACTGAGAGGGGATCTGATAACCATTTTCAAGTATTTAAAAGGGTGCCATATGGAGGATGGAGCAGAATTGTTCTCTCTTGCCCCAGAGGGACGGACCAGAACGAATGGGATGAAATTAATTCAAAAGAAATTCCATCTAAACATCTGGAAGAAGTTCCTGACAGTTAGAGCGGTTTCTCAGTGGAACAGGCTTCCTCGGGAGGTGGTGGGTTCTCCATCTTTGGAAAATTTTAAACAGAGGCTAGATTGCCATCTGATGGAGAGGCTGATTCTGTGAAGGCAAAGGGGTGGCAGGTTACAGTAGATGAGCGATTGGGATGTGAGTGTCCTGCATAGTGCAGGGGGTTGTACTAGATGACCCAGGAGGTCCCTTCCAACTCTATGATTCTATGATTCTATGAGAAGCAAAGCATCCTGATAAGTATATACTTTCTGGTTGTTCTACTCCTAGCCAACAGGGCAAGTCTCTGAAACCAAGTAAAGATTATTTCATTCTGCTGTTGGACTTCAGCCTTTGTTTCATGGCCTTCTGCTATCATAGCTGACAGTTTTTCCAGTATTAGCTCTGAGGCCAGTTTCATGTTGTTTTATGGAATTGTGCTATACGCTGCTTTGTGCACAACTGCTAAGAAGTGTCTAGAAATCCCATCAACGAATGAAATGGGTCACATCCAAACCATATCAAAATGTGTGGGACTTGATCTAATTATGGCCTTCTCCTTATGGAAAGAGTTCCCCAGGAGTGAAAAGGCACCTTTGAAACCAGCCTCTGAATACGAATGCATTGCAGACGGCTGCTAAAAGTGAACTAAAGATGAGCATTTCAGCAAACTTAGTCTGAACTGTGGTGAGCTGCGGCAGTTGTGCGGTCCCTTTGACATGTGCCGAACCCTGCATGTGTGCATGTGTGCATGTGTGTGCATGTGTGCACGCAGTGTGCATTTGCAACATGCCAGTTTGGCTGTGTGGTTGAGCAGAGTACTAGCGACTTAATAACTGAGCTGAGGGACTCAAAGCCAAACTCCTGGAAGGAACAACAGCCATCTCTTGCATTCCAATGCACATCCCACTCATGCATTGTGCTTCCCACAATCTGCATTCCGTCCCACGCCAATCTTTTCAGGCTCCTCATGCACCAAGCAAACAATAGACATCTTCCCTATTATCCATTGTACTAGTTCAACTCTTGCAAAGATAGCAAGGATGGGTTGGGGGAAACTAAGTTTATCTCCAGGCATGATTGGGGATTGGGGGGGGGGGGATGAACACAAGCAACCCCAGTAATACATCAATGTCCATGATTATTAGGTAGCATCATAAAAGGTCATGACAGGAGCATTGAAAACACATAGTAGGCTGCACAGAGATTCTCTCCCTCAAGTAAAACGGTGGCAAGGCCTAAAAGAAAGGGAAAAAAAGAAGGCTTGGAAATGAACAGCCAATGTAAATAAATAAGCAGCAGTGGGAATGTGAGAATATCAAGGAATTAAGCCGACAGCATAAATAAGAAGGTTGGCTGGAGGGCAGATAGGGGCTCGGGGAGTGCTGCAGTGATGCCAGCAGAATAGACAAGGAGAAAAGGAACTTTGGTTTGGTCAAAAACTTCAGCAAGCAAGAATATGATGACCTTGTATACAGTGAGCTGGGCCTGCGTTTTACACCTCGCCATGGGGTTATGCAAGAATTCTAATTTGTGATTGGATTGGGATTTCAAATTCAGGGAAAACCCAGTTATGACCAGCAAGTATGAGAGTTATAATGACCTTCTTAACTTGAAGGTCGGGATTATTGGACTCGTAACAACATCTGTTTATTAATGAGAGGCTACAGTGATGTGAGCAACTGATTTTATTCCTACTGGAATAGGCTGCCTAAGGAGGTGGTGAGCTCCCCCTCACTGTCAGTCTTCAAGCAAAGGTTGGATACGCACTTTTCTTGGATGCTTTAGAATGCTTAGGGCTAATCCTGCGTTGAGCAGGGGGTTGGACTAGATGGCCTGTATGGCCCCTTCCAACTCTATGATTCTATGATTCTATGATTTTATTTTCTGAGCTCAAGTGATCAAGTTAGGGTCTGGAGAGCTCAAGTTGGGATCTGGAGAGCTGATTTCCAGACTCCAGAGATGAGTTCCTCTGGAGGAAATGACAGTTTTAGAGGGAGAACTCTATGGCATTAAACTGTGATGAGCTATACTCTTACCACCAAACCCTGCCCTTTTCAGGCACAACCTCCAAATGTCCAGGAATTTTCCAGCCCAAAGCTGGGAAGCCTATGCAGACCCTACTTCTAGCCAACAGTCAAATGGGAAGCATTTTTCTGCATTGTAACGTACACAATAAGGAGACCATCATAGCTGAACAAATTACAGCCAGAAAGATTATTTGACGACTAGAGCTGCAACATACATGGGTTAAAATAATTTAAAAGGCACCTCTTCTCTGGGTCAGAAACTGCTAGATCCCAAATATTTCCATTGGCTGCTCTTATTTTATGAAATAGCCTTCCTCAAGTTATTGAGAAGCCTTCCAATGACTGTTCAGTGCCCAAGTTCCCATGCAGGAGCACAAATTGAGGGCGGATGAGGTGCACCAGGCCAAATGTTCCCCCATATTGGTGAAGGAAAGAGCCTCTTGTGGCGGAGAGTGGTAAGGCAGTAGAAATGTTGTCTGAAAGCTCTGCCCATGAGGCTGGGAGTTCAATCTTAGCAGCCGGCTCAAGGTTGACTCAGCCTTCCATCCTTCCGAGGTCGGTAAAATGAGTACCCAGCTTGCTGGGGGGCAAACGGTAATGACTGGGGAAGGCACTGGCAAACCACCCCATATTGAGTCTGCCATAAAAACACTAGAGGGTGTCATCCCAAGGGTCAGACATGACTCGGTGCTTGCACAGGGGATACCTTTACCTATTGGTGCAGGAAGAGGTGGGGCAACCTGCCATGACTAAAACTCCAGTCTGCAGCCCAGCGTGAAACCTCCAGTGCATAAACAATCATTGTGTTGAGTTTTCACAAGCTGTGTTGGTCTATTCCATGTGCAGTTAGAAATGGGATGTTTTTAAATTATGACTATGTTTTTAATATGTTGAACTAGTGATCTTTATGGAATAAATATTTAAACATTTTAAAAATTATTTTTGCAGCTCAACCTTTGGGTTCAGTTGTCACTCACAAAAACATTGGGGCAATACAAATGTAAAGTTGGTGATTAACGGCAGATACTTTCCCAGCTATGAACAAAAATTAAAAGCAAATTCTTTTTAACCCCATCCATTTCTAACCAAGCAAGGAGGAATTCCCCACAAGTGATAAGCCATACTGAGTATGTTGTCCTGTCCTGAGAACAGAGAGGTAGATTCTGAATAGCATTACATACTTACTTATATCACATAACAGTCTCATTGTCCCAAATAAAATAAAAAGAAGAGGGAATTGTAAGGAATGTGGATAGAAGAGTTGAATGAGGTTAGCATGCATAGCGAGATTAAAAAATCTATGTCCTTGTTGAGTCCAGGGTATGCCATTGTTTTGAGTGTTGTAATAACTTGCATTTCTGCCATCTCCCTTTCTAGTCTGTTCTTGAAGTTCCTTTGCAATAAAACAGCTACTTTGAGGTCCCTTATTGAATATCCTGGAAGGTTGAAGTGTTTCCCTACAGGTTTTTCAGTCCTGTGATTTTTGATGTCAGACTTATGTCCATTAATTCTTTGGTGGAGGATTTGACCTATTTGCCCTATGTAGAGAACAACAGAGAGGCATTGTTGGCATTTAATGGCACATACAATGTTAGAAGATTGGCAAGTGAACTAGCCTTTAATGGTGTAGGATTATGTTGTTAGGTCCAGTGACTGTGAGAGGCCCATTATGCACGGCCGCCGAACCGGCGATTTCGGGTCACATGGAAAACGCGGAGGGGGAAGATGCGACACACACCGGTTATGCACGGGATGGGGCGCAACGGCGGCAAAACCCAGAGTAACCGATTATGCATGCGGCGATCCGGGCGCCGCTTCTGGTTGCGCCCCGGTCACTCGGAAGCTGCGCTTTCTTCTGCGTTTCGCTAACACGGGTTTTTCAGCAGCATGCACCGAAGCTGCGGCTGGTTGCAGCCAGCACCATGCGTTATCCGTGATTTTAGTCGCCGCCATTCCACCCCGAATGTGCGTTATTCCCCCCGTGCATAATGGGTCTTACTGGAGTGCTATGTGGCAGCAAAGTGGGCATCTGGGTTTGTTGCAAGCTCTGGTTCCAGTGTCCATGTTCAAATTAGATGTTGCATTGTTATGGGTGAGGAGTTGTTTGAGACTGGGGGGGGGGGGGGTTGTCTGTGTGCAAGAGAAAGTTTTTCCTCCAGTACTTGGGAAAGAGAAGAGTGCTTGCACTCGAAAGCTCACACCCTGAATAAATCTTTGTTGGTCTTAAAGGTGCTACTGTACTCTGATTTTATTGTGTCATTATCTAGTAGAAAGAGCCTCTTGTGGCGCAGAGTGGTAAGGCAGCAGAAATGTTGTCTGAAAGCTCTGCCTATGAGGCTGGGAGTTCAATCCCAGCAGCCGGCTCAAGGTTGACTCAGCCTTTCATCCTTCCAAGGTCGATAAAATTAGTACCCAGCTGGCTGGGGGGTAAATGGTAATGACTGGGGAAGGCACTGGCAAACCACCCCGTATTGAGTCTGCCATGAAAACGCTAGAGGGCGTCACCTCAAGGGGCAGACATGACCCGGTGCTTGCCCAGGGGATACCTTTACCTTTACCTTTATCTAGTAGGGGTTAGGATGGTGTGCTGTACTGTTTTGAGTTGAGAACTATATGTAACCACTAATGGTATTCTGTTATTGTCTCTTTTACTCCTGTCTTCCAGCAAATTTTCTCTGGGTATACTTCTGGATTTGTCAAAATGTTTCTTGACCTCATTGGGTGGGTATTTTAGTTCCAAGAAGGCTTGTTGGAGATCCTTCAGGGCCCTTTATGTACAGCGCCAGATTCCGCACGCTGGCGCCGTGCCATTGCGGCGGGGCACAATGCCCCGCCATTTCCTGTGAATGCACAGGTGCGGGGCATGCTGGGTTGCCCTGGCGTAGTGCGCGTTCTCTGTGATTTTAACCGAAGTGCTGCTTCCGTGAGTGCCGTCCTTATGGATGTATTGTTCTTGAGGAGGAGGATGATCATGCCTGCTTAATTGGTTATCATCAGTAAGATGCACTTTGAAGTTCAGGACAGATTTTAGATCAAGAGTGTAGAGAAGGGTTGCCAACCTACAGCTCTCCTGGAGAAAATGACTGCTTTTGAGGATGCATTCTATGGTGCTGAAGGGTGCATTACATCCTGCTGAGGTGTCACCCAGGCTCCATTCCAAACTCTCCAGATATTTCTCAACCCAAAGCTGGTGACCCATCATGGGACCAAACACAGGGCATGAAATATGAGAGTAATACACTGCCCTGGGTTTCCATTTTGATTTGGGGGATCCATCAATCTTCTGATCCGCTTGCTAAACGGAGCTGGTCATGTGGTAAAGAAAAGAAAGCAGTACTCTATGGTGGATGGAGGGGGTCCAGATTGGCACTGGGCACTCTAGGACTGACAGTGCAAGGGCACTGATGTGCATGATTGTTCCCAAGCTTGGGCTGAAAGAAAAGCTGGTTCTTATATGTCACTTTTCTCTACCCGAAGGAGTCTCAAAGCAGCTTACAATCGCCTTCCCTTCCTCTCCCCACAACAGACACCCTGTGAGGCAGGTGAATCTGAGAGAGCCCTGAGATTACTGCTTGGTCCGAATAGTCTTATTAGGAGCTTCAAAGGGGCTTGCAATCGCCTTCCCTTCCTCTTCCCACAACAGGCACCCTGTGAGGTTGGCAAGGCTGAGTGAGCCCTGATATTACTTACTGCTCGGTCAGAACCATTTTATCAGTGCCCGCAAGCCCAAGGTCACCCAGCTGGCTGCATGTGGGGGAGCGCAGAATCAAACCCAGCTCGCCAGATTAGAAATCCGCACTCCTAATCACTACGCCAAAGAGGGCCCATGCTCAATGAAAAGCAATGGTGTGGCACTTGTGCTCTCAGCATCCAGGATCCATTTGTTGTTGGGGGTTTTTTTGCCCTGACCCATTTTGCTCAGCAACGTGGAATAATAAACTATATGCTGAAGAGAGGGGAGGGGAGTCCCAATGCACTTGACAACACTAAAATATTGATGGCAGCTAAATGTCCACTTCACACAGGGATATGAGGCGCTGATGTCATTCAACCTCTCTCTCACCTCGCCCTGAATGAGCACTTTGGGAATAAGCCTGGAGTTAAGGCAATAGCACAGAGGTAAGCTTGTGCGCTCAATTGTTCTAAATTTCAACCACCACTTAATTTTATGTGCAGCAAGTGGATGGATCCTTTGAGTTGCTGACTTGAGCCTTCCAAACAGAATAAATGCCATTAATCAAATCTAAATCAAAGGTGCATTTCCACTCTTTTGCCCTCTTCATTTAGACATACTGGTGAGACTTCAGAGAACCACTAATAACATTCCATGTGAAATAAATCAATGAAGAGCTTCCTTTGGGGTTGTGAGCATGCCCCAGCTGCTACTGGACAAACATTCCTATGCTTAACTCATATGTTTCCAAACATCCCTGTTGAGCGCACATAAATACTCGAAAGGTTTGGGGGAGTTTACACATTCAGAGAGTGCAGAGCACCAGACTGCTTAAAGCAGCTGACCCCAACCCCTGGTCCGGAGACCGGTACCAGTCTGGAGATCAGTCAATACCGGGCCGTGGCTCCTCCCTGTCCTCCTCCCCAGCTGCTGCCTCAGGGGCTGCCCTGCCACTCTGCCGCCAGCTCACCTTTGGTGCTCTCCGGCAGCTGCCATGACTGGGGCTCCCCCTCCGCATGGCACTGCGCAGCTGCTGCTGGCAGCGCCCCCAGTGGGCAGCGGGAAGTCAGGGGCACCAGCAGGAAAGCAAGCGGAGCAGGGGCTCAGGTGGCAGTGATGTCCCTCGGCAAAAGACTACCCTCCCCCCGGGCCTCAGTAAGATTGTCAAGCGTTGACCGGTACCCGGTGATAAAAAGGTTGGGGACCACTGGCTTAAAGAACCAAATAGTTGTTATGGTGAAAAGAAACAACTATGTATAAAAAGAAAATAGAATACACCTAACAAACTGTTAGCTGTTGTCTGCTGTTCTGGAGGCAAGCAGTGTGCTCAAACAAGCAGGAAGACTCCTATTGAGCCAATCAGGATGCTGGAGGAGATAATTTGAAAGTCATCAGGAAGTTCCTCTCCTTCAATGCCCCTTGCAGGACACATTTTATATTCTGCTCAATTATGCACACTACAGATCTTGCATATTCCAATAAAAAGTAGGGGAGCCAGGCAGGACCTGGCAATCAGCAGGAGGCCAAGAGTGGGAAACTCTGGAGGTACATTGTCCTTGATAGTATTACATCATTTCAAAGGGAAACCTTAAAGTTTTACCAGTCCTCTCTTGGAATTAAAATAAATGCTAGTTTTTCATACTGCCTAAAGATGGTTTCCCAGACGTCATGCTACACCTTTGTCTAAAAAGATTCTAAACATTTTTTTCAGTGGCAATGGGAAACAGGAGCTGAGGGGAGGTCTATCACCCCTGCTCTGAAATTATTTGTGAGGCTTTTGGTAGGATGCATGTTTATGTGCATACCGAGACACTCAAGTTGTTCCCTTCTTACCCATTCCCCACACATAACTCCGACATAACTTACTTTTCTAAAGTAAGGAGAGCATCACACAAGGTGACAATTTCTTAAACAGAAGGCGGAGGAGGAGGAGGAAGAACTTTAAAAAAATTGTATCCTGCTTTTTACTACTTGATGGAGTCCTAAAGTGGCTGACAAACACTTTTCGTTTCCTCTCCCCATAACAGACACGCTATGAGGTAAGTGGGGTTAAGAGAACTCTGAGTGTACTGTGCCTGATCCAAGGTCACCCAGCTGACTGTCTTTGGAGGAGTGGGGAATTGAACCTGGCTCTCCAGATTCCAGGCTGACAGATGAGCTCCAGCTCCAGCTCCAGCCTGTTAAACACAGCTGCTGAGTTGGCAGCAGTTCACTGATTACCGCCATGACTGGATCCAGCTCAGCTGGGGCCCTTGTAGCATCCCGAGGTGGCCACAGAAGCTTACCTGGCCACCCAAGGAATGAGAGCTGTGGGTTGAGATAGGCAATCCCAGTGGCTATTTAGCTGTGATTGCACCTAAACCAATCCTCTTTGCACCTCCCCACTTTTTATTTATTTATTTATTTTATTTATTTATCATACTTATATACCGCCCTCCCCGTAGGCTCAGGGAGGCTTAATAGTGTCCCAGGCTGTTTTGTTGTACTTTGGGTGTTTTTTAATCTCTTTGTGTTAATTTGCATTATTTACTACTTTTGTCACAACCTGTGCCTGCGTTCCAGGCTCCACTAGTAATGGGGGCCTCCATAAGAGGCTGGGTGCATACCAAGCCACAGCGCCTCTCTGTTCATGGAAGGAACTGCCTTGATGTGCAGGGGATGGTGGGTGCTCTAATAGAGGGTGACGTCTGTAGAGCTTCCACCCATATCACCCTCCCATGGGCCCAGCAGGCCTGGTAGTTAGGGGGAGTTTAATATGGATTTTGCTTGGTCCACAAGGGTGGTCTGCTGGTCTGGGGGCTTCATTTGATCTGCTGGCCACACTGAAGATGGATCCACCCCCTGGTTTGCCCAGATGCTTATATGCACAACAATAAAGCTGTGGCTGGAATTTATGCCAAAAGTATGTTCTCAGTGCAGCCTGGAACATTCCATCCTGCCAGGTAATTACTCTTCACAATTATTCCAAACATGACTGTGTGCTGACAGGGATGAGATCTGTACTTCCAACAGCTTTCTAAAGTGAATCAGAGGGCCCCTCAAAATGCCCAGCAATCACTGCACTCCAATAAAGGTAGAGCACAGGTCGGCTACTGACCTTTGCGAGCCACCCCTCCCATCCATGCAAATATGGCTAGTTTTTAACCTGCACACAAATAATCAATGCCAGTGATTGAAGTGCTCAGTTTGAGACAAAACAAGGACTGCAAGCTGTGCAGGTTCAATTTCCAAAGCTGTTCTTTGCATGCACTGTGCTGTCATTATTCCCTGCCAACTTCCTAGCGTGGCAGGTAATTTTCCTATGGCTCTGATCCAGCCCTGCTTGGTGCAAAGACACCGCAAAATGACTTGCCCTCGTTAATTGCTGAACTTCTCCAGTGGAGCCACTGCTGTGAATATGTCTTCTTTCCAATCTTGTTGGGTTGCAGAATGAAATAGAACTCCAAAGTAAATTCATAAAAACTTGAGCATAACTATCATTCTTTGAGAAACTCATGATTTGAGTTTATCTACTGGTTATTAATGAGCCTCTTGTGGCGCAGAGTGGTAAGGCAGCCATCTGAAAGCTTTGCCCATGAGGCTGGGAGTTCAATCCCAGCAGCCGGCTCAAGGTTGACTCAGCCTTCCATCCTTCCGAGGTCGGTAAAATGAGTACCCAGCTTGCTGGGGGGTAAACGGTAATGACTGGGGAAGGCACTGGCAAACCACCCCGTATTGAGTCTGCCATGAAAACGCTAGAGGGCGTCACCCCAAGGGTCAGACATGACTCGGTGCTTGCACAGGGGATACCTTTACCTTTACTGGTTATTATGGTCCTGGGTGGGGGTGTCTACCCTATATTCCATCTTCGTCTTGCAAGCTTAGGTTGGTGTCTCGGTTCATCCTCATAACAACCCCAAGAGTAGAGTGACCTGCTATAGCAGGAGCATCAGCATTTGTAAGGTGGGGACAATTTCTTTGACTTTGCACCAACCCATGACATCATTCCAGGTACAAAACCAGAAGTGAAGTTGTGGAACTCCAGGATCCAGTCCAAGCTCTGAGATCAAATCATCAAGTTGCAGGTGAATCCTAGATTTTGTACTGGAAGTAACATTAAATGATGATGCAATTCTTAAAAGCTTTCCATCCACCCATTTTTTTCCCTGTTGGACAGTGGCAACCAACAGGTGTCTTGGGCCAGAAGACTGGTGAGGTATGGTACATTTCTGCACCCTTAGGGCTCAAGCTCGGGGCTTGGACGGTCTTGGAGAACAGCCAGGTACATCACAGCATCACCAAAGGTTCTAGGAAAGTGGGGGTCCTTGTGGCTCAATATGTGATGGATTCCTCATACTGTTATCACACTGGCAAGATATGTTTTTCATGAGTAGATATGCTCTCCACAAATCACTGCTGTCCTCACAAAAGATGACACCTGTGGTGGCTTTGGAGCTCCTTAACCTTTCTCTAGTATCTGAACCCCTCTTCCCTCCTCAGCCATGTCTAGCTCCGTTTATTTTAACTGACAGTGAGACCCTGAATTGGAAGGCAGTGCCGGTCATCTCAATATGTGATCATTTATCTGCACATAAATTCAGCCAGAACCAGAGCATTAGCAGGCCAAAGGCCTCGTCACACGTCCACCAAACAAGCAACTCACCAGGCAGAAGCAGCCATGCTTCTTCTTCCTAACTTTATTTTCTCCGTTCACCACCCCCTTCAGAACTCTTTGGAACTAACAAACTAGACGGAAGGAGTTTTATTATGTTCTCTTGTTTCTAACAACTGGAAGGAAATTTGTGATTTCCCGAGAACTTGTCCATACAAATCAGTATTTCCCTGAGCTTCCATCTGAGGAGGGGGGAAGAGAGAGGCTTGATTAGGCTGACTTCGAACTCAGAAATCTCATGACCTCTTCAGTTTGGCCCCCAGGGCTCCCTCATGCTGAATGCTGGACCAGATAATAGGTTGGCGAAAGCATTCATTATGGCTTTGGCTCCTGCTGCTGTTTAGTGTGCTAGGAGGTGGACGGCTTTAATAACTGCCCCCGAGGCTTGTTGCTTCAAGGCCAGCAGCCAGTGTGCTCTGTTTACTTTTGCAGAATCTTATTTTCCTTAAGAGAGAAAATTGGATGTATCATGTCATTCACTAATGAATCAAGTTCTTCAGTAAACTCTGGCAACTGGTTAAGGACATTCTTGTCCCTCGTTTGCTTCCTCTCTTTCTCTCCCCCCCCCCTTTCCTTGTTTTCCCCTCCATCTGCCGCCGTCTTTCTCTAATTGACTTAGTTTGACTTCTTGTGAAAGTGTTCAATTACTTCTCCTTTACTTTTGTTTCATTTTGTACAAGGAGGCAATTTCCTCCGCTGGCACCCCCTTCGTTCCAGGGTGCGGAAGCTCAGCTTTTTTCCCCAAGTCACTTTTAACTGCAGCTGCAAACGTGGAGGTGAAGCAAGGAAGCTGATGATATAAATTACTTTTAAAGCACCTGGCGCAAAGGCAGTGTAGGGAGAACGCATTAAAACATTGGGGCATTGCACCAGACAGGAGGAATAGCTCAGACCAAGAGAGGCTGTCCTTTGAAAGACATCAAAAGTTGGGCTTAGACATGAAAGAAACAGAAGATCACGATTGATCAGATGACCATTCTCTCCCTATTCAAGCTAATTCTCTAGTATTGAGAGCCAGCATGGTTTAGTGATTAAAGAGGGGTGGCTTCTAATCTGGCAAGCTCCTCCATATGCAGCCAGCTGGGTGACTTGTTAGAGTTGTTCTCACAGTTCTGTCAGAGCTCTCTCATCCCCAGCTACCTAAGAGGGTGTCTGTTATGGAGAGAGGAAGGGAAAGGTGTTACAACTCTCTTTAGGACTCCTTTGGGTAGTGAAAAGCAGGGTATAAAACCAGATCCTCTTCTTCTATTTGTGCCAGGGTTACCAACTTCCAAGTAGGGCCTGGAGTTCTCCCAGTATTACAAGTGATCTCCAGATGGCAGAGATCAATTCTCTGGGAGGAAATGGCTGCTTTGGGGGTGGACTGTATTGCATTGAATGCTATTGAGTTCCCACCCCTCCACATACCCTGCCCTCCCCAGGCTCCATCCCCAAATCTCCAGGCGTTTCACAAGCCAGAGCTTGCATCCCTAGTTTATGTGGCTAAATTAGGGTCCCCTAGTTAAGGACTCCTGATAATGCAAAATGGGCTTCTGATCTCTAGATGTTTACATCATCCATAGCGCGGACCTGATTAATGGTCTTGCATGCCTGGATGTTAGGCATGAACCAAATATGGATTTGTCTAATATCCTTTAAAGCGGTCTATGCCTGTTGCTATCACTACATCCTCTTGCAGCAATTTCCACATTTTAATCACTCTCTTTATAAAGAATTTATAAAGAATTACTGGCAGTAGCACCAAAGTCACGATTGACAATGAGAACATTGAATGTATTGATGATTTCATCTTTCTTGGCTCTATGATCAATCAAAGTGGTGGATGCAGCTATGAAATCAGACGGCGAATAATACTGGGCTGGAATGCAATGTTAGGCACAAACCGAATATGGAAGAGTAAGGATATCAGCCTTAATACAAAGTGCCGGCTAGTCAACGCCGTTGTCTTCCCCATAACAAGCTATGGATGTGAAAGCTGGACCCTGAAGAAGGAAGACAGGAGGAGAATAGATGCTTTCGAATTATGGTGTTGGAGACGAATGCTGCGAATACCATGGACAGCCAAAGTTACCAACAAGATAGCTTTAGAGAGGAGCAAACCAACGATGTCATTAGAAGGGAAGATATTACAGCTAAAGCTCACTTACTTTGGACACATCATGCGATCAAACTCATTGGAGAAATCATTAATGCTCGGCATGGTCAGCGGCAAAAGGAAACGTGGTCACCAAAGGATCCGTTGGCTCAACACGATCAAAGCTGATACAGGGATGACCGTGAACCAACTAAAAGAAGCAGTCAGAGACAGAGACGCATGGCGAAGACTTTCCTATAGAATCGCCGAGGGTCAGACATGACTGAACGGATAATATCATCATCATCCCTGGATAGTACTCCAATTCATATGCATCATAACCATTCTCTCTAAAATGAGAGCTGAAAAAAAAGAAACAAAGGGATGTTACACCTGTGCAAACAATATATCTTCGGAGAGGGAATCTGCAAAAATCTACCCCGAGTCAAATTTGAGGGAAAGATGTTTAGGTGAGCTAAAAGAAAAGCTCTTTTTAATGGACATGTCTCCAGAAATTGGAGATACAAGGGCATAGGACTGTTGTGACCCGCCACGAGCCTACGGGGAGTGGCAGGAAATAAATTTAATTAATAATAATAATAATAATAATAATAATAATAATAATAATAATAATAATAATAGTTTTGTATATTAAAGGGATATCCCAGAATCAGGGAGAGCATATGCTATTAATAGAAGAACCTAATGACCAAGCATCCTGATCTTCTAATCTCTGTGAGATTAATTTTTGTATATCCCCTTCTTCTTGCGTAATGAGAGTTAAGATGTCCAAACCCATAGTTTGACGTTTCTGTGGCATTTTACTTAACCAGTTAAAGAGAGTAAGGATCACTCAAAAGGTTAATTAATAAACTACTTGGGTGAGCATGGAAGTGAATTTTTAACCAATATTTGAAGGACTGGAGCCAAGCTCCAGCTTCTAAACTCTGTTGGCCAAATTCTGCCACAAGTGTGAGGTTTACCACACAACATGGAACTCCTAATAGATTTCTAAAAAAGGACGGTTGAATGTTTTCTAATTTGCTGTTAAACGCTTCCATCCAAATTGGAATTCCACACAAGATCCAAGGAATTATTTTGGCATTGTAAATATTGAGGTCTGCTGGTAGATTTTTGTTGCCTTTTAGCTAAAAAGTTGACTTTTTGCAGCTTTGATGGCGTTCTCTCTATCAGTTGGCCATCTCTTGCTGTAACTGAAATTTATACCCAGGTACTAGAAATGATTTACTTGTTCTATATGGTTGCTATTTATTTTCCTCTGAAAGTTGTAGTGGGTCTTTGCAAATACAAGGATCTTGGTTTTTAAAAAAAATATTTTTAGTTGGTCGTCTCTACAGTAATCTGTAATCACTCCAGCATCTTGTTGCCTTGACCAGAAAACCCACAGAAGGAGCCCAGAGGCTAAAGCCTTCCAATGTTAAAATTCCCTCATAAAGTTGCAAACTCCATGTTGGGGAATACCCAGAGATATGGGTGGCGGAACCTGCAGAGGGCTGGGTTTGGTGGGAGACAAACTTCAAAGGAATACAATGACCTAAAGACCACCTTACAAAGCAGTCATTTTCTCCTGGTGAACTAATCTCTGTCTCCTGGGTCTCTTCTGCATGATGGATAAGCTGATGAAAACTCACTAAATGCATTGTTGTTTTTTCTGATCTCTGCACAGAAGAGTGAATTTACTCTGCAAAACTGATTTTGCTCTGCATGGTGAACTGCCTCTTCGGTGCTTTAAGTGTCTTTTAACCGTTGTTTCTGAAAGATGCTTTTCACCAATTCATTTCTCTCCTGCCTGCCTGGGACGGTATAATAGCCATGCAGAGAAGCACTTTAGTTATGCAGATTAGTGACTGCATTAGAGAACAAAGTGGGGTTGGCAAAACTACAGGGGGCAGGGCTATGAATTGTTTCATGCAGAGAGCATTGCAACGTAGTTTTTCAACAAACTATATTCAATGCAGAACAACTATTGTAATATAATAAAGAGGTCTAAACTGGTTGTTTTTTAAACTGTTTTGTTTGGCTCCATGCAGAATACCTCCCGGAGATCAGTTGTTATCCCAGATTTCTGACCACCACCTGGAGGTTGACAAATCTACTCCCCCAGCAGCAGACATTCAGTGTATGCAATCTCTGAACCTCTAGGTTGCATTTAGACCTAACAGCCACTGACTGACTGCCCTCAACGAATTTGTCTGATTTGACAAGTTGGAAGCTGCTTTGAGACTTCTGGTAGAAAAAAAAAGTGGCATTTAAGAACAACCTCTTCTTTTTCAGAGTAAGGCAGCTCCATGTGTGTTTAAGGAGAGCATTCTGGGTACAACAGCCATGAATGGAAAACCCCGACCAGCTCCCTTACATACACACACAATGAGAAGTAACAATCTTAAAAGTAGGGTTTCCAGGTCCTTTGAACCAGCTGGGGGGGAGATAGGGGTGAACTCACCAGGAGCGGGAAGGGAAGAAAGCAGAAATAAACATGATGTGCATAGAAGTGATGCAAGTGATGTAAGTACATCAGACATGTTGGAGGTGATGTTCTAATTTCTGGGGAAAACTCTATGGCAGTGGTCCCCAACCTTTTTATCACCGGGGATCGGTCAACGCTTGACAATTTTGCTGACTCTTAGTAATCACAGCCATCTGCTCTAGCTGCTCAAGGACCAATAGCTACCTCATTTGTGGTCCCTGTTGGTTATTTTGTATTTAAAAGTAGCGGAGTTAATAATGATGAGACCATACAAGGCAGTATTAAAGTATAATAAAGTATTTTACTAGAACTACCAGGATAGGGGAACTGGGGTACAAAACAAAACAAATGCATATCTTCCTATAGCTCATTCAGGAGCTGTTAATAACAGGAGCTGTTACATGTTGAGAGTCAAAATGGGTCTGTCCAAAGCAGTTTAGAAACTAAGGGAGGAAGAGGAATTCTCTTCTCTTCCAGTTACATATGCCTTTGTGAGAACAAGACATGTAGTCAATGGAGTAAACAATTTACATACATAAACAAGTCACATGACCTGCTTTGCCTGTCCCCACTAGCAACAAAAAGTGTTAACAGTTAACCCTTTCCTGACAGTAAGTGGCTGACTCTTGCTAGAAAGTCTAACAGTCCCATGCAGGAGAGGAGAGGCAATGGAGGAAATATGAGCACAGGACATGGAGAAAAGAGCGGTGTGAGTGGCAAGGCATCAGCAGGTGAGAAAGGGACCAGGCTCGGATGGAGGGGGATGAAGCAGGCATTGTCTTCCAACTGCTGCAGCACAGAGTGTGTGTGCGTGTAGGCACACTCTTAGATCTTGGCAGGGCTTTTGACTCCACCTTGTTAGGGCTACACCTGTGCAATGCAGCCACCTTCCTTCCTGCCCCGGCACTTTGATGCTGCAGTCCTAACATCCTCATGCCATAAAAGGTTGAGGATAAAGTGGAGGAAGGGAAGCTACAGCCCTGATCCATAGAAGGGAAGACTCTGCAGGGCTTAGAAGCACTGGACCTGTAGCACGTGATACATGTACTAGGGATAAACCAGCCCTGCAATGTAGCACCAATTGCCACTTCAGGAAGGAATTTTTCCTCTGGCCAGATTGGCCAAGGAATGCTAGATGTATTTGCCTTCGTCTGTGCATAGATCAGGAGTCACTAGGGGATAGGGGGATAATAATTGTGAATTTCCTACATTGTCAAGGGATTGGAGTAGACGATCCTTGAAGTCACTTCTAGTTTAAGGTGACAAGATTGTCCCACTTTTGGAGGGGGCACCTGGCAAATTGTACTTATGTTGAAATTATATATATATATATATATATATATATATATATAAACTTTTTGTTGCTTCATATAGACCAAATTTTTAATCAAGAACCCCCCTGGTCAATAGTGTCCCGCTTTACCAATGTTAAAATCTGGTCACCTTATTCTAGTTCTCTGTGTTTCTACATTTCTAACTGCTCATCTCTATCATTTCCCTTTTCTGTAAAGCACCTGACCTTTTAGGTCCATAAAAAATCTCTGCCCATTGTTCTGTTCACATACTGGTTATTCTACCTCCATCCCCAATATACTTTAACTTTTAATTTCTTTTTAAGAGAGTCCTATTTGGTTCTGTACTGAGCTATATTTAGTGCTGGAGCCATTGGTTGTACACTCCCATGTAACGTGGATGCAAACCACGTCATTTGCATATCTCAGTGACCAAGGTCTCTTGAATGGTGTGACTTTGTTTTCTACTCTTGGCAGCCCTGCCAGGCATTCTGCTGATTACAGTGGCACATTCTCTTCTCTTTTCTTTGTTTTACAATCTAAGCTTCCAGTCGTGCCTTACCAAAAAAACAGGGACAATCTTTCCCTTTCCTTAGGCCACACATCCTCAAGATACCACAAGACTCCTTCTATTTAATTCACAAAAAAATGCAGTCCATTTTCTCCTCGCCATTTCTGGCAAACTAAGATTGACTGTTTTTAATGTACATTTCAATTTCCACTGCTTTAGCAAGTCATCAGGGAAATATAAGAGCCCTAAATACTTAGTAGAATATTGTCATCATGTCAATACAAAATCATTATAATAAAACACTCCTGTCCACTTCAAAATGTGTGGATTTTTTTTTTTAAGTCTAGGAATTTTATGAATATTTTATACAAATCTATAGTTTAACTCAGTGGAAAACAGTGTTATGATGGGTCTCACACTTGCAATCATTGTCACAAGGCGTAAGGGTTCTGTGATTGACTAGCAACTCAAAGAAACAGAGCCATGTGCGTCACATTAGAATTGGAATGTATGGGCTGGCTGCATGGGTGAATGGGCTATTTCAGGTACAGCACCACAGAATAGACATTTAGTTCCCTTTAGATTAAATGCTTTTCAAGTGAGTTGGCTCAACATTAGTCCAGTTCACATGTGAACATTCATCTCTTGAATGATGCCCTACCAATGGATGACTTTGAGGGGTGAAAGTACCATCACAGATATAGGCCGGAGTGTATTCCCACTGCTTTCCAGAAGACTTGGTCCCACAGTCAGTGGCATGCCGTAGAGTGTAAGGAACTTGAGGGATTGCATGCACATGCAAACCAACCCATAGAGTACAATAACTTATCTGAGTTGGACACATAATTGTTTTTCCTGGCTACTTCTGCTGCTTGGCTCCTGCTGCTTCTCCTTGTACAGGTCTCTGATCCCTCAAAGTGATAAATGTTGTTTCAGAGGGAACTTGGGGTTTCCTACATCTCATCTATATCATTGTCCATTGTGGGTCAAGCTTCTTCAGATATTTGGTTATTCTAGTTGTGCAAGACAGACATTTTCCAAGGTGTCTTAAAGTGACACGCATGACAGGAAAGGGCTTTGTAGTAGAGGACCACCTAGAGAAAGGACAAAGAGAAGTGCATGCAGAACAAAGGCATGTAATCCAAGGTCTTGACGTAACTCGCTTAGTTGCTGTTGCAGAAGATAGTTGTAAAGCACCTGAAATGCTACCATGCTTGGCTGATGTGCTGCATGTGTCATTGTAAGTTTTGTGGACTTGCCATGGAAAAGGGAGCCTCTTGCAATAATTTACACACACATAACCCTAAAAAGGTGGAGCACTTCAAAGAAAACCTTTCTTTGTTTCTTTTGTAGAAAGAAATGCACCAAAAATGCATAAATGATAGATCTCAGTAGAATTCCCAGTTTCCATACCCAGCTTTTCGCAGAAATTATCACTGCCCCTCTGATTCTATTGTAATTAATAGAACTGTAAGTTATTCTGCACCAAAACCAAAAAAATGTGCAGTCTATTGCAGCCTTCCCTTCATTGGTAATTTTCTTATCCCTCCATGTTACTAGCCAATTTTGATGAAACACTGTAATAAAACCCAATCACGGTGTCATTGTAGATCTATATCATGTTGATTTGGGGGTGGCATTTCACGGGTGCACACATGCACTTTTGCATCACAGTCAATACACCACAAATTTATCTTCATGCTATCATATACCAAGAGCCTCTTGTGGCGCAGAGTGGTAAGGCAGCCGTCTGAAAGCTTTGCCCATGAGGTTGGGAGTTCAATCCCAGCAGCCGGCTCAAGGTTGACTCGGCCTTCCATCCTTCCGAGGTCGGTAAAATGAGTACCCAGCTTGCTGGGGGGTAAGCGGTAATGACTGGGGAAGGCACTGGCAAACCACCCCGTACTGAGTCTGCCATGAGGGTGTCACCCCAAGGGTCAGACATGACTCGGTGCTTGCACAGGGGATACCTTTACCTTTACTATCATATACCCTCATATCACCGCTGCTTTTTCACAGTGTCTTCTCAATGACCAGATGAGCATTCATACTGAAGAGAAGGATGTAGGTTGCAGTAGCAAATGCTTTGGGCATGGGATCCAACTACCCCACTAGCAGTGAAGAAGAAGAATAAGAGTTGGTTATTATATGCCGATTTTCTCTACCCAAAGGTTTCTCGGGTAGCTTACATTTGCCTTCCCTTTCCTCCCCCCACAACAGACACCCTGTGAGGGAGGTACATCTGAGAGAGCCCTGATTTTACTGCTCAGTCCGAACAGCTTTATCAGTGCTGTGGCGAGCCCAAGGTTACCCACTTGGGTGCAAGTGGGGGAGTGCAGAATAAACCTAGCACAATAGATTATATTGCTATATCAATGGATCTACTGCCCAGTATACTCCAGTTTGAAGTGCTGGAAACCCCCTTTAGTGATCACAACCCTCTAAAGCTTTCAATCTGCTGCAGGAATGATGTATCTCTTTCCCCTAATGCTGGGGTTAAAATTATGGTAGGGCATAGAAAACCCAAGTGGTCAGGCCAACTTCAAACTGTAATAGGCCAATTTCTGGTTAGTGACAAATCTGTGCTACATGCAAGAGAAAACCTAATGTTAGGCTGTCAACCGATAAATTATTACATGGAAATCATAAACTGTTTACAGCCTCTGTTCCTGCAGAAGAAACACCAAAACCCAACTCCCAATAGGGGAAGTGCTTGGTTTGATGACGAGTGCAGAGAGAATAAACCTGGTTTGCCAGATTAGAAGTCCGCTCTCCTAACCACTACACCAAACTGTTGGTGAAATATGAATGACAATGTCATAAGTATCACTGGCTGGGTATGATTTCCCCCATGCTTCTGATACTATGTTCATTCCTCTGCGTCAAGTTTCTTCGGTTGCCCAGAAAACACAGTCTCTGACTTAGTGCAAAAGATTCATTTATTCTAAAGCTAGAAAGTTAACCCAACAAGGGCCATGTTGAAACTGGGGTACAATATAAGAGCAACAGCATATAACCACTTCACCCGCTCCACCTCCCGTGAGAACCCGAGAATGTGGGAGATCTTCAAAGAGAACAGACCAGGCAGTGAGGTCCTCATGGCTGCCATGCTGCATTCCATAAACAGGAAAGATGGATGAGGGGGTGTGAAAGGGGGAAGGAAGGAAAGGAAGCTGGGTGCAATAAACTCTCTGACCGTTTCTTCACAGAGGGGTAAAATGTGCATGGCCTCTTTCTTATAAATGTGGGATGGTAAACCTTCCATTTGTAGCCCTTCTCACAAAAGACCTCTCCCTCATTTTCACTCTGTCCCGTCATGGCTTTTTGACCCCTGATGAGGCTGCAAGGGAAAACCAGCTGAACTTCTCCATTGGCTCCTTGACTTGTCCATCTCAACAAGCCCAACAGAGAAATAGAGAACCTATCCCAAGGCTGTCGTACTGTAATATGTAATTTATACAATTTTCCAAATTAACAGTTTGACAATCTTTTTTTCAATATTTAAACAGATTGTCAAACTGTTAATTTATTTGGAAATATGTATAAATTACATATTACAGTAATATAGCCTTGGGATAGGTTCCCTCTTTCTCTGTTGGAGTTCTATTGTGAACCATCCCTTTTCTTTTCATGTTGTAATCACAACAAGCCACCAATCACAGCACAGCAATTTTCTCGTGGACAGAAACTTTCTCCCATCCAGCCCTGATTTTTTAAAGGCACTTCCACATTGCTATGCAGTAATCCCACAACACAGATGCATTTTTTACAAAAATCAACACTGCTATGTTGCTTTGGAGAAATGCCAGAATGATACGGCATCCCCCCCCCCCTTTGGGATTCATGTTCTTTTGAATATTATTTATGTCTGGCTGGATTTCTGAGATGCTGAACATGGTCCCTGGAGCCCAAAAAGTCATTTTATGTAAATGGGTGGCTTTAAAACAAGGGGCTCAGACCACTGTATGATTGGGAGAAGGCTGCTTGAACCCCCCCCCCCCCTTTCCCAGCTCATTCTCTACCTTCAGAAAACAGAAAATTGGCTGTGTTTGGCTGCCTGGTCCCAAAAAGACCATGGACACTTTAAAAAAGATGTTATTTTACATTTGACAATGTAGGTTTGCAGTCACTCTGCAATGCAGACCACACCATTAAAAAAATTACAGGAAATGGAGAGGGGAGGGTGGGTGCAAGGGCGGGACAATGCTGCAGAGACAATTACACCTTCCCCCTTCCATACAGTCTTACTTCTGGTTGCTCACTAGTTGCTCACTGATGGGATGTGAAATAACATGTGGCAAATCCACTTTTTTGTAATTTCCCTCATGCTGAGGCAAATCTGGGCAAAACGTAAGCCAGCCCTTGGACCTCCTCAGGATGCAGGTAATGTCTTGTGGAGGGGGCTCTGAAACCTGCCAGCAACCAGAGGCTGTCCAGGGGCAGATTTCTTGTGCGGAAATGGTCTCTGCATCTACACATCAAACAGAATCAAAAGAAATGGCAGAAGCACAGCATTCTGACACTCTGCCCTTTTCTATATTTCTCTCTCTCGTCATACCTAGGAATTATGTTTTGCTCACAAAACAGCATCTGGATGGAGAGTCGGCAAATCAAGCCACCATGCTGGACAGCAGCCAAGGAAGCTCTGAGGCTGCAGTGAGGTGTGCCAAGATTGTGCAGAGGTGAGCCAGGAATTGGCACCTCCCCACAAAGTCGACACAGACAGCTCTGCCATTCAGTGAATGCCTCGGGTTACAAATGCTTGCCATTCTCCCTAGGCATGAAAGGAGCAATCAAGCTTGATTTGTCGCTACATGCTTCTAATTAATACAAGAACAACAGCTATGGCCATTTCCATTCAGTTACAATCTCCAGAGCTATTTAAAGAGAAACTTCTTTCCCAGATAGCCCAGTTAATATCATCTTCCTTTTGTGACTGGGCCAAACCAGATGTGCTGTTAGCCTTGTGTTAACTAATGTTTCCTTGATCTGCCTTTGTTTCTGCTTGCATGAGATGGGGTACTCAGCCATATTTGCAGTTATTCTCATGTTCCCCTGCCCAAGCATAAATCTGTATTACAGGACCATAATGGGGCCTTCATCCACTGCACGTTATCATGACGGTTGTGAGAGTGTCCCATACAGTTATGATTGTGTGCCTTACCATCCTCAAAATAACACAGAACACAGGTGGAGCTGCCTCTGGGGAGGAATGAATGAATGAATGAATGAATGAATGAATGAATGAATGAATGAATGAATGAATGAATGAATGAATGAATGAATGAATGAAACTGATCATTGGTCCATCAACGTCAGAGCTGTCTAATCAGACTGGCAGTAGCTCTCCAGGTTCAAAGGCAGAGTTCTTCCACATCACCTACTTTTTGATACTTTTAAGTAGAGATGCTTAGGATTGAACCTGGGACCTTCTGCCTGCCAAACACAGACTCTTCTACAGCTCCCCCCCCCAAAAGAAAGGGCTTGGTTTTGGCAGGACACAGTGTGGCTTCAGTAATGTCTGATGATGTACATGAATGAATCATATATTGCTTTCATTTTTTTTTCAAAAAGCCTTGATCTTTTATATGTGAACATTTGATTGAACGATCATGTGAAAGGTGATGTGTTCAGGTAAGGGCAGCTGATACCCAATGCCCAAAAAATTGACAATAGCCCCTTGCCCCCATCACACAGAGAAGCCAATGTATCAAAATCGTGATACATGTGACTTCTTTGTGGTACACCTTCCCAAATGCAAGCATGGAAGACAAAAAAAATCATAAACAAATCTGTGTAAATCTAAGCTATGAACAACACTGCATACAGCCATTTTGTTGAGCTACAGATTGGTTTGCAATCATAATAACAATGGAAATACAAGAACAGAGAGAAAAGATGGGCAAAGAGGGGGATGATATGGAAACAGGCTTGCACAGATGGATGTGACATTATGGGTACCAGGAAGTGTACTTGGGGATCAAGTCACATCTGGTTAGAAGAAGAAGAAGAGTTGGTTCTGATATGCCACTTTTCTCTATCCGAAGGAGTCTCAAAGCGGAGTGCAGAATCAAACCTGGCTTGCCAGATTGGAAGTCCACACTCATAACCACTACACCAAACTGGTTAGACCTTCAGACTTCTCTCTAAAGGGAATGTAAAAGTTGGACTGAATTAATATTCTATTTAAAAAATTTTAAAGACACTCTTCAAACACTTTGGATGCAGGGCTAAAGAAGCAACATTCTTCTACACTCACAAGAAAGGATTCAGGTAAGAATGAAATGGAGTATCTGGCTCCTAACACCATGGATGATTTTGATTTATTACTTCCACCGCTTCATATAATAAGGCAGTACTTAGGAGTACCACTCAGTGCTCCTGACCTTCTGTCCCTTTGGTTCACTATGCCCACCTCTGGAGCAGGGTTTAATGTTTCTCTCCTCTGACTGGTAGGATGAGAAGGCCAATGATTTTATGGCCACAAACCCTTCAGAGTGGCTCACAGTTAGGCATTCCCTTTTATGAAACACACAACCTACCCTGTTTCTAAACTCTTGAAGGTTTGTCCCAACCTTTTAACTCTGTACAGCAATTCCATTGACTCTCTGCATTTCATTTTTGCCCTTCCCTCTTCACCAGCAGAAATGTCAGTCGTCACCAACCATCCAAACAGCCACTAAAGGTGACAATATATTTAAGGTCAATGTTGCAGTACAATCTGACCAAAGACTCACTACAAGGGAAGAGGAGCTAGGTTTTTGTACCCTACTTTTCACTACCTTAAGGTGTCTTAAAACAGCTTACAATCACCATCCATTCCTCTCCCCACAACAGACACCTTATGAAGTGGGTGAGGCTCAGAAAGCTATGAGAGAATTGTGATTGGCCCAGGGTTACCCAGATGGCTGCATGTGGAGGAGAAGTAGGGAATCATATCAAGTTCTCCAGATTACAGGCTGCCACTCTTAATCACTACACCAAGCTGGCTCGCATCCTTGGGTACATCTGCTCAGATTATGTATGTTGTAAAGTTAGAAGGGTAGCAGTGGTTTTCTCAAGACTGTATTTTGAAATTCCACACCGGAATGCCACACCACATCCTCAAGCACCTCACAATCTGCCTTGTTGGTTCCCTTTACAGAACTCCTGCATTTATCGGGTTCTTATGGGGGGAAGTGGTTACATGCTGTGCTTCTTCTATTGTACGGCAGTTCTTACAAGGTACTTGTCAGGTTAACTTTCTTGCTTTAGAATAAATGCATCTTTTGCACCAAGTCAAAGACTGTTTTCTGGCCAACCAATGAAACTTTACAGCTTGGCCTATCCAGGTCAGAGACCCAGCTTGCCATTATTACATAGAAACATAGAATCATAGAATAATAGAGTTGGAAGGGACCTCATGGGTGATCTAGTCTAACTCTCTGCACTATGCAGGATACTCACAACCCTATCGCTCATCTACTGTAAACTTCCACCCCTTTAAGCCTTCACAGAATCAGCCTCTCTGTCAGATGGCTAGCCGGCCTCTGTTAAAAAAATTCCATATAAAATGTTCCATACATATAATATAGTTATATCAGAAATATGACCCAGCCCAAGAATGTCATATACTAAGCAGAGTTACATCCTTGCAAATCCAGTAAAGTTAAGGGGTTTAGAAATATATAACTACTGTTAAAAGTAATCTGCTCAACAGGCAAGGTTTAAGCATTAATTCACCCACTGAAATCCATGATACTGGAAAAAAATACCCGAGATTAAAAAATAAGGCCAAGGCCTATGGTGCAAAATCAGGTGAAAATATATTTTATTATTCAGTCAAAATTTCTTTGAAAAAATCTGTAACACAGATCCTGTCTTCTGTTCTGTTTGCTACCCCTCCCAGTTTAGTATCATCTGCAAATTTAATAAGTACCCCCTCTAACCCCTCATCCCAACCGCGGAAGCAGTATAAATAAAAGGCTAAGGGCTATGTGGGAGGGCTCGGTCCTGGGTGGGTGGGGCAACGATTGGCCCCTTGCCCCTGAACTGACCAGCAGAGGGCCTAATCGACTGGTGCTTTGTGCCCTCGGCTGTTCAGCCCACCTCCCAACCCACCCACCCCCCAACCTAGCCCGCCTTTGGCTGCCAGCCGACATTTCGCACCTGGCCGCCAACAAGGCAGGTATTCAGCTGCCTGCTCTACCCTGCCATGCAGCACTGGGAACTCTTCCCCTCCCACCCCCCAACCTACTTACCCCCCCACACACACACATCCCCACCACACTCTTCCACCACCGCTTCACTCCCGCCCTCTGCCTCGCTTTCCTGCCCCACCTTCTCCACCACTACCACCCCGTGCACTCTTCAAAGCCCCCCATTCCCCCTCACTTTTGCCAGTGTTTGTCCGCCCAGGCTTCACCCACCATGCACTCTGTAAAGCACCCCCATCCCCTCCGACCTCTGACCTTCCTTCCTTCCTTCCTTCCTTCCTTCCTTCCTTCCTTCCTTCCTTCCTTCCTTCCTTCCTTCCTTCCTTCCTTCCTCCCTCCCTCCCTCCCTCCCTTCACCCACCCCACTAGCGCCCACTGTATTTTGGTTAAAGCGGGCTTAATATCTAGTTTATAAATATGTTGAACAACACAGAGCTAGCTTTTAGAATGCTTGAAATCTTTGCATACCTTTTCATGTTTATCTTTGAGTGACTCTAAAAGGATGGACCACTCCCTTGTATTCCAAATACAACCCAGGCCAAGTGGCAAATTGATGATGATGATGATGATGATGATGATGATGATGATGATGATGAATCCACTGAGCAATGGGATTTCTAAACAGCCAGCTCAGAGAAGGCACAATTGAAGAATTGACCCCTTTACTGAAGAGCTACTGCCAATGTCATATGCTTTACCTTTAGAACTGAAATGAATACTGGTGATGTTAAATCTTTATATTAAGACTATAATTGCAACCACTGAAGAAGTAACAAAAAGTGGGATTGAATACCTGGGAGCCTGTTCTGGTTGCAAAATTATTTAAATAAGCTAGGACTGTATTTAATAAATCTCAAGAAGGTACCACTTCTTGCCTACTCGCTTCGTTTGCTTTTGGGTGTATTTCTACGAGAAACGAACGGTGTTTCTTTATATGGACCGAGCTCAGAGAGGGTGAAAAGTTCCCTTTATAGCTCCATCTTGACTGTAGCAACTCCATTCAGCAGCCTTAAATTCCCATTGAGATTTCAATAGAAAATGAGTTCCCTCATTTCTCATCACCAGGCTGTTATGGAGCATGATGTGACAACTGTTCCATCCCGGCACATGCAGACAAAACACAGAGTCAGCGGTGACAGCATTTCTTCTGAGAGTCGGTGGTGGCTTTCTATGTCTTTTTTTAACAAAACACTGTGTCATGTTGAAGGACAGTCCCAAAGGATGCTGGAGAGAAGGGAAGAAACCCAAACAAACAGCCAAGGGAAAGAGAGGGCTGCAATAACAATGGGGTAACTTTGTGGGTCCTCCATCATTCCCTTGATTCCCTTGATCCCTTGAGCGCTTCCCTCAGTCTCGGATGTATCACAGAAGACTTGACGAATAGAGATAAGAACCCGGGTCTCCCAGCCTGGTTCACCTAGCCTGACATTCTAATAAATAAGCCTCACTAGGAGCTTTTCTGCTGTTGTCTGTATTGTCTGGGTTTCCTTTGGAAGCTGACATCCGATTTGCACCTGGTTCCAGTAGGGTTTGATCCCCTACTCCCCTTCCACATGCAGCCAGTTGGGTGACCTTGGGCCAGTCACAGTCCTGTTCTGACAGAGCAGTTTCTCTCAGAGCTCTCTCAGCCTCACCCAGTTCACAGGGTGTCTTTTGTGAGGAAAGGAAGGGAAGATGATTGTAAGCCACTTGAAGACTCCTTCAGGTAGTTAAAACCGGTGTATAAAAAAGCAACTCTTCTTCTCTTCACCAGAAACTGGGAACTGTCAATGTCTAAGAGTCTCTTGCTAACACAGGAAATGGTCAAATGAGGATCACTGTCCAATGTATAGTAAGCCACCCAGGAACAGATCAACCCCCTGTCTGAACTTAATTAGGCAATGCTTATTTTCTAAAGCCACTGGAGCATTTAATACAGATTAATTGTGTCATAATTGTTAAAGAAATTTAAGTGTTGGGGGGGGAGGAGTTGCTTTATAAATATAAAACACATTGGTGAACCACATTAATTTCTGATTTTTAAAGTTGTATAATTTCCAGTAAGACTGTGCTAAACATCTTAGCATCCTTAAGCAACTACAGTCCTCAGGGCTTCTTGGTGGAGAAGCCATCGGATTGAAGCCAGTTTGAAAGAAGGTTTAAAGTAGGAGCCCATCTGTAGCAACAAAGCCAGTTTATACAGCCCAAGGCTCCTCCACACAATGCAGTGTCCGCAGGCACACACGGATCCACAATGCTACAGAGGATGTCAGTAGCTTTCAGGTAGGCATCTGCCTGCTTTACAGAACCAAACTGAGTAGTGGGTTGCATGTATTTTGTATGCCACTGTTCCGAAAAACAGACCTTCAGAGCAGATCTTAGCACTTGGCAGTTGGCCCCACCCTTTCAACGGTTAGACACAGAGACTCTTTGGCTTGTGATTGCCATCTGATTCATCTTACACCGGATCTTTCCTCTCTCTCTTACTTGAGTTCGGAGCTGTAGCCAGTTAATCTTTCGGTAGTTGTCTGTTCACAATAAGATAAATTTAACAGCATGAATGACACGGAAAATGTGCTTCTATTTTTTGCAAGTAAAATTTCTTTCTCTTGTTACCATTAGGAAGGTCATCTTTGTAATTTGTCCCCCCCCCCTTTAACCAGAAAACATGGAGGATCAGGGATTCTGTGAAAAGCATCTCTGCTTAGAAGCAGATAGATAGATAGATAGATAGATAGATAGATAGATAGATAGATAGATAGATAGATAGATAGATAGATAGATAGATAGATAGATAGACAGACAGACAGACAGACAGACAGACAGACAGACAGACAGACAGACAGACAGACAGACACAGGCAGGCAGGCAGGCAGGCAGGCAGGCAGGCAGGCAGGCAGGCAGGCAGGCAGGCAAGCAGATTACATTTAACCCTATAAGAATCCTTCTCCTGCTATGAAAGCTTGGCCCAGTCATCTATTTTCAGCCTAAGTTACAGTGCAGAGTTGTTACAAAGATAAAACTCCGGAGAGGATAACAATATAAATTGTGTTGGGTCCCCATTGGGTGGGGAATGGTGAGCTGTAAGTGAAGTAAATATTTTTTTTCTTTCTTTCATCTTCTGCTCCAGTACAATGAGGACTGGTAACTTGGAACTTTGGAAAAACAAAAATGAAAGAGCAGATTGCCACTGTCTCAAATAGAAGCTCCTGAAGTTTGTGTTTCAAAGGTAATCATACCCCATGGACAGCATGAGGATGACTGTGGCCATGTGAATTCTGACAGCCTTTGATTAAAAGCCCACAAGCAGAGTCAAGGTTACAATGGAGCTGTCAAGGGATTTTCCAGCGAGTTATTCTGATTAGAGCTTTCTTCTCTCTCCTGCACTGTTAAATGGGAGGATGAGTCTCAGCCATGACATCAGAGAGCCCCTTGATCAGGCTGTTGGTTCATCGGGCATCACGGAGGGCCTTGATCAAACTCTTGATTAGAAAGCCATGGCTCGGTTGTCATTTATGTGAATGTTCCTGCACTCACCCAAAAATTAACACAAAGTTCTTCCACAGTTCAGAACACTGATGCTAGACAGAGAAAAGCCTTTCTTTCTTTCAACATATGCAAGATGATCTGGGGCCAAGGGACCAAGACCTATGAAGATAGGTTGAGGGACTTGGGAATGTTCAGCCTGGAGAAAAGGAGGTTGAGAGGGGACATGATAGCCCTCTTTAAGTATTTTAAAGGTTGTCACTTGGAGGAGGGCAGGATGCTGTTCCCGTTGGCTGCAGAGGAAAGGATGAGCAGTAATGGGTTTAAACTACAAATGCAACGATATAGGCTAGATATCAGGGGGAAAATTTCACAGTCAGAGTAGTTCAGCAGTGGATTAGGCTGCCTAAGGAGGTGGTGAGCTCCCCCTCACTGGCCGTCTTCAAGCAAAGGTTGGATACACACTTTTCTTGGATGCTTTAGGATGCTTAGGGCTGATCCTGCGTAGAGCAGGGGGTTGGACTAGATGGCCTGTATGGCCCCTTCCAACTCTATGATTCTATGATTCTAAGAACAGAATGAGCAAGAACATACAGCTTCTCTACAATGTGCCTTCATGGAATCTACAGGAGAAGGGCTACCATCCCTCCAACTCATCAATTAACACCGCATCCTATCAAAACAGCACTACAAGAAAAGAGACGACACATCCCCCCCCCCCAAGATGGTCACAATGCCATAGTGAATCTTTGCACAGAATGCTTCTGCTGCAGGGTCCAAACTGATGTGATCGACAGCAAAATATCAGCCATGCTGAAAGGAAGGCCATATAGACAGACTCAGGAACAATCCAGATATTCTAATTAAAGAGACAGACAAAAGAGAAGCTGTTGTCATTATGAACTGATCAGACTCTCAAATGTCACCTTTTACAAACAACTGGACTCAGAGGACTGATAATCTTATAAACTCAGTTTATTATTCTCGCAAGGCTCTTGAATCAGCTAAACATCTTCATTAGAGTGCATACTTGTTGGATATTTTCATGATGCTGTTTACTAATTTACTGCTAATTTACTCTCTCCTTATATACGTAGTCTAGTGATATCCATTTCATTGTCTGAAGTCGTGTACATGCACACAAAAGCTCGCACCTTGAATTAAACTCGTTGGCCTTAAAGCAGCGGTCTGCAAGCTTCCGCTTGCTGTGGACCGCTGCGGCGTAGTGGGCGGAGAGAGCGGCCCCATGCCAGCGGCCACGGCTTCCCCTCCCAGCCCCTCCGGGCTGCGAGCAAATCGGCCGCTAAAGTGGCCAATTAGCTTGCGGCTCGGCAAGCTTCTCTTCCCTCCCCTCCCGAAGCGAGAAGCTCGCCAGGCCGCGAGCTAATCGGCCGCTTTGGCGGCCGATTTGCTCGCGGCCTGGCGAGCTTCTCGCTTCGGGGGGGAGGGAAGAAGGAGCCGCAGCCCTTCGCTGCCTGGCGCTGGGCCACGGCCCGCAGGTTGGGGACCACTGCCTTAAAGGATCCATCGGACTCAAACTTTGTTATTCCATCTCAACTTTATTTTCCTTCCCTCCATGAAGATTCAGGTGGTGTCTACAGTTCTCCCACTGGAGAAGGCTCTTTCTTTAGGCTCGAGGAAGGCTGAGTGAACAACGGTGAGTGAAATTGGTAGCCAACAGCTAGATATTTCCTAGGATAGCAACTGATTGCCGGGCAATGGGGATCAACTCCCCTGGAGAAAATGGCTGCTTTGGAAGGTGGATTTTATGGCATTATACCTTGCGGAGGCCCCTCCCCTTGTAAAACAATTACACATATTTAATTGCTTTATAATCTTTATTGTGATATTGGGTATCATTTGATTTTACCTCTGCTGACTAGGCTTTTTGGAAACCATGAGCACTTGAGCATAAGGAAACCACTATTTCTTATAGTGTAGCCAAGTATTGTTATATAGCTATCAAGATCTCTGACTAGATGAATGGGGAGTTCATATAAGATTGCCTTTAGGGTGTTGGTATATCTGGTCATGTCCCAACTGATGTTGTTCTGCCATATGTTTCTTTTCTTTTGCTTTTACTACTGATCAATGGCAATGAATGAATGAATGAATGAATGAATGAATGAATGAATGAGCGAACGAATGGATCAATGAATGGATCAATGAATGAATCAATGAATGAATCAATGTCCCTCACCTCCCCGGATTCCATCCACCCATCCCCAAATCTCCAGGAATTTCCCACTTCAGAGATGGCAACCCTATAAGTAAGAAGTAGAAGAAAGGTAAACATAAAGGTAAAGTAAAGGTAAAGGTATCCCCTGTGCAAGCACTGAGTCATATCTGACCCTTGGGGTGACGCCCTCTAGCATTTTCATGGCAGACTCAATACGGGGTGGTTTGCCAGTGCCTTCCCCAGTCATTACCGTTTGCCCCCCAGCAAGCTGGGTACTCATTTTACCGACCTCGGAAGGATGGAAGGCTGAGTCAACCTTGAGCCGGCTGCTGGGATCGAACTCCCAGCCTTATGGGCAAAGCTTTCAGACAGCTGCCTTACCACTCTGCGCCACAAGAGGCTCTAAGGTAAACATACTTGACAATAAAAGCTTTGGGGAAGAATATTTCAGCTTCCCTCAAGAGGACATTTTCCTCCCAGACTTCAGTGGGGACAGTCTGGCAGAGCCCCAAGAATATCACTAAGAAGAAAGGGGGAGAAATAAAGCTGGTTCATTGCACACTACCTTTTCCTCATTGAGGTTGCTCAAATGTCGCTTGTCCACCGACAACCAAGCCTTACCAATTCATCAAGAGCTACTTGAGCAGGGATGTAAATCAATTTGCTGTTATGAAATATCTACAGGTGGGGAAGTGGGTAACAGGTCTATTAAGCCATCCATCAACAAAAAGTAGAATGTCTTCACACAGTAATTGAGGATAAGCCAGAACATTGATTTAGAGCAAAGGCCAGTTGTGATGTTTCTCTAATCCCTTCAGGATGGCGAGGCACAAAGTGGGGATGGGCACCCCCACAAAAATTCAGACTCACAATTGTGCCACTTTGGGTTCTGAATGCTAGAAGAATTAGAGGTGGGCACGAACCTGGAAAATGGAAGTTGGGGGGAAGTCATAAACCTCGAACTTGCAAGGAGCCCCCCCATTCATGAATTTTGGGGTCACTTGAGTTCATTAACTGTTTAGTGGTTTACTGGGGATCTATGCATATGAAATTCACTGTGGGGCCCCCTGATTGTATCATCTTATTGTGGACATAGTTTCTGGGTCTTGTCCAGTGTCTACCTTTCTTCCCTTTGGCCCTGGGAGGTGGTACTCTTCCCATCAAAAGCCTTCTGTGGGACACACTGGATTCCATGAGAGGGAGAACAGTCCCCTAACAGGGCCATGGTTCTACTCCCTGCTGGTAATCCCACCTGGATTGAGACCATCCGGGCAGATCACTGAGCATTAGACTCTATCTGGATCGCCATGACCACTTGCCAATGCAATCCACACCTGCCCACTCAGATGGGTTGGCACCTGCCAAAATATGCAGCACATTTATTGGAGGCTCCATCCATGGTGAATCCCAAGCTCTGATGGGTCAACAGGACTTTTCCCCCACCCCCACCACCCACTAACAAACCAGGGGCAGTGGTGGCTGCCAGCCCACAGACTACTGAAATGCGCCCACTGGGGAGCTGCCCCATGCATGGAGCCCGCTGACAAAAGAGAGCCAGAGCTGGCAACCCCGCCGCCCTGGCAGCCATGCTCACAAGCCACCACTGCCCCGCACAGAGCCTGCCGAGCTCAAGGAGGAGGAGGAGGCCCCACACCCACTGACTCTACAACCGCACCACCCACAAACGTGCCCACCATACACATGTGGTATATTCTGTGGCTATTGATAGATGATCTTATGGAGAGTTTTAGGTGACTTGATGTAAAAACCCTGTGGATCCTTGAGGATCAGTGCTTTTGAACCAGGTTTTTGTCCCATGGCATCGCCACAAAGGCATGGATTTTGTAGTGTGAGCTGTGGCTGTCAATAGAAGAAGTGAGCTTATGGTGAGTTTTGGATGAATGGATGCCAAAACTCTGAGGATACGTGAGGAATTTTTTTTTTCCAATTCCAAAGAACCAAAGATCCTCAGGGATACAGTGATGAGTTCCAAATTGCATGGTGAGAGGGGCATCTCTAATACCAAGCCTTAATCTACTGAGATGCTCAAGAATTCTTGAAAAACAGACCAATGTTTCTTTGAGACGAGTTTGCACTCTCAGTTTGACTTTTCTGCTCCTTTTGACATGATGGCAACGTGGACGCAGGATTTTTCCTTCAATGAAGACAACCGTGAAAGGATTATGAAGGACTTCCCATCACTGGATGTTGGAAATGGTAATTCTATAGGAGATTGAGACCAACTTTTTTTTAAGTAAGAAAAAGCTTAAGATGCAATTGCATGCAGTTTATTTCAATGAATATTTAAAAATAATCGCATTCCCAGGGGCCTCAGAGTGCAGAAATTCCCCACACTCTTTATAGATAACGATGAGTTTAAGGATAAATGAGTGGCAATTTTGACTAAATGTTCTTTAGATCTCAGAGACCACTGTTAGATTTGGAGTAGGTTGTATTAAATAACGGGATGAGTTTTGTTCCCACGGCAAAATACAATGCGTTTAGAATTGAAATGGATTGCTTTAAATTGATAAGAATGATTAAATTTAATCATTTCTTTGGTAAATTTTCTTTAATGAATGCCCCCTTGTCCTTTAGAGGTAAGCCTGTATTCATTCCAAATGTTGAGATCCTCGAATTTGCAACTTTTGAAAAAATGATTCTTAAGGATTTGAAAATGTTGGAAATGAATCCACATAGACCTACTTTAAACCTCTTGAGAGGAATTTAGGGCTCTTAAAGATCTAAAGGCATACCTGAGTATTACCATCATGCCTGCAGACAAGGGTGGGGGCATTGTCATTCTTAACCATTCTAACTATGAGGCTGAAATCACGAGAAAATTATAGTAAATATTACATATCTGCACACTATAATAAAATTGATGAGATTCTCCAGGTGATCAGGATCGCTGTACATGAAGGACTTGGTTTGAATAACGTCACTAAATCTGAGGCTAGATTTTTGGAAAATTAGCATCCGGTAATCCTTGTATCTATGCTCTTCTGAAGGTACACAAAGACATCAGACCCCTGCAATGACACCATATCATGGTGCAGCAGAATGATTTTCTTGAACCACTTTCTAAATTCATTAATTTTTATCTTCAAAAATGCATGCCTTCGTCTGTGGTGCTTCTCAAAGACACAACCCATTTTGTTAATTCTATTGAACCACTACAGGTACCAGTGAACTCAATTTTGGTCACCTGGAGCTTTATATATGAACATTCTTTGGATGAGGTTAGAAACGCTGCGTCCAATTTACTTTACAGTTGACCTGACCAGGAGCCCCCTAATCACTTTTATTAAACCTCCTAGACATCATTTTTGGAAACAATGTTTTTGATTTCCAAGGCTAATTTTACCTCGAAGTACATGGGAAAGCGATGGGTTCTGTGGTGGCACCGGCCATCATGAACCTTTTCATGAGGGAGATCAAGGAGGCTTGGCTTTACAGTACTATTCAATGCAAAACCAAAAAGGGAACGAAAACCCAACCTTAACAAAGTCAAGGACTCAAAAATTGAAGCTATAAAACAATATAAAATGTTAACAATTCTTTATTAAAGTGCACCAATATTTATAATACTACTGTCAATCCTTATTACTCTGATATTGTTTTTTACTGTAGGTTTCTTGATTATACTTTTTTGATTTTCAAGGATCCTGAAAGATTTGGGGGATTTATACTTTCGAGCAATTTACAGTATCCAACTATTACATTTACAGCCACCTCCCACCACAAAAAAATTGTTCTTTTGGATACTCCTGTGACTTAATAATAATAATAATAATAATAATAATAATAAGAAGAAGAAGAAGAAGAAGAAGAAGAAGAAGAAGAAGAAGAAGAAGAAGAAGAAGAAGAAGAAGAAGAGTTGGTACTTATAAGCTGCTTTTCCCTACCCGAAGGAGGCTCAAAGCGGCTTACAGTCGCCTTCCCATTCCTCTCCCCACAACAGACACCCTGTGGGGTGGGTGAGGAAGATAGAGCCCTGCTTGGTCAGAACAGTTTTATTAGTGCCATGGCGAGCCCAAGGTCACCCAGCTGGCTCCATGTGGGGGAGTACAGAATCGAACCCAGCATGCCAGATTAGAAGTCCGCACTCCTAACCACTACACCAAACTGGCTCTTTGACTGAATCAGGTAAATTGGTGACTTCTACCTACCTAGGAACACTTTCCTTCATTATTCCAGTTTCCACCTGCTTCATCTAAAAAGCAACTTGCCAGTTGGTCAGTTTTTGCAGCATGGGAAACATAATGCCTATAATGAGGACTTCAATAGGACCCATTATGCATGGGGGTTTTAGCACGCATTCCGGGTGGAATGGCAGCGACTAAAATCACCGATAATGCACGGAGTCGGCTGCAACCGACCGCAGATTCAGTGCACACTGCCAAAAAAGCCGCGTTAGTGGAATGCGGAAGAAAGCGCAGCTTCCCGAGCAACCAGGGCAGAACCGGAGGCGCCAGCATAATTGGGGAGGCTGGAGGGTTGGAGGCGGCGCGACCGCTCAAGCGGCTGCCGGAACGAACGGCGGTGCAGGCCAGGGGAACCCAAGGGAACACAGACGTAAAGGCGGCCAGAGAGCTCACAGTGGAGGGGGGCGAGGGGATCGCTGCGGCTAAGGACGGCAGAGAGACCGGCCACCCACCTCCCACCCATTCCCAAACACACACCCCAACGACAAACGAGAACAGAGGCTAGGTCTCTCAGAAAATACAAAACCTTTATAAAACAGTGTGAATGAACAAAGCACAAATATACAATACAATACAAAGCTTAAAGTAGGGGAAACAATATAAAGGAGTAGAGGCAGCAAAGAAGGGGAGAGGCGAACTGGGAGTAAACTAAGGGGAAGGAGAAACATCCTCACTCCCCCTCCATGCCCGACAAACCCGGCAGGGCTGCGCCTGCACAGGCTGCTTCCGCCCTTCCTTGCCTCCGCCTCCGACGCTCGCCAACACAGCAGCTCGCTCGCCTCGCTTCCCCTTGGCTCCGCATCGATGCCTCGACACCCGCCGCTCCGGGTTTTGCTGCCGTCGCGCCCCGTTCCGTGCATAACCGGTTTGCTTTGCGTCTTCCCCCTCCGCATTTTCCATGTGACCCGAAATCGCTGTTTCGGCGGCCGTGCATAATGGGCCTAAGTCTTGTGTGCAACTTTCTGAATTTTTGAGACAAAGAGAGTATCTGAAGGAGGTGATTTTTTAAGGCTGGGAACGGAGCTCTTTCATATAAACATGAGAACTTACTGAGATATAGGGAAAGACGTAATCTGACCAGATTAACTTGCTCATTTGAATATTCTATATTTTCCAATCAGATCAAGACTATTATTTTTAAATACTGGCACTTTATTTCAGACAATCTGGGGCGCAATGAAAAACTTTTATTTGCTTGGCACAGAAGCCACAACTTGAGGGAACTGCTTACAACCAAGAGTGAGTATATTTTGACACCCCTGAGTTCACTCCCCTCTGGTAACTTTTGTTGTGGATTGTGTAGGGCATGCATATTCATGTTGACCAGGGGTAGTCAAACTGCGGCCCTCCAGATGTCCACGGACTACAATTCCCAGGAGCCCCTGACAGCGAATGCTGGCAGGGGCTCCTGGGAATTGTAGTCCATGGACATCTGAAGGGCCGCAGTTTGACTACCCCTGATGTTGACAATAGATTGTTTCACCAATCTCAGGAATGGGTTTATCATAAGAGTTAATAAATTTACCAACTGTTTATTAAAAATCTAATATATGGAATCTTATGCACCTGTAAATTTCTTTTATTTATTTTTATTTTATTTATATTTATATTGTATTTATATACCCCCCTCCCCAAGGGCTCAAGGCGGTTTACATGAAAAAAACAAAATAGTACAGGTAACATCATTCAAGTAATAGTAAGGTGGTAACAACAAAAATAGCATTAACATAATAACAATAACAACAATATTAAAGGAAGGTGAAACTGCCAGAGCTTTAGCTCAACTCGTACTGAGACCCAGGGATTGGGTGGATTTGTTAACAGTCATGGTAGGAGGGGAGGGCTTGGGGGCCAATCGGAAGCGATGGATAGGTCGACCTCAACCAAATACCTGGTGGAGGACCTCCCTTTTGCAGGCCCTTTGGAACTGCTTTAGTTCTGTCAGGGCCCTGATCTCCTCTGGGAGCTGGTTCCACCAGGTGGGGGCCAGAATGGAAAAGGCTCTGGCCCTGGTTGAGGTCAAGCGGGCTTCCTCAGGCATACTGGGCCCGGGCCACCCAACCACTTAAATGTGAGGATTCCTGAGCATCCCAGTAGATTAAGACTTGGTATTAGAGACACCCTTCTGACCATGCACTTTGAAACTCATCATCGTGTCCCTGAGGACCTTTGGTTTTTTGGAATTGAAAAAATGTCTATTCCTCAACAGCATAGGATGGACATTACACACATTTTGTCACATAGGGAGAGTTATTATATCTTTGCACGTGAAATTCTGGGTGCCTCTGGATGCAACACAAATTGGGTCCTCTCCTGTTTTTTATGAGTGTTTCCCTTTAAGATTTCCCAGGGACAAACACTTGTCATTTAACAAACAAGTACATTAACAATGATTAAGCACTAATGCTTGAGGGCACACTTCAGCAGATATGCAAGTAACCACCTTTACCAGAAGAACCATGGGTCTATTACAAGGTATTGATATTTTATTGTGATTGTTAATTTATTATCTGGGTTTTAAAAAATTATACAAGTGACATTGTTCGTATTTATGATTTACTGGTTCTATTTGTACATTATAGAAATAGAATAATCTTGACTGAATACAAACACTATTGAAACTGACAATATACCTACCTTTTCATAAGGTGCAATACCTTTTTACCTTCTGTGTTACATTTTCATATTATATCTTATATAAACATTAAGTTGATTTTATTCTATTATAATTATATATGAGGCATTTCATTAAATATATTGTGTTAATTTAGGAACTAGCCACTGGGAAAGTTAATGGAAAATGAAAGTTGAAAGTCCGAAACCCTGTTTTGGCTTGGTCTTGCTTTGAATAAACCGTGTACCTTTTGGATTTCATGGTTTTGGATCTTTCCTTCTTCACTTACAACCAGCTCTTGGATCTCATTGGCAGTGGAATCACAGATAGAAAAGGAAATGAAAATCTCTCTCTCTCTCTCTCTCTCTCTCTCTCTCTCTCTCTCTCTCTCTCTCTCTCTCACACACACACACACACACACACACACAAACACAGAGAGAGAGAGAGAGAGAGACAGACAGAGAGAGAGAGAGAGAGATACACTGTGCAGAGATACAGTCTATAAATCTAATTTAACTCTATCTAACAAACTTAATCCTTATACCTAACATAACTCAACGGTGTCTAATCTAATATAAATTTTTCCTATGAATATAGAATCCATTTAATCTATGAATCTACAAATCACAAATCTTCTCTATAATTCTCTCTATTACCAAAATACAATACTTAAATCGGAGCGAAATATAGAAATCAATGCATCTTATCTAAAAACTTGTATTTCTAATATATAATAAATCAGCTTTAGTTTCCAATAGCGATCCTGATAGTTTCCATTGCTTTACTACAATGTGACACTGTTATTGTTGTCAGCCATTCAGTAGTGGCAATCCCATTACTCCGCTGTTGCCATGATCCCCCAATCCCAATATGTATTTATATATATGTTTTGGACACTTCCCAGAGCCAGCTTGCTGGGAGGGTGGTATAAAAATCAAATCAATCAAATCAAATAAATCCCCCTGGAGAAAATGGCTATTTGGGAGGGTGGGGGTCTATGGCTTTATACTACGCTGAAGACTCTCCTGTCCCAAATCTCATGCCACCTATGTATATTTATAGGAATTGTCCAGCTCAGAGTTGGCAACCCTGTATAGGGACCCCAGGAGAATGTTTAATCAGGCAAAGTATTAAATCAACAGAAAATGGACAAGGGGCATTTCAGTTGAGAAATACCAATGACAAAGTGCTTCCTTTTGTCCACACCTCCTTTAGGATAACATAACCTCATAAAGACATCAATTCCCTACCCCTACCCACCCACACACTTTGGTTACGGCTTTTTTAAATTATCTCATCCAATGAGGGATCACATAGGGTTGGTAGTAATGTCAATCAAGAATCTATTTCCATGTTCTCCTCCCTTAGAAAAACCATAGCAGCAGCATTCAGGCTACAATGGGCTCCCTGCCCCTACAGCTCTTTACAGATGGTCTGGATACCATATTTCATGTTCGTTACCTCACAGCCCATTTGGATTTTTGTGAGCCAGTGGGATTCTGAATATCCAGAGTTACTTAATATAATTCATCATTCTCCCTATGTCACCATTGGTATCATGCTGTCTGGATCTCATTTCACTTTCATTTCTAGTGAGCCCATACCTGCTGTTTTCTGTGAATTCTTCAACTCTATTTTGGTCCTCTATTTTCCTACATACTTTATATATGTGAAAAATATTGCTTTCTTAGCAGTTGTTTGTTTGGAATCTACAACCTCACCTATTGAATCTTTTCACTGAGTACCCCTTAACAGTATGATGAGGGGGACAGGGGGAAAAAAAGATGTGTTTCCCTTGCCCTTCTGTGACATTTTGCTTGAGTATCAGCAACAAATATTAGAGTTCCTCCCTCAAGCAATTGATCAAAATCTCCCTCTGGAATTTCTGTCCACTCCTGTTGTTCAGAAGGTTGGCGATTTCCCATCAATCTGCCTTCTTTTCAGCTCTTCGGCTGATGTTCTATCAGCTTTAAACCCTCCCTTCTCCGATCCCAAATCCCAAGGTAAATACAGACCTTTCACCCTTTTCTCTGCCCAGCTCTGTGTAAAGTCAAGTCAATAGAAAAAGAACTTTCCGATGACAAACAGCATTTTATTGATAGAGGTTATTTGTTACAACCCAATATAGGCTGTTCTGAGAGAGGATATGCTTTGGTACCCCTTCATTCCTGTCTTTAGGCTTTTTTCTTCCTTTCCTGTGTACCCACTGTTGATGCTATTCCCCACTGCACATGGTAACTGTTCAGCTGCACTTTCATCCCTTGAAAACAGCCCCAATTCTTCCTGTTTTATTTTCGAGTGTACCTCCCCAGGAAAAGAGAGGTTGCTCCATGACGTTTTAGGCTCCCCTTCACAAAGCTAAAATTGTTATTAAGAGTTTGAATACAGGAGGCGGGGCATTATGACAGAGTCGCCGGATGGGTTTTTGCTCATCCCCAACACCAAGCAAAAAAAATGTGAATACAGATCCAGCAGAGAAGTGGGGGAGGGGGTGTGATCTCCCCAAAAACTCCCCCCAACAGCTTCTAGCACTGGGGTTTTGGCAATGCAAACCAGTGGGGCTTTATAATCCCTTTAAAACAACACAGTCATTTGTATGCCAGGCCTAGACTCCTACCTCTGGCTGAACTTTTACACCTCCCTTTATTTACTTTGCTCATTTAAGAAGAGAAGTTGATAACTGGCATCAAAAGTCTTGACTGGTAAGCTTACTGACCAATTGATCCCACTCCCTTCCTTTTGTGGCTTATCTCCAACTTTCTTTTCCTTCTCCCTAACTGAGTAATGTCTTACCTGATTGAAAACTCTGAGAGGCAAAGAAGCTGAATTCAATGTGATGGAGAAGAGAAAACTCTCTCATCCCCTCACCCCTTTGCTTATAACACTTGTTTATACTCAGGGAGATTAACTGCTGGATAAGGAATTCATGCAAGACTTGCCTATGAGAACAGGAACTTGGTACAGAGCATAAAGACAGAGGCTAGAGTGGCTATTTCTGGTAAATCATAGAACTTTCCCTATGGGCCTAGAGGAGGTCAAAAGTACCTATGAGAGCAACATCTGTAAACAAGCCAGAAGTAGTATGCCTAGCATTGTAGAGCAGCTGAACCAAGAGCTTTGTATTACAATACCTAGGAATACATTCTTTCGAAGAGTTTGGCTGAACCTGTAAGCTTACAGGGGCACCTGGAGAATGGCTCCAACATAAAGGCAAAGAGAAGAAGAAGAAGTGGACAGAAATGGCCAGAAGGGGACAGAAGAGGAAGGAATAAGCAGATATAAACCAGATATATATAAAACACTCTGGAGTTAAAGTGAGATTGATCAATTCTAGTAACAAACTTAAATTAATTTGATGTATTGTTGATAATTGATATTGATATACCCAAAAGACATAATTGAATGAATTGCCTTTTTGATTTAAAAGATGTTTTAATTTGAAATAAATATAAATATTCATGAATTGAAGACAGTGAAATTTGTTGGGTTAGTAGAGTGATTAATGTATGTTGATCATTGATTGTTGATTACTGTTGATTATCTTATGCAAACAATCTGATGAATTTTAAGGTCAAGGGCTAGATTAATGTCTACGAAATGAAGACTCTGCTAAATCACATAAAAAGAAATGTTTGGCTTGTTTAATGGCCTCCTGAAGAAAAATAAAATATATATCTTGTGGCAGAAAAGTACTGGGAGCATTTGGCATAGCCAAAAAAAAAAAAAAAGTAGAAGAACTGGAAGAAAAAGAAGAACAGACTGATACAGCTCAGATAATCAGAGGAATAGACAAACATACTAAAGAACTTTAGCACTGATTGAAGGATTAATCAAATAAATTGTAGAAGCCAAAACAGATTTGTGAGCCAAAATTGATGATCTAAAAAAAGTTAAAACCAATTCCAAGCAGATAAAAGAAAAAAAAAGACTAACATTTTTAAAGTCGAATGAGAGGTAGTTGACTTAAAGGATTGGAAGAAACTAGCTGAAGAAAAGGTTGAAACTTTGGAAATACAAAGTTTGCTGGTTAATAAACCTGAAAGGGACCCCAGAAGAATTTGGTAAGCAAGACCTACAGCTAGAAGTTACAGAATTAATACAAGACTACTTGATTGACAATGAGATCCAAATAGAGAAGACCTTCTGGATCTTCTCAAGAGCTGCACTTCAAAGCAAACAACCAAGAGACCTGATAATCAGCTTTGATAGTAAACAAGCAAGTTCTCCAGAAGAACTGTACTGAGCCATTGAAAAGAAAGGGCCAAGAGATTAAAGTATTTCAAGATCTTCCAGCAGATACCATTTGCAAAAGGGCTGAGTTTAACTTCTTATGGCAGAAACTTCTTCAGAGAAAAATACAATATTTTTTGGAGGATTCCCTTTGCCCTAGAAGTGCTACTACCACAAGGAAGACGAGTTACCAAGACAATTCAACAAGCACAAGAATTAGCAGACCATTCTTGACAGAACTCCACCCAGTCAGCCCATGGATCAACAGAAACATCTTCCAGCTCAGAATCCAGGATCAGAACCAGGACCCTCAGCTAATAAATAATCTAGTTAACTCTCTGACAGAATTGAGAAATATAAAATAATCTCGATAAATGTCAATGGATTAAATTCTCCAACTAAAAATTAAAGAATTTTTAATCAGTTAAACAAGACTGCAGCAATATAATATGTCTTCAAAAAACACATATGAAGGAAAGACATCAAAACCTGTTACATTTTAAAAGATTGGGAAGAGCCTTTGTGGCTTCAGTCAATGTTAAACAGAAAGGTGTAGTAACTTATATATTGAATCCGAACATAGCTGCAGAAATATTGGCGCAAGATGAAGAAGGTAATTGTTTTAAAAAAGTACTCTCCCTGATGGTAAACAATTGATGTTGATAAATATTTATGCTCCTAACAATGGCAGGGGAAAGTTTTTTTTTTCTTTTTTAAAAAACTATGCAATTCTACAATTAAGACTCAAGTTCTTATTGGTGATTTGAATGTGGTTCCAAACCCAAAATTAGACAAATCTTGCAGAAGGCCAGGAGAGAAACTTCCTAAGGCTTCACTGAGCAACTTTAAATTGCTAAAATTGGTAGACATCTGGAGAGAAAAAAAATCCTAAAGAAATGTGATGATTCCTTTTTTTTTTCAAGTCGGCATAATTGATATTCTAGAAAAGACCATCGGTAAATTGCTAAAATTGGTAGACATCTGGAGAGAAAAAAATCCTAAAGAAATGTGATGATTCCTTTTTTTTTCAAGTAGGCATAATTGATATTCTAGAAAAGACCAGTGTTGACTCTCTGAAACAATGATGCCTATAGTTCACAATGTTGAGATTCTACCCAATATTTATGTGGGTCATAGCCCATTGGAGGTTCAACTTCACTATCTCAGAGCATGGATAAGATGATGGAAGATGAATGACAGACAAAGATTGGAAAAATGCCAGAAATAATTGCAGGATTATTTTTTTTAACTTAATACAACAGAGGACGTGAAAAAAATCAGTGATTTGGAAAACAAGTAAAGCCTTTATCTGGGGCAAGCTAATTGGATATAATTCAGCTTTGAAAAAGAAAAAAAGACAAGAAATAAAAAACTTATTGGTACAGTTACATTCTTTGGAACTGATACACCAGACAACTCATTCCAAGGTGATTTGGAAGCAAATTAAATACCTAAGACTACAAAGTGATCTCATAGGAACAGAGGAAATTAAGAAAAAGTTGAACTTTCTAAAACAAAAAACTTTGAGCATGCTGATAAACCAGGCAAGTGGTTGGCATATTGGTTGCAAAGAGAATCTAACAGAAAATCCATATCTTAAATGAAATTTTTAGGCACATAATATCGAATGGAGAAGGAAATCCAATACCACAGATACAACTTTTCAATGAAATTATGGAAAGCTCAGAATATATGCACAAACATGAGAGCAAGCTTTTATAATTTTGATTCATAAAGAAGGAAGTGATCCTCAGACTCCCCAATCATATAAAACTATTTCTTTGCTTAATGTGGGCTATAGAATTCTTGCAAAAATTTTAGCAGAGAGACTTAAGAGATGTATAAGTGATGTTGTAGATGAAGATCAGATTGGTTTTATCCCCAACAGACACATGAAAAACAACATAAAATTAGTTCTAAATGCAATGGGTTATACCCAGGGAAAGAACTTACGTTCAGCATTTGTCCTTCTGAATACTGAAAAAGCTTTCAGTAATGTTCGATGAGACTTCCTCCATGCTGTACTTCAGGTAATGGAATGCAGGGATACCTTTTATGCAAAAAATATATTTTAAACAAGAAGCAAGACTTTTAGTAAATGGAATGGTCACAGTGGAGAAAGTTAAAATACAACAAAGAACAAAGCAAGAATGTCCTCTTTACCCACTATTATTTAATCTAGCGATAGAAGTCCTTGCAGCTAAGATACGGACTTCACCAGGCAGGAATCCTTATGCAGGGAGGAGTGCTTTGCCCAGTGGATGTTCAGGCCACATCATGGGATTTGGAACTGGAGCTGAAGGGGCTAGACTGGCCATTTTGCCTTGGTTTCCTAATTTCACTGGAAGACAGTATCCAGGCAGAATGGTACATGACACAAGCTTGCCGCCTTGGGGCTGCCTTCCAGGAGATATGTGAGGGTGCTTCCCCAGGGGTCCAGGGAGCTGGAGTTTTAACAATATGGGTTCCTGATTCTATGACTAACCTGTGAAATTGTCCAGAACAGCTGTCATCAGTGCTACCATTGCTGGTCATGGGGCATTGCTATGTGTGCTGGCTGAGCTGTGAGGCTGCATGTTTAAAATGTAACATCCACCGAAGGTGCATGGGCTGCAGGTATGTCACTTGGATGGATGTCGGCAGTGCTGCCGGTACTGGTTGCGGGACATGGCAATGAGTAGCAAATGGAACAGTGTGCCAGAGGACCAGAAGAGGATGTTACTCGGAGGCCTTAGCACCACTAGGTCTGGAGACTACGGCTTGAGGTGACAGCTTTCCTGGATGTCATTGTGATGGCAGGGTTTAACCTACTGGTGGGTCAGCGGTGGTCATCTCATCTATTTGCAGAGCATGATTTTCATGGAACACATGACTGCCTCTGTTTTGAGCTTGGAAGGTAGCACTGGGAGGTGCTCTAGCAGTTGCAATATTTTCCATGCCATGCCAACTCTTCTGTGGACTTGGCATGTCTGGGCTTTGTCAGTTTTATGGGACACTGATGTTGGGTTTTGCTGCCAGGATGCTGGAGTCTGGAGAAAGACGGTCCCAGGAGTCTCCACTTGGCTGAACAGATAATCTCTAAGGAATTTACACTCAGGTTGCCTACCCATTGTAGCCCAGAGTTCCCCACTAAGCAACAGAACCCATTGAGTGGGGCTGTGGCTGCGATGCAGTAAATTGGGATGCCAGTCTTCATTGCAGGGTGGCTGAAGGTTTCAGAGTGCTGGCAGGAAGGCCTACTGGACCTCGTTCTGGTGGTGGTTTAGCATGGGATGAAGCCTGTTTGGGGGGAGTTTGGTCTGCGCATTGGACTGCAACCAGGGCCAACCCAGCAGAGGAGGCATGGGGATCAAAGTGCCAAGTAGCCCAGGGTGAGACCAGGGGAATGCATGCCTCTCCTTTGCACCCCAGGGTTGTCAGTGCCAGGTGGCTTGGGGTGGGACCAGGGGAAGTATGTGCTTCCTCTTGGCACCCCAGATGGGACACTTCCCTATGGTGGGAATCCAGTGGCAAAGGGAACCGCATTCCCATTGGGGGAACCGGGTGGACCCCAGTGTGCCACTAGGGTCTGGGTTCCTGTGGTCGGCCGACTGCAAGTCACGCTCCCCCTCCCATGCTGCACCAACATTCCTGCGGAATTAATAATAAAGCTGTGGGCTTGTTTAAGCCAACAGAAAGGTGTGCATGTCTTCCTTAAGCCCAAGGTGCCCTTCTGCAATTCAAGAATGGATATTTGTAAAACCCACTTTCCATTAAGACTCTAATAATATTAAAAGGAGACGAGGTCATGTTAACTGGTGGAAAGGGGCTTTCTATCACTACAGAAAGAGCAAGAAGTGTTACATTATCGTCATTAAAACAAAAAAGCAGTTCCTCTTGTATCTTTATTATAAAACTCGAAGACATGTAATCTAGGTCACTGCTTGTAGAATTCTTAAAAAAAAAACTGCTGTGGAATATACTTTGTGCTCCTTTCATGAAAGTGAGGCATATAAACTTTGCTCTAATATTTTCAGCTTCTCAAAAAGAGAGAGTTGCAATAACACACACACTTTTTACAGGCATGAGTACCCTTTCCTGGTTGCCAGTGACAAACTGATTCAAGTGTGTGAAGGCAAAATAAATCTCCCACAGGGCAATATCTCAACATACGAAAATAACGTGCTAAATCACCAGATTAGGGAAGAACAAATATTCCTTCTTCACTTCTTTTTATGGCATATTTCCTATCGATGCAAAAGCAGGAATCAGTTTGAATGCTTGGCAATATTTCTACTGAATGTTGCCACTAAGAACCCGGTGGGGGGGGGGGGGGGAGTAGATGCAATTTTTGTCCTAAGAAGGGAGACTTACATCAGCAATGGGAACTTTTAAATTGTAACTTTTAAATTGTAAGGGGGGGCATGAAATTTGATAACATCCCTCCAACAGATATAGACTTAGATCCTTCAACCTGCCAGAAGAAAGAACTGATGGCCCAGGGTATTTCCATACCTTATCATCTGTACTGGGCCCTTTCTGACCCCCAAGAAAGTTTAGCCCCAAGAACGCAGGTGTACTAATAGCTGTGAGGCATGGGACTGGGCAGCAATGGTGGAAAAAAAATAATTCTGATCAGCCGCAAGACAAGGGTCGCAGCACATCAGGCGACAGGTCACAAGGTTTTAGGTTGAGTTAGTCAGGCAGCTTTGTGCCAGCTCTGTTTAACACAGGTAAATGTACTTCATTTAGAGTTGCAGTGTACATCTTATTCTGCCCCTTCTAATAGCAGATTTCTCCAATTTACTCCTGCTGTCCTTTAGGGCAGTTGCATGTCCTGTTCCATAATCAACTTGTAGTCCAGGATCTTCCTCCTTATACTAGGAGAGTGACTCTCAAATCCCCCTGCTTTTTTCCACTCTTTCCCTATAAATCTTTCCTATGGGTAGGGAACTAATTATTCTTCCTCTGGTGGAGACAATTTCTCCTTGGACAACATCAAGGCCTCTCCCATCACTAACATTCTGCCCCTGACTTCCCTTTTAGCTTTGTTCATAGAGGCCTTGTCTCTAAGTGATGTCATCTCCAAGAGCCAAGGTCTGCTTCTGATTTCCAGTGCATAGCTAGGTAAATATACATTGTACAGAACCACCTATCACCCCAGTGGTTCAGTGGATGGAGTGCTGGATTTGGATCTGGGAGACTCAGGTTCAAATCCCTACTCTACCATAACTTTGGGTGACTTTGGGCCAATGGCATACATTCAACCTAACCCATCACACAGGGCTGTTTGGACTCCATTGCGGAGGTAAACGAGCTATTGACTTGCAGGTCGTGCATGTCTGTACTCATGAATGACGCGTAGACCTGTATGGCTTAAACATTCTGGCCACAGCTTTATTGGAAAACACAAATACCTGAGAATGTTGGCCAGGCCAAGGAGAGGATGCCCCAGTTGGTGGTCAGCCGACCACACTCACCCCTACCCATCGGTTCAGCCTGACTGCATTACTTCATGCAGTCCTGAGCCTGGCCGATGGGCGTTTTTTACTTAAGGGAGATGCCCCACTCAGGGTGCCAAAGAAGGCGTAAACCTTCTTTGGCCCCACCCCGAGCCATCCGGCCCCTGCGAGTCGTGACAGCATTCCCCATCCGGGTTCAGCTTGACTCGCAGTTTCTGGCCACCTCAATGAAGGTCCCTTTTTAAGCTAGCAGGTACCGTGCCCTGCTTCTTACCTAAACTGGCTCCTCTCCTTGTGCCGCCCCGCCAGCTGTGACAACATAAAGAACATCATGAACATCATCATCCAACATTATTAATACTACAACAATCACAAGAAAAACAAGTAAGGGGGGAACGGGAGGGTGGGTCGCTCTTGCTCGGCTGCGGGCGAAAAGGGGCGAGCCACGAGCACGAGGCCCCTTAAATAGGCCCGCGCTCGCGGCCCCACCCCACGCAGCGTCCAGACGCACGTGCGCGCGTCCGCACGCACGTGCCAGCCGCCCGTCGCGTCCTCCTTCGCCCGCCCGCCCGCCGCGTCAACTGCGGCTCGGGTAAGTACCCAGCCGCCTTTTGACTTGCAGGTCGTGCATGTCTGTACTCATGAATGACGCGTAGACCTGTATGGCTTAAACATTCTGGCCACAGCTTTATTGGAAAACACAAATACCTGAGAATGTTGGCCAGGCCAAGGAGAGGATGCCCCAGTTGGTGGTCAGCCGACCACACTCACCCCTACCCATCGGTTCAGCCTGACTGCATTACTTCATGCAGTCCTGAGCCTGGCCGATGGGCGTTTTTTACTTAAGGGAGATGCCCCACTCAGGGTGCCAAAGAAGGCGTAAACCTTCTTTGGCCCCACCCCGAGCCATCCGGCCCCTGCGAGTCGTGACAGCATTCCCCATCCGGGTTCAGCTTGACTCGCAGTTTCTGGCCACCTCAATGAAGGTCCCTTTTTAAGCTAGCAGGTACCGTGCCCTGCTTCTTACCTAAACTGGCTCCTCTCCTTGTGCCGCCCCGCCACCAGAACAGGGCCAGCCGGCCCTGTTCCCGCCAACATCCTCCAACCATTTTGCTAGTGCGGCCCGCACATCCTGCAGCCAGACCTCCAACCCCCAATCAGACAAGTGTACTCCATCTGGCCTGTAATGCGTCTCTTCCTCCTTCCGTATCCCGAAGTGGTGCACCACCCCCACCCCGGAAGAGGACGCCCACTTCCCAAGCGCCCCGTTAAGTTTTCGAACCGACCGATTTATCTTCCTAGGTGAACTGGCCCCACGCCAGACCCGTCTCTCGACAATGTCTGACCAAAATAAGGCAGTGTCCGGCAGCAACCGTTGCAATGCCGCCAAGTCTGATTTGATGAGTAATTTTAAGTCCACTCGCGTCATTCTGGTCAAATCGTTGCCTCCCACGTGAATGACCACAGCTGCAGGAGGACCAGTCAGGAAGAGTCTCCGGCGGATCGTCTCTAGGAGCGCCGTCCACAACATGCCGCGGCGCCCGATCCATTCAAGATGTGCGCCATCACCCAGACCCAGATGCAGTCCCCATCCGGTGCGACCAGCATACCGACCAGCCCAATGCACAAAGCTGTGTCCCACGATCCAGATAGGCACCACATCAGAAGGACCTGCAAAATTAAAGGTCAGAGCGCACATAAGACTTGTAGGCCTTAGATCGCCAGCGACCCAACTCCATAATCTGCTGGGAAGATGCCCCTTGCATGTGAGCCTGAGTGGCTGCCCCAATCCTGAACGAATGTACCCCAAACCACTCCGCCGGAATTCCTGACTGCCTCAAGCACCTGCGGAGTACGGCCAAGAACTGAAAACGAGAGAGGCAGGTCCCATCCGCATGTATCAGCAGGTTCCCCGCCACCTGTGGACGGACTGCCAGATAAGCCCTCATGCTGGCTACGGGGCAGGGGCAACCCATCTGGGGAACCAAATGCAACCTAGCCCCCTTCCCTCTCTGGTCTGTCTTGGACCTCCTCAGCGTGACCGTGTAGCGGCCGCCCATCCACACCACATCCTGCCTATCAAGAGGCCCTCGCTCCCTTGGCGACCTGGAAGGAGCAAGAAACTCACTGCTACGCAAGGCCCCGAAAAATGCCAAAGTAAAGGCGGCCGAAAACAGGCAGGCTTCATAAGGGCTGGTGCAAACCAACGGTACCAGAGCCAGCAATTCCTTCAGGAGGGCAGCTGTAATAGGACGGCGGGTGTCCTGCCTGATGGGCTCTGCCCTTTTCCACCCCTCCACAGCCCTGCGCGCCAAAAATGACGTACTGGGATCCCAAGACCCAAAAACCCTGCTGAAAAATGTCAATCCTGCTACATGAACCCTCATTGTCCCAGGAGCAATGCCCCTCATCCGCAGGCAAGCCAAATAACGCAGCAAAACATGCTCGTTCATAGGCCAGACGGACTCAAGTCCTTGTCCTTCAGCGAAGGCCAGAAACCCCTTGGCTGCTCCTTCATAGGCCCGACAGGTGGCTGGCGCCAGGGACCCCATGATCCCCCTCAGGATCACTCCTCTCCAAGTGTCCAAAGCTCCTCCGGGAAGTCTTCCGGATCCTGAGCGGCTCCTGAGGCGAGATGGCGAAATTTTTCGATCTGCAGGCGAGAAAGGGAATCTGCTAATGCATTATCCACACCCGCCACGTGTCGAGCCCGAAAGGAAATGTTGGCCTGCAGGCACAACAAGACCAGTCTCCTCACTAGCCGCATGACACGTGCCGATTTTGACGACTGTTTGTTCACCACCTGAACTACTGCCAGGTTGTCGCACCAAAAAAGCACCTTGCGGTTAGTGAAAGCCATTCGCCATACATGGACCGCTACCAGGATGGGGAAGAGTTCCAGGAACGTCAGATCCCGGCGGACCTCCTCCCCCCAATGGACAGGCCATTTTGCATAACACCAATTAGGGTGATAGTAAACCCCAAACCCATGGCTACCCGCTGCATCGGAGTGAACCTGCAATGCATCATGCAGATCCAGCCTGTCTTGCCATATGGACACCCCATTAAAACTGCTAAGAAATACTTGCCACACCCGCAAGTCTTCCTTGAGCTCATGTGTCAAACGAATGTGGTGATGTGGCGCCCTGATGCCCACCGTGGCCCGCGCAAAACGTGCGCAAAAAGCCCGGCCCGGGGCGATAGCCCGGCAAGCGAAATTGAGGTGCCCCAAAAGCACCTGCAACTCCCTTAACGTGCACTTCGCTCTACCCAGCAAGTCCCGGATCAAAGCCCCTAAAAGGTCCAGCTTTTCCCGGGGAAGGCGGGAAGTTCCACTCACTGTGTCTAACTCCACGCCCAAAAAGGTGAGCTGTGTTGCGGGGCCCTCCGTCTTCTCATGCGCTAACGGCACACCCAGGCCCTCGGCCAATTTCTGGAATGTCCGTAGGCGGGAAGCACAGATCCCTGACCCCGCAGGCCCCGCCAGCAAAAAATCATCCAAGTAATGGACTGATTCCCGAAATTGCCCCAGGACTCGCACCGCCCATTCCAGGAAAGTGCTAAATCTCTCAAAGGCAGCGCATGCCACGGAGCAACCCATGGGCATAGCCTTATCGACATACCACTGCCCTGCAAATTTAAATCCCAAAAGGCAATAATCCTCGGGATGCACTGGTAATAGGCGAAATGCAGACTGAATGTCGCATTTTGCCATCAGAGCCCGTTTTCCGCAGGTCCTAACCATGGCCACCGCCTGGTCAAACGACACATACCGGACCGTACAAAGCTCTGCCGGTATGCAGTCGTTCACAGACGATCCTGCAGGGTAAGACAGGTGATGAATCAGCCTGTATTGCCCTGGAGCCTTCTTAGGGACTACCCCCAGCGGAGAGACCCGCAAGTTATTAAGCGGAGGGTGGTGGAAGGGGCCCGCGACCCTGCCAGCTCGGCACTCCTTTTCAATCTTAGCTGCCACAATGTGTGGAAGATCCCTGGCAGACCGCAGGTTCCCACTGTCAGTGGCCACCCGTTCACCCTCAAAGGGAATGCGAAAACCTTGTTCAAAACCATCCCTTAGGTAAGCAGCTGCCACCCTGTCTGGATACCTGTCCAACCAGGGGCGTAGGGCACTCACCTGTACCGGGGTCGGGGCTAAGCCCCCGATGCCACTGGTTGGGCTCACTGGCAAATTATGCTGTGGCGGAAGTTCCTCCCGTACCCGGTCCCCCATCCTTCCGAGCGGAAGACCGGGCCCCACGAAAGGGCTGCTGGCTCCCTGCCGGTTTCGTACAAGCTTGGCCAGCATGGCCACCCCCGCATACTTCGCACACATGGGCATACCGGCACTGAGGCCTCTTACAGGTTTTTCGGTTGTAGTCCCAGCATGGGAGGCCAGACCCTTTTCTAAAAGCTGGGAACCTACGCTCCCGTTCCCTAGATGGGCGTACGTTAGGCCCCACCTTTATCAACCAGGCGTCGCTATTCCTCAAGTCCCACCTCGCAAGGGCGTTGTAGGAAGCTCGTTCCCTAAAAACCTGGTCGTACTCTAACGCTGCATCCTCGCCCGCTACCTCCTTTGCTTCCAACACATGGGACAAATGTTTGGCTAAATGCCATCCCCTTTCGGGGTAAGCTGCGGCGATGAGGGCAAGATATTCTACGTAACCCCTGAGCCAATTGGCAAAATTCCTCTCACACCGGGGCAGGTCCTTGCTGTGTTTGTCCCTTGACTTCCCTGTATCCCCGCCTTTGTGTCCCACCCGCACGAAGGCGTACAGATCCATAAAGTACCCATCCAGGGCCCTTTCACGCAGTTTGCGGGACAAGTGGATCCCTGGAGGAGCCTCTGGATCCCTGTACCTGCCAGGTGGCTCAGTGGGCAACCCCTCGTCCCCTGCCCTCTCCAGCCGGCGCCTGGCCTCAGCCCTGCGCCGGTGAAGCCAATCAGGCAGGCCTGGCACAAAAGCGCCATCCAGCCAGTACCTGCCCTCTTTATGGGCACCGTCACCCTCCGCACTGGAGGTTGACTCACCGGAAGAAAAAGAGCAGCGAGCCCTGCAACGCTTCTTATGGCCCGACTTCCTCTTCCTCTTCCGTCTTGTAGGACCCCCCGACCTCTCCGTGTCCACGGTGGCAGAACTCTCACCCCATGAACTGTCATCCACAGTGCTGGTAACGCTTTCCTCCCCTAAAGGAGTATGCGTGCCCGAGAACTGAGCCACCGCCCGGGCATACCCCTTCCAATAAGCTGACGTGCTGCTATCAGGCGTGCTTGGCCCTTCACTTGGGCTGCCCGCCCTGGAGCCAGGCTGGGAACGTGAGGCCCTGCGGCCACTGGGGGAGAGGCCTGGGCTAGCGTGCCTTTCTCCCATAGGCCCGCGTTCCCTCACTCCCACGCCCCACCGGGCCCGCATAGGGGTCGAGGCCCCAGCACGTGGGTCCGTGCGGGCCGCTGCTCGAGTTCGGGGCCTGCCCCTGCAGGCCACCGACGGACTCCTCCGTGTCCTCCCCTCCCCGCCCCGGGCGCTGCTGTCCGATTGGGCCCTATTCCGGCCCCGTCTGGGGTTGCCGGGCTGATCCCCGGGCCTACCCAGTGGCATTGGAGCCGCTTGCCCCGGGTCCCCCGGTGCTTCTCCCTGCGGACGCGGGCCACGTGGCTCGCACGCCCGGCCCGACGCGGCCCGAGTCGCTGCGGGCAAGGCCGACGCCCACGCGGCTCTAGCCCTTGCCGCGCTGGCCCGCCCGCTGCCCTGCCGAAGGGCTGGCTCCCTCCCCCTCGGGGGATCCCCGCCCCTGTCTCCCCCCCGCCCGGGGGTGGCAACGCCCCCGCCTTGCCGCCTCGGGCCCGAAGCCCGCCTGCTTCCTTGCCGTCGCGGCATCACGTGCGCCGCGAAAGTAACCGGAGGCGGGCTGACGCTCCCTAGGCCCGATGTAGCGCGGCGAGCAGCACAGCCGAGTCGCTCTTGCTCGGCTGCGGGCGAAAAGGGGCGAGCCACGAGCACGAGGCCCCTTAAATAGGCCCGCGCTCGCGGCCCCACCCCACGCAGCGTCCAGACGCACGTGCGCGCGTCCGCACGCACGTGCCAGCCGCCCGTCGCGTCCTCCTTCGCCCGCCCGCCCGCCGCGTCAACTGCGGCTCGGGTAAGTACCCAGCCGCCTTTAAATGGAATTAACATAAAAATATATATTGCCACTAACGGACATTCAATAAGACTTACAAGCAATAATTTGTCTTCACAATTACCATATATACCTGAAAGGAAGACAACCTTGAATATAAGATGACTCCTCTGAGGAAGTAATACACAAAAAAGGGTTCTTACTCATACATAACTATAACTTGTATGTCACTGTGAGATGATTGCATTTTTTCCTTTGAATGCTTGGGGGAAAAGAAGTCTTTCTTTTGAGTAGATTTAGTAGATGTGTAAACATTTCTCCATCCACCTGTTCCTTTAGGCAGAAAAAGACTTAAATGTGTGCCAAACTCACAGATTCTGTACCAGTTGAGAGCTTCAGCGACCACAGCATATGATTAAACGACAGCAATTACATAGTGTCACTTTCTGAATTTTTAGCCTCGTTACCTTTTAATTAGCAGCTTGCGTCATGTGCTCCCATAATCCAAACTATCGGCAAGGTTCCCAGTGTTTGACGGCAATCAATTAAAAACCAAAACACTTAACAGCTTTGTAGAAACTCTTTGGTCTTCTTAAAAGGAAAAAGGAAAACTCCTTTCTTGTCTGACCTCCATTTGATGTGGAGAGAAGTGGCTTCTGAGATAGCCAAACTAGTCTATCTAATAATGCACACCCGCTTCACTTCTCTCAGTTCCTTCTTAGACATGTTTCCGCATGCTTGCTAGCTTCTTCTGGAGCTGTCCCATCATAACCCTTAAGGATTCCGATCAGTAAGATTTCTAAGCTAGACAAGTTGTCAAACTTCAATATCCAGAACCAAGTTTGAGTCCACCTTTAAAACCATCTTCAAAGCGTGCATTGACCACTCTGACACAAGAGAAGTGTTATTCTACCCCAATGTTAACTTTGTATGTTGACCAATATTCCTTAGTGCAGAGACTGCAAGGAGACATGTTTTACAGTTACATGGACACGTTTGATAAAAGGGAATATTGCCCACCCAATCCTGTCTCTCACCCAATTTCCATCAGCACTTCCAGACAATTTTGAGGTCTCCGTTGCACCAAAGTCTGACAACAGCATGGAAGACAGGTTCCAGACAAAGATCAATTTAAGTGACCCCTTCTCAATCTCAATGTCTACACGAGAAACTGGAAGTTTCCATTCATGCAACTAAGAGGGGTGTCTTACTCCATGGCCTTGGTGTAGCATAGCCGAGTTTAGTCTTGGTTGGAAAATTCATGTACCTGTGGGGAGGGCAGAGTTTGATGGAAGGACCTCAGTAGGGTATAATGCTAGCAGATCTACCCTCCAACGCAGCCATTTCCTCTAGGGCAGGGGTAGTCAACCTGTGCTCCTCCAGATGTTCATGGACTACAATTCCCATGAGCCCCTGCCAGCAAATGTTGCCAGGGGCTCATGGGAAATGTAGTCCATGAACATCTGGAGGACCACAGGTTGACTACCCTTGCTCTAGGGGAACTAATCTCCATAGTCAGAGATTGGTTGTAATTCTGGGAGATCTTGGGTACTGCGGGAAATAAAATGTTCATAAATCCCCAAATTAATCCCGAGGAGGAGCAGCTAGGAGGCCACAGGATATAAAAAGGCAAACGATCCTATCATGAATATGCAACATATATAATGCTCTTCTTACTCTAAAGTTGCTGTAGCCCAGGAAGAGATGTAATACTTTCTGTCTCCGAAGCATATTTCATCTGGAATCAATGGGACAATTGCTATACGGAGAAAGAGAATCATTCTTCCAAGCACCGGGAGGCGAGTTCTCATACTTCAGTCTTTTAAGCCTGACTCTGACAATACCGGGACCCTTCTAAAGAACGCAGGCCTTCCAAACTCTACTTGGAAGAAACAGAATGAGGAACGAAGCAAAGTGAGGATGTACATCAAAGTCCAATCGACTTCACTAGCTCTGTGTTGGGTCTGCCAATCTTCCCAAACAAGGCATATCCTGCAAACATAAAAGAGAAAGAAACTAAGATCCTGCAGTGCAGATGCTGTTGTATTCTTCCTCCCCCTCCACGTTCCTTTTACAGAGTTAGGATATCAAAACAGTTGGTGCAATTCCAATATCAATAAATATATGCAGAACGTAGTTGGTCTCCGGACAACATAATGCCAGGAATTAATTCATGTGATGCTTTGACCTTCCCGAACAGAAAAGTCTCCACAGCACCCACACGCACTCACACACCAACCCCCAACTTTGTTGTTAGAGCCGGTTTGACCTTCAGTGTGCATTGATTGATATTGAGTCGAAATATAATTCTTTTTGAATTATTCCAGATGAATCCCTTGTGATTTTTACTCATACGCCAGAAAGGAGGGAAGGGGGGGGAGGAAAGGGGGAGAGGGAGAAAACCGGATAGCTCTCTGCGTGTGCATGATTTGACTTGTCGTCCCTAAAACTTACGTTTTGAAAGTTCTTTGAAGCTGTAAATTACAGATCTCTCCTATGAAAAGTTAATGAAGGCATCGGAAACCAAATAAAATAGAAATGATGACATGAAAGAGCCTCCTTATGACTTCAATAACAAGATAAACAGTTTAATATTCCGCATTCCGCATTAAAAATAACAGCTAAGCTCTGTGGAGACAACTGCCTATATGCAGTATGAGAGCTGGCTGTTTGAGGAGGAGGAGAAGGAGGAGGGGGATGTTCCACATTAGGAGAAGGAAATTAAAGGAGAATTACGCTCTCCTGAACATCACCACCACCACAGCCAGTACGTGTTCACACACACACACAAGCACAAAGCCTTCAAGATGTTACCTGCCATCAAATGCAGGAAGTCTAGAAAGGAAATGACACCTGCTAAGTTTACAGCATACAAGGGAAGTGTTTAAGAAACACAATAGGCAACTGCCATTTTCCATAGTCTCCTAAGCGATAGACTCAGGCCTGTATTGTCAGTCTAGAATTTTAATGAGTAACGTCCGTTTCAGACGGTATTGATTGCCTCCTTCTTCTCCGCCTCAGACAAGAGGCAACAAAGAGTCAGGATTTTATTAAAGTCAAGCTTGTCCGGCGGATGTATATTTTATGAAAACTCGCCGGCGAACATGTTCTGTGAAATAACCAATTAGTTTAGCTGGGTTGACTCTTGGGATGAAACCTTCAAAAACTTTTAGTTCTATAAAGCTGAACATGGGAGGGGGGGCATTCTTGTGTCCATCCACCTCCTGCCTCCTGATAAATTCAAGCCCCCCCCTCCCTAATTTTCACAGTTTAACCCACAACTTATTTGTGTGGTGTGAGGATAGATCTGTGTTAATTTCAGCTATTTTAGATGAGATGAAACTGCTCTTATCACTTCATTTTCACTTCCCGCCCTCCCTAAATGGGAGACGACGGTTTTCCTTTAATATATTCATCATTTTGCAACAAATTTTCTTCCATTTTATTCAGCTGTTTCAATTGGCCCTGCACCAACTTGCTTTCTCTTTGAGTGCTGGCCTAGTTCGTGGACTGGCCCACTTCGGTGTGTTGGGAAGCCAAGACAAAACCTAGAAAGCATCGTCAAAATGCAAACAGTGGGAGGAGGAAGAAAACCAAAGGGAGGTGGAAGGTTTAATACCTTCTTACTCTTTCCAGTCTGCTCCTTAGGCAAACTTAGGAGGCAAGATCCTATAATTTGCATTTGATAGACAGATCTATACGCATGAACATCATCTCATTTACCCTTACCTATCAAGCTCCCTGGGTGACCTTGGATCATTGGCAAAGGCTGAGATATGAAGCATGTTTGTTGCCCTGAGCTTCCTCAAGGAAGGAAAGAATCAAAACCTATTTACTAGTGAATGTCCCCATTTTCTGGTTTTTGTTTGGAGGATCCTATGTCACCTCCAAGGTGAGGCTGAAGATCCCTGGCCCCAGAGAAGCACGTCAGACGTCAACAAGGGCCAGAGCCTTCTCGGTCCTGACCCCCCCCCCCCCCCGGTGGAACAAGCTCCCTGAAGAAATCAGGGCTCTGTCCCAACTCCCAGAATTCTGCAGGGCCTGCAAAACGGAGCTCCTCCATCTGCCATGGGAACGCAGAAGACTCTCTGAAGGCATTCTTAGAAGGTGCTTAAGATTTCTCTGGAGTATAAAAGCTTGGGGGAAGTGGGAGCTTTCTGGGCAGCTTTGGATGAAAGAGTCTATTAGTATAAGCTGGATGCTGTGTGGACTATTGTTACACTAATCATGTTATTATTATTCGGACTTTCCCCTCTTTTTCTTCTGTAACTGGATAACTTATGAGTATCTCATCAGTTATCTTTACTCAGGTGCTATGGTAACTTGCAAACAATTGATAGTAACAGCCTGATTAATTTCATATTATGCTAATTTCCCCTCTGTCTATATAATTAAGATATTCATATTCTCTTGGTTCTGTCATATATTAATCCTTTTAAGGTGGATGTCAGTTAAACGTAGACATTTTTTAAAAAATCACCCCGAAAAAAGACTGACACTGATCTAATCTCATATTAGAGGCGCAAGAAAGATGTGTCTACAAGAAGAAATGGAAAGAAGACTGCGGGAAGAGATGAAGAAGAGGCAGAGCAAGAACCAGTACATGTTGAACAAATGTTTCGTGCCATTGAGACGCAAAACAGAGATTTAAGAGTCTTGGTGGAAGGTGTACATAAAGAAGTAGCTGGTGTGAGACCAGAAATATAGGACTGCAAGAAAGAACTATCAAAGAGGATTGATGGTTTAAAAGTGTCTGTAGATTCAAATAGCAAGCACATTGGAGAAGACCACAAAAAGTTCATAAAGTAGAATCAGAATTGTCACATCTGAAGGATTGGAAAGCAACAGCGGAAGAAATATTTGAAGTCTTGGAAGTCCGGACCAGAACAAGGAATTGAAAGATTAAGGGGGCGGTAGAAGAATTTGGTAAGCAAGATTTATGCCAAGAGATAACAACTGCTTTTGAATATTCGTATTGACAAAGTTTACAGGGTTCATTCCAGAGCAGCTGCACAGAAGAAGGTACCAAGAGACATCTTGATAAGTTTTGACAGTATTGTAGACAGGGATAACGGGCTACAAAAAGATCGTTATACCCCATTAAAACTTGCCTGACAGGAGGTGAAAATTTTCCAGGATCTTCCCAATGGTTCTTTGTGTAAAAGAGCATAGTTTCACTTTTTACCTCAGATACTAATCAGAAAGGATATCTGATATTTTTTCGAAAATTCCATTTGCTCTTGAAGTAATTCTTCCCATGGGCAGGAAGGATAATTATGATCCAGAGTGAATATCTGAATTTCTGCTTTCTGCAGAATCCCAATTCATTATTTTTTACGGTTTCTTCCCTCTGTTCCACTGGTGTGCGGCTATCAGCAACAGAAAAAAATAATACTTTGCAAATTATATTAATTTCAGACAGGGGGCCTAGTTTTGATAGGATTTAGTATTTAATGAGTTCCTCAGACATTATTTTTTGCTTCAAAGCATCACTGAGCTGTATAATATATAACAGTAAGTATGATACACAGATGGGGGGGAGAAATACAAAACCTGAAGCTCATTTTAATAATTTTTAATTGAACAATGACTTTATTCAATTTGAATATTCAAACTGTTTTTGAAGAAAGCCAACAACCTTAAGAGCTACAATGAGTTTCACAACCTTCTTTGTTATTAGGATGTCTTGATTTGGATGCAAGGCAGGGAAAGAAGAAATGAGAATTGTCCCAAATATGCTTCCCCCCCCCCTTAAGACAAGTGAAATTTATTCTGTAATTCATTTCCATTTCCATTATCTTTTTCTTCTCTTATCCAGATTCATCCATTTTCGCCTCATCACTTCTTTTGGGCCCACATCATTTATCCTTCTCTCTCTTCAAAAGGTGGCTCTCACCTTAATCTCTTTTGGACGAGGGCATTCAGCAGCAGCACAAGTCATGCTGGTCACAAGGAGAGGGGCCGTGTCTCAATGGAAGAGCACCTGGTCTACATGAAGAAATTCCCAGGTTTAATCCCTATCATCTCCAGTTAAAAAGGTAGTAAATGACATGAAGAAGAAGAAAGAAGAAAGAAGAAAGAAGAAAGAAGAAAGAAGAAAGAAGAAAGAAGAAAGAAGAAAGAAGAAAGAAGAAAGAAGAAAGAAGAAAGAAGAAGAGTTGGTTCTTATATGCCACTTTTCTCTACCCGAAGGAGGCTCAGAGTGGCTTACAGTCACCTTCCCAGTCCTCTCCCCACAACAGACACCCTGTGAGGCGGATGAGGCTGAGAGAGCCCTGATATTCCTGCTTGGTCAGAACAGTTTTATCAGCACTGTGGTGAGCCCAAGGTCACCCAGCTGGCTACATGTGGGGGAGTGTAGAATCAAACCCGGCATGCCAGATTAGAAGTCCGCACTCCTAACCACTACACCAAACTGGCTCTTTGACTGAACCAGGTAAATTGGTGACTTCTACCTACCTACAGACAGGAACAATTTCCTTCATTATTCCAGTTTCCACCTGCTTCATCTAAAAAGCAACTTGCCAGTTGGTCAGTTTTTGCAGCATGGGAAACATAATGCCTATAATGAGGACTTCAATAAGTCTTGTGTGCAATTTTCTGAATTTTTGAGACAAAGAGAGTATCTGAGAGAGTCTGCACTCCTAACCACTACACCAAACTGGCTACGCCACTACACCAAACCACTACACCAAACATGAAAGACCTCTAGCTGTGATTCCAGACAGTTACCACTGGTCTGAATAGACAACACTGACCTTGATGGACCAAAGACCTGATCTAGTACCAGGCAGTGTCATTTGGGTGCTCATGTGTACATTCAAAGGTTCAGGATCAGTCTGAACTTTTGTTCACAAAGATCATAGCCCTTCCCTAACTTGTACATTTATCCTTTCCTTCAAGGAGCTCAGGGCAGTTTGTGTGACTCTCCCTTCCTTGTTTTATCCACACAGATGGGAATAGAACCTAGACATTTATTTAATTTTAATTTTTTTAATTCCACTTTGAAGAACTGTTTTTTTTGTACCCCATTTTTTCCTACCTAAAGGAGTCCCAAAGTGGCTTCCCACCACCTTCCCTTCCTCTCCCCACAACAGACACTCCACTGGCTGCATGTGAAGGAGTAGGGAATCAAACCCTGTTCTCTGGAGAGACTGCTAACCATTAAAATCTGTCTCTTTACCTTTAACCCAATGGGACATAGTTTTCCTTACCTTCATTTTAACCTCACAAGATCCTGCTAAGGTAGGTCAGACCAGATGTCTTGCCTAAAGTCACTCAGCCGTTATCCATGGGAGACAGGGAATTCAAACCAAATCCTACTCCAGTAACCACTGCAGCACATTGGTTGCCACTGGCTTGTTCATCCACTCGTCTCCCAAGGGCAAGAGAAGATCAACGTTCCAACTGCTGGCACTTTTTCAAAAGGAGAGGAGGCAGGTGAGCAATCCTGGTTGTTCCTGCCACTCACCTATCCAAGCAAATCTGTTCCAGATAATATATTTCTGGTAAGGTCTTAGAGGACACCACTCAGCACTTGACACCCACTCAGGGCATTTTTCCTGCCCTGAGTGCCTCCTCCTCCAACCGGCTTGCCAGTTTGTCCAGCAGCCAGCCAATCGCCTTCCATCCCCCACCCCTGACCACCCCCTCCACTTCCCTCAGTGACTCAGAGCCTACAGATCCCTGCTGTGTTAGAGCTGCGCCTGGCGGTGAGTTCCCTGCCCAGGGGCCTCCAGACTTTCCAGATCCTGGGGGGAGGGAGAGGCAATCTACATCCACCACCTCCCCCGTCTAGCGCCTGTTGTATTCCTGAATGCAATGGGTTTGGCCTCTAGTAAACCAATAAGGATGGAATGTCACAGTAGGTGATGTTGCTTGGTCACTGACATGCCCACTTGTAAATCTCACTTGAGATGGAAGCAGCGGCTCCTACCAGCCATTGTCACCTGTGTGCCAAGGCAAATGGCCCTTAGAGCAGGAGGGGAAGAAAGAGAAGCCAGGGACTGAGAGATGAAATTCAGGGGACTGAAGCCCTCAATTAGAGACCAGTCTACACACACACATACAAAGCTGTCGTCTACTGAATCAGACCTTTGGCCCATTAAAGTCATTGTTGTTTTCTCAGACTGGCAGCAACTCTCCAGGGTGTCCCAGGTAGAGGCCTTTCATATCACCTACTGGGGATTGAACCTGAAGCTTTCTACATGCCAAACAAAAGCCCTGAAATTGAGCCACAACCTCTCTCATGGTCAGGGCTCAGTGACAGGACTTCCTGGAGCCCCAGCAGTTGACTATATTGTCCCTTGAGAACAGTTCTGGCAAGTCCTTCCATGTCTTGCAATGTAAATAGAGAGAGAAGGAAATTGCCCCGCTCCTTGATGGAATCAGCATGGCTTCCAATACTGGAACCAGCTTCTACTATCAAATTTGCTAAATCTCAGTGTCAAAGGAAGTGCACATGAAAAGTCATCTCTCTGTGTCAGGAGATATCAGGTCTAGACCCAGTAAAGCGTCACATGTTGCCCAGTGTGATGAGCCACCAGGTCCATAGGGCAGAATGTGACCGGTGAAGTAAACCTCCTTCTCAACTGAAAGGCCTATTCAGGCCCAGCTGTGATGTTGCAGGACAGAAGCAGCCTATCCCTGGGCATATGGCCAATGCCAGCACTCATGATCCAGTATCCTGGCTTCAAGCTGCTCAGAGATTTATATATTTAGGCAGCTTCTTCTCTTTTTTTAGCTGGATTTATAGATCCGGCCTTTATTAATTGCCAGAAAAATACATAAAATACATGACATAAACAACATCCAACATTTTACAGAATAATCATGCTTAACAAGATAACTATTAAATTCCGCTCCCTGCCAAACCCCCAAAGTCTACTTTTTAAGAAATGCCATTGTTCTTGAAATTCTTCCAAAGAGTTCCCATTAACCAAGCTGGTTAGCTTTGCCATTTTAGATAATTTAGCTAATTTAGATAATTTACCTTTCCAAAACTGACGGTGTCTCTGAAAGTTTCCAAACTTTAGCGAGCAGAATTATCGCCGCAGTTGTTGCATGGGGGAGGGGGGGGGGATACATGTACTGTATTTCCATTCCATGTAAACTGCCCTGAGCCTCAGGGCAGGGGGGTATACAAATATAATAAAATAAATACATAAAATTAAAATAGTTGCACCCGAAGCTCCCTGTTGTTCTGGTTGAGATGGAGGCTGCTGCTGCTGCTGTTCTTGCTAGCCTAAATCACCTGGCTCTTCTGACAGTTCATTGGCTAAATCTTGAGCTTGCTGCAGATTCTTGATAGAATTGGATAACAATTGTAACCTTATGTGGAATTGTGTAGTGCATATCTTTCACTGTAACTTTAACAGGAACTGCAAGTGGGAATTGGCACAGGCAGACAGGTGTTAACAATGAATGGAGGGTGATAGGGTATGGTCAGTAGCAGTTAAATTACTAGCATCCCTACACTGCAGGGCCAAAGGTTGGGGTATACTTTAAATCAGGGGTAGTCAACCTGTGGTCCTCCAGATGTTCATGGACTACAAGTCTCATGAGCCCCTGCCAGCGTTTGCTGGCAGGGGCTCATGGGACTTGTAGTCCATGAACATCTGGAGGACCACAGGTTGACTACCCCTGATTTAAATAATTTCTTTTCATAGAGGTAAGATATATACAAGATTTGGGAGCATTTCAGTATATTATGAGAGAGAACATTTAATGATTTTAGGATTATATCCTTTCAGGTATTGAAGTACCAATTCATTTGTGACTGAGAGCTAGAGTATAGCTTTATTTATATATGTATATTCTTTTCAGTGTTATAAAGTACTAATTGGAAGCATTTATGTTTAGGAACAACCACTGAGGAAAATTTACCTTGAAAACGGGAGATATCTAGAAATCCATTTTGGTTGGATCCTGCAGTAAAGCCATATAGAAAGAAGAGACCCTTTATCTTATTTTCCTTATTCTATATAAAGTTTGCAAACATTCCTAGTAGCCTTGGGATGGGTTTTTCTTTCTTTTTGGTTATACACAACAAACTGTCCCTTTTGTCCATATGTGCAGATTCTTGATAACCTTCCTGACCATGCAAAGAATTACTTCAAGAGCAAATGGAATTTTCCAAAAATACCAGATACCCTTTCTGATCAGTATCTGACGTAAAAAGTGAAACTGTGCTCTTTTACGTAAAGTATCGTTGGGATGATCCTGAAAAATTTTCACCTCCTGTCCAGCAAGTTTTAGTGAGGTATAACGATTTTTTTGGAGTGTGTTATCCCTGTCCACCTTACTGTCAAAACTAACTAAGATGTCTCTTGGTACCTTCTTTTGTGCTTCTGCTCTGGAATAAACCCTTTAAACTTTATCTATATGAATATCTTCCTCTGGGAGACATTTGGTTCTTGCTCTGCCTCTTCTTCATCTCTTCCCCCAGTCTTCTTTCCTTTTCTTCTAGTAGACGTATCTTTCTTGCTCCTCCAATTACACCTCATGAACTTTTTTGTGATCTTCTCCAATGTGCTTGCTATTTGAATCTACAGACACTTTTAAACCATCAATCCTCTCTGATAGTTCCTTCTTGCAGTCCTATATTTCTTGTCTCACACCAGCTACCTTCCACCAAGACTCTTAAATCTCTGTTTTGCTTCTCAATGGCATGAAACATTTGTTCAACATGTACTGGTTCTTGCTCTGCCTCTTCTTCGTCTCTTCCCCCAGTCTTCTTTCCATTTCTTCTAGTAGACACATCTTTCTTGCGCCTCCAACATGAGATCAGATCAGTGTCAGCCTTTTGGGAGGTGATTTTTTTTAAATGCCTAACTGACATCCACTTAAAAAGATTAATATATGAAACAACCGAGAGAATATGCATATTTTTATTATATAGAGGAGTAATTAGCATAATATGAAATTAATCAGGCTGTTACTATAAATTGTTTGCAAGTTACCATAGCATCTGAATAAAGATAATCTAAGAGATCCTCATAAGTTCCCCAGTTACAGAAGAAAAAGAAGGGAAAGTCCGAATAATAATAACATGATTAGTGTAACAGTCCACGCAGCATCCAGCTTATACTAATAATCATCTTCTAATCATCCAAAGCTGCCCAGAAAGCTCCCAGTTCCCCAAGCTCCTGTATTCCAGAGAAATCTTAAGCACCTCCTAAGAAAGCCTTCAGAGAGCCTACTGTTTCCCCAGGACAGATAATCCTGCACCCATCCAATGACTGCGCCTGCCCTATTTATAATCCAGGTGATCTTTGAACAGCTTCATGGGTCCTACCCTTGGGTCCTTCAGATCAGTAGCTGCATGAAGCAGGCGTCGATTACAGATGATGTCAGCAAAAGGGCATCTGCTGTTATTATGCAGTTTTCTGCTTTCTCCAGCACTCTCGTGATGTTTCCGTCAGCTATCAGCAGCAAGATCTTCTTTGAATTAACAATATCAGCACTGCTTTAAAAGCCCTGGAATATGGTAGGAATCTTCCCCCAATAAACCTGATTAGGCAGCTTGCCTGCCCACCATCTGAGGCGGGTGACTGCTTCCGGCTTTCCGCAGGGCCATGAAAATGGAGCACTTCTACCAGGCTTATGGTTGAGGCCAGGGCAAGGAGAAGATCTAGGGGCCTCCTGAAAGGAGGAATACCCCATCATATGCCATTGGTGGGAGTTATCCTCTCCCTGATTCCCCAGCAAGGCGGGTGGGTTGATTGCCACTGGTTGTTGTTGAGTAGTTTATTTTAAATGTTGGTTTTAAGGGAAATAGGGGTATTTTATTTTGTAACCCACCACAGGCTAGCTTTGCCGGGAGTAGCAAGAAATAAATATAAATGTCATCATCATCATCATCTGTCATGAACCCCGATTCATGCCATCCATGGCTCCGTCCGTTGCTGCATTTTTTCACACCTCTCTGTTCTCCCCGGCCGGCTCTGGCCAAGGCCGTAAAGCAATAAACCTGTCCTCTGGGATCCTCACTCCCTTCCTTTCCCAGCGGGAGAGGCTCCATGCGAATGTATCAATCTTACTGTAAGTGTCCTTGCGGAGACAACTCAAAGTCTCAACAAAGTGCCAACCGCTTGATAAGATTCCGAGCCATCTCTTCTGTTACCTTTCTCCTCTCCCGCCGAAATACTTTCGACCCCCTCCCCTACTTGGTGGGCCCTATAACTACCCCACTTGTTTCCCTCACACTTTGTTATTATCAAGATCTTTGCTTAGGAAGATCTTGGCATGCTTTAGCGTTCTGTGGACTTAGCCAAATAAAGCTACTTTTGAAATTTGCAACCGACGGATTTCGAATGCGCTTTTACCTGGGGCTCCACAGGCTGGGCTCAGCCTAATTCCTGACATCATCATCATTAAGTTTTGGGAAGAAAAAGAGGGGTGAAGGGGGAGAGAAGGGAAACAAGAAGTATCCATTTCAAAGGACTCACAGATATCTTCTAGTTGCTGATGGGTTTTAACAGAGTCAAAGTCAGATTGATCTGAAGGTTAGCATCAAATAGTTAAGATTCAAGGTCTAGTAAGTAGAAGGAATGCAGTTAAAATAAAACAGAAAAAAAATGGTAGAGGCGATACCATGGCCTCAAGCTCGGGAGGCTTACGATCCTAAGAAGATTCTCTGCGGATCAGCAATGGGCCCCTGGCGCTCTGAAGAGCCCCAAAGAGCTTCCCAGGGGAGAAACTATCAGCTGGCCAATAGATCCGCTCCTGGTTCGAGAGCTCGCTGGAACAGCGGGCTACTGTATCACCATGTTCCCCGCCCCCCTTCTTTCTAAACCACTGGAAAAGGGAAACCAGAAACTCCAGTGTATTTCCAACACCCAAGAACTTCAGGGAACAAGTTTCCTACCACCCCAGCTGCAACAGTCCATGGAGACACCCAACATTTTGCTCCTGGGGATCAGCAGGCCCTCAGAGACATCTAAGCTTACCATCTGCCTGCCTGCTTTTGGTGGGCAACCTCCCATCAGTCCAGCCCTCCCACCCCTCCTTGCCTCTGATGTCAAAGATTTGGGGGGCGGGATACCAAAGTGTTGTCTGACATGCTGATGACCTCTATGGCCCCTTCCAACTCTGATTCCATGATGTCATATCCAGGTTTTCACCCAGACATGTAGTACAGTCGCCATGTAGTACAAAGTCATCTCTGTCCCTTGCCATTCCTCCAAAGCTCTACCAGGTATTAGGAGATGACCTGGCAACCCTAGAAACAGCATAAGGGGAAGGAAGGTCTGTTGTGGGGGGAAATTAGCAGAAATCCTTGGCTGTTCTTCTGCAAATGGGAAAAGGCTGTTCTGTAAGAGGAACCACATGTCTGGAAAGGCGCCATTGAATCCAGGGGGCAGCAACAGATCTATGAGATGCCATGGTTTGCAGAGCCAAGCAGAAGCAGACAAAGCAAAAGCAAAACCACAACAGCCCCGTCAACAAGGGAGTCTGTTTAAAATTCCCATTTCTCTTCCCATTGGCAAATTTACAGCTTCCAAAATCACTTTAAGAGCAATAACTTGAATATTTCTCATGAGGGAGCCTTCACTTTGAAAAATGGATTGTTTGGGGGAAAGATTCATAGGGCCTGTTTTCTCACTACCACAACAGTACCCCACGTGCCAAAGTGCCAGTGGAAGCATTTGGGAGAGGCGTTCTCAGCTTGGTGCCGAGATATGATCCTGTCCTTGAAGGGGCCTATCAAAAAAACCCACCCTACGCCTCTGTTTGAACCTACATGGAGTGTTTACATTTCATTCCTTTTCCAGCAGTTTGTATCCAACCTAGAAATTGTGTGGAGCTTTGTTTTACTATAATCTTAGATCTTTTTTTTTAGTTTGCACACTTACAAAAAGAATATTTGGAGTTCAGAAAGCTTATCGAGAATGTTCTGTTTGGCATCCCCTCTATTTCCCAAAGTTGTTAAAGGCACAGAACTAGGGTTTGCCAGGTCCCTCCTGGCCACCAGCAAGGGGATGGGTGGCAATAAGTTACATAAGATGCCTGCCTGAGATTCCAGAGAGCTTTTCCCAGTCTGAGTAGACTACAGTGACCGAGATGGCCACAACCTGAATGAGTATAAGGCAGCTTCACAAACTCATGACTTTCTTGCGACCAAAATGGACTTCCTTCTCCATTTTTCAGAAGCTGAAACCAATCCAATGTGTGGTGTAAAATGCCAACGGGTTGCAGCCAACTTATGGGAACCCCTTAAGGTTTCAAGGCAAACCATGAACAACGTTTGTTTGCTGATGCCTTCCTCTCCATAGTAACCCAGGAATTTCCTGGTGGTCACCCATCCAAATATTAACCCGGAGTGACTCTGCTTAGCTTCCCAGATCAGACTAGCCATCCAACCCAATACCGGGGGGGGGGGGGAGTCACAAAAGAATGGAAATAAATGAACAATGACCCCAAACTGAATATGCTCCCATAAGAGCCTCTTGTGGTGCAGAGTGGTAAGGCAGCCGTCTGAAAGCTTTGCCCATGAGGCTGGGAGTTCAATCCCAGCAGCCAGCTCAAGGTTGACTCAGCCTTCCATCCTTCCGAGGTCGCACAGGGGATACCTTTACCTTTTTAAACTGGACTTGAGGGGGAATGGAAATCAAGTTAGAGCTAACCCAAAGAATACTGAAAGAACTGAAGGGACAGATCTGATTGTCCCTAGGCAAAACATCCAAGGGAGTTTAAAAGAAGCCAAAAGAGTTTTGTTAAGCCTAGTCGGCTTCCTCAGGGGAGTCTGGCATCCTCCCCACCTCCCAGCCACATAGTCTAAGAAATACTCATCTGTAGCTCATTCACAGCCCCACCAATTACCAGAAATAGAACAATGGAAGAGTGTTTTTTTCTACTTCCCTGTCCTGTCAGGACTTTTGTGAAAGAGTAAAGAAGGAAGAAAGTGGATTGAGCCAAAGGAACGAGTAGAATCAGAAATGCTACGTCCCTAGAGGTGAAGATCAACCTGAGTAAAATAGAAAGAGTGGGGGAGAAAAAGAAAATACCGCTCTGCTTTGCTCAAAATTGTATTTCCAGTCGAGCAGCTCAGGAGAAAATATCTCTTCCCCTCGTTGTGATTTTGAGCAATCCATTTGCTAAGTCGGCAATCATGGAAAAGAGAGGAAGCCTGTATTTATTTTCAGTTTATGAAGCTGCTCTGAATGTGGATTTATCTAGAAGTGTAGCCTGAGCATGAAATAAAAAAAGAACTATTCTAATCTTCCTGTTATTATCAGTTCTCTTCTAATTTGTCATAAGGGGACAAGCCAGGACAAGCCAAAGTTTGCCAGATCTTAAAAGGGAAATATATTAGACTCTAGAATGCTTTTGGATGCTGAAGGGAAAAAGAAAGAAGATAAGGAAAAGATATAAATTCCAGTCAATCATTTTACGTACACACATGGTTCTTTTTACTTCGACTTCAGAGATGTCAAAGGAAGAATTTTACTGGTAAAGAAATGAGACATTCCTTATTAAGTGGCACATGTGATGAGATGTTGGTATACCACCCAGCATAACTGAGCTTAATAGACCATAGGTATTGCTTTTCTATATGAATGTGCATGGAAGCATTAAGAATGCTACCAAAGAAGGAAAGAGGATAAGAACAAGGTTCATAGCCCAAGCATGGCAAGGGCAGGGAAAGCAAAAGAGATTATTCCTTCCAGGACTATGAGTCCAGGGAACCCATCCCATGCTACGAACCTATTACTGAAACATCTACCAAAAGAAAAAGCAGGTGTCCATGGCAAATTTCATTGGCTATGCCAGTTTTGTCTCTCCCTGGAAATGTTGGGGAAAGTTATGCTGGTAACCTATGAAAATATGAGCTAGCTCAGTAGGGGCTGGTCTGGAGATGACCAATGTGGCATGCCATAGCACTTCCCCCAGAGTCTTTTTCAAAATTGGAACACATGGAGTGATGATGATGATGTTATCTGTTCAGTTGTGACTGACCCTCGGCGATTCTACAGGAAAGTCTTTGCCATGTACCCCCTGTCTCTGACTGCTTCTTTCAGTTGGTCATCCCTGTATCATCTTTGATCATGTCGAGCCAGCAGATCCTTTGGCGACCACGTTTCCTTTTGCCGCTGACTATGCCGAGCATTAATGATTTTTCTAGCGATGTGTCCAAAGTAAGTGAGCTTCAGCCGTAATATCTTGCCTTCTAATTACATAGTTGGTTTGCTCCTCTCTCTTCTTGGTAACTTTGGCTGTCCATGGTATTCGCAGCATTCATCTCCAACACCATAATTCGAAAGCATCTATTCTCCTCCTGTCTTCCTTCTTCAGGGTCCAACTTTTGCATCCACAGGTTGTTATGGGGAAGACAATGGTATTGACTAGCCAGCACTTCGTATTATGGCTAACATTCTTACTCGGTTTGTGCCTAACATTGCATTCCGGTCCAGCGTTATTCGACATTTGATTTCACGGCTGCATCCACCACTTTGATTGATCATAGAGCCAAAAAAGATGAAATCATCAATGCATTCAATGTTCTCATTGTCAATCATGAACACATGGAGTAAGCAACAACTAACTGATGCTGCCTACCTTGCACACTGCATGGGCATAACATGGCCAGAAAGGTCAACCGTATCCCAACACCGGCATCTCATGCTGTGCCAAAGATGGGTCCAACAACCCACAATAAGGATTCAGCTGAGATGCTGTGCCACCCTTCTCCCTTAACCCCACACCTTAGAAATGGTTATGTGCCTTCTCATTTGGGAGACAGTATGCAGCACCCTTTTAGTAGTAAAACTTTATATACCATTTTCATTGTCTGATAATGGCTTGGGAGCTTTCGAGTGCAAGCACATGCCCGGAATCAATCCTTGTTGGTCTTAAAGGTGCTACTGGGCTCCGGTTTTATTGTACTACTTCAGACCAACACGGCTACTCATTTGAATCAGATAATTGCAAATATTTTGCCCATCGTATATATCTCATTTTTGGTGTGTTAAATTTTTATTGGAATGTATTTTATGTTTGTGCATAAAATTCGCAAAGACCTATGGCCATACGCAATGAAGTATACTTGTACTTGTAAATTAGAAATATAAATGAGGATACGAAAGTCTTCTTCAAGTAAGAAAGTATAGAAAGAACCAAAGTTCATAGGTTCATATTGAAAGGCCTAAGAAGAGCCAATCAGAGAAAAATCTTTATTAAATACCTGCTGCCAAATATTTATCCACCTGTACAGTGCCGTGATTTGCTACATTTTGGGAATAACCAAGAAATTTTCTCATCTGGAGGATCAAGGACAACTCCATAGAGGAATGAAGGTTGATCTTAAATCTGGAAAAGAAAAATAGGACTAACACCATATGGTCAATAAAGTCTGTCTAATCTAAACCACATGAGCCTCTTGTGGCGCAGAGTGGTAAGGCAGCGATATGCTGTCTGGAGCTGTCTGCCCATGAGGTTGGGAGTTCGATCCCAGCAGCCGGCTCAAGGTTGACTCAACCTTCCATCCTTCCGAGGTCGGTAAAATGAGTACCCAGCTTGCTGGGGGGTAAACGGTAATGACCGGGGAAGGCACTGGCAAACCACCCCGTATTGAGTCTGCCATGAAAACGCTGGAGGGCATCACCCCAAGGGTCAGACATGATCTGGTGCTTGCACAGGGGATACCTTTACCTTTACCTTTAATCTAAACCACAGATACAAAAATCTATCCAGAAAATGGTATACTTTGATATCTTCCCTTTAAAACTGCAGGCCACAAGGCTTTCAACCATGGTAACATAAATGCCCTTCTATATCTTGGTGTTGTCAGCAGAAGAAGATATTTTAGAATTTTAATCAGAGGGGAAAAGCAAGCAAAATCTCTCTTGTATCCAAGAGTGACCAGCCAAATTCTCCCAGGAAGTTTACAAGCAGGGCCTTCAATGCAAGATGGGAAAAAGTCTGGGTTTTTTGCTCAGCTCCCTGATGGTAATATAATTGGAAAGGGTGTTTGGGGGCGGGGAGGGGGGCTTGGTCCTTTTTACTATTTAAAAATAATGTTGCCTTATTTTTAGACTTTTATTAACACAAGTCATGCAGCGCTAGCTTACTGCACCGGAGACATTTATATCTCTGAGGTTTTGAAGCAATTCCTCAGACTGAACTTGCCGTCGATTATTTACTTTTCAATTATATATATAAAAAGCCATGATTGTGTTTTTTTTTAATTTTATGGAACTGCAAATCACACAAGCCTGCAGTGCTTAAAGCTCTAGGTTGATAACAGAGCAGTGGCTCCCTACAGCTTTTTTATTGAAGGCAAACAGAAGACCCAATTGCTCTTCTCATTACCCAATAGAAGAGAAAAGGGGCTGGCCTTTGACCAGTGAAATAACAGTTAGGAATTTGGTAAGTTCGAATGTAGAACAGCCAGAACTATACTCATTACAATAGAATGTCTCTTGGAGGACTTTAACTTAGGAGCAGAGTTCATGCCTTGCATGCAGAGGGCCCAAGCAAGTTTCATCCTTGGAATGTTTACATAAAGGGCTACAGGTAACTGTGGTTGTAAGATACCGTATCCTGCCTGTAGATACTCTGTAGACTCACAGCCAAAGTCGAGTATATTGATCCAGCATGATCACTGGCTGCATACCACTAATGATTGACCTGTCTCTGCCATGCAATAGAACAGTGGTCTGCAACCTTTCCACGGCCGTGGACTGGCAGTGGTGGGGAGGGCGATCATGTGGCTACGCATGGCATGCATGCGAAGCCGCGCATGCGTGGTAGGTCCACACATGCACATTTGTGCCATGCGTGGCCGCAAGCACACATGCATGGACCTGTTGCGCATGCGCATTGCCGTGCCTGCGCTTTTGCGGCCAATTTGCTTGCGGCCTGGGAAGTTTCTTACTGTGGGGGGGGGCAGGGAGAGGGAGCCGCGGCCCGGTGGTTGGGGACCACTGCAATAGAAGAGATGATATGTTGATTAGGAAGTTCACATTACTTGAAGGACCGCAAAGCCTAAGTCTGATTGTGTTATGTGTCATCAAGCCGTTTCTAATATCCGGTGACCCTATGAACTGGTGCCCTCCAACATGTCTAACAGCCTTGCTCGGGCTGCCCTCTTGTGCCCATCCTTGTAAATCTTTTTCTGCACAACCTAGACCATTCTTTGCTTTCAATAGATGGTCATGCCCCGTCAACTGCCTCCCAGAGAGTACATATACTCCTCTATGCTGATGATGCCGTTATTATTTCCCATACCCACATAGGACTAAAAAGACTACTAAATATTGCGTACTCAGGAAGTTAGAACTCAATTCCAACAGATTTAAGATCATAGTCTTAGGAAAGTGCAGAAAATCACAGGTGGTCAGTAGAAGGACAAGATTTAGAACAGGTTAAGTCCCCTAAATATCTTAGACTTCACTTCCATCAAAATAGTTCATGGTGAACTGATAGACATAGCAATCAATGTCTCTAACACTAGTATCTCACTCTTTGCAAGATTTCAGTTTAGTCGGGGCAACCAGTTTATCTCAGCTGTTGTTCAAGTATTTAATGTCAAAATGACATACCAGTCACTTAATTTTTTAATTTTATTTTGGATTTCTAACCTGCCGCTCCCCTGAGGCTCGCGGCGGGTGACATGTAAAAACCCCATAAAACCCCTAATACATAAAAACACCTAAAAACAATCCCCAACCCCCCCCAACCTACCCCCCTGATGGCGGCGGAACTATGCGGGAAACCAGGGGTCACTGCTGATGTAGAGGGGGGGGCTGATCTAAAAAGGGAAGGAACCAGCCTCAACCATAAGCCTGGCGGAAGAGCTCTGTTTTGCAGGTCCTGCGGAAGGATGGCAAATGGCTGTCCCATCTGGATAAGTGGCCTGAACAGAGATATTGAGAAGATTCAGTCCAACTTTTTATATAAGATTATGAGTCTGCTGAAATGTGTCCCATATGCTGCCCTGTGTCCTGAAACGGGTCGAATCCTCCTAACAATTAAAGCTTGGATTATGGTCTTCAAATTTTGGTTAAGGGTTTGTGTCAATAGTAATGAGGGAAGTCTGACTTTGCTGAAGGAATCTGAAACGTCTAGCTGGTATTGAACTGTGGAGGGCAAACTTAATGAACTCAAATTCGATTTTGACCTCTTACTGCTTCAACCAGAGAGGGAAATCGTCTCTTGTATTTAAAAAAGGCTAATTGAGCTTGATTACCAAAAACTAATAATTGAAGCTTATAAAACATCATCATCCTCCCTCATCCAGGTTAAATGGCCCCATGCACCAGTATCCTAACCAACCCAAATCTGCGTAGTTATTTCATAGGCGAGGTTCAATATAATGCCATCTGCTATCCTGGAAGGCAGATATTGAAGGATACCCTCTGAAGATAGATTAGGTCCCTGTGTTGTTGGTGCCAGTGAGTCCCTAGCCCATATGCTGTTTTATTGTGCCTTTTATGACCCTCAACGTAAATTTTACATGGAGAGTTTTTTAGCCGAGAATACTAATATCTCCAATTTAATCAACCTCCATAGTCTTATGGTTGATATGGTGCCTGAGAGACTTGAAAACACAGCTAATTACCTACAGAGTATTCCGTTTACTCATCAGAGGTGCTGTTAAGATTATAATTGGAATTTTATCTGTTTTATATACTATTGTCAATTTGTTTTCTTTCGTATCTGTAACAGTGGGCTCGCTGTTAATAAATAAAGCGCTAAGGGCTAAGTGGGCAGAGAGTGGGCTTGGCCAGTCTGAGGTGTGTCCCGATTGGGCCATGCCTTGCACAGGCCATGGCCACTCCCACCCACCCAGCTGGCCAGGGGCTCTCTGCCACCATTATTGGCAGATTGCCACTGGATGCTCCCCAGGACACATGTAAGTGCCCGGGGGGGTGGGGGACAGTGGGGGGAGGGTGACATTTCCCTTCCCGTTGGCCCCCTTCCTGTTGCAGCCCAAAGTGAAGTGGCAGGGTGGGGGAGGGGAGGATTCCCTTTCCTTTGGGTCACAACGCCCATTTTTAAAATGGACTTTGATACTAGTAATGCCAATAAAGGTCTTATGTATGCATGTATGCCCAGTCAGATGTGCTCAAGCTAGGATCAAGAATGGGGGAAAGGACGGAATGGTGTCTGCGTTGACCAGCTTCTATTTTCAATGTTCCAGCAGACTTGCGCCTATCCTACCATAACACCAATGACTGCAAAGTTCAGATTAGCCTGATCACTGCTGTTTCTTTCCTGAATCTTTTGGGAATTGATTATTATTGTTGACTTGCAGGCAGGCACTCTGAGGGTGGAAGGAGACTAGTCACACGCACTTTCTTATGGCAAACAGGCCACAGGTTTATTAACATTTTAACATTAACATTTTTGGGTGTGTTTGTCAGCAAGGGGAGAGGGAGCCTGTACCTGGATCCTTAGATCCTTAATAGCAAACTACCCTAATGACACCCTGGGGACCTGTTCTGTTATCCTACCAAGGGTCCCTTTGCCACAGGGTCTGCTCAACCTAGTGAATGCCTGGGATGCCTAAGGAGGTGTGAACCTCTCTCAACCTGCCTGAGACAGTTATGTCCCATCTGCATGCGCAAACAGGTTCCCAGGGACTTGTGAGCAATGGGCCAGGAAAGCCTCCAGGTGCCCAAAAGACTGCTAAAGAAAGACAGGCCAGCCAAGTGAATTTGCACTGAACCCAGTGACTTCCCTTGCTGCTGTAGGTGTGCCAGATACCACAGCATCAGTGGTTCTCACATAGGTCAGGCAGCTGTATGGCCTATCCTTTGTGCAAACCCCCCTGGCTGCTCCCTTGTATGCATGCCACATTGTCATGGCCACTGAGCTCAGTGCCTCTTGGAAGCTCAGGCATCACCAAGGCTCCAAAGCTTGACGGGGAACTCCTCCAGGTCCTGGTGCACCCCTGGCACCAGCTGCCAAAATCTTCCAGTCTGAAAATAAGATAAAGCTTCTCATTTTGTATGCCCACTATGTGTCTAGCACTATACATGATGTTGCTCAATAGACAGGTAAGCGCAAGCCTGCATGTGCTTACTCATGACCCGCTCTGAGGCTGATGTCTGCTTACCGACCACCCTCATCACCGCCTGGTTATCACACCAGAACCTTACTCTCTTATTGGAAAATAGATCCCTCCAGATTACTACTGCTGCTAAAACTGGTAACAATTCCAGGAAAGTGAGATCCCTAAGGACCTCAGGGCCCCAGTGCACGGGCCCTCTGCTCGCACACCACCTGTTGGCATAAAAAACCCCAAACCCCAGAGTGCCTGCAGCATCAGAATACACCTGCAGGGCTTGACCCAGTGTCAGATGGTTCTGCCAGACAGACACTCTATTGTATTGCTGCAGGAAAACCTGCCATACCTCCAGGTCCTCTTTGATGGCCTTTGTCAGCCGGATGTGGTTAGGTGGAACCTGCACACCAGCCATTGCCCTGGCTAATCTTGCGCCAAAGGCTCTGCAAGGGGACATCACCTTACAGGCAATGTTAACGTGCCCTAGAAGCACCTGAATCTCTCTCAACGTGCATTTCCGCCTGCTGAGTGCATCACCAATGAGTCCCTTCAAAGCCTGCAAATTGTCCTTTGGCAGTCGGGAGGTGCCAGTGACAGAGTCCAGCTGGATACCCAGGAATGTGAGTGTGATCAAAGGGCCCTCCATTTTGTTAGGAGCTCGGGGCACCCCCAGCTCATCTGCCAGGGCCTGAAAGGCCTCTAGCTGGTCCGCACAGTCCCTGGATCCTCTCACACCTGCAAACAGGAAATCATCCAAGAAGTGCCTCCTGGAATTGTTTCCTGTCCTTCACTTCTCATTCCAGGAAGGTGCTGAATGCTTCAAATGCAGCGCATGCAGTCCAGCACCACATTGGCACTGATTTATCAACATACCAACAGCCCAGGAACTTGAAACCCAGCAAGCAAAAATCGCTGGGATACACCAGGAGAAGGAATGCCAACTGTATGACACATGGATAAATGACCAAATAACCAAGCACATTTCATCCCCTCTTGTGGTCTTTTTCAGTGGTCTAATATTTAAATGCACTCATGTGATATAATGGGGATTATAAGGCGGTAAACTAATGAGTCAAAATGTTTTGGATTTGTGCAATAGAGAGTGATATATGTTGATGTTTTTAAGTTTTATATGTGCACATGTATTAAAATAAATATTTGCATTTTAATTTCTTATAATACCTATTTTGCCGCTGTTCAACTTTTTAGGTCCCTAACTAACACATTCAGAACAGACAGTACTGTGTTGGGTGGATCAATGGCCTGACATGATGTAGGAGATTATCCTATATTCATATATAACTCCAGCTTTACTTCCCAGCAAGTCTGCCATCTCTCAGTCACAAAAAGAACCACTCTTAGCATTTACAGCTTTACTGGGATTGTTACAAATCAAGACGAAATTATAAGACAGAGTTCTCAGCAAAGGAAATTGATTGTCATGAAACAATTGAGTTTCTATGAGCCACGATTAATCTAATATGAAATAAGGAAAGAGTATGGTACAATGGAATTAAATGAGAAAAATAAACAAAAGATTATTAATAGTTCAGACTTAAATTAAATCTTTGGCTCAGGATATTTGTATTAACTTGTAACTAAAAATAATTCCAGCTGCCGTTGCAAGAGATGTCCAACTGCATTAAAATAATGCTCAAAATTTTTTTTGTTGAACTAGTTAAAATTATTAACGGTTACTGGCATGACAACTATGTTTTTTCTTTCTTTCTCCAGAATATCACCTCCTGCCCAGCTTCAAGGGAAATCACCAGTGCCAAAGCCACCAATTGATTATTCAGAGCTTAGTAACCAAAACGAGATGAAGTGTACAATCTTTTTCTTGTTTCTGAGGATTACCTGCATATGCGATCTATAGCTATCTACAGGCTATATTCCCTAAAGAACACGAAATTAGTTTAGCAGCATTGATGCTCTGTTGCCATTGTCTGAGGCTCACATCTTTGTGTCATACTTGATGGTTTGATAGATGTTAAATGGAAGAGCATTTCATATCCAAAATTTCGCTGAAGCAGGTTTTCTAACTAAATACGACAATCTTACATCGGAACGGAAATAACTTTTCCACTGACTAAGGTTATGTACATTTAATTCCCAAGCATGAATCGCCCATATCTCTTACTTTTCCATCAAAGTCAACATTGCATTTGCTAAGTAGGACTGTTTTGAGGACCTTAAAATGGCTGACAGTGCAAACCTAACAACATTTTCCTGAGAACAGAACTGAGTACGATTGTGATTAGAACTGGTGAGGATTGCTCTCTGAAACGTCTAGGAAAGGTAATGCTCAGTCTTCAAAAAGTAACAAGTCAGATCTCACAAAGTCCTCTGCTTCACAACATACACAGCCCTTGTGATGAATCCTGTGCACTTCTGTGACTGTCACTTCTGTCATTGTGATGGTCGCTCATGTATGTTGCCTCTTAAATCTTAGGTTCCCATGTAGAAATGTCTTCCGCTTGAACCAGCAGTAGGAGTTAGATCATATGGTTCCATTAGAAAGAGCCAGCTCCTTCTGTGTTGAGACATTCCCTCTGCATTAGAGTTCTGCGTGGCGGCGTCTGAATTGGCCGTTCGATGATGACATAGCCAGCACTGCAGGGGGGGGGAGGCACGGGTGCCAGTGCATAACTTGGCGCGCACACTGACAGCAAGGTACAGGTGCCAGATCTGGTTCAGGACTTCCATTCCCAATTCCCAGCCAAACTGGGTCCCGACCAATGGGGGGGATCCCAACCTCTGTTCATGACCCCGGGGGGGATCCCACCCCCACCTCTGTTCATGACCCCGTCTCCAGTCTCCAAGCTGTTGCCATGCAAGAGGACCCAGATACGCTTGTACGGCTGACTCCACCACCTCCAAGGATATCAGAACAGGAGACAGAGGGGGAAGGGACAAATGAGGAAGGGCAGGAAGGAGATTGGCACAATCTGAGTTCTGACCCAGGGACGTGGCCAAACAAACCTAGTGCTGCCTCTTCTAGCCCCAGCTCCAACCATGCCAGGGCCCCAGCACAGCCCGGACAGCTCGCCAGAGTGCAGGAGACAGCAGAGAAGGGCGAATCTCTCAGAGCGCCACTGGAGCACCCAGCTCAGGGTACGCTGTCAATGTAGATGGAGCCCAAGTGAAGACACTTAGACGGGCAATGCCTGAGGTTCCAGGTACAGGCATTTAAAGGCTGGTCCTCAGCAGTATTTAAGGAGTTGGTTCCTTCTTGTGGGTGCAACTGTGTGTAAGCCCTCACATTGGTCTGATCACCAGTTCCTGACTTACCCTCACTCCAGTGAAGCTCTGTTCATTTGATCTCTGGTTTTTATTCGTTTGTGGATTTTGGACAGCAGTTCTGGCAAATGGACTGGTTTTGGCTCCTGATTCCACTTTCCCAGTTCCCGAACTCAGCTGGCTCTTTGATATTCCCCTTGGACTTTGGTTGCCTCAGTTAGTGCTAAGTCCCGGACTGGACTCTGACTTTGCTAAGCGGTTTACGATTTGGGCTTGGTTTACCTGCCAAGAGCTTATATATCAGGACAGTGGTCCCCAACTTTTTTATCACTGGGGACCGGTCAATGCTTAACAATTTTGCTGAGGCCCAGAGGGAGGGGTAGTCTTTTACTGAGGGATGTCACTGCTGCCTGAGCTTTTGCTCCACTTGCTTTTCCACCAGCGCCCCTGACTTCCTGCCACCTGCTGGGGGGCGCTGCCAGCAGCAGCTGTGCAGTGCCATGCCGAGGGGGAGCCCCAGCCATGGTGGACACTGGACAGTACCAAAGGTGATCCGGCGGCAGAGTGGCAGGGCAGACCTGAGGCAGCAGCCGGGGTGGAGGACGAGGATGAGCTGCAGCCCGGTACCAACTGATCCATGGCCTGGTACCGGTCCCTGGAATGGGCGTTGGGGACCACTGTATCAGGACTACCACTGGGGCAGCACAAGGAGTCTCTAAGCAGCTTACAGTCACCTTTCCTTCTTCTCCCCATGCCAGAAACCCTGTAAAGTATGTCAGGCTGAGAGAACTCTGACAGAAATGCTCTGTAAGAACAACCCTAAGAAAACTATGACTGGCCCAAGGTGACCCAGCTGGCTGCATGTGGAGGAGTGGGGAATCAAACCCAGAGAAAGGCAAGGATGTGGGAAGCTGTACCTACTGATAAAACCTCTTGCCTTAGAATTGCTGGCCAGTGAGCTAGTAACTAGCAGGCAGAATCACTGACTTTTTAACATTACACTCTAAAATCCCACTCAGTGTGAAGCAGAAGCCACTGCTTGAAAGCATGATTGCAACATTTGCTGGAAACTGAAGCACGGAACCATTATACTTCCAACTGGTCTTGAAATTGAACTAGCCCTCTTTTGCTTTGCAATCCCTGTTCTGCCTTGCCCATGCTCTGTTCTGGCTGGCTGCCAACTCGAGGGCAGCAAAAAGGACTGCCCATCTTTAACTACTATATGTATTCAGTAGACTAATTTTTTTTTCTCATTTCTGGAACTCCACCCTTAGAATATAATGGAAGCATGCAAAGCTACCACCAAGACTAGTCAATAACAAACATTGTGGTGTCCAGATAGCCATTAGTCAAAATACTAGAATTAAGATATATTCTTCCCTTTTGCTTTAAGATGCTGGGTATTGTAGTCAAATGGCTCTTGTTCCCTAGAATGTGATTGGAAGATCAGCCCAATTTCCTAGCTAGCAGCTAGTTGTTGAAACCCACACTCTTTTCCACCAGACAACACTGAATCACCATCTGATTATTTATTTATTTAGATTTCTATGCCAACCTTGGGCCTCTTGTGGCGCAGAGTGGTAAGGCAGCAGACATGCAGTCTGAAAGCTTTGCCCATGAGGCTGGGAGTTCGATCCCAGCAGCCGGCTCAAGGTTGACTCAGCCTTCCATCCTTCCGAGGTCGGTAAAATGAGTTCCCAGCTTGCTGGGGGGTAAATGGTAATGACTGGGGAAGACACTGGCAAACCATCCCGTATTGAGTCTGCCATGAAAACGCTGGAGGGTGTCACCCCAAGGGTCAGAAATGACTCGGTGCTTGCACAGGGGATACCTTTACCTTTACCTTTACCTTTACCACCCTTCCATACGGCTGTGGGCGGTTGATGAGCTCCAGCAACCAGGTAAGTCTGTTGCTATGAGATACCTAATAAATGTGATTTAGTACGAGTTTAATCTTCATTTGACACTGTCTATGAATGAGCCACCCTGCTTGGGCTCTGTGACAGAACAAACATAATCCTGATTAGTCAAGTGGTAGAAATTTAAGAATCCAAAACCTATAATGCCATTTGAGCAAACAACACCTGCACAAATACACTTGAAATAATGGAGTCCACTTACAAAGCAACTTTTTTTCTCTCCATAGGAACTAATCTCTGTAGTTTGGAGATGAGCTGCCATTCCAGAGGATCCCCAGGTCCCACCTGGAGGCTGGCACCCCTACACAGAAGCAATAAAGTTACTTCTAAATTTGGCCTCCATTTCTCTACATTATTGGAAATAGCAGGGCCCATGATTTTAATGGGTTGGAATGTACATTTTAAAATGTGTTTGGCACTTTCCATTTTCAAAGCATCCTGCAGAGATTATCACAGTATAATCTTTATAATAACCCTGCAAGGCTGGTCAGCTTTATTATTCTCAGATTGCAGGTGAAGGACTGACGCTTGAAAGACAATGGTTTAACTCAAAAAACATTGCTAGCTCTGAGTTGGGAAATTTCCAGAGATTTGGGGGCAGGATTTGGGGAAGGGAGGGGAAGAATTGCAATAGAGTATAATGCCATTCAATCCAGTAAACCAGGGGTCGTCAACCCCCGGGCCGTGGCCCGCTGTCGGGCTACAAGAGCCTTGGCAGCAAGCCGCTGGCGGCCACGCCTCCCTCTCCCCACCCCCCCAGCCATTTGCTTGCGGCCCGGCTCTCACTGCGGGGGAGGAGGGAGGCGCGGCTGCCAGCACGCCGGCCTGTGCAAATTTGCATGCGCAGAGCTGTCACGCAGAACTATCATGCCCGGCGGGTGCAAATGCATGTGTGTGACAGCTCTGCACATGCGTGTTTGTGCAGAGCAGCCATGCATGCGCAGCGCCCCGGGCCACACTCTCCCCCCAACCCCTGCTAGCCGTCCCCAGTCTTAAAAAGGTTGGGGGCCGCTGCAGTAAACAATTCAGCCTTTTTTCTAGGGGCCTTGATATCTGTAATCTAAAGATCAGTTGTAATTCCAGGAGATCTTCAGGCTCCTCCAGGATAGGTTGGAACCTAACCTAAAACCTCCTAGTAAGCGTGTGACAAAAATGCTATATACACAGCAAACCTCAACAGCTCCAGCATCCTTCCCGTAATAGCCCTTCTCCCAAATATCAAGCTAGTGAATTTCCTAAATCTTGTTGTTGTTAGATGCGAAGTCGTGTCCGACCCATCACGAACCCATGGACAATGATCCTCCAGGTCTTCCTGTCCTCTACCATTCCCTGGAGTCGATTTAAGTTTGCACCTACTGCTTCAGTGACTCCATCCAGCCACCTCATTCTCTGTTGTCCCCTTCTTCTTTTGCCCTCGATCGCTCCCAGCATTAGGCTCTTCTCCAGGGAGTCCTTCCTTCTCATGAGGTGGCCAAAGTATTTGAGTTTCATCTTCAGGATCTGGCCTTCTAAGGAGCAGGCAAGGCTGATCTCCTCTAGGACTGACTTAATAAACCTAATCCTAATCAACCTAAACGTAATCCCCATCCTAAACCTAATCCCCATCTATTGCAATGTTGCCATTTGAGCACTCTTCTGTGTACCTCCCTGAAAAGATGTACACCCCCCAAAAAAATTACTGGGGCATGTTACTGTTGCCTCACATCTTCCTTCATAGTCTTTCCAAACCATCAGTCTGTTTTGCTTATCTCCTGAATACAGGCAGTAAAAGGATTTAGGGGGCGCTTTGAAATTTTCACATAATGAGCTCTTCTTCACTTAAAACAGGGAAACAATGTTACTTTTAGTGAGATCCAAAAAAAAAAAAACCAACACATAAGCAGAATAGTACTACTACTAATAATTTTTGAACAATAGAATGCTGCAAGGCTATTTTTTTTTGGGGGGGGGGGAGGAATGGATTGGGAGTTAGGGAAAAAACCCAGTATTGTTATTTTATATAGTAAAGCTTCATGTGCACTGAAAAACCTATAACTGTAAATGTGTCTAAAGAGAGTAAAACCCAAAGTTGTAATATTAATAATCCTTTGCATTTAAATATGAAGCTCTTCTAATGGCTGTATTATGCAATCCAGTTAATTAGAACACTAAAATAATTAACTGAATTGCATAATACAGCCACTAGAAGTAATTTTAGAAATACCTATATACCCATCGAGGACATCGCTTGTGTCATCCATCCTGGACTGGACTGGGAAGTAGACCTTGCCCTTCAACAAGCTAAGCTAAGTGTCCCTGAAGCACTGGCACATTTGCCAGGACTTGGCTTGGCATGCTTCCAGCCACCACGGGTCTACCAGGGCAGCAGCCCATGGGGAAATTTCACAGCAAGTAAAATAATCAGTCCCCTCCCCTGCATCTAACTTCTTTTTATGCAAGGATTGCAGTGTGGGAGACACAAAATGACTTGCTTGTGCTGCTTAGGATCCCAGCAAGACTCAGATCTTGAGCCAAAAGGATTGCCCATAAGGGTCCATGGTTACTAATCAATGACCCATGCACACTGAAACCAAAGAGAAGGGCTATTTAGAAGAAGAAGAGTTGGTTCTTATATGCCGCTTTTCCCTACCCGAAGGAGGCTCAAAGCGGCTTACAGTTGCCTTCCCTTTCCTCTCCCCACAACAGACACCCTGTGAGGGAGGGAGGCTGAGAGAGCCCTGATATTACTGAAGAAGAAGAAGAGTTGGTTCTTATATGCCACTTTCTCTACCTGAAGGAGTCTCAAAGTGGCTTCCCATCGCCTTCCCTTTCCTCTCCCCACAACAGACACCCTGTGAGGTGGGTGAGGCTGAGAGAGCCCTGATATTTCTGCTCCGTCAGAACAGCTCTATCAGGAGTCTCAAAGCGGCTTACAATCCCCTTCCCTTCCTCTCCCCACAACAGACATCTTGTGAGGTGGGTGAGGCTGAGAGAGCGCTGATATCACTGCCCGGTCAGAACAGTTTTATCAGTGCCATGGCGAGCCCAAGGTCACCCAGCTGGCTGCATGTGGGGAAGTGCAGAATTGAACCTAGCATGCCAGGTTTGAAGTCCGCACTCCTAACCACTACACCAAACTGGCAGAAAAGGAGACAGCAATGTGGCTCACAACATCAGTGACCCGCCTCAAATGGCTGCTGAGAAAGGGAATACAAGAAAGACTAGAAAGCGTTTTGCAAAACTCTTGTTTCAATCATCAGTGGTCAAGCGTAACCCCACTCCAAAGCCAACCCAGGCACAAACTCACGGGAGTGACAATAAGCGGAACGTGAAAGTGGCCCAAATTGAAACAGAATGTGTAAATACATCTTGGATGAGGAGAAGTCAAGCTGTTGTCATGACATTTGGGAGTGGGGGGGGGGAGGAAAGAAATCTCATGTAAAAAGAGGAGAAATAAATTAAAAACCAGATGGAAAAAAAGATGCGATCGTATCATTGGATTTAGGGAAAGGGACGAGGGGGAGCTGCACAACCATTAGAAGCAAACAGGGAACACAAAAGCCAGGAGATTAGACACGAACAGCAGAGACAGCCTCATCATAATGGAATTAATTAAAATATCAGGACCTGGAGTTATTTCAGGCCCCGCCAGCAGCCACACAGGGCTTTGAACCAAATGCTTCATTAACACATTAGAACTTCCCACAACGCACATTTCAGTGGAGGGGCTCCTTCCTTTGTGTGCTAGATGGGGAGGGGAGACAGCTGGGAATTTTTGTAAGCTCGTCTTTAATGGGTTCTTGGCAGGAAGACAGCATGAAACATGTTGACAGTGCAGAGCTTACTCTCACATAGATTTCATGCACTCACACACACTTACAGCTATTTTTCCTTTTCACTTTTTAAAAAACAAAATTACCCCCAAACTCTCAATCAATCCGGAATATGGGAACAAAGTAAAATATATATATAATTAAATTGTTGTATCCTTCAAGAATGACTCTTTTTCAGAAATGTCTATCTGACCAACAAAATTTCCGGATGTATGGAACAATCTGTCAATTGCCCCTAAATATAATTGTGAGATTTGATGTGCACCTGGAGATCTCCTTTTGGGTGAAACATCTGCAGAATTTTGAAATAAGTGAATTTTAATAAAACAAATTGTCATCATACCCTGCTTTGCACTACCTGAAGGAGTCCCAAAATAGCTTCCAATCACCATTCCCTTCCTCTTCCCACCACAGGCACCCTGTGAGAGCTGAGAGAGCTCTAAGTAAACTGCTCTGTGAGAACAGCTCTAAGAGAACTTACACTAACCCAAGGTCACCCATGTAGAGTGGGGAATCAAATCTGTTTTATATTGTTATCGTAGTCATCATCATCATCTATCCTATCTTATGGGACTCAGGGAGGCTTACAGTAGAATAAAATATTTAAAATACATATAAAAATAAAATGTCAACCACTATACTATGCTGGCATCCTCAGAAAGGGGTAAGCAGACTTCTGTTGGACTATGTGAGATGTATAGTATGCATGACTATAAGTACATGAAGAATATCCTGCAGGAAGCATCAGAAGGGATGAGTATTTAGCATCAGGAACTTCCTGATATTTTTCAAATAGTCTCTTCCTATGCCTTGACTGGCCCAGTTGGAGTCTTCCTGCTCCTTTGAGCACACTTCCTCCTTGCTTGCCTCCAGAACAGGCTGAATGAATGCAGAACAACAGTGAGATAGTTAGTTAGGAATTTAACTCTCCTTTTTCCTAACAAAATTATTTCTCTTCTTAATAAAATGGTTTTATTCTTTTAAACAGCTTGGTGGTTACTTCCTCGTTGCATATTTAAACTCTACCAACAATATCAACAGGCTTAAATTTATAACTCTCCTTAGCATAGTGGATGGAGGATGGTTTCAGGAGGGTAGCCATGTTTGTCAAGCCCAGTAGAAGACCAAAAAAGATTTTCTGGATATAAATATTAAGAGTTAAAACTATTAAAAGAGTTTAAAATATTAAGAGTTAAAATATTAAGAGTTAAAACCAGAACCTGCGGAAGAGAACTTTGAAGAGAGAGGCAATATATTTGTGATAATGTATATATTGAACTTCAATACAATTCCTTTTACAATTTCTTTTATATACCAGAAGGAACAACCATCACGGTTTCTAGATACATTCCGTTTTCATTGACTTCATCAGTGGTTGAGTCCTCCAATCCTCCAAAAGCAGTTTGTTGTATCAAAAGTGGCAAAATCTGACCACAAATATATTGCCTTGGAAAGGTTCCTTGTTTTTCTGTTGATTTTCCATTGTGAACCTTCCTTTTTTCATGTTGTAATTCTCAGTTCCAATGGTGGCAAGGAGAGGTGATTAACCAGTGATTGCAGCTGTCAACAATGGAATATTCACCTGATGAATTCCTCTGTATCCCCAGCCAGTGGTAGCAACCCTTCAGTCTGGAGGAAAGCCTTGATCTAGCTAGCCCTTTGGTGTCATATCCTCTCCAATTTGGCCTCCAGTGTACCAAATACCCAGCCTTATCCTTGGTTGCAGATTAAGACAGAAAGTGAGGAATTTTCAGCCACTTATCTACATCCTTGGTTTCAATCTTTTTTATACATTCCTTGGCAGAAAACACTGATTGTTTTCATTGATCTTTGCGGCTCCTGGCTTAATTTTTCTTTCCCTTTCTGCAAGTCCTTTTCAAACCACTTTGTGTTCCTTCTCATGGTGTCTAATCACGGCTTTGCACTGCAGCGAGCTGCCTATTTGTTCCCTGTTGTCAGCTGCAGATTTCTCTCTGGGCTCCGTACCACTGCATGTTGGCAAACAATTGTCCCCAAATATGGAATTTCTCCCACTGAGGACCGAAAGGTTACTGGGCTACAGAAAAGATTAAGGAAGATGCAAGTCAGGCTCTGGCTCTTTGGGGAGGGATGGCTTTCATTCTCAAAGCCCTTGCCACACTTGCCAACGCTTTATCCACGGAGGTATTGTTCTTGTCTTGCTGGGCACATAAAAGGCAAGGTCACCTTGTATTTTGGCCTGCTTTTCTTCTGGTTCTTACAGGACTGCAGTCTGAAGTTTGACCTCAGTCATTGGGAAGACAGGTGAAGCGGCACATTGTAAGAAGCGCAGGGCATCCATCCAAACAGTGGGCTTTTCTCAAATTCTCCCAGCCTTTCAATATATGGTGTGACTGTGCTGAGTTTCCAGAAGAGCGCTCTGAGGAATATTCCAGCACTTTTGCAACATTGTGAGTAGGGGAGGGCATGAACTTGAAAGATGGAGGCTCGTGCAGGTTCGCAGGTCGAAGGGTATCACAAACATCGAACCCCAAACTTACATAAACTCCATCGTGTTCATGGACTGGTTCAATTTGTTGGGTTCATGATGTGGTGGGCTATCTCCCAGTGTGCTAGAGATATGAAATTCACCGTGGATCCACCTGAGTGAAGTCCCCCAGTTGTGGACATGGTTTCTGGGTGTGGGACAGCCCTCACCCTCTTTGCCTCTGGGAGATGGTCACTCACCCGCCTCCCTACATCATACCTTTAGAGAGAGGTGGTCACCCACACACCTCTCCTGAGTTCCAATTTAAGGCTGACAGAACAGTTCGCCTTGATGCAGTATTCTTTCCCATGAGACACAAGGCTCAAACACCAGAAGAAGAAGAAGAGTTGGTTCTTATATGTCAGATTTCTCTACCCGAAGTAGTCTCAAAGCAGCTTACAGTCACCTTCCCTTTCCTTTCCCCACAACAGACACCCTGTGAGGTGGGTGAGGCTGAGAGAGCCCTGATATCACTACTTGGTCTGAACAGCTTTATCAGTGCCATGGCAAGCCCAAGGTCACCCAGCTGTGGGGGAGTGCAGAATCGAACCCGGCATGCACGTCTAGCTCAAATAGCTAGATAGGTATCCTCAACTGGCCCATGTCCAGCCGGCAAGAGAACAGCAAAAGCAATATTGGTGGTAAAGTAGACTTGGGAGCTCAACACTAGCCCACACTCCTGAGGCCCTGATTCCACTTTGGACAAGATGCATACCAGCCAGCAGGAGATCCCTGAGTGGGATTGTAGGTAAAGGGCCAGAGGGGTTGCAACTCCATGTTCTGTCCAAATTCTGGCATGTTCACCATGAGATGGCCCTGAGACAAGGACAATGAGACAGAGATACAATTTATGAATTGATTTATGGGGACCCTTGGAAAGTCCCAAGACCTCAAGGGGTGAATCTACAGCCCAATCCTGCTGATGTAAGAGGCCAACCAAAAAGGGGATCCTCTCTGAACAACTCTTAAAGCACCCCAAGCTGCTGTAACTAGTTTTGCCATGGGACTTTGCAAAGTGAACAGGGACAAGAAAAAAAGGGGGGTGCTTATGTAGAGACCAAATACCCAACTGTCCTCACAGGTGTCCACCTTGATTGTGTGCAACCACTGCACTCTTTGTCGGCTGGCTTTCCTTTCCCCACTGACCAGTCCTAGCAAAATTCCTTTCTCCATTGAGTTGGATTGCATGATAAGGCCAAAGTAAGTGAGCCAGAGTTCCGTGATTTTGACTGACAGTGATATATCAGACTTTATGCACTGTAGTATTTCCTTGTTTGTGACTTTTGCTGTCCACAGGACCTGCAGAAGCCTTCTCCAACACCAGAGTTCAAATGAATCTGTTCTCTTGTCTGATTTTTTCATCCTCCAACTTTCACAGCCATAAGTGGCTATTAGAAATATGATATATCTGACTAATCTACATTTGTTAGTCAGGCTTATGTCCTTGCTTTTCCTTGTTCGGTTCAAGCTCATCATTGCTGAGCGACCCAGAGCAATTCGATGTTTCATCTCCATACTGCAATTGCCACTCATATCCATTTGTGATCCAAAAAAAATGTATTCTTGAACACATTCGATCTCTTCACCATCCATTGTAACTGTGACGTCTGTTTTTTTGCAGTGGTCATTATTCTTGTCTTTTCAGTGCTTAAGAAAAGGCCAAATTTCTTGCTTACTTCATTGACCTTTGTAACCAGCTGTTCTAGGCCTTCCTTAGTTTCTGGCAGGAGGGTGGTGTCATCAGCATACCGAAGATTATTTATATTCCATCCTCTAGCCTTAATTCCAGTATTTGATTATTTGAGTTCAGTCTCTCTCTTCATGATCTCAGCATACAAGTTAACCAGGAAGGGGGAAAGAACCCAACCTTGGCACCTTTCTCTATCTTGAACCAGTCAGTGTCACCAAATGGTTTGCATCCATGCCTTGAATAAATAATCAGGAGGATCCATATGGGCAGCAGCCATATGCATTGTCTAGGTATCAGCACCTACCTACAGAGGTAACGGAACCACAGCAATGCAGGTACACAGGAAAAGGGGTGATGAAGTACCATGTGGTGGATTACCCATTAATGTCCACAATGTGCAGCTAACCAGGTTGGATGTTCACTGAACGGGGCTCGAAGGGACGTGTCACTATTAGAAATGATATACTGGCAAATTAGTGCAATTCCTGGGAATGATGAAAGCCTTTTTGTCCGTAGAGTGGAATAGCGCAGGACTGAAGCCTGAATCAGGGCACGCTGACCATGGCAACCAAAAGCCAGAGGGTAATGAGAGGCACAGAGCACACTTTCCCAAGGAGTGAAGAGTTCCCGAGGAAAAGCATCAAGGGAGAAACATGCATGGCAGGAGCCTGTACCATACCTTTTACAGGCGCACAGAGAGTAGCAAACATCACGAAGCAGAGCATATTTGGCATCTGGTTGGTAAATGGGATTAATGTCCGATGATCAATGATGTAGAAGCCCTCTTCTATAGTCACTGGCATGTTGGGTTTCTTAGTGTGCTTTGGTCATAGATTGGGTTAAAGGTTTGCACAATTAAGAACCCAAAAGGTTTTGGGCCAGACAGTACTGATTATTAAGCAGACAAATCATGCAGTCCATGTCTACTACCAGCAGTCCTAGGGCAGTTTTCTTATAAGATTTTGTACTCCAGCCCAGATACTTGACTACAAAGTGCAGGTTACTGCATCAATTATGAAGGTGACTGTGTTTTTCAGAACCTTAGAAACACAGAAACCTCAGCCTAAACCATTCCTGCTCACGAGTTTCATGCATTTTAAAATCAAAACTCCATTTCAAACCTGCGCATGCTGTCCATAATTGATGTAGCTCACTTGAGCTCAGCACTGGAACCTTCCTCCGAATACAAAATATATCAGGAGAAGCGATCTTTAAAATGCACCATTCCGCAGGGCAATTACAGGGAAAAGTTCTGAAAAGGGCATGCATTAACAATTCCATTGTGTTCCTTGGGAATGGGAAAGAGGGACAGATGGCTCTCACCACTGAAAAACCTAGTCTCCTGTCCGGGTGGATTTGCAGCTGGCCGGCCAACAGCCAAGCAGGTAAGAAATAGACCCCTTCTTCCCCCACTCAACAGTGCTTTGCATGTTGTCAGTTCAGTGTCCAGGTAGAACACTTGGCTACAACCTGGGAATGCAGTCCTCAATATGTCTCACAGCAGGGGTGGGCAAACTGTGGCCCTCCAGATGTCCATGGACTACAAGTCCCATGAGCCCCTCCTGGAGGAAAGAAGAAGGGTGAGAGAGACTCTCTTCTTTAGTTGGATGCTGACTCACTTACCTGGTCCAGCGGGAGCAGCAGTACTGTGGCACCATGCAATACTAAGCACAATTACTGCAGTTTAAGCTCACTGTTTTCAATGGGTTTAGACTGGATTAAGTCTGCTAACAATTGTGCCAAAGAAGGAGAAGAAAAGCTGGTTTTTTATGCCCCACTTTTCACTACCCAAAGAAGTCTCAAAGCAGCTGACAACCACCTTCTCTTCCTCTACCCACAACAGACATGGTGTGAGGTAGGTAGGGATGAGGGAGCTCTGACAGAATTGCTCTGTGAGAATAGCTCTAAGAGGACTGTGACTGGTCTAAGGTCACCCAACTGGGTGCATGGGGAGGAGCAGGGAATCAAACCCACCTTGCCAGATTAGAGGTCCCCACTCTTAACCACTACACCACACTGGCTGTAGGTGCAACTGGAGGAAGAGTAGAAAGAATGGTGTAACCAAGGGGAAAAAAAATCAGTGCTAAGATATCTTAAGGGGTTTGGAGACCAAGACGTCTGAAGAAAGGTTGGGGGAGCTTGGTCTGTTTAGCCTGCAGAGGAGACGACTGAAAGGGGATTTGATAACCATCTTCAAGTATTTAAAAGGCTGTCAAAGAGGCCCATTATGCACGGCCGCCGAAACGGCGATTTCAGGTCACATGGAAAACGCAGAGGGGGAAGACTGGTTATGCACGGGGTGGGGCGCGACGGCGGCAAAACCCAGAGTAACCAATTATGCACGCGGTGATCCGGGCGCCGCTTCTGGTTGCGCCCCGGTCACCCGGAAGCTGCGCTTTCTTCCGCGTTTCACTGACGCGGCTTTTTCAGCGGCATGCACCGAAGCTGCGGCCGGTTGCAGCTGGCTCCGTGCGTTATCAGTGATTTTAGTCGCCGCCATTCCACTCCGAATGTGCGCTAAAACCCCCGTGCATAATGGGTCATATAGAGGATGGAGCAGAATTGTTCTCTCTTGCCCCAGAGGGACAGACCCAAACCAGTGGGATGAAATTAATTCAAAAGAAATTCCGTCTAAACATCCGGAAGAAATTCCTGACAGTTAGAGCGGTTTCTCAGTGGAACAGGCTTCCTCGGGAGGTGGTGGGTTCTCCATCTTTGGAAATTTTTAAACAGAGGCTGGATAGCCATCTGACAGAGAGGCTGATTCTGTGAAGGCTCAAGGGGGTGGCAGAATGAGCAAGAGGGTTGTGATTGTCCTGCATAGTGCAGGGAGTTGGACTAGATGGCCCATGATTCTATGATTTTATGATTCTATGAACCAGAAGATGATGCAAGTTCATGAAGTTTGTACTTCCAAATCATGGGAATAAAGATCAGAGGCATATCTAATTTAGAGATATTAAAATACCCCTTGTTTGGCACCTAGTGAAAGCCTTACTGGTAAAGCAATACTGCTTGTGGTTATGAAGGTCAGATTAAGATGCTTAGCATCTCCACTCTCATCTTTATGACTAAACTAGCTGCCAGTTAGGATTTTAGAAATCTCAAACAGGATCCTGAATGTCAGTACTCCTGCCTTCCAAGATAATGGATTCCCTCTCTTTGCAACTGACTGACAGGAATGTCTGTCTTAACAAGACTCTGTGAAATCTGAGGCAAGCGAAGTCAAATGTGTATTGAACAATATGCACAGTGTCCTGTATGTGTTACAGTCTTTACCGCCACTTCAAAACAAAGCCTCACCCACAGTCTTTCAGTAATCGCCTCTTGGAGATTCTCCAATTGGGATTTGCTAATCACAGCTAAAGTCAATTAAAATCAACCATCATTGTACAGATCTCACAGTCCCTAGCACAAGGGTATGGGAAAAATGAACCAGATGCTCATAAATAACAGTGTTTTCCGAAGCTCACCAGCCTTTTGGATGCCAAAATGTTTGACTCTATGCTAACTTTAATTTTGGTAATTCCCCCAAAGAATCTTCCTGGGGGAAGATTCTATCTAGAATCTTCTATTCTATCTAGAATCTTCCTGGGGGAAATTCACCTACCATCCCACATGGCAATTAGCAATTTCTTGGATATGCATGGGAGGGCCACAGGAGACAAACACTGACACATCCCTTCCTGCCCACCCACTCACAATCTGCCTAAGTTCATAAAATCAGCATTTGTGTCAGATGGCTGTCTAGCCTCTTCTTGAAAACTTCCAAAGATGGAGAACCTACCACCTCCCAAGGAAGATTGGTATAATTTTGGTAGAAAGGTAGCCAAACCAATAATACTGACAATATTTTCACAGGGTCTGTTCATTTATATCAGGGGTGGACAAACTGTGGCCCTCCAGATGTTCAGGGGTTCATGGGAATTGTAGTCAATGGACATCTGGAAGGCCACAATTTGCCCACCTCTGATTTATATCTTCCACTGTGGGACTCATGGAGCTGTACACATACCTAGGATTTCTATGAGGGCTCCCATTCAAGAAATGACACATTTGGCTTCTGCCGGTGTCTTTTGAGCATACCCTGAGACCTTGTGTTGATTCAAATGAAGTATTTCATTAGGAGGGGTTGTCCTATTTGTGTAACTGATTTGTCTTAAGCAAGTCAACGCTGGACTCCACAGTGTGTTCTTTGTTAGACAAAGTCTTGGTCAATGAGCATTAGTCAATGAGAGCCATCTTGGTATAGTGGTGAGGAGCAGTAGCCTCCAATATGGAGACCAGGTTTGATGCTCCAGTCCTCCACTTGCACCCAGCTGGGTGACCTTGGGCCAGCTGCAGTTCTCTCAGAGCACTCTCAGCTTCACCTATCTCACACAATGTCTATTGTGAAAAGAGGAAGGGTAGGTGATTGGAAACTGCTTTCAGACTCCTTCGGGTAGAGAAAAGTGGGGTACAGAAAACCTTTCTTCTTCTTTATATCTGTTGCATTTTCATCCTGCTTTACTATGTAACAGCCTGCACATAATAGCAAGAAGGTTTCTGATCAGGGCACTGAGAAAATCCATGCCAGCTTAACTTAAACGGAGCTGTTATAGCGCCCTCCAACTACATCTAGGGATCCATCATGTATTCAATTACTTCCCAGGAGCCAGCATGGTTAGGACCACAGACTTCTAATCTGACGAGCCGGGTTTGATTCCCCGCTCCTCCTCCACATGCAGCCAGCTGGGTGACCTTGGGCTCACTGCAGCACTGATAAAGCTGTTCTGGCTGAGCAGTAATATCAGGGCTCTCTCAGCTTCACCTCCCTCACAGGGTGTCTGTTGTGGGGAGAGGAAAGGGAAGGTGATCGTAAACTGCTTTTAGACTACTTCTGATAGAGAAAAGAAACAACTCTTGTTCTAATTCCACTTGACTATCAACACTTGACACCTGCATACCTCAGAGGACCACTGAGAAAGGACAATGTCCATTGCATACAAGAAACTGTATTATAAACAGTAAGATTAAGGATTGAAAGGATCAACTCGGCATTCAGGAGCCCAGGGGGGCTTGCTCCTGGGGCTTGCAACAAAAGCTTTGAACATGGTTTCTAACAGGGGAGTTGAGCTTGGGACTGGTACAAGAAGTAAAGAGTAAGGATAGGCATAAACCAAACAAGAAAGCCAAATCTGTCATGAATTATCCATTTGTGGTTCATGAACCACAGTTTGTGACAACCTTCCAAGAATTTTAAAAGTAGTTCATGATGCTTTGTGGATAGAGCTAATTCAGAGCAAACTCTTCTCTTTAAACCCCTGTTTTCTGTTCCCAATGAAAATTGTGAAAACAGCTGAGCAGCAGGGAACAGCCTGCTGGGAACCCCATCACTCTGATGTTTTGGGCTATCTTGTGCAATCTTTTTTAAAGTTTAAAGGGACTACACAAGACAGCCCCAAAACAGCTGAACACTCAGCTGTTTTTTAAGAGTCCTGCAAACTCCATTTAAAAGTTCTGCAGTCGCTTTCAATAGGATTTGCAGGGCCATGAACTACAATCCAGTTTACTTCACAAAGGAATTCTCCAGTTCAGTACAGTTCATAATTCGGTTTATGGTTCGGCTATGAACCACAAACCAACATAACTGCATTTTTCTGGTTTGTGCTTGTACCTAGTGAAAAACAACAACAGTACATTTGTGTCTGATTGAGGCCCAGTGATTTCTGAGATATTTGGGGTGTGTTTGTGTAAAAATCTCCAAGTTTTTAGTTGGTGCACTGGAAGAAGATGGTCCTGTTGGGTGTAAAATAAGTCAGCTGTCTGCTATTGTCCAAGTTGTGGAGGCAGGAGGATTGACTCTGTACAAGGAATTAAGGAACTCCTCCTGCACCAGAAACTAGTGCTTTGAAAAGTTTCTAACATGGAAGTTGAACTGGAGAGTTTGTCAAAGGCGGCAGAAAGGGAGCAGAAGAGGACCCCTCTAGTCCATTAAGCTAGAATTTGAAAGCCTAAAAACAGAAAAAGGGAAATGATGATGATGTCATCTGTTCAGTCATGTCCGACCCTCGGTGATTAAATAGGAAAGTCTTCACCATGCGTCCCTGTCTCTGACTGCTTCTTTTAGCTGGTTCACGGTCATCCCTATATCGGCTTTGATTGTGTCTAGCCAGCGGACCCTTTGGCAACCACGTTGCCTTTTGCCACTGACCATGCCGAGCATTAATTATTTTTCTAGCAAGTTTGATTGCATGATGTGTCCAAAGTAAGTGAGCTTTAGCCGTAATGTTTTGCCTTCTAATGACATAGTTGGTTTGCTCCTCTCTAAAACTATCTTGTTGGTAACTTTGACTGTTCGTGGTATTTGCAACATTCGTCTCCAACACCATAATTCGAAAGCATCTATTCTCCTCCTGTCTTCCTTCTTCAGGGTCCAACTTTCGCATCCATAGCTTGTTACGGGGATGAAAATGGCATTGACTAGCCGGCACTTTGTATTCAGACTGATATCTTTACTCTTCCATATTCAGTTCGTGCCTAACATTGTGTTCCGGCCCAGTGTTATTCGCCGTTTGATTTCACGGCTGCATCCACCACCTTGATTGATCATAGAGCCAAGGAAGATGAAATCATCAATACATTCAATGTTCTCGTTATCAATCGTGACTTTGGTGCTACTTCAAGTAATTCTTTATAAATTCTTTATAAAGAGAGTGATTGAAATGTGGAAATTGCTGCAAGAGGATGTAGTGATAGCCACAGGCATACAGCTTTAAAGGACATTAGACAAATCCATGGTAATTAAAGGTAGCCTCCAAGTTCAGAGGCTGTAAGCTTCTAAATACCAGAACCAGGAGGCAATGTCAGGGGAAGGCCTATATGCCCTATTGTCAGACCTCCAAATTAACTGATTGGCCAGTGTGTGAGATCTGATCCAGCAAAACCACTCATGGGATCCAGATCTTAAATTCTTATGTCTCCCAAGGTCAGTTTTGTCTAATTGGACTGTCAGTAGATCTCTAGAGTCTCAGGAAAAGGCCTTCCACATCACCTGATACTTTTAATTGGAGATGGTAAATATTCAACCTGAGGCTGGATCTTCTGTTTGTCATACAACAAACTTCTTAATAGGACTTACCAGTGTGTATCACTGTGTGACAACTGCAAGTGTCAATACATGCCAGAATCATAGAATCAAAGAAGTTGGAAGTGACCTTCAGGGTGATCTAGCCCTAGTCCCTGCAGAACTACCTGCCTACCCACAATGACCCCAATTTCATGCCCAAGTAATTCCCCCAAAGAAAAATATCTAGATCTTCCTGGGGGAAATTCACCTACCATCCCACATGGCAATTAGCAATTTCTTGGATATGCAAGGGAGGGCCACAGGAGACAAACACTGACACATCCCTTCCTGCCCACCCACTCACAATCTGCCTAAGTTCATAAAATCAGCATTTGTGTCAGATGGCTGTCTAGCCTCTGCTTGAAAACTTCCAAAGATGGAGAACCTACCACCTCCCAAGGAAGATTGTTCCACTGAGGGACTGCTCTAACTACCAGGGACTTCTTCCAGATGTTTAGCTGAAAATTCTTTTCAAAACATTCCATCCCATTGGTTCTGGTCCAAACCTCTGGGGTAATAGAAAACAACTTTGCTCCAATGTCTATATTGGACCCTTTCGAGTATTTGAACATGGTTATCGTATCACCTCTTAGTCGTCTTCTCTACAGGCTAAACACACCAAGCTCCCTCAACCTTTCCTCATATATCTTGGTCTCCAAACCCCTCACCATCTCTGGACATGCTCCAGTTTGTCTACATATTTCTGCATTTGTGTTGCCCAAAGCTGAATACAGTACTCCAAGTGTGGTTTTAGCAGAGTAGAATAAAGCGGTAACATCACCTTGTGTGATCTGGACACTATAATTCTTTTAATACAGTCCAAAATCCCATTTGCCATTTTAGCAACCAAGTAACACTGCTGACTCATGTTCAGTGTATTGTCTACTAAGATCCCCAGCTCCTTTTCACATGTACTGTTGCCAAGACAGGCCTTACCCATTCTATAATGATGCATGTGGTTTTTCTTACCTAATTGAAGAACTTTACATTTATCACTATTGAAATTCATTGTATTCATTTGTATTCATTTTTTCTGCCCACAGGATTCTACCCAACATAACTTTAAGTTTGTTAAAATTTGGTCTCCTGAAGTCCAGCTTGTATGTGTGAGAAATGGTTGACCCCGATCCATCCAGTATAAATGCCATCACCAGAAGGCCAGCCATCTCTACTAAAAGCTTCTGAACTCCAAAATAATTCAGCACAGCCATAGCTCTGCAATGCTCACTTTCTTCCAGTTTGGAGTTAGAAGATTCTATTGTTTAGGAGCACCATTTATTTATTATAAGAATGCACATCCCACTGTTTAGCCACAAAGAGGCTTACATTAACAAAGTTAAAATTAAATTAAAATGATTAAAACAATCTAACAGGGTCTGATCGTATCCAAATAAACTATATAGATAAAAATGCACAAATATCTGGCTTCTGATATGATGCTCATGTCATAACTATGGAAACAAGTGGTTTTGTTTTCTGTTTAAGTGCTCCATACAAATCCTGCATAAGTATGCCTTTCTAAGGCCTTTGAGCAATTTTTATATCCAGGAGATGTTATTCAGCTTCAACAATAGAGCTGTAGTGTGCCCCCTGGGAGGGGACGTGGCCCCACAGCAGCTCATCTCCCTTGCATCCATGTTCCGTCTCAAGCCTCTCCTATTAACAGAATTGTAGTCAATGATGTGAAAGATCACTGCCTAAGACCCTGCAGAGCTGCTGCCAGAGTACACAATACTTATTTCTATTTATTAGTAGGGGCAAAGCCCACTACATTCTGTAATGCAATGGGCACTAGCTCATGGTTTGGTGTGGATTTAGTGCCTCACTTGGAAGCTGAGTTTCTCTGTGCACCACAGTCCTGATCCTAGTTGGGTTCAAGCACACCTAGGAAGTATGGAATTCCAGAACATGAAATTGTCTCACTCTGACCCATTATTCACAGGCCAGAATACCCAAAGTGGCGGCAACAGGGCTTTGGGGAAGATCCCCAATTATGCCAGATGTTGCCGCCATCCAGGGCCCAGCCTGGCCCAGGGCCACGAAAGGCCCGTGTTATAGAAACGCGGAAACTTCCGCAGCTTCCTGGATGCTGTGGGTGCCTGCAGGGGCTGCAGTGGGCCAACACTGTGCATAATTGACAGTGTGGGCCTTTTGGCCTGCCCAGCCCTGACGTACGGTGTCCTTGTAGGGACACCAGACACCCCTGCGGGCTCTGCAGAGCCACGGAGCTGGCAGGGGCATCCCCCTCCCCCCGCCAATGCTTGTGGAGGAGGCCCAGCCCTTCAAGCCAGGTGACACCATCTTTGCCTGAAATTATGATGGTAGTCCACAGTGGGTCCCAGCAACTGTTCAGGGTTAGGATTCAGATGGTTGTAGCATTTCTTTTCTTTTTGTGTCCAGTCTACTGATTTTATTCATTGTATTTTCTTATTACTTTGTATTTTGTACAAGTGCACTTTGTATTTTCTTATTAAACTCCCCCTCCTCTTTTTGATGTGCCTAGTTGGATTTCTGTGACTCAAGTTATAGCAACATTATAATCCACTAGAGCCAAAAGCAGAAGAGGAAGGGAGAAGCCGTTGACCCTCCTCCCTTAGTCATATCGCCCAGTTTGAGAGCTGGTTTGATGTAGGAGCGCGGACTTCTAATCCGGCATGCCGGGTTCGATTCTGCACTCCCCCACATGCCAGCTGTGTGACCTTGGGCTCACCACAACACTGATAAAGCTGTTCTGACCTAGCAGTAATATCAGGGCTCTCTCAGCCTCACCCACCTCACAGTGTGTCTGTTGTGGGGAGAGGTAAGGGAAGGTGACTGTAAGCCACTTTGAGCCTCCTTCGGGTAGAGAAAAGCAGCATATAAGAACCAACTCTTCTTCTTCTTCTTCTTCTTCTTCTTCTTCTTCTTCTTCTTCTTCTTCAATAATGTATTACCCACCCAACTGACAAAACCCTTCCAGGTCCATCAAGAAACCCTATTCATAAAACCCCTGTTGAGAAAGCCTGATGTAGGAGAAATCTTACTGGGCAGGTGACCCAGGAAGGCTGCATTACTTCTCATTCTCCTGTGGGCAGAAATGAGTGCATGCAAGACAGTTTTCTCCACAGAGATCCTTGGTCCATCTGTCCCAGTATTGTCTCCTTTGACTGGAGTTATTTCTGCCAGGGAGCAATCTTTTTCCACCCCCAACTTTGCTTCCTGAGACCCTTCATCTGATCACACCATCATCTCAACTTGGTTCCTTTTAAAATGAAATTTCCCAGCACTTGATTGCAAGCTGGAACTCCCCCCATACCTACCCCTCACCCCTGTAGGCCAGTTGTTCATTCCACATACTCCCGATTTCTGCATTATGGAAAAATACTGTAGATTTATAACAGTAGTTTATGGAAGAGGGAATATGTGTATGTGTGTCATGAGACAGAGTCTGTCTCATGATTGTGTAGATCTGGTTTGGTTGAGACCAGGCATAACCTACAGCAAATGAAGGGCTCCTGCTCCCTCCAACCCAGAACTCCACCAGAGTGCTCTGGACTTGTTGTGCCATTGCACTGTTGCACTGTTGTGCTGTTATATTGTATTGTGTATTGTTACAACTTTATTTGTTGTATTATTTAATTGTTACAACCACTGTTGTTAATATTGTATGATTATTAGTGCAGATTGTTTCATGTATGGTTCATAAGTTCAATGTAAACAAACAAACAAACAAATCTCCAGGCAAATGGGCCTATAGTTGCAAGGAAACTATTCATAGCCTAAAAGTAGCATTTTAAAGACAGTTTGTTCTGAATTTGTCAGCAGTTCTTCGTAAGGTGCTAATTTTGTAGCCTCATCTCATTTCAGTGTCTTTCAACTTCTAATGCGGCTGCCTGCGTTGAAAGGGCATGCCATGTAAACGCTTTCAGCAGCATTGAAAGGTACATCTTCCCTAACAAACAGAGCTGGTTGGAAAGGTCTGCATGTGTTCCTCCATTTAAAGTGAATTGAATAGCAATGCTCTTATTCTGACCTGGCTTTATTGGCTAAATGTGTTATCACGGTCATTATGTGGTCCCTGATTGGGTAGGATTGCTTATGTGACTTCTGAGAAGAAGACCAATAGCACTGAACCCACCGCAGAAGGGAGAAACAACTGCAAAAGAAAAACTGGGATTTGTATCACAGGGGTGGGTGGCAGCAAATTTAGTCAGCCCCGAAATCATTGCTTATTTTATTTTAATGTCAAAACAAATGAACATATTGTTGGTTAATTAATTATCTTTTAGCTTCAAACACCATATAACGTTTTCTATACTTGATTTCCTTCAAATAGATAATAATTGTCAGTTCGTTCTTGCAACTTTTTAGTATAAAACAGTATATTTTAAAACCAGGATTACATATGAATATTGGTTGGCCCTCAGCCAATGCATCCCATTTTTAACTAAACCTACACTTTTGTGAAATTGGAAATGTTTGGCATTCTGAAACACTTCTTGCACTTGGACACCAGCCCTTATTATCTCTTGGAATGGGTGAGACTCTTCTGTTTACAAAAAGCCATGTTATTATGTCATTTCTTTGTTTCTTACCATTCTCCAAGGGCAATTTGGTGTAGTGTAGAGCCAGTTTGGTGTAGTGGTTAGGAGTGCGGACTTCTAATCTGACATGCCATGTTCGATTCTGCGCTCCCCCACATGCAACCAGCTAGGTGACCTTGGTCTCGCCATGGCACTGATAAAGCTGTTCTGACCAGGCAGTGATATCAGGGCTCTATCAGCCTCACCCACCCTACAGGGTGTCTGTTGTGGGAAGAGGAACGGGAAGGCGAGTGTAAGCTGCTTTGAGACTCCTTCAGGGAGGGAAAAGAAGCATATAAGAACCAACTCTTCTTCAATTGTTTTCTTGGTCTCTATATTCTGTCTGGCTGAGAATCTAGGCCAGCTCTGTTTCTGGCCTGCAGAAATATCTTCCAAAGTCATCTTGGTCAGCTCCAACAACTATTCCCCTATTCCAAGCTTGACAGCTCTGGAAGGATTTCCTCAATGGGTAGGAATTAATGTTTTATACATATGTTAAACATTTATCAGATGATATGACCATATATGGTCATGTCAACCCGCTCCCCCAAAAAAATAGCCAGTGATGGCCCTGGAGGGGGTGGGAAGGGGAGCAGCCCCGGGTGAGCTTGTACACAGCTTTGCTTCCCAACCATATTCTGCACAATTGCACCCTTCTGGGGTTTCTTGATATCTGAAGAATGTTTAAAGGTTTTCTCAATGGTAAAAAAGTTGAGGAAGGCTGCCCTATATTCTAGGCCATAGTCATGATGCTATGCAAAGTTACTCATTTAATTCCATTGCTTTCAGTGGATTTAAATTATTGGAGTAATTCTGCATAGGATTGCACTTGAAGTCTTCTTACTTCACCTTCTTAATTTCCAGCAGAGTCAATTCACCCATTCAAAAGCCAGTGCAGAGAAACCAATCTATTTTTTTTTAAATTTATCGCATTTAGAATCTCCCAATGGATTCAGGGCAGAATATGTGGTTTTTACTTCCCAACAACCCTGTGACAGATGGAGAGAGAGAAGGTAATTGGGCAGTTACCACCCACAAGACTTACTGGATCTGAACCCAGCAATCCCCCCCGACTCCTATACACTGGCTTGCTAATCAGACAATACTCAGAAATGAATGAAACAGAATTTCCTGTCCCCAAACATTAAAAACAGTTTGGGGCTCTGTCTTTTTTTACACACACTTTATGCATAATGCATCAGTTAGTTCTGGAACGCTAAGAATGAAAAGCCAAAAATTGACATGCTAACCAATCATTTCCCACCCCTCTTGAAGCACAAGAACTAACCATCCTTACAGCTTTCATCTGAGCAGCCAGAAACAACCTATTATTGTAATTCCCTGATTCTCCCTAACAATTTTTCCAAAATAATATCCTACAGTAGCAAGCCACACAGACAGATAACACAAGGGAGGGGGAGGGAGAAAAATGCAAGGAGTATGTTGCTTTTATGATCTCTTTCTTCTGTGTGAAAAACAAGGAAAGGGACATTTTGGAGTCCTGATTTCTGTTCTTCTCATTTCCTGTGCCTCTGCTTCGCTCCTCTGTTGCTAATTAAATGGAGGGGGACTGGAATCAGCTTTGCTACCCTCCTCTGAAGCCAAATATGCAGGAATGAGAAACCCCCAGGCCCCTTAACACAGTCTTTGAATGCTGGAGGGTAGGAAGGACAATCCAGCTTTGTTTTGACAGCTCTTTGCCTTGCCCTGGCCAAAGTTTCCCAGCTCTTCTAAGCAACATTTCCTTTGCCTTCTTGAGGCTGGATCAGCTGACTACAGAGACATTTGGGGTTAGGAGGCCATGTTAAATGATGAGTGGACTAGAGGAGGATGGAAAGCTTCATCCTGTATTCATGAAAGTGTGGCTATGCAAGCAAGGGGTAATTCCAGATGGAGTCTTCTAGAAATGTAGTCTAGGAATGAGGAGACTCCCTTCAAGTCACATCTTGCTATTCCTTGGGCTGGCATTGAACTATGTTCAAATTATAGTGGATTTACTTCTTTCCTGTCCGTCAAAACCTTCTTGCACCAGCCTTTTTCAACCTTTTGACTGTGGTGGAACTCCTGAAATATTTTTAAGTCTTTGAAGAGCCCAAGAACCGGGTCAGAAGTGTGGCTGGTCCATTAAGGCAGGGTATAGGCAAAGACTGGGGAACCCCTGGGGAGCTTTCACAAGGCCACATTACTCCAGGGAGTCCTGGTTGGGAAACCTGGTCTTCTCCATGAAAACTATTGCTTACCCAGTAGAACTGGACCTCAGGTAGCTTGCAGATTTGCTTGTCACCTAATCCTGCCTTATCGCAGGGCAACGTGAGCACTCAAAGAAGAGTCTCTCTGGAAGATCTTAGAGGATCTTATTGCTCTCATCATCCCCAATTTTCTTTCTCTGTACTACTTGATTTTACTGAGCTATTTGGACAAATTTCCTCTGAGGTGGTAAAAACTCTATCAGCACAGAACCACTTCAAACTGTCGGCCCAAGTTAAGATGAAGGAATGTTCCTTTCAAAAAAGTTAGTCTTTTTCACAGAAGATTTAGCATGTCCCAGAGAAGGCTAGGCTAGAGCCGTTATCTTTACAGGGCAGTGTTCTATCTGGAAGGGCTCCCCCCCCCCACATGAAGTATTCCATCTCATGAGGAATCACAGTCAAGCAAAGAGCTGAAAACTAGTGGGATGTATGTAGGTAGAATTTTATTGCATGAGGCCAAAGGTCATAATGATATAACAGTAGCTGCCCAAAGTAATAAATATTAGGTTAAAACACCACTTTCTCTCCTTATATTATACTTTTAGATGCTATTAAAGGGTTGTTGTTGTTAAGTTAAGAACAATGATAAAATTTCCAGGACCAGGAAATAACATACAACAGGGGTAGTCAACCTGTGGTCCTCCAGATGTTCATGGACCAGAATTCCCATGAGCCCCTGCCAGAAAATTCTGGCAGGGGCTCATGGGAATTGTAGTCCATGAACATCTGGAGGACCACAGGTTGACTACCCCTGACATAAAATATAGCATGTTGAGCAGTGGTTCTCAACCTGGGGGTCGGGACTTCTTTGGGGGTTGAACGACCCTTTCACAGGGGTCACAGCAGGGTGAGCAGCTTGGGGGGGGCACTGCCACTGTTTCCACTCCTCTTGAAGATGCCCACCAATTTATATACAATTTATAAACAATTTATATACATTCATGAACAATGGATCTTCATGCCATTAGTCTGTTTTGGTTTAATTCCTGTGAAAGAACACTTGCATAATTTTATGGGTGGGGGTCACCCCAACATGAGGAACTGTATTAAAGGGTCACGGCATTAGGAAGGTTGAGAACTACTGATGTTGAGCATCAGGGTGAAAGTTTTGCATTGATCTGCTTAGTAATCAATTATTTCAGCAGGCTTTCTCAACCAGGGCGGTGTGAAGCCCTGGGGTTTTTTGGTAGCCCAGGAAGTCATTCTGGAATGGGTGAAAGTTAATGTAGATATATCTTTTAAATTTGTTAAATGTTTATTGGGTGATATGACCATATATAGTCATGTTGACCTTCCCCCCCCCCATGTCCAATGATGTGCCTGGAAGGGATGGAGAGGGGAGGGTCCCCAGGTGAGCATGTACACAGCTATGCTTCCCAACTACTTCAGGGGTTACACAAAGCCTGAAAAATGTTTTAGGGATTCCTCCATAGTGATATCCTACAGGTGAAATAATGATCATCAACAGATAAGAGATAGATGATTTTGTCTGCCACTGGCAAAAATGGCTGAATGGAACTTGGCCCTGGGAGCCATGTCATGTTCATAAAACAGTACATAATGAGGGAGACCTCCAAATCGAGGGCTCCACAGCTGAAGACCAGTGACCAAAGACAACTATCTTTAAAAGTTCAAATTCAAGAATTCAAAACAACTTTCCGATAGTGAAAGTCCTTATAATCATATTTTCCTTCAAAAGTTCTTAGTTTAATCCTGCATGTAATTTTCATAAATGCTACCCAAACATTTCCAGGGTGGATTAACATGAAGTTCTGAAGTGAGAGCTGCTGATATTTTAAGATTATTGTTAATTCAGAGAGAGAAAAGAGAGGCTTCTCGGCTTCTCCTCGGTTCCTTTGGAAACTAATTGAATGCAAGGTTTTTGGCTCCAGAATGCTAAATGAAAGCTATCACAGACCCTATTAAAGAGGACTGAAACCAGTTGACCAGGGTTCAGGCAAGGAACTACCTTTTGATATCATTTTACATAGAAAATGTGATTCTTCAATTATATGTCCCAGAAAAAAAAAATGAAATTACCTCCCATTCATGGTCTAGTGCGCATATGTCTGATAATGCAGTAGTAAATGGCAACACTTATCCTACTTGCAAAGTCTGTTCAGGAACAAAAAATGTGCTACAATTGAGGAAGGGAGAAAATTCTCTTAGAAAGAAAGTCCTGCAAAAGGAAGATCTCACTCCCTAGATCAGCCTTTTTTAACCATGTAGTCACCCCTAAAAAATGTTCAGGCTTTGAGGCACACTGAAATTTTTCAGGTTTCAAGGCCGACCCCTTTTGCTGTTCGCTCAAGCCTTGGAGCTCCCCAGTGGTGTGATTTCAACAAAAACAATAGTGTGTAAATGGCTACAATGCCGCTACAATCATGTTTCTGGTGTGGTGAGGGCCATACAGGGTTGCCATGCATAAGGTCTGGTAGTTCTCACCAGCCCTTTCATGGAGCCTGATCCTCCTCAAAGAAGGATGGGGGAACCGTTTCTGTAGTACATTCTGCCAGTGCCAAGTCTGATTAAGAGCTTCCAGACTGAGCTGCTTAGCCTAACCCTGACACCACTGTGTGTAAGTGCCCTACACCCACTGTTGCAATGCTACCCTAACTGGGAGGTAGCTGCCTACCTACTTGCAAGTTTCACTATGGAGTTTTGTATTCTGTTCACAGGAGAGAGAGTGACAATGGATTACAGGAATCAAAAATCAGACAGGGACATGCCAGCCATCCTGCTCACCAAAATATGGAAGGAAGGTGAGTCTGGGAAGGTCCATTACCTTCCCCTCCATTACCACATTTGTGGGTATCCCCAAGGGGGGTGATCCCCAAGAAGTCCCATGGGCAGCTTAGGCTTATTAACCATATATCCTAACAACTCCATTCCCCCCAAACCGTGTTCCGTAAAGTACACCTTGTTTGATCAGGCAGTTGCCATAGTACCTTCATGTGGCTTGGGAGCCCACATGGCAATGTGCAATCAACATTCTGCCACTTCCTGGTGCATCCCACACCAATAGGATGATCGAGCATGAGCAGCCTTTGAATCCTTCAGCACATTCCTGGAGTGGCTGGCACGCTGAGCGGCTGAAGTGCTCCGGGATCTCATATTCCTGGAGCTGTTTCCCATACTGGTGGCTGTGGTCCTGTGGCAGGACAAGTTTGCCAAGCAAAGAGTTTGTGTGATAACCAGGTGGTGGTTCATGTGGTGAACAAACAGACCTCCAGTTACAAATGGGTTATGAGGCCAGTCCACAAACTGGTCCTCATGTGCTTTGCATCAAACATAATATTATCTGCACACTACATGAGCCTCTTGTGGCGCAGAGTGGTAAGCAGCAGAAATGCTGTCTGAAGTGATGTCGATGAGATTGTGAGTTCTATCCCAGCAGCTGGCTAAAGGTTGACTCAGCCTTCCATTCTTCCGAGATCAGTAAAATGAGTACCCAGCTTGCCGGGGAGGTAAAACAGTAATGACTGGGGAAGGCACTGGCAAGGCCACCCTGTATTGAGTCTGCCATGAAAATGCTGGAGGGCGTCACCCCAAGGGTCAGACATGACTTGGTGCTTGCATAGGGGATACCTTTACGTTTACCTTTACACTGCAGGTGGTGAGAATGATATGTAGGAAGCCCTATCTCGCTTTCATGGTGAAAGGTTTTGGTTATAGGCAACAGGGGCAAACCTTGATACAGAGGTGTTCCCTGTCAACCTATGAGTCTTGGTAAAGAATCAACCTCTGAGGGTCCTAAGGCTTCCTCCATCTAGTGTGCCTTTGAGGGAGCCAAGGGTTTTCTGAGTTTTGCCTGGCCAGCTGGTCATCATTCTATATGACCAATGCACATTGGCCTACTTTGAAGGGGAAGGGCATATCGCTTGGAACAATGGATGTCCACTTAGACAGCCTGTCATTTTACAGTAAAAATGGTCTGCTAAAATTGTTATGAGAGGATGCTGTTCTTGGCAGCCTTCGCATTGGCATTTTTCAGGGCTTTCAGGAGCTGTGGCCCCCTCTCAGTCTTTTACAGGGGCTTCCTCCTTGTCAAGGGATGGCATAGTAATAGGCAGGGACACAGTACAAGTCACACTGCATAAATTTAAAAAAACAGCCAGAAGGGACAAGGAGTGCTGCTATCACTGCCCAGGTCCCCATCAGATTTTCCCTGCCCCATAAAAAGCCTCTCAGCCTATCTTGCTCTCCGCTGAGCTGTATCAGGCATTGTATTCATGCATGCAGATGGGACATGCCTGTCCTGCTTTTGGTTTGCAATGATTTTGAGGGCCAGCCTTCAGTAATTTGGGTTCCAAAATGAGTGCTATGGTGTACAATCTTTTAGGATAGGGGCAGCCACCCAGGCATATTGGGGATTGGTGCTACCCCACAGCAAATCATGGGGAAGTAGTGATTTCAGACTTCCATTGTCCAACATATGCCTTGTTCCAGGATAACTGTCAATCGTGCTGCTGGTGTGGCTCATAGGGCACAGCTTCATCTGTTGGGCAAACCACTAATTCTGCCATGATCGCATGGGACACCAACCTGGATCTCAGGTACTACATCAATATCTCTTGTTTTAGACACTGAGAAATTCATTGATTGGCACTCCTGGATTCATTCTCCTGTGAGGTTTATAGGGCTGGGGTTCCAGCTGCAATTATGATGCATGTGGGGGGAAACCATCTACCTATAAAAACCATGTGGGGGAAAACCATCCACTACAAAAACCATGTGGGGGGAAACCATCTACTACAAAAACCATGTGGGGGAAAATCATCTACCTACCACATGATCCATGTGGGGGGAAACCATCTACCTACAAAAAATCTCATTGTGGCAGACTTTTATGAACTAGAATGGGTTCTCCAGGGGGCCACTGTGGCTGGGTTTGAGTGGTTGGCTGACCATGAATGCAGACTCCCACTCCCATGCTGAGGCAGGACTCTTTGGAAGGTTGATGTTAATAAAAAGCTGTGGCCATTGTTTAAGTGAAAAGATCCCTGTGTGTAAACATCCTTGTTGAGCCCAAGATGCCCTCCTGTGAGTCAATAATAATAATAAATCACACATATCCATGCCACAGCACACTTCCGGGGCTGCCACAGTACTCCAGTATGCCACAGCATGCTGGTTGAGAATCCTTGCCCTAGATTGTAGGGAGCTGTAGTTCATGGACATCTGGAGGGCGGCAGTTTGACTACCCCTGCCCTAGATGATGCTGAAAGGTATGGTGATGTGAAAGACCTCCATCTGAGACCCGGGAGAGCCACTCCTGGACTGCCTTTGGTGGACCAAGAGTCTGATTCAATATAAGGAAGCTTCATGTAAGCTTCCCCCCCCCCCCCCCCCGTGTGCAATGGCCTTCAACAAAGCCTGCAAAGTCTGCCCTGAGGATAAAAATCCCAGATTTTCCCCTGAGGTCTTAATAGAGTAAGCTCACTAGAAAATAAGAATCTTTCCTCACATTAAGAAGTTAGCTAATGGCCATCTGGTGCAAGGGGCCCATTGAATGTCAGCCTGAGACTTGTTCGAGGCATGCAGGGTCTTAAATAAAACAATATAAATCAAGTTTCTTTGCCTGCAATGCTGTTTTTATGTCCCAGGGTATGAACATAAAAACCTCACAGCTTTGATTTGCAAACGGTAGAAACAAAACAGGGGAACTTCCAGCAGACACTGAGGGGTTCTGAACTTCAGTAGCTTCTCTCTCTGAACTTCCATGAGCTGCACACAAGAGTAGTTGAATACCTCTATCAAGGCCCAAGGGCTGGAGTGTCATGGCACCTAGAAATTTCATTCTGATGCCTAACATCCTCACCAGTCATTTATTGTAGTTACTAGTTCCCAAGTAGAACTACAAACCTTGTTTAAATGAGAGATGTTAGCTTTTGACTGTGACGAGTTAATCCCGGCTTTCTCAATCAGGGTTTCATAAATCCAGAGTTTCTTGGCAACCCTGGAAGGGTTTCCCAAAGGGATGGGAATTAATTAATTTTTATATAAATTTTTAAAAATTCTTAAATATTTATTGGGTGATTTGATAAGATTTGGTCAGTTGATCTGCCGTCCCCCAAAAATGACCAATGATGGGCCTGGAGGGGGTGGGAGGGGAAGGAGCCCTGGGTACACATAGACACGGTTATGCTTCTGAACCATATTCTGCACAGTCACACCACTTATGGGGTGTCTTGAAGCATAAAGAATGTTCCTGGTGTTTCTCAATGGTAATGAAGTTGAGAAAGGCTGAATTAACCCATATCTATTTATATGCTACAACAATTCAGTTAGAGATATTTTGACAAAGTGTGAAGAAACCTTGAAAAGTTTAGAATAAGGTTTCACAGTTGCAATAATTAGAAAATATGGCCATGAAACTATAAAAGCCAGAAGACCCCTCCCCAAAAAAAGCAGGTGTAGCCGAATTGTAGCCCTCCAGATGTCCATGGACTACAATGACTGTGAGCCCCTGCCAGCATGGCCAATAGGCCACCCTGCCCTAAAGCAAAAGAAAATTTGTCAATAGCTGACTTAAATATACAGATCCTTTTGGCAAATCAGCTTTCCATGCTCATTGAAACAAAACTTTACAAACCTGGACCAACAAAAGTATTTCAAACATTTATTTGGGTAAGCCATTCTACACAATAGTCACTACCACACAAAAAAAGCAAATCCGGCAATAAGGTGACATTGCAAATCCGGCAATAAGTTGACAGAGAGGTGACATTATATGAACGAGGATCCCAGACAACCCAACATAAACCTCAAGTGTAATGAGGAATAATACTGGACACTCCAAAGCCATTCAGAGTGATCAGCCATATCAAAAGCAGTTGGTGGATCTAATAAAATCAAAAGTGAAGCATTATCCTAATCCAGTTGCTGCTTGAGACCATCCAGCAGTGCCTCTAATCTACATCCCATAATCAGCCTGGATAGAGCCTCTTGTGGCGCAGAGTGGTAAGGCAGCCGTCTGAAAGCTTTGCCCATGAGGCTGGGAGTTCTATCCCAGCAGCCGGCTCAAGGTTGACTCAGCCTTCCATCCTTCCGAGGGCGGTAAAATGAGTACCCAGCTTGCTGGGGGGTAAACGGTAATGACTGGAGAAGGCACTGGCAAACCACCCCGTATTGAGTCTGCCATGAAAACGCTAGAGGGCGTCACCCCAAGGGTCAGACATGACTCGGTGCTTGCACAGGGGATACCTTTACCTTTACCTTTAATCAGCCTGGAAGTCAGATTGAAATGGGTCAAGGAAAGTCATCTCATCCAGGTGAGCCTGGAGTTGCTCCGCCATCCCCTGTTCTATTATCTCAACCAGAAAAGATAACTTGAAGAGTAGAAGTCTTTTTTTAAAAACCAAAGGTTGCACAGATTCCTAGGAAAATATTCTTGCACCAACCCAGTATTTAATAACCAGTCCCAAAGTACTCTTATTTCTCTGGGCAAGATTTGACCTGCCATGAAGGGCATGGGTCAGTTTTACAGGTAGTGGCTTTTGCAGCCCCAGGAACATCTGTCAGCATCTGTCAAGGAAAGCAAACAAAGATGATGCATTGCAGAACAGCAGAACAATGCTTCTAGCACATTCCCAGTTCAGCATCCAAATTGGAATAGGTCGGGTAGATTTGATCGGCAAAGATAGTTTCAGAGGTAGCTGTGCTAATCCACAGGAGATGAAATAGATTCGAATTCAGTAGCACCTGAGAGACCAACACTATATTAGGGGTGCGTGCTTTTGATACTCAAAGTTCCCTTCACCGGACACAGGGAGCTTTGACTCTCAAAAATTCATCCCCATACATCTTGTTGGTCTGTAAGGTGCTACTGGGGTCAAATCTAGTGGCTCTGTCATCATCAAAACTCACAAGATGTCGCACTGAGTCATGGATGAATCCTCGCAATTTTAAATGACTCCAGAACCAGGGATCTGGGCTATCAGTTCTCATCAAGAAATAGGAAATTGTCTCCAGGCAGACTCCCAATCCTTGGTCTGATAGGTGCTGGAGTGTACATAGAGGTGCCTCTCTGCTACCATTTAGGCTTATCACCAACAACCCCAGAAGGAAAGACATTAATATAAGAACATGAGAAAAGTTCTGCTGAACCAGACCAGTGGCCAGTCTAGTCCAGCATCCAGTCTTCCACAGCTGGAGGGCCAACAGCAGGGCACAGAACGTAAGGCCTTCCCCTGGTGTTGCCTCCTGGCAAATGCTGGCAGGGGCTCCTGGGAATTGTAGTCCATGGACATCTGGAGGGCCACAGTTTGACTACCCCTGTTTTAGTCTCTATGGCTAGTAGTCACTGATATGCCTACCCTCCATGAATCTATTTATTCCCCCTTTAAAGCTCTCTATGCCAGTAGTCATCATTACATCAACTGGCAGTTTTGATCATTCTCTGTGTAAAGCAGTATTTCCTTTTGTCAATCCTGAACCTACTGCCCATCAGCTTCATTAAGTTCTCATATTTGGAGAGAGGGAGAAAAAGTTGACTTTGAGACAAGGTATCACGCCCAATGAGAAGTGGCTCAGGGCTCCCCCGAATTCGAGTAGGTCCTAGCCCCAAAGATTCTGAAGCGAGCACGGCATCTGTCACAGGCTCCTTTGGGGCTTCCATCTCCCAACAGATAATCATTTCAGAGCTCTGTTGATGGGCAGTTCTTACCCGTCGTTCGCAACCCCTTCCAAGCGAGATGCTATACAATTTGAGAGCATATTGTGGCAAAACACATTTGCACTTTTTTTTAATCGGGGGCAGCTACTGAGAATGTGCAAACATATTTTCTCAGTGAAAATCATCAGCCGCTTAGAGATGATAAAAATCACATGCATAATTGACACAATTAAGTGTCTCATATTGCACCTGGTAATATTTGCAGCAATTAATATTTCTTCAGTCCTTCTGTGTGTCACTTCCCCCGCCCCCCTCTCCTCACATACGAGGTTGACTTCCCTAATTTTCTTGGAGGAGAAATACTCATTGGCACTTCCTTTGCACTCCACTTGGCTGGTGCGATCTGGTGGTTCAAATGAGGGAGAAAGAACTGTTATTGAGCTTGACTGTTTGCTGGTCTGGGCTGCAAACCTCAATCCCCTTGTTCTGTTGTAGAACTAATGTATTGCTGCGATTTCCTTACTACCTTTCTGTCAAAAATTCACAAAGTAGCCTGAAGCAACCATTCCTATAACAGGAGTCTAACAGCCACACTAGGACCGGAGAGACCTAGAGTGAAATCATTAATTGTCGTGATGTTCTTTTGGGCAGGTGTAGTCTTTGTCTGTCTGTCTGTCTGTCTGTCAAAGAAGATTTGGTTCTTATATGCCGCTTTTCTCAACCCAAAGGAGTCTCAAAGCAGCTTACAGTCGCCTTCCCTTTCCTCCCTCTACAGCAGACACCCTGTGAGGTGGGTAAGGCTGAGAGAGCCCTGATATTACTGAAGAAGAAGAAGAGTTGGTTCTCATATGCCGCTTTCTCTACCTAAAGGAGGCTCAAAGCGGCTTACAGTCGCCTTCCCTTTCCTCTCCCCACAACAGACACCCTGTGAGGTGGGTGAGACTGAGAGAGCCCTGATATCACTGCTCGGTCAGAACAGTTTTATCAGTGCTGTGGCGAGCCCAAGGTCACCCAGCTGGCTGCATGTGGGGGAGTGCAGAATCGAACACGGCATGCCAGATTAGAAGTCCACACTCCTAACCACTACACCAAACTGTCTGTCTGTCTGTTTCTCTCTCTTTCTGTCTCTCTCTCTCAGCTTAGCCTACTTCACCGAGTTGCTGTGGCAATACAATGGGGGAAAGGAAAAAATGCATGCCAGTTTGACTGCCTTAGAAGCAGAGCTTAATTAAAATGTTATAGATGATTAAAAAATCTGCATTAAATGTTCTCCAATTGAGAATGATGATAGCACCATTTCTCAACTTTCCTTCAAGGTTATGGCAGAATTTGAAAGGTATTATTAATATATAGGACACAGTAAAAGAAACTGCCTCGCTGAGGCATTTTTGATGGAGGAGTTACCACACAGAAGGCTTGCATGGCCAAACTCCCATAAACTTAAGTCCACTTCTCCAATATTGTCATCCATCCTTCCTGGTTTTTCTCCTGGCAGTGGTGATACTGAGGAAGGCTTGTGGGCCATAAAGAGATCACATATTTAATGTATATGTACATGCATGACATGTACAGGGGTAACACCCTGAGGAATAGGGAGGGAATGTCACAGCTCTGTGGCAAACCATCTGCTCGACATACAGGGTCAATCATGAGTATGACCGTTTATGCACTGGAGGTTTCATGTTGGGCTGCAGGCTGGAGTTTTAGTTGTGGCAGGTTGGCCCACCTCTTCCTGCATCCACACAGGGGAGCTTTTGGCCCGGTGCACCTCATCTGCCCCCGATTTGTGCTCCTGTATGGGAGCTGGGGCAGTGAAATTCCCAGTGCATAAATGGTCTATGTCCCATTTTAAAAGATCAGGTAGCAGGCAATGTGAAAGACCTCAGTCTGAGACACTGGCTAGCCACTGCCAGACTTATGCTATCCTGACCTTGATGGATCAAGGGTCTAATTCAATACAAGGTAGCTTCATGTCTTCAGATCTGTTCAAAAACGCAAATGAACCAAAGAACCAGAAACCATGCATGCACCTATTCTGCAATTAGTTTTAGAGATTTTCCTAGCTGAGCCAGAATCCAGGAGGAACAGACCACAGCACAGAGAATATTTTTGGAACAACAAAAAAGGAATGGAGCAGGGGAGATGCTCTCTAGGTGTAGTAGCATCTGGTTAGCGAGATATGTATATGTAACAGTGTTACAATACAGTGGCAGCATTGTTATTGGGTATTTATAGTAGCACTTGCCAAGGAAGTGCTAAGACAAATTTTTGGTGCTTGTAGAAATGGCATGCAACGGCACACAGCCTGCCTCATCTTGTTCCTCTTCTATTTTGTGGCTTAAAAATCCAAAGAGGTCGTTAAAACTGGGATTTTGTTATCTTTTTCTTTCTTTCTGACAATAAGCCGCATAGAAATATACAGAACAACATAACTTGAAAAAGTGGCTGTTGGGTTTTCTGTTTTCTTTCTCTCTTTTTTTTTTTTAGCTCTGTTTACTGAATTGTCATGGCAATACCCTAGATTTCTCAGAAAGTTAGATTCTGTTTAGCAAGTCACTTTATTTCTCCATCTCTAACTTGTCTCGATCCTCAGCCATAATGATAATTCTTTATGTGACTGTCAGCCCTCCACAATGTGACAGCTTAAATTAATGTTTTGATATTTTTCCTCATTCCAAGAATACAACAAAGGAGACAACTGCCAGGGATAGGACAGAAGCAGCAGGAATGTAAAACAGACAAGGCGCACGGAGAAAGCCAGAAGGAACCATTTCGTTTTATTACCTTGTTAATAAGCTTTTGCCACATCTAATCCTTCAGACTTGGGAGGAGGGGGGAGCTGTCTGCTGTTGAAGCATTTGGTTGCATCAAAAACGCATTACACTTCATGATGGGGGCTAGCAGCTCAGTTGGGACTGTTTAGCCCAACTGGGTCACAAAAGTTCAACCCCTAAACTAGACGGATCTAGACTTTAGCATAACACAAGAGGCAAATCGAGAGCTTTGGGGGATTCACTTTAATTTACAACTGAATTATAGCAGCTCTTGTTCACAGACAGAATTCTTTTCTCCCCAAATTAATGTATGTTCATCTCATCTGTTTTCTTATAGGGGGCATCACCCCAAGTTAAGTGCAACACAATTTTGTTTTACAGCTATAAACATGCAGGGATGAAAAGAAATCAGAATGACAGTGAGGACATTGTGTTTTCCCCAAGCTACCAACTGCAGCATCCCGAATCTGTTTGCATCTCCACATGGATTTTAAGGGCAACTTGCTAAATAAATCCAGTATGGCTTAAGATGGTGATTCTCCTAGCCTGGCCTACTGCCTCAATAAATCACCCTTCTATATAGATACATATAAGTAATAGACTCAGTACACATTGCCTATAAAAGTTGTATTTAGAGAATATACATGAATTTACAAAACCAATGGCAAACGGCAAAGATCTGAATATGTACTCTTCTCTGCTTTGGCCTCACTTGGAGTACTGTGTTCAGTTTTGGGTATCCCAGTTGAAGAGGGATGTAGACAAACTGGAACGTGTCCCGAGGAGGGCAACAAAGATGGTGAGGGGTTTGGAGACCAAGACGTATGAAGAAATGTTGGGGGAGCTTGGTCTGTTTAGCCTGGAGAGGAGACAACTGAGAGGGGATCTGATATCCATCTTCAAGTATTTAAAAGGCTGCCATATAGAGGATGGAGCAAAATTGTTCTCTCTTGCCCCGGAGGGACGGACCAGAACCAATGGGATGAAATTAATTCAAAAGAAATTCTGTAAACATCAGGAAGAAGTTCCAGACAGAGCGGTTTCTCAGTGGAACAGGCTTTCTCGGGATCTTTGGAAATTTTTAAACAGAGGCTAGATGGCCATCTGATGGAGAGGCTGATTCTGTGACGGCTCAAGGGATGGCAGGTTACAGTAGGGATGTGAGTGTCCTGCATAGTGCAGGGGGTTGGACTAGATGACCCATGAGGTCCCTTCCAACTCTCTGATTCTATGATTCTATTTAGACAAATATAAAAACACGCATCAACTGTAATGCAATGAATGAGGGAACGTTCACCCCTGTTGACAAAAAAAAACCCACCTCGGAATCAGAACATTCAAGCTATTCAAGGTTAGTGATGCCGAAAATAGTTGGGCAATTAGCATGTGTGTCTCCCCACCTCCACCCCCACCCCCACCCCCACTTCTTCTACTCTCTTTCTCTTTTCTTTTCAACCAATGTTAAGATCTTTTGAATGTCATCAAATGCTCGCCACATGAATATGCTTAATAATATTGTGCACTGATTGTTTATTGTTCCTTCGTATTGCCTTTCATCTCCCTTAACAACTGTATGAACATTGTTTCTGGAGTCCGGAATACAGATACTAATGGGACTTAATGAGTATTTACAGAACAAAAGATCCCCTTTTACATAGCAGGCTGTGAAAGTTAGGAGGCCAGGCAAAGGCATTGCCAGTCATGTCCCTGCATACTTTTAATGGAGGGGCTTGGATTTCTATGCAGATGGAATTTCATTAGCTGGAGAGAAAAAAAATTAATAAAATCAACTAAGTAAAAGCACTTGCTATTATTCCCTGACCTGATTATCCTGGCTCTTTTCATGGTTAGCTAGCAAGTAGATGAATTAAGCGATGAATGTGTGCATCGTATTTTTAAGGTCAGGATTTTTTCGCCTAAAGGAAGATCAAAATGCTGACTATATGAACTTAGGCAGATTGTGAGTGGGTGAGCAGGAAGGGATGTGTCAGTGGATTCTGCCAGACTGGATTCTGGAGATTTTTGGTGTAGAGATCACTTGGGCATGAAATTGGGATCACTGCAGGTGGGCAGAGTTCCTGCATTGTGCAGGGAGTTGCACTAGATGACCCTGGAGGTCATTTCCAACTCTATGATTCTATGGCTAATCTCAAATGCCAGTTATGTCTCGTTCTGTGGAAGGGGAGGGGGATCTTAATTGCAGCAAATAAGGTTGCTGAACAAAAGTGGCAAATGAAAACTTGATGCTACGGCAATGGATTGATCCATTTGAAAGAGAGAAGCCGGGCAGATCTGACAGAATGGCAGTCAGCTGATTGTCGGCGCAGAATGCATCTAGCAGAATTAACCAGTGTAGGGCAGAGAGCTACAATTAAGAGCAGCGGGAGGACAGGGTACCAAACTAAAATTTATCTTGTCTGTTTCAGTTTCCCACTAAGCATTTTTTGCAGGCTACATTTACTATCTACATTGCTTAATGTCATATTAATGAAGAAAGGGAGGTAATACACACCTCTGAAGCTGGACTACTGCAGCACATTGTATGTGGGTCTGCCCTTGCTAACTATTTGATGCTAGTACAAAATGATTCAAGTTGCCTTCAGGAGTGGGTCATCCTCAGCACATAACATGAGTCTTCCCAGGATTCATTTTAAACCAATTCAAACCCATCAGGAAAGATCATTTTTATCCTGCCTGTAAGCTTTGGCAAATATCCTGTTTCAGGCAGCTTTTTTTGTATTGTTTCATTATGATGCTTGAACACTATTTCCCATGGTGTGACATTTTTGACGCTGTTGTCTTTGTCCCTGTTGCAAAACCAGATGTCAGATTTAATGACTGCATTTCAACCCAATTTTGTTAATATGGTCCAGGGGGAAAGGACAACTGTGATTTGTATCCTGAACTTGGGGGGGGGGGAAACATAAAAAGAAACTTTTGAATCATAACAGAGGCCTTGCGAAGTTTGATAACCTCCAGGTTCAATCATTTCCTTGTGGATTTAATTCATGGTGCTAGTGGATGACTTGCAGAGTCTTAAATGGCCCAGGCTCTGCATAGCCATTTTCCCATTTTTAAAACTGATTAGGAATATGTGCTCGGTCAGAATAACAACCGTGTGCAGAAAGCTATTTCTTGTGCCTGATCCTTAACCCTGAAATTCCTCTTCCCCAGGAATTCTTCAAAGCCTTCCGCTTTTATTTCAAATTGGTTTTTGGTTGCCAGGAATGGGGGAGGGGGTGCTATGGCTCAGTAGGAGAGCATCGGCTTTGAATACAGAAAGTCCCAAGTTTGAATGTAAAAACATCTCGAATGTAAAAGGATCAGGCAGCAGGTGACAGCCTGGAGAAAAGGAGGTTGAGAGGGGACATGATAGCCCTCTTTAAGTATTTGAAAGGTTGTCACTTGGAGGAGGGCAGGATGCTGTTCCCATTGGCTGCAGAGGAAAGGACACACAGTAATGGGTTTAAACGACAAGTACAATGATATAGGCTAGATATCAGGAAAAAGTTTTTCACAGTCAGAGTAGTTCAGCAGTGGAATAGGCTGCCTAAGGAGGTGGTGAGCTCCCCCTCACTGGCAGTCTTCAAGCAAAGGTTGGATACACACTTTTCTTGGATGCTTTAGGATGCTTAGGGCTGATCCTGCGTTGAGCAGGGGGTTGGGCTAGATGGCCTGTGTGGCCCCTTCCATGATTCTGTGATTCTGATTCTGTGATTCTGACATGGAGGATCTCTGCTTGAAACTCTGGAAAGTAATGGCTGATCAGCATGGACAGTACTGACCTTGACTGGCCAGTGGTCTGATACAGGAAGCCACACGATAGTCGAAGATATGATTTCATGAGTTCTGACATCAGATCAAAGAGTTGATTAATCATGTGACCTTTGGAGAGTTACCCTATGCAGAGTTACATCCTTCTAAACCCATTGAATTGAATGGGCTCAGAAAGGTCTAACTCGGTTTACGATTCCCCTGCCCCCATTACCATTGGCACTGTCCATTTCTCTGCTGCTGATGTAGCCACTGATCCCCGAAGGAGTCAGCTGCATCTAAGTCTGGCATCTCAGCTGTGTCTATAACACCTTGACTGACACTGCTGGAGGTTAACCCGATTTTCTCTACCAGGCTTTCATGAACCCTGAGGTTTCTTGGTGGCCCTGGAAGGGTATGCCAAATGGGTGGAAGTTAAGTAAGTTTTATATAGTTTTTAAAATTTGTTAAACATTTATTGGGTGATATAAGCGTATGGTCATGTTGACCCCCCCTCCCGACAATAACCAATAACGGGACTGGAGGGAGTGGGAAGGGGATGTGCCCCCAGCTGTACACAGCTATGCTTCTCAACTATATTCCACATGATGGCACCACTTCTGGGGTTTCTCGAAGCCTGAACAATGTTTCAGAGGCCTCTCAGTGGTGAAAAAGTTGATAAAGGCTGATCTAGACCCCTTAAAGTATTGCCGTCCGCTTTGCAAACATGCATAAACCCCCTCACCACATTGAGGTGTGCATCTAAGGAACGCATTAATGGGTTTCGAACGGCATAACTCTATTTAGGCTTGCCCTGTTGGCTTCCTTTGTTCATTGGCTTTGATTGCATACACTTATACAAGAAGTAAAAATAGCAGTTTGGGAACAACAAAGATTCCACTGTTCCACCTTAGAACCTACCTTGGCAAGAAAGGGCACGGCTTCTTCTAGAAGCCTTTGTAACCCACAGCTTTTATAAACCCTTGTATTAAAATAACATTTCAATTAATCTGCCACCCAATTAAAACTTTTTTTAAAGGAATCCTTTATTTAGGTCAATCAAAAGGTTTTGATTAAATCTAAGAATGCCACCTCTTCGGTGACAGTCTAAATTGGGAGTGCAATTAGCAAGTGAGTCTCCATCCGGAGACCTTAGGTTTTACTGGACTTTAAAAAATGAATTAAATAAATACAACTTGATATAGTCTTCAGAACTGTCTTCCAAAGAGATGACAATAACTGGACAAGCCTCTAAAAGCTGGTCCTCATGTGAGTGAAGTGATGTATTAGATGCGATACCCAACAGACAGACCATACTCCATTCAGGGCTGGATTGACCCTCAAACTAATTAACCGGAAGTATAGGACCTCAGACTAGGGTTGTCGGACCCCATAATGGAGGCAGGGTTCCTCAGATGCCAGGCCCCACCACCCAACCACCAATCATTGGCCGGTGAGGGGGACTTATTCTGAAAAAGAGCCAAGCCCAGCTGACATTGCAGCAACATGTCTACGTCACTTCCAACACGACCCAGAAGTGACATCACTTTGGCGACATCAAGTCAACACTGGTATTTTGGCAAAAATTATATGGCAGAAACCAAAGTTAATCTGTTTAAACCTTATCAGTATTTTTAATATATATATTTCAGAATCTCAAAATTATCTGGGGACCAAAAAAAATTCCCTCCAAAAATCCTATATATATGCCAGTATTACTGGGTATATCCCCCCCCCCCAAAAAAAAAGAAGAAGAAAAAAGGAGGGTGACATATAAATAAATAATAAAAAACAGCAGAACATTGTCTGTCAGGCTTCTACTGCAGTCTCTTTAAAGTTTAAAGGCTCTGCAGAAGAGGGTTCAGGAATTAGCTGTCCAGGCAGGGAGCAAAGCTCTGCTTTGGGCTGGCTTCTTGTGTAGCTTCCCAGTTGAAACAAGGCTATATGAGAAGTCAATCACAAGATCTGTTGTGCTGCTGAGGAGCTGACTGTGCCCTGCTGGCTCAGCTTTGCACTGGATTTGTTCCCTCTTGGGGGTATTGGACACACACACACACATACAGACCCCTTGGGGATTTCTGAAAAATCCCAGATCCAAAGGCTGTACCAATATTGTGACCTGGGATATTTCAGGAATCCCAAAATTTTCTCTGGTCCAATAGACCTGAACAAAAAAAAGGGGGTGGGGTGGGGGGATTGCACACCTCTAATCTTAGGGTTGCCAGCTCTGGGTTGGAAAATAACTGGAGATTTGGAGGGTAAAGCTTGATGAGTATGTGGTTTCAGGATGGGAGGGACCTCAGCAGGATATAATGCCAGTCTCCACCCTCCAAAGCCTCCATTTTCTCCAGGGGAACTGATCTCTGATATCTGGAGATCAACCGGAATAGCAGGAGATCTCCAGGGGCTACCTAGAGGTTCGCAACCCTATGAACCCCGGCCATTTGCAAGCTTCTGATGTTACTGCTGCACCTAACATGGGAGAAGCAAACAATTCAGAAAAGGATTATTGTGTCTCTCAAAGTATCTTCCAAGCAAAAGCTACCGTTTGATTCTGCTTGCCTGCAAGAACCAGATAACAAAGCGCTCTGATTAATTGATGTCAAGATACTCATCTTTGCTTCATTTTCCTCTGCAATGGTTGACACATTTAAGTATCAAATATGAAAATAGATATTAAATCTCCCTCCACTAAACTGAAAGAAAGCAGTACCTATATTTACTTTGCCATGAACACCCTAATCCTTCTGCAGTCCTTCTATTGACATTATGAAAGACACCATTTTTTACCTTTAAAATCAATCTATCACCTGTCTATCTATCTATCTAATCTTAATATACCACCCTCCCCTGTGGCTCAGGATGGTTTACACAGAACATGGAAGAACATGGTCCATGTTCCTTATGGTCCAACTTTCACAGCCATACATTGCAACTGGGAATACCATAGCCTTGACTAAACGCACTTTTGTTGGCAGGGTGATGTCTCTGCTTTTTAGGATGCTGTCTAGATTTGCCATAGCTTTCCTCCCCAGGAGCAAAGTTTTTTAGTTGATTTATTTGTTTCTAAGGTTCTTTCTATCCCTTGGCTTTCTTACTTGGGGCAGGGTGATGGTTTGGTTTTGGTTGGATATATGGTGGGTTTGTTTGTTTCTGGAGGGATGGCCCCAATCATCAGTTATGGCATCTATGGCTTTGTACCCCACTATCTTCATAAGGCTCATCCCTGAAATCTCCAGGACTCTTCAGGCTAAAGCAGGCAACCTTCCTCCCCATTCCTCACCAGAGGCCAGGGTGGGGACTGAAAACCCTAGAACAGCTCTAACACTGGGTTATCTTATCCCAGTTTACAAAGATCTGGAGAATAAGATTGTTCCTTTTGGAAGATGCTGAGCAGTAAAATTCTAAATTTGTAGTTAAGGGAAATAATGGTCTCCTGACAATCCACTGAGCACACCACGTAGGACTTTCCCACTTACCTTTCCTGCTCCAGCCTGTTAAACTCCTTGAAATATTGCTCCGGGAGGTCATTAGACCCTCAGAACAGAGGCCAAACCAGGAGGGGAATCTGTAGTGAGAGGAGGAAATCAGCAGAAAACCCTCTGAGAGCTTCAATGACCCAGAGTCTTTGTAGCTGTGCTGTTGGATGTGTGCCAAGTTGAGTCATAGCTGCCTGATGAAGAAAGGTCACCAAGAGGATTCTCAGGAAAGAAAGGGACTGACAAAAGATAATGGAAAGGCATTCTAATTTCATGGGAATATTTGATGATATGGATCCTGCAGATAAATTTTTGTCTTCAGCCAACACTGCTTCTCATTAAGAATGGAAAGGCCCACTTTTACTGCAATTCATCATGGGACGAGTTTACTTCAGACCTTGGCCCCCTAGCTCATATATTCCCATGACCGTCCTTAAACCTTTGGACACTGCAAGTGAGAATGAAGAGGCTGCCATAAAAACTGGACTATATGATGATCTTCAGTATCCAGACTACTGAAACTACTATTTAAAAACAACACCATACACCTTGGAATTAACTTCATAGTGTGGTTCTGTGATTTCTAAAACCCAGCATTCAAATTCTGAAGTTTCCTGAAGTCCAGCCTTTTTGTGTGACTATGTACAGCTTTTCTCTTCCCCCAGATCATAAAGTCCAAAATCACATAGTCACTACTACCAAGCGCCCCCCACAGTTTTTCTCTTGTCAACCAGTTCTTCCCTATTGGTGAGAATCAAGTCTAAAACAGCAGACCCCCTTCCACTTTCTTGGAAATGAAGTTGTCAGGAAGACAAGTCAAGAATTTATTGGATTTTCATTTTTAGCAGAGCTGGTCTTCCAGCAGATATCAGGGTAACTGAAATCTCCCATAATCACTAGGTCCCGTCTCTCTGAAAACTTTGCAATCTGGTCTAGGAGCATCTCATTCAAGTTCTTTGCCTAGGCAAGTGATCTACAGCAGACCCCCACCATGATACCTCTATTCTTTCCTAATCCTTTTATTTTTACTCAAAGACTCTCATGTGCTCAGCCACATGTATTTCCTCACAAGCATAGATATTCTTAACTTATAGTGCTACTCCTCCCCCTTCTTTATATGTCCGTCCCTTTTAAATAAGTTGTACCCCTCAATCCTATTATTCGAGTTGTGAGCGTTATCCCACCAGGTTTCTGTAATGCCATTCATAAATAACTGACAGAAGAACAGGCATCAGTTTTAACAGCAATATTTCTATTCAGCTTCATTTGTAAGTCTGGTTGGAGTGTCAGACTAGGACCGTTTACGCACTGGAGGTTTCATGCCGGGCTGCAGGCTGGAGTTTTAGTCGTGGCAGGTTGCCCCACCTCTTCCTGCACTCACATGGAGGAGTACTTGGCCTGGTGCATCTCATCCACCCCTGATCTGTGCTCCTGACAGGGGGGGTGGGGCAGTGAAGTTGCCAGTGCGTAAACGGTCTAGGACAGGGCAGCCAAACTGTAGCTTGTCAGGTGTCCGTGGACTACAATTACCTGATCCGCTGTCAGCATAGAGGCTTGCAGAGCTATTTTGGGCTAGTTCCTCTCTGTCTCTCTGTGTTTCCCTCTTAGCCTAGCTTGGCCTCACAGGGTTATTTCTGTAAGGATAAAATGTGGGGGTACAAATGGGGTGTAAATATCCAAACACATGAACAATCATCCTGAGTAGGGGAACTGTTTTTTTTAAACCCAACCGTACGGCCATGAGACATTTGGCAGCACAGGATTGAGGAATCAGGGAGTAATGAAGATATTTGCGGGGGGGAGGGGGGATGGCTTGAGCTTCTCAGCCAGATTTACTTTTGCTTCCTTTCCCTGCTTCCTTTTGATACTCGGGATATAATAAGCTTCATCCTCATTATATTTTAATCCTTAGCACAGAGTGATTGTGAGCGCAAACATACATTTGGCGAGAACGTTTATCCACGCCAAAGCTTCAGAACCAATTCTTAATCTCCCCTCAGATCAGATCCTTACAAAAATGCTCTCGTTAAAAAAAGAAGGGAAAAAAAAAGATGGAGCTATGTTAAAGAGGAAATATATCAGCAAGAGGCATTTGGAGAGGCTGGGATATATCGGTTATGCCAGGAAGTAAGGCATCTTCATAAGCAATTAGAGTAAAAAATCATAACTTTAGACAACTTTGACGTTTACAGCTGGGAAGGCTTAAAAGCTATTTCCCCCGTCTAATCTTCTCCCGAAAATCAATGAATAGAACAGTAAATGTTATTAGACTAATTTACTGTTCATCAGGAATAAGAAATGAATAGAAAAAAATTGCTATTCACAGATCTGATTGTGACATGGGTACAAATTGGTTCCGGGGGGATGGTGGGGGTGGAGGAATATCAGGGACGGGGCTTCTATTTGTACTATCCTATAGCAGAGTAATGCCACTGACTTTTGTCCTGGGTTACTGGAGGTCAAGCAAGATTTGCAGCTCTATCCTAAATAGAGCAACACCCTTCTAAGCCCATTCTGTTCAATGGACTGTGAAGGGGGTAACTCTGCTTAGGACGGCACTTTACCATTCAGTGTTAGTTAATAACTATTTTTGATTCGCCACTTTTCTCCTTAACAGGATACAACGCAGCTTACAACAAACAAATACAATTATTTAAATATATAATAAATAAACTAGAATAAATGGTATTCGGGGGCCAGTCGGGAATCTACCAATACACTTATCCCACTGCAGGGTAGGAGCTGAAGGCAAATAACCACTTTGGCTCTTGCCCTTCGTCTGGCATTTAAAGGCCCCCATGTCCTGGCCATGTCCAAGATTTATCCCTGAGCCCGGAGAAACAAACAAGACTACAGTAAGCCACTGCATCTGACTGGCTGCAGCTGACTCCATGGCTCCTCTAAACCTGCCATCCAAGCTCGTTGCTCGTTTGAAAGACTTTTCCTTTCGGTGAACCAAGATTGGCATGAATGGACCAGACTGGTGGTCATTTGGGATGTTCAATGATGCACTGTTTGGGTTCACCATAAGTATTAAGAAAACTCAACAGAGCCAGCTTTCCCATTGGTAAACGATGGAACACCAACAAGCAAATGGGACTTCAGGAGACCCATCTGGACAAGGACATGTGGGGATATGGCTATGGTAAGAAAGAGAAAATGTAGAACTACCAACTCCAGGTTGGGGAATTCCTGGAGATTTGGGGTTAGAGCCTGGGAAGTGCATATGTTGGGAACCAGGGGAAACTCAGGAGGGATCTGATGCTGCAGAGTCCAATCCTTGAAGGTGCCAAATTGTAATTCCAGGAGATAGGAGGTAGGCAATCCTATCTGGAGGTAGGCATTCCTAGAAAAACTGAGTGGCAAAGCTCGTAGACCAACACCCCTTCATCAATACAGTTATAACTATATTAAAACGTTATGGAAATTTTTAAACAACTGTCAATTCTACCAGTCGAACCTAGGGAAACTAAATGGTTCATGATGTTGAGAAAAACATTAAAAATAAGTAAAAAGAACAAGCTAGTAACCATTTATATCAACCCAAAGGGCTTGCCTCTGTCTAGGCAAAGAATGAGTGGGAACAAATTCAAGGCTAAGATAGGAATATTCTGAAATCAAACATTTCACTGTTTTCAGGTCAAGCTTTCTCTAAGACTGGGCCAGTGTATTTAAGCAAACAAAACAAAGCTGTAAAAAGAAACTGAAGAATGAGTATCCGTTAAGAAATCTAATGCCCATGTCATAGGAAGTAAGGCTTCATTTTAAAAAATGAATTAATCAAATGTGGCTTTCATAGCACTCCCTATACTGGAAGTAATTATGATTAATAAGAGCGACCAGGTAATTTGCATTTAGCTTTTTCCTTTCACTTGCAAGGTTTTCCTTTCCAGTAGGCCAGTCCAAGAGGGGGAAAAGAATTACAAGTTTTGCAAAAAGAAGAGAATGTCTCATAAAATATACATTAAGTGAATGCCTTATCATTATCACTGGAACACAGCATCAATAGTGGTATCATCTTAAAAATAACATATTTCTTGATGCAATGCTGGAGTGTTATACTTGCAGCCGGCAGCTGTACTGTATAGAGCAGGAGTAGTCAAACTGCAGCCCTCCAGATGTCCATGGACTACAATTCCCATGAGCCCTTGCCAGCATTTGCTGGCTAAGTTTTGTGCCGCCGCCGCAAAATCTGATGCTCTAAAGTAGCATGATTTTAAGTTCCATTTTTATGACGTTTTAAATTGTATTATATCAAATGACCATATTCTTTTGGTCTTTTAACTTTGTATAACTTGGTCTGAACGACTGTAATAAAGTTTGAACTGAACTGGTATAGAGTATGGCTCACGAGTGAAGCACGAATCATGTGCCTGGCCTCCAGGATGTTTCCAACCCATGTCTCCGTGTCCTGAGAGCAAGTTTGGCGTAGTGGTTAGGAGTGTGGACCTCTAATCTGGCATGCCGGGTTCGATTCTGCACTCCCCCACATGCAGCCAGCTGGGTGACCTTGGGCTCGCCACGGCACTGATAAAACTGTTCTGACCAAGCAGTGATATCAGGGCTCTCTCAGCCTCACCCACCCCACAGGGTGTCTGTTGTGGGGAGAGGAAAGGGAAGGCAAATGTAAGCCGCTTTGAGACTCCTTCAGGTAGAGAAAAGTGGCATAAAAGAACCAACTCTTCTTCTTCCTTTAAATTTTGCCAGTTGATGATTACTTCTCTAATGGATTTCCATTGCATTTTTCATTGCATATCTTAAAGATATTTCCCGTGGCTGCCACCTAAGATTATCTGCAATCAGATCAAAGTATATTTTGTGCAATCCTTTGTCCAGGTGCACATGTGCAGTAGTGACACAGAATGGTGGAAAGATGTCAATGGATGAAAAGAACTGACAGCAGTGGTAAACTGAGCATGCACCAGTGAAAGAATGAATCTCACGTTACTTGGTTGCTGCAAAAAGTCATCCTGAGGACCCTTTGGGGCCAACCTCAGTAGTTTAGAGATCAGTTGCATTTCTGGGAGATCTCCAGACCCCACCTGGAGGATGGTAATCCTAGGTGTAAACTGCATGGAGCTTTTATTCTAACCCCAGATCGATTCAGTCCCTGCCCTCTACACAGAACGCGATTTCCGTTTGGATTTGGGGTGATTTAAATTTTCCTTCTGCAGCAAGAAGGATTGATCCGGAGTGACCCTACGTTTATTGTGCGATATCTTGGAGTGCTTTCAATCCTAAATATATTTTAAAATCTCGATTGGAAAACCAAGCTCCGTGGTAAAGAACCTCTGATAGGCAACACCTAGTCATGTGACAAACTTGCCTTAAAGGAGAAGCCGCTAATTTCTCTCAACTTCTGTCGGTCCTGGATTTTTCCTCCCTCCTCTGCCTTTTTCGATCCTCTCCCCCTCCCCTCCAAGAAAAGAAAGAGGCTCCCTGCCTGGCTCCTCCCCCCCCCCCTTCAAGAAAAGAAAGAAAGAGGCTTGGCTCCCCCCCCCTTCTGAACTACCCTAACCATGTGCAGAAGACTTTCCTGTTTCAATGGGGAGGGGGGGGGGAGGAAGATCTGAGTTCAAAGCAATCTGAATTCAACAGGACTGACAATGGAATAAAGAAAGTAAGTGCAGACTCTGCCCTAGAGGAGAGTATAGGGCCACTTCACATGCCCATGTTCATGTGTTCACCAGTTCCTTGTGCACAAGTTCCAGAGAAATCTCTAAAGCCTCTAATAATGACCAGGAAGTTTCCTGACATGTTGACAGCTGTTTCAATATCAGTCTTCACTGGCCATCCCTGGTGATAGAAACTGTAATTTCTCAGCTTCTTGATTCAGTCTGGAAAGCTAAGACAGACACAATTCTCATTATTCTGTGCAGGAAATCATGCTAGGAAGGGTTGCTTTCCTAAGCCCTCCCTTGTATCCCTCACTCTTTTCCCCCTTCACAGAGCTGGCTTGTTGCTCGGGAAGTGATGGCAGGACTGGCAAAGGGAGTATGTGTCAGAAGCCACCTTGGGGAAGGCTCACAAAAGCCCCTGAGACTTTTTCAAACATTTGACAGGGATGCTCACCAAAAACTGAAATCAAACCTGGAGTTTCCCCATTTCACGTGTGCAAATGGCTCAGAGACATTTTCTTATATCCCTCTTTCTAAAACAGGAGTAGTCAAACTGGCAGGGGCTCATGGGAAGTGTAGTCCATGGACATATGGAGGGCCACAGTTTGACCACCCCTGTTCTAATAGGTTCTTGTTATGGCCGGACACACAGGCAACTATCATTGCTGCAAAGAGCGGCCACCGCTAGGGACGGCTGCCGATTGATGATGCAGCGGGGGCCACCAAAATGCGATGGCCCTGGGAGCGTGCGTGCCACAGGCACACATGGCACAGCTGGGAAGGGCAGGGCCAGACGGTGCCTATTTAAGGTGCCACGTGGAGCCAGCCCGTCCTCCCTGTCCAGGACACCGTCTGGACAGCTTCCCACCCTTCCTCCCAGTTGTTAATGTTTTGCGTGTTATTGTTCTTGGGTTTGTTCTACAGTTTACCTATCGTCACAGCTGCAGATTAGGGAGCACAAGGAGGATCCCTTTTGGCAGGGAGCCAGCATGTTCACTGGACTCCCTGAGGTGTTGGGGGTCTCATTAAGAGACTGGCCGGTAAGAGCGAGGCTGATCCTGCTGGGTGGCCGCGGGATCGAGGCCAAGCAACCGAGGGGCCCAAATGAGATGGGCGTCCATTGGGTCCTGGTAACGTTGCTTCCCACATAGCGAGACCCCTAGGCAAGGGACAGATCTTGGAAAAGGCAGTCCCAGGGTGCCTCTGGGCTCTGATTCATGTGCAGCTGGATGGCTGTGGGGTACGGGTCTCCTCCCAGGTGCTCCAAATTTGGGCCAACCGTCTGTTATGGGTTGGACGCAATAAAGGCTGTGGCCATGTTTATGCCATCCCGGAGAGCCGCGTCTTATTTGGCACTAATGCCAGCCTGCAAATCAACTCCCTGACAGTCAGTATCCCGATTATTTTTTTATGCACAAAGGAGAGTTGGGTATCGGAGTGTATTTATCTCATGTGCTATTTCATAGGGAGACAATATGGTTTCCCTCTCTGTGCTGCAGGCCCCAGCAATCAGGGAGGCTTAAAACAGCCTCTGCCTGCACATTCCTGTGAAGTCACACAGGTTTTCTCTCATTGAAGTGTGCTATTTCTGAACTCAAGCATAAGGTTTATTGTCCCTGCTGTTCTATCCTGAAAGCAGGAGGGAGATGGGGGGGGGGTAACTACTGTGTTCAGCCAGCGTCATTACTTTAAAAAAAATGAGTGATTGTAAGGCTAGATTGTAAATGCTTAGCATCCCTCAGTATTACAAAAGTTTCAGATTTTAAATGACAAACAACATAACAATTGGAGGGGACGACCCTGAGATCTTAAAAGGGAAGGCGGGGGAAAACAAACAAAACCAAGCCAGATCAATATCTCTGTGTTATTACATCGAAACACGTGTTGCTTTTACTTTAACTTTCACTTTAACTGCAGAAACTGGGCGGCATGGCATTGTACCCCTGCTGAGATCCAAGCCCTGATGGAGCAGTCAAAGTTCCAGGAGGCATGCAAGACAGCGCTCTTTCACCAGGCCTATGGTTGAGACCAGGACAGTGTGAAGTTATATTGGCACCCCTCCACCTCCTCGTTCTTGGCTCCGTATATTTGATGTCATCCTGTTAGAATTGCTATCAGCATGTAATTGCTATCAGCAAGGAAAGGGAAGAGGAAGAGGAAGGAAGGAAAGAAGGGAGAGGAAGAGGGAGAGGGAGAGGAAGGAAGAGGGACTCTCCCCTTCCCACTTGTTAGGGCATGCAGAGGACCACTCCAAGGCTGCCCTGGGCCCTATTGGGCTTAGGGTAGCCTTTCCCAGCCACTTCACAGCCCCCCATGAACTCAGGTGGGCCATGGAGAGGCCTCCAAAGGCTGCTGCAGGCCCCATAGGGACAGCAGGCAGCCTTTCCCAGCCTATCCCTCCCTACTCCACCCCCAGGATCTCATGCAAGTGGCCGTAGAGGCCATGCTGGACTCCCTGGGGCTGCCCTGCGGACCAGCCTCTTCCACCCACCCACCTCCCCGCTTTCTGGCTGGCTTCCCTTTTGGAAGTAGGCCGAGTGGGCCAGCAGATAACTGAGCAATAAAAAAGATGCCTAATAATAGATTCAAAAGTCAAACAGGAATAACAAGCTTACTCCATAAGGTCCTCTTGTGGCGCAGAGTGGTAAGGCAGCCGCCTGAAAGCTTTGCCCATGAGGTTGGGAGTTCAATCCCAGCAGCTGGCTCAAGGTTGACTCAGCCTTCCATCCTTCCGAGGTCGGTAAAATGAGTACCCAGCTTGCTGGGGGGTAAACGGTAATGACAGGGGAAGGCACTGGCAAACCACCCCGTATTGAGTCTGCCATGAAAACGCTAGAGGGTGTCACCCCAAGGGTCAGACATGACTCGGTGCTTGCACAGGGGATACCTTTTACCATAAGGCCACCATTTGTCTAGGTCCAATTTCAGGGAGGAAACACAGTGAAGGGGGGGGGGAATTTCGAAATGAACTCTAACTTTATTCTACTGCTTCAGACCAACATGGCTACTCACTCTGACTGCAGGTAAAACAATATATGTGTCGGGCTAGCTTTTCCAGGAGAAATTCTAAGCCTGTTTCTGCTGAAACAATCATTTCAAAGTTTCCTTCCAGAAATTCCTGTTTTGATTTTGCATCTTCGTTGCTTTCATGCATACTGAATCACACTCTCTCAATCCACAGTCAATGTACTTTGCAGCTGGGGTTTGCTATTTGAATTGGCAAAATCCACTTGCAAAATTGCAAGTACTGAAAGTAGCATTATTATGTGAAAGTAGCATTGTGTGATCTGAACCTGTTTTGATCCATTTCATTTCCCTGCATCAAAAGTTCTCTATCACATTATGCACCTTTTCACTGCATTTGTGTCATAGTCAACACGATAACAATAAAAGGCATTCCTTTTCAGTGGAAATGCTATGCACATGATAAATAAAAACCACACAGCATGGAAACACACTTCACACCACCGGACAAAACCAACAACAGAGAGCATAGAATCAAAATTGTTACCAAAATATAAGCAAATATAAAAAGAAAAAAGGAGTATTCACTGCCCTGTTATCAAAAAGTCCTCATGTTGCTTGTACCAAGAGGACGGGAGATATTGGAGGTCCACTTTCCATCCAGAACAGATTTATTTCCTTCTGCTTCCTACTATAAAAAGCAGTGTCTCTTTTAACAGGCAAAAGCAGCCACCTGCTCAAACCACTCCTTCCAAATTAATATCTATAATGGACACAGAAATGGGAACTTTCTACAATTAGACTCACTCTGGAACTCTGGGGTGCCCTGCCTGAGTGGCAAATGCTGAGCGTTTCATCCTTCGCCACCTCTCCAGGTGGCATTTTTGACAACGTAAGCTGTAGAGAGACACATTTGTAGACGTGCATGTGTGTACACATCAGTTTCTTAGGCGCCATCCATTGCTGATAAAGCATGAAGCCCTCATTGTCCAATTCCCCCCTTAATTAGCACGCATCTAAGGGGGCTTCACAGGCCAGAAGTGTCTCTGAGCAACGAAATGAGCAAGGAGACTGTCAACAAGCACAGTAATTCCTCAAAGCCACTCAATGTACACTGCTTCTATCATTCTTGTAACCAGAGCTGCAGTTCTGTTGTATCTTCTCTCTTTTGGCCTTCATTTCAAGATCATGGTAGTAGCAATGCAGAGAATGACATGAGAAACTCTCAGTCAACCAGCCAATGTGATACTAATCCTGTTCACATATTCCATTGAGTACCCATACATCCTGCTCATAGGCACATACATCCATTTGCAAGGAAGAGCCAACACAAGTATACACCGCACATGGGGAAGCCCAGTTCACAAATTACAGTGAATGCACATGCTATCCATGTAGTGTATGTTTGATTGATTGTTTTTCGTATGTGTGTTAAATAACTGCTGCAGTGGCAGCATCATCAGCTGCTCCAAGAGTCACAGAAGTGTAAACCGAAGCAAAACTGAGAGCCAGTTTGGTGTAGTGGTTAGGAGTGCGGACTTCTAATCTGGCATGCTGGGTTCGATTCTTCACTCTCCCACATGCAGCCAGCTGGGTGACCTTGGGCTCACCATGGCACTGAGAAAACTGTTCTGACCGGGCAGTGATATCAGGGCTCTCTCAGCCTCACCCACCTCACAGGGTGTCTATTGTGGGGAGAGGAAAGGGAAAACAAATGTAAGCCGCTTTGAGCCTCCTTCGGGTAGAGAAAAGCGGCATATAAGAACCAACTCTTCTTCTTCTTCTTCTTCTTCTTCTTCAAAACAAAATTCAGGGGACGTCCTCTGACAAACACCATTGGTCAATAATATGGTGTGATTAAGTACATCGAACCTCAGAGTAACAAATGGAATATATCCTTGAGTACGTCACATTTCATGAAAAAAGCATTACTAACCATGCCTTTTATCAAGAAATGCCTCTCTTTTAAGAGCAAGTACAGCTGCCTACTCACAAAGCCCTTTCAAATTAGTATCTATAATGGGTTCCCAAATGGCAGACTCTAGAAAACCTGGCATCTAACTCCCTTGAGAGTGACAGCCTATTACATTACAAAATCAGAGTCCAGTCGCACCTTTAAGACCAACAAAGATGCATTCAGGGCGTGAGCTTCAGACTAAGAACTACCTTCATGACAGTGGGAATATAAAACAAGAGTTAATTCTGTTAAATTAGTAAACTGTGTCACAATATCCAAATACAGCCATATGATAGGCTGCATTTCATTTGCAGGAATGTTTCAAACTTGGATGCAGACGGATGGGGCCAGCAGCAAATGATGGGGTGGGTGTTATTGATCACTGGCATAGACAGTTTTATTTCTCCTATGTTTTTGTGAACTACAACTGAATTCAAGGGGACTGATTGGCTGTTTTGGCAAGGAATTATCATTAGCAAATGCTGGCAGGGGCTCATGGGATTTGTAGTCCATGGACATCTGGAGGGCCACAGTTTGCCTTGTTGTTGTTGTTAGGTGCGAAGTCGTGTCCGACCCATCACAACCCCATGAACAATGATCCTCCAGGCCTTCCTGTCCTCTACCATTCCCCGGAGTCCATTTAAGTTTGCACCGACTGCTTCAGTGGCTCCATCCAGCCACCTCATTCTCTGTCGTCCCCTTCTTCTTTTGCCCTCAATCGCTCCCAGCATTAGGCTCTTCTCCAGGGAGTCCTTCCTTTTCACGAGGTGGCCAAAGTTTCATCCCAATCTACCTTACAGGATGATAGTTGGGGGAATCGGGGAGAAAAGTGGAATACAAACAGCTATACTAATAAACTATAAGGAAGTCCACTTCAAGGTGAAATGACTTTCTGCCCTCTCTTGGTATGTGGGAAATCAGAGGCTAGTGAGGTGCTGTATATTTTCTTGAAAAATAAACATAGACAGTGGTGGGGGGAATCTCACAAAACCTCTAAACCTATATCCTGATTAAAATATGTTGTGGCAACAGATTGGCTCAGTAACAGAACTAAGAAACACTGAACTGTTAATTCTTCTGTTTCTCCTGTTAAAGTTAACAGGAACGGTGTTTACACCAACACATCTTTCTCTTCTCTTAGTACAGTCCCCATCTGTAACAACATAACTCCCAGTTCCTGTTCCTCCTCGTCAATGGGTTACAGTTAGGGTTGTCAGCTTTCAGTGGCTGCCTGGAGCTCTCCTGGAATGACAACAGATCTCAGGATAATAGAAATCAGTTCTATTTTGTATCATACCATAGTACTCTGGCGATGTACCTTCTCGCCCCAGATCCCACCTTCCCCAGCCTCTGGTCCCAAATCTCCAGGAATCTCCCAGTCTGGAGCTGGCAGCCTCATCCACAGAGCTACAAATTCTACCTATCATGGCCAAGCTCTTTTTCAGCCAACTTGGAATAAGATCTGCAGTCACTGGGTAGGTTTTCTGTGTCCAGAAACTGCAGCATGGAACATATCCCAATTATTGTGCATTCATTGCTAAAGACGTTTTTGTTTCATTTGGCATTATGCCGAAGAACTATTCTTAGTCCTCCTCCCAGGTTCTGGCATTGTCTGTTCATGTGGTTTAACTGAACACGTTTATCATTTTACAAGTTTTTAATTGTTCAGATAGAGTCTCTTGTGACGCAGAGTGGTAAGGCAGCAGAAATGTTGTCTGGAAGCTCTGCCCATGAGGCTGGGAGTCCGATCCCAGCAGCCGGCTCAAGGTTGACTCTGCCTTCCATCCTTCTGAGGTCGGTAAATGAGTACCCAGCTTGCTGGGGGGTAAACGGTATTGACTGGGGAAGGCACTGGCAAACCACCCTGTATTGAGTCTGCCATGAAAACGCTAGAGGGCGTCACCCCAAGGGTCAGACATGACTCGGTGCTTGCACAGGGGATACCTTTACCTTTAATTGTTCAGATGTTTTTAATATAGCTATATGCACTGCCTTGGAAAACCCTGATCGGTTGGAAAGGTGGCATCATAATGTGTGAAATGAAATAAATAAATGAACAAATACATTGCAAAGGGATTTTAGGGAGGGGGGAAATGAACTGGAAAAGCCATGCTTCATCCCTTTGGGCCACAAAAAGGAATGAGAGGAACAATAAATCAATAGTATCGTGGTGCTTGTGGGATAACAGCCATACCACTCCCCTTTTCTTTCACTGCAAGAATCCAACAGGGAGCAAGACATCTTGCAGAAAAGCAGGACGGGTGCCAGAGAATAGGCGTAAAGCCACATTCTCTTCCTCAGTACCAAAGGGGAAGGTAACAGAATGGACTTCTGATGATGTCAGGGCCATGCACTACCAAAATTGAACTTGGGGGTCCTGACTGAGTAGGGGCTTAAGACTGAGCCCCCTGAAACTCTAGTTTAGAGAATCCCATGGGTGATAAATGACATTTGCTCCTGCATCTTTCCCCCCATTTGATACCAGCATTACTGTCAAAACCATGTGTTTTTGCCATGTATTCTTTCCAATGCATTGATTGCTTTAGTGCTGTTCTGTTTTGCATCTAGTACCTAGGGGTGAATTGTAGTGGTTAGGGAAACAGCTAGAGGAGGAAATTCCACTGCTGACTCACTTGATGTTCTGCAGCCTGAGTTATCTCTTGCTCAGCCTTGGAAGGGAGAGGTTAGTTGTGTCTTCCTGGTCTGGCAAAGGGCGAGCACTTGAATATCTTTGCACCCACAAAATAGGTGTAGACAGTATAGACCAGAGATTCTGAAAGGGGGTCCATGGGAGCTCTGAAGTGCCATGGTATGGGGGGCTCTGGGTTGTCTTCTCAGCTCCTACTCTTCTTTCCAGCCTGCTTCCCCTTCCCTATACTTTGGGTCTATTAGCCTTGGCAAACATTCAGCCACAGCATTTCATAACTATTTAGAAATGCTCAGCAGGTATTGCCTTCACCTGGGAAACTCCCGTTTTGTGTGCTCAGTAATTAGGACATCTTGTGCAGCTTACTGTCCTCAGCATCATCCTTCACTGCCATGCTTCTGGTCCAACTCTCAACTCTTCTGGAGTAGGTCAATATCACCCAACCCAATTTCATTTCTTAGGAACTTGTGTGCTTTGCTCTTGTGCGTGTTTTGAATGGACCCCAATATTTCCTCCAACTAAATCTCCTGGAGTACAAGTTAAGTTGTCATCATTATTTAAAAGTTTCAACCTGGGAAAAGGAACCCATAAACACTGTTGAAAAGATCCTGCAGTTACCCAGCCACTTGGTAATATATTCAATAATATATATAATATATATTTCAGTCGGACAGGCTTCCTCGGGAGGTGGTGGGTTCTCCATCTTTGGAAATTTTAAAATAGAGGCTGGAGAGCCATCAGACAGAGAGACTGATTCTGGGAAGGCTTAAGGTGGTGGCAGGTTACAGTAGATGAGTGATAGGGTTGTGAGTGTCCTCCTAGTGCAGGGGGTTGGACTAGATGTCCCAGGAGGTACCTTCCAACCCTATGATTCTATGATTCTATATTCTAATTCCCCATCATTTCCTCTCCAGGGATCCACTTTGGGTAATATATCCTTCTCCCTCTAGGGTTACCTGCCTCAGCAAATGCCTGGAAACTGGGGGGGGGGGGGGTTACAAATTGGGAAAGATCAGCCTGAAGCATCCATGATATGTCCAGCCACTGCCTGAAGACTGGCAATGAGGGGCAGCTTATCACCTCCTTTGGCACCCTAAGGTGAGAGCCAGTTTGGTGTAGTGGTTAGGAGTGCGGACTTCTAATCTGGCATGCCAGGTTCAATTCTGCACTCCCCCACATGCAGCCAGCTGGGTGACCTTGGGCTCGCCACGGCACTGATAAAACTGTTCTGACCGGGCAATGATATCAGGGCTCTCTCAGCCTCACCCACCCCACAGGGTGTCTGTTGTGGGGAGAGGAAAGGGAACGACTGTAAGCCGCTTTGAGCCTCCTTTGGGTAGAGAAAAGCGGCATATAAGAACCAACTCTTCTTCTTCTTCTGTAATATCAGGGCTCTCTCAGCCTTCCTCCCTCACAGGGTGTCTGTGGTGGGGAGAGGAAATGGAAGGCGACTGTAAGCCGCTTTGAGCCTCCTTCGGGTAGGGAAAAGCAGCCTATAAGAACCAACTCTTCTTCTTCTTCTTCTTCTACTGCTGAACTTTTTGGACTGTGCCGTGAGATGTTGGAGAGCTGCTGCCCATCATAGCAGACAAAACCAACATGGGTGGACCAATAATCTCATTCACTAGAAACAAGCTATGTACATTCAGGTGTGTGCTTATTCATGTGCTTATTCTCTAGTTGTGACCCAGAAAGCTACCCTGATAATAACAAGCAAGCTTGTCCCTTGCCAAAATGCATGGCCAGCACAGGGACACCTCTGGGCCTGTAGAACTTTTGCTCCTTTTTTGGAGAAGCGGGGAAGGAGATGTTCTTCTGGTGCTTTGAGGCTCCGATACATGACAAAACAAAGCAGGGACACTGCAATAATTGAATAATTAGCAAGTGCAGTAATAAAAGAGTGTATAATTAAAATTAGGCATGCATAATTAAAAGAACCGAGCTGCAGGAAAAGTGCAACGGTGGACAGAAGAAAGAGTGCCCAGCAATGATTCGCAAACAAGTACTGCACAATGTGATGGGTTTCTTCTTGGAGAGACAAGAGCCCAAGCAACCAGGGCAGTGAAAGAAGGAAAAAGCGTAACAGTAATAAAACAAGGAGGAAATCATGAATTGCCAAAAGGATGCTGTAAAGAGGCAAAATTTCACAGCATGTTTTACAAGGGTGGGCAACGACTGCCTGGCAGTGATGGACACATTAGGAGTCTATAGGAAGAAAGGCTGACAGGGGGATCAATAAAGGAAACAAAGTAAACCTTCTGAGGACAACGATTGCTCAGGCCGAAACAAGACGGGATGCCAAACTCAGGGATGCTGCTAAAAACGGCAGGCTCCCCAAAGGGGATTTCTCCCTGCAATATGGGACTTGAACAGACAAAGTTTGTTTATTTGTTTAGTCACAGGCTCAGGGCGGTTTACATAGAACTGAAAACTATACAGGAAACATTAGATATAACTAACTATAACATTGTTAACTGATAATAACAGTGTAAACATATACCATTAAACAATAATAATACAACAGGTCTAGGATTTCTGGGAGGGGGAGGGGGGACATGGACCCTGCAGATGTTGTTGATTGTGCCTGGCCTCAGCCAAATGCCTGGTGGAGGAGCTCCCTTTTGCAGGCCCTGCGGAAGTTCTGGCAGGGCCCTGATCTCTTCGGGGAGCTCATTCCACCAGGTGGGGGCCAGGACAGAGAAGGCTCTGGCCCTGGTTGAGGCCAGGTGAATTTCCCAATTGAAGCATACCATTTATTTCCTCTGTGTTGCCAGTGTTCACATCAAACAATGCAAAAAAGCAATCTTATTATGATTGTACATACAGTTGTATCCTGATTTTTTTTAATGTAGTGCTTTATGGAGGTGTACTTTCTGCTTATTGATAATTGTTTTTATCTATAGTTATGACCCACAGGGCAAAGAAGTAAAGGTCACTGGCTTTATCTTCTCTTACTTGCTGCTCCCTTGTCTTCTGAAGTTTTTTACAGCTTTATAGATCTGTATTACAGAATTAATTTGTATACTGTTGTATATTTTGGATGCCCTTAAAGGTTTTTGTATTGTATTGTATTATGTAGGTATAGGAGCACATGTACACATCAATTAAACATCACACGAAAAGAATATTCAATTGAACATGCAGTCTTGGGAAGATTGCTTTTTTGCAAGGTGATACAATGTTCACGTATCCATTGGGAAACAGAGAGGGGAGAAATGGTGCATCCACACTGATGGAGACAAACGTTTCAGCATTCTTCATATGTTCCGCTTGCAATATTTTTTAAAAGTTATCCTAATTAAAGTGAAATTAAAGAGGGGTTGGAAACAACACAGAGGGGGCAATAAAGGAATGAAAAAGGGGCATCCATTAATCTTGAGCCCAAAGGGAAAGAAACAAGAATTATCAGAGAAGAAAAAAGTCTCAAGCTGGCTTCACCACAGTCACTCCTGTAGTGGAAATGTAATGGAGAAATGATGAAAAAGCATTTGAACTTTTAAAGACAGGCAGTTCTTATAAAAAGGTTTGGGGCCAGTTTTGCATTGGAAGTCACTTGCACACTATTAGCCTCACAAAATACACCGGGTTTTAGAACAGGGCTATATTTTTGTGTCACACTGATAGGCATATTTGCACAACAAGCTAATGTCCTGTTTATTTTCCAGAACAATCCATCACATAAAGTGCAAGGTTGCCTGTTGAAAGACCAAGACTTATGGGCAAGCCTCTGCCCCTAAATCAGAGCCATAAAAAGCCGGCTTCCCACTGTTGCAAGTACTGTATGCAGATGAAAGATGCCACCTTGTCAGGAATGCTTTACAGCATGGCACAATGGCAACAAAGAACTTTGGGTGATAAAAACCTTCCCCTCCTGGAGAGCCAGAGGTACTGGAAGAGGGACCTCAGCTTTAAAAAATTTGAGTCCAAAAGCACCTTAAAGTTAAATCCCTGGCATATCCAATTACAAAAAGGAGTGCCTAGTGAGTGACATGACCTCTCCCTGAATGCCTGGAGAGTTGCTGCCATCTAGAATAGATGGTATTGACCTGGACAGCTCAAAGGCTTGACTCAGTAAGAGGCAACTTCTTTAATTTGCTACAGGTGAAGAGTGCTCTTTTTAAATAAAGGTATAATAGGGGAGATAAATGAAAAGAAAGAATCTAGCCTGCCACCCAAGCCACCCATAGCTCTGTGAAGGGAGGGCAAGAAAGATGGCTTTTATTTTGCCCCTACCCCTTAATGTTCTATGCTCAAGCCAGAAGATACCAAAGGCAGATGTTTCCTCACTCACCCATTCCTATTTCTGCATGACTTTCAAGTCCCTTAATCATCATCTTCAAAACTTTCTTTTAGTACTTCTCTCACTGGTTCATGAATTATGGTGTCCAAATCTGAGCGAAGCTCTCCGCCGGAAAGGCATCTTCCCCAAGGTTGTTTACAAGTTTGCGAGAGCAAATGAAATGCATGGCTCCCTCCAAAGTGAAGCGCCACAGATGAAAAAATAATTAAGAAACTTGAAAACGATTCTGTAACAAGGGAGGAAAAGAAACTCTGCAAACAGATAATGGACTGGATTTCAGCTCATCAGTAATTGCGTATTTATTATGTGGCTGTTGCAAGGAAACGTCACTTTGCGTTGATTAAAGGCCTGCCATCTCGCCGGTAAATATTTTAAACAAAAACAGGTTTTGATCTCTGTTGCTGTTGGGTTGAGGAAGGAAGATTCCATTAGTGTTACTATAATTAAGCGAGCCGCTGTGTCTCCATTATGCAGTGCTCTCAAAAATACTGGGTACATATTTGCGCTTCTGCTGCCCTCTGGCAGGTGGTAGGGAAGATGAATAGAAAGCCTAATCCCTGAGCCAATTTCCCATCCATTCTGACTTAGAGTTACAACCTTCTGACACCAATGAAGTCAATGGTCTTAGAAGGCTGTAATCCTATTTATATGACAGTCTGAATTGCCCAGAGCAGCCTGAGCTTGTCAGATCTCAGAAGCTAAGCAGAGCTGGCCATGAGTTGTACTTGGATGGGAGACTACCAATTCTGACGAGGCTGCTATGAAGAGGAAAACAATGGCAAGGAATCTGTTTGTCTGTTGCCTGGGGAAACTCTGGAGGGGTTGCCAGAAGTCAGCCGTGACTTGATAGCACATCATCATCGACTCTCTTTAGAAAGAAATCTGACCAGGAGGGCACATTTGATTGTAAACCAAGCCTTGGAAGGTCATCTGGCCACCATCAGTAGACCCATGACCATGTTCAAGGGATCTAAAAATAATAAAGGCTAGCTTCATTGGAGCTTTGACCACATCTATAGGACGTTTTCAGATGCAATTTTAAAAGGGAGACTGGCTTGGTTCATCAGCAACAGGTTGTCTCTAAAGGTGGAGCCATCCAAAGAAAACCCAACCCATAGTTGGATGTGCAGTTCCCCGACATATTTGCTTTTAACAATGCTTGACTGAAGCCCTAGGAGGACGAGTGGGAGTTTCCTCTGGAAGATTTCCAAACGGTATTTCTGTGTGGTAGATCAGGGGTAAAAAAGGTAAAAGGTAAAGGTATCCCCTGTGCAAGCACCGGGTCATGTCTGACCCTTGGGGTGACGCCCTCTAGCGTTTTCATGGCAGATTCAATACGGGGTGGTTTGCCAGTGCCTTCCCCAGTCATAGAATCATAGAATCATAGAGTTAGAAGGGGCCATACAGGCCATCTAGTCCAACCCCCTGCTCAACGCAGGATCAGCCCTAAGCATCCTAAAGCATCCAAGAAAAGTGTGTATCCAATCTTTGCTTGAAGACTGCCATTACCGTTTACCCCCCAGCAAGCTGGGTACTCATTTTACCGACCTCGGAAGGATGGAAAGCTGAGTCAACCTTGAGCCAGCTGCTGGGATCGAACTCCCAGCTTCATGGGCAGAGCTTTCAGACTGCATGTCTGCTGCTTTACCACTCTGCGCCACAAGAGGCTCTAGATCAGGGGTACTCAGTCTTTTTCAGCCTGTTGGCGCATGTGGGATTCTGAGAGAGGGTGGTAGACACAATCGCAACATGGCTGCCACAGGAGGCAGAGCCATACATACACAGGGGGAAACCCAAGTGCAGGGGAGAAGAGGGGTAATTTTAAAAAGACACCGGGAAAGAGACGTGAGAGGGAGAATGAAACCAACACCATACTGGCAGGTTTCAACTCTATCCGCTGGTTGATGTCACACGCATCCAGAGCTATTGAAAATGCTATAACAGATCTAAGTTGTGTGAGCACTACCCGCACAGCATGGGGGGAAACAACACCTAGTTGCGAAAAATATATAATACACTCTGAACATGTTATGCATATTTAATGTATTTGTAACCACTGAGGAAGGCTGCAGAAGGCTGAATCGTGTCTGGTTTTATGTGGCTCATTGGACATGTTCATCCTCCAGAGAAGTTTGTAAATAGTACAGTCTGACATTCAGACCCCTAATATTTTTGATCTTATATGTGCAGATTATATAATATATTTCTAAATTTGTTGTCACGTGACCCTTTTGAGAATGAAACCAACACCGTTAATGGCATGTTACTTTAATCTGCTCTTCCTATGAGATTTCCCGTGGCCAATCAGAAACCCTGCTGGTCAAGAGCCCCACATGGCTCTAAGAGAGCTCCGAGAGAACTGGTCACCCAGCTGGTTGCAAGCGGAGGAGGAGTGGGGAACCAAATCCGGTTCAGCTCTTAACCACGACACCATGCTGGCTCTCTGGAAGCTGCTGCCAGTCAAAATAGAAAATCTTGAACTAGATGACGGTCAGACACAGTTTTCTGCACTCAAACTCCCTTACTGGCACTCAGGAAATATGAGGAGAAGGGGAGATAATAGTGAGCAGCACACACTGCTTTCTGCTTCTGTGTAACCGCCAGCCTATGAACACCATGCCAGAGGACATGCATGCACATCAGGAACTATGTTTTCAAAATGTTCTTGATTACAAGGACAGAGTACAGGCATGTATTCCTCCACACATGGGCACCATGTTCACTCACTGGCGATTGTACAGAGGGATCCGATGTGCTGTTTCCCCTTCTCTCTCTCTCTCTCTCTCTCTCTCTCTCTCTCTCTTTGCTCAATGACTGAAGGCACAGAAGGAGCCTGCCTCTTGGGAAAAGCTAATGCAGCTTTATATGAAAAGGCACCTACAGCAGGCAACCCTGCCTCCAGCTCTCTCAAGGGAACGAAGGGAGGCTCTGTGACCTCCTGGTACCATTCTGAGAAATCACGGTATCATAAGCCCTGGGGTCAGGTGTTGGCGAGTCACATAACCAGGTTGGCCCCTCCTGAGTTCGGCTCTGCAATACACTTCACTCTGCCAGGTATTTTGTATGCAGACAGAAACACTCAGTGCCTTTGGGGCAAAGATAGCATAAGAAATATGAGAACAGTTCATAGTCCAGCCTTCATTCCAGAGGATCCTGAGAGACTGATGGCTCAGATATTGGAAAAAAACAAATCACTCTTGCAGAAAAACTAATTGAAACACCTTCATTTTCCCGACAGCAACTTTAACCTAAACTTTAGTCAAGCATATTAAAGGAGAGCAAGAGTCTGAAAATATGCATTATTTTGCTGTGTGCAACATCCCTCCCCTCAATTAAGGGCATCAAAAAAAGAGTGCTCAGCAACCAAAAGCATGGGCAAGGATTTTGTAAGCATGACTGGGTATAATTCTTTTCCAACCACACAGATTCTATTGGGATATAAATGGGCTAGTCTGAATTTCGAACCTTGGATTGGAGAAACGGATCAAGGGGTGGAGTAGGATGTTGGGAAACCCAGGTTCAAATCCCCACTTCTGCTACGGAAGCTTGTTGGGTGATCCTGGGCCCATCACAAGCCTACCTCGCCTCACTGGGGAGCATCAGGAAATATAAACAGTGACACAGAGCGACTGGGCAACCTCACAGGGTTGCTGTGAGAAAATGGAAGTAGGAGGAACAAAGTTCAAAACCATCCTGGGTCCTAGCTTGGGAGGAAAGCAGGATGTAAATAAATAAATGCACACCCATAATATTAGCCCCAGGATAGTGGCGCGGAGTGGTAAGTGGCAGAAATGCTGTCTGAAGCTGTCTGTCCATGAGGTTGGGAGTTCGATCCCAGCAGCCGGCTCAAGGTTGATTCAGCCTTCCATCCTTCTGAGGTCAGTAAAATGAGTACCCAACTGCTTGTTGGGGGGTTCAACGGTAATGACTGGGGAAGGCACTGGCAAACCACCCCGTATTGAGTCTGCCATGAAAACGCTGGAGGGCGTCACCCCAAGGGTCAGACATGACCCGGTGCTTGCACAGGTGATACCTTTACTTATAGCCAAGATAAGGCCAGTGGGATCATTACCTTATCTATATCACTGTTTTACCCCAGTTCATAAATTTAGGGGATAAAACAGGATTTTAAAATTGTGATACAAAAGCTTCCTATTACAAAATGAGAGATTGTTTCTACAACAGGAAATGCCTGGGAGGGCAGAGAGAGAAAACCAGGGACCTGGCAGCAACACTGGTTTATCCATGTAACATGTGTTATAGGGCCCTGCACTTCCTGGTACCCCCCCCCCCCCCCACAGTGCCCCCCTTCCCGGACAATGGCTGCAGCCTCCTCCCCCTTCCATAGAATCATAGAGTTGTAAAGGACCTCATGGGAGCCAGTTTGGTGTAGTGGTTAGGAGTGCAGACTTCTAATCTGGCATGCCGGTTCGATTCTGCGCTCCCCCACATGCAACCAGCTGGGTGACCTTGGGCTCGCCACGGCACTGATAGAGCTGTTCTGACAGAGCAGGAATATCAGGGCTCTCTCAGCCTCACCCACCTCATAGGATATCTGTTGTGGGGAGAGGAAAGGGAGGGGGATTGTAAGCAGCTTTGGGCCTCCTTCGGGTAGGGAAAAGCAGCATATAAGAACCAACTCTTCTTCTTCTTCTTCTTCATCTAGTCCCTATGTAGAACACTCACAACCCTATCGCTCATCCACTGTAACCTGCCACTCCCTTGAGCCTTCACAGAATCAGCCTCTCCGTCAGATGGCTCTCCAGCCTCTGTTTCCCTTCAACCTTTTGTGCCATGAGGATATTAGGATTGCAGCATCCAAGTGCTGGGGCAAGAAGGAAGGTGGCTGCTTTAAGCAGATGCAGCCCTTACAAACTGGAGTCAAGAGACCTGGTGGCAACTAAGAGTGTGCCTGCATGCACATGTGCTCTGTACTACAGCAGGGAGAAGAAGGTGCCTGCTTCGTCCTCCTCCATCCAAGCCTGGTCAGTACACTCCTATCTGGGATGGTCATCTTTTCCCACTGAACGCACAGCTTTGGGAGGGATGCATGTGGAGAAAGGAGGGAAGGGAGGGCACACTTACCTAGCCAGTTGGACCAGCCAGATCAACCCTGGCAATCAATGGGGTGGAAGTGGTTGCCACCAGATTGCCCTCCCATCCCACTTCCAAAGAAGTGTTGGTGGTAGACCGTGACTCTGTAGAGCTGTCAAGGCAAAAGAGATTCAGAGGAGCTTTGCCACTGCCTCCCTCTGCCTAGCAACCCTGGCCTTCCTTGGTCATCTCCCACACAAGTACTAATCGGGGCCAGCCCTGCAGAGCTTTGGAGATCTGGGTCATCCAGGTCAGAGAACAGAGAATTAATAATTGAGAAGATTTTTTAATTTTAAAAACCCGTAAGCCCTCTCCTGTAGTCTGAAAAGATTCAGCCAATTCTGCCACTTCTTAATTACCTCATTCTGCTGCGTGGGCCATGTTCCCTTTTTCCTGAGCATGGATCTGAACAGTTCAAAATTCTTCTCCGGACCAAACTGAATACTGCAGCCAGAAATTAATTCCCCTCCTCCTCTCCCTGATCACATTGTGTTGGGGGCACCAGTTGGCTTACCACTCCTACAAACTCAAGCAATCTGCTATATTTTCCAGGAGACACCCGATGAAACAAGGAGGACAGTCCAAAGGAGAAAGTAATAAGAACTGCAACTTCCAGGTGGGACTTTGAGGATCTCCTAGAACAGGGGTAATCAACCTGTGATCCTCCAGATGTTCATGAACTACAATTCCCATGAGCCCCTGCCAGCAAATGCTGGCAGGGCCTCATAGGGATTGTATTCCATGAACATCTGGAGGACTACAGGTTGACTACCCCTGTCCTAGAATATCAACTCATCTTCAGACTACAGAAATCAGTTTCCTGGGAGAAAATAACTACTTTGGAGAGTGGGCTGTATGCTCCACCGAGAACTGTCTCCTCCCTGGGTGCACCCCCATATCTCCAGAAACCTCCAAGCCTGGAGATGGCAACTGGACCCTACCCCCAGCCTCCAGCCAGTGCCAGGCTGGATAATGAAGAGAGGGCACAACAGCCAAAGAGGCTGGACAGATGGCTTCTCGGCCTACCCATTGTGGAGCTGGCTATAGGGATACCAACCTCAAGGTAGGGCCTGAAGAGATGATAGAATTACAACTGATCTCAGACCACAGATCCTTGCTAAGCTCCCTTTCCTGACCAGACTCCACCTTTTCTGGTGCCACACTCATATCCCCAGAAATTTCGCCAGTCAGAGCTAGTAGCAGCCTGCAATCCCCAGGAATATTTAGGACTCACCAACACCATGCCAGTACACTGACATCCCTTCCACTGAAAAATGGAAGTGAAGTCCTGCGATGGTCTAGGTTTTGCAAAACTCTGGGGATAAACGTGATGTTTTTTGGTGAATCCGGTCTGCACATGTAAGATAAACCACTGTCAATGCACTTTAGAAGCAGATTTGTCCTGTTCTGCACAGCAAAATCCAGCCGCAAAAGCACCTTGAATGTGCACTATCCAGTGTGTGCAGAATGGGTAGAGTGTCCCATGGTGCCCCTTTAATGTCATCTCCCACCACCTTTTCCTCCTGCAGGTTCTTCAGGTGCCTCTGGGCCACTTGGCCAGTTTCTGGGAGTTGCCACCCTGAGGAAGATGCAGCCCCCTCTCCAATAATTAAAAGTAGGCCAACCCTTTTGAATTTCAGCATAATTGTTTGGAATCCTTTTTCAGTGATTGCTGGCATTAACAATACATCGGCACGAAAAAGCACAAATAGGCAGCTGCTGTACAACCCTAGGTACAGTGCAATCCAAGGGTAGTCAAACTGCAGCCCTCCAGATGTCCATGGACTACAATTCCCATGAGCCCCTGTCAGAAAATGCTGGCAGGGGCTCATGGGAATTGTAGTCCATGGACATCTGAAGGGCCACAGTTTGACTATCCCTGGACCAATAGATTTTGAAAGGTGTAATTTTGCTTAGATCTGCCCTCTTAAACTGGTAATAGGATTGTAGAAATTTCAGTTGAATACGGGGGAAAACATCAATCTCCTGAAGTCCCACCTGAGAACCTGGCTTGTCCTGTCTAGAAAGAAAAGCTCCCTTGAAGGAGAATTCCTTGTTCTCCTGTACATTTCTAATTAATATTGTGTTAGCTGTTAAGATTATGCCAGGTTGCCACTGGGGAAAGCCTGCAATCTCAACTGTGAAGGAATAATTAATCAACAAATTGATGCTTGCCAAAAATAAAATAAAATAAGAAGGACAAGTTACAGACATGATTCATAGAAAGAGCTGGACCCATCTTGTCGGTGCATGGATGTCAGAATCGAAGGGTGTGTACTCTTGGTGTACTCTCAACTTTTCACATAATTTCTTCAGCAACTCACACACACATACCCACATGCCATCTCTTCTAAAATGACACTGTTTGCAGGAATAGGTCTCAATGTGATCATTTCCACATCACCCATGTTTAGGAGTCACTTGCAAGTAACACGTTTTCAACTATTTGTGGGGAGAGGAACGGGAAGGCGACTGTAAGCCGCTTTGAGCCTCCTTCGGGTAGGGAAAAGCGGCATATAAGAACCAACTCTTCTTCTATTTCCCCCAAAAACACCTGTGCACCAGTAGACTGGCTTCCCATAATAATCCTTTGCATTGTCATGCTAGCTTCCGCCATAATATTCCAGGAGTATGAAAGGAAGCATCTCCTGAGAATGTTGCAACCAGCAGAGGAACATGAGCTAGCTGCAGCTGAAACAATGAGAAGTTATGATTTGCAGAAGGGAGAAATGTTCCACTTGGGGGTCCATTTTCCCTAAAACTAAATTATGACAATAATCATATGCATGCCAACTTTCTTCTCAGCCCCTGTTCCTGTGCCTTTGAAAGCAGTTGGATCTAGAGGTACTTGGCAAGTGGGAAATGTTTATCTCCAACCTGGATTTCTGCAGATCAAACTGGGAGTGGATCCGCGGGCTACCCTACTTGATATTTTCTGAAACAGAAAAAAATATGACAGACGTCAGATGTTATTGGCCCAGGTCTAGTAATGGGGATTCATCCAGTGATCTGCTGCTGCGCATGATTATGGATCCACCCCATCTTTGAGCATGGCAAGTTGATCAGCATTAGAGTTCCCAATCTCCAGGTGTGGCTGGGAGATCTCCTGGAATTACAGCTCCTCTTCAAATAACAGAGAGATGTTCCCATTGAGAAAAATGATTGCTTTGGGAGACTGTATGGGTTACCAAGCTGTGAGTCTACAGATGTCTATGGACTACAATTCCCACGAGCTCCTGCCAGGAGCATGCTGTAGTCCATGGACTTCTGGAGACCCACAGTTTGGCAACCCCTGCTGCATTATTGGAAATCAGACCTACTTGCCTGCATCATCTGCTCAGAACATCTGCTAAAACATTGTCCCTCTTATCACCCCTCTATGTCTACTCCTCCCACCAGTAGAGAGGAGGTTGCTTAGAAGGTTCTATTTTAACCCAATTCTGAATTATTGTTAATTTTAAAGTTTATATTTAATGTTTATTTATATGTTGTTACCCACCCTGAGCCTTTAGGGAAGGGTGAGTAATAAATAAAATCTTATTATTGTTGTAGTCGTTCTACCCTGCTGCTCTCCCTCCCCTTCACAAACCCCAGCCTCCATCCCCAAATCTCCAGAAAAGTCCCAGCTCTCAGTAGGCAACCCTCAACACTGTGCTGATGTGTGGTGGGGATAGTAGCAAACTGATTCCCCTTTTCTTCTTCTATCAGCACCATTCACCTCTTTTCCCTTCCCCAGTGTAGTCCATTGACTTGCACATCTATTGCTCCACATGGATCCCATGATCCTGAGAATCAACTGTTGGAATATGCAAGATTAGTAGTGTGCATGATTCAAAAGGATATAAAGAATACTCTACAGGGGGCATGTGAGATTAGGAACTTCCAGATATTTTTCAAATAGCTTCCTCCCGATTGGCTCATTTGGACACTGCCTGCTACTTGAGCACACTTCCTCTCTGCTTGCCTCCAGAACAGAAAGAATGAATGCAGAACAGCTAGACAGCTAGTAAGGACACTTTCACTCCACTCTCTTTACACAGTTGTTCTGCATGAAATTATTCTGTAAGCTGCTTGGTGGTTCAAATCTCTTTGCATATTTAAACTCTGCCAACATCAACTTTCCAGTGCTGGGAGAAATTGCTGGGCAAGGCGGAAGGGGGAGGGGAAGATCCACAAGAACCACCAATTTCGGTTGAGAGATGGCTGGAACCTACAGTGCTGGTTCTTGATTTGCAGTGATTTTGTTACACAGATGAGCATTCAAAAAATCGTACCCAAGTGGTTCAGATGCTGCCCTTCAGGATTCCACCAAAACATTCTTCTCTAGTGCATAGAACAGACAGCAGATAAACCCCTAACTTGTTAGTATTGCAAACCAGGGGTAGTCAACCGGTTGTCCTCCAGATGTTAATTAACTACAATTCCCATGAGCCCCTGACAGCATTTGCTGGCAGGGGCTCATGGGAATTGTAGTTCATGAACATCTGGAGGACCACAGGTTGACTACCCCTGTTGCAAACTATTCATCTCTGCTGTTTGAACCACTCCCTCCCCACATAAATTGCTTTTACCTTGTGCTGGTTATTTATTTTACACCATTTCTTTGTTTCCTTGCATGGAACTTTCTCCATAAAATATACACATTGGCTATAATACTTGTTCATCAATGGGACAACATTTCACAAATAATCTGTGGAAATAACTTACACCATGCCTCTAAGAATCACACTCGTTTCATATAAAAACCATACAACATACACTAGAGTTTTCAATACCAGTTTGGGAAATTTCTAGAGATTTTGGGGGGGGGGGCAGAGGTTCAGGAATTCAGAGATTGAGAAAGGAAATGACCTCAGCAGTGATGTAATGTTATGGAGGCTGATGTCAGAGTTTAAATATGCAATGGAGGGTAAAGCAACTGGCTGTTTAAAGAATAAATCATTTTTATTGAAAAGGGAAACAATGATGTAAATAGAGAGGAGAGACAGTCCTAACTGAATAACTGTGTGGGGTAATCAGGGAGGAAGTATGCTCAAAGGAACTGATCAAGACAGAAGAGATTATTTGAAAATACCAGAAAGTTTGGTGTGGTGGTTAGGAGTGTGGACTTCTATTCTGGCATGCCAGGTTCTATTCTGCACTCCCCCACATGCAGCCAGCTGGGTGACCTTGGGCTCACCATGGCACTGAAAAAACTATTATCAGGGCGCTCTCAGCCTCACCCACCTCACAGGGTGTCTGTTGTAGGGAGAGGAAAGGACTGTAAGCCACTTTGAGTCTCCTTCAGGTAGAGAAAAGCGGCATATAAGAACCAACTCTTCTTCTTCTTCTAATCTAAATATGCTAATTTTCCCAATGCCCTCCGTAGGATATTCTTCATGTTCTGTTGAAATATGCACACTACAGATCTTGCATATTCTGACAGAGTCCAGTCTCTAAACCTACTATTTCCACCAGGAGAACCGGTTTTTACAGACTGAAGATCAATCGTAATTCCGGGGGATTTTCAAACCTCATCTGGAGGGTGACAAACCTTAACAAACACACAGATCTACAGCAGAAACATCAAAACCTAGACCAATTGTTAAAAATACAAACAAGTATAAAAACAAATGAAATGGAGAATATTTGCTCATTCCCCACATCCCTGGCATCTTGAACAAAGAAGCCAAGATCCAAAGGGAGAGAGAATACTTTCAAAATAAACTCCTCAAACAGCATGGCTGATGAATAATTTAAAGGGTTGCTTGAAAGGGAGTCAACTGGACGTGGTGATACTCCCTATCTTTAAAAAAAAAGGAGAGTTGTGTTAGATCAGGTGAATTTTCTGTACCAGTAGATGTTTTCAAGGGAATTTCAATGTGCTTTAAAGAAGACTTCAAAACATTGTCGGTACGAAACTGGAAGTCAGAAGGATTATAGAAACAACAACAACAACAAAAGACCATGATAGGAATACTTCTGGTGCTAAAAAAATCTCCTTTGTCTGTGGCCTTTGCAGTCAACAGTTTGACCCAAGCCTTAACAAAAATAACTTCTTCTCTGAGATGGTGATCTTTTCTTTCTTTACATGAGGGAAATCAACCTTACCCAGAGCTATAAAAAAACGTGATGGCACATCTTTTCAATCTGGCAATTTCTTGCCATCAGAGAAACGCTAAGAGTGCATGGTGATGGCGGAAAGTGTCAAAGTCACAATTGGCTTATTGGGAGCTTGCAGGGTTTCCAAGGTAAGAGATGAACAGAGGTGGCTGGACATTGCCTGCTTCTGCGTAGGAACCCTGGACCTCTTTAGCGGGCTCCCATCCAAGGACCAAAACAGCTTAGCTTCTGGGATCTGACAAACCCAGGCTAGCCTGGGCTATTCAAGTCAGGGCTTTTAGCATGTTGTTGTTGTTGTTCTTGTTGTTGTTGTTGTCAGTCATTCAGTCATGTCCGACTCTTAGTGACCCCATGGCATAGCTGTTGCCACAATTTATTTATTTTTATTTTATTTATTCATTAGATTTCCCGTACGACTCGTAGCGGGTTACAAAAGTCTGTTTAAAACCCCAATAAAATACCCGTTGAAACCACAGACAGCAATTCAACCATAAAAGCACAAGATGCAGCAGCCAATAAGTTCTCAAATCCATCCCAAGAGATGGTAGAATCATTAAATTCCCAGTTCAAATTTCTTTATCCCCTAGAGGGGGTAAGGAAGGGTCGATGACTCCCAGTCCGCCCTACGCTGATAGTGTTTTATCTGGAGGGGGCTCAGCAGATCTTTCTTAACGCGCCGGCCTCAACCATAAACCTGGCGGAAGAGCTCCGTCTTGAAGGCCCTGCAGAATGCTGAAAGCTCTCGCGGGGCCTGTAGCTCTCCCGGGAGCTCATTCCATCAGGTGGGGGCCAGGACTGAAAAGGCCTGATCCTGTACCACCTCCCTCAGCCATGCAGTGTTCTGGCCGGTGTCCATTTTGATCGCATCCAACCACCATGCTCTTGGGCAGCCTGGTTTCCTTTTCCTGCTGATCAATCCTACCATAGTTGCTTTCTCCGTTGAGTTGGATTGCGTGATCGTAGAGAGAGTAATAGCAATAGCAACAGGAGAGTGAGTATAGAATCATAGAATCATAGAGTTGGAAGGCCATACAGGCCATCTAGTCCAACCCCCTGCTCAACGCAGGATCAGCCCTAAGCATCCTAAAGCATCCAAGAAAAGTGTGTATCCAACCTTTGCTTGAAGACTGCCAGTGAGGGGGAGCTCACCACCTCCTTAGGCAGCCTATTCCACTGCTGAACTACTCTGACTGTGAAATTTTTTCCCCTGATATCTAGCCTATATCATTGTACTTGTAGTTTAAACCCATTACTGTGTGTCCTCTCCTCTGAAGCCAACGGAAGCAGCATCCTGGCCTCCTCCAAGTGACAACTTTTCAAATACTTAAAGAGGGCTATCATGTCCCCTCTCAACCTCCTCTCTCCAGGCTGAACATTCCCAAGTCCCTCAACCTATCTTCATAGGGCTTGGTCCCTTGGCCCCAGATCATCTTCGTCGCTCTCCTCTGTACCCTTTCTAGTGTATCTAGTGTTACCAGCTCACATGTGGAGTTCCACAAGGAGCAGTCCTCTCTCCTATCCTATTTAATATCTTCATGTGCCCTCTTGCTCAGCTGGTGTGGAGGTTTGGGCTGGGTTGTCACCAATATGCAGATGACACCCAGCTCTTGCTCCTGATGGATGACAGCCCTGACTCTCCCCCAGAAGCATTGGCCAGCTGCCTGCAAGCAGTGACGAAATGACTCAAGCAGCATTGTCTGATGCTCAATCCTGCAAAGACGGAAGTCCTGTGGCTGGGCAGGAAAGATCCAAGCGGGGAAGCGCGCCTACCCACCCTGGATAGAGTGCAATTCATAATGGCTCACTCCACCAGGAACCTGGGCGTGATCCTGGATGCTTCCCTTACAATGGAAGCCCAGGTCACAAAAGTAGCGTGGCTGGCATTTCACCATCTCCACCAAGCAAGCTACTAGCACTCTACTTGGCCCCAGAACACCTAGCCACAGTGATCCATGCGATGGTCACCTCTAGACTGGACTTCTGTAACTCGCTCAGGCCTACCTTTATCCTTGATCCGGAAACTACAGTTAGTGCAGAACGCCACGGCCAGGATTTTTACAAATACACCCTGGAGATCCCACATCCAGCCTATATTCCAACAACTCATCTGGCTCCCAGTTGAATTTCGGATTAAGCTTAAGGTTTTGGTAATCACCTTTAAGGCCACAAGTGATCTGGGCCCAGTGTATCTGAGAGAACGCCTCCCTTGCTATACCTCCAAAAGAGCCTTACGGTCCACCACCTCCAACTGGCTGTGGATCCCTGGCCCCAGAGAAGCATGTCTGACCTCAACATGGGCCAGAGCCTTCTAAGTCCTGGCCACCACCTGGTGGAACAAGCTCTCTGAAGAGGGCCCTGGCCGAACTCTCACAATTCCGCAAGGCCTGCAAAAGCAACTTCATCCATCAGGCATTTGCTTGAGGACAACCAGCCCCAAAACACCCACTGCCCCCAGACACCCCTTCCCATGACCAAAGAATCTGACCAATCCAAAGCTGTGTCCATGTTCCTGTTCCTATTTAAATATTGTTCTGGTTGACATGTTATGTTATGATGGTTATACTTGTTATATTTGTTGCAATGTTCTATGTAATTACCCCCATGATGTTATATGTAAACCACCCAGAGCCGTATGGAAGGGCGGTATAAAAATCTAAATAAATAAATGTGGCCGAAGTAAGTGAGCCAGAATGTCATGGTTCTGCATACCAATGGTATATCAGACTTTATGCACTGCAGTATTTCCTTTTGTGACTTTTGCTGTCCACAGAACTCACAGAAGCCTTCCCCAACACCAGAGTTCAAATTAACCAATTCTTCTCTTGTCCGATTTCTTCGTTGTCCAACTTTCATAGCCATAAATGGTTACTGGAAATATGATAGATCTGACTAACCTACATTTGGTAGTCAAGCTTCTGTTTTGTTCAAGCTCATCATTGCTGAACAACCCAGAGCAATTTGATGTTTTATTTCCATACTGCAATTGCCACTCTCATCAATTTGTGACCCAAGAAAAATGAATTCTTAAACGCATTCGATCACTTCACAAGCAATGGTTACTGTGACATGTCTTTTCTTTGCAGTGGTCATTATTCTTGTCTCTTTAGTGTTTAAGAAATGGCCAAATTTCTTGCTTACTTCATTGACCTTCGTAACCAGCTGTTCTAGGCCTTCCTTAGTTTTTGACAGGAGGGTGGTGTCATCAGCAAACCGAAGATTATTTATATTCCTTTCTCCGATCTTAATGTCAGTGTTTGATTCTTTAAGTTCAAGCTCTCTCTTCATGATCTCAGCATACAAGTTAAACAGGAAGGAGGAATGAATACACCCTTGGCACACTCCTTTCGTTATATTGAACCAGTCAGTGTCACCAAATTGTGCGTATACAATGGCTTTTGGTTTGCGTAGAGTGACTGAATCACTTTGATCAAATGTGCTGGCACCCCCAAATTTTGCAGGGCTTCCCACAATTTGTTGTGATCCACACAATCAAAAGCTTTTTTGTAGTCAATAAAGCAGATGTAGACATCCTTCTGAGATTCCCGTGATTTTTCCACAATCCTGCACAGGTTTGCTATGTGATCACAAATGCCATGTCCCCGTTGAAAGCCAGCTTGAACAAGAAAATCCTATGGTACAGCTCTCAAACAATTTTAGCATGCGGTATTCATATAATCTGCTCCATTTCTTTCCCTGAACCATCACATCTGCCAGTGGGTGCACCCATATAAACTCTCTCTATGGCAAAAGATGAACTATTTTTGTACTCCACATTTTACTACCCACAGGAGTCTCAAAGCGCCCTGCAATCACCTTCCCTCCCTCTCCCTAGAACAGACAACCTGTGAGGAGAATGAGGCGGACGAAGCTCTGAGGGAACTGTGATTGGCCCAAGGTCACTCAGCTGGCTGCATATGGAAGAGGATACGGGAATCAAACCTGAGTCTCCAGATGAGATCATTCTTACCCACTGCACCACCCTGGCTCTCAGCATACCTGCGATCAGAACCGGAACACAGCTTTGCATTGCCAAGGATCCACACAAAATTATAAACCACGTTAGTTGAAGTCCATCCTGACTGGGAGATCTCGGAGGCGACATGTCCGGCCCTGCTGGTGGGCAGCCAGTGAGAAATAATGCAGCAAGGTTTTGAAATTAAAAAATGATGAAAACAAAGGGGGGCAGCATAACAAATCCACACAGGCAGAGCTTCAAAACAGCCTTTGCTTGAAGTCTACAGCGAAGTCAGCAAGATCTCGGGGTGGGCCTCCCTTCCTTCGGCAGCATCAAGGACAATGTTCCGCTCATTGTGGTCCCTTGTTGTTGTTGTTGTTTTTAAAGCAAACTCTCTTCTCTCAAGGAGAGAGAGCCGCGATTAATAATTGACTTGTGCGGCGGCACTTCTTAATGGGAGCATCCAGGGAAATGCAGGGTCTGTGACAATTTCCAGAGGGATTCGAAGTGAGAGACGAATTCGCTCTTCGGAGCACCAGGGAAAATCGGCTGCCCTTTCTGCATAACTATGCAGATGGTCACAAGTTTATGCACTGAGTTGCTAGTGGGTCTTCAGTAAATAAGCAAATGAGTCTTCCCAATTCCTTGCCTGTGTGTAGTCTGCAGTAATTTGGAAAGGGAGGTGGACGCCAAACAAAAGAAAGGGAAAAGAAAGGGAAAAGAAAGGGAAAAGAAAGAATTTCCGCTTGCTCTACGATGCACAGGCATGCAATAACACATTTATCTCTTGTTTGGGGGTTGTTTCTGATATTTCCTTCTAGAGTTGCCATCTAGGGATGCCAGCCTCCAGGTGGGGCCTGGGGATGCCCCAGAATTATAACTCATCTCCAGACTCCAGAGATCAGTTACTCTGGAGAAAATGCATGCTTTGGAGCATGGACTGCATTGTGCCCCACTGAGGACCTTTTTCTCCCCAGGCCCATCATCAAATCTCCAGGAGTTTCTCAACCTGGATTTGGCCACCTCTCCTTCAATTTCCTGCAGGTAGCCTGGGGGAACCAGGCAACCCTGTTGTCAACTTTGGGATGGGAAATTGCTTGAGATTTGATTGTGGAGCCTGGAGAAGGCCCAGTTTGGGGAGGAGGGATCCTCAGGAGGATATAAGGTCCACCACCCAAAGCTGTCATTTTCTCCAGGGAAGCTGATATCTATAGCCTGGAAATCAGCTGTAACTCCAGAAGATCTTTTGACCCCACCTGGAGACTCGCAACCCTATTCTTCTCATTCATATTTTGGGGGGTTGAGTGACCTGGCATTCATTCAAGAGCGAGTGACTTGGCATTCACTCTTCGAGGCCCAGGTTGTGCTTCTAGGCCCGAGTGGAAGGCCGCGCCGATGCTGGGGAAGAGGGGGGGAAGCAAGCCTTCCCCTCAGGCCTAGAAGCACACATGGGGGGGGGGGCTTTCAAAGCCCGTTCTCATGAACTGGCTTTGAATCTAGTAGAATCATAGAGTTGTAAGGGAACTCCTGGGTCATCTAGTCCAACTCCATGCACTATGCAGGACACGCACAACCCTATTGCTCATCCACTGTAACCTGCCACCCTCTTGAAGCTTCACAGGATCAGCCTCTCAGTCAGATGGCTCTCCAGCCTCTGTTTAAAAACTTCCAAAGATGGAGAACCCACCACCTCCCAAGGAAGCCTGTTCCACTGAGAAACCGCTCTAACTGTCAGGAACTTCTTCTGGATGTTTAGATGGAATTTCTTTTGAAATTAATAAGGACATCAGAGCAGCCAAGCCAGGAGTGGCCAATGTTCCATCTAGTTCTGCTTCCTCTTTCATTCAGGAGTCAACCAGATGTGTCTGCGAGGCCTACAAGAAGAATATATGGAGACCAAACAACCCTTTCTTGTTACCTTGCAGCACAAGTATTTAGAAGGTTACCAGCTCTGAGTATGAAGGTCATTGCAGTGATTAGTCACTGAAAAACCTGTCCACCATCCAGCAGCATTAGTCCAATCCCCTTTCTAAGCTGCCTAAGCTAGTGGCCACCACGGTCATGCCCCATAACAGTACAACAAAGTTGAGTCCTGGCTTCAGGAAGGGGCGAGTTGGGATTTGAACTCAGGTCTCTCCAGTCCCAGTCTCTATCTACAACATCACACTGGCTCTCTTATTTTAGGGAATGTCACTTAAAGTGGACATCCTACATTAAACTAGCACTAATTGTTCCTACGGTGAGAACATGCATTGAAAAAAAAAACAAGCTGATCTTATGAAAATTCATGATCAAAAGTCTGACAACTTTGGAAAGTTTTGGTCCCTGGGGCTGTCATTCCCCGGACAAGAGAAAGCAGAGGCAGTGACCTTGAATGATTAAGCTAGTTTCCAGCCCAGAATCAATCGCTGGTATTGGCAGTCCTCCACGTAGGAGCCGATCCAACAGCAAGTGTCAAAGCCCGGATCACCATGAGGTCGACAGAGCAAAGCAGTCAATGCGGAGGAAGGAAGTGGATGGTAGACAAGGAAATGGATTGAAAGGCCGTATCCTCCTGAAAGGCTTCGGAACCTGGAGCTGTTTTTTTGTTTTTTGTTTTAAGGAAGAAAGACATACACAAAAAGTAAGAAAAAGGAGCTGCACTTCAGCATTCTGAGAGCATCAAGCAAATGTGTGATGTACAAAGAAGTAAACATTGTTTCATTGTTTATGATCTCGCATAGGTTGCAGGAAGGAAGTGGGGGTAGAGAAGGGGCCCTCCTGCCGAGACACTTCCAACTGGGCGATGCTCAAGATCTTTCTTGGAAGCAAGAGATGAAAGAGGAAACCACCAGAAGCGGCGAGAGAGATTAATTGAAAAGCCGCTCTCCCCCCCACCACCACCACCACAGCCGACGTAGCAAAAAGTTTCCTTGTTTAGCACAAAGTGCTAAAGACTTTAAAAGACGATGGGAATCAGCTTTAGAGAGCCTGGAAGACGGGAGGGAGGGAGGACAGCAATCGGACGTTGTCTTTGCAAACCATGCAAAGGTCCTCGCCATTTCCAGTTGATGGCTCAGACCCCATGCCAGGGAGATCATGGCCAAGAAGGACAACGCAACAGGTCTCGCTTCCTGTCTATTTCTGGCCTCGCGTTTACAAAAGAGATTGTTTGGGGCTCAGAAGCTATCTCTTGGAACATCACGCAATCTCTGTGTTTCCCTCTTCAAAGGGCTGACAGCCTTCAAACAAGATTAGCTCCTGGCATTGTATATAAAACTGTCAATACAGTCCGTGTTGAAGGCACTTTCACAGATACCCAGTTCTGCCAAGGGAAGGGCCAATTAAAGAACCCAGAAAAGAAATCAGAATCTCTGAAGCTGCAGCTGTTGCACAGATAGTGGAGCCAGTGTGGTGCCAGGGAGTAAGAGGGGCAGCCTCTAATCTGCAAAACCAGGTTTGATTTCCCAACTCCTCCACCATATGAAGCCAGCTGGGTGACCTTGGGCCGGTCACAGTTCTGTCAGCTCTCCCAGCCCCATCTACCAAACATGGTGTCTGTTGTGGGGGGGGAGGAAGGGAAGGCAAATGTAAGCCAATTTGGGATTCCTTCAGGTAGTGAAATGCAGGGTACATCAAAATGAGCTCTTAGAATCATAGAATCATAGAGCTGGAAGAGACCTCCAGGATCATCTAGTTGGAGCCGGTTTGGTGTAGTGGTTAGGAGTGCGGACTTCTAATCTGGCATGCCAGGTTCGATTCTGCGCTCCCCCACATGCAGCCAGCTGGGTGACCTTGGGCTCGCCACGGCACTGATAAAACTGTTCTGACCGAGCAGTGATATCAGGGCTCTCTCAGCCTCACCCACCCCACAGGGTGTCTGTTGTGGGGAGAGGAATGGGAAGGCGACTGTAAGCCGCTTTGAGCCTCCTTCGGGTAGGGAAAAGCGGCATATAAGAACCAACTCTTCTTCTTCTTCTTCTTCTTCAACCACCTACACAGTGCAGGAACTCACAACTACCTGCCCACCCACAGTGACCACAATTTCATGCCCAAGCAATCCCCCCAACAAAAATCTCCAGAATCAAGACTGGCCTGGAGGAAATTCACTTACCACCCCACAGTGGTGATAAGCAATTCCCTGGGGATGCAAGGAAGGACCAAAAGAGACGCTGACTCAGCCCACCCACTCACAAATTGCCTAAGTTCATAAAATCAGCATTTTTGTCAGATGGCTATCTAACCTATGCTTAAAAACTTACAAACAAGAACTCACCACCTCTCAATGAAACCTGTTCCACTGAGGAACCGCTCTAAGAGGAATTTCTTCCGGATGTTTAGCTGAAAATTCCTTTGAATTAATTTCAATCCGTTGTTTCTGGTCCGACCCCTGGGGCAACAGAAAACAATTGTGCTCCATCTTCTATATGACAGTCTTTCAAGTATTTGAAGATGGTTATCATATCACCTCTCAGTCCTCTCCTCTCTAGGCTAAACAGACCAAGCTCCCTCAACCTTTTCTGATACGTCTTGGTCTCCAAACCCGTCACCAACTTTGTCGCCCTCCTCTGAACACGCTCCAGTTTGTCTACATCCCTCTTAAACTGGGGTTGAACAGTTGAAACTGAACACAGTACTCCAAGTGAGGCTTGATGGGTGGAGCCAGCAACCAATTACAAGAACCCTAGTGTCTCCATGGATGATACCAGATCTGGTTCTGACTGATGGTGGGTTCATCTGCATGCATATTGATGTCTCCTGGAATAAGGACCCTGGGGTACTGCAATGGCCAGGCTGACACCGCCTTTGGTAGACCCGACAGGAGGATGGTGCATCAACCAAGTCCTTGACTGTACTCCATCCCAGGCCAACACATTCAATTCCTGGGATTGTTGGTGCTGCTTCCCAGACCAGTATTGCAACCCCCACCCCCGTGACTGGTGAAAGACCAAGTATCCTGGGGGGGGGAGCTCTTTCAGAGTGACTGTTTCACCCTCCCTCAACCAAGTCTTGGTCATGCAGGTCAGGTCTACTTTATATTCTGCACAGTACAAATGCAGGACAGAAGTCTTATTATTTACAGACCTGGTATTGCACAACATCAGTATTGGAATCGGATTTGAACTCTTAGCCCTTCCCCCTGCATCGCTAGGGATGGGATAAAAGTTAGAAAGGGTTTGAATATATCCATATCTTGAGCCCTTTCTCTCACCACCAAACCTCCCACACCCCCTGTTAACTGAGATCCCCAGTCGCTCCCTGATGGCACACACTGAGGAAAATTTCCACTAGGAAAGGGGTAGTCAACCTGTGGTCCTCCAGATGTCCATGGACTACAATTCCCATGGGGCCCATTGGAATTGTAGTCCATGAACATCTGGATGACCACAGATTGACTACCCCTGCACTAGGGGTAATCACACCCAAAAGGATACCTTCCCCAAAACATAATTAGTTGCCAAATGGGTTGGGATATTGAAATGGTTTTTAATGTAAAACATGATTTTACAGTTCAATATATTTATGGATTGATGTTATCTGCTCTGAGTTTCACAAGAAAAGCAGGCTAGAAAAATAAAGATTTGTTGTTGTTGTTATTTATAATGTCTAATGCTGCATTATTTAATATTTTGAACTATATAACATATTTAAAATTATGACTGTTGAGATCTCAGTTGATGTCTCGTCCATTACAAATAAGAAGTACATAAACTATATAACCTGTGATGCAGTATGACCATCTCAAGCCCAGGTTGTCTAAGTCAGGGGTAGTCAACTTGTGGTCCTCCAGATGTCCATGGACTACAATTCCCATGAGCACCTGCCAGCAAATGGTGGCAGGAGCTCATGGGAATTGTAGTCCATGGACATCTGGAGGATCACAGATTGACTACCCCTGGTCTAAGTAAAAGAAAAAGCTGTGGATGATGGAAATGTTTAAGTAACAAACTCTCAGCAGTTTGACCACCTACCATCAGGGTAAACTTTTTCCTGGACAGTTTAGTCTTTTTATAACCTAATTAGTCTTTTGATATCTTTTTTTAAAGATGAGGAAAGAATGGTTCCATCTCAAGTCTGCAGGTTTTTGAAATTAGACTTGAAAGGATGATAACAAGAACAATGCTTTTAACTGATTAACAACATGATGGGTGGATGAATTGGAGCAATTAACTAATTTATATCTTGATGAATGCATTAATTACCCTATGTAACCAATTAATGATTTGACAGCTGGTGGGGAAAGAGTGCCTATTGACTGGAGATGACCATCTAGCAACGAGGATGATCCTGGGCCTGGGGACTAAGCCCTATCAGGAATGGTTGAGGGACTTGGGAATGTTCAGCCTGCAAAAGAGGAGGTTGAGAGGGAACATGACTGCTCTCTTAAGGATTTGAAAGGTTGTCACTTGGAGGAGGGCAGGGAGAGGTTCCTTTGATTAGCAGAGGATAGGACCCACAGTAATGGGTTCAAACTATGTGGAGAATGATATCTGCTAGGTATTTGGGGGGGGGGAATTGAATAGAGTAGTTCAGCAGTAAAATTGGCTGCCTAGGGAGGTGGGGAGCAAGGGGTTGCACTAGATGGCCTGTATGTCACCTTTTAACTCTTTGATTCCATGACCAAGGAACTTACTGGGGCGTGATCACTTCATTCATCAGTTGCTTCTTTCACTAATATTGCATTACTTCTAGATTGACATTAGAATTTGTCTTATACTGAACCAGACCAGTGGTCCCTCTAGGATAGTCCTTTCCAGCTCAGACTGGCAATGGTTCTCCAGAGTGTCAGGTGCAGCAAGGTCTTAACAAATACCTATGCTAACTTGAGAGCCTTTCCACTAGAGATTCCAGTGATTGAACCTGGGACCTTCTATATGCAAAGCGTGAGTTCTGTGTCTGAACCATATCCCCACCCTTTAAAGGTACTATATAATTATCTCCTATGTTCTTTTGTGACCTCCATTCACACACGCAATCAAAGTGTTGTGAGAGCTGCTACCACATGAAACCAATCCTACACTGCTAGGACAAACATCACGAAACCACATGAGTCAGCTACCCAGTGCCATGATAAACTACCACTCAATCAGGGTGCTCAGATTGACTCATGATTGTCACACATGCATGTCTCTAGTGATGGACTGCATCAGGACCAGGTCTTTAATGAAATCATGCATGACAGCCACCTAAGGCAGTGGTCCCCAACCACCGGGCTGCAGCCCGGTGCCAGGCCGTGAAGACCCCGGCACCGGGCCGCAGCTCCCTCCCCCCCACACTCACACAGTGAGAAACTTCCCAAAGTGGCCGATTAGCTTGCGGCCCGGCAAGCTTCTTTTTGCGGGAGGGGGAGGGAGAGGGAAGGACGGCCGCGGCGCAAACGTGCATGCATGGCAGGTCCGTGCGTGCACGTTTGCACCATGTGCGGCCGCAAGTGTGCACATGCGGTAGTTTCGCGCATACGTGCATGCGCGGAAATGCCGCACATGCGTGTTTGTGGCCACGCATGGTGCAAACATGCATGTGTGGTCCTGCCAACAGTGAGCTTCCAGGGAGGGTGGTATATGAATGAATGAATGAATGAATGAATGAATGAATGAATGAATGAATGAATATAACAGACAAGTTGAGGTCATTGAAAAGAAAATCTGAATATTAGGGGGATTCCACAGGGCTCCCAAAGTCATGGGGAGTCTGTTGTTGACATAAAATAGGCAGGAGTAGGCCCCATAACCAAACTGCATCAGGCTTGTTGTACAGAGCTTGGCCACTGCAGTATTTTCCCCCTTTCTGAGACCAATAATTCCTTAGTACATATGGCTTCTGTCTCTCCTTCATTAAATTTGATTCCTGGCAATTTAGATAGCTCACGGGCTGTGGCACAAAATGGAATCACACTGCTGAGTTACCTCAGTGGTGATCTTTTAGAGCTTTCCAAGAGCATGACTCTCTTTCTCCGGATCTCTGAGTTAATACGCACCATGAGCAGGACCATGAGATGGAAGTGACATCTGAAATGAAACCTTCGTTCACACAAGACAGACCGTGTAGGCCAGGGGTAGTCCACCTGTGGTCCTCCAGATGTCCATGGACTACAATTCCCATGAGCCCCTGCCAGCAAACGCTGGCAGCGGCTCATGGGAATTGTAGTCCATGGACATCTGGAGGACCACAGGTGGACTATCCCTGGTGTAGGCAACGCTGTTAGCAATCCACCTCAGAAGCATCTCTGAAAAGCTTATAAAAAACCAGAATGGCCCCAAAGAGTCTATTTCCCCCCCTAAAAAAGTATAACCCTGACATTTTGGTAGGGTTTCCCCCCTCTTTTGTGTGCGAAAGGAAAGATGGGAAGAATATTTTAAATACCAATTCTTTAAATCCTTCAAAATCTATTCAACCCAAGGGTCATGGTATCTATGTTCAAAGCTAAATCTCTGGCATCTCCATTGAAAGGATCTCAGAAGGTGTCGGAAAGAACTTTCTCTGGTTGAAACCCAGGAGAGCCACTATCCGTCAGAGTAGACAATGCAAACTTAGGAAGTTCAATTGTCTGACCTGGAGTAAGATGACTTTTGTATGTTCATCCAAAAGCAATGAAAAGCTATAGGAGAAAGAAATAACTGGTGAGTATGAAATAAAGCCAAAAGGTCAAGCAGATCTAAAGACAGGGATTTTTTATTAGTCTGAAAAGGACATACGAAAACAAGTTTCAGGCAAGGGGGAAATGACTGCATCTGAGTAAGTACGGACCACTCCCAACAGGTGATAAAATAGAAATGCAGCTAAATATTATACAGAATTGAGAGATCTGGACACTCATGCTCTCCAGGCCCATCATTGGTCATTTGGGAGGGGAGGCTCAACATGACCATATATGCTCATATCACTCAATAAATATTTAACAAATTTAAAAAAATTGTGTCCACTCCACAGTTCTATTCAAAACAAGACAAGAAACTAACATTGCGTCAGCTACAAATATAAATCCCAACTCTGTATAATTCTGTGAAGGCTCAAGGGCAGGGGTAGTCAAACTGCGGCCCTCCAGATGTCCGTGGACTACAATTCCCAGGAGCCCCTGCAAGCGAATGCCCCTGGGAACTGTAGTCCACGGACATCTGGAGGGCCACAGTTTGACTACCCCTGCTCAAGGGGGTTGCAGGTTACAGTGAATGAGCGATAGAGTTGTGAGTGTCCTGCATAGTGGACTAGATGACCCATGAGGTCACTTCCAACTCTGTGATTCAATGATTCTAATTAAAGAAGGCTAACAATTGTATTGAGCAGATATGATACTTTTAAATATGCCAACAAAACTGCTCATGAAAGACAGGTTTCCCAACATAGTCAAAATCATCCATATCATGTGAGCATCCCCTTCTGAGACCCTCATGAATAGGTTCCATTGGCCAGGGCAATGTTGCCATGGCAGTGTAGAGAATGACCCTGTTATGCATGCCAAGAGTTCAATAAAATCATTTTCTTATATGTAGAATTTCCCACTAGATCTACCTTTCTCAACTTTCTCACCATTAAGAAACCCCTGAAACATTCTACAGGCTTTGAGAAACCCCCAGGTGTAGCAATTGTGCAGAATATGATTGGGAAGCAGAGCTGTGGACACACCCACCTGGGGCCCCACCCCTTCCCATGCCCTCCAGGCCCATCATTGGTCATTTGGGAGGGGGGCTCAACATGACCATATATGCTCATATCACTCAATAAATATTTAACAAATTTTAAAAAATATATAATAAATTAATTAACTCCCATCCATTCAGCAAACCCTTCCAGGGCCATCAAAAAATCTTGCACTAGATAAGAGTTTTCCTACTGTACTCTGGATCAGACAAACAAAATAAGAATGGGACACAAATCTGACATTAAAATCCACAACAGTCAACAACCAGTGGAAGAACATTTTATACAACCAGTGGAAGAACATGTTATACAGTCATTCCATCACTGACCTAAGAGTAGCAACCCACTAACAGAGAAGATTCAAGAGGAGATTACAGTGCACAATTGCTGAACTTACATTTATTCACAGTTCAGAACAGAACCCACACCATAAGACCCCATCCCAGGGCTGGACTATGCTGATTTTTGATCCCCCTGGGAATTTTCCTTCCGTTCTAATGAAGCTGGATAGAATGTGCATAGTACCGCTGGATAGAATGTTCATAGTACCCTGAATTCCTTCTTTGCTGCTCCCCTCCCAGCTTCTGCCAGGGATATAAGGATGCAGAGATCTCCATTCCATCATGGATCTGAGAAAGGGGCCCTATCTATCAAAAGCTCCTTCCCTGAAAATCTTATTGGTCTCCAAGGTGCAACTGGTCCTGACTCTAGCTGTTCCAGTGCAGACCAACACAGCTATCCACCCTAAACTATCTTCCGCCAGTCTTCTTTCTTCAAAAGAAGATAATCAGTTCAGCAGAAAGGAGCAATTGGTTCCATGCAAGAAACAGGTTTCCCAAAGGACTGGATGTTAATTGGTGGGATGCCAGCATGACATCAGGATGAGCCTTTTGGGTAAAAAACTATTCTTGTGTTCCCAACAGAGATGACTAAGTTGCCCCCTGACAGTTCTTTATGAGTGTGCTCTGCCTTTTATCCCACTTCTTCTAAAAGAGCGATTTCACAAGATTGGAGCACATTCAAATATATACAAACTAGCTTCAAAGCCCATTCCTAAGAACCAGCCTTGCCCCGGTCAGGCGGCTTAAGGTGGCTTTCGGCTGCAGCTCGCAGCCAGATCATGTGGGGTGGGCAGTGGCTGGCCAGCTCATTACCAGGGCCAGGACAGAGCTCCTTAGCAGGCAGTCAGCAGGCCTGGAGGCCCTCGTTAGCAGGCCCTGCTTAGCAGGCCAAGAGGCCCTCGTTAGCAGGACCTCTACCATGACCCTTTGCCCCGGGCCCTCTCCCCTTACCTGTTGCTGGCACCAGGCATTGAGGTGCATCTGAGAGCAAAGAGGCTAGAATCCAGGGACAGAGGGCGGGAGCTGCAGGGGCTGGCTGCACCCTGATTGGCCCTATTCCAACTTGGACAGCCAGACATGTTCCACCCCCCGGGCTGTTTCACAAATATATAGATGAACCATGGATAAGGATGCGTTCCTGAGTGCTGGGGTGCTAACTTGTGGCCTCCACATGTAGACTTGGTTGTTTTGTGTTTCTTTTAGACCAATATCTAAAAGAGTAACAGGCAATATCAACTCCTTTGGCTTTTGCTGCAAACATGGTTCCCATTAACATTGCTCTCATGCCAGTGTCACCGGAGCTCCATATTGTTGGGACTTTTGGATTTGGCTTGGTCCTGAGTCTCTCCAGAACAATACAGCTGCAGAGTAACAGCGTGTTTTGAAAGTATGCAGTACTTAGTTACCTTTGTGGATGAGGCACAGATCCAGACCCACAGTGCTTTTAGGTTTAAAAGGGAGAATCTTTACTGGGAAAGATAATGTACAAATAGATATCTTATTCATCTGCTCCAGTCTCCTTACTGAAGCAAAGTACAAAAGATTAAAGATGCTTTAGGATGCTTAAGGCTGATCCTGTGTTGAGCAGGGGGTTGGACTAGATGGCCTGTATGGCCCCTTCCAACTCTATGGTTCTATGATTCTAAAGAGCAGCTACAAAAGCAGTATAGTAAAAAGTAGCCACAACACGCATTGACTTATAGGGAGGGAGTTCTGGGCAAAGGAATATGCTTCATACGTGGTTGGAATTGAATAAGGCCACAGCTTTTATTTATAACATTTTATGGTTTGTTGGCAATGCAGGGGGTTGGGAACCCCCAATAGCAGTCAGACATGGTTTGGTTTTTCAGCTATATGCCACATCACTAAATGGCTAGATGGAGGTGCCCCCTTTATTTTTCTTCCCTCTTTGTATGTTCTGAGCTGCAATTTTACCTAGAGACAAAATGTAATGGTCCTAGGCAGCAAATGGAGCTGGAAACTAATAATAATTACTATAAAAAAGAAAGCTACCTATTTTTTTTTAATTGAGTACACTCAGGGACTGTCATCCTCTTTGAGGGCTGTAATTCCAGTTCCAGAGCATTAATGTCTCTCGCAGGGATCCGTTTACACGTGCCAGCTACTCACTGCAGTTCAGACAGCGTCCTCCTGCCTCAGTTGATGCCTGCAGCTCCAAGCTGCCCACAGCCCTAGCCCCCCCCCCCCCGGCCACTTTCAGCTTTGCCCTTCAGTGGCTATCCAGTGTGCAGGGAGGGGCTCTGGCATTCCCTTCAAGGGTTTCCTTGTGGGGAAATCTCTTTCTTTAGGGGCGGGTTGCCTTGTCTCTTGGGAGGCTGCAGGGAGGCGATCAGATGCGGCACAGGCATCCCCTCCCCTGTTCACCTGTTGTGCTTTGTGCCTGTTTGTGTGAATGTAGTGAAATGGATAGCAAAGAGTTAACTGAAACCTGATTAGGAGTGGATGGAAATTCGACCCCCTGAATGTGTTCTTTTACCTTAGCTTTCAGTTCCTATGTTAGTTAGCATTGAGTTGCAATAAAAAGTTGTGTTCTGCAGCTCCTGTGCGTAGATTTATCCCCCCTCCCCATTACACAAGTGAACCTCTGGGATTCTTCTGGGATCTTAGCTAAAAACCGGGTTTTCCTGTGGGGCTGAGCAAAAGGAGAGCACCTATGGACTGGGTGGGAGGAGAGGACTTCTTGCCAAAGGAAAGCTGCAAAGGCCATCTTCTGCAACATTGCAATGAAGAAATCCCTGCAAAGGGTTTAATGGGATGGGATTCAAAAACTGCCCCAGATCTGGCCAGCTAACCCAGCCCCCACCTGCCATCATTGCTTCCTCTCCAACTCCTCCTGTGCAGCTTGACAATCCAAACAATGAGGCTCATTGCCAGAGTTGGAGCTGGTGGGACAGAAGAACTCCAGAAGTATGTGCATAAGCTCACTGCGCATGTGCTCTCTGTCACTCACTTCAGGGGCTTTGCTGGCAAGGCAGGGATGGGGTCCCTTGAACAGAGGGGCCGGTAGCATGTGCTACATGGATAAACTGGTACTGATCTAGGTGTCTCATCTGTCAGCTATAAAACAATCATCCCCGGAAGTTTATTGATTTGTGCTTTGTGACTTAGACCTACTCCTCACTGTGAAGGGAAAGCAGCATTTGGGCTGTACCGTGTTAGATTTTAGGTGAGCCACATATTATTATATTTTCCTCTGTTAAAAAAAAAACTACACAGAAAACTAGCATAAGGGGAGTAGGCTTATAGACATTAGATTTATTTATTTACAAAATTTATATCCCGCTTTTGAGCTCCAACAGGGCCACAGAGGCAGCTAACTATTAAAGGTAGAATGTTAAACACATCGTAAAAATCAGCAATTAAAACCTAAGGCAGGAAGGAGAAGCCATTAAGGGAATGCCGAACAAAGCAAAAAAAAAAAAAGTCGGAGAACCTCGGAGGTGCCTTCAAGTTAGAGACAAAGGACAGCGGTGCACCAATGCTTAAGGACCATTGCTCATGCAAACCTACAGATCTCTCCGTGGCAACGCATTACAGGAATCCTCAGACTTTCCCTCATTAATCAGTTATTTAAAGTCATCCAGAGAGAAAGCTAGGAGCATTTCAGGCTTGCATAAATCAGCTCTGCAGGCAGAAGAATTAATTCAGCAAGACAGTTCTGCCGATCACACGGGAATGCTGGGCACAGCCAAAAAGTGCATGTCAACATGGAGCAGGCCACTCCTTTGGTGAAGGGTGAGGGAGTTCCTATCAGATTTCAGGATTACAGAACTCCTGTCCTTACTACCCTCTAGCATGGTATATACCATCGCTTGCTAATCTTTTGCACTTCAATTCAGACAAGCAAGACTATCTCAAAGCAAACACACAGATCTATGGAACTAGCAACCTTCAAAAGTGAGTGGGAGGACACCGCTGTCTCCCAGGATCTTATGCGGCTGAAGTCAAAGTCACCGTCTTTCAACAAAACAACCCCAGTGGCACAGTCCAGAGGGAAATGGCTGAACTAGATATCATCTACAAATTCAATGCTAGAAATTGTCAGCCAATCCATCGTTAACCCTTTCCTCCTCCCAATAGACTTTAATCTAGCATCACATAGCTAAAAAGAGAGCATTATTCAATTAAATGAATAGGGATTGGAAGGAAGGCCATGATAGGAATGCTACTGAATTTCATGAATTTAGAATTTTGATACAGAACATCCAGATTATGTCATACTATCCCTCTATCCATCCGTCAGTCCGTCCGTCCATCCATCCATCCGTCCGTCCGTCCGTCCGTCCGTCCGTCCCTCTATCTATCTATCTATCTATCTATCTATCTATCTATCTATCTATCTATCTATCTATCTATCTATCTATCTATCTATCTATCTATCTATCTATCTATCTATCTATCTATCTATCTATCTATCTATCTATCTATCTATCTATCTATATGTGGAACACATCTTCTGGCATGTCCCCTGAAATGGAAATGACTACAAACATCATGTCCATAATCCTGCCCCAGGGAGTGTGCAAGAATGAAGGCGGACAGAGGAGGAGGCTGAGGCAGTGGCCGTACTGACCCCAGAGGCCCAGATAGGCGCTGCACCACCACCACCCATCTTCTGAGCTGGTCCCACTCTCAGGAGAGCAGGACAGCCTTGCAAGACGGACAGCAGAGGAGGCTGTGGCAGAGCAGCAAGGCCCAGTGCTGAGCCACACTCTGTGCTCTACCTCCATTACTGCCATCATCTGAGGCCACTCCCACCCTCAGGAGAGCAGTGATGGCCTTGGAAGGCAGGTAATGGAGACAACAGTGGCAGAGCAGGAAGGCCCAGCATTGCGCTCCACTCAGTGCTCTGCCACTCCTCTGCCTTGGCCATTGTGTGGAATGTGTTCCACATAATGACCGGAAAGCTGCTTGTCAGAAACATTTATTTATTATTTGATTTTTAGCCTGCCACTCCAACAAGCAGCTCATGGTGGATAACAAAGTTCCCCATAACTCTCCCCCCCCTAAAATCAGCCCATAAAAACTCCAGCATGCCTGGAGGCTAAAACCCTCCCTTCCCTCTCTTATGCAGATAACATCCCACCTCAGGGGTGCTAAGGAGTGCCCCAGTGTCCCTTACCAGCCTGGGGAGGGACCTCTGATCTTACCCACCCTGATGTCTACAAAAGACCTGGTGGAAGAGTTCCATCTTACAGGCCCTGCAGAACTGTGAGAGCTCCGTCAGGGTCCTCGGCTCTCCTGGGTGCTGATTCTACCAGGTCAGGGCCAGGACTGAAAAGGCCGATCTCACTCGTTTCTGCTGCTCCAGAGAGACAAACGCTCTATCTTGATCTACCCCGCAAGGCTGCTGTGTGTATGGCGCCCCCTTGGCCAAGCTGCTTGCCCTGCTGCAACCCTTGTGAAAGGGTCATTTGACCCCCAAAGGGGTCCTGACCCCCAGGTGTGGAACCGCTGATCTAAATGATTATTCGTTGCAATTGTACTCTACTCTTCCTCCAAAGAAACTGAAGCAGCGTACACCTGATGCAATCTCATTTCATTCTCACAGCAACCCTAAGTGGGAGGGTTAGCTGAGTGATAGCTACTGACCCAAAGTCAGCCAGGAAGCTCCATGACAGAACAAGAACTTGTGTTTTCCCATTCTTAGTCCAACCACTAAATTAATGAAGCTGTCACCTCAGACAGTGGGCCTCTCTGGATCAGCATTATCTGCTCTGCCTTAGCAGTTAGCCCTCCAGGTTCTCAGATGGAGAACTTTTCTCCTAACAAAACAACAAAAGTAAGAATGCTGCAAATTTTGCCATGAACATGTTTGGTATAGTGGTATAGAGCCAGTCTGGTATAGTGGTTAGGAGTGTGGACTTCTAATCTGGCATGCCAGGTTCAATTCTGCCCTCCCCCACATGCAACCAGCTGGGTGACCTTGGGCTCGCCATGGCACTGATAAAGCTGTTCTGACCGAGCAGTAATATCAGGGCTCTCTCAGCCTCACCCACCTCACAGGGTGTCTGTTGTGGGGAGAGGAAAGGGAAGGCGACTGTAAGCTGTTTTGAGCCTCCTTTGGGTAGGGAAAAGCAGCATATAAGAACCAACTCTTCTTCTTCTTAAAGCTGCTGGTTAGACTTGACCTGGGCCCATTCTGCATACAGAGGATAATGCACTTTCAATGCGCTCTGGCAGCTGGATTTTCCTGTGTGGAACAAGAAAATCTACTTCTAAAGTGCATTGAAAGTACATTATCTATTGTGTGCAGACTAGGCCCTGGTCACCCAGCCCATTTGGTTCTTGCCCAACAGCTTCACTTTGAAGTTTTGCGAAACCCCACATACACAAAGAAGCTGCCGATTCAAATCCATCACCACCATTAGCATTTCCATAGATGATTTAGAACAAAAGCAAAGGATAGGATTTAATTCTCCTTGACCTTTATTTATTTTACAGTCATTTAGACCAAAATTTCAGATGTGCAGTTTACAAGGGCAGTTTACAAAAAGGGAAGGTAATACATAAAGACAGAATGAGTACCGTTGACTATATAATAATATCTAAGAACATGATGCAGACCTCAGTAGAATTTGAGGTATGCTCTTTCCATCCCTATTAAACAACTCCGCTTATTACAGCGATATGAAGGAACGTCTAACAAGGAAAACTGCATTCCTAGAGTTAAATGGAATATGAAGACAGGTAAATTTATCAGCAATCTTTTCGGCTCTCAGTCCTTCATTAACAGGATGTAGGCATTCCTATTAAGCAATGAAAATTCTATGTATGTATGTGCCTTTGATACCCTTGTAGAGAGCCTTCAGGAGACCCTAAGAGGCATAAGATCAGAATCAAGGAAGCAGGCATATGGCCATCCTAAAATCTGGTTTGATCAGGAGTGCGGGTCTCTCAAAAACAACAACACTGTTATAGGGTTATAGGGTTAACACCTGTTATAGGGTTAACCCTACGGGGACTCTAATAATGGAGATTTAATTCTCTATTTAAACAATTGCCTGCAATTAGATGGAAGGACAGGAGAGTCAGATAACTCAATCAAGATACACAAGAATGCACAGGTGCAAAAGGCCAGTTGTGCTGTGCGGTATGGCTAGGGAAGGAATACGGTAAATCAACATGCCCAACAGCTGCAAAGGGGTCAACAATTAGTTGAACCAGTCATTGGGAAATCAGCTGTCTGTCTGCGACTAGTGAACGGAACATGAGCCGAAGCGGCTGGTGTTGGAACATCACCAATCAAGAGCCTTTTGAAAGTAGATGCCTAGTGTTGAATCACACATGAACTGTTTGTTGACCTGTTTGCAGCTGTTCAGCGTGCTGCTTCACCATATTCCTTCTCAAACTGTTAAGCCAATCATTGGAAAATCAGCTCTCTCTTTGCAATTAGTGAACATGACACAAGCCTTTGACAATCACTAATCAAGGGTCTTTTGAAAGTAGATGCCTAGCGTTGAATTACACAAGAAGCTGCCTTATATGGTATTGGACTGCTAGTCCATCAAGGTCAGTATTGTCTACTCAGGTTGGAAGCAGCTCTCTCTGGCAGAAGTCTTCCATATTACCAACAGAAAAAAGAGAGATCCTATCCCAGGCTATCAAAGTCAGTATACAATATAATATTTATACAATTTTTGACTTGTCTCTATTGTAATAATTAATGAAGGAACCAGAACGGACTCCAGATTTGCGCAGTTTTCAATGTTGCACTTTCATCAATGGTTGTTTCCTCCTATGATGGAACTTATCCTATTTCAATATTCATCCAACTCAGTTGTAGTATAAACTCTACTGATATAACAGCAGCCTTCAGCTCGCAGGTACAGGAGAGCTTTGTCAAGAGACCACTCCCTACTGTCTGGTCCTTTTTAACTGGAGATGCCCAGGGATTGACCCTGGGACTTTCAGCATGCCAAACAGAAGGTTTTCCACTGAGCCATATCCTTCCCAGCTGGGGCCCTTCGTTCACCAAACCACTGCTTTGGAGATCTAGTGTCTCTCGAAACCATGGATGCCACTCTGGCTCTGAATCCACCCGAGTCAATGCAGAGAGTTTCAGAATAGATCTCAACAGTGGGAAGCCAGAACATGTTGCAATCTTTATGCCACAACACTATATTTAGCTCCCCTGGGAGATGGAAGGTTCTGTGTATGTTCTCATCAGGGAGCACTGCCAGGTGATTGTGAAGCCCAGCAGGCATTCATCACCACCTTCTGCCGATTGGCGTGCCATTTCGCACCTCTAAACTGCAGAAGCTATATCCAGAAGTCTAGACTGTCCTTCCTTCTTAGCACGATAAATGAGTAAAGGAAAACAACAAGACTTCTTTTCCAAATGTTTCTCCTGTTCTTCTCTTTGACCTTGATATCTCTCTCTCTCTCTCTCTCTCTCTCTCTCTCTCTCTCTCTCTCTCTCTCTTTCTCTCTCTTCTTTTGAAAAAGAAACATATACACAATGGATTTTAGGGTGGGGGATAGTTCAAGCTCTAAACCAAACAATAAGCACTAGATTTATATTTGAAAATCAATGGCTCAGAGGAAAGCCTGGCAGGGAGGGGACTTTGCAAGGACAGACAAGCCTTCCCAATCCTAATAGGCCACTACTAAAAGGCCAGATTACCTATCCTACAATACATAAATTTTCTGTCCAACCAGATGGCTTAGCCAGTGGTGCTTGGCTTTGCAATAATAGAAGAAGGAAATGACACCTCAAATCATTTCAGAGCCTCAGCATGGAAGCAAACTTTTTTCTCTCCCTGAACTACTTAAAATAGGGATAAGCAACTGTTCCCCATTTCATTTCTTCATTGATATTTCTGGCCCTTGTTTTTGGTTTTTCATTTCTCATAGCTTTGTAGTGCTGTGCACGTAGGTTATGTATCTTACACAGCATTTTTACAAATAAAGTATGTGATCTACAATGCAATCCTCAACAGGGTTGCCCCTTTCTAAGCTCACCCTCTTTGATACTCTTAAAAGACCATAAACTATTCAGGAATTATTGTGTTTTATATCCATGGTACATAAAATCATGATTGGTTTATGCAGAACTAAAGTTCCCAGCTCTGGATTGGCAAATACCTAGAGGGATTTCAATGGGTTATGTTGCCATAGAGTCCAGCTTTGAAATGTTGGCCACATTTAAATATGTGAAGAGTAGCAGAGCAGCAAGCTGCTTAAAAGAATAAACTAGTTTTATTTAGAACAAAAACAACTTCATAAGGAAAGAGGAGAGAGAGTTCTAGTAGACTATCTAACTGTTGTTCTTCATTCAGTTGGTTGTTTCTGGAGGCAAGCATCGAGGAAATGTGCTCAAAGGAGCAGGTAGTCTTCAATTGAGACAATCAGGACACTGGAGGCGAGTATCTGAAAAACATCAGGAAGTTCCTAATCGAACTATGCTAAATATACATCTCCTCCGATGCCCCCTGTAGGATATCCTTCATATTCTTTTGAATCATGCACACTACAGATCTTGCATATTGTACCACCAAATCAGGTAAACTGATCTCTGTCACCTTGAGATCAGTTGTAATAACAGGAGACCTTCTGCCACCTCCTACAGGTTCAGAAAACGATCAAGCACCTTGTTTAGTATAAATACATAAATATCAAAGAATCTTGAACAGGGGCTGAATAAAGTACAATGAATGTAGCTAGTAAATCAATGAAAAAAGATAATTCTTGCAAGTTTACCTTTTTTTCTGATTTATTTGTAGTCTTCACAAAAGCGCTGCCCGGTGACAACCACTTTCAAAATATTTTTCTCAGTGGCAAAGTCCGTTCAACAAAGTAACATGACAAAAGCAAATCCAAAGTTAAGAACTCTCAACTGTAACTATCTGTAACCCCATGAGCGCCTAAACAAAAGGGTTAAGGAGTCCTGGGAGGAGTTTGATGTTAAGGGTTATGGGCCAATCAGGTTGATCGTTTATTAATTTATTTGTTTGTTTGTTTCTTCATTCATGTACTTTTTTTACCACTGTTATCCAAAAAGTCTCGCGGCAGTTCACAACAATCATAAAACACAATAAACTCCCTAAAAACACCCTTTACATTACTTTGATCAGATCGTGATCTATTCCTGTGAGGAGTTCCAGACTCCCCCCCCCCCCCCCCCCCGTTCAGCCGATGGGTCAAGTTCTCTCCCACTGGGAGCAAGACACCAGATCTAATCTTACATTGGGGAGAATCCTCTGATGGTAACACCAAGGTTCCACCCTGGTCTCAACCATATGCATGGCAGAAGAGCTCTATCTAGAAGGTCCTGCAGAAAGCTGGCAACTCCATCAGGGCCCTCAGTTCTCGCGGGAGCTCATTTCACCAGGCTGGGGACAGGACCGAAAAGGCCCTGGCCCTGATTGAGGCTAGGCGAGTGTCCTGGACATCTGGGACAACCAGTAGGTTCATACCCACAGAGTGAAGAGCCTGCAGGGGGCATAAGCCAGTAAGCAGTCCCGCAGATAAGTGGGACCCAGGCCCCATATAGCCTTAAAGGTCAATACCAATACCTTCAACTTGACCCAGAAGCAGACTGGCAACCACTGCAGATGTCATGGCACCAGCTGAAGATGGGTCCTCCATGGTGTTCTTGTGAGGACCCTTGCAGCTGCATTTTGTACCAGCTGCAATTTCCAGGTCAAAGCCAAGGGTAGACCCACATAGAGTGAGTTACAGAAGTCTAGTCTGGAAGTGACCATTAAATGGATCACTGTAGCCAAGTGGTCCATGGACATGTAGGGCACTAGTAGCCATGCTTGGTACAGGTGAAAAAATGCCATTCAGGCTACTTTCATGACCTGACCATGGAAAGGGAGGCATCAAATATCACTCCCAAATTCCTGGCAACCGGTGCAGGTGTTAATTACACCCCATCCAGGCATGGGAGTCGCACTTCCTGATCCTGCCCTCTTCTACCCAGCCACACGACTTGGAGGGGTTGAGTTTCAGCTTCCACTGCCACCACACCATCACAACCCCCCCTCCACAAAACACCCTTTTCTGCCCATGCCCTTTTCTGCCCTTCCCTTCTTCTTCCCACCCCCAAGCTCCAGCACCCATTGTATTCCCTAGTAATACATCATGACCGTGGTAATACTGTGACGCCAATCATTCACCATCACAAGAGGTCAAAAGAAGTGCTTTATGGTTTGCCTCTCTGCTATTTATACACATGGAATTGTAGTAAGCATCTACTGATTACTTGCGTTATATTCTAGAGATGTTAGTGTTTACTGTTTGAAATTTCCTCCAGGGTCGATTTGACCTCTTGTGATGGTGAGTGATCCTAATTGTCACCATAGTATTACCATGGTTATTATGTATCATAAGAATTCTTAACTGTGGATTTACGTCTTATTCCTTTACAGAACAATCTTTGCCACTGGGGAAAATATTCTGAAATATTCTCCATTTGATCTGTTAAGGAAAACAGACACCTTGGCAATATTTTGCTTTTATGTGTACCTCAATGGGGCAAGTAATAGCTATGAGAGTATTCAGTGATGGGGAAATAACACAGCAGCTCTTGACTAATAAACAGGCTATTTTGCCCTTTGCAGAAAAACCAGCTGGCATGTCTATGCGTGTTGCCACTACCTTCTCCATGGCCTTTTTGGTTGTGGCTCCATGGAACAATCTGCCAGATAACATTTCAGAAATTTCTTTGCTTCAGGCTTTCAGAATTGCAGGCAAAACAGGAACAGGAGGGGGGGATGAGAGCCAGTTTGGTGTAGTGGTTAGGACGGAGAGTGGACTGATAAAATGTTCTGACCGAGCAGTGATATCAGGGCTCTCTCAGCCTCACCCACCTCAAAGGGTTTCTGTTGTGGGGAGAGGAATGGGAAGGCAACTTTAAGTCGCTTTGAGCCTCCTTCAGGTAGGGAAAAGCGGCATATAAGAACCAACTCTTCTTCTTCTTCTACTTTTATTTAAATAAGGAATTTCTGGATTGCTTTTAAGATGATGTCATTGGAGCATTTGGTCTTGTACAAGTTGTAATATTATGGAAAGCTGGCTCTCTTACAGTTGTTTGAGAGGGAATTTCTGTTGATGGTATTTTATAGGTGTGCAGGTGATGATGCCGTTTTTAGCTAGTTGGCTTTTGTCGGAAAGATAGGCTGAAAATGTTTAAAATAAAGGAGTGAGCAGTTTGCTGATCTTCCAGCATTTCACCTGGTTTGGCCTTCCTGCAGTCTGATTCAGATGACTTTATCCCCCCGAGTTTCTAATTAAATTAAATGTCACTTTTGTCATTGCCATCTAGCTTTTTAATTGGCTTTTGATTCATTCTATGTACTATAGCTTGCTGTTTGGATGAAATTTTACTGTATTTCTCAATGTTTATGTTTTGTTGCTACATGGAAAATATTTTTGTGGTGCAATATATTAGATAGTAAAAGACAAGAAGAAGAGCCCTGCTGGGTAAGATCACTTGTCTATCTAGTCTTACACAAGCATCTTGTCTTAGGGCCAACCAGCTGCCCTAGAGGGCCAGTAAACAGGACAAAAAGATGCTATGGCCATTTTCTGATGTTGCTTCCTAACACTAGTATTTATATGAAGGTTGGATAAGCCTATCAATAACTACTAGCCTTGGTGACTAAGGGAACCTCCACATTCAGAGGTACTATACCTCTGAATCCCAGAGCGAAGAGACAACATCAGAGGAAGACCTCAGCCCTTATGCCCTCTTGTTGGCCATCCAAAGGAACTAGTTGGCTACTATGTGAGACAGGATGCTGGACTAGATGGACCATTGGTCTGATCGAGCCAGCCTCTTCTTATGCTCTTATGAAGAAGAAGAAGAAGAAGAATTGGTTCTTAAATGCCGCTTTTCCCTACCCAAAGGGGGATCAAAGTGGCTTACAGTTGCCTTCCCATTCCTCTCCCCACAACAGAGACCTTGTGGGGTGGGTGAGGCTGAGAGAGCCCTGATATTCCTGCTCGGTCAGAACAGTTTTATCAGTGCCGTGGCGAGCCCAAGGTCACCCAGCTGGTGACACATTCTGCGCATGTGGGGGAGCGCAGAATGAACCTGGCATGCCAGATTAGAAGTCCGCACTCCTAACCACTACACGAAACTGGCTCTATGGATGTGAAGGCTCATTTTAATTATAATGGCTGGCAGCCACTGATAGAGCACCAAAAAATCGTCTAATCCCCCTTTAAAGCCATCTTTGTTCCTAACTATCACTGGACTCACTAATCATCATGGCTAACCGTCATGAACCTCTCCTTCATGAATCTGATTTGCCCCTTTTAATAAAATCATGGCCATCACTATGCCTCTGGTAGTAAATTTTACAATTTACTCTCAAATATGTTTGAAGGAGAGACTGCAAAACTCTGCCTCCAAAAAGGCATAACCAGGACAGTAAATGGTACCAGAATAATTGAAGCGCCTATCCAGTCTGTCAAGTTGTATGTAATTTCTTCTAACCCCTTCTACTCATAATCTTTGTCCCCAGGTGCAAAATGCTGCCTGAAAACTTCTCAAGGCTGCCATGTTTGGTCATTGGCATTGATCTTCAGCAGAGAAGGTTTGGGGGGGAACCCTATTAACCTACAGTGTTCATATAACTGAGAAGCCACTGCTTATTAGCTACACAATGCAGAGGAACAGTTAATTTATCACTGCTGACCTGAAAGGTAAAGCATGTATTGGGGGGGATGGATGTTCACCCGAGGAGGGCTTCTATGTATAGATTATTTGTTACACAACAGATAGCATTCATCATTTCTTGGTTCCACAATGCTTTCTTTTTTTTTTTAAGGGAATCTAACAATAGAACAAGAAAGACACAAAAACAACCGTGTTTGACCAAGCAGTCTTCTTTGCAAAAATTAACAAGGAAGAAGGGTGAGGGCAACCCAGCATAATGCAATGCTTTGCAAATATTCCACCTGCGTGAGAGAGGGAGTCTTACATTGATTCAGACCATTGTTGTATCAAGGATTATTTAATCAGATGACAGCGGCTGTCCCGGATCTCAAGCAGACTTTGTCCTTTTAACTGGAGATGTGAGGGACTGGATCTGGGACCTTCGACATGCCAAGTAGATGCTGGAGCACTGAGCCAAGGCCTCTTCGGTCTGGGACCAAACCTCACCTCCAAATCGCATGCCTGCACTGATGGTCAGAACTGACCATACACACATCAAGCATGTAGGCTCCTAAGCATGAGCAAGTGGCCAGATTTTTGTGGCATATCTGATTTCATACTAAGTAGTATACATGCACATGGATTATGCAGGCAGACTCAGTTTTGAGTTTGCTGCTGCCATCCTTCACCTGCAAAATATGTGCTCAGTGTCCACACTCTGAGCATTATTAGTATGCAAACTGATGTATCCTCTTTCTTCCAAAGGGCTCAAGGCAGCCTACATGGGTGGTGGTGATGGTAACCAATTCCATCCTCACAATGACCCTGTGAAGGACCCATGGATCTGTTCCATCAATGGCGTTGCTTTCTGATGAAGAGTTCTTGCACTCGAAAGCTCACGCCCTGAATAAATCTTTGTTGGTCTTAAAGGTGCTACTGGACTCTGATTTTATTGTGCTGCTTCAGACCAACACGGCGACCCATTTGAATCTAAGCCAAAGGCACCTTCTCCAAATGCCCTTCAGAGCTTCCTGTGACAGAAAAGGCTCCTTATTGGGGTGAACGATTCAGCATGTCACACTTTTGGGGGGGGGAGGGGGGCAGGGTATATCGATCAAAGTGTATATAGATATTATCTCCTTGAATGGGGTGCATCTCTTTGTCTTATTCCGGGAGTTGCCCTCTGCCCTCTCTCATTTTGTCCTCTGCTATATTAACCAAATTCCCCATGGAGGTTTGCACATAACATTCCTATCCCTATGCACATGAGTTGAAAGCTGTCAGGATGGATTCAGCCGCCTTTGGAGCTGTATTGCATGTGCAGGCCCAAGTCTTCCTCTCTCCCACATACCTCTGCTTCCCTTTGCCTCATCCTTTCTTTTTCCTCTCCTGCACAGTTAATAAAAGCCCTGGAAATGGACCAGGGACCTTGACTTTGGCTTGCAGTCGGTTCTGGGCATCTGGCTTCCCACGAAACCTAAGGAGGAACCTAAGACAGCCCATGGACCTCACCACCTGGGTTTCCCTACCATGTAGTTGCCTGCTACTCTAGTTGCCAACTCTAATCAAGTTCAAAATTAAGGGAGACGTTCAGAAATATTATCACCACCATTCCTCCCCCCCCCCACTCAAACTGGGTTAGAGTAATGAAATTGGGCAGATGACTAAACTGAATTGCTGGAACTTAGTCTCCGCTCAGAAAAGATCTCTGGCTAATGCTCAAGCCAGGCTACAGTCAGGCATAGGGAGAGAAATTGCCCTTTAAATTAAGGTTCATGCGAAATATTTCCCCCCGAGCTCTGAAAATGAAAGTTTATTGAGCCAGAGTAACACAGCGCTATGATATAAGCTAAGCATGAAATCTCAGGCTTTTTTTTTTTTTTTTTGCGAAGAGACCTTCATCCAAGAGAAAAGAATGGCTTCTGGAGCAGCGGATTTAATTGAGAGTTTCTCATGTGCCTATGTCAATTCTGTTTCTTCACTTGACTCCTCTCGCATTAAAGTAAATCAATGGGGTACATATTGTATATTAAAATGGGAGTTCTTTTGAAGTGATCTGAATCTAGTTCAGAGGGGTACGGACTGGTACCCCTTGAATCACAAGAAGGTATACAGGAGTATCGTGCCGTCAATCTATCATTACTTACCCTATTTTTATCTATCTATCTATCTATCTATCTATCTATCTATCTATCTATCTATCTATCTATCTATCTATCTATCTATCTATCTACCTACCTACCTACCTACCTACCTACCTACCTACCTACCTACCTACCTATCTATCTATCTATCTATCCATCCATCTATCTATCTATTTAGATTTATATACTGCCCTCCACAAAGGCTCAGGGAGGATTATACCAATCCCTGATCAATAATTACTCACTTTTTCTCTTTCTTTCTTTCTTCCCCCCTCCCTATTATTACCGATGTTGGGAAGCAACATCAGGGGAGGGGACATGTGCTCTGACACTGCCTCCACATGTTCACACTGTTCACCTGGAAATTGAGCTGAGAAAGAAGAGCTGTTTTTTTTATACCCTACTTTTCACTACCCAAAAGAGTCCCCAAGTGGTTTATAAACCCCTTTCTCTTTCTCTCCCCACAACAGAGGTAGGTGGGTCTGAGCTCTGAGAGAACTGTGACTGGCTCAAGGTCACCCAGCTGGCTGCATGTGGAGGAGGACTGGGGAAGGAAACCAGGTTTCTCCTTATTACAGGCTGCTGCTTTTGACCACCGTACCAAGTAGACAGGGCCAGCAGGCTGGCTGACTCTCCCTTTCTGCACAGCCTGTTGATACATAGAGGCACGATGTGCAGAGGGTAAAAGCACACGAGCCACTTAACTCAGTAGTGTGCTGAGAATCACATTTCGTGTGTGTGAGAGGGATAGGTTCCTCTTGTTTCTTCTGTGCTCTTATAAATAAATGCATATGGACTATCCCCATAACGGCCTATCCAGATAGGAAACACTGCTGAATGTGTTTGATATTCATGAATACATACAGCCAGAACCACTGTAAGATTAAACATTCTATGAAATGGAGGTGTGATTTTTTTCCGTTTGTTTTTTAAGTATACTTTTAGTAACACATCTTGCTTCATAAATCACAGTAAGACAGGCAATTGCAGAGTAAATGAATTCTACTTACCAAAGGCAGAGAAGAGCCTTTACAACTATATTAGGGGCAGGAGATTAACTATCCTTAGTGGGAGGCTAGGAGTATTCCCAAATACAAGAGTATTTGCTCATTATAAATCAAATGTTGGAGTGCATGAAAAAGGCCATGAACTCATGATGCAGCAAATAGACAGTGGCTAACTGTTGAGTCATTTATCCACCATCCAATACGGCATAGTGGTTAAGATCTGCGACCTCCAACCTGGAGAACCAAGTTTGATTCCTCACTTCTCCACATGTAACTAGATGGGTGACTTTGGACCAGTTCCAGTTCTCTCAGAGCACTCTCAACCCCACCTACCACAGAGGGTGTCTGTTATGGGGAGAGAAAGGGTTAGGTGATTGTAAGCCGCTTGGAGACTCCTTTGGGTAGTACAAAACAGTGTAGCTAGCTCTCAGCTCTCTAAAGATGGCTAAAACAGGGATAGGCATGTAGACAAGAAGGCTGAGTACAAAATCAAGATAGGAAGCAAGGCAAGGAATATCAAAAAGTTGGTCAGTGCAGCACAGGGTCCAGAACCAACTACATACTTTTGGGAAGGTAACCAGGTTGGTCTGCATAGAGGAGCTCAATTCAGTAGCACCTTATACACCAAACAGAATGCAGCTCATTTCCCAAATGGAAACTGCAAAAAAGGGCAAGCAAGTCCCCACCAGGGGACCCCTATCCCCATCAGCAGGTGGGCAGGGGGAACGTACAAGCCTCAGGAAAAGAGCTAGCTTGGCATGTCAGTGGCATGCCCAGTGAAGTGGTGCTGTCTCTTCCACAATGCAGCAGAAGTAATACCATCATGTTGCCAGAAAAGCAGGATGCTCTGGTATTTAAGCAGAAACTGGTAAAAACAGCTCCTACTAACGAGATTTTGCCCACATTCCAGAATGTCCTATGATGATCCAGTGACATCACTTCCTGTGTGCTCTGGAAGCAATGTCACCCTGTGGCCAGCAGCATTACTACATCATGAGGTGAGGCCTTCCCTTGCTGCCATTAAACCCTCCATCCCCTTGGTTGTTACCTAGGTACAAAGCTTAGAGCTACTGGTAAGGTTGCCAACTCCAGCTTGGAGAATTCCTAGAGATCTGGGAGCAGTGCCTGGGAATTATGGAGTTTGTTAAGAAGTTCAGCAGGGATAGGATACCACAGAGTCCACTCTTCATAGCTGATCCCTAGGGCAGCAAATCTCTCTCTCTCTCAAAATCAGTGGTAATTCCAGAGAAATCCCAGGACCTAGCTGGAGATTGGTAACCTTAGCTACTGGGGACATTTGCTCCAAGGAAATGCATTTAAACTGCATTATATTTAGTCAGATCATTGGTCCATCTCAATCTGTACAGTCTGTTATTCTAATAGGCAGTGGTTCACCAGGATCTTTGACCACACCTGGGGACCCCCTGGAATCATAGCCCATTTCCAGACTGAAAAGATCAGGCCCTGTGGAGAAAATAGCTGCCTTGGAGGGTGGACTCCATAGCAATGTATTCCACTGCCCTAAATCCCACTCACTCCTGGCTCTACCCCCAAATTCTCCAGGTATTTCCCAACCCAGAGGTAACAACCCTAACTTAGACAGAGAAGGGTCTTTCCCCAAACTAAGCTTCTTTAACAGAAGAAGTTAGGGATTGACCTTTGGACTGCCTATATCTCCAAGCCACAGCCCTTCCCCAAACAATAAAAAAACAGAAGCAGAGAGTGCTGCTAGCAACAACAGACAAGCTGATTTCGCATTCTGCCCATCTTCCGAGGAATTCAGAGCACTCTACTTCTGCCACTTCTGATTTACGCTTTAAAAAATCTAGTGACAAGCAGATTCTCGCTCATTATGTGGAAACACATTCCACTTCATGGACGTGGCTTGCTCCTGCTACCCATCTTCTATGCTCGGTTCTGCTCCTGGGCCCCTTGTCTTGGCATGAAGCCCAGAGGAGACAGTGACCCTCGACTTTGGCGGTCAGGGTTGCTGGAAGATGAAGGGTGCAGGAGTGGCTGGGCAACCCCAGCACTGAGCTCCACTGGTGCTGCCACCACCCATCTTCTGCACCTGGTGTTGCCCCCACAGCAAAGTCCTTCATCCCAACCTGAAGGCCAGAGAAGGAGCATGGGGAGAGGACATGTGCAGTGGCTGGGGCTCAGTGTCGGCCCTGCCCAGCTGCCACCTCTGTTGGCTGCCCACACCGTGGCTGACTCCTTTCACATCTACTGGCATGCTTCCTCTTTCCCCTGCCAGTCTGTCACAAGCAGAGGCAGGACAAATGGACTTCACATTCGTTATCATATCTGTTACAGGGAGTATACCAGTAAGTGTGTTTCCACATCAACAAGGGATCAGACAGTCAAGAACAGGGGTAGTCAAACTGCGGCCCTCCAGTTGTCCATGGCCTACAATTCCCACGAGCCCCTGCCAGAGAACATCTGGAGGGCTGCAGTTTAACTACCCCTGGTCTAGAACTAGTGTAATCTTAGCCTTGACCTGGATAGCCCAGGCAAGCCTGATCCCATCAGATCTCAGAAACTAGGCAGGGTGGTTAGTATGAGGATGGGAAACTTCCAAGAATTTGGGTGGTAGTTCCTCATCACTCATGTGATGTAATAATGTGTGGACTATAAGGTAGTAGACGATATGAATGAAGAGGCTCCCACACTAAGAAAATGTATCCAACATACCCCTTGGAGTCCCCCAATTAGAATATTTATTCTTCAAAGTGCCACCCTTATTGAAGCCCTCTATTTATTCTATGAGGTAGGCAATGTCCAACCACCTCTGAATGGTTGTCTGCATGATTGCTAGACAATCCTCAGATCTCTTAACTATACTACTCATGCCATAGGACGATGTTATCCGTGCAGTCGTGTCCAACCCTCGGCGATTCTATAAGAAAGTCTTCACCATGCGCCCCTGTCTTTGACTGCTTCTTTTAGTTGGTTCGTGATCATCCCTGTATCGGCTTTGATCGTGTCGATCCAGCAGATCCTGTGGCGACCACGTTTCCTTTTGCCGCTGACCATGCAGAGCATTAATGATTTTTCTAACGAGTTTGATCGCATGATGTGTCCAAAGTAAGTGAGCTTTAGCCGCAATATCTTCCCTTCTAATGACATAGTTGGTTTGCTCCTCTCTAAAGCTATCTTGTTGGTAACTTTGGCTGTCCATGGTATTCGCAGCATTCGTCTCCAACACCATAATTCGAAAGCATCTATTCTCCTCCTGTCTTCCTTCTTCAGGGTCCAGCTTTCGCATCCACAGGTTGTTATAGGGAAAACAACGGCATTGACTATCTGGCACTTTGTATTATGGCTGATATCCTTACTCTTCCATATTCGGTTCATACCTAAAATTGCATTCCAGCCCAGTGTTATTCGCCATTTGATTTCATGGCTGCATCGAGCCAAGAAAATGCCATAGGGTAGATAACTCAAATCTAAGTCCAAGGACCTTGACCGGAATAACTTTGCATAGCCTTGCCTTCCGCTCCCCTGTTAGAACCCTTAAATGCTTTGGAATGCTTCTTTAGATTCAGATTATTTATGAACATGCACTGCACATGCAGCCAAGTTTTTGCACTGCATCATATAGTTTCCATAACCAAGATGACAACACTTATAATTAATTTTTTTTAAAGTTCAATATGATAATTTCAATTGGCAGATTTAAAATTCTTAGGTGCCATTTCACATTTTCTAAGAGCCGAGGCAAACAAGCACCTGGGATCCTTCCCTCCTTGTTGATGCCCCTCCCCAAAGAGCTGTGCGCACATGCATTCATATAAATTAAAGCATCCCCAGTTGCTAAGTTGCAGCATTTATGCCTCCAGTGAGATTGCTCCCATTCTTTATGGCATCGCTAGGGTAATGCAAGGTATAAAATTCTCAATAGATGCTTTCGAAGTTTGTATTTAATAGACCTGGAGGCTTTGAGTGCCTTTGCACAGATTGCGTTCCAGCTGTCTGCCGCTATTTGAATGCGCAGGTCTGAATCCCATGCTGTGCAACGCAAGCAGCCTCCCACGCATTCTGTGTACCAGGAGTAATTTATGAGTCTATCTATAAAGGAAATAACAGCACGTTAAGACGGAGGTTATGTAAAGCTCCGAGATTGAGAAGTAGCTCCGTCAATTGAGTACAACTTCCAAACATCCTCATTTATGTCTCCACTGATTTACAAAGGAAAGAGGGACTTTGATAGCTGGGATAGCTGAAAGGACAGTGGGGGGTGGGGGGGAGCCACCATCCCCCCCTGCAATAGCCATCCCTGAATCCCTGTTCCTTGCAGCCTGGGTACCTGCTGAAGACTTTCCTTTGTTGTTGATTAGCCGTTTGGCTTGTAATCAATTCTATTTAACGGTATCCGCGCATTCACAAATGCTGCTGCATAACCTTTGCCAGGATACTGAAATAAATGTGCGCTGACTAATGCTTAATAAACAAAAGTTGCTGTTAAATCCATGGGTAAAGGAGGCACGGACACTGCGAGTTCATTTCAGCTCTTTATTGACCCCAGCTCTAAGGCGAAAGAGTCTAACACGGAACTGAAAACCCTTTTCAAAAACATCAGCATATACACAGGCAGAGAACAATGGTGGATTCCTGCTAGTGCGTGCTATTGGTCAGTTTCACTATGAACTGATTGGACCCAGCAGTCAGGATCCACCCATGCGTTAGCCAATTGCAATTGCAGAGGCATTTCCACATGGTTCATCCTTTATAGCAGGGTTAATCTATTGAAACCTTTCAATTGCAAGGTGATTGTAGCGTTTGGGTCATGAGCTCCAAATAAGAAGAGGAAAGTTCAAATCCCATTTCATCTACAGCAGGAAACTTTCTGCATGTTGAACACACTTTCTCCCTGCTTGCCTCCAGAGAAGCTGATCAGGAGGATGGCTGCAGACAACAGCTAGCTAGTGAGGTCTCTGCCTCGCTCTTTCTATACATACTGTTTCCTCTTAATAAGTTGAATTGTTTCATTCTTTAAGAATCTTTGCAATTTTTGCATATGGTTGTGTTAGGGACTTGCTGAGATCATTAATTGGAGATTCTAGGGGGGAAGCTATATATATATCCTAAGGCAGGGGTAGTCAAACTGCGCCCTCCAGATGTCCATGGACTACAATTCCCAGCATTTGCTGGCAGGGGCTTATGGGAATTGTAGCCCTTGGACATCTGGAGGGCCGCAGTTTGACTACCCCTGAGAAAGCATCCCTCCCATATTTCATCTTCAGGCATGTGGATTTCGGACAAGAACCCTACGCCCCACCCACATTTAATTTCTACAGCTCTTGGGGAAGGAACTGAACCCAGAAAGATCACAAACTCTAGCAACTCTTGCTAATAAAGCGCTCACAAAGCATTCCCCAAAGGCCAAACTAGGGATGAAACGGAGACAGTGATTTACACCCAGGGAGCAGCAAAGGCGGGCCAACTCTGACAAATGGGAACAGTTGGAGTGCATGAGAAAAGATGACTAGAAGGAGACAGGACAGCAGTTTTATAAAAATTATGAATGGTGTGAACCGAGTGGGGGAGAGAGAGAGAGACAAATTTCTCTCTCTCTCTTCACACTCAGACTTGGGATCACACATTTGTCACCGGTGTCGTAACAACGGCCTATCCGACTTTGTCTCTCTTCAAAACTTCACAGGACGTTTGTGGCTGGAGGCTCTTTCACAACTCAGCCATAAGATTTGTGGCATTTGGAGTGAAACTTCTGGAGCCGCGGATGCAAGAAAAAGCTGTTTGGATGACTGACACCTCTGCTCGATACTACAAAGAACCGCATGCAGGCAAGCATTAGTGACTGTTTCTGAATATCCTCTGCAGCGATTTGAGGATTAGCGGGACACGCTTGGGTGAGAGCAGAACGGCAGCCCCAGGAGAGCAGGTTCTGTTTGGGGTAGTTTTAATTATGGCTTGCCTGAACTTCAGTTATTGTAGGAGCTGCTGAATTCTTCCATCTGGCCAGGCAGAGAAGGCTATTAAGGGTAACATCAAAAGTGTTTAAAGGGCAAAATGAGGAACATTTAAACCCTTAAAGCAGGGATAGTCAAACTGCGGCCCTCCAGATGTCCATGGACTACAATTCCCAGGAGCCCTTGCCAGCATTCGCTGGCGAATGCTGGCAAGGGCTCCTGGGAATTGTAGTCCATGGACATCTGGAGGGCCGCAGTTTGACTACCCCTGCCTTAAAGGCTGATTATTGAATAATGGACTAGGTAGAATTTTCAGGCAACACCCAATGGATTAGAAACACTAAGGAGACAACCCAGATTTACAGATTTTTGGAAACTGGATCTGAAGACCTGTGCATGCACAAGAAATCTTCTAACCAGAATTAAACTTTGTTGGTCTTAAAGGGGCCACTGGACTCCAACTTTGTTCTATTTTTTCAGACCCGAAGACCGTTTGAATCTATCGTCATAGATAAATGACTACTAGTGGTGAAAACTGCCATCTAGTCACAGCCAACTCATGGCGACCCTGCAGGTTGGTAAGAGCTGAACAGAAGTGGTTTACCATTGTCTGTGTTGCTGGCCTGGAGTTCCTTGGTGGTCCCATTCAAATACCGCCAAAAGCCAGCCCTCCTTTGGCCTAACCCTAATGCTCTGATGAGATCAGGCTACCATGCAAAACCAGAAACGGAAACTGAAACCCAACCTAACCAGGAAAGTTAGCAACCCAAAGGTTGAGCCGCAAAAATAACTTTTAATTTTTTTCAAATATTTATTACATAAAATGCACTCATTCGACATATTAAAAGCAGAGTCATCATAATTTTAAAACATCACAGTTCTAACTGCACATGGAGTAGACCAACATAGAATGGAGTTGTTTTGGATGTACCAGCTGGACTCTTTCGTACATGAACTGAATGAGAAGATGGACTGGATGTTTAGATTTTAAATGGACTAGATGACTGCATTTTAAACTACCTGTTGGGCAGTTTGACACAATGGTTTATCTCTGATCCCTGTCCTTGCTATATGCTCAGAACAGGTGCATGTATTGCCTTTATAAGTGCAGCTATTTCAGAAAGTGTAGGACCAGTTGGTGTAATCCCATGCCCTTCCCATATGTATATACACAGCATGCACATGTCATATATTGCAACATCCATACAATGTGTGCACAGCCAGATTGCCTTGACACCGAACAAGAGCTAGGTCACGACTCTCAGAGACTGCAAACAACAGTTTTTTATCACTTGTCCCAGCTGCTGTTTATTCATGACTTTACCGCCAGCACATGCCGACAATCTTTCTCATTCTATTTTCCCCAGTTTTTTACAACAAAAGTGTGTGTGTGTATACACGCCCACACACCCCTGGCATATATATACCTGGCATAAAAAGAGCATAGGTCAACAATTGCTTCCGTTGTACTCAATATCATTCAGTTTCCTAGCTATTGATGTAGGATATTAAATGTCATTTTTGTTCTTGACAGAACAGTAATTGTTCCTGTATCGGTTTCAGCTTGTGCTTGTGAAAATTCCCTTGGCTTCAGTTTTCACAAAGCTGGACCTCCCAGTTCATGTGTGGTTTTTCAGGTGGTTGCTCAACAGAAAGCCCTCCCCCTCCCCTCTAAAATCTGTGCCCACTTTTGTTTGGTAAACCACCAGTAGATGGAAATGTACGTCTTACGAGAAGATTGTTTGGCCTCAGAACACCCTTTGTTCCCAGGGAAGACCTTCATGTCCTTTAATCTGGCCTCGACCACATGCAAATGGACTTGAAGAACCCCCTGTCAGAATTTGAATCCAGCCAAGCTAATAGAATCGTTCCCTGCCTCCAAGTTCAAGGGCTTGGCATCAGGGCTCGGATACATTTCCTGATGTAGGCTGACACCAGGCCAAAGAGAAAGCTACAAATCAAATGAACAGGGAGCAGAGTCATTATGGGCAATTAATCAGGCAAAAGCTTTGGGATCAAGTAACCTGTCGATGCAGAGAAATTCTCAGTCAGACATATGACTCTCCGAAGAAAAAACACACAGATGAGATGGTCCCAGGCATCATTAGATTGTCTGCCCCTCCTGAACATTAAAACATTAGACGACACCAAGTTCTTACACACACAAAATTGCCAGAAGCAAAGCCAAATGCAAATCAAGGAAGACAATCATATTACACAACATTTCTCAGGAAACTGTGTTTTATATACCACAAAAAAAATGACCCAAATCTAACAACAAATGACCCAAATCTACTCAGAAAATATGGAATTGGCAGAGTAAGCAGGGAGTGGCTATCTCCAAACAGAGAACTTTTCTGAGTGATGACAGGAAAACCAAGCAGAAAAAATCCTTACTATACAGGAGATTCATGAACCATCCATGAGGGGTTGGTGTACTTCAGCACTCTGTGTGTAGGGATTGGGCGACTGATAGGACAATCAAAAGTCAATCAAAATATAGTGGATGGTGGACATTTACAAAAACATTTTAGGTACACACTGTGCTATTAAAGGGAAGTGAGGTCAGGACTGAGACAGTTAAGATTTCATGGTTTGAGCTTAAACCAATCATGCCTACAATTACTTCCATGTCCAAGGCACATCCAGGTCCTGAAATTACAGTGCACAGATTAGCTTTTTGTACAGGTGGATCTGACTCGCAAAAACCCTGTTCCAGACTACTACTTCTATCACAAAGATCCACAGTGTGGTGCCATGTTGCAGCCACTCTGGTTGGCCTTTGGTTAACAATGGGCACTGGAAATTTGTTACCCCCCCCCAGTTGGCCCCACTCCTTCCCTTTCCTTCTCTTTCCCCTCCTTTTAGATTCAGGTGCCATCTGTAAATAATTGTTGATCAACTGTGGAAGATTTAATTGCTGATTTTTTGTGAACCACCCAGAGCCCACCTGTGAAGAAGAGTGGTATATAAAGCCTGAGAAACAAATAGATTATAAAATAAAATGCTGCCCACCAATGTGTTTCCCAGCACCCACTTACTTCTTTCCCACAGCAAAGAGCCAGCCTCCAGAACAGAAAAGCCTAGGAGTCATCAATGTGGTGCCTTCTAGGAGCTTCCAGGAAGACCTACCTCTATTGTAAGAGGATGCTTGGCTTGGAACCTTCTGCCATTTTATGATTGTGGCACCCTAGCCCTGTGGCAGCCATTTTGTGGTGACACTAAACATTTTCAACATTCCAAAAGGGCCTACTACCACAAAAAGCTGGAGCCCCTCAATCTTTTATATTTTTGCACCAACATTCCTCCAAGGACCTCACCATTTCTGGATATCACATCTTGCATTTGAATAATAATAGCTTCTTTGTCCAAACAGAACATTTTCTGATTAACAAAAATCAGTGGAGCTAGCATCTCCACAAAGAACTAGGGCTTCAAATTCCACACATCCAACCTGCCTAGCTGTGTCCTCTGGATCAAGGTGAAGTGTTCAAGAATTCCACCGCCTTTAACCCTCTTCCTTGATCCAGAAAGGAACCTCCATATATCTCCTTTGAGCTTGGCAGTGTGCTTAAAGGGGGCTTAAGGAATTACTTAACCTAGTTCTTATTGATCCAAACAAGATGTTCATTATAAGCTGGTAAAAGCTTCTAAAAATAACTGGTTACTCAATGTACACATTTCTGACAGCACTCATTCATAAACTGTAAATACCTGTCAACACTTGTATTTAGCTGGAGAATTCAAGAAACCTCTTCTGGTTATGAAGATATCACTGCATGTCCATTCTTTTTTCTGTCTTTTGTTTTGAGGGGAAGAGCGCCACCAAGATATATGGAAGCACTCTCTAACAAAGAAACTAGATTGCAACCTTGCTCAGCATACAAGGTCAGTACGGTGAGTTTTAAGGATCCCTTGCCCCCAACTGTTCTCTGATTCTAGCCAATCACAACAGCTCCCCACCTCAAAAGCACACACCTGAGATTTCGCCTGGAATGATTCATCCGTGTTATTGATAGAAAGAAAAGAGGGGAGGGGAATTGCTCTCATTTTTGGCTTTCATTCTGAATGGGAGCTGAGAGACCAAGATGTAGAAATAAATCTGTGAAATGAAACATTCCACAATGTGTGGGTTTGAAATTGTCAAAATGAAACATTTTTTTCATTCAAAACAAAATGACAATTGTCACATCAGATTGACATTTTCACTTGAAATGTCACGCTGTTTCGGTATTTTTGCAAAAACCACAAAACCCCAAACATAATGACAGGTAGAGGAGAGAAGGTAACAAGCAAAAAAAAAAAAAGTTGTTATTGACGTGGGGGGTTAAAATGCAATAGTTCATTTAAAAATGCCCAGAGGAGAAAAACAGATTTCCTAAAATAAGATAAGAAAATATGGCACCTATAGGAAACCACTCTTTGCAGTTGCAGTTGTTATTGAGAAAATCAGAAGCAAGCTTCTATGTTCAGTGACAGTGTCTTATAGCAGAGATACATGTTTATTTCAGCTAATAAATGTGCGTTTTGGATGCTTCTGATTATATCAGGGCACCAAATGATTCTTTGATGACCACAGAGCTTATATTTCTTTGCAACTGCCTTTCTACAAAGGTGTTTCCTTGCTGAGGATGAATCAGAGCAATGTTTTACAGTAGTCTTTGGGTGGAACGAAGGCCATTTCCACACAGACGGATAAATTGTGCGTTGTCTCCTGCCTGCAATTGTGGGATAGTAAATTTCGCCCCTACACACCGTAAAGCTGTCCCGCTACTTTTTGCCGCCACATTGTGCCCTTTCCCCTTCTATTGGGTGGAAAAGGCAGATGAGAGAGCAACGTGCTCTTTACTTATTCTATGAGTCTATAAATGAATGAATGAATGAATGGATGGATGGATGGATGGATGGATGGATGGATGGATGGATGGATGGATGGATGGATAATGAACATGGGGGGTCACATTTTCCTGGTGCACATAAAGCCTTACAAGAGGGCACATCCAAAGTTTCTTGAGTCTCCCAAAGGCACACACCACCACTTTTTTGGGCCAGGAATGCCTCAAGTTGTAGTAGCTCTGCTTGTTTGTATGTGGCCACTTGTGTGGGGTCATGAGTATTCTTCATCACACAAGATCAGAGCTGGCAACTCCCTCAATGGTGACCATCGGGTTTCCTGGGACAAAGACCCCAGCGTCCATGGCAGTGCACTGGTGGAACTCCTGGAAGATGAAGGCATTGTATCTTTTCCACTCCAGTCCACCTCTGCATCGATGAACCATCCAGTGTGGTCAATGGTCCCTTTCAGGAGCATAGAGCAGAAACTCCAGGATGATCCTGTGTGGGGTTCTTTGGGATGTGGCATCCATCCACAGCACCAATGCTGTGGGGGAATCCCAGCCAGCTAAACCCATCCATGTTCTAGAGCAGGGATAGTCAACCTGTGGTCCTACAGATGTTCATGAACTACAATTCCCATGAGCCCCTGGCAACAAATGCTGACAGTGGCTTGTGGGAATTGTAGTCCATGAACATCTGGAGGACCACAGGTTGACTACCCCTACTCTAGAGGACAGAGACAAATGAATAATACCATTTAGACAAAAGCAGCCTCACTCCACAAGCCTTATACAGGTAGTATGGGTATGTGTCATGGGCAGGGATGTGCGCTCAATGGAACAGCAAGCAGGAAAAAGGAAAATTTATCAGTGCCATGTTGATTCATTGCAACTCTTAAGTTTCCTTTTTATAAATATATTATTTTGGAACTCGAGGGGGCTTTAAAGACCTCCAGATCTCTGTTAAGAGGGAATTGGTTGCCTCAAGTGTTTGACAGGCCAAGGATTGGTAAGTAAATAGTGTATTGCTATCTCTTCTTCCTTTACCACCCACTACCAAGGAGGGGAAAAGGTGAGATGCGGCAGCCGAAAAAAAGCAGTATGGCTTTACAATATGGAGGGGAGGAAAGGTGCAATTTACTATCCTGCAATTGTTGGCAGGAGGCAATGCACAATTTTGCCCTCTGTGCAGATACGGTGTTATATTCAAAGTAAGAAAAAGAATACGAACATGGTAGGACCATTGCAAGGACATGACGGCAACATTGTAACAGGTGATGAAGAGAGGGCTGAACCACTCAATTCCTACTTCTTAGTCTTTTCCTACAAGGGGAATCATGCCAAATGTTGCAAAATAATTTCATGCGATGAGGGATGTAAGTTGTGACCAAGGATCCATAAGGTAGTCCATAAACACCTAGTTTATTTAAATGAAACCAGATCCTTGGGCCAGATGAATTGCAGCCAAGGGTACTAAAAGAATTTGCAGATGTAAATTCTGAGCCTCTGTCCATTATTTTTAACAATTCTTCGAGAACACGTGAAGTGCCAGAAGACTGGAGGTAGGCAAATGTCACCATCTTCAAGAAGGGGAAAAAGGAGGATCTGGGTAACTACTGACCCATCAGCTTGACATCTATTGCTGGCAAAATTTTAGAAAAAATCTTCAAACAATTGATCCTAGAGCAGCTGGAGCAGATGGCTGTAATTATTAAGAGTCAGCATGGTTTCTCAAGAACAAGTCTGGTCCGACTAACCTTATCACTTTTTTTGAGAAAGTTACTACCTTGCTAAACCAGGGGAATGCTGTGGAGATAGTTTACCTTAATTTAAGGTTCTTATTTACAAGTTGGTAAAATGTGGTATGGATCCTATTACTGTTAGGTGGAATGAGAACTCATTGACAGATCACACCCCAAGGGTGCTTGTAAATGATTTGTCATCTTCTTGGAGAGGAGTGACAAGTGGAGTTCCTCAAGGATCTGCCCTGGGCCCTGTGTTGTTCAACATATTTATATATGATTTGGATGGATGAAGGATACTTATTAAATTTGCAGATAACACTAAACTGTGAGGGGTAGCAAACACACCAGAAGTCAGAATCAGAATACAGGATGAACTTGACAGGCTAGAAAACTGGGCTAAAATGAATTTCAATAGTGATAAATGTAAAGTTCTTTGTTTACATAGGAAAAATAAAATGCATTACTATAAAATGGTTGAGACTTGTATTGGTAGTAGTACCTGTTAAAAGGATGTGGGGGTCTTAGTAGACAAGACATTGAACATGAGTCCACAGTGTGACTTGATGGCTAAAAAGGTAAATGGGATTTTGGGTTGTAGTAAAAGAAATCGAGATCACACAAATCCAGATTATCCACTCTGGTAAGACCTAACTTTTCACTACCCGAAGAAGTCACGGCTTACAGTTGGTAAGACCTAACTTGAAGAAGTATGTTCAGTGTTGGGCAGCACAACTGAAGAAAGATGTAGACAAAATGAAAGGTGTCTAGAGGAGGGCTATGAAGATGGTGAGGGGTTTGGAGACCACGTCATATGAGGAAATGTTGAGGGAGCTTGGTCTGTTTAGCCTGGAGAGAAGACAACTAAGAGGTGATATGACAGCCATCTTAAAATACTTGAAGGGCTGTCATATAGAAGATGGAGTAGAGTTGTTTTCTGTTGCCCTAGGGGGTCAGACCAGAACCAATGGGTTGAAATAATTTCAAAAGAATTTTCAGTTAAACATCTGGAAGAATTTCCTGACAGAGTGGTTCCTCTGTGGAACAGGCTTCCTTTGGACATGGTGGATTCTCCTTCTTCGGAAGTTTGAAAGCAGAGGCTAGATAATCATCTGACAGAAATGCTGATTATATAAACTTAGACAAATTGTGAGTGGTTGTGCAAGGGATGTGCCAGTTTTTGTCTCTTTTGGCCCTTCCTTGCATACCCAGAGAATTGCTGATCGGGGCTGTATGATGGCAGGTGAATGTCCTCCAGGCCAGGCTGGATTCTGGTGATTTTTGGTGTGGGGAATCATTTGGGCATGAAATTGGGGTCACCTTGGGTTGGCAAGTAGTTGTGAGTTCCTGAACTGTGCAGGGAGTTGGACCACATGGCCCTGGAGGTACCTTCCAATATCATTCTATGATTCTATGAAGTTCTGATCCTGCCTCATCATAACAGTGCACTCAAAATAGAGCTGATTTGAAATGATAAGCTCACATAGGTCCCTAATGACCAAGGCTATGCATAAATTCATCCCTCCAGTAAGCTGTAAACTACCGAAGCTAAATTCTGTCAGCTGTGCAGACGTTACAGCCATTCAAAGCTACTGTGCTGTTTGAAGAACGAAAAATGTGACATGTCAGTATGGGGTGCTCAATTCGAGGGAAAACAAAGATTGTGAGCCAGGATTTTTTGAATGTGTTCTTTGCAAAAATACAGTTGACAGTGTCACTAGAAGGAAATTTTCTCAGTGCAGAAATGTGAACTATTTTTCTGTAGAGGCCTCTGAAATACTTAGAACTACCCAACTCCTGAGACAAAAAAAAATTGCAATGATTGGATTTTTACAAATAATCAAAATACTAAGGCTACCTGTTTTCATTCCAGGGAAATTTGTGAATTCAGCTCACTTTATATGTTGACACAGGAAAGAGCTATTTTTGATCTAAATGATGCCACATCAAAGTGTGGCCAATTCAATTCATAACGATCCAGCAGCATTAATTCTTACCCACTCAGCCATCCATTACAGGAGGGGGGGACAATCATTTGTCTTTATTATTTTTTAATTCTTACCTTTAAAAAAAAATCTTCATAACCACTTGGGAAATGTCCTCCTTGTCACCGAACTTCCATGTTGGGCACTTACTACATGACTGCTACTCTAGTAGGGCTGCCAACTCCAGGTTGAGAAATACCTGGAGATTTGAGGTTGGTGCCTGGGAAAGTGGTGGGCTGCTGGTAGGGTATAATGTCATGCAGCCCAGCTTCCAAAACAGCTATTTTCTCCAGGGATTAATTAATGAAATGACATGAGCAATGTATGTAGTCTATGGATCACCTGTAATTTCAGAGGATCTCCAGCGAACACCTGGATCTTGGCATCCTTCTCTAAGGCTGTCTACACAGAATCCAAACCAGAATGTTAACAGACAATTAAAGAATCACTCTTTCTGACCATTTCTGCATTATGAGACACCCATTGTTTTAGGAGCTATGGACCCTTCAGGAGTTTTTGGCTTTCTGCAGGGCCTGCAAAATGGAGCTCTTCCACCAGGTTGAGGCAAGAACGAAGAGAAAATCTGTGCCCCTCCAAAAAAAAGGAGGAGTAAGCAGGGAAGGTCAATCCACCATTTTTTAAATAATGGTGGCCAGCTGTTTCCCTCTGGTCCCCAGCGGAGAGAGGTGGGGGGTTGGTCTACCGTTGTGTTCTTGCCAGGTTTGTTTGTATTTTATTAACTGTTTGTTTTAGGAGGGTTTTAGGGGATTTGTAGTTTTACTTATTTTATCTTGTAACCCACTACAAGCTGGCTTTGCTGAGAGTTCAAAACAATAAGGATAACGATAACGAATTCAAAACGGTAACGATAATGATGCTAACGATGCTAACGATGCTAACGGTGCTAACGATGCTAACGATAACACTAACGATAATGATTTCAAAACGATAATGATAGCGGTAGCGATAGCGGTAGCGATAGCGATAGCGATAGCGATAACGATAACGATAACGATAACGATAACGATAACAACAACAACAATATCAACAACAACAACAATAACAATAACAATAACAATAACAATATGATTTGGATTTTATTTGGATGCTGCAAGTTCAGGATGCCCTGAACACCTAGGTCAGGAAATGACCCCCCACTCCTGATGCTGCAGGGGGTGCAGAAGAAGGGCCAGAAGCTCATGCTGGACTGGTGAGGGGGGAGGGATTAAGAAAGGATAATGATGCCTAGGAATTCTGTAATTTTATCAATGTTTTATCAGGGCTTGCAAGAGGGCACCTTGGGCTTAAGGAAGCACACATTTTTGTTGGCTTAAACAAGGCCACACCTTTATTATAATTCCACAGGGGTGTTGGCACAGCATGGTACATGGAGCCTGATTTGCAGTCTATGGACCACAAGAACCCAGAACCCAGTGGCGCCCTGCGGCCCAACCTGTTCCCCCACCAGAAACACAGGTCCCCTTGCCACTGGAATCCCACCCAAGGGAAATGTGCAGCAGTGCTCTGGAGCCCACCATTGGGAATGTGGGTCCTCTTGCCGCTGTATCCTCACCACAGGGAAGTGTCCACCTGGGGTGCCAAGAGGAAGAGCAGACTTCCCTTGGACCCACTTCAGGCCACCCGGCACTAGCTACCCTGGGGTGCCAAGGAGAGGTCACACCTCCTTGGCCCCACTCTAGGCTACCTGGCACTGTGAGTCTATGCCTTCCCTGCTAGGTCAGCCCTGCTCACAGACCTGCCACCTCTTAAGGAGGCCCAAATCCTGGGGGGGTCCGATACACAAACCGAATCCCCCCCAAAACAGTCTCCATCCCATGCCAAACCACCAGCTGTAATGAAATGCAGTGGCCCATTAACAACTATAACAGTATTAGCCAGAATAATAGGAAGGGTGGGAGGGAAGCTGTTCTAGCGGCAGCTCAGGTGAAAGAGCTGCCACTAGAAAGGGCCCTCTGCACATGGCACCCTATAAGGCGCCCCAGGCCCAGCCCGCCCCAGGAGCAACACATTGTCGCTGCACCTGCTCTCCATGCCACCAGGGGCTTCTCTGAGTGCATCCTCCTTCCTGCCCGGGTCTTCCACTGCATCATTGGTGGCTGGAGGAGAGTCTCAGCTGCAGTAAAGTGCCACAAGCCATAGGACCTGGTGTCCCACTGAAATGTGTCCCCCCAGAAAACGGCAGCAGTGGAATGGTTCTGCCACATGGGGGCAGGGAGTGCCAATTTTGCAGGAACGTAAAATAAAAACAAATGTGCCAGTCCACCCCACAGCATGGCAAAGTGCCACGAAGCCAACTGGGGCATTCTTTGCCCTCTCTGGGCCACTGTAGTAGTGCAGGGAGTAGCCAGACTTTCCAGGCCCGGCTCTTCCCTGTCCACACATGCCTGCCACGCAACAGGCCCTGTTGGCCCCTGCAGCAGCAAAGGGAACGTGGATTCTTCTGTGTTCCCTTAGCCCAGGGCAACTGAGGGCCCGATCCATGGCAGGCCTTCCCAGCGGCTGCATCATGTGGAAGCAGGGATTAGTCCCGCTTCCATATGACTGCCCTCTTGGTTTTTTCCACCCATGCGGAATTGGCCAAAGTGGTTTAAAGTTGCCAACCCCTCCACTCCCCACAACAGACACCCTGTGAGGTAGGTAGGGCTGAGAGATCTCTGAGAGAACTGTGACTAGTCCAGTGTCACCCAGCAGGCTGCACGTGGTGGAGGAGGGGAAATCAAACCTGGTTCTCTAGATTAAATGCTGCCATTCTTAACCTCTCTATGCTGGCTCTCCAAGAAAGCAGCTAGTAGATGAAGCAAGGATTTGAAGACCAACCCTAACTTTTCCTCTTCAACCGGCTTAATTTTGAATGAATTGTTCCCATAATCACAACTACAAGAGGCGAGGAGAGTCCTACGATGAACAAAAACACTTCTCTGGAAGGGTGACAGCTGTTTTGAAGAGTAATAAAACCCTTCCTTGCTCAAGTTCCTTCCTCTGCAACCTAGCTCTCATTTGAAGCCTGAAACAAAAAAAAAAGGGAAAAAAAAAGAATTGGGGGCCATTCTTCCTTTAATTTTTTTTAAAATATGACTTTTCCTCCTTTTGAAAAGTGGTTGTCTTTGGCAACTGTGGTCTGCATTTTTAAAAATGCACGCTAATTTGTACCTTGTTCATACCCCCAAATCAACATCTACTTGTTTACTTTGTTGCTGAAGACGGCTGAATCTCCCCATATTATCTTCTCTCTCCCTGGGAAACAGGAGGGACATTCTTAAAGGAATCTAACAAGTTCCTGTCTCCATTCAAGATTTTCATAATTTCTCATAGCATTTCAGAAAGAAGTCAGAAGGGCAGAAAGACTGGGCAGAGGAAGGTTGTTTAAAGGAGGGGAAAAAATAGATTTCTTTTTTTTTTCCTTTAAGAAAAAAATATATATTCTGCTTTCTTGAAGATGAAATCAGCGAGACTAAAAACGGAATTTTACTGGAAGCATTGTATTTTAGTAACAGAAAGAACGCTGACAAGGCATCCCCGAGTAAAAACTTCATTTTTAAGGGACCAAGAAAAGAGATATAGAGATATTTTTTTCAAGGACAAAGAAAAAAGAAAAACTCTCAAAAGAAGCTGGGATTGCTTTATCATGTCTATTCTTGCATTAAATGAAGGGGGCTTCTAAATCGTTAAGATGCATGCTTCTGATAAAGTGTGAGTACAGTTTTGATCTGTAACTAGCTATCCTAGAGGACCATTCTGAAAAACAGCAGACCATTCTGAAAAACAGCAGACAGCAGACATTGTATGTCATTGTATGTCAGTCTTAATGCTCTGAAGGAGGTAGGGCAGCCAACCTCCAGGTGGGAGCTGGAGATCCCCTGAAATTACAACTGGTCCCCAGTCTACACAAATCACTTATTTTATTCCATGTCTCCTGAAGAAAGTGGCCTGCATGTTATGATATCCTAACAAGGCCCTTCATAGGGCTATAACCCCCACCCTCGCAGCTTCCCGAATAGTTTAGCGGTTAAGAGTAGCAGCTTCTAATTTGGAAAATTGGGTTAGAGTCCCTATTCCTCCACAAGCAGCCAGCTGGCTGACCTTGGGCCAGTCACAGCTCTCTCAGAGCTCTTTCAGCACCACCCACCTGACAGAGAGTCTGTTGTGGGGAGAGGAAGGGAAGGCGATTGTAAGCCACTTTGAGACGCCTTTGGGTAGTGAAAAGCAGGTTATAAAACCGACTGTTCTTCTTCCACCCTCAAATCTCCAGTTATTTCTGAGCCTGGAATAAACAACCCTAGAATGAGGGCCAACCAGCAGGGATGAATGAATATTCCCTATTTCTCTTCTTTTTAGATTCATTTATATTTTGGTCAACAGCTCTGGGAGAACAGTTGAAGCTACACTCTACTGAGAGAGACAACAGATCTGCTGGACTACCTGGGTGCTTGTTATATACTCTGACTGTCAGTGGCTCTCTGGAGTCTCACCTTGACCTCTTTCATATCAACTGATCCTTGAAAAAGAAAACCCTGGAGATGCTGGGGATTAAACCTGGGACTTTTGTCATGCAATGCGGAAGCTCTAAATTGAGTCACAGCCCCTCCCCAAGTTAATTCATCCCATAACTGGGCTTTGTAGAATCCTTTGCATTTTTTATATGTGTTGTACAGTTTTTATATGCAGTTCATACAGTATTAAACATATAGTATACATCATTTATATGGCTTAATATACAGATACTGTATAATATTTATTGACACCCAAATAAAAATGTGTATCTTTTACAGGGGAGAAAAAATCAGCGTGAAGAAACTGTGAAAAAGGTGGTGAGCTCCCCCTCTCTGGCAGTATTTAAGCAGCAACTGGATTGATACTTATCCTGGATGCTTCAGACTGACCCTGAATTGAGCAGAAGGTTGGACTAGATGGCCTGTAAGGCCCTTTACAACTCTATGATTATAAGGAGAAAATGCCTGAAGGAAAAGAATGATGGCTGTAACATGCACAAGGAAAAAGTAACATCAAAACTGGTATGAAAATTGAAATAATACAGGTGCAGGGTTGCCAGATCTGGGATGGGTAATTTCTAAAGATTTGGGGAGTGGAGCCTGGAGAGAGTCAGGTTTCTGAAAGGTAGGAACCTATTCTGTACTGGTGGTGCCATGCCAGGCTGCCGCTGGGTGTTTAGGCTGGGGAAGGTTGCCCCACCTCTTCTTGGGTCCAGACAGGGGAGCATATTCCCCACTATACCCTGTCCACCCCAGATTTGTGCCTTCGGACGAGGTAGCCATGGCAGCAAGGTTCCACCAAGCTGCAGGGTGGCAGGAGTTAATTTTGATATTTAAGAACGGAGTACTGCATTACAAATGAGGGCTTAAGTCAGGCCAGGCCTGGGACGGCCCTGGTCCAGCCATGAAGTCATATGGAACTGGAAATTTGCCCCGCCCCTGGACAAGTGGTGAGGTGGGGCAAATTCCTGGTTTGAAAAAGGACTGAGTGGATTATAATGCCACCTTCCAAAGGACCCATTTTCTTCAGGTGAAGAAATCTCCAATTAAAGGAGATTTCCAGACTGCATCTGGAGTTTGGTGACTCCTGGGGTCAGAAAAGTTGTTTGAGGTTTGGAGTCAGGACCTCAAGAGTCCAGGGATGGGCAGGAGTTTTTGCCATGTAGACACACCCCAGCAGGTGGGCATCCTCGCATCCCGTTGTTTTCCTTGGTGCAACAGGCTTTGCCTCTAGTAAATAATAATTCTGCCTCTAGCTAAGGAATACTAACCTTTCCCCCCCTCCAATTTTGGCTATTGTGTCCAGGTAATGTCTGGAGAACTTCCCTGTTACAACTAATCTCCAGGTGAGAGAGATCAGTTCACCTGAATAAAATGGCTGCTTTAGAAGGTGAACTCCATGCCATTATACCTCACTTAAGTCCCTCCCCAAACACTGCCCTCCTCAGGCTCTCCCCCCCAAAATCTCCAGGTATTTCCCAACCCAGAACTGGCAACCCTGGTTTTGCTCACCAAGACAGGGGAACATATGGGAAGGCCAGTTTCCCAAGCGTCCTCAGGTCCTGTGGCTTGTCGAATGCATCATGACTGCCTCCTGCAGCCTGGTTTCCCCCTCCCCTCCAAAGGAGAAAACAGGTATCCTGCAGTGCCGTCCACGGCAGGCATCCTGGCATTTCAAAACACAGGGCTGAGGCTGCAGGGCTTCTGTCCAGCCTAATTAAAGTCAAAAAAGAACTCTACCTGGAGGAAGTGAAAAGGAAGGTTTAAAGAAAACAAAGAAGCAGGCAACCTGCCAGTGAAGAGCCAAACTTAGTCCTGGAGGAAACCAGCAGACATTTCAAGGAGAAAGTTGCCAGGTTGCTTTCTTTAAAGGAACCTGGGCAGGTGGAGGGGTGGGGAATCTGCTTACTTTGGGGTGATTTTGTTAAAATGTTGATTTTCTGCATTGCCATCCTTTTTTTTTTTTTGCATTCAAGAACTCTCAGTATTCTATGCATGTCTACTCTGAGGTCGTAGAACTAAGTTTGAATACAGCGGCACCTTTAATGTTGGTAGAGTTTAAATATGCAATGCAGATCAAAGTATGAAGATGCTTAAAATAATAAGATGATTTTATTATGAAGACAAACAAACTTTGTATTAAAAGAGTAGGAGAGAGAGAGAGAGAGAACTGTCTAACTGTTCTGTAGTTTTCAGGCTGTTTTGCAGGCAAAGGAGCAGGAAGTCTCCAATTGACCCTATCAGGAGGGGATCATTTGAAAAATATCAGGCAGTTCCTATTCTAACTATGCATCTCCTCTAATATCTCTTGTAGGATATTTTTCACACCCTTTTGAATCATGCATGCTACAGGGCTTGTATATTCCAACACTTAAGAACAACAAAGTTTAATTCTGGGCACAAGCTTTTGAATGCTAGCACTCTGTATTCAAGGGTACTTGCACCAAGGTAAGTATATATAGGATTGTACTCTAGGCCTCATTTGAAAAACCAGCAAATGCATTTTAAAAAAGGTGATTATGTGTAGAGAGCAAAACAAGTGGCAAACTTGATGATGACAAAAAGATTCCAGATGAAAGAACAAAGAGGAAAAGAGAGTGGACATGAGGAACCTCAAGCACCTGGATGCCACTCGTGAAAAACACTCAACCACAGGACAGAAGAAGGGCAGGGGGGAAATCCAGAGTGGTGCTGTATAGTTTCAGATCCAGGTCCAAATTGCCACCTTGCCAAGATGCTCAGCCTCTGGCCCAGTCACACTTCCTGTCAACCTAGTCTACCTTACAGAGTTGTTCAAAGGACAAAATGTAAGGGCATTTCTGCACATTAGAAAAAAAGAGCTTCACGCTCATGGAATGGCAAACCGCAACATTATATTGCACTCTTACAGCCCTCCTCACCTTTTTGCTGTCTCGTCTTTGTCTGCCTTCTTTTTGCACCTCTTACCCTCCTCACCTGTTGCTGGAAGAGGCAGAAGAGAGCAACACGCCTTATATGCATTGCACTTCCACCTGTCAATCAATCCAGGCAACCAATCCCCTTCCTCTGTATTCTGATGATGTTTAAAGGTCCCGCAATTCCCGCTAATATTCTTTTTAATCATACTTATCTGTTGCAATTCCTATGCATAGAAACATAGATGCCACCCCTTTTGAATGCCACCCCTTATGGTATCACGAGTAGGCTTGTGCACGAAGGGCCCAATTCTACCGCTTTGGCTTCAGCGTCAATGGAAGTCAAGGGCACCATACACTATAATGGGAATGTCAGTGTTCCCATATTTCCCAGGACCTGGGGGGGGGGGTGAAGGTTTGAGGAACAGCCTCCAAGCCCTCAGGTTATCTCCATGAGGCTCCTCCCTGACTCCCCTCCAAATTTCAGAATGTTTGGTCCAAGGGGTCTACATCTAGGGGCTCCCAAAGAGGGTGCCTCTATCCCTCCATTGTATCCAATGGAAACACATTGTTGAATGAAATATTCTTTTATTTCTGGCATCGCCTACATGCATGTCTGCCTCTTTGTTGCTCCATCAAGTTCACAATTTTTTAAAAAGTAATTCTCATCCCCAGGAACAAGGGAGAGGGAGGCAGGAGTGAAGGCAGGACACTGCAGACGACTTTAGCGCGTTTGAGACTCCATACCTTCCTTCTGCTGGTTGCCTGCTGGTTGCTCTCCAGTTGCTTTTTGGGATTCGCAGAGAAGCGCTTTAAAATGGAGGATGTAGCAAGCAGTCAGTGGACCAGACACTGGATGTGGGTGACGTCCTGAGAAGGGGCTGGAATATTCAGCATGCATTTGACCGGCATGACACTACCTTTAAAAGGTGCGGAAATCCCTTAAGAATTATGGCCACTGCCCTGAGCTCCTTGGAAAAGGTGCAGGATGAATATCTGTAAATACCAAGATATAAATGTGTGGACAACACATTTATGCCAGTAATATTACTGGTAAAGGTAAAGGTATCCCCTGTGCAAGCACCGAGTCATGTCTGACCCTTGGGATGATGCCCTCTAGCGTTTTCATGGCAGACTCAATAGGGGGTGGTTTGCCAGTGCCTTCCCCAGTCATTACCGTTTACCCCCCAGCAAGCTGGGTACTCATTTTACTGACCTCGGAAGGATGGAAGGCTGAGTTAACCTTGAGCCGGCTGCTGGGATCAAACTCCTAGCCTCGTGGGCAGAGCATTCAGACTGCATGTCTGCTGCCTTACCACTCTTCACCACAAGAGGCTCTTAATACCTTTAATATTACTGCTAACACAACTCTAAATGTGGCTCTCTTTGTGTGAATTAGCATATGCAGATGAGTTGAGGGCATTTTTTCTCCCGCTGGGAGAAGCAACATCTTATATGGATTGTTTAATTTAAGTAATGCAATGTCACAAGCACAGATGACTGGGGAGGTGTGTAATTAGAGATATTCTTGGAGTATAGGACTGTTAAGGTATTTTTAGCTGTGGTAGGTTGGTGAAGCCTCAACATGCACAGAGCAGTACCCAAAGAGAGGGATCGAGAAGGAAAGGCCATTGCAATGCAGTCCTCCTAACCCTGTCTGACTTTAAATATGTGTGACAATGTGTGGTAGGAGAGGAAGGGGACAGCTCAAGCTGGTTCCACCCTGACCTGTGATTGAGCACAATGGCCCAAGCTTCTAACCACTACACCCTCTACTTTGGCCTCCTCCCCATTTTATGCAGATCATGGGATTCTCACAGCCACCCACGCTAGGGTTGCCAACTCCAGGAGAGGAAATTCCTGCCAATATGGGGGCGGAGTCTGTGGAGGGGAGGGACCTCTGCAGAGCCCACTCCTCCCAAGCAGCCATTTTGTCCAGGGGAATTGAACTTTAATTGTGGGAGATCTCCACATCTGGAGGCTGGAAACCCTATCCCAGTGCTGGTTTAACAATGTAGCACATGCTACGGGCCCCAAGCTTTTAAGGATGCTTAGGGTGCTTTAGGATGCTTAGGGCTGATTCTGCATTGAGCAGGGGGTTGGACTAGATGGCCTGTATGGCCCCTTCCAACTCTATGATTCTATGATTCTAAGGGCCCCGCACATTGCTTCACCCCCACCCCCCCATTTACCTCCCAGTGCTGAGAGGGGGAAGATGAAAGAAGCTGCAGAGCTGCAGCCCTCTCCAAATCAAACAAATGCTTGTTACATATTTATAAAACTAATAGCAGACATTTGTGATATTGTGTTTGTTAGAAATCAGCCCCTGATCTATAGATGCTATGGGACTTATAGACACTGGGTTAAAAATACTATTCAGTATTTGAGTAGGGGGGGGGGCTCTCTAGGCAGAGGATATATATAAATACAAGTCTCTGGACTGAAATCTTTCTCAGATAACCTAGTGACCTGTTACAGATAAGCAGTCTGCCCCAGAAAGCAGTGTCAGAATGGAAGGCAATTAGATGGGTGATACAACCTGCTTTGATGGGAGGTGATGTCAGAAAGAATATTAATAGTGCTATAGGTTATAGGAAAGAGAAAGATAATGGAAATACCTTTATTAGCAGAAAACAGATCAATAGAGAGGTAGTAAGAGGTCCGGTTTATGTTTATGGGAGAGGAATGGGAAGGCGACTGTAAGCCGCTTTGAGCCTCCTTCGGGTAGGGAAAAGCGGCATATAAGAACCAACTCTTCTTCTTCTTCTTCTTCTAATGGCTGACGGCTGCCATACATTGTGTTCTATGTTTAACTTAAGGTAAACTTTTTGTATAAATGCAGCCAACTAACAGTGTCCCATATGGAATTTTCTCTCTGCTCTTGGTGGAGAGAAGAGTCATCCAGTATAGCTTTTTGGCCAAATAAACTATGCTGTTCTTCTGAGACCTTGCCTCCTTCCTGATTGGGACCAGGGCACAATGTTGGTGGCAGTCTCTTCTGATTGCAAGATCTCTTCTCTGGAGAAGGCCCTGGTTGCTCTAGGCCAGTGGTCCCCAACCTTTTAATCACTGGGGACCAGTCAACGCTTGACAATTTTACTGAGGCCCGGGGGGGGGTAGTGTTTTGCCGAGGGACATCGCCGTCACCTGAGCCCCTGATCCACTTGCTTTCCCACCAGCACCCCTGACTTCCTGCTGCCCGCTGGGGGGTGCTGCTTTGGAGAGCACCAAAGGTGAGCTGGTGGCATAGTGGCAGGGCAGCCCCCAAGGCAGCAGCCAGGGAGGAGGACAAGGAGGAGCCGCGGCCCGGTACCGACTGATCTACGGACCGGGAACGGTCTCCGGACTGGGGGTTGGGGACCACTGCTCTAGGCAGAGGGACAAGGCCTGGCCTGGCCACAAGTGAAATTGGGGGAGACCAGAGGAGCAGCCAGCAAGGAGCCATACCTCCTGAAGGGTAGGAGGCAGATGGTGAGCCTGGGGAACCTCTCTCCCTCTTCAGCAAGGGAGTGTAGGGAAAGAGGAATGCGTTTCTTCACCCTTTCATTTTATGCTTTGTGTATTTAAAAGTGCTGTTACTTTATTTCATGTGATGTGCTGGTGGGATTGTTAATTTATAAATCTTAAGGTGTAAATAGTTAAATAAACTTGAGTTTTGGGTATGAATGTTACTGGTGTTCCGGACCACTTAGTTTCCCCAGCTCAGGTAATGCTGGCACATTAGGAGGACCCAGGGGAGGACAACAAGGCAAAACTAGATGATTGCCAACTCTCCAGGCAGGACCCAAAGATCCAGTGTTTTAACTCCAAAACACTAGGGACCTAGCTGAAGGGTCTCACTGCCCCTCAGGGAGGGTTACTGAAGTCAGTGAGTGGTGGTAGCAATGCAGAAAGAGTGACAGAGCCCACCCAGGGAAGACCCAGGGCCCACAGGCGTGGCATCAATTGAACAGGCAGCCCGTTCTGTCACAGAACCTGACAACAACAACCACTGACAAGGGCCCCACTCTGGCTCTGCTGCTACGGGCCCTGCAAAACCTTAAAGTGGCCCTGCCCTACCCCACAAACCTACTGTACTCATTTGCCACATCAGCATGCAGAAGCTATGGTCACTGAATCAAGATCACTGTTGTTTTTAAAATTGCATTTATACTTCAAGAATCTCTGATAAAATACACAGAATAAAGAGATGTACTTTCCCTGCTCTGTCCTCCACTCGAGGCCTTTTTCAATAAAGTACTTCTTCAGCTTTCAAAAATAACATTAATTATTGTCTGCTTTTTTTCTTTTAAAAAAAGAAGAAGAAGAAGGTCCCCTACATTAACATTGCGAGGCCATGATGCTACATTTTAAAAAGAGAAGGATAATGGGTAGGAGTTCGTTAGCAGGGCATCGGGAGGAGGAAATAATGGGGAAGGCATCAAATGAAGAGTGATTCATTAGGGCCAGCCTGTCTTTTCAATGCCATGTTTAAAAGGGGGGGGGGGAAGAGATGGAGTTCTCATGGCACTTCCTGCTTACAAAGGCTGCCTCTATCAAGGCAAAGATCAATTCTACCGGTTTTGCAATATGACTTTTATAAAGCAACTGCACCCATGTTCACTAATTATTTCAATCTATTTATAAAAAAGCACCTCTTCCAAGAAACAAAATTTAACAAATAGGTCATCTCTTGTAAAAACAGACAGTAACAAGACATTAAAAAAACACACACACAAATACAAACTGTCTCATTCAAACAAAGACCTATTTCAAAGGTCTTAAAAATGTAGGTGCACATGCAAAGACTGAAACTGTATGATGTTACACATTAGCCTTGAAAGGAAGGAGTATTAGAAACACCTATTGGGTTTGATACCCTAAGTGCCCAGAAGTAGGGAAGCAGGCAGCCTCCAGATGGGACCTGGGGGTCACCTGGAATTACAGGTCATCTCTGGACTAAAGAGCTTGGTTCCTCTGAAAAACTCCGTAGCCCCAGATCCTACCTTGCCCCAAATCCCACCCGTTTCCAGCTCCACCCCCAAAGTCTGCAGGTATTTCCCAATGCAGCATTGGCAACCCTAAAGTGGGGGAGGGGAGGGATCTTAGCAAAAGAGGCTACTCTCCAAAGCTGCCATTTTCTCCAGGGACATGGATCCCTGTAGTCTGGAGATCAGGTGAAATTCTGGGAGATTCCCAGGCCTCCTCTAGAAATTGGTAACCTAGGGGAGGTGGTTATAACCAAACCCCACCCCTCCTTTGCAGTACACCTATGATACTTCTGCAAGAATTCAGGGGTCAAATAGATTTCAATTATATTCCCAGGAATTTGGGTGGAGGAAGATAGAGGTGAAGGTGGGGGGTTCATTCTGATGTCACCAAGTGCTCATGTTGGCCTCAACTGTATGCCTGGTGGAAGAATACCATTTGCAGGCTCTTTGGGACTTTGGCAGCTCCGAAAAGGCCCAGATCTCTGCTAGCAGCTACACAAGACTAGAGCCAAAGCTGAAAAAGCTCTGGTTGAGGCCAGCTGCATTTCTTTGGGGCCAAGGACCAAAGGCAAGTTGACATTTGCTGAGTGAAGTACTCTTAGGGGGACATACTCAAAGATGTGGTTCCTCAGATATGCAGGACCCAGACTGAGTAAGGCCTTAAAGGTCAAAACCAGCACCTTGATCCAAAACTCAACTAGCAACCAGTGCAGCTTTCCATGGAATCCTGGTAAGGCCCCGAGCAGCCACAATCTGGCCCAGGTATAATTTCCAGATCAAAGTTAATGGAAGGCCTTCATAGAGTGGATTACAGTAGTCTAGCCTAGAAGTAACTGTCACACGGATCACTATGGCTAACTGTTCTCTTTCAGTGGGGAGAGTACTCCAAGACTGATTAGGTCACACCTCCGACTCACTCCAAGCAAGGCTGATGCAAACTTGTATGTCTTCCAGTCTTCTAGCTCAGCCCACTCCAGCAGTACCTATGTAGCTAGCTTCATAGTTCTTTGCAAGAGTAACATGGGACAGGAATTCAAGGAAGATAAAGAGGCAGAGAGAGCGCAACAGAAACCATTACCATGGACTCTTCTAAAAATCAGAAAAAGAGTTCCAACCAGGCTTGAACTTCAAAAAAGAAGGAAAAGCCAAAGAAGAATCAGGAGGTGTTTGAAGGACGAGAGTCCTCTATGGAAACCCCTTCCACGTCTGAAATAATCAAAGTCAACCGATCAGGCTGGCGGTTGCCTGCCTCATAACTCCAGACATCCCTGCTGGTGACAGCGCTTTCCCTCACCCCCGTTACAGCTGAGCGAGAGGGGAGGAGATTACTAAGGCTGAAGCGACCGCAGAACTCAAAATGGAGAGGCATGGCACCTCTGAGAGGCCCAGGAACCCCAGCCAAGCAGGCAGCAGAGAGGAATGAGTCATCCCAATCAATTCTCCTTCAAGCCAAATAGCCTCCAGGAATGTACTTACCCTTGGAAAGGAGTGTGGAGGAGGAGGGGGGAGAGACCAAGCCATTCAGGCTCAAATTCAGACCCTTGGGTCTGGTAGAGTTAAGGTGGGAAGCCCTAATATGGCACAGAACATTGTTCCCACCTTTTTAGCACACCCTCTGGCCGAATGGGTGCAACTGCAGCAATGGCAAAAGATCTGGATTCCAGAGACTGCCTTAAGCACAGTACAGGCACCCAGGCCTCCAAATATGAGAAGGGGAGAGAAAAGGAAAGTGAGGTCTCAAAGGGACAAATGTGGTGCCAGAGACATAAGGAATAGAGAGGCAATTCCTTCCTCATCTTCTTCATCATCATCTGGCAAATTAAAGTCAATTGTGCGATTGACTTTAATGGGCACCATTGACTCACGACTTCAATGGTACCATTGACTTTAATGAACGATGAAGCCGAATTTGTCCAGATTGGACCCCTGTTGCACAAGCCTAGTTCCAACTCTATGTTTGTATGAACCTGACTTGTCTTCCTCTCACAGAAGAAGTCCTTCAAATGAAAGGCAGGCACATCATAGAAGCTGCTAAAACCCAGTCAGATATTATAGCTGTGACACTACAGTCTGAGAAGGAACAAGGCTATTAGCCTGGTGAGGAATCTGAGGACGAGGAGACTTTAACCAGACTGTTCCAGGCTGAACATTTCCAGAGATGATTAAAGAAAGTCAAAACCTGCTTCAACTATGAGATTGAAACTACCACCAAACCTGTCCTGGACAGACCAAGATCAGCAAATTTAAATTCTAGAAGTTTCAAGAAACCAGCAAAGAAGCTAATTCTCTGTCCCTTGCCAGAGGATTTTGTACTGAGGAAAGAGTAGTTAATTCCTGGAAGTAGTATCTCCCTGCACGCAGTGGCCAAGAGATTCTACATCCTCTCTGATGAGATCATGTAAGATCTAAAAGTATCTCTGGTTTATGCACGCATTGCAGCTATGCACTCAGGGGTGGTACCTTCCAAAGATGGGCACAAAATATTAAAAGACTCAGTAGACAAAAATAATGAAACAGTTTTGAAGAGGCACATTAGGTGAATTCCCTAGAAATAAGAGCAGATACAGTGCTATCAAATTTTCCCAGGGCTGCAGTGGTATGTTTGGATGACTTAGTTCAGGATACTGAGATGTATCCTTTCGTTTTAAGTAGTTTTAAGACCTTGCTGTCAATCCATGGCAGATGCTTGCCCTGCAATTCTTAGCTAGTGCTCAAGCAGCCAACATCATAGCCAGATGTAACTTACAGCTAAAACACTGGAAAGTGGAAACTCTATCAAAATCTAATTTGGCCATGGAAATTTTTTTCTGGTACAGTGCTCTTTGGAGAGGGCACCTTAGAAGAGGTATTCATAGAAATGCAGGAAAAGAAAAAAACTTCCAAGCACCGGGACAAGGAATACAAAGACGTTTCATTCCTTTCAGCCTTACAAAACCCAACATTCAGAGACCATGGAGAGTTCAGAGGTGGAAGACAATTCTCGTACCAGGGAAGGTTCCAGAGAAGGCTAGTTCTCTTCTACCAAACAAAGAGACAGAGGGGACATGCCAAAAAAGCCCACAGCCTGTTGCCAGGATATAGAACTGGCTTCAGAGGTTCTTACAAGTTTGGAAGAAGGCCATAACAGACAGATGGATTCTGTCTACTTTGGTGTATAGCTACAAGGTAGAGTTTACTACTCTGCCACGCTATAGATTCCTTCAGTCTCCAGTACCAAAGGATAGACAAAAGTAGTTCTGATCCAGGAAGCTATCCATCCTCATATACAGAAGAAGGGCCAAGCAGACAGAGATTCAAGGGAGTCTATTCAGTCTTATTCATAGTGCTCAAGAAAATGGGGGAGTTGTGAGCAACCCTAAATCTAAAGGACTTGAACCTCTGAGTACGAAAACAAAAATTCCAAATGGAAATTCTTCATATTATATTACAGGCACTACAGGAGAATACTTGACCTCAATGGAGATGAAATAAGTGCATGTTCATATCCCTATTCACTTCAAATCACAACAGTACCTTAGATTTGTGTTCAAGGGATAGCATTACCAATACAAGGTATTGCCTTTTGGACTTTCATCAACCCCTAAAATCTTTATAAAGATCATGGTGGCATTAATTGTGGTTCTCAGGCAAAGGGGTAGGGGTGCATGCCTATCCCTATTTACACAATACCTTGGTCAGAGGCAAGGACCTGAGGAGTGCACAATACAACATATCCATCCCATTGTGGATGATTCAACAGCATGGTTTCATCATAAATTTTCAGAAGAGTCAACTGAATCCCTCCAAGTAACTGGTCCACCTGGGAACAGTCATAAATACTCATCAGTCCAAGGCTTTTCTGACCCAGGAGAGAATAGAAAAACTACAAACTTTGATAGAGACTGCAGAAAAAATTGTGTACATTTGATGCTGCTCGCCAAACTCCTGGGAATCATGATTGCCACAATAAAGACAGTGCCATGGTCAAAGTTCCACTTACAACTTCTTCAGTGGGCACTACAACCTTATTAAAATCATATAGCAAGGAAAAGGCAGAAATTACTCAAACTCACACCACAACTGAGAGAACAACTGAGATGGTGGAGCAAAAAAAGAGAACATATCTCAAGGACAGCAAAACAAAATCAGAGTCTGGTGGCACCTTTAAGACCAACAAATATCTCAAGGAGTACTATTTGAACAACAACCTCAGATACTGATCACAACAGATGTGCATCTATGAGGCTGGGGTGTACATTACCTAAGCAAGATCACCAGGGATAATGGACTCAGAAGGAGACAAGATTCAGCATCAGCCTCCTGGAATTAAGGGCAGATTGGCACTTAGAGCATTCTGAGACATAATATGGAAGAAACACGTGCTAATAAAGATAGATAATGTGAAAGAAAAAGTACATATAAACAGACAAGGGGGCAGGAGAGCTCTGACACTTCACTATGAAGCAGTGAATGTTTTGGGCCTGAAGGCACAACATGCCAAGAGAATTGAGAATACCCAGGCAGACTGGCTGAGTTGAAAGGACACGAGCCCAGCAGAGAGGTCAGTGAATGATCAAGTTTTCCAAATGATAGTGGAGAAATTTGGGAAAGTTGTTCTGGACCTTTTCGCAACAGGTCAGAATTGGAAGGTAAAAAGATTATTAAAAACAGCAGGAGAGATGGATTCCCTAGTGCAGTCGGGCCTTCTATACACTTTCTGCCCTGGGCTCTGTGTTGTTATTTATTTCTTTGTTTGTTTGTATATCCAGTGGCCTCTTATATAGCTGCTGCACTTAAACAAGAGACAGCATGGTGTAGTGGTTAAGAGTGGCAGCCTCTAATGTGAAGAACCAGGTTTGATTCCCAGCTCCTCCACTTGCAGCCAGCTGGGAAAAGGAGACCCGCACACCTTGCCCACTCTCGGCTCCACCCCCAAAGTGCCCAGGTACTTCCCAACCTTACAATTGGCAACCTTAATTTTGACTGAATCAGTCCCAGGTTTGCAGCACTCCTACCTTCTGCTTGACCTTTTTCTTTAGAATTAAAATCTCCATCCTTCCTTCCTTTTCCCTCCTTACCGTGGGCATGCAGCAGGATCATACTATGCTGAATTTCTAGGAAGAGAGGCAATCCCACAGGCATTGCTGGCCCCGGTGTAGTTAGCACAGGGAAGAGGCAAAAGCCAGGCAGGCCTAACCCCTCTTGAGCTGCTGCCCCTTCAGAGACAGCCATGCTCCACAAATTCTCCTTTGCATTCTGGTAATTGGCAAACCGTCTTCTATTTGGCCCATGGGAGATTATTCGCAATCAAATATATCATTATCATGTTCTCAGAAATGCAACTAGGGAAGGGTGGGGGGGGGAACCCTCCAAGTAGTCTAATACACTGTCAAAATAATTGGATTAAATTGCGTCTCCCAGAGCAACTTGGTAATACACAGCTATGTATCTTTGCAGGAGATTGCGGGGAGTTACCTGTGGCTCTTTTCCCCCACACCTTGGTTTGTAAGCGGCTATTGGACAGGGAATTTTGTCAAGATGCTCAGTAAAGGAACAAATTGCAATATCTTTCTGAGTGAGGCTCAGGCAGTAGTCCAACAGGGTGATCTTTTCAGAAGGGAGTTTCAAAAGCTAAGACACATTATAAAATCGACACAAGGATCAGCTGCTTGGGAAAGCTCTGAAGGAACATGGCTGCTAATTCTGTGATGAAGCATATCCTACTCAGTAATACAGTAAACAAAATTCGAACCATTCCATCAGGTTGCCTATTTCAGCATGGGAAATTCCTTGACGTTTCACAGTGGAGTATGTGTGGGGAGGGGGGTGAATATGAAGGACCTCGGAGGGGTATAATGCCAGAGAGTGAATCCTCAAAAGCAGCCATTTCCTGGAGATCAGTAGTCACCATTCTACACCTGGAGGTTGGCAAGCCTGGAAGCTGGGCTATCAGAATCAGGGCTGTCCACTTGGAGTGAGGGGGGAGGTGTTGATCTTTCGCATCCCCTGGAACCTGACTATTTAAACAGGAGACCAGCCTCTGCTGTCCTGCATGCAAAGCTGGCGCATGAGCCATGGTCCTCAAAAGCAACGACAGACAATGTGGGCTAGTGGTATATATTTGGATGATTTACTTTTCATAATCGACTGTCCTTCCCAGCATAAATCAGACATCACCTTGTCCTGAGATGCCCTCTCAAATTAGGACTTTATATTAACCTGGAAAAGTCTGTCCTGGTAACTTGCCAAAAAGGTTACCTTTGTTGGAGCTACATTAGATTTTGTCTCTGGGTGTGCCCTTTTACCAGAAATAAGGGCTCGGAAAATCATTTCTACGGCTAACAGATTTCATAACAAAGGTTTTCAATCAACTAGAGCTATTGAGAAGTTACTGAGGTACATGTCATAGATCAGTGGTTCCCCAACCTTTTTATCACCGGGGACAATTTTACTGAGGCCCAGGGGGGGGGTAGCCTTTTGCCAAGGGACGTCGCTGCCACCTGAGCCCCTGCTCCACTTGCTTTCCCACCGGTGCCCCTGCCTTCCCGCCATTTTCTCCTCTGCTGAGGTGAAGCATTCAATGAAGGGTCATGGATTTGTATCCTGATTCATATGCCTGTTGACCAGTGGTGTCTATCTTTAGTGTCCTCCCTGACCTATAAACCAATCAAACACATATCTCAGTTTGATTTGTTGTTCTTACCTTATAAACCAGTGTTTCTAGTAGCAATTACTTCTGATTGCAGGGTAGGAGAGCTTTCTGCACTCTCTGTGCCCTCTTTTTGCAGCTATACCTAATTGGGTAGTCCTAAGATTTAGTTTGGCATTCTTAACAAGAATAGTTTCCAAGTTTCATTTAAACCGAACTATTACCTTACCGACCTTATTTCTGAACCCAACCTCCAAGGCTAATAGGACAATGCATTGTTTAGACATCCGTAGAGCAATAGTTTTTTATTTACATATAGTCAAGGATTTCAGAGTGGATGAGAATCTCTATATTTGTTTTGGGGACAAAGAAAGAAAACAATCCTTTCACGTTGGATTGTTGCTGCCATTAGATAGGCATATGCATTAGCTAAAGCAGAATGCCGACTCTGAATCTCAGCACACTTCACAAGAGCCCAAGCTTCTTCTGCTGCATTTTTGACTGATGTATCCTTGCAAGACATATTTTCTGCAGTGACACAATCAACTCCTTCTGCCTTCTTTTGTCACTATTTGACATACGTGGATTCTACAAAGAAGGCCACTGTGGGAAGAGCAGTTGTGCAATCAATCCTACACTTAGTAAACCCACACCCTCCTTCTTATGGTTTATGATCTTGATATTCTCCCACGTGGAACGGAACAGAAGCCACAGAGATGAAAACAGGGCTGCACTTACCTGTAACCGCTGTTCATCAAGTGGTCTTCTGTTCAGGCACACATCCTTCCCTCCACCCTCACTGTGGGCTTCCACTGGTTGACATTTAGCCTGTATATACCTTACTATGATTCAGCAGCAGATGGAGGTCTGAGGGGAGAATTCTAGCCCCTCCCATGTCATGTGACTTTTGGGGATGACAGTCACCTTCTATCTGTGAGGGGAGAGGTTAATACTCTTGGGAGTTATAATCTTTTGAAGTAAAAGCTTGTTATCACCTTTCCATGGTTGGCCTGCACAGAAGACCACTCGATGGACTGCAGTTACAGGTAAATACAATCCTTTTTTTTTTTTACCTTGAAGTGCACTGAAGACTTGCTGGCATGGCAGGAACATTTCAACTAGGAGTCCAATATCATTTTGCAGGAGAATGGAAGAAGGAGGACAACATTTGGTGCTGTTAAAAAGCATTCTCTATGCAGTATCAGCAGCCAGACTGGTGTGTGCAGCTCAATGGAGAAGTTCAGAAACCGCTACCATAGAAGACTGGCTAAAGAAGATGTTGAGCCTTGCAGACTCAGCTAGATTAATGGCACTGCTAAAGGACAATAACCTGGAGAAGTATCATGAACAGTGGACTCCTTTCTGGAACTACATGAAGAAAATCTTTCCAGAATTTGCAAAATTTTACAAACATAAAGAAAGTGAAGCAGCAGATAACTCTAATTCATTTTTTTTTAGCACAGGAGGAGGGTTTATTTGTCGAGGAAGGTGAGCTGGGTGGAAAGTCAAATTTTAAGTTGTGATTGTGTTGTTTGTGTTATTTTTGTATGTGTTATATGTTGGCATTTTTGGTCAGTGGTGATGTTGTTACTTGTAGATGTTCTTAAGCATTATACATTTAAAAAATAATAATTCCAAAAGTAAGGGACTTTCAAAAGACACAGAAGGCCCAGAAGTTGCATCAGGATCACCTAGGGTTGCCAACCTCCCCAGTTTACAACTGATCTCCAGACAGAATTCAATTTCTCGACAGAAAATGGCTGCTTGGGAGGTTGGCCTCTATGACATTATACACCACAGAGGTCCCCCCCCCGTACTCCAGTCCTGCCCTTCCCATGCCATACCCTTAAATCTCCAGGAATTCTGCAGCCCAGAGATGGCAACCTAGGAAATCCTGCACAAATTCGGCTCACGGTCTGCCAGAATGCAGCTTTCCAAGAGCTGCCGTTTGTTCAGATTTCTGTGTCAGCAAAGCACTTGCCCTGAGCAAACAGGTTTTTTGGCTTGGTGTTTGCTTGACAGCCGCATAATATCTCTCTCTCCCCATTGTCTCTGGCTCTTCCTCCAGCATCTGCTGTCCCCTGTGAACCCCTACGGCTTCTGTGTTTTGAGACGGTTGCCCTTGTTTTGTTTCAAGCAGAAATGAGCAATCGGAGGGAAATGCCCCTTCCATCCATATGTTTCCCCTTGGGAGTGACATAATTCTCTCCTGAGCTTCAAAGTCGCAAAATGCCTCATTCTTTCTTCTTTCTTTCTTCCTTCCTTTCTTGTCTCATTCCTCCTCTGCTCCAGACATTGTGCGGATGAAGCCAGGGAAATCCTGGCATTGTCCAGCACTAGAGACAAGCTGAAGGCCCCTGCTCTAAGCCAGCGTGGGCTAGGGTCAGAGTAGAACCCAGCCATGCATCCCTGAGCGTGCCAGTCCCAAGCCCAAGTGCTTAACCTAGTTGTAGATAGCTATTTCAAAAAACGTACATGTCCACCCCAGACAACTGTCTTTGGGCCAACGGAGATTTCATAAGAGTGACCGGGCACATCTCATCCATCTGCTGAACAGCCAGACAAGTAGAATGTAGAAAGGACAGGAGAATTTGTTCTTCCAAAGGAAGTTTAGGAGACCCAAAATAGAGTTGGCTGATAGGGTTTTGTAAAAAGAGAACAAGACATGCTAGCATGCTGAGGCCCGTTTGACATGACACTGCAATCTGATGAAGAATTACTGCAGTCTAAACTCACTGAAACTCATGTGCTAGACTGGGGAGATTCTGCACAGAAGGGTTACATGGAAGAGTCTCAAATGAATTGATGCATTTGAACTTTGGTGTTGGAGAAGGCTTCTGCAGGTTCCATGGACAGCAAAAGTCACAAACAAGGAAATACTACAGTGCACAAAGTCTGATATATCACTGGTAGGCAAAATCACAAAACTCTGGCTCGCTCACTTTGGCCATATCATGCAATCCAACTCAGTGGAGAAAGCCATACATATAATCTGCTTTGAATAGAACTGCAAGTCAGGCAACCAGGTTGTTGTCATGGATCATGCAATCCAACTCAGTGGAGAAAGTCATACATATAATCTGCTTTGAATAGAACTGCAAGTCAGGCAACCAGGTTGTTGTCTCCCCAACAATGTCAGAGGGGGGAAGCAGAGACTCAGAATCCTACTCGGTGATCTGACGCCAAATTCCAGAGGTCACCATTATCCCCACTTCAACAGACGTCAGACGGCAATGCCATAGTAAACTCTTGACAGCAAGAGTCATGCTCCCGTTTTGTCTACTCACCAAGCACAATCTTTGGTACCCATCTGTCCTTCAATGCCAAAGCATGTCTACATGATTGTTGATGCCATGCTGTCAGCATTGGTGAAGGACTGATGGCATCGTTGGAATCCAACGACAACAAGCAACGGCATCTTGACTCCATCAACGGGCTCAACAGCACTGGTTCCGACATCAGCAAATTGTCAGCAGTGGTAGGTGAATCCAACGACAGCATACAATTTGAGAAGAAGCAGCCAAGGAATTGAGGTGTATGTGAGGAGTGGGCCTTGACAATGGAGACCCCAAAGGTGGAGAAGGTGACAAGAAAATCACCTGCATCTGGCTCTTCTGTGTTTGCTAGTAAGGCAAACAGCAGCTCAGAATCAAGGTGGCCACTCTGTGGTGATGGAGATTGCTGCCGTCAAGATGGAGTTGCTGGGATTGGGACTGGGATTTTCTCATCCATTTAGTTAGGGGTTTGGAAGTCACCCGGTTTTCCTCAGTCATAGGCCTAGGCCTGGGAGGTAGCATCGAGCTAGTGGAAGAGGTTCTGGAAGCTTCAGCAGATGAATCCTCAGATGTAGCTCTAATGGAGTGGCCTTCAAATGCCTTGCCCTTTCATCCTGGATTTTTGAGGTAAGCCGCTTAGATGCTACATATAAAGACATGGAATGTTTCTCACCCAAGCCCAGAAGACAGGCATTCTGGTCATCATTTTGTGCCATCTTGACAACACAACGGCCACATTTTTTCAAACAGGACCATCACCCTGAGGAAAAATCTTCAGTTCTTCAGAGCAGCCAGGAAATACTGTGTCACTAACATAGTCAGACATCACTAAGATAGATATTTTCTTAGTATAAACTTCTTTTTTTAAAAAATCACCTCAGAAATCTAGTCAAGATAAACAGAGGCAGACAATAGCTCACTCTAACAGGCAGCAAAAGAGAACTGAGGGGAGACTGCTAACCCTTCCCACATCACATGACTTTGGGTGGAAAAGTCACCCTCCAAGAGGGGAGGGATGAGTACTGATGGAAGCTTCCAGAAATTGATATATAGCTTTCTAGCTCTTTCTCCATGGCAGACCCATGTGGTACTACACAAAAACCACAACGATGAACAGCCACATACAAGGGGCTATTCTGTGGTGGCCCCACTTCTTCTATGGGAGGTGCCATTTAAACTCCAGGTCCCTTCATCTTTGACAATCTCAGATGTTTTAAACTCTTCTGCATGCTTTTAAAGATACATGTTAAGGTAGATGGTCTTTGTGGCATTTGTTTTTAATAGTATTGCAAGCTTTTTTGATTCAAAAAGGTAAGTCAATACCCAACTGGCCTTAATAAATAAATAGTCATCAGGATTTGAAGGCCTCTAGGGCTACCACAGACAGAACCACTGGATTATTATCAAAATACACCATGCCACAGGTTCAGTGTCTGTGTAAAGCAAATATAAATTGTGCAACCTCAGAGCAAATCATTAGTATCAGAATGTGAGAAACCTTTCAGAAGTTCAAATACTTCTTCTCAGCCCTTGAAGTTTGGAAACTTTTTTTCCTTCATTTTCTGCAAGCTGATTCATCAAGGTGAGTCTCAAAGATTCCTTTGGCTAACAATGGCCACTGGTAAATTGATATTCTAGGTGTTAAAATGAAGATCAAGGAACCTGAAACATTTATGAAGAAGGAAAGCACAGCAGGAATGTAAATCCATCACCACCACTGGGAACATCACAGTTCTAATTTCAGGGAGCTGGCCATAAAACTTTAAGCTGACCAGGTCTCCCCAAAAGGGTTTCTCACACGTCATAAAGTCAGAAGAGGGGAACCTAGAATCATAGACTCATTGAGTTGGAAGGGACTTTCAGGGTCATCTAGTCCAACCCCCTGCACTATGCAGAAAATGGCTACAGGAGCCAAGCACGTACATAATCCCTTCTGTCCACCCACTTACAAGCTAGCTACTTTCACAGAATTAGCATTTCTATCAGATGGCTATCTAGCCTCTGCTGTAAAATGTCCAAAGAAAGACAATCTACCAAGGAAGCCTGTTCCACTAAGGAACTGAGAACCAGTTTTGAATTAATTTCAACCCAGTGGTTCTGGTCCAACCCTCTGGGGCAACAGGAAAGAACTCTTCTCCATCTTCTATATGACAGCCCCATAAGTATTTGAAGATGGCTATCATATCACTTCTTAGTCATCTTCTCTCCAGGCTAAACAGACCAAGCTCCCTCAACCTTTCCTCATGCATCTGCATTGGCTGCCAATTGCTGTCCAGATCCAGTTCAAGGTTTTGGTTTTAACCTTCAAGGCCATATGCGGGTTGGGACCCACATACCTGAGGGACCGCCTACCGCTCTATACCCCCCGCAGGGCCTTACGCTCTGCAGGTGAGAACCTGTTGGTCGTCCCTGGCCCGAAGGAAGCGCGCCTAGCCTCGACCAGGGCCATGGCCTTTTCAGTCCTGGCCCCTACCTAGTGGAATGAGCTCCCGGGTCAACTGCGGGCCTTGCGGGATTTGTCAGCTTTCTGCAGGGCCTGTAAAATGGAGCTCTTCCACCAGGTCTATGGTTGAGGCTGGGGTCAGCGAATCAGGGACATCGCTCCCCCCCCCAGGAGTCGGAGTATACGCTACTCCCCAATCCTTTCCTCTTCACCTCTTTGATAATGGGGGAGGGATGGGATTTTTAGCCGTCATGTTAGTAGTTTGATGTTTTAATGGGAATTTTAATGGGGTTGGTTGTTGTGACCCTCCTCGAGCCTGTGGGGAGAGGCGGGAAATAAATCTAAAAATCATCATCATCATCATCTTTGTCTCCATACTGTTTTCTACCTCCTCCTCTGGACATGCTCCAGTTACTCTACATCCTTCTTCAATTGTGGTGCCCAAACCTGAACATAGTATTCTAAGGGAGGTCTAACCGGACCAGAGTAAAGCGGTACTATCACCTTGTGCGATCTGGCCACCATGCTTCTTTTGATACAGCCCAAAATCCCATTTGTCTTCTTAGCCACCCTGCTGACTCATGTTCAGGCTATTAGATAAAAGGATTTCCCCCCTTCTTTTTTGCCATCAACTCACAGTTGAATTATGGGGACCCCATTTTATGTCAATAAATGGACTCAGACTCTCTTATGGGGACCCCACAGAGTTTGCAAGGCAAGATAAAAACCAAGGCAGTTTGCCATGGCCTGCCTCAATGCACTGACCCTTGTCTTCTTGGTGATCTCTCATCAAAATACCGACCAAGCCAACGCTGCTTAGCTGCCAAGATCTGATGAAATTTGGCTAGCCTGGGCTATCCAGGTTAGGGCATGTTGGAATATTGATGAGAATATTCCCGTAATTAGTACACAATGACTAAAAGCTACCGCAGAAGCCATGTGTTCCTTGTATGTGTGCAGGTAGGAAAACAAGAAAAGGATTGTCTTTATCTTTTCAAACTAATATAGCTACTTTACTATAGGTAATACATTTCTAGATAGGATGGAATGGAAAGCTTGTGCTCAGCACAAGCAGCTGGGCCAGGAGACAGAGCCAGGGGTGAGATGATGGAGGGATGAGTGCTGATTCTTACAGCGTGGACAGTTGTATGTGAGGGCATATAACTTGCAGGTGAGTGGGGGCTGTTTAAGTATTGTTTTTGTCCATTGCCTGTCTCGTAAGTAAGGGCACCTGACTGCATTAGGTTGTTGAATGTTGAGCAGGGGAGGGGGAGGAGTGACTGCTGACTCATCCCTCTCCTGCTAAGTGGCCTTGCACTATAAAAGCTTCCTGCTTTCCAGGAGCATGAGCCTGTGGCTGTTCACCTGGGGATCAAGACCAAAGTTTCTGTAAGTATTCAGAAGCGTGCAGGAAGATGCATGGTCCCTAATCTCTATACCAGGGGTAGTCAACCCATGGTCCTCCAGATGTTTGTGGACTACAATTCCCATGAGCCCCTGCCAGCAAACGCTGGCAGGGGCTCGTGGGAATTGTAGTCCATGAACATATGGAAGACCACAGGTTAATTACCCCTGCTCTATACATTTCCCAGCCCAGAGCTGGAAACTCCAAGTGGGGCTTAGAGATCTCACGGAACTGATCTCAAGGCAAGAGAGATCAGTTCCCTTGGAGAGAAAGGCTGGTTTGGAAGGTGGCCTCCATGACATTGGACTACAATGCCTTTCCCTCTCATGTTCCACCCTCAAAACCTCTGGGTAGTTCTCAGCCCAGTTGAGGAAACTCAGTTAGCAGCACTGCCTCAGTCTGCTGTCCATTCAGGCCCCTTTCAGGCAGCAAGCAAACATTGGGAATGAGCCAGCAAGTTCTCAGAGTTGTGTTCTTCTTCCTCTCCTTATGTTGGGCACAGAGACTGAAGACTTCCTGTTTGGACATGAAGTGTGGAGTTTCTTTTTGATGTGGAACCCAGGATTTGCAGTCTGCTCTACCAACTATGATCTTTTAACTATAGTTTGAATTGAATTGCCACAAAGTCTGGGAGATGGCTAATAGAATAGAAACTGGCTTAGTTGTGCAGACCTGTAGCTTAAATGGGGCAAAATACCAGAAGAAGAAGAAAAGCTATTTCTTTATACCACACTTTTCACTATATGAAGGAGTCCAAAGCGGCTTACAAAAACCTTTCCCTTCCTTTCTGCACAACAGACACCCTTTGAGGTAGGTGAGCTGAGAGACCTCTAAGAACTGCTCTGTAAGAACAGCTATAAAAGAACTGTGACTGGCCCATAGTCACCCAACTGGCTGTATTGATTGCAACTTAAGCAAGAACCAACCCTGTAAAAACAGACCCAATTATCAGTATATTAAAAAAGCAGAATATAGTTTCAGGTATCTGAATATATAGTTGGACTGAAAATATCCAAATATGCATCCCTATTTAAATCTTCAAAATATGCTTCTGAAAACTAGAATAAAGCAGAAATGGAATTAGAGAGATACAGATAAAGAAGCACCTACCCTACAGATGTAATTAGCTGAACTATTTCCCCATCTCCCCCCCAAAATCTTGGGAAGTGTAGTTTTGTCAGAGAATGCTGGGAGAGCTTTATGTAACGTTTGAATGTTTCTACTGCAAAATTCTCATCATCTTGACAAATTATAATTCCCAGAATTCTTTAGTAAAAGCCATGACAATTGAGGTGGTAAAATGTTTCACAAATTTTCAGCTTCAAAATGAAGACCATTTAGAGATTTATTAGCTTTCAAAATCCTGCTAACTTAAAATTCCCCAAATTTATTGCTAAGGTCTCTTTAACTAATCTCATCTGAGCTGTCCTTTTGCATTAGCCTTGAGCTTTCCGAGCAGTACAAGCCAAACACGATCTCCTCCCTTAATGTTTTTCAATTACATGACAAGTAAAGCAACATATTGGCTTTCTCTATGTTAATGTCCCTGTATTTTTCATATTTATGATCTCTAATTACATTTGCTCCCAAGAATGATGTAATGTTTAGGTACCGGAGAATTGAGAAGGCTGCTCCTATAATGTTAATATATTTACATTATTAAAAAGTCATGCATCACGACAGACGCTCTGCCGCGTGGGCTTGATGTTCGAGATGAATTCTCGAGGCAAATCCATTATCGTTGCTCCCCCACCGCTGTTCTCTGTGTAGGCCCCTATTGATGCATCACATTGTTTGCCCATCCATCTTCCAAAGAGAGCCGGGAAGCATACATGGCTTGCCTACCACCATTTGTGAGACAAGCTAAGAAATAGTTGAGTGGTTCAAGGTCACCCACTGAGTTGATTCCATGAGAACTGAACCCCAATCTAAGTCCAACTTTCTATCCTCTACCTTATTTGAATGGGAGGTTGAAATTTGATTCTCAGAGTTGAGGACGGAACTCTGCATGGTTGGTCACTTGCGGGGTTGCCTCCACGCTTGAGTAAGCACATGGAGTGTTGTGATAGGTTCACTTTTAATGACTCTCAGGTCCCACAATTGAGAATGTATCTCTCTATTGATCTTTAATATGGACATTTTTATTTGTTTCACTATGCCTTCCCAGTTGAATCCAAATGATTGATGACCTGATAAATTTAGGCCATTATTTCTGTAAGACCTTTGTATAGTAAACATCTCCATTATGCTGTATACTAATTAATGACCCTGAGCTTATATATGTGGTCTTGTAACTACCATTTTTTGGTACCTGACAGTGTGTATTGTGCCCACAAAAACTGGAAGAGGGAACTTCAGCCATGGATTCGGAGGAGGGAGCCACCTCTGCAACGGAACCCCATAATCTAGATTTAAAATGTTTTAACTATATTAATTACTTTGTATCTAATTTTATTGTGTGTCACCCTGAGCCTTTTGAGAAATGGTGGGGTAAAAATCAAATAATTAATTAATAATCTAATAATTAATTAATAAACAGTTATAGGTAAGTGGAACCTAATTTTTCATCCACGTTGTCCTGCACAGTCCCATATGGGGGACTACAAAGCTCCATCACAAAAATTGAAGGTGGAGTGAGCAATTAATTAAACATAGAACGTACCATAGATTTCCCCACAGCAGCCTCCCTTCTAGTATTAATGTCCACAGCATAATGTTTAATATACTTGTCAGCAGAGGACCTGGTAGCAGCCCTACAAGTATCAAGCAAAGGTATGCATTTTCAAAAAGCCGCAGAGGTGGCCTGAGCCCTAGTGGAATGAGCCCTGACCGTCAATAGGCAATATAGATCTATCTAATGGTAGACACAATCCACCTAGAGAGCATTTGTGAAGGAACTGTGTTCCGAAGAAGAAGAAGAAGAAGAAGAAGAAGAAGAAGAAGAAGAAGAAGAAGAAGAAGAAGAAGAAGAAGAAGAAGAAGAAGAAGAAGAAGAAGAAGAAGAAGAAGAAGAAGAAGAAGAAGAAGAAGAAGAAGAAGAAGAAGAAGAAGAAGAAGAAGAAGAAGAAGAAGAAGAAGAAGAAGAAGAAGAAGAAGAAGAAGAAGAAGTAGTAGTAGTAGTAGTAGTAGTAGTAGTAGTAGTAGTAGTAGTAGTAGTAGTAGTAGTAGTAGTAGTAGTAGTAGTAGTAGTAGTAGTAGTAGTAGTAGTAGTAGTAGTAGTAGTAGTAGTAGTAGTAGTGTTGGTTCTTATATGCAGCTTTTCTCTACCCAAAGGAGGCTCAAAGCAGCTTACAGTCGCCTTCCCTTTCCTCTCCCCACAACAGAACAGACACCCTGTGAGGTGGGTGAGGCTGAGAGAGCCCTGATATCACTGCTCAGTCAGAACAGCTTTATCAGTGCCATGGCGAGCCCAAGGTCACCCAGCTGGCTGCATGTGGGGAAGCGCAGATTCAAACCCTCCTCACCAGATTATAAGACCACACTCCTAACCACTACACCAAGCTGGCTCTCTGTATAACTCACAAACAACTGGGGAACCTTCCTGAACAATTCTATTCTTTTCAAATAAAATATAAGACCTCTTTTAATGTCTACTGTCAGTAATGATTCTTCCACAGGAGAGGATGGTTCAGGAATAAACACCAGAAGATTGATGTTTTGGGAGTGGTGGAACTTATAAACCACCTTAGGTGGTTTCAGTACAACCCTATTGGGGTAGAACTTCAAGTAAGGGTAATTTGACCTGGGGATGGCCAATTCCCCAACCCTTTTGGCTGAAGTAATTACCACAAGGAAAACCACCTTAAATGATAAACAAGAAAGTGAGCAAACATGCAAGGGTCAAAAGGAGGATGCAACAAATGCATTGAAATCAGTGAGTGACTATTGGGGTAGCACCAGCATTATAGAGGGATACATATTGTCCAAAACTTAAGAAAACTCTTTGAGCTCCAGTGGGACAAAACAAACCTCTACTACTAATGATTTAAAAGCAGAAATGGCGGCTTGGTGAACCCTTATGGAAGCATTAGCCAAGCTGAAACAATAGAGGGAAAGGAAGTAATCAAAAACTGAAGCCAAGGGGCAAGCAATCGGATTAAACTCCCTGCAGTAGGCCCAGCCCTAAAAACATCTCTATTTCTGGGAGTATCAAGAGTTAAGTGGAGGACTTGTGGATATTTAACAAAGCAAATTTTACAAACATTGAGAAGTAGGGTTCAGTTTATGTAAATCAGGACATAGGTACCCCTAGTACTTAGGCAGAATCATAGAGTTGGAAGGGACCTCCAGGGTCATCAACCTCTTGCCCAATGCAGGAACTCACAACTATCTGCCCACCCACAGTGACCCCAATTTCATGCTCAAGTGATCCCACCAAAAATCTCCAGAATCCATACTGGCCTGGAGGAAATTCAGCTACCATCCCACAGTGCATGCAAGAAAGGGCCCCAAGAGACAAACACTGACACTTCCCTTCCTGCCTACCCATTCACAACCGATCATGAATGTGCCATCATCAAGGGATACATTGAATCTTGAGTCCTAGCAGACCTTTGACAGTGGGACATCACAACCCCATCTTTCCCATTCTTCTGGGACCATCGTGGGAACCCACAATCTGGCTTCTAACATTGAGGAATATGATGATGATAAGAAGTTGCCAGAACAACTGCAAGATCATCCCTGGAGTCATGGGAAGGTGATCACACAGACTGCAGTCTTGGCGGCAAGTGTTCAGCCCCAGGAGGCAAAGTTGCTACTTGCTGCCCCTCTCACCAGGATGACAATGACACTTGTCATCGGCAAGTCATTGTTGTCTTGAATAATTTCTTGAATAATGCCATCTCTCCATAGAGATCTCTCACCAACTATAGAAATTCGAAGTCTGAGGTAAAAAGGATCAGAGCTTGCTCACTATTGTCTTCTCTCTCATGTGGCAAAGAAAAGACTGAGGGGTGGGTGCTAGCCCTCCTACATCATGTGACTTTTGGGCAGGTAAGTCTCCTTCTGTGAGCACTTTTGGGAGTTCTAGAACTTTCAAAAGCTTGCTTGTTTCTTCTCTGTAGCAGGCCTGAAAAAGCACACACCCACGAGAGACTGCATAGAAGCCACGAAGATGAACAGGTCCCTACATTAAGGGACTGCCCTAGACACATCAGACAGACCAAGTGTTCATCAGTCGTCATCATTTTTTGTTGAGCAAGTTTCACATTTGAAAAACAAAACCATGTCTTCCAAACTGTGTCCAAAAACACAGTGCTAGCGAGTAGAAAAATCCTTTCAGACCGGCAGCAAAGAGAGAACTTAGGTACCAATCGATCAATATTTATTCACAGTCATAGAGACCAAAATTCAGATACATTCAATTAAAAACTAAGACAATAAGAACTTAGGTATGCAGAGAGATCTTTCCCGGAACACATGATCACTAGATGGGAAATGACCATGGAGCTCTGATTGTAGGGGCCCTCAAGGGCTGTTACTAAGCTAATGAGAAATATTCTAGTGGCTAGCCTGCATATCTGCGTAGTACCCATGTGTTCAACAATGATGAACCAGCTCTTATTTTCCTTCCTGTAATCTTCCTTGAGTCTCACCAAGAAATGTGGGGTAAAAGCAAAGGAGCTAAATCAAACAAATGGAACACTAGCAAGGGGAAATGAATGAAACACAAAGCATCCTAACAAAAATAATATATAATTTTAAAAAGAAACAAAAGATGCGCATTTTTGTCCATTCCTACCAACAAAGCCAAGCGTGGACTTTGACAAGCAACTGCAGAGAGTACAGTGAAGTAATAGGGGAATAAATTAGCCGCAGGTATGAAAAACAAGAGTGGATGATTGGTAAGGACCTGAAAGGAGAGGGACAGCGTTCATAGGGGACTAGTGCTGAATGGTGTGTGAAGATGATGGAAAAGCCAGCTCAGGGGAGAGCTTAGAGGGTTGGAGGAGGACCTGGATGGCTTAGGTTGAAATCCCCACTCTGGAATGGATGCCCACCTTTGGATTGTTGTTGATTATCAGCCTCACCTTATTCACAGGACTGTTGTGAGGAAAAATGTTGGACAAATGTTGTAACCCACTTTGGGTTCCCAGTGTGAAGAAACATAGGTATAAATGCAGTAAATGTGTAATGAACTTCAATGGACTTAAAAGGTTATAACTCTGCTTAGGACTTGCATACAGCTATACTTGGCTCTTCTACTCCATCAGTGTCAAGTGTCTGAAGGCCAGTCTCTTGAGTGAACTTTGCTTGTCAGATTCCCCTAATCTTGTTGACAGGAAAATAAAGGATCTGGCATGGATACTCAACTCTTCATCCCCCTAAATGGTGTGGGACTGAGGCCTATGGAGGACAACCCCCTCCCATATAAGCTTGCTTATCAGTTAAGAACAGGATCAGATTCCCCACTCAAAGTGCCCCCTATCTTCTTAGATAATGTGGGTGGCAACTATTCAGATCCCAATCACTTCCTGCCTGCTCTCTTAGACTGAAAGCCTCCATATGCATGTGTGTGTGTATGTGTGTGTGAGAGAGAGATGAGGTAGTATTAGTATAATAGATATATGCACATGGAAAATCTCTATAGTTCTATACCTGGTAACTTTCTAGCTAGGCCAGATGTTTGATCTCTGCATGGATGAATGTTGAAGCCTGGGGGTGAGATGTTGAGTCACAGTCTGAGATCTTTAAAAGGAAAATTCTTTTCTGGAATCTAAGAACCCAAAAAGGCATGGGAATACATATCAGAGTAAGGCTACAGTTGTTACAAAAACCACAAAAAGAACCAAAAAAACCCCTCATACTAACTAAATTTCTCTGGTCACTGGTATTATCTTGGCATTTGTCCTCAAGAAATCGTCACAACACAGCTGGAACATACAGAAAGAGAGGATGGTCATTACAGACATCGCTTGGTTTTCCTATCGGTCTCCCTCCTTGGGCTTGTGCAGCTGGCCCTTCTGTGGAGCCTTTCCTTAACAGGTAGGAGGGGTTTGGATTTACCTATTCAGAAATGGCGGCTGAGTCCCAGTGTCCTGCCTGCTGGCATGTAAACCAGTAAGATTGATGGTACTGCCTTGGTTCCCCTTTAGAAGTAATCTGTCTCGTTTCTTCCAGCAGTATGACAAACAATCCCTCAAGAGTGCCAGTTTGGTGTAGTGGTTAGGAGTGCAGACTTCTAATCTGGCATGCTGGTTCGATCCTGCACTCCCCCACATGCAGCCAGCTGGGTGGCCTTGGGCTCGCCACAGCGCTGATAAAGCTGTTCTGATCGAGCAGTGATATCAGGGCTCTCTCAGCCTCACCCACCTCACAGGGTGTCTGTTGGGGGAGAGGAAAGGGAAGGCGACTGTAAGACTCCTTCGGGTAGAGAGAAGTGACATATAAGAACCAACTCTTCTTCTTCTTCGTCTTCTTCTTCTTCTTCTTCTTCTTCTTCTTCTTCTTCTTCTTCTTCCATCTTTCACTATACATGGAGGTGTATTCTCTCCTGCTAGTATGTTCTTTTATTTCTCAGTTTTCATATGAACTGAGTCCACTGGGATTGTCAAACCAGCTTGTGTGACTTGTGTCTGACAAGAGAGATTTGACCCTTAAGAGCTTCTACCCTGAAAACTCTAGTTGATCTCTGACGTGCTACTGGACTCGAATCTAGCTCTTCTACTGCAGACCAGCATGGCTGCCCTCTGAAACCAGTCTGCGTGGGTGTCATAACAGCAACAATAACAGCAATTCCTTTGTCATAACAGCAACCATGGACAGCACATCTTGATTGTGGCACATGCTCCCCACAACTTTGTTTGTCTGTTTATTTATTGTTCAGCTTCTATGCTGCCACTCCCAAAAAGACTCATGGCAGTTCACAACAAAAATATAAACCCCCATAAAAACAATATTAAAATCCCCAATTAACCTCCCACCCCCAGACTGTGAAACTCCTTCTTCCCAGTTCACAGATAATCTGGAAGTGTGCCTCAGGGGAGATCTTCCTAGGAGGAGCTGATGACCTATGCGAGGGTCCCCTGATCTTCATTACCCTGGCCTCAACCAAAAACCTGGCGAAATAGCTCTGTTTTGCAGGCCCAGCAGAACTGTGAAAGCTCCAACAGGGCCTGCAGCTCTCCTAGGAGCTCATTCATGCTAGGGCCAGAACCAAAAAGTCCCTGGCCCTGGTCAAGACCAGGCAAGCTTCCCTCAGGCTGGGGGCCTCCAACAAATGCATACCTGCTGAGCCCCCTGTGCAGGGGCATTGGGAGATAGGCAGCCCAACAGGTATGTGGGGCCCAGACCATGGATGGCCTTAAACGTTTACACCAAAACCTTGAATGTTGTCCGGGTCACAGCTGCCTCCGTTTGATACAGCCCAAAATCCCATTTGCCTTTTTAGCCACCGAGTCACACTGTTGACTCATGTTCAATGTGTGGTCTACTAAGACTCCTAGATCCTTTTCACACATACTACTGCCAGGACAAGTCTCCCCCATCCTATATTGGTGCAGATGGTTTTTCCTACCCAAATGCAGAACTTTCCATTTGTCCCTATTGAATTTCATTTTATTCAGTTTGGACCAGTTCTCAAGCCTATCAAGATCATCCTGTATTCTGATTCTGTCTTCTGTTGTGTTTGCTGCAAATTTAATAAGTATCCCCCCAATCCATCATCCAAATCATTTATAAATATGTTGAACAACACAGTCCCCAGGAAAGATCCCTGGGGCACTCCACTTGACACTCTTCTCCAAGAGGATGCTGAACCATTTACTTTTACCCTTTGGGTACAGTTTGTTAACCAGTTACCAATCCACCTGGCAGAATTAGAATCATAGAATCATAGAGCTGGAAGGGGCCATACAGGCCATCTAGTCCAACCCCCTGCTCTACGCAGGATCAGCCCAAAGCATCCTAAAGCATCCAAGAAAAGTGTGTATCCAACCTTTGCTTGAAGACTGCCAGTGAGGGGGAGCTCACCACCTCCTTAGGCAGCCTATTCCACTGCTGAACTACTCTGACTGTGAACATTTTTTTCCTGATATCTAGCCTATATCATTGTACTTGAAGTTTAAACCCATTACTGCATGTCCTTTTCCTCTGCAGCCAACGGAAACAGCATCCTGCCCTCCTCCAATTAGAATCCATACTGCATTTTACTAGCTTGTCAATAAGAATATCATGTGGAACCTTATCAAAAGCTTTACAAAAATCCAGATAAACTATGTCTACGTCATTCCCCTGATCCAGCAAGGTAGTTACTTTCTTGAAAAAAGAGATAAGGTTGGTCTGACATGACTTATTCTTGCGAAACCTGCACTGAATCTATCTTAGCCACTTCTCACAGAATGGAAAACATCTACAGAATTCAGGAATAAGAATCTTGTTTACTCATCTTCTTCCTTCTTCAATGGTCACAGAAGAGATGCAAGCAAAATACAAGTCTGGATCTCACACTAGTTCCACAGATAAGAGAGGGGAAGAAAATTGATTCACGTAGCAGAAAGCTTATGTTTCAAACTCCTTGGACCACAGAATTTCCAACTATGAGGCAATTATGGCAGCATACCAGCTCTTACTATGGGAGAAAATGACTCCCTATCTAGAACATTTGCCTGCGAAACAACAATCCCTGATTAAAGCTACTCCTGCTGAAGACTCATGACAACAAATCAATGCAACAAAACACTCTGCTGATGCCTCCATCCGAGCTATGATAATGGCAATCATCTTGTGTAGCCATGCATGGCAAGAGTCTACAGCTCTGCTTCCAGAGACTAGGGCCCGTGTTGAAGATTTGCCTTTTGAGGACAATATGTTATTTTCTGTTAAGACTGGTGACCTCTTATGTGACATCAAAAAGAATAAACAGAAGGCTAAATGCTTTGGAGAAAGTCAAGAACCATCAGAAGAGTATAAACTACGTTATGGTGCTAGATATCAGCTATCCTACCAATGACCCTGACAGCTACCGGTATATGCACAATCATCAAGGTGTCTTCAGAATAGAACAGGTACGTGGTCCTCACAGGGATCCAGGAGTAGGGTGAATTTTATACCTGCCCATTCCCAGGGTTCCCAGACCTCTAAGGATAGTGGTCAACCTACTAGATCTCCCTTCTGACTGTCCGTATTCCAACTTGGAATTTCCAAGAGCCTTCTACAGGGTTCCAGAAAGACCCTTCCAAATTTTTCTCCTCATGGTGCAAAATCACCACAGATGTTTGGGTGTTGGATATTGTTTCTCATAGTTATCATTTAGAGTTTATAGAAAACCTGTCTTATGTACTCTAATATATGTTGTGGATAATGTGTTCCCAGATTTGGGTGTTGAACTTAAAGCCTTGTTAGATAAAGGAGCCGTTTGCTGTTCTGACGTTCAGAGTTCACTTATGGGTTTTTACTCAATGTTTTTCCCCATTAATAAACGTGATGATGACATGCACGCCATCTTGGACCTGAGAGGTCTCAATATGTCTCTTGACATCCATAATTTTAAAACAGTGTCTTTACTCTCAATTTCTCAGTTGGTTTGCTGTCTTGGATCTCCAAGACACATACTTCCACATAGCTAAATACCCCGCTTATCATAAGTATAGAGCCTCTTGTGGCGCAGGGTGGTAAGGCAGCAGAAATGCTGTCTGAAGCCGTCTGCCCATGAGGCTGGGAGTTCGATCCCAGCAGCCAGCTCAAGGTCGACTCAGCCTTCCATCCTTACGAGGTCGGTAAAATGAGTCCCCAGCTTGCTGGGGGGTAAACGGTAATGAATGGGGAAGGCACTTGAGTCTGCCATGATCTTCGCGCCATTGGTCAGTTTTGTTTAATTTCTGTGAAAGAACACTTGCATAATTTTATGGTTGGGGATCACCCCAACTTGAGGAACTGGATTAAAGGGTCGCGGCATTAGGAAGGTGGAGAACTACTGAACTAGTGAAAAGTCTTCTGGTGGCTGGCCTGTGTGCCTGTGCAGAATCTATGTGTGCCTGCTCTGGACAACTAGACAAACACCAGTTAAAGGTAAAGATATCCCCTGTGCAAGCACCGGGTCATGTCTGACCCTTGGGGTGACGCCCTCTAGCGTTTCCATGGCAGACTCAATACGGGGTGGTTTGCCATTGCCTTCCCCGGTCATTACCGTTCCGGCTCAAGGTTGACTCAGCCTTCCATCCTTCCGAGGTCAGTAAAATGAGTACCCAGCTTGCTGGGGGGTAAACTGTAAACACCAGTTACAGGTAAGGAAACCCTGTTATACTAAAAAAAATTTCCTTTCTGGCTTGGGAGAAGGCTCCCACAGCTAAAGCCACCAAGAATGACTGGAACCACAGTAGGGTGAGCAGCCAAAATGTGAGGAATGTCCCCAGTAGGAGATGAGCTTCAAAGGAAAACCTGCCAGCTGTGTTTAGACCCATCCTCTGCCAGTCATTAAGCCAACATTACCCTTGTCCTACCGACCTCTGTCTCCTTCATGCCAATGCTCTCTCTGAAGGCTGGACAGTGGCAGATAGAACAGCTGTTATAGTGCCTCTGTAATATATTTTCCCTCTCCCTTCCCCGCCCCTTTTAACACTTAGCTTGGGGAAACTCCAGAGCTTGCTCACTAAAATATGATGCTTTAGAAAGGCACTAATCAAAGTATTAATTGTGCTTTGGGATTGAGGGGGGGTTGGAAGGGGGAAGTCTCTCAGGAAACAGTAGACCAACACAGTTTTCTTTGCTGGAAGACAGCTGCATTTCATGTTTCTGCATCTTGCTCCAAAACGGACAGGAGTAAGTGACTTTGGACTAGAACGTATGTGCGCACACGCATGTGTGTGTGTAAAGCCTTGTCAAGTCACAGTTGACTTACCGTTTGGAAACAAGCCTGGAGGAAAGGTTTAGAGACTATGCGGACTATGCTTCTGTCTAGTTCATTCTGTTTGTTGCTGTAGGAAGGCTTCAGCTATGTAATTTCTGCATCATTTGACATGCCATGTTCCTACTTAAGCTTGGTCTCAGCTCCGTGCTGATTTCTACTTGATTCCAAATTTCCGCAGTCCGACTGCACTGTTTACTGGACATCCTGCCCTGCTGATTGCAGTATCTCACACTGTGTCATTTGCCCCAGTAGTTAAAATGATCCCTGTACGGTCGGCTACAGATTGGACAGGTTGTTAAGTGATCAGAGCCCTCAGGTAACAATGCAGGCTGCCAAGTTTTGTGCTGCTGCCATTAAGACTGGTAGTTGTGAGATAATTTTCAAGTTTATCTCTTGGTCACAAATATTGACATGTCTTAATTGTATGGTGTTTTATGATTATATATTCATATCCATATGGATTCTTTTCTTTACTATGTGCAACCTGGTCTGAATGACTGTAACAAGACGAGAGGCAGAACTGAAATGAGAAACCATAGGGGGAAAAAAACAGTTTATATACAATCCTGGACAATGGATCTTCACACCATGGATCAGTTTCCATTTAATTTCTGTGAAAGAACACTTGCATAATTTTATGGTTGAGGGTCACCACAACACGAGGAACTGTATTAAAGGGCCGCAGCATTAGGAAGGTTGAGAACCACTGGCATAGGGCTTCCCTCCCCCCCCCCAGGCCCCCCTCCGGTCACGAGAAAAGGCAAGATTTCTGCAAAGTAACACAGCAAGAGAGTTCCCATTCAAACATCAATGTGACTGTGGATGGTTGGATCTGACATAGGCTCTGCCTGCTTATAAATTGCACTAAGCTGTCCAAGAGCTTGACCTTAGTTAAGAAAGACACACGGCTTCTCGCATAAGCAGCTCACTTCCTTCGACATTTCAATTCCCTGCTCTATATAACTGAGCGTGTTTATATTTTTTCTGTCATTTATCTAATGGAATCCCATGGAACACTCCCCTCATTTTGTGACATTCAAAAAGGGCAAGTGAATGAGATCATCTGGAACAAAGAGCCCAGCTGTTTCCAGGTGAGTAAATGGGAGTCAAGGGGCATAGAAGGGTTGGTACACTCATGGGGGGGGGGGAGGAACATGGCTTTAGTGGGCTCTATTTATTTTTAGATCTATATTCCACCCTTCCCTGAGGGCTCAGGGCAGCTTCCCATACATCATATGGTAAAACAATCATTTAAACATTTTAGACATTTTAAAATAATCAAGTTTACATTAAAGAATAAAGAAGAACTCATCACTTTATGTACAGGAAGATATACAGAGCCACCCTTTAAGCCATATCCTTATCCGTTGTTCCTCTTTATATATTTGTGAAACAGGCCTGGGGGTGGAGACTGTCCTGGCAGTCCAAGATGGAATAGGGCCAATCAGGGTGCAGCCAGCAGCTGGCTGCACCCTGATTGGCCCTCCCTCTCCACCTCCCATCCTCCCTCCTTGCCCGCTTAACAGGGGTGGAAGATTCCCTTCCCTGTGGCCCGCAAAGCACTCTCACCACCTTACTGAGGTGGCGAGAGTGCTTTGTGGGCCACATGGAAGCAGTCGCGGCACCGGCCGGGTCCTTTCAATGCCCATTTTTAGGAACCGGCTTTGCAGCTAGTCTCCAAATAGGTGCCAAAATCCTTTTTCAGATTTTGGGCAATCTTAGCAATTTGGGGGGGGGGGGATGCTACCTTTTCCTCCTCCTCCAAGGGAGTCCAAGGAAGTCCTGAATGGGTGCCTGGAGAAGTTCATGAGATGGATAAGAACCAATAGATTGATACTCCATCCAGATAAGACTAGAGTGTCAGGTCCCTTCAGTTGTCAAGAAGACAGTCTTTGACTAAGCAAAAGATAGGTTTCTTCCAGCACAAGGAAGTTAACACAAACTTTGATGGATCTAGGGGTTCAAGAAATTAAACACAGCATATATCCCCTTCTGAACCCCTCAGAAATCAAATAACCAAATAACGGGGAAAGCTTCAAAGGAAAAACAAACCAGGCAGCTGTGGGCTAACAGCCCAAGGACAGGGAGGGAGGTGAGAATGGAGGAGGTGAGAATAGAGTCGATCTACACATCCAACAACAATACCGAAGCACAGGCATTCTGATGACAAAGAACAAACATTCCAAATCATTAGTGACCGTATCCAGACGTGGGAATCTCCAGGCGAGAACTGGAGATTTCAAAGCTCTTACTGCCCAATGCATCAATGAGTCCCAACGGGATTCACAACACAAATGCAGTTCCCCAGAGGAAAGGAAGGCAATTAACACATCAGTTGGTTGCATTTCAAAGACTGGTAGTATTAACTGTAAGCAGGATATGGTGGGGGAGGGTTGAAGGATACACATTAAAGCCACAACAAATTGACAGGACCAAACTGGTTCTGACACAGAGGGCTGTTGGACAATGGAAAAGCAGATACAAATGGGTAGCTCTGTTGGTCTGAAGTAGCACAATAAAATCAGAGTCCAGGAGCACCTTTAGGACCAAAAAGGATTCATTCAAGGTGGAAGCTTTCAAGTGCAAGCACTCTTCCTCAGAAAAGCAAGTCGGGGACTCCAGGGCCAGGATGGGGTAGGACCCCCCCCCCCTCCTGTAGGAGCAACTTTGTAGCTTAGGGATATTACTAGATCTTGGCCCTCAATTGGAAGCTCCTTCTTCCTCCATAGCTTGTGGCATCTTTTCAACTGTTCTTCAGAAAGCATGCTCTGTCCACAGCCATCCATGCCCTGCTCTCATCCAGGTTTGATCACTGGCATATTCTGTACTTGGGGCCACCACTGAAAATGGCTCAGAACCTTCAAGTGGGGGAGAATGTAGCTCCCAGGTTGCTGTCAGGGTTGGTGATATAAATCAGGGGTAGTCAACCTGTGGTCCTCCAGATGTCCATGGACTACAATTCCCATGAGCCTCATGGGGCTCATGGGAATTGTAGTCCATGGACATCTGGAGGACCACAGGTTGACTACCCCTGATATAAATCACCTGCATGTGCTGAAAGATCTGCCCTGGCTGCCCATTTGTTTCTGGTCACAATCCAAGTGCAGATCCTTATCCTTATGCGGGAATAGTCAGCTTTCAGTAGGGCCTGTAATATGGAGCTCTTCCACCAGGTTTATGGTTGAGGCCAGGGCCAGAAGATCTAACGAGCTCCCCCCTTAGGGATGTGTCTTCTTTGACATAGCCACTTGCTGCCCCAGGAGCAGGTGTATTGGAATGGGGAGGCTAAGATTTTTACCGCCATGTTTTCTTAAGAGCAGAGTAAATAAATAAATAAATGAATGAATGAATGAATGAATGAATGAATGAATGAATAAATGAATGAATGAATAAATGAATAAATAAATAAATAAATGTTTTCAGAATTTTTATTTGGTATTTTAATAGGATTTTATTGTTACGGGGTTTTATTAATTGTTACCCACCACAAGCCAGATACCGGGAGTGGTGGGATGTAAAATGAATGAATGAATGAATGAATGAATGAATGAATGAATGAATGAATGAATGAAAGACTTGGGGGAAGGGTCCCTGCAGGACTGGCTCCTCCTCCAGGTCCATCACCCCTGTTTAACTCTGCCTTGCAAGCCCTGCTGTCTGAGCTGTCTGGGCCCCCTCCTTCAGACGTGATCTGGTAACTATAGACAGGGCCTTCTCTGAGGTTGCTCCTCACCTTTGCATGCCCTGGGAGGCTGGCTTGCCTACTCTACATTCCTTGAGGGACCAGGCAAAAAGATACCTTTTAAACCAGGCTTCCCATATTAGGTCCCATAGTTTGCTCTGTACTCTTCGCTGGGGTTTTGAACTGTAAGCCACCTGAAGTAACAGCGGGGAAAGATTCTAAATAAATGTCTAAATAATAATTGGGGTCAACGTGGGTGGGCAGGATTGTGCAGGGGATTGGACTAGATGACCCTGGATGTCCCTGCCAACTCTATGATTCTATTATGGGTGAAAGTGGAGATCTCACACTTCCTACAGTTTGCCATGCAGCAGGGACTCACACTGCTGTTTACCCTGCCTGCTCACAGTCCCATTCTTGCAACTTCCAGATCTGGGAACAACACAAATTTCTTCATGCACTGAGCAGAGTATGCAAGGTCCACAAAAGCAAGGACATTGCCACCCACCCTTTCAATAAAGAGGCACACAGATGAACACCTTGGATGGGGAGGGCTAAATGGGAAAGAATCTTGAAGCAAGGGAAGTTGTCTTGCACTGGCCTTTCTGGCTCGTTCCGTAGCGCTTCAGCTAAGATGTCTTATGGGCCACCCAGAACTCTTTGCCTCCATCTCTCATCTCTGCACCTGCTTTTTTCATACCAAAGGGTGCAGGGCTTGGTTCTTCATGCTTCTCCCTGTGTCTAGCTCTTGGTGGCACAAGGAAGTGTCTCTGCCCTTTGCTTGTTGCCCAAGTCTCAGCTGAGTCCCCCTGTCTTGGGGATCAGAGTTGAATCCTTCAGAGCACCCCTAGCCTGTCCCTTTGGCTTCTGGCCCCTGTCATGCTGCAAAAGAGCCTAGGCAGGAGATACTGGATGATACCCTCTGGGAGAAGAGGGGAAGCTCTCAGGATCAAGGGAGCAAGAACACAGAGGCAGAAGTGTTACCATAAAGCAGGAGTAGTCAAACTGCGGCCCTCCAGATGTCCATGGACTTTTGCTGGCAGGGGCTCCTGGGAATTGTAGTCCATGGACATCTGGAGGGCCGCAGTTTGACTACCCCTGCCATAAAGCCGTGGAAAGCTCCCAGGCAAGAGAGAATGCAGGACTCAATCTCCAAGAGGCATCTGCCCTAGGTGGGATCCAGAATGTGCTTCCAAGCTGCTGGGCTCCCTGGGGATGTCTTCTCTTTCCTCTAGATGTACAACAAGTCTTCCCTGGGTTACCTGGTGGAGCAGTGTTGGAATGCAATTGGAGGTGATTTGGAAAAGGCCTACCTTGCAGAGCTGTTTGCTGTAAACAACAAGATCCTGGATGTGTTCTCAGCAGAGATACCCAGTGGCTGCAGGAGAACTGTAGCCAATTCCAAAGGACATGCCTGAATATGTTTCCTCTCACTGACTCAGAGTCTTTTGTTTCAGGTGTGAACGCCCGTTTCCTTATGGACAGGAAGTGAAGCGGGTTTTGTTCTCTCCTATTCAGTTTATTTATTTATAAATGTATTTGTTGACCATCTCTCTATTGAGATGCAGTCGGAGATGCTGCTGTAGCCATCTTCCTTGTGGGCTTGCTGGAGTAAGCAAACAAACTTCATGTTCCCAGCATGTAGGAGCAGACTTCTTTTTTTCTTGTCACTTGCTTAAGTTTATAAATCTGATTAGCAAGGCTGGCTTTTCAGAGACAATGGGCAGAAGACCCAAAGCTGCCACGGAGGGAGGGCTACCTGCACCTTGTCCACATGGGTAGGGTAAGGGAGGGGGTCGGAAAGGCATCATCCTTGTGCAAGGAATGGGCCAAGGGAATGGGGGAGGGGGTCTTTATTCCCCTCCCTGCCCAGGAAGACAGGGAGCTACCAGGGGGAATTTTTGGGGGCAGCGATGTATAGAGAGGGAGGCCACAGCTCAAAGGGCAGGGGTAGTCAGACTGCGGCCCTCCAGATGTTCATGGACCACAATTCCCAGGAGCCCCCTGCCAGCATTCGCTGGCAGGGGGGCTCCTGGGAATTGTAGTCCATGGGCAGCTGGAGGGCCGCAGTTTGACTACCCCTGTCAAAGGGTGTCACCAGCCATGTGTCATGTAATCCCCCTTGCCACACATCTGCGTTAATGGAACATCAAGATAGGCAGCTACTCATTCCTTCCTTCCTGATCCTAATCTCTCACACACACTCCCTTTCTGAATGCCATGGGACTATTAGCATACACAAATATTTAGCTGCACCATTTCAGAAGTCTTTATTGATAGTTAGCAGGCATTGTTTCCTCTTGGGAAATTTCCAGTTCTCCGGAACTAACCCATCAGCTTGTTGTTTAGGTTTCTAACATGTAGCCCATAGCTTAAGGCTATGTTTTAGCTATAGAAATCAGCTTTCAGACCATTTGAGTGTGTTCAGCAATCAGTACACTTGTGCTGTTTTGCAGACTCCAGATGCCACCCCCTCTCCCTGCTGTCATGCTGCTGATCCCCCTCGAATCTGCAACTGTTCTGGAACAGGTAAATATCATCCCACTGTACTCTGAACTCCCCCATTTTCCTCCCTTTTATGTCTTAGGAACTTGTCTGTTTTGCTGGTATTTTGAATGTACCCCCAATGTTTTCCACAAATCAATCTCCTTGAGTACAAGATATGTTGTCATCTTTATTTTAAACGGTTTCTAGCTGGAAAAAGACCAAATAAACATTGGTAAAAAGATCCTGCAGTTACGATCTTCCAGCACTTCTTGGTGAGAAGCCAGAAGTCGGAGGGCTTGGCGAATGAACTGGATCCAGCTTTGGAACTAATCCCAAGGGCATCCTTCACCACTAGGTGAAATAAGGTTCCAAAAGGCACCAGCACTTGTGTTTTCTGACATTTAACTTAAATGTTCCTTTTTATACACAGGTGATGCCGTGCCTCCGGAGGTCCATAAGGAACAGGCTGCAGTATGTGAACAGCTGGATGTGGGGGAAAGGCCAAGTGTATGTTGGGCGTGCTGTTCTGGGGAGCATGGTCAGTCAATGCATCCATGGCTCATGGCTAGGAACATTTTTTCTGGGGTCAGATCTCTCCTGGAATGGCTCCTTTCAACTTGTGGATGCTGCAGGTTGCATGGCGCTGGGGTACAAACATGTCTGTGAGATGTGATTACACACAGGCCTCAGGGCACAGATGGGCACAATATCAGGATAGGCTCACCCTTCCATGTTGTGTCTCCATTTGTTCCCTGACTAGAAGCCCGTGGACCTGAGGAAGGGAAGAAGGAGGCACACATTGAACAGCAATTGGGAGGAATATCTGTCGAGGAGCACCTTCAGGGGGAAAGGACAAGACTGAAGTGAGTCTCAGTTCTGAATGCCCTGTGGGAGAGGCAGAGTGGCAGAGAGCAGTGATAGCAGAGGAGGCTGGCAGAGGGAAGGAGGCAGCCAGGCAGGTGGTGAAGCAAAAGTGACAAAAGGAGGGATGGGGCCAGTAGAAGAGCGAGGAAAGGGGTAAAGGAGAAGGTAGTGCTGACAGGCAAGCGAGCAAGGAAGTAGGGGTGGACTAAGCAGCAGAAAAAGAAAAAGAAAAGACTGCAGTAGAAGGTTGTAGGAGGACAAATGGGATACAGGTAGGGATGGGGAAGCAGATGGAGGAAGCAAGGACCAAGAAGTTTTAGCATGTTCCCACTTGTTACTCTCTATTACAGTCAACTGTGCGTCACTTTGCAGATTTTGAAATCTGTATCAAATCTGTCTTATATGTTTTAAACGCAAACTTTCCATCAAAATGCCAAGGGCTGTGTCTATGGTTTCCCCTTTCCTATTTCCAGTTTTAGTTTTCAATTGATTAAGGTTTGATAGCCCCAAAGCCATGAACCCAAAATGTTCAAGATTTTTTAAAAACATTTTAGAAGATGAAGAGTAAGTTTTGATACCCCTTTCCTCTACCTCAAGAAAAGCAGCTTACAATTCCCTTCCCTTCTCTTCCTCTCCCCTTAACAGGTATCTTTTTAGGAGAGCCGAGAGAGTTCGGAGAGAACTGTGACTGGTCCAAGGTCACCTTCACGTGGAAGGGGAGTGGGGAATCAAACCTGGTTATCCAGATTAGAGTCCACCATCCTTAACTATTACACCACACCAGCCCTTACGGCAGCTCACTGCAGTTTTGTAAGTTAACAGTGAGCAATTGGCCCAAAGTCAACCAGGCTGCCTGTTCCTTGGCCAACCAGTCTACCATAGAGCCCTACCATAGAGCTTAAGGAACTTCTGGTCTAAAGCTGAAATAAGGAAAGGGACAAAGGGGGGGGAGGAGACAGCTGGATATAGAGGAAGATGGAGGAAGAATTTGCATTCATTCAAACTGCCCATGTTTAAATTTGGATAGTGGGGAGTGCAAACGTGTCAGGAAGAAGAAGAGGCTAAATTCTCCAGGGGGTGAGGGTTTTTTCTACATGCAAGGAAAGGTTTTAAAAAAATTGTAAATGGCTGGTGCTTCAAACAAGGAACGTGCCAATGCATATATGTGCACACACACAAATGAACACACACACACATCTGCAGCCTGAAATGCAGCCTTTCCTGCATTTCAGGAAAGACAACAATGAATGATTCTACCACATAATTAACTGAGCCTCAAAGAGTTCCCATTTTAAACAACAGCTCTCCCCCCCCCCCAACCTTTGCCCCAACCTTCACTAATATAATCATTTTGATTTGCGTAATAACTTCACATTAAATCTCCATTCTCTCAACGGCTTCGACTAATCCTGATTTTCACTCGTATGGGTTGAGATTTGTTTGGACCCAGAGGTCTCTCGTGGCAAACCCTTCTTAATTATTCTTTTCCTTACGATTCCCTATGCCCGGTAACTGCTCTCAACAGCTCAATTCTATGATTTATTGGACTCCAGAGAGGATTCCCGACCCTCCCCAGTCACAGACCTATTGTATTTTGCATTAATTCTCGTTGTATATCAATGCTGACAACCAGTTTGCTTCTTTCGCAGTCAGCAAAAGAATTCCCCGAGAGTACAAGGAAAAGAGGATCTGTTCTCTCCTCTTAGCTAGGTAAGATGGTTTCCCCACCACCTCCGAAATAGTACATTAGAGGGCAATATTTCTAACAGGAGTACCACAAGAGTCTCTTTGGTTGCAAAGGGTAAGCACATAATATGTACAAATAAGTTGAAACAAGCTCTGTTTCAGCTTCTACTTCCAATGTTTGGAGTTCATGCATTTCACAAACCTCCTGAATATGGCCAGATCTTCGAACAGAGCAAAAAGCCAGGACTTTGCCAAGAAATGAGGAACTATCTTCCTTCCCCATATATGACTACCTTCCTTCCTTCAGCCCTATGTGACTACCTACGGAAGAATGTGGGTTGCCAGCAGACTTGTACCATGTCAAGATATGCATGGAGGGACCAGTTGCATGAATGTTTACTTCCACTTCAGCACTAGCCATGTGATTGTTGTAATTTGCAGGAGTTGAAAAGTGACTACAGGGTACATTGCTTGGATGCATTGGTTCCTATGATCCCAACTTCCATATTATCTCAGCTGGGTCATAAGACTTCTAGTGGCCCACAGTGTTGTAGTGGGGGGACCACAAGGGGAGCAAGGACAGCCTTAAATATGTCCTTCCCTTCTCACATAAGAACAGGTGAGATGGACACAAACTTTTTGTTTCCATTCTCACCTAACACAAAGCAAGGGTGTAATTAGGTAATCTTAGACTTTGGACATGATGGTATTAAGCCCCTCCCCCCGATTCTAATGTATACTTCGGAAGCAAAGCTATCACCCGTTCCCCCCATGTGCACCCACATTGATCCCATGATTGTGAGGCCAGGACATCTACCCCCCAACTTTGGTTCAGACAACACCACTGAAACTGATGGTCAAAGCAGATGAGATGTTCCATGTATGAATGCCAAGAATCCCCCCTCCCCCTTGCAATGGAAATTCCATTGCCTGGAAATCTGAATGAGATATAGAATGTGATGCAAAGGGAAGGCTTGACCACACACTCTGACCCGCACCTAATCCCAGCGAAGTTCTTATGTGCCAGCTGTTTACAAGAAAAAGAATGTTTAGGAGAACCAAACATAAACCTTCCAACACTCAATTGTCACCCTAAGAAGAAGAGTTGAAGAAGAGTTGGTTCTTATATGCCGCTTTTCTCTAAGGAGTCTCTAAGCAGCTTACAGTCGCCTTCTCTTCTCTCGCCCCAAACAGACACCCTGTGAGGTAGGCTGAGAGAGCCCTGATATTCCTGCTCGGTCAGCTCTATTAGGAGTCTCAAAGCAGCTTACAATTGCCTTCCCTTCCTCTCCCCTCAACAGACACCCTGTGAGGTGGGTGAGGCTGAGAGAGCCCTGATATAATTGCTGGGCCAGAACAGCTTTATCAGCACCGTGGAGCCCAAGGTCACCCAGCTGGCTGCATGTGGGGGAGTGAGGAATCGAACCTGGCTCGCCAGATTAGAAGTCCACACTCCTAACCACTACACCAGACTGGCTCTGGGTAAGTGACTTTGTTTCCACTTCTGTCCTCTTCTGATATTCCTTACATCATATTCAAGGCAGTAAGCTCTTTTGCTCTCTGAAGTGCCATGCCATGTATTTTAATAGTTCTGTTTTTTAACAGTTCTGTACCAACAATAATGAACCCAGAATGCTGCTTTAATGACCCCGTGGTCAATCGCTGGGAGAGCCAGAGGGGTGTAGTGTTCAAAAGCTGTGGACTCTAATCTGGAGAACTGGGCTAGATTCCCTCCTCCTCCTCCTCCACCACCACCACCACATGAAGCCTGCCAGTCACGATTCTCTCAGAACTCTCTCAGCCCGCCTACCACATAAAGGGAAAGGGAGGAAAGGAAAATCACTATGAGATTTCTTCTGGGAGAGAAAAGCAGGACATACATACCTGCTCTTAGACTTCTACACTATTAACCTGGCTCTCTTTGGCAGTTTGCCCCACTGGGAACTGTAACTACAGATGAGATCTTCCTACTGATAAATCGCCTAAAGTGGGGCAAGGCCAGATTATATTCCTCATTATTTGTTTAAAGCTGACCCTTCTTCATGGGTCCCAGTGCTGGCTAAATTATTCATGTGGACAGATGCATCTGGGATATTCCCACTGTCAATAGAGGCAGGCTAATGCTATACCAATCCACATGAAAGAGATTCACCAAGGTCTCTACAAATGACCACCCAGTTAGGCCCACCTCTATGTTAGGTAAATTATAAACTGGTCATCCACTCTTAAAACTGGAAAGTTGTATCAAGGACTCTTCTGAAGAGACCTGAATAGACCTAATGTTGCTTCTAATGAGAAAGACCGGGGCACAGTCATTGTGACTGGCAGTAGCTCTCTGCGATTTCAGGCAGCAGGATTTCACATCACCTACTACTTTATCCTTTGGACCAGGGGTAGTCAACCTGTGGTCCTCCAGATGTCCATGGACTACAATTCCCATGAGCCCCTGCCAGCATTTGCTGGCAGGGGCTCATGGGAATTGTAGTCCATGGACATCTGGGGGACCACAGGTTGACAACCCCTGCTTTGGACTACAAATGCTGGGAATTGACCCTCGGATTTTCTGCATGCCACATAGATGATTTACTACTGAGCCCTGGACCCTCTATGAATGGCAGAGATACAAGCTTTGACCCTGTTGTCGATCTTGCATGAAAAGAATTTTCTTTGTGGGCTGGAGGTACAATGGAGAGCAAATGAATGCTGTCTTGTTTGTATTCCAGTTCTATTTCTTTTCTTTTTTTAAAAAAGACTCTGAACCAGATGTTATTAAAGTTTAGGATTAATCTGCCTCTTAACTCTTCCTTCAACCTTGGTCTTAAAAAATAGATTCCCCAATTACCATCTTCCTTAACCTTTATATTTTATCAAGTGCACTAAATCAGCTAGAGAATAATTTCTCTGAGGACTCTGCCAAATGAGCGCACATTTCGTTTACAAATTCCCTAATGTAATATGAATTGATGAACTTTGGGAGATGTGCCTGATATAAATGATCGTGATGTGTCATTCTTAATTTCTTGCCATTGTCTCTGTAAAAAACGCTTGCCTTGTAAGACAAGGAGCTCAGCAGAAATGCGTCAGACTCAAGGCAGGTCAAGTGCCTGCAGAATACATTGCTCTTCTGGCCAGTAGAATTGAGGCTAAACAAAGGGGGGGGGTGTCAAAATTCAGACCCAATGAATGCTGCCAATCCACATAAGAGGAAAGCTCTCACTGCAGTGTTCAGGAAGCTGAGAGAGGCCCATCTTTCATGGAACAAAAGCTAGGTTTTATGTACAGAGACTCTGAAATGCAGGTGCACCAATAAAGACAACTTTGCATGTACTCAAAATGAGGTACGTCTAAGGGACCCTTTAAGAAAGTGTGAGGAGTATACCCTTCAAAATCTCTCCCTGTAACTAATTGTAATCAAGGGGAAAGTTCTGTACTTCCAGGGTGGTGACTGTATTAGTCTGTAATAGGAAAGCAGGACCATAACCTTGGTGGGCCAGGCTCGCTCAACCTCATTGGAGGAAGCAGGGCTGGCCCTGGTTTGTACTTGAATGGGAAACACCAAAGGAGTCCCTGGTTGTTTTGCAGAAGGAAGCAATGGTACAATACCTCTTTGTGCTTGGCTCCCTTTCTTGAAAACCTCACAGGGTTGCCAGAAGGGGTCTGTGACTTGATAGCACTTTCACATACCACTAAAACAAAAAGCTAGCAGTACAGTAAAGATCAACAAAATTTATGCCGGCATATTTATTTGTGGGGGGGAAACGCAGCCAGAGAATTTTTTAAGAAATCATTGAACAGCTTAAAATGAATTGAACAGTTTTCAGACTAAAAGTACATTATACAATGATCTTAAAAGATCAACCCCTTAATTAAAAGCCTGGGCAAAGAAAAATGCTTTAGCCTAGCATCTAAAAGAAAGGGTGGGTGCCATGTGAGCCTCAAGAAGAGAAGCATTCCCTGCGCAAGGGGCCGCTACAGAAGAAGCCCTCTCGCTAGTTGTGTTGTAACTCGCCTCAAGCCTCCGGGGAGAGGCAAGTAATTAATGTAATAAATAATAATAATAATTCTGAGAGCCAGTTTGGTGTAGTGGTTAGGAATGCGGACTTCTAATCTGGCATGCTGGGTTTGATTCTGCATTCCCCCACATGCAGCCAGCTGGGTGACCTTGGGCTTAAAACAGCACTGATAAAACTGTTCTGACCAAGCAGTGATATCAGGGCTCTCTCAGCCTCACCCACCTCACAGGGTGTCTGTTGTGGGGAGAGGAATGGGAAGGCGACTGTAAGTCTCTTTGAGCCTCCTTCGGGTAGAGAAAAGCAGCATATAAGAACCAATTCTTCTTCTTCTTCTTCTTCTTCTTCTTCTTCTTCTTCTTCTTCTTCTTCTTCACCTCACCACTGAAGGGGGGGGCAGAGAGCAGGGCTACTGAAACACATCTTAGCATGGTAGATGATGCCTTTATATTCACAATGGAAAGGTAGGGGAAGCAAGTATATGTTACAAAAGGTAGCCTATTTAACAAAAATATATATCCTTGGCCTGTTATGCATGGGTGTTTCCCCTTGCTTTTACTGTTCATCTCTGTTGGGCTTTCTTTTGCATTTTGCATTGATGCCCCCCCTGCCTCCTCCCCCCCCCCCCCCCAAGCTCAGTTTGCTTTCTGGTTGCCTAGGTTGATTTTATGCCGATTTCCCCCTTGTTTTGCTTATGAGCCAAAGATCATTCAAAGGTGTACATATTTTCTCAAATCCCCCCATCTACCTCTTTGTCACCCCTCGAAAGGCACTCCCCTGCCTATAGCAAGGTCGGTCCACCCACTCTGTACCTTCCAGTGAGCATTCAGTATGCAAGCTCCACTGAATACTTTCTCCCCCTCATTGAGGGGAAGAGTGTTTCTCTAGCATCTCTCTGAGAAGCCTCTTTTGTAAGCGTGCCGGAAGCCCTTAGAAAATGGAACTCTTGCTGATTTATCCAGGAAGATAGAGAGTTGTGGCATAAGCTGAGAGTGTGCACGTTCTAAGAACCAGGGGGCTCAAGTGAATGCCAGAAGACAAAGATTTTTTTTTATGTGTTTTGGGAGAAGCACAGTAAAATAAACCTCTCAGTATAACAGAAACCTTAACGTCTGACAAAAAGGTCTGTGAACAACTATAAAGCCAGTAGTTAAGAACCAGAAATTAAACCGAAACTGACCAATGGCGTGAAGATCCATTGTTCAGGATCGTATATAAATTGGTCTTTTTCCCGGGTTTCTCAGTTCAGTCCTGCCTCTTGTCCTACCATGCCGATCTTGCTCATTTCCGCTGCTCCAGACAGACGAACGCTCTATCTCGGTCTACCCCACAAGGCTGTTGTGTGGATGGTGCCCTTCCCCCCGGCCAAGCTGCTTGCCCTGCCGCGACCCCTGTGAAAGGGTCGTTCGACCCCCAAAGGGGTCCCAACCCCCAGGTTGAGAACCACTGTGCTAAGGAGAGACACCTGGATGCAACTCAGGAATTGCAGTCTCTCCCAATAAACCAGTTTACACTAGTTTCCCCCTCTGAATGATCAGACGGCTGAGCTTTTTGTGTTCAGTCACATTATTTCTCTGTGCTCTGTCTTCTCCATTTTTGCAAGCAGCATGTAAAAGCTGTATCTAGTAACTTGCCAAGTTCTGTGGCCCTGATCTGACAGGAGGTCAGATCAGTGAGCATTATCTATGTTTATGTAAATATGAGCAAGTAAAATCAACTTTACAGTTAAAGCCATTAGTCTTTGTCATTAAAGCCAGGGATAGTCAACCTGTGGTCCTCCAGATGTCCATGGACTACAATTCCCATGAGCCCCTGCCAGCATTTGCTGGCAGGGGCTCATGGGAATTGTAGTCCATGGACATCTGGAGGACCACTGGTTGACTACCCCTGACTAAAGCCACCTTGTCACACCATCTGACTTGCCTACATCTTCAAGTTTACCTTCAGGGCAGCATGGGGATCTGGGATAAGCAGATTAATTCCAGTGCTGGGAAGACTGAACAGTACAGTTGATGTACCAGAGAGACTGGGAACTGACCAGCCAGTCTATGCTCAAGCGCAAGGAGCTTCCCTCTGTTCCCTGGGGCTCCTTGCTTGCTTCATTGTGGTCGTGGAACAGCTGCTTCCGGTGAAGGTTCATGAGAGCCTGTGGTCCCCTGTCTACAATATCTTCAGATTTCTCTGCTGCTCACAAAGGCTAGTAGTTCTGGATCACGATGCTGTCCTCATAAGCAACAACAAAGAAAACCCAGACAAAAAGGTTTGGCAGGGGAGCATATTATGTATGCAGACGGCCTTATTCTCCACATACACTAACTTTAATTAATATGTGTGAGTGTAGCTATTTTAGATGGTGCAGCATTCTACTGCAGTGATTATTTTTGTGTTGTAAACTTCATCAGCCAGCATGAGGTGTGATGAGAGAGGCAAGCAATACGTGGAAGAAATAATTGTAATGATTAATAAGTCATATGTTTCTCAAGAGTCTCATAAGTCTCTGTAGTAACCTTGGGCTATAAGCAATGTGTTAGGATGTTGCAACTTCTTTACATACGGGAGATCTTGTTCGCTGATTTTCACTCCTGGTTTGAAGGGACCTTCAGTTTTTTTCCTCTAGCGCTGACCTTCAGTTTTTTTTCCTCATTTCCAGCCCCAGGGAAGCACACCAAGGCCCATTCTGCACACATTAGATAATGCACTTTCAATGTGCTTTGGCAGCTGGATTTTCCTGTGCAGAACAGGAAAATCTACTTCTAAACAGCATTGAAATTGCATTATCTTTTGTGTGCAGAATAGGCCCTGGCCTCTACCAGGGCCAGGGCCTTTTCGGTCCTGGCCCCGACCTGGTGGAATGAGCTCCCGGAGGAGCTGTGGGCCCTGCAGGAGCTTTCGGCTTTCTGCAGGGCCTGCAAAATGGAGCTCTTCCACCAGGTCTGTGGGTGAGGCTGGGCAGCAAGGTAGATCGGTGCCTCACCACAGAAGCAGTGGTAGCATATTCCATCACCGCCCCTTCCTTTCCTCCTCTTCTTCTTTTCCCCCTCCCCTTTAGAGATAGTATTAGGTGGACGAAATTGGGACGAGGTTTTCCCCCCGGATCCTCTTACTGATTCTTGGTTTTGTGTGAGATGGTTTTATCGTTACGGGATTTTATTGAGGTTTTAATGAATGGTAGACTGCCACGAGCCCTAGGGGAGCAGCGGGATATAAATCAAATAAATAAATAAATAATAAGATTCTCTTCTCTTTTTTTAAATTACATTTTGATTCTTATCAGTAACCTCTCTTCCATTTTCCGCCTTTACTGAAGTTGCATGGAATGCAGGGTACAATGAGACAGACACCCGAGTCCAGCCAAAACCCATCTGACTGCTGGCATCCTCTTTGCTCCAGTTTTCAACATGCCCAGAGGTTGCTTTCAGTTCTGCCTCTTCTCACTTTTCTCCACATGTGCAATATCTTGAGTCCCATGAATCTGAATCCCATGATATCCAAATTTCCCCAGTCGCGTTCCTTTACGCCCATCGAGGTTCACGAAGCCGTAGGTTGCAGGTCGCAGCGATTCGCTTGCAAAAGTGTGCAAAGATGCGGCACAAAAAAAGCAGTCTTTTGTGTGATCATATATGCAAGTTCATTTTGAACGAGATGCAAGTTCATTTTGTGCCATCTTTAAAGCGCTCCACGGGAGGGGTAGAAATAAAAGATTAAGGGCCCGTAGGGGGGGCCTTGTCCGGGATAGAATCATAGAATCATAGAGTTGGAAGGGGCCATACAGGCCATCTAGTCCAACCCCCTGCTCAACGCAGGATTAGCCCTAAGCATCCTAAAGCATCCAAGAAAAGAAAAGAGATGAGGAAGGGTGTCCATCGGCCCCTTCCCCTGGACTGACAAGAGGAGGGCCCAATCGGGAGGCGCAAAGCGCCTCCCAAGTGGGCCCTCCGCTTGTCAGTCTGGCCCCAAAGAAGCAATCAGCAAAGCAGCTGATTGGCTCCTTGCCCCAGCATGGACCAGTTGGGAGCCACGAAGCGCATCACAACTAGCCCAATCCCCCACGTGGCCAAACCTTCTACCCATGATGGGCATTCCTATGTTGGCCGCCGAGAGGAAAGGTAGGCCTGCTGGGAAGGCCTTTCTCCACCTCCCCCCAGCCTAAACGCCTTCCCAGAGGCGAGCGCTCCCAGGCACCTGGGAACGGCTTCAGCCTGTGGGGTGGTCGGGGGGGAGCCCTTCCCAGCCGTCTGGGCAGTGTTGCCGGGGCAGTTGGGAATGTCTAGTGCCCACTGTATTCATTTTACAGCGGGCTTAATTACTAGTATTCAATAATAGTCACGAATACTCCTTTGCATTGGCAAAACACTTTAGAGGAAGAAAATACCATACATGTGGATTGTTGACATGTTTAAGTAATGCATGCATGTAAAGAGGTGTGAAACAGAAACAAATGAAAGGTATTGCAAACCAGAGACGCTCAGAGCATCTCCTCGCTGGGTGCTCTGCTGCATTGTCGCTGGTGACCCAATGAAGCCCCGCAGCTGCCAGCTGCAGGTGGACGTCCTCTGCAAGAGGTTAGGAAGGGGAAGGGAGAGGGGGGAAAGAGCAGGGGGGTACCGGTCTGACCAGTACCAGTCTGTGGATCAGTCGGTACCGGGCCACGGCTCCTCCTCGTCCTCCTCCCCAGCTGCTGCCTTGGGGGCTGCCCTACCACTCTGCCGCCGGCTCACCTTTGCTGCTCTCTGGTGGCCTCCATGGCTGGGGCTCCCCCTTGGTGTGGCACTGCGCAGCTGCTGCTAGCAGCGCCCCCCAGTGGGCGGTGGGAAGTCAGGGGTGCCAGCGGGAAAGCAAGTGGAGCAGGAGATCAGGCGGCAGCGGCGACATCCCTCAGCAAAAGACTACCCCCCCCCCAGGCCTCAGTAAAATTGTCAAGCGTTGTCTGGTTCCTGGTGATAAAAAGGTTGGGGACCACTGCCCTAAACTTTTCTAAGGTTGGTTTGCTGGTCCAGAAAAAGTTGCCAGTACTTAGTACCAATAAGTACCATTACAAAAAGAAAAGTCACTGGTTAGATAGAAGGTTGCAGTCCAAGGTCTTTGGTGGTAGGGCAGGTTTTAATTTTATTTTCCAGGTACCCCTAATGCTTGGAGTTTGCCATGCATGTATTTTTGATTTCTTTGATATTATATGCAGCTGTATAGTACAGTAAACAAAATCTGCAGTGGATGGAGCCAAGTGTACCCCAGAAGGAGCAAAATAGGTTATAATTTTATCAACTCCGGAATATGGCTTTTCAAATTACCAGCTTTTTTTTTTTTTACAAAGCAAACAAGGTATTTGATGAACAGCCAATTACATTTTTGATTCCTGTTAATGATTATAATTAAACATAATTCATCATTGTAATGTCACTACTAAATCAAAGTGGATCTCCATGACAATAACGGTAAATTGTATTCTTTCCTGAAGTAGCCCTGAGGATAACACAGAAAAATGAACCTAGAAGCTGTATCCAAGGACAAGCTCACATACACCATTTGCTTATCACAAAGAGAATGTTGGCAATTACATTAGGATGGAAGTCCACATGAAACACTGTCTTCTAAATGGAGCTGGATATCCACACAGAGTAACCTACCATCCTGGTGTGAGGAAATGTTGAAAAATTCAACATGGATGAATTTATTGAGGAGAAGGGCCTCAGAAGGATATAATGCCATCGTGTCCACCCTCCATGGCAGCCATTTTCTTTGGGAGCACTAAACTAGATCATCTCTGGAGATGAGCTATTCAGGTGCCATAATGCAGTGGCCTCCAACCTTTTTATCACCGGGGACCGGTCAATGCTTAACAATTTTACTAAGGCCTGGGAGAGGTAGTCTTTTGCCAAGGGACGTCTCCGCTGCCTGGGCCCCAGCTCCGCTTGTTTTCCTGCCGGCGCCCCTGACTTCCCGCCGCCCGCTGGGGGGTCCTGCCAGCAGCAGCTGTGCAGTGCCACGCCGAGGGGTAGCCACAGCCATGGCGGCTGCTGGAGAGCACCAAAGGTGAGCTGGCGGCAGAGTGGCAGGGCAGCCCCCAAGGCAGCAGCTGGGGAGGAGGACGAGGAGGAGCCACGGCCAGGTACTGACTGATCCCAGGACCGGGACCGGTCACCGGACTGGGGGTTGGGGACCACTGCCATAATGTATCACTGTCTTCTACCAGTTGATGAAGACCTTTTCTACTTGGTGTATTCCCTGTATCTTTCATTGGTCTTCCTCCCTTGTATTATGTTGTTTTTGTGTATTGAGTCATTTCAATGTTTGCTATATACCTTATTTTAAATGCAGCTTTCATTTTTAAATGATTCATTGTTTGCCTCCATGAGGACCCTGTTTGGGGTGGAGAAGTACACATACAGTTATTTTAAATATAATTAATACATTAAAAACTCAGGTCAAGGGAAGTGATTTTTGTCATTCTTATGCATGCGTGCTTCAGCCTATGTACATTGTACCTGATGCACATTGTCATTTTGATGAAATTACAGAACACTTATCAGAAGAATTGAAGCTGTTTAACACAAAAGGATTAAAATATCTCTAGCATTCAGGTGGTAGGAAGAATGTGATACACTTTGTGAGGAAGACAATGAACTTTTCTGGTACAAAGGTGAAAAAGAGTTTGATTCAGAAATGGGTGGGTTTCAGCCCTGCCCCCTTCTAGCGCCTACTCAAGAGTTATTTCTAGTCTGCCACTCGTGCCAATGAATATGAAAAAATGTCATTCCCACTGTTTTCTGAAAAGTTTCACAGTGACCAGCTTAAGAAAGACCATGTTAGTGCTTAGATCAGGGGTAGTCTGATCTACAATTCCCAGAACCCCCTGCCAGCATTCGCTTGTAGTCCACGGACATCTGGAGGGCCGCAATTTGACTACCCCTGGCTTAGATGGTATCCAAAGATGCAAGAGCAAAGCTAATGTCCCAGAGAGCCAGTTTGGTTTAGTGGTTAGGAGTGCGGACTTCTAATCTGGCACACACGGGTTCAATTTTGCACTCCCTCACAAGCAGCCAGCTGGGTGACCTTGGGCTCGCCACGGCACTGATAAAACTGTTCTGACTGAGCAGTGATATCAGGGCTCTCTTAGCCTCACCCACCCCACAGGATGTCTATTGTGGGGAGAGGAAAGGGAAGGTGACTGTTAGCCACTTTGAGCCTCCTTCGGGTAGGGAAAAGTGGCATATAAGAACCAACTCTTCTTCTTCTTCTTCTTCTTCTTCTTCAGAGCAAAGCTGGTGTCCAAAAGGATAGCCAAGGATAGGGAGAGTCTGTGGTTCCGTGACTGAGCGCCTTTTCCATGCTGAAGGTAGCAGGAGATAAGAAAGACCTCCAAAGGAGGACTGCAAAACTGAGAAGACTGACCTAGATGGTCTGACTCAGTAGAAGAGCTTCATCTGTTCATGCGATGCTGTTTCAAAAGGATCAGAGAGTATTTTCCTTTTCACTCGCCACTGTTCTTTAGGAGCATGCACATGGCCAGCCAGCTCCCCCATTTTACATGCAGCAGTCCTAGAGGGTTATTTGCACAGAGCCAAATAAAACAGTTTTAAAAAACAAGCAGTTTAGACCGCTTTATTATACGATGATCCTTGTTCTGCATTGAATATAGTCTGTTGAAAAACTACATTGGTTTCAAAGCCAATCATATGTTTCTTGTTTCTACGTTTTATCTAAACTGCCCGGAGCCTTTGGGAAGGGCGGTATATAAATTAGATAGATAGATAGACAGACAGACAGACAGACAGACAGACAGACAGAAAGAAAGAAAGAAAGAAAGAAAGAAAGAAAGAAAGAAAGAAAGAAAGAAAGAAAGAAAGAAAGAAAGAAAGAAAGAAAGAAAGAAAGAAAGACCGAGAGAGAGAGAGAGAGACCAAGAGAGAGACCGAGAGAGAGACCGAGAGACCGAGAGAGAGAGAGAGAGAGAGAGAGAGAGACCGAGAGAGAGACCGAGAGAGAGACCGAGAGACCGAGAGAGAGAGACTGAGAGAGACTGACAGAGAGACAGAGAGAGACAGAGATAGAGAGAGACAGAGAGAGAGAGACAGAGACAGACAGAGAGAGACAGAGAGAGAGACAGAGACAGACAGAGACAGACAGAGACAGACAGACAGACAGACAGATGCCCTGAGCCTTTGGGAAGGGCACTATATAAATTAGATAGATAGATGGACGGACATGTTTGCTATCTAACTTAAAGCCATACTACAAAAGCAACCTCCTCCTGAAACCCATTGCCAAGAATTCCAAATAAAACCTAGCAATATAGAAAATGTGGCATTGTGCAATTATATGGCATCTTGCTGCTCATCAGTGTGCTTGGATGTGCATGAGAAGATATGCCTACTGACCCGCTCAGGGATTGAGGGCTATAGGGCAGGAGATGGAGGCCTCCAGGAATTATAATTGGCTTACTGATGCCAGGAGTTCTAAACAGTTTTTCCCCAGTGTTGTTTGTTTCAACAAGGAAATGCCAGCTGTGCAAAGCCCTAGTTCAGATTTGAGTTTTGGTGAAGCAGAAGGGGCAATTTAACACTTACTCCTGGATGATGTTCCCAATCAAAACCAAGTGTGCTCCATGCTATTTGAAGAGGGGGACAGGAAAAGAGGGAGACTGTCTCCCACCCCCTTCCCTTCCAGCATGGGAATCGTGTCTGATCTGAGAAACCATGTACACAGTGGGATAGACCCTCACGGTCTGTGGAGCTGCTAAACCCTATTTTTAAAAAATGCTGGTCTGCTAATTCAGCCCTTAACCTCTACAGATTCCAGGGAGAAACTTAAACCCCAAAGAGTGAAAATTCCAATGGTGGGGAGTTCCGATCTTGGGAGCAGTTCCTGGAGGAGGAGTGCTGTGATGGTCCCTCGATCCAGTCACCAATTCTTGTGAGTGGTGACAGGGTTGCAGCAGAGGGCTCCCCCATGTGAGTGCAGGAAGAGGTGGGGCAACCTGCCACGACTAAAACTCCAGCCTGCAGCCTGGCATGAAACCTCCAGTGCATAAACGGTCCTAGCGAGCAAAGCATTGGTCACAGATTATGGCTATCCAGACTTCACCTGATGCTCAGCTATGACTCCCCCTGGTTAAACTTGCAGTCATTCTTGCAGCAGCAATATTCCAGTTAAGAAAGAACTTGGAGGGGTCTACCCAGAGCAGTTGGCCCGTGGAGGAGTCGCTCGTCCACCAGGAACTCTAGTGGCAGCCTGTGAGGAACTTTGTACCACATGCTGGCGGTGGCTCAAAGATCTGATGAAGCAGCAGTTTGAGATAGCCCTAGGGTGTCCTGGTGTGTGTGGGAGCTCCCAGAGAGACCCTGTGAGGGAGATCTGGAGCCCCGTCCCTATGGATTAGATTTGGCTTTTTATCTGTATTAATTAGGTGAAGGTGGAGGGAGGATTTGGGTGGGTGGGGTGGTTAAGGAATGCTGATACTAGGTGTAGGTCTAAGGAGCTAGGGATGGCTAGGGTTGAGAGACAGTTCGGTGTAGTGGTTAGGAGTGCGGACTTCTAATTTGGCATGCCGGGTTTGATTCTGCACTCCCCCCACATGCAGCCAGCTGGGTGACCTTGGGCTCACCACAGCACTGATAAAGCTGTTCTGACCAAGCATTGATATCAGGGCTCTCTTGGCCTCACCCACCTCACAGGGTGTCTGTTGTGGGGAGAGGAAAGGGAAGGCGAATGTAAGCTGCTTTGAGCCTCCTTCGGGTAGGGAAAAGAGGCATATAAGAACCAACTCTTCTTCTTCTTCTTCTTCTTCTTCTTCTTCTTCTTCTTCTTCTTCTTCTTCTTCTTCTTCTTCTTCTTCTGTCCAGGAAGATTCTTTGGGGGGAGGCCAGAAGGCATCAGGGATCCCAAGGATTATGGGCCAAGGGAGATATAGCATAGGGAAGACCACACTGTACCAAGTTTCCGGCTCTGCTTAAGGTAGCTTCATGTGTTTATTTGATGGAGAGTATTCTCAAAATGCAAGAGGAGAATTTAGCTTTGGGTATCACTTGAAACTTTCCTCCTCTATCTCCTTGGTTTTGAGAATACCGCTATTCATATCTTGATGGCTTGATCAGTTTCCTTAATAACAATTACACTGGACAGTTTTATCCCAAGAAAAGAGAATCCCTTTCAGATATTGGAATATCCAAAATTTAAAAGACACAAATTCAGTCGGGACCCTAATATTTCTTATCTTCAGTAAAAACAGGGACAAGCAACTACAGAGATGGTGCACAAAACCCACCCCAGCTCAGAGTTTAAAGGAAAGCTTTTTTTTAAAGTAGGTAGACAGACGCAACCGTATATACTAAGAGATAAGAAAGAAGAAAAGGGAAAAGAGGTACAGATCAAAAGAAAGTGCTTCAGTACGGAAAAATCTGAAGGTAAAACACAGAGCGCTGAAAAAGACAGATAAAATCTTGCCAAATAAACTTGAAAGTGTCTAAACTGTTGAGACAAACACGGCAAAAAGAAGTTACTTCTATGCTTATCTCAAAGCTACTCATTTACAAAAAAATGTTATGAAGAGTCCAGGTAAAACATAGAGGAGAACAACAACAAAATGCCTTGTTTATTCCCAGTTGCCTTTTAGGCCTAGTTTACTATCAAATCTTCGAGATGATTAGTAGCTGGTTATTGCGTGAAAGTAGCAATGCACACCACAGGGCTACAAACTCAGGTTGCCAACTCCAGGTTCGGAAATACCTGGAGATTTGAGTTGGAACCTGAAGAGCGGAGTTTAAGGAGGGGAGGATCATCTAGGACAGGGGTAATCAACCTGTGGTCCTCCAGATGTCCACGGACTACAATTCCCATGAGCAAACGCTGGCAGGGGCTTGTGGGAATTGTAGTCCATGGACATCTGGAGGACCACAGGTTGGCTACCTCTGATCTAGGGGATAAAAGGGGGCAAGAAACACAGGGTGTGGTGGCAGCTAAGAGAGAGAAAGAGACCTAGAGGGTGTTTGGGAGAGTGGAGAGGAACAAGAGAAGACACAGCCAGTGGGGAGAAGAGAGGCTCAAGGAAGGATGGCAAGAAAACAGGAATGGCAATCCCACCAGGAGTGGGAGGCAGAGGACAGCAGAGAAGATGCCTCCAACAGTGTAAGTGAGGTTCCCAGAGGCCTGCCTATGTCAATTGCTGTAACCCTTCACTGACAATAAAAGAGGAAGACCTCTTAGGCTTCTGTACTAAAGCTGCTGTGTCAGCTCCCTCCTAGGGGGCTCCAGATCTATCCCCCAGAGAATGGGGAGATCCTTCATCACACTACACTCCTCCAGCCCAGGAGGGGGCGCCCTTCCATTTAGACAATTGGTTTGGAAAGCAGACTCTGTGGCATTCTTCCCTGCTGGAATCTCTTTTGTCCCCAGACTCTACTCCCCAAATCTCCAGGAATTTTCCAACATGGAGCTGACAACCCTAAGCCCCCACCTACAGGCTGATACCACTACTTCAAAGTGCTGGGATATGCAGTAAAACACAATTGTATCAGAGTGTCCTGAATATTATCCATGGCTTTGGCCGTTTTCAAACTGCCCTTGTATTCCATTTAAGTTTCTTGTCGCTAATGGATTTGTTCCCCTGTCCTCTCAGATAGACCCATTTTAGTAATCGACGGCTAGCAGAATTCATTTACCCATTCATACAAACCCACTTGCATTGGGTTAGCAAAGCATTTTTGAACCGTTTTGGAAGGAAACTGCTGTCTTCCATTTTCTACCCCTTTGTTGTGCTTCGGAGTCCCTGTGGGGTGCTGTTTAAAATGCCCATAGCACTTTCGATGATGCCCCCTTCCCCTCCCCTCATCCTTTTTCACAAGCCAATTTTCTGCAGAATTTTTCTTTTAAATGCTCTAAAGTTGAGCACTGTAAACCAATATAGCACTTTACACTGTACTGCAAAGGGCCAGCATATCTTTTCTAAAAACTTTCTATTTTATTTTAGTTAGAGATATAGATGGAAGGGGCGATCCAAGATGGCGGCTGCAACTCAGTGGGCAACTCTCTCTGAGAAGATATAAATATATATCTGCAGGCAGGCAGGCAAACAGACAGACAGACAAGCAAACAAGGAGAAACCTATAAAAAGAGAAATTGTAGTTTTTTCCAGTCCAGTTAGTTTTATTACAGTCATAGACCAGCATAAGATGATACAGAAACATCCATTAAAACCAGGAATTAAAACATCTTAAAAGATAACAATAGAAAATAGAAAAGGTAGATAAACACCGCTGTCCAGATTCATTTAGAACAGACCATTCTATTACGAATTTTGATCGCTGCTGTGTAGAACTTGGCAACTCTATAAGTTGTATTATTTTCTGTATCTGCAAGCAGCAGAGAAATGTAAAATTCTCCTGAGCGCCCTGGGAATCTGCCTAGCAACGGAAGAATTAGACTAGTTCGAATCTCATTACAGAATCGAGATTGAAAGAGAACATGTTCCATGGTTTCTACATGCCCAGAACCAGAGGTGCATTTCCTTTCGGTATAGGGTATTTTCCTATATCTTCCTTCTAATACCGCCGAAGGGAAGGCATCACAGCGTGCCAAAGTGAAGGCCCTCCTATGAGAAATTATATTGTCTGCCCCATTCAGCCTAAATCCTACTTCCAAATCAGATCAAGACTTGAAAACTCTTTATTTTTTTTTGTAAAGTGGATATTTTTTACATAACAATTTTTTATCCATAAAAAGCCTTACGGGTTGGAATTTGTCTTTGCCGCAAATATCTGGCAAATACTAACCTGGTTACAGCATTCAGAGAAAATATCCTGATTTTTTAAATTAGGTTTTATATAGATCAACAAGAAAAGTTCAGGCATAGCATTATTATGATATTCTAAACCTTTTGCTAGCATAAACAAAACCACTTTTCTGTTTTTTAATTTGCAGATCTCACAAATCCCCAATCACATGGGGGGGGGGGGCTCCAGAAGAGTATTAGAGAATCCACCGTGGTTATTAGTACCTTCATAAATTTTAGCTCATCCAGATGGTGAAAGATGCTAGCATTTCTATGGGTTCATATTTTTTTTTAAACTATGCAAAGTGATTACTACTTAATGTTGCTATATATATAAATAGTATTATGGAAACTTGGGACAGTTTTGGTGGAAAACTGTCTCCACAGTTTTATCCACTACTTTTTGAAGCAAGGGAACTAACACTCAAGGCAGGGTGGTAAAGCTAGGTTGTCTAAAATGGGGGGAAACAGGTCTGGACAGATAGACTGACTTCTTGGATCATGGCCATGGCAGTCTGCAGCTAGATTTGATTTCAGCAGCAATTTAGAGACCAACAAGATTTGGGGGAGGGATCTTACCTAGAATCTATTGAATACCACAGAGTTTGAGCTCCAAAACCATCCTTTTCTCCAAGGGAACTTCTCTGTAGACTGGAGATCCATTGTAACTCCTGGAGAATTCAAGCCCCACATGAAGCTTGGCATCCACATTAGAAAGGAATATGAGCCACCCAGTTTTGCAAAATAGTCAAAATAGTTCTGTAAATGCAAGGCTTAAAAACAAATGAAGGGGGTGGGGTCAAAAATGTCAACCCAGAAAAACCAGGTAATCAAAGAGGTTAAAAAAAGAAGAAAGCCCTTGAATATGGAAATATCAAGGTCAGTTACAAAAGAACTAAAATTATATTAAATCACACACAAATCTCCATAGGTGTGTGTAATTTGACTATAGTTAGTTTGTTCTTTTACACTGGGGAAGTTATATGTAACCAAAGCCAAAGGATTTTGATGCAGTTCTTAATATTAACAATTTGATTCAAGATTTTGCGATTTAATATAATATTAACTCTTTTGGAATTGACCTTGATATTTCCATACACAAGTGTTTTCTTTTTTTCCCCCAAGTACTGGAAAGTACTTGATGTGTAAGGAAGGTTTAGCTCCCATTCATGAAAGGAAAGTGCAATTTGGGGAAGCAAAATAGATGCCCCCCTAGACCATTTATGCACTGGGAACTTCACTGCCCCAGCTTCCATGCAGGAACACAAATCTGGGATGGATGAGGTACAGCGGGCCAAATGCTCCCCCATGTGGGTGCAGGAAGAGGTGGGGCAACCTGCCATGACTAAAACTCCAGCCTGCAGCCCGGCATGAAACCTCCAGTGCGTAAACGGTCCTAGCGAGCAAAGCACTGGTCTCAGATTATGGCTATCCTGACTTCAACTCATGCTCAGCTATGACTCCTCCTGGTTAAACTTACAGTCATTATTTCCCAGCCTAATCCACATCTCAGGGGGTATCAGCATAAAACGGGAAGGGGCCATTTTTCAGCTAAACATCAGGATGAATTTCCTGACACAGCAATTCCTCAAAGGAGCAAGTTTCCTCAGGAGGCGATGGACTCTCCTTCTTTGGAGTTTTTTAAGCCGAGGCTAAATGGGTATCTAACAGCAAAGCTGATTCTGTGAGTCAGACCATGAGAGGGAAGGCAGGAAGGGATGCATCAGTGTTTAGTTCTCTTGTCCCTTTTTTATATTCTAAGGGTAATGCTGATCACCACTTGAAGGTCAAGAAGAAATTTTCCACTTGGCCAGATTGGCCAGGAATCCTGGAGGTTTTTACTTTCTTACATGCATAGAGCAGGTGTCACTGGGGGAGGTGTGGAGATGGTAATTAATTTCCTGCATTCTGTGGGGGTTGAACTAGACGACTCTTGGGAATTCCTTCCAGCTCTACGCTTCTATTTACAACCCCCAGATTTCGCTGGAAGAAAGAGGGGATGAATATGTAGTTAGTAAATAATAATAAAATGGATCTGACAAATTATATAACTAATTGTGCATTCCCAAGAGACCTTTGGACATACATTTTAAAACAATGCAAAGGTTCCAGAGTTTATGACACAGCATGAGGATCTCATGCAAGTAAAAAATTCCCCTGGACCTATTCAAAACCTTCAACCATACTTAAGGAACCTCTGTAGAACAGGGGTAGTCAACCTGTGGTCCTCCAGATGTTCATGGACTACAGTTCCCATGAGCCCCTGCCAGTGTTTGCTGGCAGGAGCTCACGCGAATTGTAGTCCATGGACATCTGGAGGACCACAGGTTGACTACCCCTGCTGTAGAAGACATCCTTGATCACTCAGGCTGGTTGAAGCCCTATTCTGGTATATTTAGTTCTGAAAATTGCTCCCCAACATGTCTGATTCTGTGTTGTGTGATATGCTTAGATAACCCACTATTTGTTTTTGAGGCCTACCACATTTGGACTAAGCTCCACCACATTAGATCCCATAAGCTATATTCTTCTGGGCCTTGAAAACAGCGGGCTATCTAGGCATATCACACAACACAAAATCAGACATCAGCAGGAAGGCCTCGATGGTCAGCCAGAACATGGTACCAGGTGAGAAGAGTACCTAGCAGCCTCCAGAATTTCTTCCCCACCCCCTGTTCCAACAAACTCACAGAGAAACTGAGCCAGGGTATCAGAACATGGGAGTGGGTTTCAGAATGACAGTGGGGAAATCCTCCAGCTACCATTTGTCCTCAAAAAAAAAAAAATCAACGGCCAGCAAGCCTTTGGACAAATATCCCAGCTATAGCTCTGCCGCTTGGGAAGAACGCCTGCCTGCCTTTCTACAGCTCACTGCTTTCTCACTAATAGGGCAAATCGTCCTGGACATGTGCCTGATAGATCATGGTGGCAAGCTCCTTGACAGATTCTGCTGGCTTTATGAAGCTTTTCCAATCAGCAGGTATAGGTGGTATTTCTTCAGGCAAAACTACACTGGCAGCCCCACACCTTCTCTCCGTGATGCTCCAGACAGGGCCTCCTTCTTTTCCCCCCAGCGCCTCTTCATTTCATCCCTCAGCAAAGGTGGGCAGTCACCAAGAGTGCTGAGCGGTTGTGACTGCACATAAGAGGGATATGTGCAGCAGGCACTTTGGTCCACCATATCCCGTCAATGCTGTTTCCCCCTTTCCCTTCCCTACTGAAGATGGAAATTCTGCATATCGCTCTGTGACTACCGGCCTTTTCTCCTATGGGACAGGAGGCAGATGGATCGGCTGTAGCTTATGGAAGAGCAATGATATTGATGTTGGGAAGAATCTGGGGGGAGGGGTGCTTTCAAAGCCCGTTCTCATGAACAGGCTTTGAATCTAGTAGAATCATAGAGTTGGAAGGGGCCTCCTGGGTCATCTAGTCCAACCCCCTGCACTATGCAGGACACTCACATCCCAATCGCTCATCCACTGTAACTTGCCACCCCCTTGAACTTTCACAGAATCAGCTTCTCCGTCAGATGGCTATCCAGCCTTTGCTTAAAAAATTCCAAAGATGGAGAACCCACCACCTCCCGAGGAAGCCTGTTCCATTGAGAAACCGCTCTAATTGTCAGGAACTTCTTCCGGATGTTTAGATGGAATTTTTTTAAAATTAATTTCATCCCATTCGTTCTGGGCCGTCCCCCTGGGGCAAGAAAGAACAACTCTGCTCCATCCTCTATATCAGGAGTAGTCAGGCTGTGATCCTCCAGATGTTCATTGACTACAATTTCCATAAGCCCCTCATGGGAATTGTAGTCCATGGACATCTGGAGGACCACAGGTTGACTACCCCTGCTCTATTTGGAAGCCTTTCAAATAATTGAAGATGGCTATCAAATTGCTCCCAGTGCCTTCCTGCTGTAGACATGGCCACAGTCAAGAACTGTGAGAGGAAAACCTGCAGAACTTCCTTTCCATCTATAGATCTTCTGCTTATGTAGAGCAAAGATGATCAGAAATTTCTCACTTCTTCTAATCTGATCCAAAGCTCTCCATTCCAGATCCTGCTTCCCCCTTGTGCAAACCTAACCTCTGATGTTTTATTTTTATACTGTATTTTGCTTCCCCGTAAACTGTATGCATTTTGCAATGTTAATTGTACACTGAGCAACATTAAGGTATGCATAGATAACATACACTATGTCAATAAGCTATAAGACTCTATACAAACAGGCATACACAATACAAAGGAATCTGGAAAGCCAACAGTAAAAATAGAAGAAATGACAGTTAATTAATATAGAAACGGCAACAAATGGCACATATTCCCATTGTGGAAAGAGATTTAGAAATGCGCCCTTTAAAACTAGAAATCCAGATGAAATGCAGCACAAAGAAAGAGTCCAGAGGAAGGAAGCTGTGGGGCAGACAGGCGGATCTGCTCATCCCCTTTGTGGTATAGGTCTCTGAAGATTCTACTACTTCAGAATGCAGGGGTGGGGGAAAGGAACGGTTGGATGCTTTTCTATGTAAATAAGGAAAAATGAATCAAGATTAGCCTAAACCTTTTCTCTCTGACCTGTTAACTTCTCCTACCTGTCTAATTTGTATTGAAAACTTCCTTCCACGAAGCACAAGGTGGTATACATGGTTCTCCATCCTTCCACTTCAGCTTTTCCAGAACCCTGTGAGGTATTTGAGCTTAGACAGTGTGAGCGGCCCAAATTCAACTAATAGAGCAAAGGGGCTGAGCTGGAAAGCTCACACCTTGAATAAAGCTTTGTTGGTCTTAAAGGTGCTACTGGACTCTGATTTTATTGTGCTACTTCAGACCAACACGGCTACTCTTTTGAATCTGAGGTTCCACAGTTACAGCAGTAATCACCATACAAATATGAAGATATTTAAAATAAAAATCTTTCTGAATACATGAACACTGCACTCTGCTGAGAAAACCTAAAAACTGTGTAAAAATGTCCAGCAGTAGTTGGTTTGACTGCAAGGCGAACAAACCGGTCAGTCCTAGAGGAGATCAGCCCTGACTGCTCCTTAGAAGGCCAGATCCTGAAGATGAAACTCAAATACTTTGGCCACCTCATGAGAAGGAAGGACTCCCTGGAGAAGAGCCTAATGCTGGGAGCGATGGAGGGCAAAAGAAGAAGGGGACAACAGAGAGTGAGGTGGCTGGATGGAGTTACTGAAGCAGCTGATGCGAGCTTAAATGGACTCCGGGGAATGGTAGAGGACAGGAAGGCCTGGAGGATCATTGTCCATTGGGTCGCGATGGGTCGGACATGACTTCACAACTACAAACAACAAGAACAATGGTGATGGGAAGGGCCATCAACTCACAGCTGATTTATAGTGACTCCATGGGGTTTTCAAGGCAACCTAAAAACAACAAAAGTGAAAGCACCTTCAGATACCTTAAATGGTTGTATCTTGTCCCTCCAATATAAGCTTGAGTTGCCTTCATACCAGCAGCATCTGTACCGTCTGTACCATCTTAATCCTTGTTATCTGCCTCCATTCCCCTCCCTGGCGATACCCTTGCTGCAATTGGCCATTATCTGCCTATTGGCAGGACGCTCTTACAAGCCATTTTCAATCCTCCCTGGACCGAAAAACTGTCACTACACTTTGCTTGACCTCTCAGCGCCTTCCAATCTTTGCTCCGATTTTCGTGAACCATGTTAAGAATTCTCTGTTAGATGTTTTACTGCAAATGCAAACAGATGTTTCACATCTTATGACTCAATGACCCATGCCGCAAACTGGAAACTGTAAAACTCCAGGCACTGATGTTCCCATCAAATAAAATGTCATTCCACTTTGGCAAAGGTAGTGCCAAGTCACGTAAATAAATCTCAGACGAGGTTAGTGGAGCTGCCAGCGGGGCCAAATCCTGGGGGAAGATTAAAATGAGATGCTGAAAACAAGATGCTAGGAGTGAGCATTGAGAAAATATATTCATTATCATTCCATATCCAGACGTCTGGGAAGGGGAGTGTTATGTGAGTGTTAATTTTCAGATAGGACATTACTGTTTCAGGATTTAAATCCATGCGATTCCAGATTTCAGGACGATTATTTGCAATGGGGAAGGGATATGAAGGTTTGGTCACATCGAAGTATGGTAGTAAGCAAGGTATAGTGCCTGGGTGATGTGATGACATGGACAGAGATGTGGTCCAAAAGCACCTGGATGCACTGGATGAATTGTGCTTTTGCCAAATTGCCAGCCCCCAGGAAGGCTACAGCACAGATGTGCAGCCTAATGCCTGTTGTTTCCCTGGGTGCAACAGGCTTTGCCTCTAGTTACGTGATAATACCTGGAGATCAAACTAATATTAAAGGGACAACTAGCTGCTCCAGTTTACATGTGGGCAGCTTTACCTGCTAAAGTTCAGCAAGGTGTCTGTATCATAGAATCATAGAATCATAGAATCATAGAATCATAGAATCATAGAATCATAGAATCATAGAGTTGGAAGGGGCCATACAGGCCATCTAGTCCAACCCCCTGCTCAACACAGGATCAGCCCAAAGGATCCTAAAGCATCCAAGAAAAGTGTGCATCCAACCTTTGCTTGAAGACTGCCAGTGAGGGGGAGCTCACCACCTCCTTAGGCAGCCTATTCCACTGCTGAACTACTCTGAATGTGAAATTTTTTCCCCTGATATCTAGCCTATATCATTGTACTTGTATTTTAAACCCATTACTGCGTGTCCTCTCCTGCGTATCAGTTGCCTCCCCACCATACTTTGGGGGCAATTTGTAAAAAATGTTCCAGATGGATTCTAGGAGCCTTGGCTCTTCCCTTTCTCCTCTGCAACACAAAGGGTTTGTTTGTTTTTAGCTCTGTCGCAGTCTTATCCTGTCACAGCACCTGATGCGAAGGCCAGAGACCAAAGCCAAAGCCAGGTAGGGCTGCAGTGATCCAGGGATGGTGAGACTCCGAACTGTCTGCCTGAGCTCCTGCATCCTGCTTCAGACAATGAACTCTCCAGCAAGGATGTTTCCCTTTGTCCTCATTACAGAACTTCCCTGCACCTGCTCCGAGTGTCATTACTGCCCAAATCAAATGAGGTGACTTCACAGTAAATCAGCTTAAAAGGCTCCAAAGTGATACCTGCCAACTTATGTTTTGGATGCTAACGATGCCACTGAGGTAGACTTCCCTGCAAAAAAACAGGAGGCCGAAAAGCAAAGCTAATGGGCAAAGCTTCTACAGTTGACGCAAATGGCAAGCGTTACTTATTTACTAGCATTTGGAGGGTAAATTACTCAGCAGTTTGTCAGATGCAATGGGAGAGGATGGTTTTGTTTTGCTGTGATGGATAGTGCAGCATAATTTTATGCGCAAGCAGATAGAATGCAACCACACACACCCTCCCCGATATTAGCGCCCACTCTCAACATGAAGTGACGGACAATTCTGATGCTTTGCTTGAAATTCACGTCAGGTTTCCCCATAGGTCTAAACAGGTAAAATGCAGGAGTTTCTCAAAAAGCAGCCACTAGGATGTGTGTGTGTGTGTGGGGGTCTGATTGGGAGGGGAGAAATGGTGTTGAGGTAGGCGTGGAGTTAGTCTTTTTCCTGACACCATTTTTGCTGGGAGTAATGGCGATGGACCGTAAGGAAGGCCGAGCGTCAAAGAATTGAGGCTTTTGAACTCTGGTGCTGGAGAAGACTCTTGCGAGTCCCTTGGACTGCAAGGAGAACAAACTTGTCAGTCCTAGAGGAGATGAGCCCTGACTGCTCCTTAGAAGGCCAGATCCTGAAGATGAAACTCAAATACTTTGGCCACCTCATGAGAAGGAAGGACTCCCGGGAGAAGAGCCTAATGCTGGAAGCGATCGAGGGCAAAAGAAGAAGGGGACGACAGAGAATGAGACGGCTGGATGGAGTCACTGAAGCAGTCGGTGCAAACTTAAATGGATTCCGGGGAATGGTAGAGGACAGGAAGGCCTGGAGGATCATTGTCCACAGGTTCGCGATGGGTCGGATATGACTTCGCAACTAACAACAACAAGAACAATGGTGATGGGAAGGGCCATCAACTCACAGCTGATTTATCGTGACTCCATGGGGTTTTCAAGGCAAGAGACACTCAGAGATGATTTGCCATTGCCTGCCTCCCTCGTGTTCCGTAAAGGTCTCCCATCCAAATAAGACCCTGCTTCACTTCTGAGATCTGATGAGATTGAGGTAGACTTGGCTACTCCAGAAAAAATTAGCACACCTAATCTGCTTTAAGATTTTGAAGGAATCTTTCTCTCAAGGAGTTCCTCGGGGACCTGATTTCTGCTATATGGCAACCCTGCAGGTTTTTGATATAAGAGATATTTGGAGGTGGTTTGAGAGCCCATTTCTATAGGTTCTACAGGGAATGCCCATTATTCAGTCTGTGCAGTCACTCTCCTAAACAGAAATCAAAAACAAGTCAAAAGTATATATTTTAAAACCTGTAAAATAGACTGCTATATTCCTTTAAGAGTAAGATCAAAGTGAGTCTGCAAGAAGCACTTACATGTCACTCCATCAACATGGAAACTACATTTATCCAGCCACTTCAAAACCCAGCTTACTGCTATTTAACCAAGGCCTCCGACCTCTAAAATGAATTGGATGCTCCTCATTTGCTCCCAATGGCTTGCAGCAGGCTCTGCATATATCAACAGCATCAAGATATAACTCATTCATCCATCCACAAGGCAGGTGTTTTCCCAACTGGAGAAGAGAAACAGGTAACTTGCCCAGCTGTTGAGTCTGAGACTTCCAGCTGTGCTGTGAAATAACTGATCAACAATAGCCATGTCGTATTTCGGAGCTCTCTGGTGTGCAATAGAAGGATCTGGGATTTGCCGGTTTTAGCCACACTCAAACAAAGCAGAGAAAGCATGAAAGGAAGGTCAAGTCATAATGAGAACTCTAGAGACGAATGTACAGTCTGAAATGGGAACATTTTTCCCTGATTGTCCCGAACATTTTCCTTCCACTCTATTAAGGCTTCTCAGAAGTCGCTGGGAGTCTTATTGCTTCGCAGTGCAAGTGAGCATTATGTCATCGAGATATTTCAGAGTAGAATCTTCCTGCAGCAGCTGAAGAGAACAAAGATGCTTTCTCTAGAAAGTGTAGCCTCAGCTCCTGAAGCCAAACAGTATATGCTCTCCCTTCCACCTTCCTTAATTGACTGCTAGACTTGCCTCCAAAATCTGAGGGGAGGGGCAGAAATCAGGGCCAGGATTGCCTTTTCAGTAGCACCTAATGCCAAACATGACAAATCTTCCATGTTTTGGCTGCCCTGGACTATATGCACATGCAAGGACTATTAAATTGCAACCCACTCATGACAACCCCAGCAAGGGGCTTTCAAGGCAATTGAGAAGCAGGGGGGAGGGGGTTGTCAGTGCCATCCTCTGCAGAGTCTTCCCTTGTGGTCTCCCATCCAGGGACTGAACCTGCTTAGCTTGTGAGAACTGACAAATGCAGGCTATACCATGGTACCTTCCCTCTACCAACCCAGACTTGAGGCTTTTTCCTCAATACAGCTCTGTGTATAAGCAGTGGGTTGGATCCAGCACAGTGTTCCTGTGGGTGCAAAGACTTCAAGCCATGGAGCATCTCCCACATCAACCCCAAATCCTGATCAAGGGGATCCACCTTCCCTGAAGGATTAGGGGGCATTTCACACAGCTATGGCGAGCCCAGAAAGTCACACTCCATGAGGAAGTCTTCACCCCTACAGGAATACTACCTGGGATCCAACCCATTATATTTTCTCCTTACCCTTGCCTCCTTTATCTCTTAACTCTTTGGGGCCTTTAGTCCCTTGAGGCCATGGCAACATAACTGCACAAAATCAAAGAACCATTGGGTTTGATTTGCAGCTGTAAGAAAAAAAATTCAAATGTGAGCCAACAATGTACAGATAAGAAATTCAAATGTAGCTCCATTCCTTTTGTAATACAAATAAAATCTTGTATATTTTTTTGCTTTCACTTAGTCAATTTTGGAAGGTGAAACATAACAGCAGTAGAATATGACCGCCAATAAATCCTGCTCTTATGATTATGCTGTCACTCTATCGGTCTTACACCAGTGGTCCATAACTTTGGGACAAACCCTCAAAAAAATCATCTACTATTAGCAAAACTTTCTTTTCTTTTTTTACTTTCCCTCAGCTTCCTTGGATGGTTTGCTGGCGGGAGAGCCGGTTGTGTCTCTGCTCACTTTTGGTTTGACATTTCATTTGAGGTAAAACTAGATGGTGGTTCATGTTCCAGCTGCAGACATCAGTTTGCTCTTCTAATTTTTTTTCAATCAACATTTCTGCCATTAAAGGTAAAGGTAAAGGTATCCCCTGTGCAAGCACCGAGTCATGTCTGACCCTTGGGGTGACACCCTCTAGCGTTTTCATGGCAGACTCAATACGGGGTGGTTTGCCAGTGCCTTCCCCAGTCATTACCATTCACCCCCCAGCAAGCTGGGTCCTCATTTTACCGACCTCGGAAGGATGGAAGGCTGAGTCGACCTTGAGCCGGCTGCTGGGATTGAACTCCCAGCCTCATGGGCAAAGCTTTCAGACGGCTGCCTTACCACTCTGCGCCACAAGAGGCTCTTTTCTGCCATTATACCACCCCCCCAAAAAAAAATTCAATCTGTAGTTATGTACCAATGACATTTATCATACTGGATGGGGAAGTGTCAGAGATAAGTCTATGCAGATGCCCCCTACTGAAACCAAGCCTATACCTCCCTTTTACTCTGCAGTGAACCAACCAGGTGTGATAGTCACAGTCACTTGTGTACAAAGCCTCTGATCCATTTGCCTCACTACTATATGGTTTTCAAGGCATAAGATAAACAGGAGAGGAGAGCTTTGTTTTATACCCAACTTTTTACTACCCAAAGGAGTCCCAAAGTTAAGGTGACCAGATTCCACATTGGTAAAGCAGAACACCATTGACGGGGGTTCTTGATTAAAAATTTGGTCTATATGGAGCAACAAAAAGTTTCATAGAACACATAGAACACAAAAATAGTATTGTAATATATATATATATATATATTAATTTCAACATAAGTACAATTTGCCAGGTATGCCCAGATGTCCCTCCAAAAGTGGGACAATCTGGTCACCTTACCCAAAGTGGCTTACAAACACCTTTCTCTTCCTCTCCCCACAACAGACACCCTGTGACGTAGGTGGGGCTGAGTGAGAGAACTACTCTGTGAGAATAGCTCTAACAGGATTGTGATTACCCCAGGGTCACCCAGCTGACTGCATGGGGAGGAGGAGTGGGTAATCAAACCCGGCTTTCCAGATTAGAGGCCTCCGCTCTTAACCACTAGACCCATCTGGCTTCCTCTGCATAGTGAAGGACCCTGGACTTCTTGTCCAAGTACTAAGCAGAGCCAGTCTGACTTAGCTCCTGACATCTGATGAGACTGGGCTAGCCTGAGTCATTCAATGCAGGGCCTAGCTGTGCAACACCAGTGATGCTTCAGTTCCATCATCAAAGCTGTTGCAAGCTGTTTTTGCTTCTGCAAGCAGGTGAGATCATCTCTCCTGAAAAAATCATGCCATGGGTGGGGGATACTATAACTCCCACAGAAGTGTGCAAAAATGTGCATGTGTAAAATACATTCCATGATGATAAACACCAAACAGGAAGGCTTCTTTAAAAAAACGATAATAGTTTTTATTTAATATAAACACAGGTTAGCCAATTGCTTTAGGATGCTTTGGGCTGATCCTGCGTTGAGCAGGGGGTTGGACTAGATGGCCTGTATGGCCCCTTCCAACTCTATGATTCTGTGATTCTGTGAATTAATTTGTTCACTGTTCATACGATTGGCCGCAAGCAGTGACGACAGCTATGTGGGGCAGAGGAGGAACCCAAAGTCTTGTTGGGCTAGTCATGAAATACTACCAACTGGAATATGTGAAAAGTAATCACACAAACAGGCTCAAGCAGTTTGCAAAGAGCCCAACTGCTCATCAAAATAACAGGCTCTCCATTTGCAACTGGTGAGCAGAAAAAGAGCTAAACTGTTCAGTGTTCAAGCACTCTGACTTTTGGGGTTTATTCTCTCTTCCTCCGTTCCCTTTATTGCCCCTGCACAGACTACATGCTCCTCAGAGCACTGACCTACCTGCTTGCTATTCAGCAAAGCACCACAAATATTTTAGGATGCAAAAAGAATTAATCACTTCTACTTTTTAAGCAAAGCCCTCCTCATCCAACGCACATTCAGACATTTGGTTTGAGATCGGCAAAAATAAAAGGCTTCTTCCTAATATTTTTTTTAAATTAAAAAATTCTTATCTGCTTTATATTACATATTACAATGAATACTAAGTAAGGACCCATAAAAAAAACCCCTCAGCAATGCATTAAAAATACATCCCTTGCAAATACAACAATTTCAATAAAGCTACACAAGAAATGTACTAAAATATCCTGCCAGTTAAATTAACCTCTTGAACTCATTGCTATGTGATGCTTTCATAGCTGAAATACATAAAAGGCTTTTTTTTTAATGGAAAAAAAGCTATTTATCATAAAATGGCTTTAAATGCGCTGCAAATAGGTCTTAACAAAGCCTAATGCTGCTAATTTCCCTAGAACATCTCTAGCAGGAAGGGTTAATCTTCTGTCCAAGAATAGAAAAGAGTGACATCAGGACGAGACAGCTGTGCACTGTGAAGTAAGTTGGAAAACGCAAACCTGTCTCAGCTCAATTAATCCTACAGCATCTAACCAGGCTGCACTTGGGAAACAGGCTGCAGAGCTCGAAGAAGAGCTGGGTTTTTGTACCCCGCTTTTCACTGCCTGAGGATGTCTCAAAGTGGCCTACAATCACCTGCCTTTCCTCTCCCCACAACAGACACCTTGGGAGATGGGTGGGTCTGAGAGAGCTCTGAGAGAACTGTGTGTGCCCAAGGTCACCCAGCTGGCTTCATGTGGAGGAAGAGGGGAGAATCAGACACAGTTCTCCAGATTAGAGGCCACCAGTCTTAAGCACTAGACCAAGCTAGCTCTCCTACATTATTCACCCTCGTCTTATATATGTCACATGGCTGGCATCACAGTATAATGACACCCCCCCCCAGCTGAGAGCACCACCATTCTGACATTGCCCGTGGCTCTCCTGCATGCCAGCCCCTATGTACATCAAGTGTGGTATAAGAATCAGGCTGGAATCTGGGTCAGCCAGGTTGAAATCCCCATTCTGCTGTGAAATTCACTGTGGGATCCTGGACCAGTCACACTCTCTCAGCGTAGCCTACCTCATAGGATGGCTGTGAGAATAAAACAGAGGCCAGAAGAATGTAAGTCAGATGAGTTCCCCATCAGGAGTATAAATAAAGTTAGCAAATAGAGATCCTATCTATGTTCACATTTCTTGTTGGTAAATGAAGTCCACCAAGGAAGTAATACCCAGGCATGTGGTGTGAGGGTGTGGAATACATATGGTTCTGGCCCGAGACTAGGGAGAAGAGTTTGATAGAGGGAAGGCAGGGTGTAAACTGCACAGAGCTTTTATTCCAACCCCAGATTGATTCAGTCCCTGCCCTCTACACAGAATGCGATTTCCGTTTGGATTTGGGGCTATTTTAATTTTCCTTCTGCAGCAAGAAGGACTGAATCGGAGTGACCCTACCTTTATTGTGTGATATCTCAGACTGCTTTTAATCCTCAATATCCAGATTGGGAAAGAAAGCTCCTGATAGGCTACACCTGGTCATGTGACACACTTGCCTTAAAGGAGAAGCCCCTGGTTTCTCTCAACTTCTGTCGGTCCTGGATTTTTCCTCCCTTCTCTGCCCTTTTCGATCCTCTCCCCCTCCCCTCCAAGAAAAGAAAGAGGCTCCCTGCCTGGCTCCTGTCCCACTCCCCTTCAAGAAAAGAAAGAAAGAGGCTTGGCTCCCCCCCCCCACCTTCTGAGCCTCCCTAACCACGTGCAGAAGACTTTCCTGTTTCAATGGGGGGGGGAGAAGAAGACCCGAGTTCAAAGCGATCTGAATTCAACAGGATTGACAATGGAATAAAGAAAGTAAGTGCAGACGCTTCCCAGGCAAGGAACAGAGTGTTATGCCTACTTCAGCACCAAGGACAGCACACCAAGGGAGTTACAACAAGCAAGACTAATCAGAAGGGGGAGGGGGGGAGTTGGTTCTTATATGCCCCTTTTCTCAACTTGAAGGAGTCTGAAAACGGCTTTTAATCGTCTTCCCTTTCCTCTCCCCACAACAGACACCCTGTGAGGTAGGTGAGGCTGAGAAAGCTCTGATATCACTGCTCAGTCACAATAGCTGTATCAGTGCCGTGGTGAGCTCAAGGTCACCCAGCTGGCTGCATGTGGAAGAGGAATAGGGAAGTTAAACCTGTTTTGTCAGATTAGAAGTCGGCACTCCTAACCGCTCCACCAAGCTGACTCTCTGTAAAGTTTAGGCCAAAAAGCAGGGAGCCCTGAGTGATGCCCTACTATTTTGAAGCCTTCTGAAAACAGAAGTACTAGTGCCTACGCTTGGGACTAGGATCTACTTCGACTTTTCTCCTTTGCGGTCAAGCCACCGCCAACTGATGGCAAACCCATAGAGTTCTCAAGGCAGGAGACCTTCGGAGGTGGCTTAGTTATTGTCTGCCTCTATGTAGTAGTACTGGTATTCCTTGGTGGTCTCCCATCCAAATATCAACCAAGGCCAACTCTGCTTAGCTTCTGAGATCTGACAAGATCAGGCTAACATGAGCTATAAGGAAGCTAATAGCTCCTAAAGCAGTGGTTCTCGACCTGGAGGTTGAATGACCCTTTCACAGGGGTCGCAGCAGGACAAGCAGCTTGGCTGGGGCGGGCACCATCCACACAACAGCCTTGCAGGGTAGATCGAGATTGAGTGTTCTTCTGTCTGGAACAGAGGGAAAGAGCAAGATCGACATGGTGGTACGAGAGGCAGAACTGAACTTAGAAACCCCAGGGGGGAAAAACCATTTATATACAATCATGAACAATGGATCTTCACACCATTGGTCAGTTTCGGTTTAATTCCCTTGAAAGAACACTTGCATAATTTTATGGTTGGGGGTGACCCCAACATGAAGAACTGTACTAAAGGGTTGCGGCATAAGGAAGGTTGAGAACCACTGTCTTAAATAAATCCATGTCTTGTCTATCGAGTCAAATATCTAAGGAAAAGTTCCTCACACATGAGTCTAGCCTTAAAGTGGGTAGCCATGAAGTAGCACAACAAAACTCCAAGAGTCCAATAGCACTTTTAAGACCAACAAAGATTTATTCAAGGAAGAGTACCTGCACTTTAAATCTCACACCTCAAATAAATCTTTCTTGGTCTTAAAGGTGCTCTTGTACTCTATTTTTGAAGTACAGCCTTAGACCAGGGGTAGTCAAACTGCGGCACTCCAGATGTCCATGGACTACAATTCCCAGGAGCCCCTGCCAGCATTTGCTGGCAGGGGCTCCTGGGAATTGTAGTCCATGGACATCTGGAGGGCCGCAGTTTGACTACCCCTGCCTTAGGCAATCAAGACCCTGAAATAAGAGGCCCTTTTGTGAATACATAGCTTCCACACTGCCAATCCCTTATTCAATGCTTGTGCTCCCCTTTTTATTTAATTGTGGGTAGTTGGGGTTTAAAGAACCTATAGGAGAAGCCACAGTGGAGGACTGGACCTTCATCGGTCCAGAAGGCAATTGCCTGAGAGTTCCACCACCTCCCACTCACCCCATAGCTGCCGAAGTCCTACACTCTGCATTTTTGATGTCCCTCCAGGACTCCTTATCAGATCCAGACAAATGTGAACCTGGGTCTATGGCATGCAATTCCTCTCTCCATCCTCCACAAATCCCCACCTAGTCAAAAGCCACACAAGCCCCTGCACCCAACCCTGCAGCACTCCGGAGCCCCTGTTCTCATGCTTGTTTTCCTGATCCTGAATCACTGCAATATGCATCACAAAGACCGTTTATGCACTGGCGGTTTCATGTCAGGCTGCAGCCTGGAGTTTTAGTCATGGCAGGTTGCCCCACCTCTTCCTGAACCCACCTGGGGGAGCATTTGGCCTGGTGCACCTTAGCCGCCCCTGATTTGTGCTCCTGCATGGGAGCTGGGATGAGCCTCTTGTGGCGCAGAGTGGTAAGGCAGCGATATGCTGTCTGGAGCTGTCTGCCCATGAGGTTGGGAGTTCGATCCCAGCAGCTGGCTCAAGGTTGACTCAGCCTTCCATCCTTCTGAGGTCGGTAAAATGAGTACCCAGCTTGCTGGGGGGTAAGCGGTAATGACTGGGGAAGGCACTGGCAAACCACCCCGTATTGAGTCTGCCATGAAAACGCTGGAGGGCGTCACCCCAAGGGTCAGACATGACTCGGTGCTTGCACAGGGGATACCTTTACCTTTACCTTTTTATGGGAGCTGGGACAGTGAAGTTCCCAGTGCATAAACGCTCATGGACATTTCTCATAATTTTTCAAACAGTTGCCTCCCCCCCCCTTTTGGGAGCTCCACCCTATGAGCTGAATTTCCCAGACACAGGAAAAAGATGGAGCACCGCAATAGCCTCAAAAGCTAACATCACAATCCGAGAAATCTGAGATGGAGAAGACAAAACAATGGGGCTCAGAGACCCACGTGAGGACGAGTGCTTTTCTGCCTTTAAGATGCTTTGAGTAATGAAGCCCGTGCTAAAGAGCGATTCTCTTTTGGCAGCAGGATGGGGAGGAAGTGGCCTTTGCATGGCATTATGCACAGCTCCGGAGCCATCTGGATTTTGCCTTGAATCATCACCATTGAATCAGGCATTTCCAAATGCTTAAGCAGCTACAACAGATTTAAATTTTGAATCGATGTCAGCTTTGCAGAGTTTTCACAGCTTATGCGGCGCAGCTGAAGCGCCGAGTGGCAGCCGCTGAAGCCAGCCACCCAGCCGAACCTGCTAGCTGGGAAGCAGAACGGGCTTGATTTCACTCGCTATTGACAGTTCCCTCGCGGAGCTTGTTTTGCTCATTCTCCTTGCAACCCTTAACATCGCCAATGAGTTGTTGTTGTTTTTACGGCCCCGGTTCTTGGAATGTTACATTTTTCCGGCTAGCGACAGTGAAGACGGCTCCATTTATGCTCGTGGTGGGAACTTATTAAGCAGGCTACAGTTGCTCACCTGCAGATTTTCAAGTAGCTCAGACGCTTCCACTCATCCATCTGCGCCAATTAAGACCAGGAACTTGGTATGCTCGCCTGAGACTGGGGTTGTTTGGATGACTGCAGGCGGGAGAGGGGCCTCAACTTCATATCCTGCCTCCAATTTGGCTACATTTGCTGGATGAGTTCACTTTCCTCTTCTGCCACAACAATCAGACTAATCTCCTCTTAAACTTTTAAGGAATAAAATAGACACACACGTATATCTACTTAAACAAACTGGTCTTGAGATCTTCCCTGCAACCTCTTGGTTTTGTATTCCAAGTACGGTTGCCAACACCAGCTGAGAAAATTCCTGGAGATTTGGAGTTGGTGCCTGTGGAGGGTGGAGCTTGAGAAGAGGAAAGGGTTCATTGGGGACATGTCACTGTAGGATTTCTGTATCTCTTAGATTCATGGTAAACTATGCAGCCTGCTCTCCAGAGCTGCCAGGAGAACTGATCTCTGTAGCTTAGAGATCAACTGTAATTTTGGGATGACTCCAAAATTCCCAAATTGAGGTTTATTTATTGATTTTATTTTGCTCCACCTTTTTCCTGAGTGGGGGCCCCAAAACGGATTCTATTGTTCTCCTTTCCTCCATTTTATCTTCACAACAACACTTTGAGTCTGTAACTGGCTGATGGTCATCTAGCAAGCTGCCATGGAAGAGTGGAGATTTGAACTACAGGTGGAAGATTCCCACAGACTAGCTTTTTATTCTTATTTATATTTATTTTTCAATTTATATACCGCCACTCTCCAAATGGGCCCATGGCGATTTACAGCAATAAAATATTAAAATACAGTAAAACCCCATAAAATCCTCCCTTAGGATAATGCGGCAGACGATCGCAAATACCCTTCTAATTACTCCCATCTCCTTCCCTCCTTGTCCAACTAGAGCAGGGGTAGTCAAACTGCAGCCCTCCAGATGTCCATGGACTACAATTCCCAGGAGCCCCTGCCAGCGTTTGCTGGCAGGGGCTCCTGGGAATTGTAGTCCATTGACATCTGGAGGGCTGCAGTTTGACTACCCCTGAACTAGAGGCTAGTGCCTGGACCATACTGGCTGTTTAAATGTAAGGAACTTTTAAAGACCATTCACATATGGGATCACCCACCTGTGATATGCAATGACCCAGTCTAGCAACATATTGATCACACGGGGCTTAAGATGTGGGGGCTTGGTTGGCTATAATCATACCAATGGTCCATCAGGTTGATAAAAAAGAATGGGTGTGCTATTTCAGTATAGGCCTGAGGACAGGAGGATATTACCTTGATTCAGGTGCACAAACAGGAAGTGAGAGACCAGCCAACGGTACAAAATGAGATGCTATGCAATGAGTTTGTAAGTGAAGCCTGCCAGAGCACCCAAGGAGACCTGGAACTGGAGACCTTTTCAGTGAGTGAGAGTCTGCTGTCCTCTGGTGAAGGTCATGCTTCAAGAGGCAATGGTCCTGATGGTCCACAAGCTGGTCTGCTTGCCCTGTTCATGGCAACATACTTGAGGTTTCCCTGAAGGGAAAATAAGAAGCTTTAGGAGAGGAAGGAAATCCATCTCCTGGAGATAGTGGAGCGATGGTGAGCCAAGTTCAGAATCATCAACCTTGAGCAACAGGAACGCGTGCTGATGCAGGCATCGTGCAAATCCTTTTGGAAAGGCAGATTGGGTGGAACTGGATCAGACCTGTCCTTGAGCAATTGGTATTCCACTGCAGTGTTTAACAGAAGTTACATTACAACTGTTCAAACATAATCACCGAGGCGGCCGAACTGCACTGAAGCGCACAACCCTACTTTCAAGTATGGGTTCCTAAAGCACAAGGGGAGGAAACTCAACAGGCCCACCATGCTTGTCAACCACTCAGGCAATCCTCTTCTCTCCCGCTATCTCATGTACTGGGAGAAAATTATTTCTGAGAAGGAGGTGAAGTTCAAGTGCACCACAGACCCCGGTTTTGGTGCCAGAACAAGAAGTTTTACCCTGAGAGCCCCCACCTGCTGCAACTGCCTTCATTCACCCAACCCCAGGCACTAACACCTTCAGTCAAAGTGGGGACAAAGAACCTGGGTGGGCTATGGGAACCTTTTCCACCTTCTTCCCTCAGAGGCTGATTTTGTTGTTGTTGTTGTTGTTAGTTGCAAAGTCATGTCTAACCCATCATGACCCCATGGACAATGATCCTCCAGGCCTTCCAGTCCTCTACCATTCCCCGGAATCCATTGTTAGTTGCGAAGTCATGTCCAACCCATCGTGACCCCATGGACAATGATCCTCCAGGCCTTCCAGTCCTCTACCATTCCCCGGAGTCCATTTAAGCTCGCATCGACTGCTTCAGGGACTCCATCCAGCCACCTCATTCTCCAAACCACTCCAGTATCTTTCCCATGAAAACTCTATGGACAGAGGCTGATATTCCCTCCAAATAAAATTATGTTCCTTCTCAGCCAGAGCTGCCAAAGTGATATGGTAGTTTATTAATGAACCTGATTGTCCCACCTTTATCCACAATTAGCATTTCAGTTGTAGCCAGTATCTTTAAGCCAGAGGGCTTTGGTCTGAGAAAATCAAGCTACAAAGGGCTGATTTCTGGGGGAAATTGCTCAAAACTGGCTGCCAGAGAGCCACCCGGAGTTAAGGCAAAGCTCCTTCCTTCCTAAGAAAAAGCCACATGGAACACCCAGGCTGTCCTCGGGCTATTACAGGCAATGGGAGACTGAATCAAATTGCATGTTCACGTGATCGCTGACACTGAGGAAGGATAGATTCAAATAGGTCGCCATGTTGGTCTGAAGTAGCACAATAAAATCAGGGTCCAGTAGCACCTTTAAGACCAACAAAGATTTATTCAAGGCATGAGCTTTCACGTTTGAGGAAGAGTGCTTGCACTCGAAAGCTCACAACTTGAATAAATCTTTGTTGGTCTTAAATGTGTTACTGGACTCTGATTTTACTGAGGAAGGAGAAATCAGCAGCAGGCGCCTCGTCCGCCCCCCCCCCCACACACACACACATACTCACCCATGGTCACTGATCAGAGGTAGACCTTTGTAGTCTCAGGAGCCTTCACGGAAGGCTGTGGAGGAGCTGCATACCACAGGGTAATTTCTACTAATTTGCAGAGCAATACAGTTGGCAGGGTTGCCAGGGCAAATGGCATGTTCACATGATCACTGACAAAGAATGAGTATCAGCAGCAGGAGTTCAAGTTCCCATTGGTAGATGAGGGACTCTGAGCAGAAAAGGGGAAGGGAGGCAACCAAAAACACGCTGACATTTCTGCATTAAAAAAAAATAACATTCTCAGTGATTTCACACAAGAAAAGTTGCCATAAAACTAGTTTCAGAAGCCTTGCTGATAAAATGCTGCCAGAACTGTGGCCAGCGTTTGCAATGCAGAAATGAAAACAACATGATGGGTTTCGCACTGCAGAAACAGCGCTGCCATAAGAATTAAAAAATAAGGCATCGTTTTTGGCAGTCTTTTTGCGAGTTTCCCGTGATGCATAATACCCCCCTCACCTTTCCCAAACACCCTTTTGCTACAACCAGATTTCTCAAATGTCAAAACATTGGCTTATGTGGATGATCAAACACATCGATAACCCTAGAAACAACTGTAATTATTATACCAGGATTGCAATCCGACAGGCCTCGCCAGAAAATAACTGCATGACATCCCATGACAAATAATAGCAGTGAGCAGCACTGTAGCAATCTTGAGTCACCTGATTGTAAACATGGGTGATTTGGAAGGGATGTGGGATTTGCCATGCAATATAAGAAGACTGGGACATACACGAAGAATTCAACTGGCCAGGAATAGCCGTGAACAGTGTTCTGCCCAATGTTCCAAAAATAGAACATGATGGGTGTTGCTGAGTTCTTCTTAAGAGGGAGACAAAGTCACACCTGAATAGGAGCCGACAGTGAAATATTTCTGGGGGATGTACAGGTAGTTGAATCAGGTAAGGTTGTCATATTTGCTTGAGAGACATGGATCACAAGATAATATCTCATGGGGAAGATACAAGCTTCAATAGTACAGCACTAGAGAAGAAGAGTTGGTTCTTATATGCCACTTTTCTCTACCCAAAGGAGGCTCAAAGCGGCTTACAATCACCTTCCCTTTCCTCTCCCCACCACAGACACCCTGTAAGGTGGGTGAGGCTGAGAGAACCCTGATATCACTGCTCGGTCAGAACAGTTTTATCAGGGCCGTGGTGAGCCCAAGGTCACCCAGCTGGCTGCATGTGGGGGAGTGCAGAACCGAACCTGGCATGCCAAATTAGAAGTCTGCACTCCTAACTATTACACCAAACTGGCATTTGTTTCATATGCAGAACATTCCAGGTTCAACCCCTGGCATCTGGAGAAGAAAATATCTGGCAGTAGGTGATGGGAATGACCTGTGCCTGAGAAACTGGAAAGCCACATCCTGTCTGACTAGCTGATATTGATCTTGATGGACCAAGGGCCTGATTCTGTAAAAACAGCTTCATGTGACCTCCAACAAGCTTCTCCTACTCAGTCTCACCTCCTTTGTACAGACCTGGCTCCCTGTAGTTTTTGCCCATGCAGGTGCTACAATGCCCAGAACAGCTTTTCAGTAGGGGACACCTTCCTGCCTTTTTCACAAGTGGAAACACTGGTTGGATCCAATCAAAGGACTCCTGAGCCAATCAAGAGCGGTGAAAGGACTTTCAAGGTGGCAGATTCACCACCCACAAAGAACACTAAGTAGGCTCCTCTGTAGGCACAAGGAAATCTGAAGGCTTCTGCTATGAGTCCAGAATAATGGTACAATATAACAAACTGTCCTTCTGGAGAATCACGCATGGGCCTACGTTTTGGAGAGAACAGTTGTGGATAATCATCACCCTGCATAGGTTCATTGTATAATGTGGTATGAATCTGCTGGTGGTCCTTGGCTCCCAGGAAGTATGCCTGGCCTCAACCAGGGCCAGGGCTTTTTCGATCCTCTCCCCTACCTGGTGGAATGAGCTCCCGGAACAGCTGATGGCCTCCAGGTTCCACAGGGCCTGCAAGACGGAGCTATTCCACCAGGCATTTGGTTGAGGCAGAACTGGGTAATAAGATTGGGTTCCCACCCTTTCCTTGTGTACTAGGTACCCCACCACACCTGGGCTAACATCATCTGGTGACAACTACTTGAACATCGCAACTGTGAACAGAAGAGTTGAGGGGTTGAGTTGCTACCATCCATTGTATAGTTTTGTCGGCAAGATGGTATAGTCTTACCGGCTATATGGAAATACTGTATTTTTATTGTTTTATGTCAACTGCCATGAACTGGCTGGTCCAAGAGTGGCAATGTATGTCCATTAGACAGACAGACAGCAGACAGACTTAGCTTGAAGTTTTCAGACTATGTGTACGGAATTTTATGCATATACTAGTAGAAAAGCCCATTATTAAAAAAAATACAATGGGCTATAGCTCCCCATCCCCACAGGGCAGGCTCCGCCAGTGCCTTGAAAGGCTGCAGCAGAGCTGATTGGGGCCAGGATGGAGCACTGGCAGGGCATTATCCCCCCCCCCCCATGGTGGGGCTGCACTGTGGCAGGGACCAACAGGCATTCCAGGGCCTCTCTCCCTTCCAGCTCCAGCTCACTGGCTGGCTCACCTACAGTCAAGGCCAGTATAGCGGGCTGGTGCTTCTTCCTGCTGGAAGAAATTGGAGGGGAGGCAGCCAGGTGTGGGACAGCCTACCTGATTGTCCATTAGTTGGACAGATGGCCAATCAGGTAGGTGATGAGTCCCAACTCCTCCCACAACCTCAGTCGCGTTTTATTTATGTTACAGAAGTGTGGCTCAAACATTATGTCTATGCACAGATGTCAAACAAGCACAGGTGTACATAAGTCACCCTCAAACATTGTGTCCATGCATGGATGTTAGGCAGGAAAAGGTGTGCTCCACATACTTGAGTGGAAAGATGCAATCTCCCTTTATCACCACACATGGGGAGAAGGTTGAGGAGCAAGTATCAGTCAATTTAAGTCAATAGGAAACATGACCGAAAAATTTTGAACTCGGATGATTCACACATTCCACCAAGAGTCCTCCCCTACTGAGTCACTAAAGGCTGGTACATCTGTGTGAACCAGCTCTAATCTCAGTAATGAACACAGATTTTTTATTTAAAAAATTAGGAAAAACAGCATGGAGCAACAGCCAGGAGAAGCTGCTGGTACAGCCTCATTAGTTTTCCCTCTCTGCATCTGGATTATGTCTCCTACAAATTCAGTCTCCCTTGCCTAACATACCAGCTTACTTTAAAATATTTGTGTGTCCCCCCCCCCTACCCTGATGGCGGGGCCATAATCCTGGCTTCCTTTTATGTGGCTGTTGCAAAAATTGATAAGATGAAGTGCTTTGGATTCATGGCACCATTTTTAAGTTCCCCATATCCATATGTACCACTGATATGAAACAGCTACCTCTGGCCCGCTTCTGATCCTAAAAAAAAAATCTTTGGTGCTTATCTCTCAGCAATGTAGCCCAAAGTGAAACTCAGAGATCAAAGGCAGAGAGGAAGAACATTCACCTTGCCTTTCGCAGCCTCCCAACTAGTTCTGCAGGCTCAGAAAGCAGCACCCAAATGTCTGTTTCAAAGCCTGGATCCAGCTACAGGGCCTCCAGGTTCCCCAAATCACAGGAGAACACTAGAATCTAGGCAGTCTGCTGATAGGCTGGAGGTGAAATAAGAGTGTGGGATGCAAAGCAAAACACAACTCTGCAGGCCCAGGGCTTCTCCGGCTGTCAAAAGCCCTCAGTACTATTCCAAAGTAAATTGCATAGCAAGCGGGCCTGCCTTGGTTTGGGGCCTAAGGAGCCCTCGAACACGGTCCTTGGGGTAAATAAGGCCACAGCTTTATTATATACAGGAGCAGGGCGCAGCATGGGGGAGCTGCCTTCCTGCAGTCAGCGGACTGCTTAGGCCATCTGCTCCCAGAGGCCTCTCTTGCAGCCGAGGCACACACTTGGTCAGCAAATACCACCATCTGGAGACCTTCCTGGGGAGCAACAGTTATTGGGTTCTAGAACCGCTAAGCAGGCACTCCTACTGCTTGGCAGTGGGTGCCACCCAGCAGCCCTCAGTGGGGCAGCTGGTGCTCAGCCTGCGGCCAGCCTCTTAATGAGCTTCCCGTTCTAGATAGTCAGCAGACTGCGAGGCCCTCTGCTCCCAGAGAGCTTCCTTGCAGCTGAGGCGAACACCCTGCCCGCAAGTAGCATCTATCGCTTCAGCCATCTGGAAACCCCCTGGAGGGTAGCAGCTGTTGGTTGCCAGTGAGTGTGACCCTCTAGGTCAGGGGTAGTCAACCTGTGGTCCTCCAGATGTCCATGGACTACAATTCCCATGAGTCCCTGCCAGCTGACTACCCCTGCTCTATGTGACAACCCTCTTCCACCCACCACTGAGTGCCACCAGGCCACCCCTGGCAGGCCTCAATCAGCACGCACCTAGCCTCTTAAGGAGGCCTTCGGTCCAGGCAGTCTGGAGTGCAAACTCCAGCCGTGCCCAAACAGCCGCAGAGTGAGTGGCAGGTTGTGTCTCCCACTCCCACCACTCCTCCTAAGCCTCCAACCAGGTCAGAAGAGCATTCGTGATGCCACTGCTCCCAAGCCTGCGACCAGCTCTTCAGAGCGCCCCTCAACCAAATGTCGCAGTCCCAGTACAAGAGATGAAGTCTGTCGGCCCGTAATAAATCACAGGCATAATTGAGGTCCAAATGCACGTGTCCCAACCCCCTCGGTTCCATCTCCCACGGTCCCACCAGCACAATGCCTTGCTACCCAATGATGGCCCAGCCAGGTGAACAGCTGAAGCCTCAGGGGAAATCCCCTGTTCCTGCAGGTGAGTGAGAAAGCGTAAGGCCGGCAGCTTGGCAGCCACAAGAGGTTCAGCATAGCCCATCTCTCATGTAAGGCACACAAAACTGTCCACTGTCCTCTCGTAGGGCTGACTGGTGGAAGGTGCCGGTAAACCAGACAGCTGGAGGACCAGCTGCAGCCCAGTCTCCAGGGCTCACCCGGGAAGCATGAGGAAGCACCTCTGCCTTGCAGGCCTTCCGCTGCACCACCTTGACCTTTCCAGGTGCCACAACCTCTCAGTTGTCCTTGGCAGGTGCCACTGCAGGATGCCCAGGTCAGACAAGATGTCATGGAGAAAGCACCATCGCAGGCAGGCCCATTCAATCACTTCCCATTGGTCCCTGAAAACCCATTGGTCCCATGAAAACCACTACCGACATGTCCATCTCATGGGGCTGTCGGTATGTTAGAAGAAGAAGAGTTGGTTCTTATATGCCGCTTTTCTCTACCTGAAGGAGGCTCAAAGAGGCTTACAGTCGCCTTCCCTTTCCTCTCCCCAACACAGACACCCTGTGAGGGAGGGGAGGCTGAGAGAGCCCTGATAGCACTGCTCGGTCAGAACAGCTCTACCAGGAGTCTCAAAGCAGCATACAATAGCCTTCCCTTCCTCTCCCCACAACAGGATAGATTCAAGTGGGTCTCCGTGTTGGTCTGAAGTAGCACAATAAAATCAGAGACCAGGAGCACCTTTAAGACCAACAAAGATTTATTCAAAGCGTGAGCTTTCGAGTGCAAGCACTCTTCGTCAGACTAAGAACTCCCTACATGACAGTGGGAATATATAGCAAAAATTGATTCTGTTACATTAGTAAACTGTGTCACACATCCAAATACAGCCATATGGTAATTCTTTGCCAAAACAGCCAATCAGTCCCCTGGAATCCAGTTGTAGTCACAAAAATATAGGAGAAATAAAAAGGCGCCTATGTTTTTTGCGAACTACAACTGAATTCCAGAGGTTTGATTGGCTGTTTCTTCCATTCAGGTACCCCCATCCCATGGGACAGAACTCTATTGATAAGGTATGATTGATTGATTGATTGATTGATTGATTGTATGGCATGTTTGCAGTGTGGCTAGGAAATCCTGGGATTGTTTGGCAAGAGACTATTGGAGGTGGTTCTTGTATTATTTATTTATTTAGAAATAAAGAAGAAAAAGGCAGGAAGTTAATACAAAAATCGTAGTCCACCACATTATAATTTAGCATGTTTTAAAAAGAAATCCCAGCATTCATAGAATTCTTCAGATGGGCATCAAGTTACTAAGTTTTGCCGTTACAGCATAGTCTCCTAATTTCTCAGTCCATGAGTCCACGTTAGGTAATTCTTGCTGCTTTCATCTTGAGGCAATTAGAAGTCTAAAAGCGAAGAAGAAAACCAACCAGATGGCATTCCGGATGAAATAAAAAGTTTTAATGTGCAATGCTTTTATGTTCGCTTTTTTATTATTATTCAGAAGTTCTTGTAGGTAGAAATGGGTCAAGCCAGAACGGTATCTAGATCATTATGGCAGTTTCAAGGACAAAACCTTTCTTCAGTGGCTTCCCCTAAGTAACGTAAAGCAGAGGTAGTCAACCGGTGGTCCTCCAGATGTTCATGGACTACAATCCCCATGAGCCCCTGCCAGCAAACGCTGGCAGGGGCTCATGGGGATTGTAGTCCATGAACATCTGGAGGACCACCGGTTGACTACCCCTGACGTAAAGTAATCAATATAATCAATATAATCAGTAATCATATAGCTCAGTTTTACAAATCATATACATCATATTGTACTAATATAAACATACATTGATTCCCACCTCTCTTCCAAATATTCTCTACAAATTCATATATTGTAGTTTTCAAACAATGTACTCACATTCAGGATATCTGTAAATTATAACCAACATTTTAGTAAAATTCCAAATATTTATTCGTCTACTAATACATTACGTTTTTAATGTGGTAATACCTGAGTAGAGATTGTACTCATAGAATCATAGAATCATAGAGTTGGAAGGGGCCATACAGGCTATCTAGTCCAACCCCCAGCTCAACGCAGGATCAGCCCTAAGCATCCTAAAGCATCCAAGAAAAGTGTGTACCCAACCTTTGCTTGAAGACTACTCAGTATAAACCCAGCCATAGGCTGTTCGGGGGTGCCAAGAATCCAGACCAATGTTGTTCATATCCAAAATTAGGGATGAAAGAGACCTAGTCTTATCAAGCCGTAAACAACAGGTGCATTAGAAGTCTGCCTGCCCATCTCACACCATGTCAAACTTTCCCTGTTCTCTCCAGGGCTGGAGCTGGGTACCTTCATTCCACTCCACTTCTCCTCTCTGGTTCCCTTTGTGTTCTCCCCTTGAGATGCTGATCCAGCTAGGCTCTGTGAGATGCAAATGTCATCTGAATGGCCTTGCTCTGGGTTGCAAACATCGAGGCAAGGTGGTGATTAAAGAGCACTGAAGAGACTGCTAGTCTCCAAGTTTCACACCTTTGTTGATCAAACAGTTCCAACGGTAGGAAGCAACTTTCCTGCTTCGTATTGGAAGCGTGGTCTGAGCAGATATAAGCTCCACTCCTTCCTTGGTAACCCCATCTTTGCCACTTATCCCCTTCTGAGTATTCCTGATGGGCCCGTTATGCACGGAGTGGAAGGTCTGCATTTGGGGTGGAATGGCAGCGGCTAAAATCACCAGTTATGCACGCTGCAGGTGGCAACCGGGCGCAGAGTCAACGTATGCCGTTGAAAAAGCTGTGTTAGCGAGATGCGGAAGAAAGTGGAGCTTTCCAGGACCAGGGTGCAACCAGAAGTGGCTCCAGAGTAGCTGTGTGCATAATCGGATAATCTGGGTTTTGCCGCATTGCGTTCCGTCCCGTGCGTAAACGGTTTGCTTGGCTTCTTCCTCCTCCACGTTCTCCATACCGCCGTTTCAGTGACCGTGCATAATAGGCCATGCTGATGATTGTGTGGTGCCTTCAATAAAGACTGACTCCTACTATGGTCCTCTGGCCTGAGACTCCACTACATTGCCTCAGAGGGTCTGCAGCTGAGCTGCATTTCGTGCCAAAAATTCCCTAACAAACCTTTTAACTCTCCCACATAACAACCACATATGACAAAAAGAACTTGTAGCCTCATTACAGCTCCAACAACTCCTATCTGGTTGATTAGACCTGGTGTAGTCAAGCTGCAGCCCTCCAGATATCCATGGACTACAATTCCCATGAGCCCCTGCCAGCAAATGCTGGCAGGGGCTCATGGGAATTGTAATCCATGGACATCTGGAGGGCCGCAGTTTGACTAACCCCTGGATAAGACATTTAACTACTTTCTTTGGTAATAAATACCACCTATTAAACCTCTTATACCAGGGCTCACTCAATAATTGACATTTTGTTAGTTTTATATTCCTGGACCAAAGCTGTACATCAAAGGCTATCGCTGGTGCAAAGTTCTGCATCCACCTCGCAGATCTTAACCAGCTCTGTTTCAGGGTCCGGTTTTAACAAATATTTAAAGACTCTTCCCATTAAATGAAGTTTATTCCGCATTACATCAGGTTCAGGTTCAGTTAAGTCTCTCAGCTTTCCAGCACAGATTTCTAAATCTCCTTTCATCCTTGAGACTAGTTGCATATGACTCTCTTTTTGCTCTCTTGACAGTCTCTTGCTGATCTGAGGGCATCCAACAAATCTTGATATTTTAAAAAGGCCGTTGGAGGTGGTTCATCATTGCCTGACTCCACATTGTGACCCTAGTTGTTCCTTAAAGGTCTCCCATCCAGATACAAGCCTGGGTCAACTCTGCCCAGCTTCTAAGATCTGACAAGATTGGGCATGCCTGGCCTATAAGGTTACTAGAGTTTAGAAGAGGTAGGGATGCTTGAGCACCTACCAGTTTGCCTCTTTTTGCCAGCCGTAAGAAGGGACCTCACTTTTGTTAAGTCCTTTGACTATGAGTAGCTTGTGCCCATTTGGTGAGTTATTCTCCATGTACTCAAGCAATACAGTCGAGTAGGCATTGTTCCACTCTTATACATTCACAGGCCAAAGGAAGTCCTGGACCTTTTCCATGCTTCACTGTTGCCACTGTTTCCCTAAGAGATGAATCCCCAGATCATGCTCCAACTTTTAAGCCCCCCTTCCACAAAAAGGCATTAATTTCAGGGATTTTTTTTTCTTGAATTGGATCCAAGTCTCTCCAAGTATTCCCTACTTCCTTCGAAAGGGGATTGGGCAACTGGGTCATCTTGTACTTTGTCAGTGATGGACCCACCTTTTCTTTTTCTTTTTCTTTTTTGCATATGTGCAGTAACATTATACCATTGTAACAGGGCACTCTCGGCCCCACCCACCTCACAGGGTGTCTGTTGTGGGGAGAGGAAGTGAAGGCAATTGGAAGCCGCTTTGAGACTCCTTCAGGTAGAGAAAAGTGGCACATAAGAACCAACTCTTCTTCTTCTTCAGTAATATCAGGGCTCTCTCAGTCTCACCTCCCTCACAGGGTGTCTGTTGTGGGGAGAGGAAAGGGACGGCAATTGTAAGCCGCATTGAGCCTCCTTCGGGTAGAGAAAAGCAGCATATAAGAACCAACTCTTCTTCTTCTTCTTCTTCTCCTCCTCCTTCTCCTCCTCCTCCTCAGTTGCCAATGAAGGAATGATAGGGCAATTCCACACATGCAAAATGTAGTCTTGCCGTTTGACATTAATTTAAGTCTGTTACAGATGTCATTTCCGGCATTTCCGTTTCTACACTGATTTATGGGAGCTGTCCCGTCAATCCTCATTTCATTTATTGAAAGAACAAACCCTGAATCTGAGGGCAAAACCAATTCCGCCTATTGTGCAGGTGCAAAAAGCTGTTCCAAGACAGTAAATGAAACTCCTCCCATCACAGCTACGGCACAGCTGCAAGACTGCTTGGAGGCTGCTCCAACAGCAGCAGTGAGGTCTCAGCCTCTCCTCACCAATGATTCTGGCTGTTAAAAACAGTACCCTTGCCCCCAAAGTTCACAGCATTCCTATTATTAGGCTGCGACTCAACAGGTGTTCTCATAATACTCTCTGGGGGGTGATGAGAATGATCCAGGGCCTGGGGACCAATCCCTATGAGGAAAGGCTGAGGGACTTGGGAATGTTCAGCTTGAAAAAGAGGAGGCTGAGAGGGGACAGGATGGCTCTCTTGAAGGATTGGAAAGGTTGTCATTTGGAGGTGGGCAGGGAAAGGTTCCTGCAGGCAGCAGCGGATAGGACCTGCAGTCATGGGTTTAAACTAGATGGAGAATTATTTCAGCTAGATCTCAAGGGGAAAGAATTTACTCTGCTCTGGTTTGGCCTCACTTGGAGTGCTGTGAGCACCCCAGTTGAAGAGGGATGTTGACAAACTGGAACATGTCCAGAAGAGGGCAACAAAGATGGTGAGGGGTTTGGAGATCAAGACATATGAAGAAAGGTTGGGGGAGCTTGGTCTGTTTAGCCTGGAGAGGAGATGACCAAGAGGGGATTTGATAACCATCTTTAAGTATTTAAAAGGGTGCCATATGGAGGATGGAGCGGAATTGTTCTCTCTTGCCCCAGAGGGACCGACCGGAACGAATGGGATGAAATTAATTCAACAGAAATTCCATCTAAACATCCGGAAGAAGTTCCTGACAGTTAGAGGGGTTTCCCGGTGGAACAGGCTTCCTCGGGTGGTGGTAGATTCTCCATGTTTGGAAATGTTTAGAGGCTAGATAGCCATCTGAGGGAGAGGCTGATCCTGTGAAGGCAAAGAGGTGGCAAGTTACAGTAGATGAGCGATGGGGATATGAGTGTCCTGCATAGTGCAGGGGGTTGGACTAGATGACCCATGAGGTCCCTTCCAACTCTATTATTCTATGATTCTATGATTATATGAACAGTTAGAGTAGTTCAGCAGTGGAATCGGCAGCCTAAGGAGGTAGTAAGCTCCCCCTTGCTAACAGTCTCCAACAGTGGCTGGACAAATACTTATCCTGAATGCTTTTGGCTGCTCATAAATTGAGCAGGGGGTTGGACTAGATGGCCTCTGTGACCCCTTGCAACTCCATGATTCTATGTTTCTAAACATCACTGAATTGTGATGCAGCCAAAAGTGTGGATTTGAAGTCTGGTTGCAATTTTTGTCCCCACCCACTGTCCCTGTCTTCAAATCCTGAAATGATTTCCCTGCCCGGTGATATTTTTATCCCCAGTCCAAATGGCCATCTATCTGCAAACTTTCTCTTTGATCGGCTCCAGACAAAAGTTATGGCCCCTCCTATGGGGTTTGGCGAGAGGAAAATGTTTTAAATATTCAGATATCCACTGCCTTGCCACCCAAAAGCACATTTTCACATTTAAAAGCAATAAAAAGGGCCAGTTTTACAACCACAAGCATATCTCATTTCCCAAATACTAAAATCTTCAGGATTGCCCATTACCTTCACATGAAAGACTTGCTCATTTAATGTGTAAAATGGCAGTCCATTTCTCTTTGTCAAATCCAAAAGGGTAGGTGGTTCTGTCTGAAATTCTAGAATTCAGTGCCTCTGGTCTAATGCATAGGGATGCCAGCCTCCAGGTGGGACCTGTGGTCCCCTGAAATTACAATGCATCTCCAGACTCCATAGATCAGTTCACCTGCAGAAAACGGATACTTTGGAGGGTGGAATCTATGGCATTATATCTCATTGAAATCCCTGTCTTCCCAACACTCCATCGTCAAATCTCCAGGAATTTCTCAACCTGTATCTGGAAAACTTCTCCTAGGGGAGCTAGGGGGACCTCGCAACCATACTCATTCACCTATTACCTGAATTTTCAGAACACAAGTGTCTCTAGTGTAATGTACCCATTACCTCTGATCAGTAAAATCATCCATGCATTTTTACCCATAGTTGGAGAGTCACTGGAATGTCCCCTATTTGTTAAGCATGCCCCTATGATGGCATGATGTCCCTTTCTGCACAAACAGGTACATTGTACATTTTCCTGGGAATCATGAGTGTATACTTTAAAACTGAATGGCCATTCTGAGAGGGTGACATTCAGTGGAGCTGGGTGCAAAGCACAATGTCCCCTATGTCTCTTTCTGCACAAACAGGTACATTGTACATTCCATGGAGCTGGGTGCAAAGCACAATGCGGTACATATAGGCATTCACCAGTAGCTACACTGCCTGATCATGCCATGGGGCCCAGATAACAGGAGGCTGTAAAATTCAGTTAAGCCAATGGTTCTCAATCTGGGGATCAGGACCCCCTTGGGTGTCAAACAACCCTTCCACAGGGGTTATCGCAGGGCAAGCAGCTTGGCCGGTGGGGTGTGCTTTGCGGGGCGTTTGTCTGGAGCAGCAGAAAAGAGCAAGATCGGCATGGTGGGACAAGAGGCAGAACTGAACTGAGAAATCCCAGGGAAAAAACAATTTATATACAATACTGAACAATGGATCTTCATGCCATGGGTCAGTTTCGGTTTAATTTCGGTGAAAGAACACTTGCATAATTCTATGGTTGGGGGTCACCAGAACATGACAAACTGTATTAAAGGGTCACAGCATTAGGAAGGTTGAGAACCACTGAGTTAAGCAATAAAATTTCAGCTCTGTCAACCATCCTGTATAAATAATATGAGAAGATATCAGAATCCTCGCCTAGTACAGCATGGGAGTGGCCATGGGAATTGCAAGACAAGTAACATGTGTGTACCTAAGGGTGCGACTCCACAATGCTCACTTACTCTGGAGTAGCTCATCTGAGCTGTGTCAGAAGCAGGGTGTGTTAGTAAAACAGTGATGGTGATTCAAAAAATGAAAGCTGATCCTCACTATTTCACTATTTCACAGATTAAAGAAACAGGGATCTGCCAGGAACATTCCTGCTCTTCTAGTGTGTGAGTCCCGACACAATAATGTATGACTGAGAGTCCTTTATCAAAGCATTTCCAGCTCCAGCTTAAGACAATCCAGGATGTTTGAGGGTGGAACTTGGGGAGGGTGAGCTTGGGGAAGGCAGGATATAGCATTGCTTTAGGATGCTTTGGGCTGATCCTGCATTGAGCAGGGGGTTGGACCAGATGGCCTGTATGGCCCCTTCCAACTCTATGATTCTATGATTCTATGATCCTCCCTTTGGTGTCCACCCTCCAAAGCCACCATTTTCTCCAGGAGAACTGCTCTCTGTTTTCTGGAGATGAGATGAACAGTAATTCCAGAGGATCTCCAGGCTGCATCTGGAAGATGGTAACCCTACTTCATCATCTACCTGGAGGCTGTGTCCTACAAAAGCCTACCCTGGAATGATGTGGCGGCAAAGAAGATGGTGGTTCTCATGATGATGATGTTATCCGTTCAGTCGTGTCCGACCCTTGGCGATTCTATAGGAAAGTCTTCGCCATGCATCCCTGTCTCTGACTGCTTCTTTCAGTTGGTTCGTGGTCATCCCTGTATCGGCTTTGATTGTGTCAAGCCAGTGGGTCTTTTGGCGACCACGTTTCCTTTTGCCACTGACCATGCCGATCACTAATGATTTTTCTAGCGAGTTTGATCGCATGGGCAAAGATAAAATAGAAAAAAGATAACTGCCCTCCAATGTATTAGTAAAGAAATCAATATTTATTCACTAAGGGATCTAGTGGGGTGTAGATGATAGTCATGGGGATTAGCTGGGCAGGTTAATTGTGTTTTCTGTGTTTTTATATATTTGGATTTGTAAGCCAGGCCACTGAACCGCCAAGCAAAGGTGGGGTACAAATATTTCAACAAACAACAAGGAAAAGAGATCTCAACAGTGGTAGTGTGTGAAAGGGCAGGCTGGACCCCACACGGTGCCTTCAAATTGATGCAGCTGCATGCACACTGCATCGGAGATAAAATGCAGCCACCCACCAAAGCATCAGACACAAATAAGTTGGCCAAAAGTCCTCGGGCACAAGAAAGAGGAAAGTGAGTTTCCAGAGGTCCCTGGTAAGTCGAGAGAATCAGAACACGTGGAATGGATGGTCATTCCGTGATAGATAACAAGAGAAGGGCTTAACATCCTTGGCAGCTGTTGGCAGAGTTTCAATATGCAAAGAACACAGCACCAGGCTGCTTAAAAGCACAAAAGTTTTATTGAGAAATATCTTCATACAGAAAGAGGAGAAAGAGAGAGAGAGACATAACAGTCTAACTGTTCTGTTCTGCATTCATTCTGTCTGTTCAGGAGGCAAGCAGCGAGGGAGTGTGCTCCAAGGAGCAGGACGTTTCCTGTTGAGCCAATCAGGACAGTGGAGGAAATTATTTGACAATACCAGGATGTTCCTGATCTCACTATGCTAAATACACATCTCTTCCAATGCCCCCTATTAGATATTCTTCATATACAGTTGAATCATGCACACTACAGGTTTTGCGTATTCCAACAGCAGCTACCTCCTCCTGCTGTTCTCAGGGCAAGCCTGATCACTCAGCACCCCTAGGTGATTATGTGCATTTGGAGGACATCTGGAGGACCACAGGTTGATTACCCCTGCCCTTGGGTGACTGGCTAGGATGAAGGGCTGCCACCCCACCCTCTGCCCAACCACCCCTGCCTGCACACTCACTCAAAGCACCAGGGTTGGCCCCAGGAGGTGATGCCAAGGCCCCAGGAGGTGGTTATGCAAGGGTAGACTTCTCCTGCTTGCCTCCCTGCGCTCTGGCCGGATGGGGCAGTCCTCTTTCTTCTTGCACCTTATCGGGGGGGGGGGAACAAGGTGGGCAGAAGCTTGCTACCTTGGGGTGCCACCTGGCACTCCTGCCACAACTGCAGGCAGGGAGCACGGGTAGGGTTGCCAGTCTCCAGCTGGTGGCTGGAGATCGCCTGGAATTTCAGCGGCTTTCCACGTGACACTCTTAACTTTTAATTGGCCCACCCAGCAAAATACCATGTTAACTATTCAAGGGGCGACAGTCTAAAGCAGGGGTAATCTAACTGCGGCCCTCCAGATGTCCATGGACTACAATTCCCATGAGCCCCTGCCAGCAAACGCAGTTTGACTACCCCTGATCTAAAGCTTTTCTTTATAAAAAAAATATGCACTACACAGATTTTGTTTACACTATCATGTGTTACATTTCTTTGTTAAGGGAAATTCAGCTCACACCATCGCCAGCTCAAATATAAAGATCTCTAGGACTCAAGTGACTGACAACATGCGCCATGTTGTACTTTGAATGAGAAAATGCACCACAACAGAAATGCCTGCATAGCCTCTCTCTGTAATTGGCAACTGCGAGGCAAAAATTAAAAAGAAGTGAGGTGAACCAGATGCAAGGGCTGCCCTAGTACAATTACGGGGGAGGGTGTTACTGTGTCCATGCAGCTTCTCTGGCACATCCAATGCAAGCGCACGAGGGGGACATGCCAACACAACTTTGAACCACCGACCCACACAAGAGCCCATCTCAAAGCCATGGGCTCATGTGCAATCACAGCCTAACTATCCCTACAGAATTAGCCAGGAGAAAGGCTTCTGCATATGTTTTGGCACATGAGCAAATCCCACCTTATGCATCCATCTGGAACAGAAACAATGGAAAGAATGCTTGCATAGCCGAAGCAAGCCATGGCTCCATCTAAGGCTGCTTGTTTGCAAAGATCTTCGCTCCAGATTGGCCTGCGCACTAGACCAAGATTTTGGAGCGCATCTTCACAATGGCACCCCCTGAAGATCCACTGTCGGAGTGTGCTCCTGTTTTCTCAAACTGGCCTGAATGCAATCTTTTCAGAAAGGTCACAGAGTAACTTTGCCACCCTGTGGATGGTAAGGTACACATTTTTGAAAGATCAATTCACGTTGGACATCTTGGCTTAGCCACGCAAGGCTTCCCATACCCTCTGTACCACCAGAAGGACTTTGGGGGGCTTTTAAAGTAAAAAATCAGCCGTTTTTGGATCACTGCCTAATATAATAAAAAGTGTTGTGTATTTCTCACAGCATGCTGAAGGTTGTGAAGCCCCCATTGGTGGAATCTCCTGCCCCCCTCCTCAGGGCCAATTGCTGCTCTTTCTCGGGATTCCACACCCCCCACCCCTGCAGGCCTGCTGGGAAGGGAGCCTCTAACAGCCCCCTGACTGAGGGGAGGAACGTGTTTCGGAGAGCAACACAGGGGAGTCTGTGGGTGTGCCCATGCATCCCTTTGGAGGGGGCACAAGTGATGGGGGGGAGGGAAACTTTCCCCTTCTGCCTAACCATTGGCTGATAGGGAGGCCACAGAAAAGCCCCCTCTCACTGCTACGGTCGGCCTTGCTGCTGGAAGGAAGATGCAGCCAAGCCATGTGTGTCCCTTCTCTCCTACTCTCTGAACATTTGAGGCCTACTGTGCAAGGTTGTTGTGCAGATAAAACCGGATCCTTTTGCAGGGGTTCTTTTGCCTCCTGTTTCACCTGCACAACAGCTCTGTGCAGTAGGCCTCAAGTTGTTGTTGTTGTTGTTATAGCTCATGGATCATTGTAACATTATTGTACTATAGTGATCTAGCAATGGCTGATTTTTAAACATATATCCCAAGAAAGTCCTTCTGTGGCACCAGAAAAGGGAAATGGCAGCCAAGTCAATGAAAGTGCAAGGGGAAAACAGCAAAACTGGATGTTTCAGTGCCACTGTGAATGGCTCTGCATCCACGGAGTACAAAGAGAGTTGCATGGAGAACTGCCGCTATCTAAAAGCATCCTGAATCTCCCACAGGTAGAGGGGCTCACTCCAGAACCCCAAATGACAGTCGGTATGCTGTGCTAGGGTCAAGCCACATGTAGGAGGTGTAGTAGGCCAGATCGAAATATGATCAACAGCACTTAAACCAGATTGAGAAGCCATCATTTTCCAGCACCAGCCTGTCTTGGAAGAAACAGGCAGAGAACACACCTATAAACTGTATTGTCAAAAGTACCTTGTTTAGGAACACAATCTGCATGTAACAGATCTCAGTCCTAAATATACCTCAGCAACAATACTCTCCTGTTACTCCTACGCCATCCCACCTGTTTATTATGTAGATACATCAGCAAAAGGCCTGTTGCTGAACTAATTCCATGGAGATGTGGAAGGCAGATGAGACTGAAGAGGAGGGATGAAAGAAGAGCAGATGGACCAAGGAGAAAGGGGAACAAGGATGAAACCCCCAACTTTGAGCAAGGAACAAAAAGGGGTTTTGGCTGTTGGGAAAAAGGTAGAGAATGCGTAACTGAGCTTTGGAAACTAGGGCTACAGTAAACATGAAAAGAAACCATGGAAACCGAATTTCTTCTATTGATTTGTCCATTTCAGGGACGGGCTCTGGCTCAGTGATAAAGCATCTGATGGGCATGCAGCAAGTCCCCAGTTCAGTCCTCAGAATCTCCAGCTAAAAAGGATCAGATCATAGCTAATGCGAAAGGCTTCTAAGTGAGATCCTGGGAAACCACTAACTGGTAACACACTCAGTAACATAAATTCAGAACAAAATGGAAATCTAACTTTCAACATTCCTTCTAAAATATCATGGCATTTTCCCAGAATTTTTGCATTTTTTTACATGTCCACCATATATGATAAAAGGAACCAACCTTTTCCCTACATTTCCAGCATTTTATATCAAAGTTTCCAGACATTTTACCTAACAGCTTAGGTATCATCTATAAAACATACCAATTTTCTCTTAATAGCTGGCATTTTGTCCGTTTGACAGTTTTGTCCCATAATAGTTCCCACTCCTCTAAAGGAATAGTACGATTCAAGTTCATCATCCATTTCACCATACAATGTTTAACTTGCTCAGACTCAGTGTCACACTTTAATAAGGGTTTGTACAATTGGCCCTGAAATAATATCTTTTCAAAGTCAGTTAGAACTGACCCAGATTGCAATTGGAACTCAGACTTAAACCTGGAGATACCTTGATGATATTCCAACCAAGGGATCTCAATACCTTCTTTGAGAAGGATATCATGTTTTTATTATTATTTTTTTTTCCTGTAGCTGTCAGGATCTCCTTATACCTAAAGCAGCCCAGCCTGGTTTTTTGTCCTTTATTAAAGTACACCTCAGTAGGCAATTTCAGCAGTGATGTACCAAATCTCTGTATTTTTCCCAAATGAGAAATAAATCCTTGGCCCAAAAATTCAAGGCAGGATTAAAGTCTATCTTCCCAAGCTTTCTTGGCCTATCAGAAAGAAACACAAATGGTCCACTGTCTCTCCGGAAAACACTTCATGTTCACATTGCCTAACAGTACCATGATCAGCTTTGGTGATCTGAGAGCTTTACTGACTAGCATAGGGCTCTAAGTTTTCCCAGTAGCTCCTTGGTACTTCTCATTTCTGCATGTTCCTTTCCACAGATGATTGTTCCCAAAAAGCACTTAAGCATAGCCTGTTTTCTGTTGGCAGATGGTCCTCCATATGGCCAGAACTAAAAAGGACACACTGGTACTGCATCACCAGTGGTAATCAAGTCCCCTGCTCATCCCTATATTCTTTCTGAAGATTGCACATGGCATTGGGAATTGCAACGCTCCAAGATTTCTTAATGTTTATTTCTGAACATTATGTAAACACCAAAATACAGCATGGATGGTCCAGGTTCACTTGAGTCAGACTGATGTTGAAGCAGCCATTGTGTTTCTCATGTGCTCATTAACACGAGTTGCCATTTTAGAAGCCTGCACTAATCACTACAATAGCTTGGGTGTATTTTGCAGATAGTTGTATATTGTCAGCATTTTAATGGGAGGTATAAAAACAAAGATGAGCTTTTGGACAATGAAGAAAACAGCATCTCAAATGACAGCAAATTCCTCAACTGAGAAATAGGTCTGGGTCTACTTTGGATGGACTGCTCAAATTCCTTTTTCTTGGGGGTCAATCAAAGGGTCATTAAACAGCTTGGGTGATCAGAAGGGTGGGCTAGAAAACGCAGGGGGCAAGGATCAGGGACCTTTTGGCGACTCCCCTTGTGCAGGACTGCCGAAATAGCAATGAGATGGTGGCAGTAGAAAGCACCATTAAGACAGAGTGGGTCTCCCATCCCAATATGAGCCATGATTGACGCTGCTTAGACCAAGGGTCATATGCTGAAGATCTTCCCCAATAAACCCACCCACTCCGATCAGTTGAACAAGGCCAGTGTTTTCCTTCAAGTCCTGATTGTGGTTGCGAGTTTGATGAATGAGAAGAAAAGAGGATTCTGTGACAAATTCCGGTGCAGCTAAAAGAGTTATTGTGAAAACACAATCCGATCAACTGAGTGGGCTATAATGGAGCACTACTCCCATTCCACACAGCGACTGGTGCCTAATGATTGCAGTGAAATACCTCTCAAATACTTCAATAAGAGGGTTAGTCACCCCAGCCGAGCCCTTTGAGAGCCTCTGGAGACATCTGACTAGAGGATGTGGGAAACGCAATGCTCCATTTGAAGGAACATGACCTGATCCAACAAAGCAGTTCTCTACATGCGCAGCAGCAACAGAGCTCATCTTATGCAACAAGAATTGATGCTAATTAATTTTAATTATTCTCCTCAGTTAAATTACTCTTTTTTTTTTAAATCACAGACTGAGGAGTTTCTAATAGAATCAAAAAGTCACAATGACAAATTCCTGGCAATTGAGAGAAAGAAATGGTTCTGTTACAACAGAAAGCAGAGAGATTTTTTTCCCCCTTTATGTTTTTAAAAAAGAGGAGAAAGAGGAGGGGGGAAACCTGTGTCTGCTCTATTTTCCCCTAACCATTAAAACCGTGTGTTTTAATGTCTCTTTATGACAACTCAGTCAGCAGACACAACATAATTATTGCAAATTGCTTTGTCTTTTAATTGTTACTGCCAGGCAATGAAACATGGTTATGTTGACTATTCCAAATGGGTCTTAACAGCTCTAATCATTGGATAATCTGATGATAGTCAATAGTATTGTGTGCCTTGGCTGAAGGACGAAGGATGTTTTTCAAGAATTGGGTGAGATTCAGTCACAGCGAGCCAATACACTTCTGTAATCTTCATTAGCCTCAACGGAACCCTTCAGGGCAGTTATTAAGCACAGAGGAAACAGGAGCTCAGAGGCAAATGTTTAAAACCTGTCCATAAGTATGTCTGTGGAAGACTGTGATGGGGGACTCTCTGCCTAATTCCATCCCTCCCTCCCTAAAGAGAAGACAGTCCACTTCGTTATGAGGGCTTTTCCAAACTATATCCAAGCCTTCTGGAAGCCCGGGAATTGCTTCCAATATGCACGGTTGCCATATGGTCTGAGTGGAATGATACGAGTATTTTGCTTGTAAGTACCGATTTGGCATGCAGAACAACCCTGGGTAATTCAGAACAAGTTATAGTTCTACTTTTCATTTGTTTCAGATGTGACAACAGAGGCACTGAACTCGTATGGGTTGGATGCGATAGACATTGAGTTGTGTGATCTGTAGTAAAAAGATAAAGGTATCCCCTGTGCAAGCGCCAAGTCATGTCTGACCCTTGGGGTGACGCTCTCTAGACTCAATACAGGGTGGTTTGCCAGTGCCTTCCCCAGTCATTACCGTTTACCCCCCAGCAAGCTGGGTGCTCATTTTACCGACCTCGGAAGGATGGAAGGCTGAGTCAACCTTGAGCCGGCTGCTGGGATTGAACTCCCAGCCTCATGGGCAAACAGCTTCAGACAGCATTTCTGCTGCCTTACCACCCTGCGCCACAAGAGGTTCTTGGGATCTGTAGTATAGGTCTACAATTTCCAGAAAATTTAGTGGAATACTTAATTAAGCCAGTGAACACAACACAGCATTGCTTGCTATTGAGTGCGTGTAAGCCAGTGGTTCTCAGCCTTCCTAATCCCATGACCCAGCAGAAACCCAAAAGGTTTCTCAACCAGCAAACGGAATCCATGTTGCCATCCTATTGACCCCAATAGTGCCACAGAATGTGGGACCATTATAGTGCAGTGGTCCCCAACCTGCGGGCTGCGGCCCGGTGCCGGGCCGCAAAGGCCATGGCGCCGGGCCGCGGCTCCCTCTCCCCGCCCCCCCGCACAGTAAAAAACTTCCCAGGCCCAAGCTTGTGGCCCGGGAAGCTTCTTACTGCGGGAAGGCAGGGAGAGGAAATCAGGGCCGCGCCGCGCATCGCACATGTGCGAATGCGCCATGCGCGGCCGAAATCGTGCATGCGCAGCACTTTTGCGCATGCACGCATGCACAAAAGTGCCGCGCATGCGCGATTTCGGCAGCACTTGATGCATTCGCGCATGTGAGATGTGCGGGCCGCGGGTGCGGCCCGCTGCCCTGCTGGTCCCCAGCCTCAGAAAGGTTGGGAACCACTGTTATAGTGAACCATCTGAAAAAATAAATTCAGAGGTGACCTTGTGCAAAAGAAGGCCTCTTCAGATTGTTTGTTTGTTTGTTTGTTATATTTATATACCGCCCTCCCTTTCAGCTCAAGGTAGTTTACATTGGAAACTTCCGTAATACAATGCAATAAACATCTTAACTTAAATATATAATGACATCTTTAACAGTGAGAGCTTGTATCGAATAAAGCGGTTTATAATTTAACATTCAGCAATTGGTAACAGCTTTTCTACACTGTGGCCTAGTCTGCACATAATAGATAATGTACTTTCAATGCACTTTAGAAGTAGATTTTCCTGTTCTGCACTGGAAAATCCAGCTGCCAAAGCACATTTAAAGTGCATTATCCTTTGTGTGCAGACTAGGTCTGTGATTCTGTTCGTTCTTCTGTTAGACCATTTATGCACTGGGAACTTCATGCCCGACCTCCCATGCAGGAGCACAGATTGGGGGCAACTGAGGTGCACCAGGCCCAATCCTCCCCCGTGTGGGTGCAGGAAGAGGTGGGGCAACCTGCCAGGAGTAAAACTCCAGCCTGCAGCCCGGCATGAAACCTCCAGTGCGTAAACGGTCTTAGTGTGGTGGGCGGTAGGAGGGCTTTGGTTGGTGGCTTGTTCACTTGTCTTGACCAAAACCCTGGCAGGAGATTTCCCTTTTGCAGGCCCTGTGGAATTGTTAACCTTGCTTTCAGCTCGATCAGCCAATCAACACCCGGAAAAGTCAGCTCTCACACACAATAGAATGAGTGAAGCTTGAGAAAGAATTCCTTTGTTGAGAGGAAATGACAACACTGCTCATGTTTAATGCAATTATGGGTAATGAGGCTGTTGAGCAGAAAAGCAGTACCTGGATCTAGATAAACTGAACAGATTCATATCAGCAGAGGCCAATGAAACTCACCCTGGAGGCCTCACGAATCTAGCAGAGGAGGTTTGGCAATTACTTGCAAGAGTTTGTAGAGGGGAGATGAGTAGGAAAGGGTAAATATCCTATTTTCCAGAAGGTTAAAAGGGGGCCTAGAGAATTACACTACAGCTGAAGTTTCCCTTCAGCTCCTGATCAAAATGAAAAGCCACACAGCCACCCTGGAAAAAAAGGAAGAAGTAGCGAAGGAAATGGCAGAGCAGCTCTCATTGAAAACCTTCCCGCTGAGGGACAAGGCAACAGGGAGTGTTCAGGCTGGAGGAAACAAACTAAGCCGTCAAAAATTGAAGCATCCACGCTAAGTGAAAACAGCAACCAGAGAGGCGTCCTGGGGCATGGAGCACACGCAGAGATATTAAATGCAGGTACCAAAAAAACCCAAAGCAAAACAAACAAAAAAACCACTGGTTTTTCAAAATGCCAATTCAGTTGGCCTGGCCTGTGTGTGAAGTCAGTCTAGACTTATCTGGAGGATCTCTTGTGGCTTGAATCAGTGAATCTTTCAATCACCCGTTATGACAGCACTGAATTGACTTTTGCTAAGGTTAGAGATGGCTGCAGTTTTCTCAAAGTATTCCTGTCATATGCAGCAAAAACAAGGACTGCTTTTGTCCCACCTAACTGATGTTCCCTTTTGTTTGCAAGTTAGGATTAGGCTACTCATAAGAGCATAAGAAGAGCCCTGTTGGATAAGACCATTGGTCCATCGACTCCAACGTCCCGTCTCAAACAGGGGCAAACCAGTTCCTCTAGAACAGGGGTAGTCAAACTGCGGCCCTCCATACGCCCATGGACTACAATTCCCACGAGCCCCTGCCAGCATTTGCTGGCAGGGGCTCGTGGGAATTGTAGTCCATGGACGTCTAGAGGCCCGCAGTTTGACTACCCCTGCTCTAGAAGGCCAACAAGAGGGCATAGAGGCCAAGATCTTCTCCCGATGTTGTCTCCTGGCTCTGGGATTCACAGGTTGACTGCCTGTGAATGTAGGGGTTCCCAGAAGAAGAAGAAGAAGAAGAAGAAGAAGAAGAAGAAGAAGAAGAAGAAGAAGAAGAAGAAGAAGAAGAAGAAGAAGAAGAAGAAGAAGCAGAAGATGAAGAAGAAGAAGAAGAAGAAGAAGAAGAAGAAGAAGAAGAAGAGTTGGTTCTTATATGCCGCTTTTCCCTACCCGAAGGAGGCTCAAAGCGGCTTACAGTCACCTTCCCATTCCTCTCCCCACAACAGACACCCTGTGGGGTGGGTGAGGCTGAGAGAGCCCTGATATCACTGCCCGGTCAGAACAGTTTTATCAGTGCTGTGGTGAGCCCAAGGTCACCCAGCTGGTTGCTTGTGGGGGAGCGCAGAATCGAACCTGGCATGCCAGATTAGAAGTCCGCACTCCTAACCACTACGCCAAACTGGCTCTCACTCATATAACTAGTAGCCATGAGATGAATGTGTTCAAAACAACATGTATTTATTAGCAGGGATGAGAGTAGCTGGCTTCAGACCATGAGAGATCACACAGTTGGGATTTGCCCTGAGTCCCTAGAGGGAGGGCAGAAAATAAATACAATTACAAATAAATAATAAAACGGTCTCATTTCTAATTAACAAACAGAACTAACTGAGCAGAGGCTCTCCTCCGTGAGACACACACAAAAGCCAACACACACAAATAGCAGAGGAAGGAAGCAGACTTCCTCTGTAATGCGTCCAATAAATACATCAACTTAACATCTTAGAGCCTCTTGTGGCACAGAGTGGTAAGGCAGCCATCTGAAAGCTTTGCCCATGAGGCTGGGAGTTCAATCCCAGCAGCCGGCTCAAGGTCGACTCAGCCTTCCATCCTTCCGAGGTTGGTAAAATGAGTACCCAGCTTGCTGGGGGGTAAACGGTAATGACTGGGGAAGGCACTGGCAAACCACCCCGTATTGAGTCTGCCATGAAAACGCTAGAGGGCGTCACCCCAAGGATCAGACATGACTCGGTGCTTGCACAGGGGATACCTTTACCTTTTTACCTAACATCTTACAAAGCACTAGAATGGAACCCCTGGCCTGTGGTATCTTCCCACCAGGAGCATGCAGACACAAACCTTGCTTTGTTCATAGAATCATAGAATCATAGAACTGGAAGGGACCTCCTGGGTCATCTAGTCCAACCCCCTGCACTATGCAGGACACTCATAGCCCTCTCGCTCATCCACTGTAATCTGTCACCCCCTTGAGCTTTCACAGAATCAGCCTCTCCATCAGATGGCTATGATGAGAAGGAGCCTCATTCAGAGGGCATAGAGACTGAAAACTTCCTGGTTCCGAACAAAATGTAATTTTCTGTGACAGCAGAACAAACTGTGGCTGGCTTTCTCGCTTCTAATCCCAGTTTACACGCCGCAGCTTAATCTTGGAATTTTAGCTGGTAGAAGAGGGAACAAGCGAGAACTTGCCATTTCATCCCATACAGTTAATCATAACAAACCTAAGTCGTCTTCCATTTCTGCAGTATGTTTGAAGGGACCGGGAAGCCAGAACCAAAGGGCTTTCTGGCTTGTTCTCATCAAGGACGATCCTGGGCTTTTTTTTTCAAAATGCAAATATCATTTACTTTATTCATATCCCAACTTTCACCCCAAGGGAAACCCAGAGCAGCTCACAATGTGCTTTGTAGTGTTTTCTCCATTTTATCCCCATAACCTCTATGGGGTAGGTGAGGATGAGAGGGTGTAACTGTCCCAAGATCACCCAGGAAGCCTCCATGGCATGAGTGGGGATTCAGACCTGGCTTTCCCAGATCTTCTTAGTCTGACACTTGAACCACTGAAGCCATTCGGTTGATTTGGTGGCCAAGATTAGGCCAGTGGGTGGAGTTAGGTCCTCTTGACAATGGAGTCCTGGTCCTTTACTACAACAGTTCTTTCCTCGGGATAAGCAACACATCAGCTCCACCCTTTGTCAGTTCCAAGCATGTGCAATAAAAAAAAAAAAACTTGGGCTGTTTTGAATGCGGCCTAAATCAATTCAGGCAGAACCTGCAGCATCTGAGCCATGCCTGGCTCAGATTTGGCCAAATCCAAAGCCATTCAGTACCATTAAAGTTAATGGGAAATCTTCCATTTCTGCATGTTCTGTGGTCTGATTGGGGTGGGAGGAGTTTGAGGTAGAGACCCGAAATTTGCTGCATAGCTGTAGGAACCTCTCCTCAAAAGAATGCCCAAGTTTCAGAAAGATTGGACAAGGGAGTCCGAGTCTAGGGGCTCAACAAGATCAGAGAACCCATTTTTGTTGCTATAGGAAACAATGGAGGTTGGATGGGGGCACCCTCTTTGGGTGCCTTTAGAATTGGATCCTCTGGTTCAATCTTTTTGAGACTGTTGGATTCTTCTGAGAAGAGGCTCCTGCAGCTGTGCCTCTACCTCAAATATCCCCCCCCCCTGCAAGCCACAGAATAGATGGAAAACAAAAGTTTTGGCCCCTTTAAATTGTCCGATCTCCACATGACTGACTCACACTAAAATCATGGTTCAGCAATTCAGCCGAGGCTGATTCAGGCAGTTTAACTACAAGGGAAGGTGGATTCAGACTGGGCCAGTCCAAAAAGTGCCCAAATCAAAATTGATTCGGGTACTTTTCAGACCATCCAAGCTGAATCGCACATGCCTAGGCACTTCTAAGACCATCAACATGCGCCTTGGAGCCGTTCAGCTCATTTGCACAAGTGTGGAGTTGCATTGCAAAGCTGAACTGTGAGAAGCACAGTCGGAGAGTTGCAAGATGCTAAGTAAACAACATGAATCGCTTGATGGCACACTCCCTAGATGCGCCCACTTTATGGCTTGTTTTCTCCACACTGAAAGATTCATCATAACTCAAAGATGGTTCAGCGACTGTGCCAGGAGAACCCATGCCCCTCGCTAATGCTATTCATCGTACGGAGAACAGCAAGGGAGGGGGAGCAATCTCATTGCTCAAAAGGGCCGGTGACCATGGAGGGACGGTGACAATTCTTTGGCCAAATAGAAATAAAATAAATTATGAGCTTGATAAATTGAGGAAGCGGTCTGAAATCAATAAAACGAGAATCAATAGGACGTCGCGGGAGGAATGAAATATTTTGCGCGGAGCGTTTTTTGGGGGGGGAAGCAAAGTTGAGACAGGAGGGGAAGAGAAGCAGGATTCTAAGCCAGCGGTAATCCTTGAGCAACCGGTGCCAAAGGATATGAGTCAGGAATGCAATACCATTGTCAATGGCATGGTAATTGCTTCTCTCCACGCAGTAGGGGTTGAGTCCCTATTTGAGGCACTCTGCTTGGGTTGGGCATCTTATCGTAATGCAGACAGACAAGCTGGAGAGAGTTCAAAGAGCGGGAGGGGGGGACTGAAAGAAGACTCGGAAAATAAAGCCCTTGCAGAAAGGGAAAAAGGGTGGGGGGGGAAACGAAGGGATGAATTCTTCTTCTCTCATCATGGCAGCTTAAGACAAGAAGGAAGCTGCCTGGAATCCATAGCGTTACGGCCCTAGAAAGCCAACGCGGGTGGAAAAAGGGTCCGTGAAATGACAGTCCCCATTAAATAAACAGGCCGAGGGGAGACAATCTGTAATGGGATCATTCAAATGAGGAAAGAACTGGTGCTGGGAGGGGAAAAAGAGATTAATTAGTTGCATTGGGCTTTAGGATCAGCAGGGGGGGGAATGTTTGGGGTGAAGTGCAAGAAGGAACGAAGTTTCCCAGCTTTACAAAGGGAGATTGTCCGAAGGCTGGCAGCCAGCCGCCCGCCCACCCTGCTTATTTAGACTGTTGAGTGGGCCCCCTGTTTGGCCCATCTTCTTGCTGAGAGGGAAGCGCAATCAAGAGGAGAAAAGTAAAACCCTTCTCAGCAGCAGTGGCACCAACAGCCTCCCAGGGGAGGGAAGAAAAGAATTGGCTGCATTCGACTGTTGAGAGAACTCCTGGTTTTAGCTCAAATATCTGTCTGCCATGATTTGTCACCATGTCGTCCCTGACCACAGCACTGAGGAGAAGGGGCTGCAGAGCTTACGAGCGACCTCTAAAGCAGCAAGCAGTGCCCCTCAGAGCCATTTCCAGGCAGGAAAATGGCATGTGGACTACAATTCCCATGAGCCCCCGCCTGCAAAGTGAAGCCCCTCCTTCCCCCTCACAGACATCCCAATTCAATCCAGAACCTACAAATGAATTCTCAGAGACAGAAAATGTGAGTGTCTTTTCTCGGCCATGATTTTCTGAGTCAACGTCAGGTCAGGGTGGGAACACAAACACTTGGTTTTTTAGCTATCAAATTGGGGATGACTTATGGAGATTCTCTAGGGCAGGGGTGGGCAAACTGTGGCCCTCCAGATGTCCATGGACTACAATTCCCATGAGCCCCTGCTGACAGGGGCTCATGGGGATTGTAGTCCATGGACATCTGGAGGGCCACAGTCTGCCCACCCCTGCTCTAGGGTTTTCAAGGCATGAGACATGCAGAGATGGTTTGCCCTTGTCTATCTCTGCATAGATACTTCCTTGGTGGTCTCGCATCCAAATATTAACCCCTGGTTAGCCTGGGTTATCCATGGCAGATCTTAACTCAGGCACTAAATGTTAAAAATCGCAATAAAACTGGTGTTTATTGATTTGAAGCCAGGATGTCAAACTAAGGCTTGCTGTTGGCAGCTTAACCATCCATTTAATCAATTAGGGTTAGCTGTGTCCTCCAAATTCACAAATGACAGTCTGCTGAATTGGGCCAGTCCAAAATGAGACTAGAAACCCAGTGGCTATGCATTACTCTTCATAGAATAGGAACAGGCTTAGGCAGCTGTGCAGACTTGTCGTTTAAATGGGGTGAAATACCAAGTCACGACTATGATTGTGGTGCAGCCCACCAAACTATTTTCCATTTGTCACAGGTATGTGAACATTGTGCTTTCCAGGGAGATGTGATAGAGCTCTTTATACTCTACCCAGCTGGAACTGAGTAGACTGAAAACTTAGATATTAGATATTTAGGGTGGTTCCCCAGCCTGTTTGCATAAGTGTTGGACCTTGCTGGCTACATATCTTATACTATGATACGCTTCCTGGGTGTAACTCTGCCATATGATAAATATTAGTGCAGGGGGTTGGACTAGATGACCCATGAGGTCCCTTCCGACTCTACTCTTCTATGATTCTATGAAATAGGCCTACACTGGTTCCCACAGTCTGCATTGAAATCACACCCCAACCTTGAAGAAGATGCTTACTAGTTGTAGTAAAGCCACTAGGAGTGGCTACCAGCACCTTCTAATGCACCACCAATGTAAGCAGTTTCCATACGCCCTGGAATCACAGTGTGTTCTCACAGCTGACCAAAGGGAGGAAATGAATATTGCATATTGAAACCATAGGAAGCACACCCCGTCATCCCCATGAATATTCAAATATCTAATAACATTTCCATTGTAGATTGTATTTCATCTCTCAGAATCACTCAAAAGGCAAATGAAATTGCGAGCATACACGGTTTTGGCGGGTAGCTGAGCTAGCTGCCCATTAAGGTGTGCCAGTCCTAGTTAGGCAAAGGGTTATTTTGAATTAAGAACAGCTCTGCCCGAATTAATCCTTTCTTCTTTGCGTCCTCCAAACTTGAAAGTGGCTTTTGTTTTAATCTGGATCTCACACGCTGCAGCCTGGGCTGTGCTGAAGGAACATGAGGAATCCCTGCCAGGCATTCTGGGGTCAGGTTGGATGTTTATCTTACCTGGAATGACTTATCAATTAACAAAACAGTCTTAGCCACCTGAATGCTTTAATAACTCCGTGATGAATGGGGGATAGGCCACAATGACCCACCCCAGGTCCCTTCAGAACCAAAGAGTTCTGCCAAGCCTTACCAAGCGGAAGAGGGGCAGGGCGATCCGAGGATAGCATTGGCTGGCCCGCAGCCAGGATCTAGCTCAGCGCCCAGAAACCGGAGACAGCGGTCAGAGGCTGTGCAGAGTCACATCAGCTCCTGCCAACAGCCCAACTGGACCATCTGCCAAATTAATATTTCCAGCTATTTGAATATCTTGTTGCCAAAGGATCAAGGGGTGGGAGTCGGCAGGGAAGGGGAGAACTGTACAATCTTCCCATTCCAAAGTTCTATCAAGAGCTCCATGAGTCCGGTGCTTTATTGCAAGCTTGCGATCGATTCTCGCCCACTGAAAGTTGCCCGGTCTGTTCGGCCGAGAGCATCGACACACACCACTGAGCACAAATGGCAGCGGCTGCCACTTAGCAAGAAGCTGAGTTTAGCCTGAAAGAACAAAGGCAGGAATTGAGTGGGCTGAGAAGCAAGCAGGGACTGACAGAGTTGGGTCACAGGCAAGCAGCTCGGCCCGCTGCTAGTCCAGAGAAACACAACCGTTGTCATCCGGGCCTTGGTGACTACTCCTCTCTGCAGAGCTGTCCTTCAAGACTATCCAGAAACTGCTAGCTGCCGAAAGGGAAAGTGGGGAGCTGAGAACAACTGTGGGGGGGGGGAAATATCCAGGGGTGAATTTAGGGCTGCCAGCCAGTGGCTGTCACCTGGAGAGAAACTGCAGGAGGTTAGAAAGCCTGGGGAATGTGTTGCTCAAGGGCAGGGGTAGTCAAACTGCGGCCCTCCAGATGTCCATGGACTACAATTCCCAGAAGCCCCTGCCAGCATTCGCTGGCAGGGGCTTCTGGGAATTGTAGTCCATGGACATCTGGAGGGCCGCAGTTTGACTACCACTGCTCAAGGGTATTTTCCAAGACATTTTCCATTTTCCAGGACAAACTCAGAAGTAATGGCTGTGCTAGATGGCAAAACCCTGTGGAATTTGCCATGTTTAATGTGATCCTGTTTGGTTTGATTCTTCACCTCTATGATAGTTTTCGATCCTGCACCACCTCCCTCAGCCATGCAATGTTCTGGCCGTTCTGTCCATTTTGATCACATCCAGCCTGATTTTTTTTTTTTGTCAGCCTAATTTTATTTTTCCACTGACCAATCCTAGCCTAATTGCTCTCTCCACTGAGTTGGATCGCACGATACAGCGAAAGTCAATGAGCCGGAGTTTCGTGATTTTGCCTACTGGCGATATATCAGACATTATGTGCTGCAGTATTTCCTTGTTTGTGACTTTTGCTGTCCACAGAAGCCTTCTTCAACGGCAGAGTTCAAATGAATTGATTCTTCTTTTGTCCCCGTATTTTCCCCTGCTAACCTACCAAACCATAATGGGTTGAAGGGTTGCCAGCAGGAGGCTACCCGCTAGAAGAAGAAGAAGAAGGGTTGGTTCTTATATGCCGCATTTCTCTACCCGAAGGAGGCTCAAAGCGGCATACAATCGCCTTCCCTTTCCTCTCCCCACAACAGACACCCTGTGAGGTGGGTGAGATACCACTGCTTGGTCAGAACAGTTTTGTCAGTGCCATGGCGAGCCCAAGGTCACCCAGCTGGCTGCATGTGGGGGAGTGCAGAATCGAACACGGCATGCCAGATTAGAAGTCCACACTCCTAACCACTACACCAAACTGGCTCTCACTAAGGATTGTCAACTCTGGATCGGGAAATTCTTGGAGATTTGGGGAGGGTGAGGTTTGGTGAAGGGAAAGAACTCTTTCTGCACAAGTGGGAATACAGCCTCTTCCAATTCCTCGATTGAACAGACAGACTTGAGTGCATATATTCAAAAGTAGAAATAGCTGCTGTCCACCCCCCTTTTCTCTCACCATGTCTGCTCACTTGACCCTTTGAATATCTAAAGAAGACAGATTATATTCTCTAGTTTGGTCCCTGCTCAGTGCTTCAGCATCTGCTTGGCACACAGAAGTTCTCAGAATCAATCCCCAGTATCCCTAGACAAAAGATCAGGTAGCAGGTGATGTGAAAGACCTCTGAGGTCCTGGAGAGGTGCTGCCAGTCTGAGCAGGCAGTTCTAATGTTGATCTACCAAGGGTCTGATTCAGTATGCGGCAACTTCATGTGTTCATGAACTCAGGGCCAAACTTCTGGTGGTCACAAGAACACCATTGCATCTAGTGTGTCTAGAGAGCCAGTTTGGTGTAGTGGTTAGGAGTACGGACTTCTAATCTGGCATGCCGGGTTCGATTCTGCGCTCCCCCACATGCAGCCAGCTGGGTGACCTTGGGCTCGCCATGGCACTGATAAAACTGTTCTGACCGGGCAGTGATATCAGGGCTCTCTCAGCCTCACCCACCCCACAGGGTGTCTGTTGTGGGGAGAGGAATGGGAAGGCGACTGTAAGCCATTTTGAGCCTCCTTCAGGTAAAGCGGCATATAAGAACCAACTCTCCTTCTTCTTCCTTGCTAGATAGCCTTAGAATTCCACCGTCTCTTCACCACACATCCACACAAAGCGGACAACACTAGGAGGGGTTTGTTTTAACTGGCCTTTGTTTTGATTGCTGTCTTATCATCTGCCAATGTTTTCAATGTTCTTTTATCTCCTGCCAGTACTTCAATGTTCTTCTTTATTTGCTGCTAAATTATTATTGGCTGCAAAGGTGTTTACAGTAATTATCTTGTATATTATTTCAGAATTCTGCTGCTGCTATTTTTATTTAATTTATTGGCTGGGGGTCTGCTTTACATTCCTAGTGGTGGCTGTTGATGTTTATTCATTTTGATTGAGGTGCTTTGTTTGGTTGTTGTTTTTTTAATTAACATTACGGTTTTCAACTCTTCGCCCCAGCTGGTGGTAGAACGAGTCAGTAAGTCTTAACCAACTTATGGTGACCCTGTATGAGACAGTCAAAACTAGTTTGCCATTGCCGATGTCTACATAGCAGTTTGGGGTTTCTTTGGTGGTCTCCCAACAAAGGGATGACTAGGGTGAACCCTGCTTAGCTTCCAAGATCAGGATAGCCTGGGCCATCCAAAAACAGAGATTTCGCCTCACCTACATGTGTTGAAGCATACAACTCAGCAAGACAACTGTAGGTTGTTCTGGGCAGCTGTGGGCCACTTCTTGCTTGGGAGAGAGACTTATTCTAGGGCGAGAGTTGCCACCTGCCAGATAAAGTTATCCCACAGTTACAACTAATTAGAGGTTGGCACAAACCTGGAAAATAGAAGTTCATTGGATTTGTGGGGGGTCGGTGGTCGGGGAGAAGTCACAAACCCTGAACCCCGAACTTGCATGGCCCCACCCATGTTCGCTTGAGTTTGTTAACTGTTTAGCTGTTTCCTGGGGTGCTATATCTGTGAAATTCACCGTGGAACCTCCTGATTGTATCGCCTCATTGTGGTCATGGTTTCTGGGTCTCGTCCAGTGTCCATCCTTCTCCCCTTTGGCCCTTCTCCCCTACCTTCCCATGTAATAGTTTTAGAGAGGAGCAAGGTTTCCTATGGACTTAACAGATGATGGCTGTGCAGCACCCAGATTAGATGCAATGAAATGGATGAAACCACAGCCAGAGAGGGACCCTTCCCCCAGTTTGGTGTAGTGGTTAGGAGTGTGGACTTATAATCTGGCATGCCAGGTTCGATTCTGCGCTCCCCCACATGCAGCCAGCTGGGTGACCTTGGGCTGGCCACAGCACTGATAAAACTGTTCTGACCAAGCAGTGATATCAGGGCTCTCTCAGCCTCACCCACCTCACAGGGTGTCTGTTGTGGGGAGAGGAATGGGAAGGTGACTGTAAGCCGCTTTGAGCCTCCTTCGGGTAGGGAAAAGCAGCATATAAGAACCACTCTTCTTCTTCTTGTTGTACACACACACATGTACATGAAGGGAAAATCTGAAATGAAGTGTTTCTCCAAAGAAAAGTAAAGGAGAAATCTGGATTTGTAGATCCTTCGCCCCACTTTAAGAGAGAAAATTAGGAGAGTTAAGCCAGAAGAGGTTTAAAAGCAAAACCCTTAAAGAACATTAAGTTGGGGAAAAAATATTTCCCCCTGCTCTGAGACAGAATAGGGGAGCAGTCGGATGACTAAACTTCCCCATACCTTTGAGCAAAAGGCATATATATATATGTTGTTAAAACTGAAATAGAGAATAATGGACTATAGAATTTGATCCTCGTTACATATTACTTTGAAACCTATTGGAACAATGGCATTTGATTACTCTATGTTCTTAAAATAATAATAGGAGGAAACCACCACAGATGAAAATGCTACATTGAAAACAGTACAAATCTAGGGTCTGTTTTTGTTGTTTTGAGTGCTATTAAAATAAAAAGAAGATTTAAGATTTAAAAAGAAGATTTATACTGTATTTCCGTCTACATTCATTGTTAAATTGTATAACTGTTTGCGATAGCCTAGGATAGGTTCTTGTTTTTTCTACTGCCATATTCATTTTGAATCGTCCTCGTGGTGTATTCCCAGACAGAATACTTCAGAAACAAAAAATAAAAGACATCTCCTTGCAGCCAATGGAAAAGTCTAGCCAGTGCCAGAGGCACAGAAAGGCTCTGTTGAAGAAGAAGAAGAAGAAGAAGAAGAAGAAGAAGAAGAAGAAGAAGAAGAAGAAGAAGAAGAAGAAGAAGAAGAAGAGTTGGTTCTTATATGCCGCTTTTCCCTACCTGAAGGAGTCTCAAAGTGGCTTACAGTCGCCTTCCCATTCCTCTCCCCACAACAGACACCCTGTGGGGCGGGTGAGGCTGAGAGAGCCCTGATATCACTGCCCGGTCAGAACAGTTTTATCAGTGCCGTGGCGAGCCCAAGGTCACCCAGCTGGCTGCATGTGGGGGAGCGCAGAATCGAACCTGGCTTGCCAGATTAGAAGTCCGCACTCCTAACCACTACACCAAACTGGCTCTCCACCAAACTGGCTCTCACTACACCAAACTGGCTCTCACTACACCAAACTGGCTCTTAAAAGCCAATCGGGGCCCAAATGGGGGGGGGGGGGATGCTGGCCGGAAAGGAGCAGCCAAAGATCCACGAGTAAGGCTGAAGGTGCTCCTTCTCAGTAGAACCACTCTATCTATCCCATAACATTCTCTCCCTCCAAATAGCAATGGGCCTCTCTTTCTCTCTCTCTTTCTCCACCACCCAGACTCACCAATAGCAAAAGAATGCAATGCTCACTCACGTGGCCTCAGGGACTATATATGCCAAGGCATTCCCACTGAAACCAAGCGGAGCACTACTCTTCGCTAATGAGGATGCCAATCAAGCAAAACAGATAATCATTGGCATCACCACGGAAACCAAAAGACAACCTTCCCAAGCCCCGTCTTTGCCAGGAGAGAGATTTCTGCACACTTCACGCACTGAATGTCCGTGCACTCAGGAAGGAAACTGTACCTCCCAAAAACCACATGAATGCTAACCGGGGGGGGGGGGAGTGCCATAATTGGTCGTATGCAGTTGTCAAGGGTGTGGCCATATGAGCCAGGTTCGCAAGCCACAAACTATCCTAATTTGTGAGTTCGCAGACACTGTGGGTTGGCTCTCCAACTGATGTCCAGACTACAAAAATCAGCTCCCCTGAAGGAAGCAGCAGCGATGTTGTTGGAAGAATAAGCAAAGAGGTGCACAGGGATGAGTCTTTTGAATAGACCTCCCTAAACTTGGGAGCCAAAGGCCACATATATATAATTTAAAGAAGGACAACCACTGAGGAAAACACAATTGAAAACGGTTCAATCTAGAGGCCATTCTGGTTGTGCGTATATACATAAATATATAAAAGAAGAGATAAGAAATGTTTATTTGTATTTATTGTGAAATTGTTTAATATAGCCTTGTATGATAGGTTAAGCAAGTTGTTGTTGTTGTTGTTGCTAGGTGCGAAGTCGTGTCCGACCCATCGCGACCCCATGGACAATGATCCTCCAGGCCTTCCTGTCCTCTACCATTCCCCAGAGTCCATTTAAGTTTGCACCTACTGCTTCAGTGACTCCCTCCAGCCACTTCACTCTCTGTCGTCCCCTTCTTCTTTTGCCCTCAGTCGCTCCCAGCATTAGGCTCTTCTCCAGAGTCCTTCCTTTTGATGAGGTGGCCAAAGTATTTGAGTTTCATCTTCAGGATCTGGCCTTCTAAGGAGCAGTCAGGGCTGATCTCCTCTAGGACTGACCGGTTTGTTCGCCTTGCAGTCCAAGGGACTCGCAAGAGTCTTCTCCAGCACCAGAGTTCAAAAGACTCAATTCTTTGATGCTCGGCCTTCCTTATGGTCCAACTTTCGCAGCCATACATTGCAACTGGGAAGACCATTGCCTTGACTAGATGCTCCACTGAGAGAAGGTAAAGAGACATTTACTTGGGTTTAAGTAACTCTACTTCAGTTTCAATAACTCTAATCATCTTTAAACCGCTCCATGGGAGCGGTATAAATAAAACAGTAAGGGTTTGAGGGCTGCGCGCTGTCCGGGATGGGAGGGGCAATGATTGGCCCCTGGCCCAATTGGGCCCTCTGCTTGTCAGTCCTGGGCCAAGGGGCCAAGCGCCTCCCAACCCTCTCACCCCCCAATGTGGGCCACCTTCGCCCTACGGCCACCATTCCCACGCTGGCAGCTGCGAGGGAAGGTAGGGAGTGAGCCCCCGACATCCAGCGAGAGCTGGCTGCCTGGGGAGCTCTCGCCCCAGCTACAGGGGCCTGTCCCTGGCCCAAAGCCCTGAGCTCGCCTACGTGCCCACTGGGGCCAGGGGCTTCTGGCAGGCCCAGGGACAGCCTCACCGCTTTCCCCTTTCAAAGCCCCATCTTACATGCCACCCCCATCTTCCAGGCCCCCCCCATCCCCACTCACCACTGCCGCTGCTTTCCCCCTCCCCCACATGATCTTCCAAGCCCCCCCCATTGCCACTCACCACCACCACTGCTTTCCCTTCCAGCCATCCACCCTTCTAAACCCCCACTCTTACCCACCCATCACTACTTGGCCCTCTCCCAACGGAACCTTCCCCCCCTTCCTCCCACCCCTGCCCCATCCCCTTTCATGGCACCTTCCTGCCTGCCTTCCTCCCACCATTCATTTCCTCTTTCCTTCCTTTCCTTCCCTCCTTCCTCAATTTCTCTCTCTCTCCTATCTGCTTCTCTCTCTCTGCCTCTCTCTCTCTGCCTCTCTCTTTCTTTCTCTCGTTCTTTCTTTCTCTCGTTCTTTCTTTCTCTTGTTCTTTCTTTCTTTCTTTCTTTCTTTCTTTCTTTCCTTTTTCCTTCCTTCCTTCCTTCCTTCTGCCCACCCATCCACCCACCCTGCTAGTGCCCGCTGTATTTTGGCAACAGCGGGCTTAATATCTAGTAATTCTAATAAGATCCCCTACATCTGTGGCTGACACAAGATGAATTTTGAGAAGAGTCTCTTAAGAGGCTGAAACAGAGTGTCTAGTCTACAGCCATCAGATAAGTCTATTTTTAAATCCCAGCTTTTGGGTGGAAACTAAAAGAAATCCTAGATATGTGGGGAACCTAAGACAGCTGAGTAAATTTCACATCCCTCTGGCAGAAAGAGGTTCCTACAGGGGCCATTTTACCATATGCATCTCCTCAACAGCTTCAGCTGTGGTGATATAAGGCATAAACATTATGATGATAATAAGGGGGGTTATTGTTATTAATCATCGTTACAATATTTAATAGTAAGCTGGATGGCCCCTGTGAGGAAGATGAACGCAGAAAGATGGCATCCAAAAAGAAAGCTAAAAATGCTGAGTGTGCTTTAGAGGGGACAAAATGAGGAGAGCGGGGGAACATAATTTAAGGGGCGGGGGTGAGAAATCAATCTCTTAAGCCCCTGAGTGCTTAGACAAACCTCGGGGGAGGTTTGGATGCTGGGGTTTTCTAATTGTCCCCCACCCCCACAAATTCCTTGCAAATCCACAGACTAATAGCAACCTCATTTGTAAGGTCGTTGTACAAATTAAACCAAGATAACATATCCAAAGGGCTTGGAATCAACTACATTTCTTTATTGAGAGATCGTCCCCTTTTTCTCCCCAGTGAGGCCTCAGAGTGGCTCGCAACATCATGCTCCCCACCTGCGTATCCTCACAACGATAACCCTATGGAGAAGCTTTGGCCGAGAGAGAGGAACCAAGGTTAGCCAATAAGCTTCCATGGCAGAGTGAGGATTTGAACCTAGGTCTCTGAGCTCCTAGTCTGACACATTAACCGCTATGTCTTGCTGGCTCTCTCTAAAACTGCTTTTTTGGTTGCCGTCTCCTTCTGTGGTGCCAAATAAAATACGGCCCCCAGGGCAAACCAGCCCTCCAGCACTGACAGTGGGTCAGCCAGCCTACACACATGCAGATTGCTCATCCAAATGACTGGCACTTGACTAGAGAATGCCAAAATGGATGACAAAACAATTGAGCATCTTTAACATCTTAAAGAATAGCACATTTTTTTTATTGCAGCATAAGCTCGGGTGAACTCAAGCCAACTTCCCCGTAAGCGTTGGGCTTTAGTCCATGAAATCTTATGCTGGCATTTAAATGTGTTACTCTTTAAGGCACTGCTCAACTCCTTTGTGGCTTCGCTGCAAAGGACCCACATGGCTCCTTCTTTGGAATCGAGGGCATTGAATGGATGACGACAGAGCAGTCATTCCCCGTTTGAGTGCCAGCAAGTCTGCCTCACATCCGATGGCACTCCCTCCTGCTGAACTACTTCTTGACCAAAGTTCTGCCCCCTCCAATCTCTATTGCTGCATGCATGGCCAAAACAACACCCCTTCCAATCTCTATTGCTGAATGCATGGCCAAAATATCACCCTTCCAGTCTCTATTGCTGAATGCATGACCAAAACAACACCCCTTCCAATCTCTATTGCTGAATGCATGACCAAAACAACACCCCCTCCAATCTCTATTGCTGAATGCATGGCCAAAATATCACCCTTCCAGTCTCTATTGCTGAATGCATGACCAAAATATCACCCTTCCAATCTCTATTGCTGAATGCATGACCAAAATATCACCCTTCCAATCTCTATTGCTGAATGCATGACCAAAATATCACCCCTTCCAATCTCTATTGCTGAATGCATGACCAAAATATCACCCTTCCAATCTCTATTGCTGAATGCATGGCCAAAATAACACCCTTCCAATCTCTATTGCTGAATGCATGACCAAAACAACACCCCTTCCAATCTCTATTGCTGCATGCATGACCAAAATAACACCCTTCCAATCTCTATTGTTGAATGCAAGACCAAAATTAACCCCCCTCCAATTTCTATTGCTGAATGCATGACCAAAATGTCACCCCTCCAATTTCTATTGCTGAATGCAAGACCAAAACAACACCCCTTCCAATCTCTATTGCTGCATGCATGGCCAAAATAACACCCTTCCAATCTCTATTGCTGAATGCATGGCCAAAATAACACCCTTCCAATCTCTATTGCTGAATGCATGACCAAAATATCACCCTTCCAATCTCTATTGCTGAATGCATGGCCAAAATAACACCCTTCCAATCTCTATTGCTGAATGCATGACCAAAACAACACCCCTTCCAATCTCTATTGCTGCATGCATGACCAAAATAACACCCTTCCAATCTCTATTGTTGAATGCAAGACCAAAATTAACCCCCCTCCAATTTCTATTGCTGAATGCATGACCAAAATGTCACCCCTCCAATTTCTATTGCTGAATGCAAGACCAAAATAAACCCCCCTCCAATTTCTATTGCTGAATGCATGACCAAAATAAACCCCCCTCCAATTTCTATTGCTGAATGCATGACCAAAATGTCACCCCTACAATCTGTATTGCTGAATGCATGACCAAAACAACACCCCCTCCAATCTCTACTGACGAATCCATGCAACATTGTTCGGCCAATTCGTACAGCGTGACTGCCAGGGTCACATTTGGAACGGACATCTTGTGTTTCCACTCCAATCCTGTGCCACAGAATGATGATCCCTTTGGTCCTGACTATATAAAAGGGAACAAAAATACAGAGGGCAAACTTTGTTTGAAGTGCTTCCCTGTTGCAAGTAGCTGTAACAGAAGATGAAGGGAATGGCTTGGCTGATCTTGGCTTAGTCCCCTCTGGGGGACAGTCAGTCACCTCAGCAGCAGCTCACGGTCATATAGTAGACCACAGAAGGGAAATTAATTAGCCTCCTTTCAACATACTTTGCAGCAGAAGGCCCAACGCTGCGACACAGACAATAAGACACCAAGGGAAAGCCACCCGAGAAAACGTTAGACGCACTGAGTTATCGCTGAGGCTCCAACAAGCACTGTCCCACCCCAGCAAATAGTTACACAGGAGCTCTGACGGGCAAACTCTAAGGCATAATTCAGGATATTGTGGTGCCTGATCTAAAACCTCTGTGATGCTCCCCTCCAAAGAAAATGTCTGCATCTATATAAGAAGATGCATCACTGACTTACCTCCCTTTTCCATAGTACTTCCCATCATACTGTTTGGTGTGTATGAAGCTGTCCTACATTAGATCATCTGTACATCCCTGATTGACAGCAACTCTCAAGTAGAGCAGGACTTTTCCCAACATCTGAAACCTAAGTTACTGGGCAAAGGTGTGCAAGGTTGATTTCACGGATCCGAATAAATACTGCACTTATGATGTTACCTGGCCAGTAGACCATCTGACTCATCATTGTGTCTTCTTGTAGCAGCTCTCCAAGATCTCAGAGATAGATCTTTTAAAAAATCAGGTCTCTGACATCCTGCCTGGGATCTAACCAAAGGAGAAGAAGAGAAGAGCTGGGTTTTTAATTCACTGCTATTCACTAGCCAAAGGAGTCCCAAAATGGCTTACAAGCAACTTTCCCTTCCTCCCTCTACAACAGAGCTAGGTGGGTCTGAGAGAGCTCTGAGAACTGACCTAGGAGAACAGTTCTAACAGAACTGTGACTAGCCCAAGGTCACTCAGCTGGCTGCATGTGGAGTTCTCCAGATTAGAGTTCACCACTCTTAACCACTATACCATGTTGGCTTTGTATACAAAGCCATACTCTACTCCTGACTCATAGGACTTCAATGACAGACATACACCTCAAATGGCAGATTATTATAGGGGTTCTCCACCTCAGGGGAAGTGTGGCATTATGGTGGTGGAAACTGCCATCAAGTTGCAGCTGACCTAAGGTGACCCTGCAGAGCAGGAGTAGCCAATCTGTGGCTCTCCAAATGCCCCTGTTTGGCCACGCCTGAGTTGGATTTTTAAGAGACATTCTGAGGTAGTTTGTAATTGCCTGCCTGGAATTCCTAGGGGGTCTCCCATCCAAATATTCACCTGGGCCAACCCTGCTTAGCTTCTGAGATCTGATGAGACCGGGCCATCATGGCCAGCTAGATCCTGGCATAATGGAGGGGTTATAAATTACAACCCCATTGAGGCATAACATCATTCACCGACCCTCGTGCAGCATTCGTAACGTGTCCTTCACAAACCGAAACACAGGAGCAGGGGTGGTTGGGAGTTTCACTCACCGATTCATCAGGCAGAAGGCTCCATTGAGGATTTTGTGGAACTTGAAAGTTCCCATATTCCAGCACTCAAGTAGGTTGGCCAAGCAGAGAGATACAATTCCACCCACTTTGGGTCTCCAAACTTCAGGAAAGTGACAGGTCATGGACGTAGAAAAATCAAGGGGCTGAGTCTTTAAGAAAAGCCAGACCAGCAGTAAATGAATTCTGGTTTGATCCAGCTGTTCTCATGTGCCCTGGATTAGCTCAAGTTCTTAGCACTGGAGGCAATAACCTGCAACTATTGCTGTTTACCTTCCCAATGCCTTTCAGCTGCCACGGCTGATGATAAAAACACTTGGAGGAGAGGCCTCCGATTAAACCACTTGGATGGAGTGTGTAGGGGCAGAGATCAGCCCCTGCAAAAGTGTCCTGCTGCAGATATACTGTGTTTTAATAGTCTTGTTGTCCAGGGGATGATACTTGGGAAACGGATTGCTAGGACCCCATTGTGCTACAAATTAGTTTCAGAGCCTCTGTGTACGGTGACTTTAAATAGAACAGTTCCTCTACGGAGAAGCCAAAAGAGCAATCCAGTGGTAGGTCGCCAGAGTTTTCCAACAGTTTGATGCAAATCAAACGCAAAGTGTTTGGATTTTACATTTGTATATCGTTCTTCCTCCAAAGAGCTCATGGCATCCTAGGCAATCCTGCTGTCCAAATGCTTAAACCTCCCAACAACCCTAAGAAGTTGTTAAGTAAGGGTGACGGGAACTAATTCCACACTCGTTGGATGATGTAGTTTCAATGCATTTCAGAGGTAGATTTTCCCGTTTTGCACATGGAAAGTGCGTTATCCCACATGTGCAGAATAAGCCAGGAGGATCTGAGGACATAATTTTCTCAAGTACACCCCTAGGTCTGATTGTCACAAGTGTGGTTATGCAATCTGTGCAGGGGTGTTCTGACCCCACACTGGGAGCACTTCCAGCAACTGATGAAGAAGGGGAGGGAAGAAGAAGATAAATACCAGGCCCTTGCTTGCACTGCTGGCTTCACACAGGGCTAGAAGAAAAAGAAGAAGACTTGGTTCTTTTCTCTACCTGAAGGAGGCTCAAAGCGGCTTACAGTCACCTTCCCTTTCCTCTCCCCACAACAGACACCCTGTGAGGTGGGTGAGGCTGAGAGAGCCCTGATATCACTGCTCAGTCAGAACAGTTTTATCAGTGCCGTGGCCACCCAGCTGGCTGCCTGAGGGGGAGTGCAGAATCGAACCCGGCATGCCAGATTAGAAGTCCGCACTCCTAACCACTATACCAAACTGGCTAGGACCACTCTTTGGTAAGCCCTGGCAGGGGCCTGGCCATGGGGTGATTCTGCAGACCTGTCATTAAGACCACCTTGGTTCTGTGTTTTCTAAGTTTATATGGATTCTGATCAGGACCACAGCATGCAAGGAGAGAGCAGTTAAGCCTCCTCCTTCCCCCCCCCCCATGCTATTTTCTCAGCATGAAATGGCCCGGAGGGGCCCCCTGTTCGCCCAGCATACTCTGGGCTGGATTCAACTAGTTTTTCTGCTGGAGAAAAAGGGACGAGAAAGTCCCCTTTAACCACCAAAAAGGCTCTGCCAGGGCTCAAGGGACCTGCATGGACAACAAGCCTGTAGGACTGGAGCTGTGCTAAGGAGAAAGATTGGCTGAGATCATGTGAAAAAGCTGGTTGAATCAAGGATCATCAATGTACTCAGTTTCTCTCCATGGCACAAAGAGTGGCTCCCCAGGACAATTTCAGATTGGGGAGAAAGGGTTCCCGGCTCTGGGCTGGGCAATCCCGGGTGATTTGGGGGTATAGCCTGAGAATAGCACTATTTGGGGAATGAAGGACATCATCAGCAGGGTAGAATGTCATTAGAGTCTTCCCTCCAGATCAGACATTTTCTTCTGGAAGAACTGGTCTTTGTAATCCAGAGATCCTTTGTAATTGCAGAAGACCTCCAGGCCCCATCTGGAGGTTGGCAACCCTACAAAAATGGCACAGCAAGGCCTGCTTAAATCCCGTCTCCCTTTTTCCACCGGGGAGCCTAGAACAACCAGGCCATGTTGGTGCACCAGTCCCAGGGACATGGGAAAATGTCCTGTGTAGTAAATCTATGTCGTTAGGTCCTAGGGTCATTAAGTAAGTTTAATGGTGGTGGGATTAGAACCCAGTTCTCCCTAATTTGAGTTGAGCTCCTCAGCCATCATCCTAACCTGGAGTTCAGGATGATACAAGTTTGGGGATGGCTTAAGACAATAAGAACAAACAACTGTCAAGGCGGTGAGTAATTCCTGTTTAGGTCTAGTGATGCCAAAAACCTCCCTAATAGATAGAAAATGGCAGGGGGGATGAGTCACAAGTGGTCACCCATGGAGCTATCTAAGTTTGAAAGCTGCTTGTCAGCAGTCTGTACCTACATGGAAATATCTGTACCCATGTGGAAACTGTCATTCCTCCAGCTTTAGAGCCGTGTATGTATTTAGTGTATAAATTAAGCTTCTACATAAGGAAGAGCCCCCATCACATCCTTTAGAACAGGGGTAGTCAACCTGTGGTCCTCCAGATGTCCATGGACTACAATTCCCATGATCCCCTGCCAGCAAACTCTGGCAGGGGTTCATGGGAATTGTAGTCCATGGACATCTGGAGGACCACAGTTTAACTACCCCTGCTTTAGAAGGACCATCTCTGGATAGTCCTCCACCAGGCATTTGGTTAAGGTCGACCTATCCCTCGCTTCCAATTGACCCCCAAGCCCTCCTCTCCTACCATGACTGTGAACAAATCCACCCAACCCCTGGGTCTCAGTACGAGTTGAGTTAAGGCTCTTTGCAAGTTTCACCTTCCTTTAATGTTATTGTTATTATGTTAATGTTATTGTTGTTGTTACCACCTTACTGTTACTAGAATGATGTTACCTGTACTATTTTGTTTTTTCATGTAACCCGCGCTGAGCCTTCCCCCTGCCAGGGGAAAGGAAGAAAGAAGCCTTAACAATCTCCGCAAACAAACTTCTCTGAAAAGTTCCCTTCTTTTGGTCTCCTCCACCCTAAAAATGACATTTCAGACTGCTGTTCCTAGTCTGCTATTCTGAAAGCGGCAAGGTTTCCATTGCCTCCCCGGCACCTTGATTCCTGATAATACGCCTCTCTGTTTGCACTTCCACAGCAGGAGGTTTAATAAACCATTGCATCCTAACACAGCGGACAGATCCCATTTGGGCTGCGTGAATGACGGAAAGAATGCTAGAGAGGCTCCTCTTGATGGAGGAACCGTGTGCCGGGAACAGGCTGCAATCACAGCATCTCTTGTAACAATTACATCTCAGAGATAAATTGGCTACTCCCCACCTCATGCCCCTCTGGTGATCAGACCAACCAGGGAGAAGAAGGAAGCGTCGCTGCTCTGTGCAGGATCCCTCAAATAACAGACAGACGCACACAATCTATTTTCATTAGGATCAGCAGATAGCTGGTGGTGATCAGCACAAAAACAACAACATGCAGTGTGCCCAGAGAATTGTCTAATCCATATGAATCACGCATCCAATATAACCCAACTGCTTACAAAACCACACACATATATAATTTCTTTTTTCCTAGCAAAAAGTTGATGGCATTTCACAGATGGAATGGAAGGCTTCTTTTCCATATAGTCCCTTACGACAAATCGTCTCAGGGCGGTTCACAGCATAAAACCAATAAAATACAGCATAAAGCCATAAGGTAAAGGTAAAGGTATCCCCTGTGCAAGCACTGAGTCATGTCTGACCCTTGGGGTGACGCCCTCTAGCGTTTTCATGGCAGACTCAATACGGGGTGGTTTGCCAGTGCCTTCCCCAGTCATTACCGTTTACCCCCCAGCAAGCTGGGTACTCATTTTACCGACCTCGGAAGGATGGAAGGCTGAGTCAACCTTGAGCCGGCTGCTGGGATTGAACTCCCAACCTCATGGGCAAAGCTTTCAGGCGGCTGCCTTACCACTCTGTGCCACAAGAGGCTCTTACCATAAAGCCATAAAAACCCCTTAAACATACGATAGCTAACATAGCCAGTTTGGTGTAGTGGTTAGGAGTGTGGACTTCTAATCTGGCGTGCCGGGTTCGATTCTGCACTGCCCCACATGCAGCCAGCTGGGTGACCTTGGGTTCTGATACAAGTTCCTGTTGTTAAAGATGTTATTATATAAAGTCAAGATTTTTTTTGTTTTGTTTTTGTTTTGTATTCCATTGCATTATGCAAGTTACTGGCTAAAAGACAGAAGTATTCATTCATTCATTCAATTAAATTTAATTTATATACCGCCCTTCCTCTCAGGTCATGGTGGTATATAAATTTAGAAGAAGAAGAAGAAGAAGAAGAAGAAGAAGAAGAAGAAGAAGAAGAAGAGTTGGTTCTTATATGCCCGAAGGAGGTTCAAAGCGGCTTACAGTCAGTCACCTTCCCATTCCTCTCCCCACAACAAACACCCTGTGGGGTGGGTGAGGCTGAGAGAGCCCTGATATTCCTGCTCGGTCAGAACAGTTTTATCAGTGCTGTGGCGAGCCCAAGGTCACCCAGCTGGTTGCACGTGGGGAGTGCAGAATCAAACCTAGCATGCCAGATTAGAAGTCCGCACTCCTAAGCACTACGCCAAACTGGCTCTCTTTAATTTAATTGAAAGAATGAATGAATGAATATTTCTGTCTTTTAGCCAGTTTGGTGTAGTGGTATAGTGGTTAGGAGTGTGGACTTCTAATCTGGCATGCCAGGTTCGATCCTGCACTCCCCCACATGCAGCTAGCTGGGTGACCCTGGGCTCACCACAGCACTGATCAAAACTGTTCTGACTGAGCAGGTGTCTGTTGTGGGGAGAGGAAAGGGAAGGCGATTGGAAGCATAGAAAACCCACAACCCTTTGAAAAGTGTTGCCAGTTGGAGCAGACAGTACCAAATTAGGGGGAGCAATGAACTGCATATGGCAGCATCTTCTTTCCCCCCCATCAGGGTACCTTTTCTTTGAAGAGCTATGACAAATTCAACAGGTGAAGCTTTTTCCACTTCTGAATGTTCTGGCTGAGGACTGCAAGCACCTGTTGAATACCTGAGAGTTTAAAAAGATGGAAAAAAGGGGACAGAAGCCAACCATTCCAAAGCATTCAGGCTCCAAAAGCAGCGTCTTACACTCTCAATCACTCATCAAAGGGGGGAGGGCATTTCATCCGGCTAGAAAGGGAGGCTCCAGAAAGAAATGACAGCTGACACCTCTTCAGCCTGCAAGGAGGGAAATTGAAGAGAAGGGGAAAGAAAAGCAGTCCGTCTCACACATTTCAAGCTGCCAGAAATCCCACGGCTTGCAGCAAGATATCCGAGAGAGAAGATAGATGTTGAAAGAGCGCCTGGCTCGCTCCTCCCTTAAGCAGGCTTTGATTATTAAGGACATTTGCCTGAATGGCGCACAACTCCCCCTCTCCTCCTTACGCAGTGACCTTTAAAACTACTGGCTAAGCTATTTGCATGGCTTAGCCCAGAAGCTTCACGAGGCGGCAGAGAAAGATGAGCATTAAAGCAAACGGCTAAATCACCGCACACCACTCCCGGCAGCAACCCACCGCCCAGCCCAGCGGCAGATAAAACGGCAGCCTTGTGAGCCACACTGGCATTCCTGAAGAATGTGCAGAAACGATACCGCCAGGCCTCCGCCAAGCATGTGCAATTTCCCCCCCCCCCTTACCTGGATGGAATCCACAGTTGCCCTCCTTTCCCCAGCAAGGCACTCCACCCCAATTTCATTCATCCATCCATCACTTTCCATGGAACCAGGGTTGCCAACCTCCACGTGACGGCTGGAGATCTGCTATTATCACTGATCTCCAGGTGACAGAAAACAGTTCATCCAGAGAATAGGTTGCATTGGAAGTTGGACTATATGTCACTATTCCCCAAACCGCACCTTCCTCAGGCTCCACCCTCAAAATCTCCAGTTTTTCCCCAACCCAGAGCTGGCAAGCTTACCTGGAACATTGCTTCAGCTTCACCAATTTCCCTTGTATCATTTGAGGGAGAAAGGCAGGCCATGAATGCTGTATTTATCTCTCTCTCTTTCTTTTTGTATCCCGCTTTGCTTCCCAATGGCTTACACACTACCCCCACCCCCACCCCCACCCCCAAATAAAAGGAATATACTATAGAAATAAACAAGACAAGGGAATTAGGAACAGGTAGGTTTTCTTCTCTCTCTTAGAAAATCTTCTGTCCAGCTCTTGGCTCAGAGTCAAAGGACAAGACCCTTTGGCTCACACCTTGGGGCACAGATTTCAGTAACTGTAATCAGGAAGAGAAACAAAATCAGGTCTTAGCTAGCTAGCAGGCTCTTCCCTGCATCCTGCTCTTTGGGTATTTGTCTACAAGAACATCCTGACATTCCTCCCTCAAATGTTAACCCTGAAAGCCTAGGCTAGCTTGATCTCATCAGATCTTGGAAGCTAAGCAGAGTCAGCCCTGGTTAGTTGCTCAGATGGGAGGCCATCAAGGAAGTCCAAGGCCTATTCTGCACACAATAGATAATGCACTTCCAATGCACTTTAGAAGTAGATTTTCCTGTTCCGCACAGGAAAATCCAGCTGCCAAAGCACATTGAAAGTGCATTATTCTATGTGTGCGGAATGGGCCCAGGGCTGCTATATGGAGGCAAACAATGGCAAACCACTCTGTTCGCTTCTTGCCTACAAAACCCTGTAGGGTCAATATCAGACAACGATTTAAATAGTACACTAACATTTTGCTTTCTTCATTCATTTCCTAAGTTTCTACCCATCATTCAAAGAGCTCAAGGCACTGTATGTGGTTCTTCACACCTCCACTTAAATCCCCATAACAACCCTGGGTGGTGGGCTAAGTTGGAGGAACATGACTGAATCAAGGTCACCCAGAAAAAAGTTCAAGTCGTATGGCATCTTTAAGACCAACAAAGTTTTATTCAAGGTACCAGCAAGAAAGCCCGTTGCGTAGGAGAAGGCAACGGGTGCTAGACCACTGGAGCCACCATGCCATGTCCATGCACAGGCAGCAGGCGGCTCCATTCAGCAGGAAGGCGGATATCTCGAGGTCGGCTATCTCTTCCCGCAGCTGTGGCAGCCCTGAGCAGCGGTCACACCAGGGTGCAGCAGGTCCATCCCAGTCAGCAGCAAGGTAGCATGTGGCGGTGATTGTTCCAGCACGCCAGGTGCTAAACAGGACCATAGCATGCCGGAGCCGCCATACCATGTCCACGGGCACGTGGTGGCTGGCCCCAGTTAGCAGGAGGGCGGGCGCTCCAAGGGCAGCCAGCCGGGGGCTGTGGCAGCCTCAAGCAGTAGTTGCACCAGGGCACTGCAGGTACATCCCCGTCGGCAGAGAGGCTGCATCTGCCAGAAAGTATGCTGGCGCGTCGCTTTGCTGTGCATGTCCTGATTGGCCCACAAAGTGTGTCTGGCCAAAAACAGAGTCTGGACACTCTCCGCCCAGGAGGGCTCTGAACAAATATTATGGTAAGCATAATATTATGGTAAGCATAAGCTTTCACGTGCACACATACTTCTTCAGAGACAAATGTGTGCACACAGAAGCTTATACCTTAAATAAAACTTTCTTCATGTTAAAGGTGCCACTGGACTCATACTGTTTTCGGTTGCTTCAGGCCAACATGGCTACCCACCAGAACCTTTTCAAGGTCACCCAGTGAATTTCTTGGTCAGCAACAATATGTATTTGAGTGTCCTCCTTGCTTTGTCCAGTGTTATAAACACCCCATCCATTGTAAGGCCTTTGTTGAGTTCCCAATAAGGAAATTCAGTGTTGACAAGAAGCTTCTTCATTAAGAGAAATGGTGAACAGAAGCAAGGTTTTCCTTGCTGAAACTAAAAGTCAAACTTACAAGCATACTTGTATGCATCCTCGGCAACCCGTCCCCCAGTTTGAATCTTGTTGCGTACTCAACATACCAGGCCCTACATTCCTAAGCCAAGTTCCCCTGCAAAAATGCATATAAGAACCTGGACACTACAAGCATTCCTAAAATACTACATCAGCCAGGAAAGGTCAAGATAATAAAATGCACTGGAGAGATACAATGAAAAAGAGGCCCCTTAATCTAAAAAGAATTACTACACAATTAAAGCAAAGCAAAAAAAAAACAGGTCAAGGGAAAATCACATGGTAGCTATGAAGACAGGTCAAAGAAACATTACACTGTAAAATCATAAGAACAATAAAAATGTGAACAAGGTCTTAACCTCCATTGAGATAATCAAGGTGAAATACACAGAATTCCCCACCTCTTTCTCCTGTTCAGACACAATGCAAATCTGTTTCAAATCCGCAAGCCTGCACATCAGTTATTTATTTAGATATTTTGTAATTGGCTTTTCTCCCCGGTGGAAGCCTTGCGACATCATTCTCTTCTCCATTTTATACTCACAATCACAACCTACTGCAGCAGATTAGGATAATAAAGTGACTGACCCAAGATCAACTAGCAAGTTTCCATGGTGGCATAGGGATTCCTACCTGGATCTTTCAGAGCCTTCAGGGGGAGGCAGGGTATAAATACAATAATAATAATAAAAAATAAATAATTATTATTAATAATAATAATATTAATAATAATAATAGAGTTTAGTTTGACATTCTCACTCCTTGCATGATACTAGCTCTCATATGCCTCCCAACCATATGGAGGAGAACCCAGAGTGGGTCCCCATTTACTCGAGAATATAGAACCCTGAAGGATCCCTTGGGTGGGAGCATCTCATCTTCTGCAAGGCCTACCCTTATTCTTAATCTGGAAACTATAGCTGGTGCAGAACACCATGGCCAGGATTCTCACAAACACACCATGGAGATCCCACAACTGGCCTGTACTCCAGCAACTCAGCTGTCTCTCAACTGAATTCCAGATTAGGCTTAAGGTTTTGGTGCTTACCTTCAAGGCCATCTCTCTGGGCCATTCCGCACGAGTTCAAAGTAGCAGGAGTGTGGCAAATTGTAATCGCTACTAATTTGCAGTTATGCACAACGTCGCACACAATCTGCCACACTCCTGCAAACGATCAGCTAAAAGCGTTTCTTTGTAGTGCTTAAAGGGAAATCCCGAAAGGTGGATTCACCCTCCGAAAAGCGCTATACTCTTCCAAGCAATCTGCAACAGTTCCGAAAAAGACCTGTGCGTTCCCATTGTTGCGGTTTCAGCAAAGTCCCTCCCCCTGGCTCTCTCCTCTGAACTTCTGGTGAAGCGATCACCATTTTTTTTTCTCGGAGTGAGCAGAGAGCAACAAACCGGCAAGCCTTCATTCACCCAGCAAGGCTTCTCCGGTTGCAGTCCCTACACAGAACTGCTTTAAAGCTCGCCTCGAGTCACCAAGCACAACACAAGCCCCGTTTGCTAGTTCCCTTTATTTTTGGCACGGGGGAGGGGGTTTCACTCGGGGGAGCGTGGCAACGATGAATCGCCAGCTCATACGCCACCTGCCAGCTAGATGGGTCTCTCCGTTGCAACGAATCAACGCAGATTCGTTGCAACGTGTTTTGTTTTTTTAAAACCTGTTCTTAAAAGCAAAGGGGCTTTTTTGGAGCTTGGTGACAACCGCCCATTGGCTGCTCGTTTGATTGATGGCCAGGGGCGGGACAAAGCACGGCAAATATCGCTTCCTTCCTAGCGATTTTTGCCAAGACCAGAAACCTGGGGGAACCATTGAAACGCGACTGGATTCCACTACAAAGATAGGTATGCATAACGATGAATTCCACTATTTAAAATTGCATTTTTTCTTTCCGAAACCAATTTGCCACATTGATCCTGGTGCGGAATGGGCCTCTGTCTATATCTTCAAAAGAGCCCTACACTCCACCAGCTCCCACTTGCTGGTGATCCTTGGCCTCAAAGAGGCACATCAGACCTCAACCAGGGCCAGAGCCTTCTCTGTCCTGGCCCCCACCTGGTGGAACGAGCTCCCTAAAAAGATCAGGGCCTTGCCCGAGCTCCCACAATTCCGCATGGCCTGCAAAAGGGAGCTCCTCCGCCAGGCATTTGCTTGAGGCCGACCGACCCAACAACATATGCTGGTCCTCCCCCCCCTCTCAGATATCCCCTTCCATGACTGAATCTGACCTACCTAAGGGTTCTGTTAAAGTTACTGTTCTCGTTGAAATATTGTTCTAATTGATATGTTATGTTATGATTGTTATATCTGTTATGATGTTCTATGTAATTACCCCATGACGTTTTATGTAAACCGGCCAGAGCTATATGGAAGGGCGGTATAAAAATCCAAATAAGATAAATAAATAAATCTGCCACCAGCCCCATCCTCCAAAACACCTCTTGCCCGAATCCAAAGTTCCAGGTGTGCTTGCCTTTCTTTTTTGCTTTGGCTTTGTTTTCGCAAGATTTTCTTAACACAGTTTCTTTACTGCAGAAATCAGTGTAGCCTCTGATGATCTATTATTCATGTCAGCAAACAAATTCTTCCCCCTCCAAGATCCCCAAATACCAAGTTGCGGCCTCCACTGCGCAGCTTAAGACAAATGGAGAGCTTCGTCGCTCGCCCCTAATAAGACTCTAATAAAATAGCTCCATAAAATAGGGCACACATTTTAGTATCTCCAGAGAATGACCCTTATTCTGGGAGCCAGCAATAATTCTCCCTCAACCTGAAACATCAGCGGCATTCTTACAGAAAGCAATGAGCAGCAGGACAGAGGTGCCACGGGAACAAATTTCCTATGCCTCTCTGGCTTACCACAGAAGGCACGTGGGGGAGTTCCCTAAAATGTGAGTCAGTAAGTGAGGGCAGGCAGAGGAAGGGGGTCAGAGGCAAGGAGTCTGTGTGGACATTTATCATTGCTGTGGAATATTCCTGAATTTTAGAGTCCTCCAACCAGAAGTCTGTAAAGTAGGTCAAGATGACAAAAGGGGGAAAAACTTGTTCAATGTCACTTCACAGGAGTATTCTTAGGTAAGAGGAGATTTTTGGACTATTCTGGATGACCCATCTGTGCTTCTTAACCCTCCCCTTCATTCAAGGAGCACAGGGCTCTGCCCCCGCCCCCATTTTATTTCCAAAAACAGCCCTGTGGTTTAGATCAGCCTGAGAGTGCATGATTCGATCTCACAGCACAGTGGAGGTCTCGCCATTTTTGAAGAGCAACTCCTATACCACACTGTCTCTCACAAGAGTCAGACATCTTCAGCAATTTATGCTGGAGCCAGTTTGGTGTAGTGGTTAGGAGTGCGGACTTGTAATCTGGCATGCCAGGTTTGATTCTGCACTCCCCCACGTGCAATCAGCTGGGTGACCTTGGGCTCACCACGGCACTGATAAAGCTGTTCTAACCGGGCAGTAATATCAGGGCTCTCTCAGCCTCACCCACCCCACAGGGTGTCTGTTGTGGGGAGAGGAATGGGAAGGCAACTGTAAGCCGCTTTGAGCCTCCTTCGGGTAGGGAAAAGCAGCATATAAGAACCAACTCTTCTTCTTCTTCTGGAGATGGAGGATGTCAAAGCCATTGATATTTCTTGATTGACAACTGTAAGCACTGAACAGATATGGCAAAGGAAAGCATATTTATGAGCAGGGAGATGACCAGCAATGGCAATTGGGTTTTTCCAAACCTAGAACTGTTCTTGCCCAGCAGCCTCCAAAATCTGTTTCTGCATAGATCAAACAAGGGCTGATATTCTAGATTTGGAAAATGCTTTTGGACATCACCATCATTTGAAAAAATAGACATATCACAATTACAATGGATGGTGCAGAGATCGATTGCGTTCAAAAATTCATTTTTCTTGGATCACAAATTGATGTGAGCGGCGACTGAAGTATGGAAATAAAACATCGAATTGCTTTGGGTTGCTCAGCAATGATGAGCTTGAACCAAACATGGAAAAGCAAAGACAGAAGCCTGACTACCAAATGTAGGTTAGATCTATCATATTTCCAATAGACACTTATGGCTGTGAAAGTTGGATGATGAAAAAAATCAGACAACAGAAGAATCGATTCACTTGAACTCTGGTGTTAGAGAACGCTTCTACGGGCTCAATGCACAGCAAAAGTTACAAAAAAGCAAATACTGCAGTGCATGAAGATGGATATATCACGAAAGTCCAGCTCACTTACTTTGGCCATATCATGCAATCCAACTCAATGGAGAAAGCAACTACGCTGGGATTGGTCAGTGGAAAAAGGAAACCAGGCTGACAAAGAACACGGTCGTTAGACATGATCCAAGAGGACACCACCTAGAACATTGCACAGCTGAGGGAAGCAGTACGGGATCATGGCAACAGCTGTGCCATGGGATCGCCAAGAGTTGGACGTGACTGAATGGCTGACAGCAACAGCAGCAAAATAACAGTGGACTAAATCTCAAATAAACAATGAGCATCCGTGGAAGTCACTGAAAAGTCTTCCTTTCGGAGTCTCCCAAGGAAGAACTAATCATCCAAAGCACATCTGAGATATAGACAGTCGGGACCAATACTTTTGCCTCCTGCATTTATGGGAGTCCCATTTTTTTTCCTGGTTCTGTGATACTATCCTCTATCATTTCCAGCACAAACAACTAACACTAAAAAGAAGCTGAAGGGGGTATTGATTTCAGTTCATGTTTCTCCATTCTCTTCTCTTTTCAGTTTAATTTCCCTGCCCTGCTAGCTAGGTTAGAATCGTCTCCATCCTGCCAGGAAGGACATTATGCTTCCTTTGCAGATACAAATGTGCCTGCAGCTCTCTCTCTCTCTCTCTCTCTCTCTCTCTCCACCCCCTCCTCCCACCCCCTGTTGGGTCTCCATGTTCGGATCACAAGTAATAAACCTTCACAGTTGTCTAAGACAAGAGAATGGCCGCCTGCTGCCTTCAGAGAGCCTGGACATGTGTCCTCCTCCATCTGTAACAGACTCAAGGGAAAGAGAACCGCTCTCTACAAGTGAAACCTCAATTAGGTGTAAAAAAGAACGGAGAGACCAAAGCCTCCGCAGAACCTCATAGAGAAAAAAGAGGGAAGAAGAAGATTACTTTCTTCCTGCTTGTGTGATTTTGAGGGGATACTCGATCCATATTGGCCTTCTGAGGAGAATCTCTGAGGAAGCTGTTTCTGGATGTGGGTTATTAAAATCGCCTTAGCATTTCCCAACATTTAAGCAAGTAGGGATGATCCTGAATACTCTTATATCTCTAGTTTCAAATCCAAACCAATCTGCTTTTTTCTTTTCATGGAGAAAACTGGTACAGGACTTTTTCACTTAGTTGTATGCAGGTGTGCGGACTTCTAATCTGGCGAGCCAGGTTTGATTCCCTGTTCCCCCACATACAGCCAACGGGGTGACCTTGAGCTCGCCACAGCACTGAGAAAGTTGTTCTGACCGAGCAGGATATCAAACATGGAGGCATGTTAAAGGCAGCCTGGAAATTGCTGCTCTCTGAGATGCAATAATTTTTGCAATAAAAATCTGCTTTAAGACCTTTGACGCAATAAACACTTTTAAGTAGTACTAGAAGAACCTGGTTCCAATGGTCGAGAAGGAAAGGTAAAGAGCTGCATTTTAAAAACACTGCCCAGCTTGTCAATGCCCTTGTTTGAAATGCAACACCTCAAGGATCCGAGCAGAGAACATTTGCGGTCTTTGCTGAAGCACAAATTTGTTCCCTTCAAGCCCCCTGGAAGGTAAACAATGGAATAATGAGGATGGTCACATTTTAACAGGGCAAACTTTGATGCAAGTGATGCTAATTTATCTCCCCCCACCCTGAGAATTGCTCAAACAGGCATGCTTAATTTGGGTTAATTTAATCTAGGTTAATTAGAGAGCCAGCTTGGTGTAGTAGTTAAGAGTGCAGACTTGGCAAGCCAGGTTTGATTCCCTGTTCCTCCCTTACATGCAGCCAGCTGGGTGATCTTGGACTCGCCACAACACTGATAAAGCTGTTCTGACTGAATAGTAATATCAGGGCTCTCTCAGCCTCACCCACCTCACAGGGTGTCTGTTGTGGAGAAAGGAAAGGGAAGGTGACTGTAAGCCACTTTGAGACTCCTCCGGGTAGAGAAAAGGGGCATATAAGAACCAATTCTTCTTCTTCTTCACTAATATCAGAGCTCTCTCAGCCTCACCCACCTCACAGGGTGTCTGTTGTGGGGAGAAGAAAGGGAAGGCGACTGTAAGCTGCTTTGAGACCCCTCCGGGTAGAGAAAAGTGGCATATAAGAACCAACTCTTCTTCTTCTGAATATAGTGCCATCAAGTTGTAACTGGCTTAACAGTAAACCTGAGCAAGGGGCTTTCCACAGTGGTGAGAAGTGGTGGTTTGCCCCAACTTTCCTCTGCGGAGTTTTCCTTGGCAACCTCCCATCCAAAATAATGACCTTGCCTAGCTTCCAAGATCTGACAAGATTTGGCTTTAACATGCCGCCTCCCCTCCCTTCCCCCTCCCATAAAGGGAGTTCATTATGCTTTGGGTCCATTGCTTGGCTCAGACATCACAGATGAGAAAACCTTTCTACGAATTTTCAAAATCTGGCAAAGTTCAAAATGCTGAGGTCCAAGTTTCATCGCAGAACTGAGCTTTTTAATTTCAGTGGCTTGGATCCTGCAACTCTCTTTTGCCAAATTTCCTCATCGAGAAATAATTCCTTCTGCACTGAAAATTTTCTTCTCCTTGATGAGACCTTTAGACAAAACCATGGAGGGAGGAAGTTGTAGGGCCTGGCTCCATTGTCTACACTGGACATTGAAATTCTGCTATTTTGATTGGTTAAGTCAGGGGTAGTCAACCTGTGGTCCTCCAGATGTTCATGGACTACAATTCCCATGAGCCCCTGCCAGCAAACGCTGGCAGGGGCTCATGGGAATTGTAGTCCATGAACATCTGGAGGACCACAGGTTGACTACCCCTGGGCTAAGTGATGGTTGCTAGCGGATTTAGAAGAGTCTAACTTGGCTTAGGATTGCACTGTAACTCCTACAGCCAGTCCGTTGCCCAAGTTTTGCTTGCTGTGGCTTTTCTGCTTTCAGATGGTGTAAAACCTTGATAGTTGTATGGTCGATGCTGCCAACCGTGGGCTGCTGCCTTTGGCTGTCAAACCTTGTCCAATCTCTACGGCTGTCAGAATCATATACTGACTCCTACTGCAGGTCCGTTATCAAATATGGTCAAATGTTGATGTTGACTGCATGCCAACTGTCAAATTTGGTCAAATGCTCTTGGCGAGTGGCTACAAAATCTTTGTCAAATGCAACTGCTGGAAAGGAAGTCCTCACTGAATATTCACACATTTGGCAAAACTTCACTATCAAAATCTACAAAAAGAGAAATTGGGTGATAGGATCTGATTCAGGTTGACTGTGCTTCCTTCAGCCGTTTAACAAGTTTGCAAAAAGCACGGCTTGTTCTTGTTGCTTTGAAACTCTATGTTTTGACTTTCCCCCCCCTCCCCTTCAGTGTAAACCATCATCTGCACCAGCTCACCATCGGGTGGATACATTTTTTTCAGTCTGGAAACAAATACTAATCAGCCTTATTTTCCCAGATGAAAGAGCCTGAGATGGCAAGAGGCATTACTAATAGGTGAGGACAGAATAGAAATATCAGGCGCTTCATCCCAGATCTCCTAACATGCTCTTTTAGTTTGACCCATTCACTTCCCAGGTGGGTCAGGATCATTTTACTATCAGGACAATCAAGGAGAAGGCTGCACAATAGGGGCCAATTTCTATTGTTTATCCGCAGTCTAACAACATTAATTTCAGACTGACAGATAATCCGAAGGGATGTGTATCTTCCTCCCCCTCCTACTGTCTGTGGGTAGTTTAAGTGCAGGTACCGATTCAGCCAAGAGAGTCAAGCTACAAATAAAATAACAAATGTGATAGTTATTATATAGAGTACACATAAAATTTAAAACCTTAAGGATCTGACCATAAGACCGTACAATTTACAAGCATTCCTAGTGGTTGGGTATGTCCTCTGAGCCACATCTCGGCCTTCATCAGCGGTCAAAAATACATTAGATACACAGAACACACATTCAGAAGAAGAAGAAGAGTTGGTTCTTATATGCCGCTTTTCTCTACCCGAAGGAGGCTCAAAGCGGCTTACAATCTCCTTCCCATTCCTCTCCCCACAACACACAACCTGTGAGGGAGGTGAGGCTGAGGAAGCCGTGATATCACTGCTCAGTCAGAACAGCTCTATCAGTGCTGTGGCGAGCCCAAGGTCACACAGTTGGCTGCATGTGGGGGAGTGCAGAATCGAACCCGGCATGCCAGATCAGAAGTCCGCACTCCTAACCACTACACCAAGAGAGTATTATATATATTTTTACAACCACATGTTGTTCTCTCCTGTGCTGTGGAGTTAGGCAAAGGATTTTTATATCTATAAGGCCATGGGTTCGTCCTCATGATGCCTATACTCACGTAACTTTGATCCCGCACGGAATTTCTAATAGCTCCGGATGTGAGTAACATCAACCAGTAGATAGTCAAATGCAGGTAACTCCAGCTCTTGTGTCAAGGCATTTTCCATGGGATTCAAAAATCACAACAATGCTTTTAGACAATATTACCAGTCCTAAACTCCCATTCAGGAAGAAAAGAATAGGATTTTTGTAGGGGAAATTTAGGTTCTAGTCCTTCTAAGACAGAAATTGGCATAGTTTGAAGAAGAGGAGATGAGCTGCAGGTTTTATGTCCTGCCTTTCACTACCTAAAGGAGTCCCAAGGCATCTTAGAGTCTCCATTCCCCTCCTCTCCCCACAACAGACATCCCGTGATGTAGGTGGGGCTGACAGGACTGCTCTGTGAGAATAGCTCTAAAAGAACTGCAACTAGCCCAAGGTTTCTCAGCTGGTTGCATGTGGAGGACTGGGGAACCAGCCCGGTTCTCCAGATTAAAGTCCCCCATTCTTAACCACTACGCCAAGCTGGTTCTCAAATTCAGAATGTCAAGATAGAAATGTAGATGCCAAGTGCTTTGCTGCTACTTTCAATTGTATATAAACTGGCATACATTTTTAATCCAACCCCCTCCAACTAGCTGTTGTGGCACCTTTCCCTGTTGAATAGAAAGTCACTATGAAAAGAAAAATTCCCCATGATTTGCAGACCAGGCATGGCATGGCAATGGCCGGCAAGATGTGGCTGGTGGCTATGCTTTATCTCTCTGGGAGAGGCACATTAGGCCCCTCTGTTGAAGACTAAGCTAGCAATCCTAATACAATCCTATTCAGTGGGTCCGCCCAAAGGGGCTTATTCTCAGGGAAGTGTCTACAGCAGTGGTCCTCAACCCCCGGTCCGGAGACCGGTACCGGTCCGTAGATCAGTTGGTACCGGTCCGTGGCTACTCCTCGTCCTCCTCCCCAGCTGCTGCATCGGGGGCTGCCCTGCCACTCTGGCGCCGGCTCACCTTTGGTGCTCTCCAGTGGCTGCCATGGGTGGGGCTCCCCCTTGGGGAGCAAGTGGAGCAGGGGCTCAGGTGGCGGCAGCAACGTCCGTTGGCAAAAGACTACCCCGAACCCCGGGCCTCAGTAAAATTGTCAAGCGTTGACCGGTCCCTGGTGATAAAAAGGTTGGAGACCAGTGGTCTACAGGATCACATTGTAAGAAGTCTGAGGATTCAATCAAAACAGTTTAGCAAAGATAAAATTTACAGTCATTCTTGCTGAAGGCAGAGTCCATAAGGAAGACCAATTTTGGAGCCCATCCCCATTAAGACCTTTTAATTAACAGTAATCACTCTAATTAGATGGAAGCAAGAGAAGCAGGGGAAAACACAGGATCAACAGCCCAAAGTCCCCTTCACCAGCAGACTCATCTCTTGAGCAGAGACTACTGTCGCTTTCTGCAGTTTTAAGGAAAATAAGAGCCCCAGTCTGTTGCTGTGGGGTTTTTTCCCCCATAAGATGACAAATTTAGAAGGTAAAAAGGTCCTCTAACCTGACACTGTAGACCTCATCAAGGGTATCAAAAAATGCAGGGATTCATTTTGTTGCTACTGCTGTTTGTTTTTAATTTCCATGCAGCTAGGAAAGCCATTTTCAACCTGGCTATGGCAAATTTATCACCTTTTGTTTCTTTCATGGATTTTTTAACATCATATTTATGTTTTGTGTCTTTCCCCTACAATTGATGCAGCCACAGAAATGGGTTTCATCATCAGGATTTCTGTTGGATTTCAGTGATGTGGACAAGAAAGTCTGAGATTTAAACTTTTAAAACTTGGTCAACATATTCAATCTCATTCCTAAAAACCATTTGCAGATTGGACCACAGATGTATACAGAGAGAGATAGAGGGAGAGAGAGAGAGAGAGAGAAATACACACACACAAACACACAAACCCTTATAATCCCCCTGCCTCCAAACAGCTTGCAGTTACAGTCAAGGAAGAGCCTGAGGCCTGCATCTTTCAGACAATGGCAGAATTGTCTATGGCCTTGTCAATGTCACAGTGCCAAAGGGGTCTTTTTAAGAAGTGACAAATAGTCTTTTAGCTAAGCGGATGGGCTGCAAGCGATAATAAGCATTTGCAAGCCTGGTTTCCTTGGTTGGGCGCAAGAATGTGAAAATGGAACTCAGTGCAGGATGACGGTTCTCTTATTACCTGATAATAATTCCTGGGGACACCTGCACAGGTACTGGAGGAAGTCTTTCTCTTTCTCTCTTCCTGGGAAATTTTGCAATTAGTTTTTAAGACAGGAGCGATACCTGAATGCCCATCTTAAGGGAAATTTCTAGGGACTCCGATAATAGCCTAAGTCTCGCTTCGAGTTCTGGATCCCTGGCTTGAAGTCATTTTCAAAATCCTCCAGCCACACTAAGACGATACAATGAGAAGAAGGGAAGGAAAGAAATATTTTTTCCATGGTCCACACCATTGCTGATATTACTTGTGCTCTCATGCGGAAGTGAAACTAATCCTTTTAATGTGATCCTACCAAGAGGAACTGCCGAGCCTGTTCTTATCCCGCTTCATGTCTAATCCTTTATTGGATCTTGCTAAGCTGTTTGCTTCAATAATATCTTGTGGCAGCAGGTTCCACAGCTTAATTATAGGGTGCAAAGGAACACCTTGTCTCCTTTGCTGTTTAAAAATAGCACTTGTTTTAATAAGATCTTTCTTTCTGTCTCTTTTCATGCTGGGGAGGGAGGGGGGAAACCTCCTTTTAGGATAGGCAGTCATGAAGCTGTTCTGCTCAGCTGTTTTAGTTACCAGCTAGTGGAGGGAGAAGATGCAGGAGAACTAGATTCTAATTCTACACCATTCTACTTGTGAGGGTTTTCCTACTGTTGACGGGGAAGGGGTGTCACATTTCCTAGCTAGAGCAGGAGTTGCTAACTCCAGGATGTAGTCTGCACAGGGCTTTTTACCCATTCCCAGTTTGAAAGCATCCCTGCAGTCTACACGGAATTCAATTTCCACTTTGATTTGGGGCGCTTTAAATTTTTTGTCTGCAACAAGCACAATTGATTTGTGTTGATCCTACCTTTCCCCTGCAATATCCTGGCGTGGATATAAAGCCTTGATTTCTTGAAAGACCTCCATGAGTAAATGTGTAGATGGCTTCTTTTTGCGAATTAGTATGCCTGGGAGCAAAGAAGTCTTCCCTGATTGGCCAGGGCATCAATTCAAAGTCTTCCTGGTTCCCAGTTTCAAGGCTTCCCTTAAGGTGATTGTGCTCCAGAAGCCCTAACTACTCTCAGCAGATATTTGCCTCTTGTTTCTCCCCCCTTCTCCAATCCCACCCCTCATTCAAGAAAAGAAAGAGGTTCCTGTTGCACTTGCCTTCCCTCCGCATTCTGAGCTTCTCCAATCGAGTGTAGAACACTTTCTGTTTCAATGGGGGGGGGATAAAGGAAGACCTGAGTTCAAATTGATCTGAATTCAGCAGGATCCACACCGGAAGAAAAACAAAGTAAGTGCAGAATCAGCCCTGGTTAGGAGATTCCTGGAGATTTAAGGGCTGGAACCTGGAGAGGTCTGAGCTTAGGGAGCATCTGAAGAAACAAAAAGCTATAGAAAAAAACACAAACACCATGATTTGTACACATGTTTGGCAATAGAAAGCTCAGATAATTCCTAGTGCATTCATTCTGTTTTGAAAAGAAGATGACTTAAACCTTCAAAGTCCAGGTCAAAATTCAGATAGGGATAATTTTAAAAACACCCCCTTTTTATGAAGTTCTTCCACAGATATCTGCCATCAGGATATATATATTGACACGTTCCCCAGACCGGTATCCCCATACCTATGTGAGCCTGTGGCCAGTGTTATATTATTACTATATATAAGGTTTAAATTCTTGATACCTATAAAATAGATAAAAATATTGAAGACTCAGAGGACTTGTCACTGAGGAAAGAATTTCAATGAAAACCTGGATTCCATTTTGACAGAAGTCCTACAGAATAAACAGATAAGGAAAACTACAAAAAAAGGACACCTTTCTCTTATGAATATATTTATTGTATTGATAGATATTTTTCTCTCTGTTTGTTTTAATTATTAGACCATCCTTCTTATATTCTTGCAGGTTCATATCTTCAACTGTTCTCTGCTCAGCCTGGAAATCCTAGCCACAGAGAGGAGGAAGAGGAGAACTGGGGGGATTTCCTCACACTTTAAAAATAGTGAAATGCTTCCCTTAAGTAGTCCTTATATTCCAGCCCCTCCACATGACCTCTTTAAGGTACCGCAGGATTCTTGTTTCATTAAGCTAAAACAGAATGACATTAAGCTAAAGCATCATCAAACCCAACTGTATAAACCCAACCTAGTTCACACATGCATGTTTTTCAGCTCATGAGAGCAGCATTAAGGGGTAACTTCCATGTGTAAATGTGCTGTTATTAGATTTAATACTGTATTAGGGTTGCCAGCTTTGGGCTGGGAAATACCTGGAAACTATACCTGGAAACTTTGGGGGTGAAGCCGGGAGTGGGCAGAATTTGAGGCGGGGTTGTATGGAGTCTGAATCAGAGGAGGATGTTCTGCTTCAACAAGGCCCTGTAGTGTAGCCAGTTCTAATTTGGGAAATACCTGGAGACTTTGATGGTGGAGCTGGGGCTAGGTCAGATTTGGGACAGGGAAGGACCTCAGTGGGGTACAATGCTATGGAGTCCACCCTCTAAAGCAGCCATTTTCTCCAGGGGAACTGATCTCTGTTGCCTGGAGATGAGCTATAATTCCAGGTTCTAGCTGGGGACTGGCATCCCTGCACGGCACACAGAATGTGGATATCACACTAAACAAACTGAATTTCAATGAAATTAGGTTGCACACAACCCTGGGAGTCATCAGCTGTCGGCTTATCAAGGAAGGAGTAATCCATTGAGGAACAAGAAGGAACCAGATGCTTACACAAAGAGTTCAGTGCTAAGCCTGATGTTCATGAGTCTAGAAAGGTGCCACTCTACTTGGGACTGCATGGTTGTGTTGCATTTCTAAGGGGCTGAAGAAGGGTCAGCATCCTTTCCCCTTCTTGCAGTCAAGCACGTAGCCAAGGAGATCACTTTCAGCCAGGGTTGGAGAATCCAGGGGAATGGCTGGTGAACTAGAATGCAAGCACTTGAAAAACAGCTTTCATGGTCTTCACAGCACAGAAAATATATATGTCTTCATAAAAAGCTGGGATAGCAGGAAGGCACAAAGCCATGGGAAACAGGAAGTCTAGTAATGGTGTTTTGAAGGCAGTCCTTTCAAGCATACGACCCAGTCTTGACGCAAATGATCAAGTCCACACCAGGGCTGCTTGCTAGGGAATTAACATAAACGTTTAATGTAGCAGTGGACGAGTTTGAGATCAGCATGAATCTGGAGGATTAACAGCCCCGCAAGTGGCCAGAGAAGCTGCTGTATAAAGTGCTGGTCATTTAAGAAAGGGTTTTTTTTTTAATCATCAAATTAATTCGGGGTCCATTGGAGAACAGCTCCATGGACAGGAGCAGAAGCTCCCTGACTGGGCATCTTAATGTTTCATCTACCTCCCAGGCAGCCAGCAAGCCTGATACTGCTGAAAGGAAAGACCAAAGCATCCCTCCAATGCTTCCGAAAGAAACCCGCTTCAGAAGCTGGCATCGCTGTAAAGCTGCCTTTTCTTCCTATTGCCTGGTGCCCAGCAATTCACAAACTGCATCAAATAGAATTGTTCAGGTGGGCATTTTAAGGAAGGAAATAGGGCTTTATAAGAGAGTGCCCCCCAAAAAATGCACTGGGGTTGGTTTTGACAGGGGCACTGGAACTGCCTGTGGGGAGATGTGGGGAATCTCCTCAGGTACCAAAATATTTTGAGCCAAGCCTGCTATCGATCCATTTTGATAGAGAGTGTTATCTCTCCCATACCTGCGAGCTGAAGGCCAGTATTATATGCACAGAATTTTGATTATAACTTTGAGTTGGTTGAAATATTGAAAATTTCTAGGATAAGTTTCAAAATCATAGGAGGAAACAACCACCAATGAAAGGTCTACTTTGAAAATGGAACAAAACCTAGGCCCATTCCACACCAGGACCACTGTTGCCAATTGGTTTCTGCAAGCGGAAACGCTATTTTTAAAAGTGCTATTCGGCGTTATGCATACCTGCCTTTGTAGTGGAATCCAGTAGCGTTTCAATCGTTTCCCACAGGTTTCCGGTCTCGCCAAAAATTGCTATACAGGAAGCGATTTTTTCTGTGCTTTATCCCGCCCCTGGCCATCAATCAAATGAGCAGCCAATGGGCGGCCGTTATCATGCTCCCGAAAAGCCCCTTTCCCTTTAAGCACAGGTTTAAAAAAACACACACACACGTTGCAAAGAATATGCCTTGATTCTTCCTAACGTAGAGACCCATCTAGCTGGTGTGTGAGCTGGTGAGTCATCATTACCACACTCCTCCAAGTGAAAAAAAATCCCCCCCCCGTGCACGGGCACGATTTTTGGCCAAAAATTAAGGGAACTTGCAAACGGGGCTGTGTTGTGCTTGGTGACTTAAGGGGAGCTTTAAAGCAGCTCTGTGGAGGGACTGTAGCTAGAGAAGCCTCGCTGGGCGAATGAAGGCTCGCCAGTCCGTTGCTTACTGCTCGCTCCGAGAAAAAAAAATGACGATCGCTTTGCCGGAAGTTCAAAGGAGAGAGCCAGGGGGAGGGATTTGGCTGGAACCGCAACAATGGGAATGCACAGGTCTTTTTTGCTAGTGTTGCAGATTGTTTGCAAGAGTGTAGCGCTTTTCAGAGGGTGAATCCACTTTTCTGGATTCCCCCTTAAGCGCTACAATGAAGCGCTTTTTGCGGATCGGTTTCAGGAGTGTGGCAGATTGTGTGCGACTAACTGCAAATTAGTAGCGTTTATAATTTGCAAGCTTTTTACAACATTGAATTCATGCGGAATGGACCCTAGAGTCCGTTCTGGTTGTTTCATTTATCATTAAAATAGAAATTGTATAAATATATTGCTAAATGATATTGATAGCCTGGGACAGGTTCTCTCTTTTTCTGTTAGGATATTTATTCAGAACTGCCTGTTTTTTTCATGTTTAGCCATTTTGATAGAGGCCATCTCAAAGCTCTGCCTTCCTCCACTTCCCACATCTGTAATTGTTCCTTTTTCCTTCAGATAACTGGCATTCCTACACTCCCTTACCTCCCCTGCCCAGGCATACAGCCTCCAGGAATGTGTTTATTCAGTAGTAACCTAGATAGTGGTATTTTCCTGTCCCTGGTATCTGACATCACTGTGAGCTGGCATGCCAAATAACGCAAGACACCCACTCATACGAATCACTCCTAATCACAACGATTTCCCTGCAGTGCATTCAGTGTGGGAAGGTTCCTGCTAATAATACCATGAATGGGACATTATGGAGAAATACCAGCTCGGACAAATTCGTAAGATGGAAATGCCATCTTAGAAAACTCATATTCCCATTCATTGCCATCCAAAGTGGGAAGGTGCTATTTGGCTATTATGTTCTGCTCCCTGAAAGGTCAGACTTAAATGGGATTTTTAAAGTGTAAAAGTAACTTACGTGAATGACATACGCTATCGTTGTGAAGGGCTTGTTTAGAAACAGACACAGAGTTGCACAGGAAGAGATATTCCCAGAATAACAAGACATATGCACCTCTGGTAATTACGTAACTTCAGCATAATGGCAGACACACCATAAAGTTGTACTGGTTTCATAGCCATTTCACTGGTGTGGCTTCCAGGGATGGATTGGTTATTAAGGGCACTGGGGAAATTCCAGTGGGCCAACAGCCAGGGACCGATTATGCATGGGCTGGAACGTCCGAAATGGTAGTGACAGGGCTTTGGGGAAAATACCCAATTATGCTCGACGTCGTTACCATCCCAGCCCTGGCCCAACCCAGGCCCTCAGAAGACCCGCGTTAAGAAAAAGCGGATTCTTCCACGTTCCTGGGTTCACCACGGGTGCAGGCGAGGGCTAGGTTGGGCTAGCCCAGTGCATAATCGGAGGACCCAGGCTTTGGGGCTTGGCTCCTACGGCATCCCTGCAGGGACACCTCTCGCCCCTGCCAGCTCCGGGGCTCAGCATCATGCAGTGGGGGCCCCCAATTCCCCCCACAACTGCTGCCGTGGCATCAGAACACTCCCGGCGCTTCTGGCCCCACATTGCGTGCATGGGGCCATTGTGTCAGGGCAGTCGGAATGCGCCGGGGGAGCCCCTCTCCCATGCACACGTGGGGAATGGCAAGGCTTTTTGCCCCACTGCAACAGAACAGCAGCAGCCCAGCGTGGCTGCCGCCGTGCATGCCCCCTACCAGGGTCACCTGGGGTCACCTCCCCATTCACCTGGGCTTCTCTGACCCCAATCTAGGGATGGACATGAGGGACAAGCTATGGGGAAGGAGGCATGAGTAAAGCAGCAGTGGGGATCCAGGCCTTTCTCATTCCCTCCCCCAGGGGGTGGGCCCAGGGCACAATAGGGCAGGGCCCTTTTCCAGGATATTTTCTTTTTTTCATCCCAGTCCTTCCTTTCAAGCAATTGGGGTAGTGTTCTAAATATGCTAAGGATTCTCTGTAAGAGATTCCCTTGCATGCCAAATAGCACCTCCAGGGTTCCCCAAGGAACCCTGAGCATTTTGTTCAGTTCTGTTTCTGTTATGTAGATATGCTTGCCTGCATTAGGCACTCAGTTTTAAGGTTTAATCTCATCGTGTACTTTTGAATATCATGCTCCTTGATTCATATTTCACATGTGAGGCCTCTGCTCAAACATCTAGATAGTTCTGAAGTTTCAGAATGGTATGGCCTTGCTTAAATTAATATCAGAGGCTATGATCCTCAGGGAATGATGGAAGCAGTATCTGGATGAGACTGCCAGCATGCGTTTTAGTGGTCAAAGTGATACGTAGGGAAATCCAGCTGCAAACACACATTGAAAGTGCAAACCAGGGTGTAGGTCTTCATGAAACCCAAAGGACCCATGACTGAATTATCGCAGCAAGCAGCCAGTACTGAGCTCCAGAGAAGTTCAAATACATACACCCTCCTCCCCTTATAGAACAAACCATTAACCTCCATCATGGTCCCCTGGAGGGAGCAAACACTGGGTCGGCCCAGTACCTCTAACAGAGAGTCTCTGCTATGCCCCTGAAGGTCGACACGTGGATAGGAGTGCAGGGGTTGCACCTTTGCACAACTGAACCAGGAGCCTCAATTGTCTGCAGGAGAATACAGTGTCCACAGGACGTTCCCATTGGCTGTCATGCTGAGGAAGGCACGAGAGAGCATCAGCCAAAAAGTTTGAGTAGCCAAGAAAGTGGCAGAAATGGGAAATGGGAAAAAACTCCACCCATCACACTTGTTTAGCACTCAGTTTGCGGGGCTGTTGCAAGATTTCCAAGTTCTTGTGATCAGTCCAGACCTGAAAAGGCACACATGAACGTTCTAATAGGTGCCACCAAGCTGTCAGGGCTGCTTTGATAACCACTCCCTCCTTTTCCCATATGGCCCAGTTGCACTCAGTGGGGCAAAACTTACAAGATATGTACATGCATGGCCGTAGACGCCATTGGCCCACCCTTCTGGAGGAGGACTCCGCCAACATCTACATCCGAGGTGTTTACTTGGACTATGTAAGGGCGGATGAGGTCTGGATGAGTAAGCACCGGCTCAAATGTAAAAAGGGTCTTTCATTCCTTGAAAGCCATTTGGCATTCCTCCATCCATTCTAGGTAGGCTCCAGGCTGCTAGGCCCCTTTCCCCTCCCCCTGAGTCGTCAACAAGTCAGTGAGGAGCAGAATGACTCAAGAGAACTAGGGGGAAAATTCATGGTAGAAACTAGTGAAGCTGACAAATGCCTGTAACTGTCGACGGGTGTGGGGTGGTGCCCATTCCAGCATGTCCCAGACCTTGGCAGGGTCCATTTGGATGCTCTCTGGAGAGATCTGATACCCAAGGTAATCCAGGCTTTCCTGGTAAAACTTGCATTTTGACAACTTGGCCTACTTTTTGTTATCTAGGAGGCGCTGCAGCACCTCCCTGACCATGGAGCTTTCTAGTGTATCCTTTAGAGCAGGGGTAGTCAGCCTGTTGTCCTCCAGATGTCCATGGACTACAATTCCCATGAGCATTTGCTGGCAAGGGCTCATGGGAATTGTAGTCCATTGACATCTGGAGAACCACAGGTTGACTACCCCTGCTTTAGAGACAGCTAGATCAAGTTATGGGCAATGAATCATAGAATCATAGCGTTGTAAGAGAGCTCCAGGGTCATCTAGTCCAACCTCCTGCAAAATGCAGGAAATGGCCACCAGAGCCACGCACCTACATAATTCTTTCTGTCTGCCCACTTACAAGATGCCTACATTAAGAGAATTAGCATTTCTGGGAGATGGTTATCTAGCCATTGCTGAAAATCGTCCAAAAAAGGCGAACCTATTACTTCCCAAGGAAGACTGTTCCACTGAGGAACTGCTCTAACAGTCAGGAACTTTTTCCGGATGTTTAGCTGAAAATTCATTAGACCTTGAGCCAATCACAGGCCTGTTAATGCTGAAAAGAGCTATCTAGAGATGGGCAATGCTGCAACCTGAGCCAAACCACCCATCCCCTGCATTTAAACAGTTCAAATTAGAGGTGGCTAAATGTGACTGTTTAAATACAGGGGGGTAAAGAGCAACATGATGAACAGCTGATAATGACAGGCATGCCGCTCTCTTTAAATCCCTCCCCAAATGAAAAGGGGGAGGGTTCTTTGGGTGCTTCTGGCCCAAATTGTGTGTGTGCACGTGCATGTGTGTGAATGCACGCCCATGCATGTATGCACGTGCAAGCACATCCTATCAGCATTCTCTCAGCTTCACCAACCTCACAGGGTGTCTGTTGTGGGGAGAGAAAGGGAAGGCAATTATAACCCACTTTGAGACTCCTTTGCGTAGTGAAAAGCAGGATATAAAAACTCTTCTTCTTCTAAATCTATGCCTGTGGCCATCATTATGTTATTTGGCAGCGAATTCCACATTTTAATCATTCGTTTGGGAAAAGGAGGAAAAGTTCTCTCTCTCTCCTCTCTCTGCCTCATGAATCATCTATATATCTACTTCTCAGCATGGCCAGATGTGAATACTTAAATCTGGCTGGAGCCATGAACAGACAAGACATATCTTCCTACAAACTTGAAAAATTGCCCAAACAGGCCGAACTGGCCATTGATAGGTAACGACAACAGCATTACCAGCATTCGAGTTTCTGCCTGTAAAGGGCAGGGAGAGAAAGCAGAGCTATTTTCAGGGTTGTTTGGTCTTTGAAGGGGGAGTCATAGAAACCAGGCCTGGCTGCAACCATTAGACTCCCTACTACCTACTAGCTTACATGACTCAGTCAGGGCTGGCTGTTTGTTACTGTTCAGAACCAGAGAAAATTGCTACTTTATATAATAAAAACATATTTCATTTCAATTTTATTTATGGAGTTGAAATATATAAAAGTATAAAAAACAATAAGAACATCAGGGAGTGATACCCATCACACATAGACCATTTATGCACTGGGAACTTCACTGCCCCGGCTCCTGTGCAGGAGCAGAAATCGGGGGCAGATGAGGAGCACCAGGCCAAATGCTCCCCCGTGTGGATGCAGGAAGAGGTGGAGCAACATGCCTAAAACTCAACTAAAACTCCAGCCTGCAGCCCGGCACAAAACTTCCACTGCATAAACGGTCATATATAGCAGCAGTCCGCAACCTTTTGGCTGCCGTGGACCGCTGCTCCGGAGTGGGGGGAGAGGGCGGCCCGGGGGCCTGCGCACGCACGGCAGCCCCAGCGCAAACGCACGTGCGCGGACTGTTGCGCGCATGCGTTTGCACCCGGCAGGGGTGCAAACGCGCGTGCGCGGCAGTCCGCACACACGCGTTTGCACCGCCGCCATGCCGGCGGCCGCTGCTCCCCCTTCCGTCCCCTCCGGGCCGCCAGCAAATCGGCCACCAAAGCGGCCGATTAGCTTGCGGCTCGACAAGTTTCTCTTCCCCCACCTCCCGAAACAAGAAGCTTGCCGGGCCGTGAGCTTCTCGCTTCAAGGGGGGAGGGAAGAAGGAGCCGCGGCCCGGCACCAAGGCCTTCGCAGCCCGGCACCGGGCCGTGGCCCGTGGGTTGGGGACCACTGATATATAGGTTAGTTATGTCCTTATATCCAAAGACCTAACGCAAGTACATTGCAAGTACTATGCCCAAGTATCTGTGGTGTATGCTGTAGCTATTAAGAGCTGATCTTATGGAGAGTTTGGCATGATCAGATGCAAAAACCCTGAGGATCTGTGCTCTGGAACCATGTTTTTGCCCCGTGGTGTTGCCACAAAGGCATGGATCTGTGATTTTTGTGGTGTGTGCTGTGGCTATCAATAGAAGAGGGTGATCTTATGTTGAGTTTGGGAAGATCTAGTGCAAAAATCATGAGGACCCATTTGACTTGCAGGAGGCGACTGATCCAGCAATGACACGACTCCATTTTTTGGCAAACAAATTGGCCGCAGCCGTTTATTAACACAAACAACCCCCAACGAAGGGTTGGCCTTATGCTGGTAGGAGAGCCTGACCCCCGGCAGCCGTCCGGCTGCATGACGGTACTGCAGCGCTCAGGCTCCACACCTCACTCCCAGCCGGGAGGATGGGACGCCTTCGCCGCAGAACCCCGGGAAGCGGTGGCCAAGCACCAAAGGGCGTCCGCCTCCATTGGTGCCCCCTCGCCGCTTGGCCCCCCGGGCCCCTGGCCTCCCAGCCGTGTAGGCCACGCCCGGGTTCCTGCCGGTCTCCTTACTGAGACCCCCACCTCAGGGAGCCCCACACGCAGGTGGGCCTCCCTGCCAACAGGCTCCCTACCTAGCATAACCGCTGCTGCGACAACATAAACTGAATAACTGGGAGGGTGGGAGGGTGTCTGTTCCGACGGCGGCCGACGAAAGAGGGCCTCTCCAGCACGCTCGGCCTATTTATAGGCCGAGCGCCCCGCCCTTCACAAGCCGCGCGATGGCGCGGCTCTGTGACGTAGCCGGGGAGCCGCGTCATCGCCGGGCGCCCCCGCTACGTCAACGGCGGCCGCGCTGATGCCGCGGCCGCTATGTATTTCAACCACATGGTGGCAGCTACACAGAAGGAGAGATAGAATCCACCCAGGGAAGAGGGTGGGAGGGTGGAACAGGGCCCACACGCTTGGCATCAGTTGAGCAGGCAGCCCGTTCTGTCACAGAACCTAACAACAACAACCACAAGGGCCCCCCGCTCTGGTGCTACGGGTCCTGCAAATCCTTAAACCAGCCCTGTCACCTACTGAACATGTTCACAGTCAGCTTGGCAACAGCTCTTACCTCAACCCCCTTCTGCTTCCCTCCTTTAAAGAGAGAGTTTTATTTTTAAGCAAGAAAACATCCAAACAATGAGCAGAGCTAAAGGGTTAAAGACCCTCATTCATCTTCCATTTTACAACTCTGCTGTCTCAGGAACTAGTCCAACCAGTTTATTACTTTCTCTTTTTAAAACACGAACAAAAAGAACCAACATGGAGGAGTACAGAAGAAAAAGAAGCTCATCAGATTGGGGAGGGAGGGAGTTTCTACTTTTAACCACCAGAAAAGGTAATTATATAAATTGCCCTTCCCCCACAGGCATCCAGACATAATTTAGAACATTTAAGAGTATTGCCTCTGAATCACGCATGCATACAGCTGGTAGCAATCCTATTTCTATTTCTGTTCAGCTGCCGGTTCCCCTTCTCTTCTTGTTCTTGGTTTCTGCTTTCACAAAAGTTGTTGGCAGGATTGGATGCCATTTTGTTGGTTTTCACCTTACTCTTCCTCCCAGAGATCAGTACAGCAAAAAAAGACCTCCTCCTATCCATATTTTCTGGCCCCACTTATGGACTTCCTGATGACACCTGACTTTGGGCCACTGTGTGACATAGTATTAGACTGCATGAGCCACTGGTTTGATACAGCATGGCTTGTCTTATGTTCTTGATCTATCCACAAAACAAACCTGCAGGGTAGGTTAGACTGAGAGACAACAGAACTCGTCTACAGTCATTCAGCCAGCTTTAGAATAGAATGTGGATTCAAATCCCCTAAATGTGATATTCAAACATCTGCACCTACCTGATGGCATTCTCCTAGGCCATTTCCGCACGGTGGGCTAAAACGCGAGTGGCCTCCTACTTGAAAAAATGGAATTGTAAACCACATTTACAGCCCTCCATATGGGAGCCCACTCCCACATTTCTCTGCCACCACATCCTGCCTTTTCCCCTCTGTACGAGGGCAGAAGAGAGAGCAACGCAAACTTTCCTTACCATGCACCAGCCTGTCAATCATTGGAGGCGACCAATCAACACTCAGCAGTGGTTTGGGGGCCTCAAAAGGTACTCTGAGTACCATTTTTTCCCCATAAAAAGTAGAATTATTTGTTGCTATGTGTTGACAGCATAACATTGACCCATTGAATTGGACTAATGATAGGAATTCACTTTCTCCTGTCATTTTGGCACCTGCTGTCATTTTCTTCTGTCATGAGGGTGCCTGCTGGTTGGGTAAGAGCCAATCCACAGTCTGAACACCCCCCCATGTGACCTCTATAAACCTCCAACAGTCCTAGTTCTGCCATCCTCTCTTTTACCTTCACAACAGTTCTGTGAACTAATGCAGACCAAGAGAGCATGGCTAGTCTAGGATCACCTTGTGACTTAAGCCGGGTCAAGGCCTAGCCTTACACTCTAGTCTCTATGCCACTCTGACCCTCACTATTCTGATATCCAGTGAATAGAAGAAGAAGAAGAAGAAGAAGAAGAAGAAGAAGAAGAAGAAGAAGAAGAAGAAGAAGGAGGAGGAGGAGGAGGAGGAGGAGGAGGAGGAGGAGGAGGAGGAGGAGGAGGAGGAGGAGGAGGAGGAGGAGGAGGAGGAGGAGGAGGAGAAGATCTGGTGGTTTTGTACCCTGCTTTTCACTACCCAAAAAATCTTACAATCCTCTTCCCTTCCTCTCCCCATAACAGACACCCTGTGAGGTACGTGGGACTGAGATAGCTCTGAGAGAACTGTGACTGGCCCTAGGTCAACCAGCTGGCTGCATATGGAAGTGGAGAACTGAACCTGGTTCTCCAGATTAGAGGCCACTGCTATTAACTACTACACCCCACTGATTTAAGTTGCTTTAACAGTATCTAAGTAAAATGTTTTGAGGACTCAGGGCCACTGAGGTTGAAAATACATGAAAATCTAATTCAGAAGATTTTGACAGCTCTATGAACTTGAAACCACACCTTTCCCTTTGCTTCCTGGGGAATATCAAGGGGCATTCATGACCATAACCTTTTAATCTGTTAACAGGCCTATTAGCCTGGGAAAGAATCCTTTAAGGAAAGCAGAAGAAATTCCATCATTCACAAGAAAAGTACTTGAAGAGGCAGGAGGGGGGAAGAATAAATCCCACTCTGCAAGAAATAATCCCCCACACTGGCAGACAGATGAACAAAATAGCCTTTTTCCACCTCTAATTTCAACAATCCCCGGTAATGCTGCGATGGATATGTCCTGATTTATAAGACTGTAGCTAGCAATTATTTCCAGAATCCCTTCATCTCTGTTGTAAAAATTCACTCCGGGCTGATAATTAAAGAGTGATTCCTTCACCTTGGCATCCATTTTATATAAAAAGAGAGAGAGAGAGAGGGAGAGAGAAAGAAAAGGCAGCAATTCTTCCAACTATTGGATCACACAAATGTAAAATGAGAGTTTGATTCCCTAAATGAAGATAATTATTCAGAACTACATCAAAAACTGCAGTACGGTTCTTTCCTACTTTGAAACTTTCTGAACTGAAATAAATATGGTGAGCTCTCCTCACTCTACCGAAGAAAGTTGTTCATGCTGTCCTCATCTTTTGTTACTAGAGGCTTTTCCGCATGTGCAGAATGTAGCCGGACAGCCTCCGAATGTTGGCAGCATATTTAGGCCCCTCCACATTATGTCGTCAACACCTGCCCAGTAGCCGGCTCTCAATTTCACCATTTTAAAATCACGATACGGTAAATCCAAGAAAGTGGATTTATCACCCTAAAATGCATGAGCAACCAGTGGGCAACCAGGGGAAAGACTGTATGGAGGGGGAAACATGTGATAGTCTGGGCAGCTCCTGCCCTCCCTTTCCTTCCCTTAGCACTTGTTAAGCAGGAGCACATTAAGTATGATTTTCCTCACAAGAGAAGACTGAGGAGAAGGAGGAATTGAGCAATTCAGCCCTCTCTTCATCACCTGTTACAATGTCAATTCCTTGTCCCGCAAGGGTCCCTATTCTTTTTCTTACTTTTAATATAACTAAAGAACCTTTTTTTGTTGTTGTTTTCAGTGTTTCTTGCTAGCCTAAGCTCATACTGAGCTTTAGCTGCAAGCATTTGTTATTTGTTTATATTCCTCATTGGTTTTAAGGTCCTCCTCCCATCCCCCAAATGAGTCTTCTTTTATTACTCAATTCTTTTGAAAGCGGTTTATGGATCCACCTTGGTTTCTTCAGGTTTTCCTTCTCAAGGGAATTGTCTGTGATTGTGCCTTCAGTATTTCACTTTTGAAAAACTCCCAACCTTCTTGGACTTCCATCTCCTTAAGTTTTTCTGACCACGGGATTCTACCCAACAAAAGTTTAATGATGTGCTATTGTTCAGTAATGGTTAGATTCTCACCTGAAATCCGTAAATGGCCACAGAAGTGTGTTGTTGCTCTGGAAACGGCTATCAAAACAGTTCCTAGCAACTTGAGTGCTGAAATGAATTTAATATTCAAAAAGCAGATTCCAGTCCTGGATAGGAAGGCGACACATTCAAAAGCCATCGAGCCAATTTCCTTGTAGAAATTGGTGTCCCAATTTCAGCAGTCTCAGGACTCACTCATCAATATCTGTTTTTTGTAATCAGTTTTCCTTAATTCTTCTGTTTATAGAGAGAGTGGGATGAGGGGGCTATGTGTCTACAAATCACAGCTGACTTCTGGTTGCCCTGTGAAAGGGACTTGAAAGGCATGAAATAAGCAGAGGTGGTTTGCCATTTCTTTCTTCTGCTGTCTCTTCCTTCGTGGCCCCCCACCCATCCAAATACTGTCCCTGCCCAACTTCTGAGATCCAGCAAGATCATGCTATACCATGCTGCCCTCCCTCCCCCATGGTGTGATAGGATGGATGTTTTTATCAGGATTTAGGAGGAGGGGGTAGTTTTCCCGACTACTATCAAACTACATGTGAAGCAATTCTAGGACTGGGATCCCTACAGTTGAAAAAGAGACAAGATTTAGGGCACTAGTGAAAGGAGCTTAAAAGAAGCCTAGGGTGTGCTTTTTGCCTGGGAGACAGTGCAGGGGAAAGAGTTATACCCTTTCCCCTTCATCAGCAGGGATGGAGCATGGCACAATGGTTAGAATAGTGCACTATTCTGGGAGATGCAGCTTCAGATGCCTACTCTGACATGGATGCTGGCTGAGTGACCCTGCGCCAGCCACACACTCTCAGCCTAAGCTACAGTACAGGTTGTTGCTGTGGGGATAAAATGGACAAGAGGTCATCTGTATTAGGATGATGTTATCTGTTCAGTCATGTCCAACCCTTGGTGATTCTATAGGAAATTCGTCGCCATGCGCCCCTGTCTCTGACTGCTTCTTTTAGCTGGTTCATGGTCATCCCTGTATCAGCTTTGATCGTGTCGAGCCAGCAGACCCTTTGGTGGCCACGTTTCCTTTTGCTGCTGACCATGCCGAGCATTAATGATTTTTCTAACAAATTTGATCGCATGATGTGTCCAAAGTAAGAGAGCTTCAGCCGTAATATCTTCCCTTCTAATGACATAGTTGGTTTGCTCCTCTCTAAAACTATCTTGTTGGTAACTTTGGCTGCCCATGGTATTTTCAGCATGCGTTTCCAACACCATAATTCGACAGCATCTATTCTCCCCCTGCCTTTCTTCAGCGTCTGTATTGTAAACCGCTTTAATTCCCAATAGAGAGAAGAGCAGGGTATAGATTCCTAAATAAATAAATCAGTCCCCCAAACCCATTCTCCCACAGATACATATTCTGCACAGATCTATTTTAAGATCAAATGAGACATCCACCTATTACAGAGCTCCAGTATGCCATGTAGTTTGATTCTGAGTTCAGAGAGTTAAGATCTGCATTCAGGTTTCCTACGAAGAGGAGGAAACAGGTTTATATGATTGTGAGGTGAGCAGGTGGTAGGAAGATTTGTGTGTTTCAGAGGCAACCTGGAACATTAAAGCAACTCTGGAAAAAGCAGGGACATATTGGCTTACCATTTGCCTACTGACAACAGGTGAGCCCCTGCCCTAGATTCCCTGCCTTTGATGATTGATCAATGGGAGAAAAGGACGGAGCCTTTGTTTCATCTGTTGCAGAGGATAGTGGGGATGGTGGATGTCGGGGGGGGGAGGGGGGGCTTCGCAGAGGAGTGTTGTGCTACCACGGCCATCCATGAGAATAGAGGAAATGAGAGCAGAGTCCAAAGAGGATACTCCAAGAGGGAAAGGCAAAGAAGCAAACACAGGGGAAAGAAGAGAAAGCCTGGAGGGAGAATAGAACTACACATGAAGGAAAGCCCTCCTGACCTTCCAGCAGTTGCAGCAGCTGCTGCAGTCATTATGAATGCTTAAATTTTAATGAAGGCAGCCAATAACAAGCTCTTCCTTGCCATTTTCTGAAAAGCCATCAGGAATGGACTCGGACCACAGTTTTGCAGTTCAGTTTTGTTTGTTGTTCCTGGCTGAACCACCAACCGATATTATTATTATTATTATTATTATTATTATTATTATTACTACTACTACTACTACTACTACTACTACTACTACTACTACTTCGATTTATAGCCCGCCACTCCCCTAAAGCTCGTGGCAGGTAACAACATATAAAGCCGATAAAACCCCTAATACATAAAAAACATTCTACAAAAGCAAATACACCGTCCAACTCAACCAACCTGACAGCGGCGGCATTCCCAGGGAGGAGACCAGAGAGCACCGCATATAGCCCTGGGAGGGGAAGGAAGCAGCTACACAACTAGTAGCAGTGTCCATTTATTTACCGAGTAGGCCTTTCTCTCCCAGTTCTTTTGACAGGCTTTGCGGGTCCCAAATAGAACGCGCTTATGAAACCACAACCATCAGTACAAAGTTATTCAATGCACCTGTCTCTGTAACTGTGCAGTAGTGACAAAAGTTCATTCAGTGAGATGCAGCCGAAAGTACTGAAAGCTGTGGCCCTTTAAGAGATTTACGCGGATTTATTGGCACAGGCTTTACCTGTCAGAGGAAGGCATAAAAATGTGCCTGGACGTGATGCATGGGAATGTTTGCCAGGCCACTGCTGGGGAACAAGGTGGGGTTAAGCTAGGCTGTCTGCCTTCATATGTCATGTGAAACTGTAATTAAAGCAAACTGAACTGTAGCTATTCACCATGGTCTCAGATCCTGGTTTGGGGTACCCTAACTCTAATTGATGGAGGAGCCTGAATCTGGACTGTCCACAAAGCACTGTTGTCTGAATGATGTATGAAATCAGCACTTATCCTTTAATCTAGATGCCTGTTGCTTTGCTGGCTGTCAACGAGCCAGCTAGGAAGGAAGAGGGATGCTGAGGCCCTCAAGCCAAACGTGTTCAGCAGGTGAACGTATGATTTCCCACAAACATGGCTCACGCAGCTCTAAAACAGGTTTTTGTTGTTCATCTTGTGGTGGTTGTTGGTCACCGAGCCTTCTGTTCCCCAAATACACATTTACATGGTGTTTATTTATAGAATACTGGCTTACTGATAGGCCTCTGAGGAGAACTACAAAGCCCATAGCACTGTGCATTAAGCTGCTGAGCAACAAGCAGCTGATAAAAACAAATCAGCAGTCATTCGTGACAACAGCATGGGCTTAGTGACTGTGGGTGTTGTTGTGCCCATTTGTGGGCTTCCTGGCACCTTCTTTCCCAGAGCATCTTTACCCCCCCCCCCTTCCAGTCAAATAGCCCATTGTGGTTTCTGCACCTCAATGGAGAGGGAGATGCCTTGGAAGAGCCTAGAACACTTCACCTTTGGGTGTCTAGGCCCTTTCAGGATGTCCCACCCTTTTGTAAATGGCCTCATGGGAGCCATTGTGTGACTGGTCCCACCTGGTTTTGCCAGCTCTGGGTTTGGCTGCTGACAGTTTGGGGAAAGGGGACTTCAATAGGGTATAAATGCTACATAGTTCATCTTTTAAGCAGCCATTCCTTCAGAGCAGGGGTAGTCAAACTGCGGCCCTCCAGATGTCCATGGACTACAATTCCCAGGAGCCCCCCGCCAGCGAATGCTGGCAGGGGCTCCTGGGAATTGTAGTCCATGGACATCTGGAGGGCCGCAGTTTGACTACCCCTGCTTCAGAGGAACTGATTTTTGCTGCCTGGAGATGAGCTGAAATTTCAGGGGATCCCCAGGCCCCACCTGGAGGCTTGTAGTAATTAGTGAATCAACAGACATTGAAAGCACAACCAATTTTTTACTCATAAGACTCAAATCTCAAAAAAAAAATTATTGATGTTACTTTTTTTTTCCCTTGCACATATGTTGCTGCAGACAGAATCTCTACTTGCACGTGAAAGGAGAAAAGTAACTTCAGTAAATTTTTTGAGATCTGAATCTATACGTTTTTTTAAAAAACTGTTTAAGTATACCAGTGCTTTTAATTTCTATTGATTGAGTAACTAATTACTACTTTTTTTAACCCACCTGGAGGCTGACATTCCTAATCCCTCTGCCCACGTTACGGTGACACCCACTGCCCTTTCTCAAAATTCCAACCTTTCCCACAGGTTTATCGTTTGAAAGCTCCTTACTTAGAATATCAAATGTATAGAGCCTCTTGTGGCACAGAGTGGTAAGGTAGCTGTCTGAAAGCTTTGCCCATGGGGCTGGGAGTTCAATCCCAGCAGCCGGCTCAAGCTTGACTCAGCCTTCCATCCTTCCGAGGTCGGTAAAAAGAGTACCCAGCTTGCTGGGGGGGTAAACGGTAATGACTGGGGAAGGCACTGGCAATATCAAATGTATTTTTAAAATGCACAGAACACACATTTATTTATTTATTTATTTATTTATTTGTTTATTTATTTATTTATATTTATATACCTCCCCCCCCCTGAGTCTCCTGCATGGAGTGCCGCTAATTCCGCTGCATCGCTTGAATATACAGGAAGTCACAGGCCCAGCAGGTACAAGCTGCTCAAGAGCAACCAAATCGCCCAATGACAAATCCATTTCCTGTTCACAACTAGCGAGCAAAACATGAGCCAAACTGGCAGGTACTTCGTCATCCCTAATTAAGAAAGGGAGTGAAAGTATCCTCCCAAACTGGGGTCCTCCCATGCAAATCGAAAGAGCTGGCTGATGGTTCCAGAAGAGGAGTTCTAAATCCTCCTCTTGCCTAAGCAGACCTCAAAACAAGACAGCTAAATCCCCTTAGCTGCTGTCTTCAGTGTTCCGGTATCAAACAGGTTGCACAAATTGCAGTGGCAGCTGGGAAGAACCAAGAGCAGCTAATACATCAGGTCTCCAGAGAATAAGCTACTTTAAACAGTGAGGAAGTAGCTATCATCCTATCATCTCATGTGGGTTTGGGTGTTAAAGGAAAGAATTAAGTCAAGAATTTTCTACAGTTTCGTTTTCAAAATACCCTTTCATTTGTACAGAAATTTAGTTCCTGTCTCCTAAGGACACACTCTATTGTGCTTGGAGTTTTTTTTTTCCTCATCAGAGAAATGAATGAAACTGTCTCTCTGGAAATAATCTGTTTTTAACGAGTATTCCTTGCTCAGGCAGGCACACAATAGTTAATGAACAGACGTGAGAATAAAGTTTGAGTCCAAGGGTAATTCAAAGTTCAATCCTGAGTATGTGGTAGATGCACACTCCTACAGGCATTCTGAAACAGATTTCCTCAAATGTCAAAATTCATAATAGAATGGTCTGTTTTAAGTGAACTGGACAGCTCTGTTTATCTATTGTTATCCATTGTTATCTTTTAAGATGTTTTAATTCCTGGTTTCAATGGATATTTTTGTATCATCTTATGCTGGTCTATGAGCCTCTTGTGGCGCAGAGTGGTAAGGCAGCCGCCTGAAAGCTTTGCTCATGAGGTTGGGAGTTCGATCCCAGCAGCCGGCTCGAGGTTGACTCAGCCTTCCATCCTTCCGAGGTCGGTAAAATGAATACCCAGCTTGCTGGGGGGTAAAATGGTAATGACTGGGGAAGGCACTGGCAAACCACCCCGTATTGAGTCTGCCATGAAAACGCTAGAGGGTGTCACCCCAAGGGTCAGACATGACTCGGTGCTTGCACAGGGGATACCTTTACCTTTACCTTTTTATGCTGGTCTATGACCGTAATAATGCTACTGTTATCTGTTCCACTTAACATTTCCACTTCCAGACCTCGCTTTCACTGGGCTCAGCTAGCGCAGCCTTTTGCTTGGCTGGTGATGTCTGCCCTTCTGAAGCCTGAATCCTACTGCTGGAAACTGCAGTCCCTGTAGTTCTCTGCAAAGCCAAATTGTTGCTTTGTAACAAAACTGGAAAACCTAGTTCCCTGCAAAGTCTCATCATCATTCTGACACTTAGGCTGCCTTCTAATCCCAACTTGGACTAAGTTGATCTCAACGGTTTCTATTGCATAGCCTCCAAAACAACTTCGAATTATACCCGGGAAGATGCAAATTAGGAATTTGGAAGATGTTGTTCAGCAATCTTCTCTTTAAAAAGAACAACAGGCAATCGCAAGTACCTCATACAAAGGGGAGCGTTAAGAAAGGAAAGGTGCAGCGGTATTGTAAGAGGCATCGGGGAAAATTGTCCAAACAAAACCTGGTGGCGTAGAATCCCACAGAACAATAAGCAATGCCAAAACGGGACTGGCTTTCAACATGAGTTATCTGGATGGAGGGTGCGTAGCTTGCTCCAGGACCGGGAGAGCTCCCAGGGAAGGCAGGTGTTGATCCTGACAGATACCCAAGTCCTTGCTTCTGTGACCAACCATCTATATACACTATATTTGCTGCTAGAATCTAGACCTAGCCTTCCAAAAGTGCTATAAACCTTTCATTTTCATCTGGCCCTTGGCATTTCTTTTTAAAGGGATGATATGATATTATATTATTTATATATCCCACTTTCCCTGTAGCTCAAGGCAGCTTGCAAATTCAAATTTAAAACATACAGCATACAATAAAACCCTCAAACAAACAATCCCCCAGTGCCTGCAGCCTACTCCCCAGTAAAAGCCCTGGCAATCATTTATTTGGTTATACTGTACTACATATTAATTTTATGGTTGTGGTTTTCTAAGACAGGGAGGGTACAAGGTGGAGAAGAGAACTAGTAGCCCATAACAAAATTACTGTAAATGGAACCAACCTGCTAATTCAAAAACAGACACTAAATTCTTTCATCTTTGCTCTGTGTCACTGTGTGCACCCAAGTCCTGCCAGAGACAGTGGATAGGGAATCACGTAACTTTGGCCTCTAACACAAGAGGATTCAAAGAAGTCAGATAAGAAAGGAGAGTGATTATATAGTTGCAAAGGTAGATGTGGGGAGAGGAGGGGGCAAGAAGGCCTTTGATGTCATGTTTCAAAGAAATAAGGAGGAAGAATCTTTGTGAAATGAATTTCTTTGGGGATAAAAAAAAAGAACTAACTGCTTGCGCTATCAGATTATTGCTTTATGGGAGGAAAATACACCTGAGAGAAAGAGAAACTTCCATAAAAACAATATTGTTTATGACTTCCTTGGAAATTGGGGGTGAGAGATACCATTTCTGAGCCAGCAGCACCCAGTGCTAAATGCACCCAGTGCTAAAGTGATGTCCCCAGGGGCCTTTGCTGCACCATCAAAGTCTCTAGGAGAGTAGTGCAAGCATCTGGGCAGGGGAAGGAGAAAGAGCCAGCTTGGGAGCAACTGGTGAGTGTTGCTTTCTTTCTTGCATGGTATGAGGGCAGTGTGTGAGGGTATATAGGTTGCAGGAGAGTGGGGGCTGTTTGAGTGTTGTTGTTTTGTCTTTTCCTTGCCTGGGTGGTAGGAGATTGCAGCTAATCGCATTTACAATAGTTGGCAGTTTTGTGTGGTGCTGACTGCTTGCTCCATCCTCTGCTGGGTGGGCCTTTGTGCTGTAAAAGGCTCTGGCTTGCTAGAGGCGCAAGCCTTTGGTGCATGCCAAAGGGCAAGAGCTAAAAGGCTCTTGGCTTGTGGATAAAGCTGAGGGACAATGTGTTCCGAAGTTTGAAGAAGGGGATCTGGCTCTTCCCACAATGGGTCAAAGTGGCAAAGTTGACGATGGACCTGAGGCTGTGACATACACTGTCTGTGGCCTGTTTGTATTTTTAACTCAGAGTAACTAAATACACAGGCACCAAGTGCAAGTTAATAGTGCTCCTGGAGGAGAAGGAACAGAAGCTAAAATAACGCCTCTCCACACTTTATTCTATAAAGGAGGGTAAAGAATTCTTGGGGAAAACTCATGGAGCACTTTTTGGAGGGCAGTTGGGAGAGGTGGGAAAGGTGTCTTATCAAAGAGAAGAATCCAATACAAGCAGACAGTGTATGGAAGAATGTTACCCAGAGGTATCAAAACATAAGGAGATGTTCTGCCCCTCTGATTCTCAGAAATTGCTTCCAAGTTCTGCCCATGACTCTGGACCACAGGAACATGGGCTATTCCCTAGGTCCCCCAAAGCTCTGAAGATGTTTCACAGGCCTCTATGGATGAGAGGACTAGTTCTTCTGGTCCCCAACATATTAGGATCAGGCATGCTGGTAATTGGAGTTTCCCTATTGAGAGGAGTAGAAGCCTAAATATGTCAACCAGAATTGTTGTCTTATGAGGCATGCTGTCTACCTGGCGTGAGAATCAAGGTTGTCATGGAAAGCGTAGAAAGACTTGTAAAGCCCAAGGACAGATATCCCTTCTTGCTTATTCATTTGAGAACAAATGATACTGCCCAGTGCAGTGTGAAACATATGAAACAGGACTACATGGCCTTGGGGGGGGGGGGGGGAGTTAAGGACTTGAGAGCAAAGGTTGGATTTTCTATGGATCTTCCTGTTAATGACTGAGGCTTAGGAAAGGAAAGAAAAATAAGGCAGATAAATGACTGGCTATGTCATTGGTGTCATGGGGACCATGGATCATGCTACCATGAGGAGGCTCTTCTTTCGGAAGATGGTTTGCACCTCACGAGGGTGGGGGGAAATGTCACAATCTATTTTTTTAAGGCTTCTCATATATACTACTTAACAGCCAAGAGGATTTGAATAGGCCAGGTAGCTTCCAGCTGGCAGGCTAGATTCAGACTGTGGTAAATCTGTGGACAGATGCCACCAGTTGGTCATCCCTGATACAGGACAATCTCCTACTCTTCTCCTTGACCAGATGCTGACACAAAGGACCAGTGTGAGAGTGCAGTTGAAGATGCTTGCATCAACTCTTCCCATGGTCACATGGGCCTCCTAAAACCCTGTAGCATACAAAAGAGGAAACATAATTGTCATCAAGCAACAATAATGGGAAGCTGGTGAAACTGCGTGTCTTGTTGTCGAGGCTCAGAACAAATTTGTAAGTGACAAGGTGCAAGTGACAAGGTGCTGCAACAAAAATCTCTGGCTTAGATTCCAAGGGGCCTCTTCTTCGGTAGGTACAGGAGGGGCAGCGACAAATCCCCTTACCTTGCTCTTCTTAGAATCACCACAACACGTACACAAATAGTGTGTGCTGGTAATTCTATAAAATGCAGTGCTGAAAGTATTATACTCCAGTTCATTTTCCCCTTTATCCGTCTGGCATGGCTAAATGGAGAAGTGGGACAGAACGCGATAATGAAATAAATAAAACCATCCAATTTTGTTCATTTAAAACAACTTGGTTTTGAGTCCTTATGGTTATGAAGGCCACTTTTAAAAGTGGGCAAGTGATAATTGGTGAAACTTTGAAAACCAATAGAATTCGGGAATGCCCATGTTAATGCTCAGAAGGGGGGATTTTGTTCTCTTGTAGTTCTTTGGTCTTCTCAGTACAAAAGCATAATGTGTGCAAAAGGTTCTGTCGTGTCACCGCCAACTTTTGGTGAACCCCATAGGGTTTTCAAGTCAAGAGATGTTCAGAGATGATTTCCCATTGCCTGCTTCAGCATAGCAACCCTAGACTTCCTCAGGATGGGTTAGAACTAGGGATGTGTGCCTCAGCTTGGCTGCCTCAGTGATCACCGAGGCCCGAGGTGGTGCGTAGGAGGCCAGCGCTGGCCGAATCCCATCTATTATACTTCTCCGCACTGGGCACTGGCCTCCTATACACCACCTCAGGCTTCGGTGATTGCCGAGGCAGCCAAGCTGAGGCACACATCCCTAGTTCTAACCCATCCAAGTAATAACCATAGTCCACCCTATTGAGTTTCTGAGATCTGACAAGATTGGCTAGCCTGACACACCCAAAGTATAGTAAAAGTATAACAGATGGTGCTAAAAAGAAAACAAAGTGGAATAGATGGTGCAAGGGGATAGAATTCATGCAAACAGGAGCTTCTTTAAAATCCAGCATGGTGGATAGACTATTGAGTTCAGCCCTTGCTTGCATGTATGCTTCTCCGTATGGTTTCCTGGGTGTCTCTCTCACTCTCTCTCTCTCTCTCTCTTTCTCTCTGTGAATGTAAGAAAAGGAGGAGGTCATGATTGAAATCTATAGCAGGAAATCTTCAAGCATAGAAAGCCCAACTACTTTTGGAGAATACTATAAACATTCTATGGCCCATCAGTCTTTTACAATATGCTTGATCAGCCAGGCGTATCAAGTCTATCCGGTATGAAGGCAGAACTGGTTGTGGAGGTTAGAGGAGAGGACAGAGGCATTGCCTAGAGAAAAGGCAGCGCCAGATCATTTACAAACAAATACCCTATATACTAGAGCCTCTTGTGGTGCAGAGGGGTAAGCGGCAGAAATGCTGTCTGAAGCTATCTGTCCATGAGGTTGGGAGTTCGATCCCAGCAGCCAGCTCAAGGTTGACTCAGCCTTCCATCCTTCCGAGGTCGGTAAAATGAGTACCCAGCTTGCTGGGGAGTAAATGGTAATGACTGGGGAAGGCACTGGCAAACCACCCTGTATTGAGTCTGCCAAGAAAACGCTAGAGGGCATCACCCCAAGGGTTAGACATGACTCGGTGCTTGCACAGGGGATACCTTTACCTTTTTACCCTCTATACTAGCGTATAAGCCTAGTTTTCCAGCACCTTTTTCACACTGAAAAAGCCCTCCTCAGCTTATATGGGGGTATATATGGTAATGGAAATAAAAGCCTGCTCCAGCCAGCCAATCGTTCCTCTGGCAGCTTGTAGGACATCGACGGTTTGACTGAGGGACTCTGATCTTTTTTTTCCCTTTTGCCTTCACATCTTCCTCTTCTTAATCAGTTCTTCCAAACTATTCTTTTGGTTTCTGTGGGTGAAAAGCAGGGTACAAAAACCAGCAGCTATTCATCCTCTTGACTTTTCTGTATTTGTTGGGTGGGGAAGCTGGATGGGAGAGCCTGTGAGGATGGAGCATTTCCCACCCTCAGCTTATATGCGAGTCAATAAGTTTGCCCAGATTTTTTGGTAGAATTAGGTGTCTCGGCTTATATGCGGGTCGGCTTATATGCGAGTATATACAGTACCTTCCTTTTCCCTCCTGACAGCATAGCCTGGAGGAAGATACAAGATGGCAAAAGGAAGCAGGGAAAGGCAAAAATCGTCTGAAGCCCCTACCCAGCCCACTGAAGTGTGAATGAGGAGGATGGAGTTTGGGAGCTTGTCTACTGTCCACAAAGAAAAGTCTGAAGGGGTGGGGTAGATTTTATCTACATATTTATATTGTACATTTATCCCTAATGTGAACCCAAACCAGCAATGGTTTGTTTGTTTTTTTGTTTTGTTTTTTAATCTGCAAATTTCTTGCTCCCGTGTTGTCCTCACAACAATAACCCTGGGACATGTATTTCAAAGAGGGTGAAAGAAGGTCCCAAAGCCCCTCAGCAATTTTCCACGGCATAACAGTAGGGCTGCCAGCTACAGGTTGGGAAATCGGGAGATTTGTGGGGGTGGAGCCTGAGGCCAGTGGGGTTTGGGGAGGGGAGGGCCTTCCATGGGGTAGAATGCCATTGAGTCCACCTTCCAAAGTGGCCATTTTCTCCAGGGGAACTGGAGATCAGCTGTAATAGTGGGAAGTCACCAGCCACCACCTGAAGGTTGGCAACTGCACAAAATGGGAATCCCAACTGGGATCCCCCAGAAGGTAGCCTGACACTTTAACTGCCCAGCCAAGCTGCTTCTCCTTGAGGGTTGTGTTCATTGTGCGTTAACCGTAGCAACCAAGAAAAGCACTCAAGCCTTTTGGGAAGACAATTCTCCACTCCCACAAACAGCTTCATGCCCAGCAAAACACCAGCAACTGTGGAATCTGCTCCCCTCCCCAAAAGGGGTTTTTCCCATAAACCAAGGCATATGGGACAGCAGAGCAGAACTGGAGGTCACGGATGTGAAGCCAGAGGCTTATCCAGTCCAGTGAGTTGGAACAGAGTTAGCACAAATGCATTTCTGATTTCATTTTTTTAAAAACCAGGGTCGCATGAAAGCAGTTATTCATGGGCTGCTGGGATTCTTTCCCAAAGCCAAACCACTAATTTCACAAAGGGAAACCGCCAGCACCTTTCCAGGTGCCCTCCAAGTGTGCTTAGAAAGGAGATGGGGGCCAGGTGGGATACTTGACTGGCTGTGCAGATTTTTTTAAGCATTGCTTTGGCAGCAGCTGCCGCCACATCCCAAGTAAACACCAACATGCTGACACAAAAGGGCTGCCGAGAGTTCACAAAGTACAGGAAGCTGCCTTTTGCCGTGAAGCTGCAGGCAGGTCAGACGGTTTTGGCAAATGCCTGTTGAGGTTTGTTCCGACTTCATCCCAGCAACACCACTGCTCACAAGACGGGAATAACACTTCATGCTCCGAGTCCAGTCCTGGCCGCATATGGAATTTGTCACCCGCTCTACAAGTTTGTGACACATCATCACGTGAAAACACACAAGGACCGTTTATGCACTGACGGTTTCATGCCGGGCTGCAGGCTGAAGTTTTAGTCGTGGCAGGTTGCCCCACCTCTTCCTGCACCCACATGGGGGAGCATTTGGCCTGGTGCACATCATCCACCTCCGATCTGTGCCCCTAACAGTGGGGTGGGACAGTGAAGTTCCCAGTGCATAAATGGTCAAGGAGAGGGACGCTTTCCACGGGGTCAAAAGTTTCCCCCACTTTCTTCAGTTGTTCTTATTGGAAAGGGAACTGTTGACATCATGTTCATAATTGGCCACAAGCACTGCCCCCACTGAAAATTAATTTCATTTGCTTTCACTGACATCATCCCAGTCGAGTTAATGGGATCTTCTCAGGGAGAAGTTCTAACCTTTCTCTGCTTGTGGGCACCTTTGGAATTCTGACACCACATGGTGGGCACAGCTGCAGAATGGCTGCCACAAAATGGCTGCCTCGGGAAGTGAAGCCAGTCACAAAATGGCTGCTGCTACAGCTTACCTTCTGTCACACTGTGAAGATCCTTGTGTTGTGATGTTGCCAGTCAAGTCTCCCACCTTGTGTTGCCAGTCAAGACTCCCACCTGTCCCTACCCACTTTCTAAACACATGTGGTGGGCACCAGGAAAGGTGTTGGCAGGCACCATAACTCCCATGGGACCACGATGGGGACATCAGCTCTAACCAAGCTGCAGGTTTGACAACACAGAATGATGGCAGCCGATATATGCAGCAGAAGCATATTTGGAGGATGGGGAGCTATTGTTGACTCCCAAAGGCACAGCCCTAACAGAAATCTCCTCAGATAACACATTTGATCCTGACGTCCTCTGAGTTTGCCTGTTGAGTGATATACAAACAAAATGAGCATTGGTTTAATTGTCATCTTTGCACTTTGCACCTGTTCCAAAGCACTAGTCTCCTGGGCCAGCCTTTACATATGAAAGGGAAAGACTTTGCATATTCATAAGTTTAAAAAGAATTCTCATACCAAATACCGGTACATGAATTTATGTTTTCATCAGCGTTTCAAGTTCTCTACTTTTTGTAGTTGATTTTGCCAATTCACGAGCATTATTTATAAACATTAAATGGTATTTATACTCTGTCTCTTTGTTACTTATACCTATGAAGTATGTCAATTATATAAAATGCGTGAGGCTAATTTGTCAACAAAGAAATCTGTGCACATCTCGTAAAAAACTTTCTGTGCAAGGAAATAGGGAAAAAATGAACCGTGTTCAATTCATACAATGGAGGAGAGAAAGCAAAATGGGATCTCCAGATGAAAACAGCAAGATTATTATTGTTGTTGTTGTTGTTGTTGTTGTTTGATTTATTTCCAGCCACTCCCTGGGTAGGCTCGTGGCGGGTAACAGTTGTCTTAAAAACCCCAATTAAAACCCAATTAAAAGACATTAAAAATCATAACATAACATGGCGGCAGCCAATCACAATCTACCCCCACCTATCAAAGCGATAGAGAATGGGGGGAGATGATGTATACTTCAGACCCCCCCCCCGAGGGGGCAATGCTGTACCTTGCAGACCCCAGCCTCAACCATAAACGTGGTGGAAGAGCTCCGTATTGCAGGCCCTGCGGAATGCTGACAAATCCTGCAGGGCCCGCAGCTCACCCAGGAGCTCATTCCACCAGGTAGGGACCAGAACAGAGAAAGCCCTGGCCCTGGTTGAGGCTAGGCGCGGTTCCCTGGGGCCGGGAACAACCAATAGATTTTCTCCCTCAGAGCTTAGCGCCCTGCGGGGGACATAGGGCGATAGAGAGATTTAAAATTGTGCCATTTGTTGGGATTCAACCACCTTGTAAACTTCCAGAACATGCTGCAGAATAGAATGAGGCTCAACCTGAAAGAGGTCAAAATTGTGGAAAGGAACATTTTGAAATAATCATTACGTCTCCTTACAATCAATACAGAACTGCGGGCCCTGCAGGAGCTTTCGGTGTTCTGCAGGGCCTGCAAAACGGAGGTCTTCCGCCAGGTCTATGGTTGAGGCTGGGCGGCAAGGACAATCACAGCCCCCCTATAGGAGTGGCAGCTTGCGAATTCCACCTGTCCCCTCCTCACCCTTCTCCCCCCCACCCTGAGTTATTGCTGGGGATGTTAGTGATAGGACAATGTTTCCTCTGTATCCTTATTCTATGCTGTTTGATATTGTTGTATTTTATGGGTTTTATGTCAAGGGTTTTAATGGGATTTTTTAGATTATATCTGACATTTGTAACCCGCCATGAGCCTTCTGGGAGTGGCGGGAATGAATGAATGAATGAATGAATGAATGAATGAATGAATGAATGAATGAATGAATGAATGAATGAATGAATGAATGAATGAATGAATAGGGTTGCCAGCATTTGGTGGGACCTATCAATCTCCTGGAATAACAACTAATCTCCAGGTCATAGAGAACAGTTCTCCTGCTGGAAGAAATGGAAGATTCCAATGACAGACACTATGGGATCTCATATCCACTGTGATCCTTCCCCTCCCCCAAACTCTGCCCTCTCTAGCAGCCCCCAAAAATCTCTTGGAAAATTTCAACCCAGATTTGGCATCTCTTGCTTCCTTAAATCAAAAAAAAAATCAGGAACTTTTCAGTGCCCAGCTTTTCATAGAGCAAAAGGGAGAAAAATACGCTTGAAAATCTTGTCCAAAATTTTCCTGACATTTTCAAAGGAATGGCTAGTATCTCCAAATGTCACTCTTTTCACACTGGGCAGGAACTCAATGGCAGCAACATATTTATCCTGGCAAGATTTGCTAATTGAATTGGAATTCTTTTAAAAGGTAAAGGTATCCCCTGTGCAAGCACCGGGTCATGTCTGACCCTTGGGGTGACACCCTCTAGCGTTTTCATGGCAGACTCAATACGGGGTGGTTTGCCAGTGCCTTCCCCAGTCATTACCGTTTACCCCCCAGCAAGCTGGGTACTCATTTTACCGACCTTGGAAGGATGGAAGGCTGAGTCGACCTTGAGCCGGCTGCTGGGATTGAACTCCCAGCCTCATGGGCAGGGCTTTCAGACTGCATGTCTGCTGCCTTACCACTCTGCGCCACAAGAGGCTCTGTATTTCTTTTAGCGACCCTTAAAACTAGAGCTCAAGTAGAACAGTAATGGACAAGACGACAGTGAACTGGAGAGACCGACCTAATCCTCATATCTTAGACCAGGTATTATTTCCCAGGCCAGCCTACATCACGGGGTATTCTAGAGATTTTTTTGGTAAGAGACAAGGAAGGAAGAAACAGAAACAGAGGTTTAAAGAGCAACTTTGTTCTTAACCACTACAGATCCACCCTTCAGCCTCTAATCTGAAGAATCGAGTCTGATTTCCCACTCTTCCACCATATGCAGCTAGCAGGGTAGCTGTGAGCCAGTCACAGTTCTCTTAGAGCTCTCTCAGCCCCACATACCTACCTTATAGGATGTCTATTTTAGAGAGAGGAAGGGAAGCTCATTGTAAACTGCTCTGAGACTCCTTCGGGTAGTAAAAACCAGGGTAAGAAAAAAAGCTCATCTTCTCTTCTTCTTCAAAGGCACCCTGCTGCAACAACAATCAAGGAAGACAAACATGCACAATTTGTGGATTAATCACTATTTCCCTTGGGTGAGCAACAGGCACAGCCACATGACAACCCAGCATGCTGCCAGTGGCAGGCTTCATCACCTGTACCATACCTTCAAAACATATTTTACAAGCCTAACATCAAAGACCCTGGAAGGGAGGCATCTTTCTGTCAATACCCCAGTCACACAGCACAAACAGAAAGGTTCAGAGGTGTTGGAGACAAAAGAAGAAGAAAAAACAATTGTTCCCCTTGAATGTGTTTGAACTTTAAAAAAAAGGAAAGGAAAAGACTTCTCCCTCCCCCCCCCCCCAAATACTCACCTCCTACTTGGACAATAACAGCATCATCTAGCAGGAAAGGGGAGAATCCTGTGAATTGACCCTACAGTTCTATTTACAAGTCCCCAAAAAAAAAAACCCAAAGGGAGAGATCAAAATTGAACCTTTGCCTTTGATCTCTTTTTCTCTATCCTCTCGCTAAAATTAATTTAATATGTTAATTAATAAACTTCCTTTGCACTTCTGAAGTGCCTTTAATCCAAAGGTCTCAAGGCACTTCAGCAGACGCTGATTCAGAAAATGCACAATGCAGGGTACGTTTCAGCACAATCTTCCAAACAGGTCAAGAGAAGCAGAAGGGAAAGGTCAGCACAGCCAATTTCCTGGACATTCTCCAAGAGCAGAAAGGAGCAAGGTTGTGGGGGAGTGAAGTGGGCTTCATCAAACCAGCTTTTCATTCTTAGTTCAATAGGTGATGTAAAAATAAAAATAAGGAAGAGAAGGAGATGGATGGGGGGGATGGCCGGCATCAGCATATCCTGAGGTGGGTCAGCTGCAACAGCCTAGTGCTTGGGCGGGGGGGGGGGGGGGACTGCATTTCTTGGATAACCCTCTGCTGTGCTTCGAGCCACATGCACTGCCAAGTGGCACTGGGGAAAGGACTGTGGGCGGCAGTGAAGAGGGCACGGGGGTCTGGTAGGGGGTAGAAGAGGGAATAGGGGTCTTTTCTCAGTAGGGAACTCTTGTGTAAATAACCAGAAGACACTGTAGAATATATATCAAATGTGTGCCAGGCCAACCTCAACAAGTTAACTTTGATGTGAGGGCAAGAAATCCCCTTCCTATCCTAAGAATTAAGGAACCCACAGAAGGCCAGTTTGGTGTAGTGGTTAGGAGTGCAGACTTCTAATCTGGCCGGCTGGGTTCGATTCTGCACTCCCCCACGTGCAACCAGCTGGGTGACCTTGGGCTTGCCACGGTGCTGATAAAGCTGTTCTGACCGAGCAGTAATATCAGGACTGTCTCAGCCTCACCCACCTCACAGGGTTTCTGTTGTGGGGAGAGGAAAGGGAAGGCGACTGTAAGCTGCTTTGAGACTCCTTCGGGTAAAGAAAAGTGGCATATACAAATCTTCTTCTTCTTCTTCTTCTTCTTCTTCTTCTTCTTCTTCTTCTTCTTCTTCTACTACTACTACTACTACTACTACTACTACTACTACTACTACTACTAACCCCCACCATGTGTGAGGAAAAATGAAGAAAAGCCAGCATTGCCAAGGGGAGACCAGGGGAGAGGGAGGAGACATGGTTGGACAGACGTCAGGAGGAGAATGGAAGTGATGTTACGCCTCTCTAGGGATTGCCAGCATAGATCCAGGCCTGATCTCCTTCTTTATACTTCCTATTTCCCTGTTGTACCAGACCACAGGCAGTGCTTTCAGTTCTAGCGTTATAGTCTCTATTGTGTCTAAATACAATCTTTCATAAATGGATTTTATTGTGTGGACAATGGGTCATTGTTACAATGGCTTTATCATGCGTATCCAAAAAGATTCAGTGCAGCCCAAATATAACCCAGAAGTGAATACAGAGGTCAGGCAGTACCACATGTTCCATTCTATCCAATGGCTATGTAAAGATATACTTTTTTTTTTTTTGCTGGAGGTTTGAAATGAGCAAAACCTTCGCTTTGTGTTTTGAAAGTTTATTTCTCTCTGGGCAGAGAATGGGCTGGAAGGGGGGAAAGTCAGTTCAGTTGTTTTCCAAAGTTATCTCAGCCAGCCTTCATACAAATGCAAATAATGAGATGGTCAAACTCCACCATCACCCCTTTCAAACGGGACAGACTTGGAGGTCTTAAATACTAGAGAAACTTTACTTCAGGAAGGAATTCCTGATGAATCTCCATCTCTGATCCAGAGAGGTGATAAAACTCCTAGAAGCAGGAAGAAGGTCCCATCAGAACTCTTAACTGAGGTCTAGAAGAAGCATCCGTTAGCCATGTGTTGGTCTGGACAGCTGAAAACATTTCAAGGGAATGGAAACTCAGTAGAGATCTGCAACTTCCTAAGCTAAGGACCGTGTCCTATATTTTCACAGTTTATAGGGCATGGACAGAAAATTTCCTTTTACCCATTTCTTTTGAATCTCTTGCTCAGTTTGTGCCGTTTTAAAAGTATGCTTGTGAACATTTTCTTTTTAAGAAATACTTTATAATTTTTGTTCTTGGTAGTGGTTCTCTGTACCACATAGACCTTCACCATCTTGAACGTGCTGTTGTAAAAAGAGTGCCAGAGGGAAGGCCAGGAGATGGCAAGTGGCTATTCTTCCAGGGACACACAAGGCAGTAAATGGTCCCTGCGGTGTCCAAGCACTGGGCAGCAGAAGACACAGAGGCAAGGGCTTAGACCTGGGCCTATTCTGCATCTCTTGATTTTCCCACTTTTATTCTTGCCGATCTCCGCCCGATTCGGGCTCGGGCATTATCAGTGATCTGCAACAAGCATTATTTCCGAAATGAAACAGCTTTAACATACTTGCGTCATCTGCATCACGTTAGTTTAAATCGATTCCTGATGTTCTGACGTACTTCCCACCAGAGTGCACCTGGATATGTTTTTTTTATTACCGTATTTGTACACTTTTCCATTTCTGTGCCGTCTCAAACAATCTAAGCTCTCAAAACAGAGCTGAACAGCGTATTTACCCGTGAAACAATTATTCCCCCTTTCTTTCGACTCCGCGAGTCGACCAATCAGCAGGAGATAAACACGTTCAGTCAGCATTAGAAAGGGGGGGGTTGTCGACCAATCAGCAAGAGAGAACCATGCAGTGTCAGCATTGGAAACGCGGGGGTTGGTTGACCAATCAGCAAAAGACAGTTCCGTAACGTCACCATTGGGGAGGAGCGGGGGGAGGAATGCTGGTTAATCCGAGTGCCGAGGACATCTAACACGTGGATCCTTTGGTCCATCCGGCGTGGATTGGTGGATATTCCGGAAAATAAGCGCTCCCTGATATTCCGAGGCAAAGGTACGGTGAATGCGGGTCGAGGCATGACGGTTGCAGATGGAAAATTTCCATTGATGGAAATCAAACTGGAAATCGATTTCAGTGCAGATGGGAGGGACTGAATCGACCTGGGAGTGGAATAAAAGCTCCGTGCAGTTTACACCCTGGGAAGGGAAACTGGGAGTCCTGATCCTCTCAGCAGACAATTACTTACAAAGATCATGTGGCGGCAGCAAGTTACCTGAGAGAAAGTAAAGCCTCTCCAATTGTTGGGAAAACCATGGAGGGCAAGGAAGAACAGGGTCTTTAAGCCAGAATGGTCCCGTTCATCCACAGCCTATTATTGGAATGGCCTGGCAGACTTCCTTCTTTCCATGAAAGGCATTACACCTAGGCTGAGTCCCTCTCTGCATGTTCACTCTCCAAGATCTACTGCAAACAAGTGTGACTTGGCATGATAATGGATGGCCAGAAAATGGAAGAGGAAGGCCATGATTGAGTTGTGTTCCCCTTTTCTTGTTAACACTAAAACATATCAGAAATGTCAGGCAACGACGCCACAGAAGCCAAAACAAATGGAGCCCTTCTCTCCTTGTGCATAGAGAGACTATTAAACTGCCATGGCTTCTCAAGATGGACAATGCAAACGGAACAGCAAAATACAAATGTGTTGCATCCCGCTAGGCATTCCCAAAAGCTGTGCCAGTGTTGCCGGTTTTCTATTTAACCCGTCTTCATGAATATTTATTAGGGGATGTTTGTGATTGTGAGGATCCCCATTGAAATGTTTTGCATCTCATGCTTTGTTGGCAGAGATAGTGTTACAAAGCTCAAGACAAGTGTCAGGACTGTAATGCAATGCAATGAGCTCCCCATATTGGAAGGAAAACCAATTTCCATCCAAAACATCTGCTCAGAGCAAAGATAGAAGGTATACAAGGCAGCAAGGCAGCTAGAAGCTGGAAGGAAAAGGCAAATGTCTTCTCCAAACACAGAACCTAAGTTTAAGCACAAGTTTTGCTGATGCTTTCAGAACTACTCTGTTCTCGATGCATTCAATTCTTTGATCCCCAAGGAAGTCCAGAGGTAAATTATCACATGAACACAGACCATTGATGTATCACAGTCAGTACTGTCTCTATTCATACTCGCAGGGGGTCTCCAAGGATTCAGACTGAGGTGTTTCATGTCTCCAGCTGCCAAATTCTTTAACTGGACCTTTTAACTGGATCTTTAACTGGACCTCCAGCTTGGGACCTTTTGCACGCCAAGCAGATGTTCTGTCACTTACCTGCAGCCCCACCCTTCATCTAAGATCTTACATTGCATTCCAGTCTTGTGATCCTTGCCCCTGAGAGGCTATCTATTCCACTTAATATTTCTGGTAAGGGCTAGGAGGAGGAGCTGGTCTCATGGTTTAAATGCCACTCAGTGTTTAACACCCACTCAGGGCGGCTGTCCCAGGGCGGCTCCCCCAACTGGCTTGCCTGTCTGCCCAGCAGCCAGCCAATTGCCTTCCGTCCCCCACCCCTGACCACTCCTTCCTCTTTCTACTTCCCTCCAAGGCTCAGAGGCTGCAGATCCCTGCCATGTGAAAGCTGCCCCTGCCTGTGAGTTCCCTTCCCGGAGGCCTCCAGCCTGCAGCCTTTTCAGGTCTTGGGGGAGGGAGAGACTATCCACAGAATTCTTCTGACCACCCACCCAAGCTAGTGCCGTTGTATTCCTGAATGCAATGGGCTTTGCCCATAGTGTAGTTATAAAAAAGGGCCTTTTCTGCAGTGGCACCATGATTGTGGAATGCCCTTCTCATTAGCTTTTCCCTGGTCTCTACCAATCTTTAAGCATAAGGTTAAAGCTTTCAGGATTTGGATCAGTTAGGTTATTTGGTACTATGTGTTTGTCCCACAGCCCAGGGAAGGGCACGTTTGAGAGTGAGAAGCCGACGATACCTAGAAAGAGAGGAAGAACAATACTTACCTGGTCAGCAGCTGAGGACAGGCGATGCCCGAACAGGGTAGGGGCAAGAAACGGAAAAGGAGCACGGGTGTTAAATGCATGGAGCAGGGACTAAACAGGATAAAAGGAGATGGAGAGAAGCACCAGGAGTGGTGGGTTGAAGCAAGGAGACTGCTATGCTGACTGTTTATGGTGGATTGAAGATTAAAGCATCTTTGAAGCAACGGAGAGAGCCAGCATTTTCTTTCCAGAGCTAAGAAGCAAGGGGGACACAACGGCAGAAGGGGGAGGGTCCAAGAGAGGGGCAAGACCCAACCCCACAGTGTTTCAGTTGATGACATTATACAGTCAGCGTGTGGGACCCAGTTCGATTATTTTGTTCTGCGTGTATCAGTTGAATTTGGTTATTTTGCTGTGGCTGTCGCTGAGAGGTTGATCCCCCCCCTCCCCCTTTGAATTATATTTTTATTCAGCTTGGTTGTTAACTGCATCGTCAGTTTTCTGTTAACCAGAATTTCTATTGACATTAAGTTTTATTGCTACGAGGGCTGTTGCCACTTGTTTTTTAAGGAATGATTACTTCCGTTAGCAGCCTTGGAAACCACGTGAATGAGAAAAGAGGCTTTAAAAAAATAGTTAGAATTAGCTCACAGCATAAAAGATAAAATAGGAGCCCTGGTGAAATCAAAGCCAGGTTAAATTCCTAAGGGAGCACAGGGACTTGTGGAAGGAAGCCATCGGCCACAGAAGATGGCATGATAACAGTAACTCATCCATGCAGCTTTTTACAAGAAACGCACTCACACATGTCCCAAGACATGTTGGCGGAGACGTGTGTAGATCTAGCAGTGAGGAATTGCTTGCGAGATGTTTGGTAACGTAGCGAAATGGATCATTTGCCAATGTTTACGAGGTGATTAACACCCTTTAGGACTCAAGGCAGACAAAAGATAGTTATAGTGAAATAATAACAATCTTTATTGGAAGGAAAACAATAAAAGAAATAGGCAAAAATATATCTAGCACACTAGCAATCGATTGGATAGGAAAATAATGGGAGAAGAGAGATTGCAATCAGTATATTTACCAGTCCTGTAGAGCAGGGGTAGTCAACCTGTGGTCTTCCAGATGTTCATGGACTACAATTCCCATGATCCCCTGCCGGCATTTGCTGGCATTTGTTGATACAGCCCAAAATGGCATTCACCTTTTTTACCGCTGCATCACACTACCTGCTCATGTTTAGCTTACACCAGTTGTGTTTAGTTTAGTTCTACCAGTTGTGGAGGACAGTGAGCCAGTCTGCAGGGCAGGGTCCCACCCTACATAACATTTTAATAGCAGGAGTTCATTTTAATACCAGGAGATCTCCAGGTGCAACCCTACAACACAGTGTGGGGGGCAACAGATTTAAAGACAAAGGACCTCACACAGTCTCAGTTCTAACTAACAGAACTAACCAAGCAGGGACTGCACCCTGAGAGACTAAACCAACAGAAGCAGATATCCGAGCAAGGAGGTAGACCGTTCCATAATGCAATGCTGGCAGGGGCTCATGGAAATGGTAGTCCATGAACATCTGGAGGACCACAGGTTGACTATCCCTGACCTACACAATAAATACCCTCCTTTTTCTAAGCATCATCATTCTTACAGTTCAGTTACCCAGCTGTCTTTACAAGAGAAGAACTTTATTGACAAAAGATGTCCTTCAGAGAAAAGATAATCAAATCATTTCGCTTGTTTTAAGGTAGGGTGGAAAGGGAAAGTTTGAAAAATCACCCAGTCTTGGAATAGAAAGCTTCTCCCCACCTCTTATGAGTCCATTAATAAAGTTACAGGAATGACTTCATCCCTACTTTGTTTGAAAGTTAAAGCAATGCCTATTGTATTTTTCCCCTCCTTACCAGATGCTATTATCATTCCGATTGTGATATCCTGCTTTCCACAAAAAATAATAAAAGCCATCCTGGGCTAAATTGTGAAGAAAGATCTCCAACTTGAATCTCATTCTCCTGCAATAGGGAAGTACTGCTGCAGAAGCAGGATTGTATTAGTAATTTGCTGTTGCATTGTATTAACATTGTATTTTACAGAGAGAGGCAGCTTCAGAGTTGTCTGGGGAGTCTTCCAAATGCTCCCCATATGTGGATTTGCAGCAGAAAAGCCCATTAAGATGAAAACCCTTTTTTTAAAAAAAATCCTAAACTCATATATGCATTGAAAATAGCCAGCTGAGATATGGCATGCATTCAGAGTTATGTTCAGATAAGAGGGAATTTACTTTGTATGCTTTAGGCTCATAGAAAACCCCACAGAATTACACCACATGCTGACTGAAGACACAGGGATGAAGAAGAGTTGGTTCTTATATGCCACTTTTCCCTACCTGAAGGAGGCTCAAAGCAGTATACAGTTACCTTCCCATTCCTCTCCCCACAACAGACACCCTGTGGGGTGGGTGAGGCTGAGAGAGCCCTGATATCACTGCCCGGTCAGAACAGTTTTATCAGTGCCGTGGTGAGCCCAAGGTCACCCAGCTGGTTGCATGTGGGCGAGCACAGAATCGAACCTGGCATGCCAGATTAGAAGTCCGCTTTCCTAACCACTACACCAAACTGGCTCAAACTGGATAGGGTTGGCAGTTCCATGGGACCAGCTCAATGGGAGAAAACGTACCAGGAGTGGGGAGTAAAGAACCTCCTGATGTCATGTGTACTTCCTGGTTCTTCCCTCCTGCACCTGGAAAGTTCCCCTTGTTTCTGGGAGGTCTAAAACAGGGGGAGATGCTCCAAACCTGGAGCTCCCCTGGCCTCCAACTGGGGGTTGCCCCCCAACATGGGGAGCAAGCCTGAGGACAAGAATGATGGCCCTGCCCCTTACCTCTGCATAACTATCAGATCTTGAATACAGCACCTATGCATGAAGGGAGTATCTATGTGCATGCTCCTTCTCCAGCATTGCCAGTTTTCAGAAAGCAACACGCCCAATCATGGAGGAGGGAGCATACGCACAGACACTTCTTCCCTGTGTTCCCACCACGCAGATGATCCAGCGATCGTGCAGAGGCAAAGAAAGGGCCAGTATGTTCATGCCTGCTGCCTCTTTCCTCGCCTCCAGTCTACACATGATGGGGTCACACGGGCAGGGCAAAAGGGATGTCATGGGGATGGAAAGTGCTATCAAGTCACAGCTAACTTATCGTATTCTTGTAGGATTTTCAAGGCAATAGACATTCAGAGGTGGTTTGCCTTTGCCTCTGCATGCATGGTAGCTCTCTAGTTCACTCAGCCAGTCAGCTCACAGAGAGGTGTGTCACACAAAGTTGCTTTCACACCAAGCTTTCTCAACATGTTGCTTTTACCCGTCTCGTTTTGCTGACTCATCCCCAAGGCCCAGGTGTTGCTTCTTACTGCTGCATTCATCTTCCTCCAGGTGCAGGTCTTTACTACTTCCCATCAGCCTCCTCCTGTAAGGACCCAGGAATTACCACTACAGGGCAATCAGGCGAGTGCTTCAACTCCTCTCTAGAGCTGTCAATCATTCCTCCTTCTACACTCTGCTGGTTTAAGGGAAAACAGCAGGGATTGAAGCTCTGGCTTCCGTGTGCTTTCTTCCTCGTGCCGTAACAAGCAGCCTGGCTGAGCCTGGAGACTGTTTTCACTTCCCGATGCTTCCTCTTGGGTCTGTTTCTTGCCTCAGCTGCTCAGGTAGATATTCAACCAGTGTAGCGGTCCAACTCTTCTGATTCCTCGTGGAGGAGGAGGAGGTGGCAGCTGGCTGGCCCGTGACACTACCTCATGTGTCCTTCAGATGAAAACAGCAGCTGGTTACTCCTGAGAGCAGCGTGCATCTTGCCGAATCAGAATGCTATCCAGTGCTGCCAACTGCTTCACTATTGATCTATGCCATCTGGAAACCAGTTGTAAGTCTATGTAATCTCCAGCCACTACCTCAAATGCAATAACAGAGTGGTGGGGACTCACATGCATCACTCTACTCCTTCGTGGAGGAGCATAATAAAAATGTAAACCTTAATATATTTAAGGTTTAATGTTTAACTTTAATTCTGAAGATTAATTAGTTGGCAGATGTATCATTTTTAAAGCAGAATGTGATTTCAAAGCTAATTGTATATATGAATTGATGGCACCTGCCCTGAGCCTTACGGGATGGGTGGGATGGAAAAATAAAGATTTAGTTTAATTTATTCCCCACCTGTTGCCTATAGGCACTATAGATTTATTTAGTTTAGTTTATTTGTTCTCATCATGTTGCCTGTAGGCACCATAGATTTATTTAGTTTAGTTTATTTGTTCTCAACATGTTGCCCATAGGCACCGTAGGTTTCCTGGCCCATCTCTTCGCAAAGTCAATAGCCAGTCCTGGCTTTCCCGTACTTCACTAAAGTAAGAATCACTTCGGAGGTAGGTTTGCCACTTCTGAGTTGGGAAGAACCTGGAGATTTGGGAGGATGGAAACTGATGAGGGCAGAATTTGGGGAAGGGAGAGACCTCAGTAAGCTATAATGCCAACCCTTCAAAGCATCCATGTTCTCCAGGGTATTTTGCACAGAGCCAAATAAAACAGTTTAAAAAAACAACCAGTTTAGATCGCTTTATTATACTACACTTGTTGTTCTGCATTGAATATAGTCTGTTGAAAAAGTAAACTGCAATGCTTTCTGCATGGAACAATTCATAGCCCTGCCCCCTGTAGTTTTTCCAACTCCACTTTATTAGAAACTCAGTGACATACTTTGATCTCTAATGCAGTCACTAAACTGCATAACCAAGGAGCTTCTCTGAATGACTAATAGAGCACCCAGGAGAGAAATGAATCTGTGAAAATTCTCTTTCAGAAACAATGTTTAAAAGACACTTAAAGCACCGAAGAGGCTGTTCACCATGCAGAGCAAAATCAGTTTTGCAGAGTAAATTCACTCTCCTGTGCAGAGATCAGAAAAACCACGATGTATTTAGTGAGTTTTCATGCAGAAGAGGCCCAGAGGGGAACTGATTGCTATCATCTGTTGTAATTTGTTAATCAAATAAATAATTCCAAGAGATCACCAGGCCTCACCTGGAGGTTGACAATCCTACTTCAGAGAAAGTACCCATTTGGAAACAGCTAGCATAGGTGGATGTTTAGCTTCTAACCTCCCAGCATTGTGTGACTGGCCTCAAAAGCTCAAGGCAACCATCTTGTTGTAGGCAACCATGTCATTTTTGTTTTAATAATTTCATTAAACATCTTAGGATTTAGGCCCTAGGGCATGAGCAGTAAGTTTAACATAAGCAGTAAGTTAAGTTGCTTACATATTATTAGTTGCAAAAGCCCCACCGTACAGTCAGTCTGGCCTGCAGCAGGAGAAAGAAAGCCCAGAGGAGCCTAATTCCTTGCAGGGATTTGGTGGGCCTAACAGCCAGGGGCAGGTTGCACCTTAGAATTCCCTGTTTTCAACTGAGTTGAGTCAGTCTGGCCTACAGCAGGTGAGAGAAAGCCCAGAGCTTGGCTGAGGGAAAACTGTGAATTCTTTTGCAGGCCCAAGCCAGGGAAAGAACTCGTGAGCAGCAGCAGCAGCAAGAACCCATGAAGAAGCAGAAAAGAAGCAGCCTCCTTGCATGCTATAAGTTCAATGTGGGACTTTCTCTTTTCCCAAGTTACTGGCCATTGTTTGTTAGAACTGGCTCTGTTCTGAGTGTCCTTTTGGAAGGACACCGAAGATTCTGTTTCCATTAACGCGGCTATGCTCATAGCCATAGTGGTTTTGCTCTGTGTCCAGTTGTGAAGTTCTGGGGTTGATGATAAATATCGTTATACTGAAAACTATTTAAGGTCTGGAATGTTTTTACTTTTGAACCAATTTACTTTTGAACCATCTTGACTGATAGTGAGCAGAGAGCAGAAGGGCCCTACAGGAACTTCTGTGCGGGGTCTCCATAAAGCTGGCCAGCCCTGGGATAAATAAACGCAGGTTTGGTTGAAAGAAAAGTAACTGGCTCAAAGTCACTCAGCAGGCTTCAAGTCAGCAGGACTTTGAACTCTCTCCCAGATCCCAGTCCGATATTCTAACCATACTGGTTTCCCACTATGAAGAGCCAAGATATACAGATTTGCCAGATGGCAGAGTCTCTTAGCTACCTTCTGGTCAAGATGCTGACACTTGTGGTGTGAAAAGCAATATGTACCACTCTCTGAGGTTTCCATTAAAATTAAAACAAGGAGTTCATAATGAGTCTGCTTTCCCTCACTGGTATACCGGTATCAAATATGGAGGCATGTTAAAGGCAGCCTGGAAATCGCTGCTCTCTGAGATGCAATAATTTTTGCAATAAAAATCTGCTTTAAGACCTTTGACGCAATAAACACTTTTAAGTAGTACTAGAAGAACCTGGTTCCAATGGTCGAGAAGGGAAGGTAAAAAGCTGCATTTTAAAATCACTGCCCAGCTTGTCAATGCCCTTGTTTGAAATGCAACACCTCAAGGATGCGAGCAGAGAACATTTGCGGTCTTTGCTGAAGCACAAATTTGTTCCCTTCAAGCTCCCTGGAAGGTAAACAATGGAATAATGAGGATGGTCACATTTTAACAGGGCAAGTGATGCTAATTTTTCTCCCCCCACCGGAGAATAGCTCAAACAGGCATGCTTAATTTGGGTTAATTTAATCTGGGTTAATTAGAGAGCCAGCTTGGTGTAGTAGTTAGGAGTGCCGACTTGGCAAGACGAGTTTGATTCCCCACTCCCCCACATGCAACCAGCTGGGTGACCTTGGGCTCACCACAGCACTGATAAAGCTGTTCTGACTGAGCAGTGATCTCAGGGCTCTCTCAGCCTCACCCACCTCACAGGGTGTCTGTTGTGGGGAGAGGAAAGGGAAGGAGTTTGTAAGCCCCTTTGTGACTCCTTCCGGTAGAGAAAACTGGCATATAAAAACCAACTCTTCTTCATCTCTGCTTGTCTCTTGTCTGGAAAAACCCATGGATGGGGTCAACATGGATTGGTTGTAACTCAACAGCATGTTCTTCTTCTATAGCCTAAAAATGATGTTATATTGAAATTTCACGTTAACTTTAGAGATTTCACATTAACTTAGAAATTTCACGCTAACTTTAGACATAACTCAATACATCTAGCTCAGCAAATCTGGTTAGATCAACCATGGGACAGAAGACTTCCTAAGAACCTTACAGCTGCCATTTTGAGTTCCATGAGAAAAGGAATTTTGAACATAAAAGAAATAACCAAATAAATATAGGAGATGGTTTTGTGTTCTTTCCATGATTGCCAGTTACCAGTTCTTATGACCAATAAAATGTGCTTGAATGTTTGTCAGAACAGCTGATGGGGGATGGGGAGAACTTACCAGGAGTGGGGAGGGGAGCCTTTTTTAAAAAGTGACATTTCTGTGTCACCGGAAGTTTCATGGGGACATCGGTGACCTCAGGAGTGACACTCTGCTTTTTGGGTGAAACTCTATGGTAGAATTAGCTTCTTACCATAGAGTTTTGCTCAGAAATCAGAACCTCATCCCCCCCCCCCAAACAATATCAATGTCTTTACATCACCCAGAAGTTTTTCCCAGTTTCTTAAACCCTTGAAGTGGGCGGAAAGGCAACAAACCTAAGGATTCCCAGATTCCAACTGGGGAGTGGCAACCCTGCTTGAATGTGAACAGGCAACACCTGGGAATTTCTAATAACCTGGGTGAAAGAGGAGCTCCGTTGTCTTGTCTCTTTGGGCCTTTTCATGACTTTCATGCATACGTACTCCAACTCTCCCTGTTTCCCAAGGACACTTCCTGTTTTGTCTACCTTAACCCACATTCCTACTTGGCCTTTTGGGGACAAGTCTGCTAGGTTAGGTACTATAAGAAGCTGGTCCAGTTAGTCCAGCATTGCACACAACAACCAAAAGCAGCTCTGCCAAGTCTCAGGAAGGAAAAGGAGGGAGATAATCTTAACAGTCAAACTGACTAACTGTTGTTCTGGAGGGAAAGCAGAAGGAAATATGCTCAAAGAAGCAGGAAGCCTGCAAATAAGCCAACCTGAACAGGGGTCATTCCTGGTAAACGAGACCAAATGAAAAGTGTGGAGCACAAGCAGAAAGACCCACCAACCTTTCCTGGAGTTCCCCCTGTTTTGTGCATTTGAGTCTCACCCCTGTGAATAGAGATTTACACTGACCAGGCACAGTTCAAAGTGTTAATTGTTACCTGTACGTCGCTAAATGCTAAGAGCAGAGTGGGTGGAGTTTGGGAGGGGTGGGTGGAGCAGAGTGGGTGGAGTTTGGGAGGGGAAGGAGCTCAGCAGGAATATAATGTTCTTCCTAAGTATTTAAAAAAACACAACAAGGCGATGCTTTGGAAAACTGAATGCAGCTCCCTTATATTGCGCTAGCCAATCAAGACTGAGCCACAACATTCCGAGGGAAGGAACGCTGAACTGTGCACACTTTCAGCAAAGCAGGCTGAGTTTTTAATAAGTCTCCAGTATTAGATCTGAACTGGACATAGACCACGTCTAGGTTATAAAACTGCCCAGCGTTGCTTTTATTGACTTGCCTAGCAGGATGCCCATTAGATTTTAACAGAGATGGGAGCTGGTGCTGACTCTGTGTAAAAACTCATAAATGCAGATGGGCCAGAATCCTAAAAACACCTTTGGTGGTTTCCTCTGTCATGTTGATCTACAGTTAGAATGTCCGTCCGCTTGCAGCAAGCAGGCCTTACCTGGGCAAATGGCTCCAGTCCCTTTCATTCCACCACCCCCTTCCAGTGACGCTGCAGAGGCAAAGAAGCAACCATTTGGGTAGGTAAAAAAATCAGTGTTATCCCAAAAGAATTGGGAATTTGGCTTTGCAAAAGTGGGATAACTAGCAAGGATCTGTTTTGCACAGTTTATGAGGGAATTAAGCCCTTCAAGAATCCAAGGCAGACAGCAAATAAAATAAAGTCTGTAGCTTTATTTAAAGTTATAATACACAGACAAACACTGCACATGTGGCAGGGGAGAAATAAGATTGGAAATGGTTAAGTTTGTGGAAGAGGACAGCAAGGTTGATACAATTACCTATCTTGCACGGAGGAAGGAGTCGGGTGCGTTGAAGGAGGGCAGTCAGGGTAACACGAATAAACCAGCATCTGAGTCCACCAAAGAGGAGCGTGAGCATGAAGCTCATATCCTTCGGCAGATATGTGGTTAAAGTCCTGTAGGCTTTTGGACAAAAGTATGCAGGTGCCCTTTTGATGTAATGAACAAAAGGTATATTGATCCAAGACAGTCAGGATCAAAGTGATCAAAGAGAATGATCTGGCAAACTAGATATTCTAATATCTAGATGAATATATAGAGCAATAAAGCTCCTGGCAGACTGGCATTATGTGTGGGATGGATAGGAAGGGGATTTCAGAAGGAAGAAAGCACTTCTGAGATCTGCCGTTTCCCATGTTCACACTGCAGTTAATAATTGGGAGGGGTGGTCAGGAAGGAGGATGTTCTTTGAAGGTGCAGGCAGTATGTGTGTGTGTTTCCCACAGATGCAGGGATGCAGTGTTCATAAGAGGTCAGCATCACCAATGGTTTCCTGCAAATGTTGGCCTGACTTTGCTTTTTGTCTAGGCCAGAGCAAATGTCCAAAGTCCAGAGTCTTGACTGAAGAAGCACTAGTCTCATCCCATGAAGAGGTCTGTTGTCATAGGTGCTGATCCAGGGTTTCTGGCACCATAGAATACAGTCCAAAGGTCTGGTTTTCATAGGTTACAATCGAGGGTCTGTTTCATACATAACAATCCAGGGGTATGGTTTCATTGGTTAAAGAAGCACCATGCAACTGGAAGCCATCTCTCACAACCTCATCATCCTGGCGGAACATGCAAAATCTGCAATGTGCATGATTCAACAGCATTAAAAGGGTATTTAGGAATATAGGAATAGGAACTTCCTGATATTTCCCCCCAAATTATCTCTTTACTAGCCTCAAAGCCTGTTCCTAAGAACGGGCCTTGAAAGGGTCCCCTCCCCTGGGCCCTGGCCAGGCAGCTGAAGGTGGCTTTGTGCCACAGGTCACAGCCGGATCAAGAGGGGCAGGCAGGGGCTGGCCAGCTTGTTAGCAGGGCTGGGACAGAGCTCCTTAGCAGGCTGTCAGCAGACCGGGAGGCCCTCGTTAACAGGCCCACCCTAGCAAGCCAAGAGGCCCTTATTAGCAGTTCCTCCACCACGACCCTTTGACCACGGCCCTCTCCTCTTACCTGCTGCTGGCTCCAGGCACTGAGGTGCATCTGAGAGCAAAGAGGCTAGAGTCCAGGGACAGAGGGTGGGAGCTGCAGGGGTAAGGCCAATCAGAGTGCAGCTAGCTTTGCACGTTCCACCCCCCAGGCTGTTTCACAAATATATAGAGGAACCATGGATGGATAATGATATTATCTCTCAATAGGAGGCTTTCTGCTGCTTTGAGCACACTTCCTCCCTGCTTGCCTCCAGAATCAACAGACAGAATGACAGCAGACAACAGTTAGTTAGCTAGAGCTAGACAGTTAAGATGAGCCTCTTGTGGCGCAGAGTGTTAAGGCAACAGACATGCAGTCTGAAAGCTTTGCCCATGAGGCTGGGAATTCAATCCCAGCAGCTGGCTCAAGGTCGACTCAGCCTTCCATCCTTCCGAGGTTGGTAAAATGAGTACCCAGCTTGCTGGGGGTAAACGGTAATGACTGGGGAAGGCACTGGCAAACCACCCCATATTGAGTCTGCCATGAAAACGTTAGAGGGCATCACCCTCCAGACATGACCCAGTGCTTGCACAGGGGACACCTTTACCTTTAGACAGTTAAGACTCTTTTCTCTTTCTCTGCACAAGGAAAACTGTTTTATTCTTTAAACAGTCAGTCCAAGAGAGACCTGTCAGCCGAATATCAAGGCGAAAAATGAGGAAGCCAAGCTGACAATGGCTAAAAGCTCTACAATATTTATTAAAGATATACCAGAATCAAAATGAGCCCCATATTATTATAACTCATTTTCAACAATACGTCTTCTTCAGTGACTCTGAATACTCTGAATAGTCTGAATACAGTGACTCTGAATGTTGTTGTTGTTATGTGCGAAGTCGTGTCCGACCAATCGCGACCCCATGGACAATGATCCTCCAGGCCTTCCTGTCCTCTGCCATTCCCCGGAGTCCATTTAAGTTTGCACCAACTGCTTCAGTGACTCCATCCAGCCACCTCATTCTCTGTCGTCCCCTTCTTCTTTTGCCCTCGATCGCTCCCAGCATTAGGCTCTTCTCCAGGGAGTCCTTCCTTCTCATGAGGTGGCCAAAATATTTGAGTTTCATCTTCAGGATCTGGCCTTCTAAAGAGCAGTCAGGGCTGATCTCCTCTAGGACTGACCGGTTTGTTCGCCTTGCAGTCCAAGGGACTCGCAAGAGTCTTCTCCAGCACCAGAGTTCAAAAGCCTCAATTCTTTGACGCTCGGCCTTCCTTATGGTCCAACTTTCGCAGCCATACATTGCAACTGGGAAGACCATAGCCTTGACTAAACGCACTTTTGTTGGCAGGGTGATGTCTCTGCTTTTTAGGATGCTGTCTAGATTTGACATAGCTTTCCTCCCCAGGAGCAAGCGTCTTTTAATTTCTTTGCTGCAGTCCCCATCTGCAGTGATCTTGGAGCCCAGGAAAATAAAATCTGTCACTATCTCCATTTCTTCCCCATCTATTTGCCAGGAATTGAGCGGGCCGGATGCCATGATCTTTGTTTTCTTGATGTTGAGTTTCAAGCCAACTTTTGCACTCTCCTCCTTCACCCGCATCAACAGGCTCTTTAGTTCCTCTTCACTTTCTGCCATTAGAGTGGTATCATCTGCATATCTGAGGTTGTTGATATTTCTCCCTGCAATCTTGATCCCAATTTGTGACTCCTCTAATCCCGCATTTCTCATGATGTGCTCTGCATACAAGTTAAATAGGCAAGGCGACAGTATACAGCCTTGCCGAACTCCTTTCTCAATTTTGAACCAGTCAGTGATTCCATGTTCAGTTCTCACTGTTGCTTCTTGACCTGAATATAAATTTCTCAAGAGACAAATAAGATGCTCTGGTATTCCCATCTCTTTAAGAACTTGCCACAATTTGTTGTGTTCCACACAATCAAAGGCTTTAGCATAGTCAATGAAGCAGAAGTAGACGTTCTTCTGGTACTCCCTAGCTTTCTCCATGATCCAGCGTATGTTGGCAATTTGATCTCTAGTTCCTCTGCCTCTTCGAAATCCTGCCTGTACTTCTGGAAGTTCTCGGTCCACATACTGCTGGAGCCTAGCTTGTAGGATTTTGAGCATAACTTTGCTAGCATGAGAAATTAGTGCAATGGTGCGGTAGTTTGAACATTCTTTGGCATTGCCCTTCTTTGGGATTGGAATGTAAACTGACCTTTTCCAATCCTGTGGCCATTGTTGAGTTTTCCAAATTTGCTGGCATATTGAGTGTAGCACTTTTACTGCATCGTCCTTTAAGATTTTGAATAGTTCAACTGGAATGCTGTCACCACCACTAGCTTTATTGTTACTCAGACTTCCTAAGGCCCATTTGACTTCACATTCCAGGATATCTGGCTCCAGGTCAGTAACTACCCCATTGTGGTCATCAGGGATGTTAAGCTCGCTCTTGTATAGTTCTTCTGTATAATTTTGCCACCTTTGTTTAATCTCTTCTGCTTCTGTGAGGTCCCTACCATTTTGGTCCCTTATCATACCCATCTTTGCATGAAACGTTCTCTTCATATCTCCAATTTTCTTGAAAAGATCTCTGGTCCTCCCCATTCTATTGTTTTCTTCTATTTGTTTGCACTGTTCATTTAAGAAGGCATTCTTATCTCTTCTAGCTTTTCTCTGGAATTCTGCATTCAGTTGGGTGTATCTTTCTCTTTCTCCCTTGCCTTTCACTTCCCTTCTCTCCTTAGCTATTTGTAAAGCTTCCTCAGACAGCCATTTTGATTTCTTGCATTTCTTTTTCTTTGGGATGGTTTTAGTTGCTACCTCTTGTACAATGTTGCGAACCTCCATCCATAGTTCTTCAGGCACTCTGTCTATCAGATCTAATTCCTTAAATCTATTTGTCACCTCCACTGTGTATTCGTCGGGGATATGATTTAGTTCATACCTGAGTGGCCTAGTGCTTTTCCCTACTTTCTTCAATTTAAGCCTAAATTTTGCAACAAGAAGCTCATGATCTGAACCACAATCAGCTCCTGGTCTTGTTTTTATTGACTGGATAGAACTTTTCCATCTTTGGCTGCAGAGCACATAGTCAATCTGATTTCTGTGTTGACCGTCTGGTGATGTCCATGTGTAGAGTCGTCTCTTGGGTTGCTGGAAAAGAGTGTTTACTATGACCATTGTATTCTCTTGACAAAATTCTACCAGCCTGTGCCCTGCTTCATTTTGTACTCCAAGGCCAAACTTGCCTGTTATCCCGGTTATCTTTTGGCTTCCTACTTTAGCATTCCAATCCCCCATGATGATAAGCACATCATTTTTGGGCGTTGCTTCTAGAAGGTGTTGTAGGGCTTCATAGAACTGATCAACTTCATCCTCTTCAGCAGCAGTGGTTGGGGCGTAGACCTGGATCACTGTGATGTTGAATGGTTTGCCTTGGATTCGCACTGAGATCATTCTGTCATTTTGGGGATTGTATCCCAAGACTGCTTTTCCTACTCTCTTATTGATTATGAAGGCTACTCCATTTCTTCTGCGAGATTCTTGTCCACAGTAGTATACCTGATGGTCATCTGAATTAAATTCACCCATTCCTGTCCATTTTAGTTCACTGATTCCTAAAATGTCGATGTTCAGTCTTGTCATTTCTTGTTTAACCACGTCCAGCTTGCCTTGATTCATGGATCTGACGTTCCAGGTTCCTATGGAATAAAAATCTTTACAGCATCGGACTGTCTTTTCGCCACCAGTTACTTCCACAACTGAGCGTCCTTTCGGCTTTGGCCCAGCCGCTTCATTCATTCTGGCGCTACTCGTACTAGCCGTCTGCTCATCCCCAGTAGCATATTGGACACCTTCCGACCTGAGGGGCTCATCTTCCAGCGTCATATCGTTATGCCTATTGGAACTGTCCATAGAGTTTTCATGGCAAAGATACTGGAGTGGTTTGCCATTTCCTTCTCCAGTGGATCACCTTTTGTCAGAGCTCTCAGCTATGACCTGTCCGTCTTGGGTGGCCCTGCACGGCATAGCTCATAGCTTCACTGAACTACGCAAGCCCCCTTGCCACAACAAGGCAGCGATCCTTGAAGGGGGATCTGAAGGGGATCCTTGAAGGGGGACTCTGAATACAGACTTATAATTAATATATCAAATAATATATTCCTCTACCTAATTGTTTTCAAAGAGTGCAAGGGTTCCAATTGCAATCATAAAATGGGGATCAAGTGGCGAACAATACTTACATTAAAATCCCCACAATAATGTAGGTGTTGTTCACAACTTGATCCCAGTTTCATGATAGTTATATAGACCTAGGTCTGCTGATTTAAGTTTTATTGTTCTTTGTCTCGCATTTTTAATCCAATCCACCATTCAGATCAAGCCTGTCAACTGATAATATAATTTTATATTTGGAACTGCAAACCCTCCTCTCTTTTTCTCATCATGGAGTACGTTAAAATTTATTGTTGGTTTCTTGCTCCTCCAAATAAATTTGTTTATCTGGCTTCGCAATTCTGTTACTGTTCTTTCTTCTATATATAGAAAGGTAACATTTGAATTTTAAAAAATCAATTTTGATAGCACATTCATTTTGTTTGCTGAAATTCTACCTAGCCATTAGATTTTTAAATTTTTACATCTGAATGAATTCACTTGAATCAGTTTCCAGGTCTACTGATAATTATTCTTGAAAATATTACAATTTTATCCAGTAACATTTATCCCCAAATATTTCATAAGATGAGTTACTGTGCATTCTGTACTCTTTATAATATCTTCTTGTTGTTGCATTAAAATGTTCATTATCATTTTTGTCTTTTTCCTATTAATTTCATATCCTGAAAGGGATCTAAATTTTTCAATATATGCCATTACGAACTGTAACAGTTTTTGTGGATTCAAGACCATTAATACTACGTCATATGCATAACTTTTCATTTTGGATTCTGTGTCATCCACTTTTATCCTTTTGATCCTTACATCTTGTCTAATCTTTATAGCTCTTTCAGTAAAATAAATAATGGAGGTGACAGGGGACATCCCTGGCATGTTCCTTTTTCGATCAAAATTGTTTCTGTTCATTTTACATTTACTAAGATCTTTCTTGTTGGTTTGAATATAGACTATTTCCACATGAGGAATCTGCCCCTGGACAGCCTTCGAATGTTGGTGGATTTTAGAGCCCCCTTCACATGATGCCACCTGCATCCTGAGTCGGTTCAGTATCTGGGTCGAGTTTTTAGCTATTTTAAAATCATGATTAGGGGGATTGCCAAAACTGGATTTACAACCCTACAATGCGCATATCATTGGTGAACAACCAGTGAGCAACCAGAGTCAAGAACATATGGAAGGGGAAAGGTGTGATAGTCTCTGCAGCATTGTCCCACCCTCGCACCCGCCCTCCCCTCTCCATTTCCTGCTCTGAGTAATGTTTTTTTAATGGCATGGTCTGCATTGCAGAGTGACTGCAAACCTACATTGTCAAAGGTAAAATAAAATCTTTTTAAAAGTGTCCACAGTCTTTTTGGGATCAGGCAGCCAAACTCAGCCCATTTACTGTTTTCTGGAGGTGGGGAATGATCTGGGAAATAAGGGGGGGGGTGATCAAGCATCCTTCTCCCAATCATACAGGGGTCTGAGAGTTTTGTTTTTAAGCCAATCATTAACACAAAATGTCTTTTTTGGCTCCAGGGACCATATCCAGCCTTCTCACAATTCAGGCAGGCAAAAACAGTCCCATTTCTGTTTTCTGGAGGTGGGACATGAGCTGAGAAAGGGGGGGGGGGCAGGTTATTGGGCAACCTTCTCATGATCATACAGGGGTCTGAGCACTTTGTTTTTAAGCCATCCATTAACACAAAATGTCTTTTGGGGCTCCTGGGACCATGTTCAGCAGCTCAGAAACCCACCAAGACAGAAATAAAGTCCCAAAGAGCATAAATTCAAAAGGGAAGGGGTGCTGTATCGTTCTGGCATTTCTTCATAGCAATGCTATGAATGTTGATTTTTAAAATTAAAAATGCATCTGTGTAGTGGTATTCCCACATAGCACTGCAGAAGTGCCTTAAAAAATTAATTTCAGGGCTTGGGGGAGAAATTTCAGTCCACGAGATAACTGGTGTGCTGTGATTGGTGGCTTGCTGTGATTGACAAGCCAAGGAGTAGAAGGAGAAGTTCATTTTGCTTTCCCTTGCAGCTTTGTCAGGAGGCAAAAAGCCATAATAGGGCAGAGGGAAAATATGGGAGGGGTCTCCCCATGAGGAAGGCTGCAAATGCGAGATTTACCATCCCGTGTTTGTAAGCAGGAATTCACTTGTGTTTTACCCCTCCATGCAGAAATAGTTTTGCATCCAGTTCCAGAATTCCAGGCCACAACCCATGTTCTGGAGTACATTCAGTAGGAAAGACCATGTTAAATGTCACACTGTATTTTGCATTGAATGTTTAGAGCAGGGGTAGTCAAACTGCGGCCCTCCAGATGTCCATGGACTACAATTCCCAGGAGCCCCTGCCAGCATTCGCTGGCAGGAGCTCCTGGGAATTGTAGTCCATGGACATCTGGAGGGCCGCAGTTTGACTACCCCTGGTTTAGATGATTATAATGAACAGGATGTTGGGGAGAAAACTCTTCCTTTTCTATATTTGCTCACCTATGATAATATATATGATTTGCTAGGTGTCCCCTCCTTCTTTCTTTGTGTCTGTCATGACCCCAGATGTGCACTGCTGAGAAGTCACTTTCCAGGCAAATACCAAGGCTGAGGTACTAACTTTGGTTAGTTTATTGAATAAGTGACATACAGGAGATCACTCTTCCTAAGGTGATTCATAGAACAGAAGAACTGACTGCAACAAAGCCCTGGGTTCAAGCTGGGGGAATATAGGCACAGAACCATCACCATGCCACCCCTCCAAAGATGCAGGAAGCCCTTTCCCATGAAAGAACGTTTGATCCTAGCCGGGTGCGAAATCTAGAGACAAGCAGGCTGGGGAAGTTAGCCAGATGGCCTCATCTAGGCTACACAAACACACTAGTTTACCATTTCAAAGGTGCAGGGGGAGATATGCAAATTCATACTTCTAGGAAGAGAGGGGATCCAGAGGAAAATGGTAGGGTACATGACAGTGTCTCTTTTATATCGCTTCCTTTTTTATTAAAAAAAAATCAAGCAACCCATGCATGCTACGGCCCAACAATGAGGAGGGGAAAGACTTGCATTCCCTCTACTGTGAAGGGCAGAGATACCAGCAAATAGGGTTGCCAGCCTCATTCCTCCATAAAGACAATGGATCCTCCACCTCCAAGCCACACACACACACACACACACACACACACATAAGTTTCATTCATTAGAATAAAGCAAGCTGCAAAGTTAGAACTAACATTCAAACTACAAGTCACTACATATAGGATTCAGCTGGGGTGCCCCCCTTCCTGGGAACATTGAACAGATGCCGCGCATTTGAAGTCACAACATTATGATAACAACCCCAGAGTGAGAACGGGAAGGTGTGGGGCAGGAAGGGGGGCAGGAAGAAGAAAGAAAGGAATGTTGTGGGCAACTGTAAACTAAAAAGGCTTGTCCTTGAGATGACATATTGAATACGGAAGCATCACCCCTAGTCCAGAAGCTATCAATCATGGCAGAAAGACCTGGAGGGGTTTCTGCCACATAGGCAGAGTATTGCATACCGCACAGCAGCATGAAATGGTTGAAGAGAGAGTGTGTTTTGGGGGGGATAGTTAATCCTGCAGGAGAACATTAAAGAGCCAGCACTGGGATGTGGCGGGGCACTCAGTCATCCCAAAGCTGCATTTTCACAGCACCATTGCAGAAAACCCAACTCCCGGTATGTTCCATTAATACAGATAAAAAATAGAGACACATGGCAAACAATATTAACTCCATCACCATTCAAGCTTAAAAGCTTTTCCTCTAGAAAAGCATCAGGAGATTGCTGTTAAATAATTGCTGGGTGGATTCAGAGCTCCTGAGGGCAAGAAGATCATTCTGTAACGACAGGAAGCAAGCTGCCAAAAATGACTGCCTCTAACATTCTGTTGAGTGCCCAGTGCTACCTATAAAACTTTTCCCTGGACCTCTAGGGGAAGGCTGGGCCATGAGAAAGTCAAAGCTGTATGCGAGGCTGATCCCTCAGAAGGCCTTATGCAAACCAAAAAATTTCAAATGGAGTGCCTCACATTTTAGGGGCAAACGGAGTCATTTTTTGAAAGCAATGGAGAAGTCAGGGTTTGTTTTTTTTAGAAAAGAAAGACAAGAAAGGGATTCTAATGGGACAAAGGACATGAGATGGATGTCCAGGACTCCTTTCCACCCCCCAAGGTTTCTGATTATAAAGCACAGATGAAACCTGAGGTATGGGATTTCCCATCCCAGGACAGTGATAAAGAGGATGTTCAGCAATACTGCAGCAAATCTGTGAGAGAAGGCAGCAGACACATGTGAGGCCTTCTCTGCACTTAAATTCATTTCAGTAGTACATGTTTAATGCTTCCGTCCAGTGTTATTTTTTTTTAAGTAAAGGTAAAGGTATCCCCTGTGCAAGCACCGAGTCATGTCTGACCCTTGGGGTGACACCCTCCAGCGTTTTCATGGCAGACTCAATATGGGGTGGTTTGCCATTCCTTTCCCCAGTCATTACCATTTACCCTCCAGCAAGCTGGGTACTCATTTTACCGACCTCGGAAGGATGGAAGGCTGAGTCAACCTTGAGCCGGCTGCTGGGATTGAACTCCCAGCCTCATGGGCAGACAGCTTCAGACAGCATTTCTGCTGCCTTACCACCCTGTGCCACAAGAGGCCCTTTTTTAAAATTTAAGTATCAACATTCAAATATGATTCCCAATACTCTCTCATCCAGTGCTGGGAGATTTGGAGGCAGTGCCATGGAAGGGTGGAGATTGGGAGGGTGTGACAGGCTAGGCTGCTTCCACTAGTCTCTATGGCCTTTATCATGGAGAGACTCCTAGAGCATCGCTATTTGGAGCCCATTTTTTCTCCCAATTCTCAGTTTCTTGGGTGGAAAACTGGGGCTGGGCAGTTAATTCCGCAACTCAGGCGGCCTAGCACTGAAGTCTTTCTCAGATTATGACACAGCTTAATGCTGAACAAAGGCAGAAAAGTTCAAGAATTCTAGAAAAGCTTAGAGCCAATCTACACTTTAGGGGAAAAAAGAAGAGCTAGGTTTTTGTACCTCGCTTTTCATTACTTGAATGAGTCACAAAGCGGCATACAATTCCAGACTTTTTAAAAAAATGGATGATTTCAGCCTTGGAAGGGGAGGACAGGGGGTGCTCAAATACAACAAAACGCCACTGGAAGATTGGTCGTTTTCACCATGTGACAATGATTGACACGTAAAACGAATGGCGAGAAGTTTTGGCTTCCTGTCCCTCGGCTCTCCCGTGTGGACACAGCTCCTAGGGGCCAGCGGAGGAGAGCAGGGCAAGGGTTTCCCATGCAGTAGTGAGAAGAATTGGGGCAACTAGCCCTGAGCCAAAACCCAGGCAGTAACATGGCATAACATCCTCCATGCAGTATCCAACAATAAGGACATCAAAATATGGAACTGTGCCAGGAATCCCCCTAAAAGTATCTACTATGGAGCTGTGATAAATGCTAGAGAAGAAGAAGAAAGAAGAGTTGGTTCTTATATGCCGCTTTTCCCTACCCGAAGGAGGCTCAAAGCGGCTTACAGTTGCCTTCCCATTCCTCTCCCCACAACAGACACCCTGTGGGGTGGGTGAGGCTGAGAGAGCCCTGATATCACTGCTCAATTAGAATAGTTTTATCAGTGCCGTGGGGAGCCCAAGGTCACCCAGCTGGTTGCATGTGGGGGAGCGCAGAATCGAACCTGGCATGCCAGATTACAAGTCCGCACTCCTAACCACTACACCAAACTGGCTCACCAAAGAGGCCACACAAACACCTGACTAATAACTACATTTTGATGGTTTGTAATTACGTAACACTTAAATTCCTCTTTCTTTTTCACTCCCCAATCTGTGTTGTTTTCTGAGGTGGCCTCTTGAAATGGGGACCAACTCCAACCTGGGAGTCTTATGTAGGCCCTACGTAAAACCCTGCTGCAGAATAAAACACCTTCGCAAAGAATACAGCCACAACGCAATCCCTATAAAATGAAACTTTTTAAATCCCTCTTTTGGTTCACAGTGCCCTGTATCAGGGAGTGTAGAGCTTCTAAGGTATTTTGAGAGCTCAAAAGAGAACCTTCCCCAGATTCTCTTTAGAAGCTGGAATCTCTGGAACGACTCCATCCAACTCCCAGCTCCCATCTCCCATCTCGAAGGCAAGGCACTCTGTTGAGTCTGGTTGCCTTTACCAAGGTTACAAGTCAGCCTTGAGTAATCAGTATCTGTCAGATCCTGCAGAATTCTTGGCACTGTGCTTTAACTTCGCAGTTAAAGGTACCTTGTATTTGCTCCTGAATACTCTGGCAGCCGGTACATTTGAAGAAAAAAAAAAAGGGTACTCTCTGGGCCCTTGTGCAGAGAAATGTGCTTTTGAGTGTCTTGATGAGATAACGGAAATTCAGAATCATGCTCTGTATGGATGAACAGGGAAGGAAAGTGTCATTGTCAATTCCTTCAACTAGCAGGGTAGCAGCTGGTTGAATGTCTTCTGCGTCCACCTATGGGACATGTACAAAGGATGCGATGTGCTTGTTTAGTGGCTCCACCATTTGCTTTTTGTTGTTGCTGTATCCTGGAGGTTACTATTTTCATCCTGGCCAGACACACTCCCTACAAATCAGCTTCATTTGGCCCTAAAATTTGGCCCAGCATTCATGGCTTCTTCCATAGCACTGGAAGCAATTATCTGGGCCTCTGCGTACCCACTGCAACTGTTCAGCTGACAGGGGTCCGTTGTGCTGCCCCATGAATGTAGCACAGGTAGTAGATCAGGATTTGTGGTCAGCCGAGTCCAACAGTCCAGTGACCCCTTTGAGACCAATAAAGTTTAATTCTGGATATCAGTTTTCATATGCAAAGAAGTGTGCATGCACACAAAAGCCTGTATCCGGAATTAAACTTTGTTGGTCTTCAACGTGCCACTCGACACAAACAGAATCAGATAAAGGTATGTCATGAATGCAGGAATGAAAATTAATACTCGAGCAGAGCTGGGCTATTAGCCTTGGGTGTCTTCACAGTTTATGCAGAGAAAAAATTAGGTTTCTCACTGATAGCATAATCCTGACTAGAGTTACACCTTTCTAAGCGACTGACTTCAATGGCTTTAGAAGTGTGTAACTATGCTCAGGATCACACTCTGGGTTTGGTGGAGCCAATCACAGTTCCTTGAGTCTGTATAACTCATGTGTTTGCAAAGATGGTACGATTAACACCACACATTAGACTTCCTGTGAGCCCTTAAAAATGTTAAATGGGAATCAAGTGGCAAATATTGATAAAGCTGTTCTGACCGAGCAGTGATATCAGGGCTCTCTCAGCCTCACCCACCTCACAGGGTGTCTGTTGTGGGGAGAGGAAGGGAAGGCGATTGTAAGCCCCTTTGAGACTCCTTCAGGTAGAGAAAAGCAGCATATAAGAACCAACTCTTCTCCTTCTTCAGTAATATCAGGGCTCTCTCAGCCTCACCCACCTCACAGGGTGTCTGTTGTGGGGAGAGGAAAGGGAAGGTGACTGTAAGCCGCTTTGAGCCTCTTTCGGGAAGAGAAAAGCGGCATATAAGAACCAACTCTTCTTCTTCTTCAGTAATATCAGGGCTCTCAGCCCCACCTCCCTCACAGGGTGTCTGTTGTGGGGAGAGGAAAGGGAAGGTGACTGTAAGCCCCTCTGAGACTCCTTCGGGTAGAGAAAAGCAGCATATAAGAACCAACTCTTCTTCTTCTTCTTCTTCAAATTAAAGACCAACAAAATATATTCCAGCACAAGGTGCTACTAGACTCCTATTTAATTGTGCTGCAACAGACAGCCATGGTATCTCCTTTGAAATTATCAAAGCTCATACTCTGAGAAAATGGGCTGTGTGAAGCCCTTTTGTTGTTCTTGGACAGAAAACGAAACATGAGAAATCCTGTTCTAAATTGAAGTGCTTCCTGAGTGGTGTCCCATATCCAACTGCTACCTGCCTTTCTTGAAACTCCACATCTATCCTTCCTCTGCAGTCACCAGAGTCTGACCCATAAAGGTGGGCTGCTACAGACAGACTAGAGTTGATGCTCCTTCATTGCTCCTTTGTTTGGCTGCAAAAGAAGCCATTTCAAGCCCTCTGACTTGAAATAATCTTCTCTTTTCCTGCACAGCAGTTCTAGCTCTTGACTGCTTGCATCTCTGAGCCTCCGGCAGTATTGAGTTCAGGCTTTGCGTTCTCCCCTTGAAAGCTCTGGCAGATCTTCTCTCCACTCACCTTGACAGGATGACCCGAAAGTGTTCCTTCTGTCTGATGTGCAGGGTAGGTGGCCTCCTTCGCTTAGCGCTGGATCTGGCAGGGAGGATCTAAGCATTTGGGATAGAGGTTCTCTGCCGGTTGCCGTCAGACAGAGACGTGAGTAAGTGAAGCCCACCAGGCAATTCCTCATTTTATTCTCCTTCTCAGAATCCAAACATAAAAGAAGGGGAAAACCCAGACAAAAATCCCCGAAAGCAGTTCCAACCCAAACAGGAGAAGCTCAGCATCCAGTGCTAGGACTACTTGGCAATTTAGAAGAAGAAGAGTTTGTTCTTATATGCCGCTTTTCTCTACCCGAAGGAGGCTCACAGCGGCTTCGCCTTCCCTTCCTCTCCCCACAACAAACACCCTGTGGGGTGGGTGAGGCTGAGAGGGCCCTGATATTACTGCTCACTCTATCGGGAGTCTCAAAGCAGCTTACATTTGCCTTCCCCTCTTCTCCCCCCCCCCCCCCCACAGATACCCTGTGGGGTAGGTGGGACTGAGAGAGCCCTGATATCACTGCTCGGTCAGAACAGCTCTATCAGGAGTCTCAAAGCGGCTTCCAATCGCCTTCCCTTCCTTTCAATGCCGCTTTTCTCTACCCAAAGGAGGCTCACAGCGGCTTCCAGTTGCCTTCCCTTCCTCTCCCCACAACAGACACCCTGTGAGGTAGGTGAGGCTGAGAGAGCCCTGATATTACTGCTCGGTCAGAACAGCTCTATTGGGAGTCTCAGAGGGGCTTCCAATCGCCTTCCCTTCCTCTCCCCACCACAGACACCCTGTGAGGTGGGTGAGGCTCAGAGAGCCCTAATGTTACTGCTCGGTCAGAACAGCTCTATCAGGAGTCTCAAAGCGATCTGGTTGGACCTTAACAGGTTCCTTTGACTGGTTAGTTCCTTGGCTGGCAGGAGCCCTCATTTGCATCAGCAGCCAAGCGCCCACAGACATAACACCAGCTCTTCCAGGTTGTGCTGCAAGTGATGTCATTGTGTGGGGATAATTATTACTGCTTTCCACTGGTAAGTCTCTCCCTCCTGCATTATCCTACCTCTGCTACTCCTGCATACCTCTTATGTAGGGATCTCCCCACATATTTACCATAGCATGCATGCCTTGCTGACCCCACATCCCCAGTGAATACGCGCATATTACTTTTCACACATTGCTTCTTTGTACTCTGTCCATGTGCCTACTAGGAAAAGCCACACGTCTAGGATTGCCAACAATGGCCGTTTACACACTGGGAACTTCACTGCCCCAGCTCCCATGCAGGATCACCAATTGGGGGCGGATGAGGTGCACCAAGCCAAATGCTCCCCCACGTGAGTGCAGGAAGAGGTGGGACAACCTGCCACGACTAAAACTCCAGCCTGCAGCCTGGCATGAAACCTCCAGTGCATAAACGGTCATAGAGGAGGAAAAAACAACAACTTTGTGCCTTTTAACAGAAGTTGGATGTGTAGACATGGGGAGTTGAAGCTTTTCAGAGTATGCAGGCAAATAGCACCATTTGGCAAATACCGTAGCCATCTCTGCAATGCTGTGGGCCTGAGACGGAGCCGAAGAAGGCCTGCAGTGATGTAGAAAGCCTGATTGGTTTGCTGGGAATGTCTCTGAGAAGTATCGAGTGATGCCCCAGAGACTGCTGATCGGCACATTCCGATATATTGAAATGGATGGACCTCCGTCTCCCAGGGTCACGAGGTTGCTAAGCATCAGCGTTTTTCAAGCTGTCACCAAAGCCCCCTGACTTTAGGGGTGATGTGCAAATGAAGCTGGCAGAGGCATCTGCTGAGCATCCGTCAATTGAAACCCAGCCATGCATTATTCCATAGTTTCTGCAGTGGGGAGAAGGTGTCCGTCCGTCTCAGCCTGGCTTATTTTCCAATTAGCCCCCCTGATCCCTTCCCTCCCCGGGCTCCAAGCCAGATGGTTAGGAATATGGGGCACCTGACCAGGTTGTCCCTCAGGCTCACAAATCAGCAGCTGAGTGGAATCTGATTAGAACAAGCCGTTTGCCCTCTGCTCTGTAAACCTCACCTGAAGAAGAAGGAGGGGGGAAAGGGAATAAATAAGGGCTTGCCTGGGCATTGCTGACACACTGCAGTTGCTGGAAACAAGATGGCAAAGATACTCTCTTGAAATAGAAGAAGAAGAAGAGTTGGTTCTTATATGCTGCTTTTCTCTACCCAAAAGAGGCTCAAAGTGGCTTACATTCACCTTCCCTTTCCTCTCCCCACAACAGACACCCTGTGAGGTGGGTGAGGCTGAGAGAGCCTTGAGATTACTGAAGAAGAAGAGTTGGTTCTTATATGCCGCTTTTCTCTCCCGGAAGGAGGCTCAAAACGGCTTACAGTTGCCTTCCCTTTCCTCTCCCCACAGCAGACACCCTGTGGGGTGGGTGAGGCTGAGAGAGCCCTGATATCACTGCTCGGTCAGAACAGCTTTATCAGTGCCATGGCGAGCCCAAGGTTACCCAGCTGGCTGCATGTGGGGGAACGCAGAATCGAACCTGGCATGCCAGATTATAAGTCTGCACTCCTAACCACTACACCAAACTGGCTCTCTAGTAAGGCAAGTAAGGCAAGTAAGGGGAGTTTTCCTTACTCGTAATTGGTAGTTTATCAGCAAGGTGTGAATTCAAATGCACCATCAAAAGCATATTTGCAAATCTCAGGAGGATCAGAGAGTTCTGAACTCCCCAGACTTGATTAAAAAAAAAACATAAACTTTATGCAGAGCTTGTGTTGGAATTGCAAGCAGCAAGTAATTTCAAGATGTCAACCCTGAAGGGTTATTGTGAAGTTGTTAAGCCCCCAAGCAGCACTTATGCATTCATGAGTGACACCAAAAGGTCACTACTGAGATTGCACGGACTTCAAGCTGTGAAGTGGAATTTTCTGAGACCCCTTTGTTTAAACTGGGTCACCGCCCACTTCCTCTTACTCGGGAAGAGAAGGATCTCTTACAGCGAGGAGAAAGTATCCTCCACCGTTAAGCTCTCAGCTCTTTCCATCTGCTGATGTATGTAGTCCTGCTTGCAGCTTAGCCATAGGGCCTTGCAATGTGTTGCTTTTGTAGCTCAATAAAATCAGAGTCCAGGAGCCCCTATAAGACCAACGAAGGTTTATTCAGGGCGTGAGCTTTCAAGTGCAAGCACTCTTCCTCAGACTAGGTACTGACCACCATGACAGTGGGAATATTTAAGCAAAAGTTAATCTTGTTACATTAGTAAACTGTGTCACAGCATCCAAATACAGCCATATGATAATTCCTTGCTAAACCAGCCAATCAGTCCCCTCGAATTCAGTTGTAGTTCACAAAAACATAGGAGAAATAAAACTGTCAACGCCAGTGATCAACAGCTTCCACCCCACCATTTGCTGCTGGCACCATCTGCCTCCATACAAGTGTGAAAGATTCCTTCAAGCAGAAGCTGAACTGGCAGCTATCTTGTCCTGGGACCAGAGAGTTGAATTGAAAATTACATTATATATTACTAACAGTCACATAATCCCAATTAAAATAAATTGTGAGGAATGTGGATACACAAGTTAAACAAGGTTAGTGAGGTAAAAAGAAAACCTTTGTCCTTGTTGAGTCCAGGGTATGCCATTGTTTTGAGTGTTGCAATAACTTGCATTTCTGCAATCTCCCTTTCTAGCCTGATCTTGAAGTTCCTTTGCAATAAAACAGCTCCTTTGAGGTTTACTAGCCATGAGCAGGCAAATGGCAAGTCTCTTGGGTGAGTAATTCAATTGTGGAATTCACATCCTGTGGACATAGTAAGAGCCACAATCATAGATGTCTTTTACAGATTCCAAATGTATGGAGTAGACGCAGGGGTAGCCAAACTGCAGCCCTCCAGATGTCCATGGACTACAACTCCCATGAGCCCCTGCCAGTGTTTGCTGGCAGGGGCTCATGGGAATTGTAGTCCATGAACATCTGGAGGGACGCAGTTTGATGACCCCTGGAGTAGAGTCTATCACTGGCCATGAAGGAAATCCTCACATCTGAACTCAATAAATGTCTGAATACCGATGCTATGAGGCAGCATTGGGGATGGCCTTGGCCTCTACGCCCTGCTTGTTGGCTCTTCTGTGGCATGGTGTACCACCGTAGGAAACAGAATGCTGGGCTAAGTGGACCACTGGTTTGATCCAGAAGGGCTCTTATGTTTTTATCCTTATTCTTGGACCATTCATTTTCTCTCATCCTTACTAACCTCAAGGGGAAGAGACTCTGGAACCCACACGGAGGTTCTTGAGGAGAAGGATGGCATAAAAATATGACAGAGAGAAGGAGGAGGGGTTAGGAAAATGCCTTTACAGTGCAAGGTTACACTGTAAGGTTACCAACCCATATAAATCAGGGGTAGTCAACCTGTGGTCCTCCAGATGTCCATGTCCAGCAAATGCTGGCAGGGCTCATGGGAATTGTAGTCCATGGACATCTGGAGGACCACAGGTTGACTACCCGGGCTATAAATGATAGGTATCTGATGCAAAGGGCAAATGCTAGTGAGATCCTGATACAATGACAATGAGATCCTGGAAAAGACCCAACCAGAGTGAGAGGAAACCATTCTCAAGTGGGCATGAACCAGCAAAGCGACATCAATAATAAGCATATTATGATGATGATTATACAGAATATTTTTGTCCCCAAGTCCTTGAACAGCGGATGCAAGGAACTGAGTCCTTTGCAGCACCTTCTTTAACATTCCGTAGGACCCTGTGCCTTGTAGAATCTTGATATATCTGAGGATGTAATTGAAAATATGAAATCTAAAGATTTTCCAGTAACCATTGACTGAGTCTCTATGCACTAGCGAGCTATTGGACGTGCTCTGTATACAAGGCATACATCATGCGCCCATTAGAAGTCACAATCGCAACCCTCGCCTGGCATAGGTTGGTGTAAGTCACCGGTTTATCGGAGAATTAAGTCTTGAGACCCGTGTCGGGATCAGTTTCTTGTTCTTATTTATTTTTTTGTGGCTGCTGTCTCCGGAAGGAATAACATTTAGAACATTTTTGCCGGCCAAACAGCAGGATTCTGGAAAGCCTTTGTTGCCGGAGACTATAAATCACCTCTCTCACCTAAGATCCATCCCCAAGGCCTGTTGTTTATGCAGACTTCAATACCAACATGATTATCATCTAAGCACACCACAGTTTTATGACTCGCCAGCTCCCAAAGAGTGCCGGAAAAGATGCAGGCTGTTGACAGCTGGCCAGGAACCAAGGGGGGGTGGGGAGAGATATCAAAGCACTGACATTTCAGACAGCTCTCTGCTGATGGCAAGTGGGGACTCCGTGGCAAGCCAGATGCATGGATTCTGGGCAGAGGCACATTTGCATGGAGATTGCCGGCCCAATCCGATTCCGTCGCATTTTTTCCTATTTGGTTTAAAGGAAATACAGAGGGAACTGGATATACCGTCTTGGGGGCTCATGTTGAAAATTCCTACTCCCCAAAGGACTGACAGTGTGTGGGGGTAGAGGGGGGTACAGGACCAGCCTCAAAAGCTACGCCCATTCCCTCAGTGAAATAAGCCTCCCCTCCTCCAAGAATTATTGGTTTTGCCTGGCCACTTACTGATAAACAGCCTTGGTAAAAGCCCTGGCCTGGATAGCCCAGCATGAGCCCAATTTTGTCAGATCTCGGAAGGTAAGTAGGGTCAATCCTAGTTAGTAGTTGGATGGGAGGCCTGGAAGGACCACTAGGGGTCAAGATGCAGAGGCAGGCAATGGCAAGCCATCTCCCAACATCCATTGGCTGCTAGACAATCTTTGGATCTCCTGGCTACACTACACATATGCCATTGAATGAATGAATGAATGAATGAATGAATGAATGAATGAATGAATGAATGAATGAATGAATGAATGAATGAATGAATAGCCTTGGTAATATGAGTGTCATTCGTGCAGGGCAAGGGGCTGGGCTTCTTCACTCGTTGTCTGCTGCAGCAAGGAGATGTTAGGAGCTATACAACCATTCATAGCTCCAGTTGGATCTCGAGCCACTGAAGGTTGGCTCTTCACCCCAAGAGGATGATGTTTGAGGGACAGGTAACCTGGTCATCTCTGCCAGAGTGTGGTGCTCACCGTCTCCGGAATGACTTTCTCCCTTTGGCAGCAGCTATTTTTAAAAGCTTGAGCGAAGGTGGGGAATTAGCAGTTTGGCAAGGTGTTGTGGTTAGGGAGCTGGACTGGACTTGGGAGATCCAGGTTCAAATTCCCATTCAGCAACTTAAGGTTGCCGACTTCAGGTTCAGGAAATACCTGGGGATTTGAGGATGGAGCCTGGCTTTAGGGAAGGAATTTACCTTCCACCTTCCAAAGCTGTCATTTTTTCCAGGAGTAGAATAAATGTAAACAAATCAATAAATAAGCTCCTTACATAGTCTAGAGATCACTTGTAATTCCAGGATGTCTCCAGCCCCTGTCTGGAGGTTGGCAACCTTTCTCAGCATGGGGGTCCTTGGGTGACCTTGGGCCAGTCACTCTCTCTCAGCTTAACCTACCACATGAGGCTGTGATGATAAAACGAAGGAGGGGAGAATGATTTTGCAAGCCACTTTGGTTACCTACTGGGGGGAAATCATTAAAAAGCCTCTCACTGGATCTGAAGCCACGGATGCCAGGATTCATCTGAGGCTGTTCCTCATAGTATATTCAGAGGACTGCCCAAGGTGGCTAACAGAACCGGTCCATGGGAAAGGCCACCCCTCTCCTTTCCGCAGGGAGACTGGCTGTAGATGGGCTCCCCCCCCCCCCTTCATGACTAGCCCAGGCCAAGAGGATGGCATGAAGAAGACCTTGACCCCTTGGCTGGTCTCTCCTTCGCTGATCTCTACATCACTTTTTCCAGATATTCACATTTTCCCTGGTGAATTCTGAGGGCAAGTAATGTCTGGCTTTTTGACTCTTTGGCACGCATTTCCAATTCAGTCGTTACCATGTAAAGATCTTGCACTATGAGAAGTGGCATTTCAGACTACCTGTAAGGTGCATTTTTCTAAATTCTATGTGTCTATTTGACAGTCCCCAGTACTGACACTGTGGAACTTAGCAACCTGGGAAGTTGATTTCATTCAAGCTGAACAGTCAAATTCCAATTACGGTTTAGGCATTTAGGGTCAGATACTTTTTTAACACCACAATTCAAATCATGAATGTTGGAAATGAACAAGATGTCATGTTCCTGTTCTACGACTGTTTCATTAAGCCGTTTCTTGAACCATTTGACTCTCACTCGCCTCCTTGCCAGTCAGGGCTGACAACTTTTCCACACCAGGTATTGGATGCAGCTTGGATGCTTAACTGCCTCAAGGTGTCTCATCTCCTAAAGACAGTATCCTTTGCAGTTACTGCTCTCCCTTTAAAAATAATGTCTCCCCCGGTATTCTTTTTTTCAGACCAAAACCCAGGAGGAAATGGAAGAAACATTGGGGGCATTTCCACACATCTAAAAAAATAGCGTTATGCCAGTGTAATATAAATATAAATATAATATAAATAAAAAATAAAAATATATAAATATAAATAAATATAAAAATGGTGTACCGCTAAAAATAATTGTGCATCTGGCCATTCATCACCTTCTTCCTGTCTCGCTTCCGTCTGCTGCCTTTTCGCGCTCCTTGCACTTTGCATGCCTGCTTGAAATGGCAGAAGAGAGCAACGCGCTTTACACGCGACTCTCTTCTGCCTGTCAATCAAGCCAGGCAGCCAATCCCCTTTCTCCATGCTTTAAAGGGCCCGTGATGCCTGCTAATTTTTTTTTTAATTCAGTACTTCTCCATTGAAATGCCTTTGCATCTAATCATAGATGCACAGTGCTTTTTGAATGCTACCCATAATGGAACCACGAGTCTTGAAACATAAGAAAAACAATCTAATTTCTTATTTTGCAAGGGGCGGGTATGGGATATGGGATCAGTGGTGTAAATGGTTAATCTGAACCTCATTGAAAGGAACAGAAAAGCAAAAGTGATCAGCAACCACATTCCAAATTTCCACTTGTTGATCAGCAGGCATAAATCTGTTTCAGTTGTCAAGCAAAATCCACATAGGCGTATTTAACCAAACACTTATTTTTTGTCCATTTTTATTCAATAATTGCCTTTAATACTAAAATGCATTAGATTTTTTTTTTTTTGAAGCAGAGAAAAGAAGTCACATCGAAGTGGGGAAAACAAAGTTTGCATCGGTTTTCTCTTTTTTTAAAAAAAGGAAAAGAAATAAAACGACGTGGCAGGTACACTGTTCTTTTGAAACAAGAGTTATAATAATTTAATAAAGCTGCTTTATCATCTTCATAAAATAGACAGCATGGTGATTCTTTTTTTTTTCTTCCCATTACCCCCCATTTACAATGATTCAATCACTGTGAAAATGTACATAACATACATATCAGCATATACAACAAATTTTGTTCTTCGGACTATCAGCAACGGAGACACCGTAGTCAAAGAACGGGAAGGTCCTGCTGGGCTCATTCCACAGTTTTGCAGGCAAAACAGTGTCCACGTCAGCATGGCGCATGTGTTCTCCCCTCTTTCCTGTTGCTGCAGGATTCCAAACACCTTGGCAACTTTAGAGCTCAGCGTTTGAACGGAGCCGGTTGCTGGAACACACAAGCTTCCACCTGGTCAGCTCTTTGTCATAAAGATTACACGATCCCAGCTTGAATCAGCTGAACATCAGTTGATGCCAGGAACAAATCCTTTTTCACCAGTGCCACAGTGAAGTTTGCCTGGCTCCTCTGCTCAAGTTAACGCACACCAGGTCAACAATGAACAAAAGTTGCAAACGCAGCCGTTCCAACACGATAATCAATTGTCCCCATGGATTGACAAATGTGTTTTCATTTGTAACGAGGAACCGATTTCCCACCCCACCCCCCTCTGAGAGTAGTTTCCACATATTAATTGGATAATGTGATCTTTACAACTTGTTTCCCAGCTGAAAAAAAAAACCAACAAAAGCAAAGTAAAAGTAAAAGCCTTCCCGGCCCAAACCCTAGATTTTTCAAAGAACAAAAAAATGTGTGATCTGACACAGAACAACTGGCCCTGGCTATTCTAGCAAATAGAGTAAGATCCCCCCTCCCCCCGCCTTGAAGAAAGGAAGCCATAAATGCATTCCCATTATGGCATATACCTTTGGAGCCAGATAGCCAGAAAACAGGCATTGATTAAATTACAGCTGTGTATAAAAAGCATGACTGGAAATCAAATCCTTATTATCACTGGCAGAAAACAGAAAGCTGATTCAACAGGTTAGCAGAGCATGTTTGACATCGTGTAGGGAGGTGAGCTGAACCCACTCATTCAAAGGGCTTCCCTGAAACCAAAATTGCAGAGAAATGGAGTTTTAAAGGTACAGTTCTGTCTCCAGTAGAGGCAACATCAGAGGGTTCAAATCGCGATGCAGACACCCCAATTCAAGAGTCCTGCATGCACTTCAAAGCATCTATGGAACTCTCCCACTTCTTTCAAAGGAACTGACCAGACATTTCTATCCCCAGCCTGAATGGATAAGGGAGTTGATGCTGATGGAAAGAGCTTGAACATTTGAATCTGCTGATGTGTAAGGGCATCATTTATGCAAGGGTAAGTCAACCTGTGGTCCTCCAGAAGTCCACGGACTACAATTCCCATGAGCCCCTGCCAGCAAACGCTGGCAGGGGCTCATGGGAATTGTAGTCCATGGACCTCTGGAGGACCACAGGTTGACTACCCCTGATTTATGCACACTGAACCAACACTGCATCGAACCATGAAGACTGCCCCTATTGAAATGATGAATATCGGTCAAGGTTGATGGCACCAGCCATTTGGGGGGCACCGAAACTGGCTCCTTCTCTTGACAAACTGAGGAGAACCATCAGCAGAAACCATCTTGAACAGAGGGCGGTGCACCTGGTCACTGAGCATACAGCTAGGTCTGCCCTCCACTGGAGGGACCAGAACCAATCTGTATTTTATAACCATATCCCAAAGAGTTTAAGACCCTACCATTGTTCTAAAGTACATATTCAAAACATGAAATTAAAAGGGAGAATAAACTTGTAAACAGCAGGATGGATCTAGACTACCCAATCCCCTTTCCCTTCCTGTTCCCGCAACAGACACCCTGTGAGGGAGGTGGGGCTGAGAGAGCCCTGATAGCACTGCTCGGTCAGAACAGCTTTATCAGTGCTGTGGAGAGCCCAAGGTCACCCAGCTGGCTGCATGTGGGGGAGGACCAGGGAATCAAACCCAGCTCTCCAGATTAGAAATCTGCACTCCTAACCACTGCACCAAGCTGGCTCTTCCCCTCTTCCCTTTTCCAGCTTTTCCAGCTTTCAGACCAGGGCTTTTGTTGCAAATGTAAAGAACATACAGAGTCTAAGCTGTTGGGAGAGCAGGGTCAGACAAGCGTGTTTAATTGGGACTTGAGGGTCTAGGGCAGGGGTATTCAAACTGCGGCCCTCCAGATGTCCATGGACTACAATTCCCAGGAGCCCTTGCCAGCATTCGCTGGCGAATGCTGGCAAGGGCTCCTGGGAATTGTAGTTCATGGACATCTGGAGGGCCACAGTTTGACTACCCCTGGTCTAGGGGGTGACTGGTCCAGTCTACAAACCTATTACCAGCCCTGACCTAGGTAGCCTAGGCAAGCCAGATTCCATCAGATCTCGGAAATTAAGAAGGGCCGACCCTGGTTAATATTTGTACGTGAGACCTCCACGGGAAATGGCAAACCTCCTCCAAACGTTCTCCTGGCTATATCCTGGCTGCCAGACAATCTTCAGATCCCCCGGCAATATCCTTTACACGCCATTTTTCAAATAAATAAAATTAAAAACTTATTACCATGCTAGTGACTATGACACTTTAGGCACAAAAACAGGGTTGGTTTCTTTCATGACCTATGGAATTATATGTGTCGGGTGGAATCCCGAGGGACCTGGGGCATGTTCCAAGGCCTACTTTGGACGAGGCTTATAGGAAAGTTGCTTTGGACCCCCAAGGTCTGTGCCTGCAGTACCAGTGACTCAAACCTACTCAGGAGACCATGTTTCCAAGAGTTTATAATCTTGCAGCAATTAAAGTGGGTATGATTTCATTACAAATGTCTCTTCTTTTGTTAAAAAGAAGAAATTCAAATGACAGGACAAATAAAACGCCCCCGTGGCATACAAATTAGAGCTCCGAATGGGAAAAGCAAACCATTGAGGCCTATCCATTTTCTCCACCTTTTTCTAAAGAAAAGAAATTACTCCCGCTTATTTGATTTCCAGGGTGATAAAGATTGGAGGCTGTTTTTCCTGTAGCCATTTTTTAATTTAAATAAATCAAAAGTGACTAAAAAAATTGTTTTTATCAAGATAGGTTAGAGCCAGGAAGATTGTTTCTCTGGAAACCATTATTTTCTGTTGATTGGCAGAGCTGCCGTTGAAATAGCAATATATTTTCTTTCCAGTGATCTCTGGACTCGGAGTATATTATGGGGCAGAAAATTCTATCACATGTAGGGTTAATGACAGCAACAGAACTGTTTCCAGCCCTCTCTGAGAAATTATCCAGCAGGGGAGCAAAACAAGATTCTATTCCATTTGGTATGAGGTGTCCTTCGCTTCTATAAAGTATCACTGACATGGAGGTCTAAGCAGTCTTATCTTACGGGGGGAGGGGGTCTCATCATTTCACAAACTTGTAGCTACACAACATAAGCACTACGAAAGGATGGGGAGGGAAGCACTTGCTGGTTTGTTTTCTCCAAACAGGAGGCACACAAACGTCACCTGCAGTGCTATTACGTTCAGGCCATCTGCTCTTCAATATATATTTTCTATTGCTTACTTGATCTGCTTCCATGATACATGGAGAAAGCAGAAGTAATGCTGATACTCTCCATCACATCTTGCCCAATGCGGAGGTACAAATGCACACTTCTGGATCATTGTTTCCCAACCTTCCCTTCCGCTCTCCCAAGCTAAAAAGGTTGTCTGAAAAAAATCTGTATAATCCCAGGGCACCTGAGAGGCCTGCTAGTGGGCCTTAGGGCTCCTTTAAAGATAAAGCTGGTGGCTTTCTGCAGCTTGGTATTAGCCATTGTTCTGTATCTCCTCCAACCTCCTTTCAATCAGCCCCCACTATTTTCCCAGGTCTGTACAGAGGCTGTAAGTGGGCCATTCAGTTACTGCTAATGCAGAGGCAAAATAGATTTTTCTTCTCTCTGCAGAGGCTGCCCACTTTGTCTCTGTAAGAGCCCTTGTTCTAGATTTGCCTCTTTCCAATCAAGAGACACAAGGAACACCTGCCACCTCAAAAGGAGTACAGTCTTGAGGTTGGCAGCCCAACAGCGCTCACCAGCTTATTCATTTGCAACATGCAAATTATTAATTTTAATATTAATTTGCAACATGCAAATCTGATTGACAACTGGGGAGGGCCATGGGTAATGCATTCCATCCGTCCCCCATCATGTTTAAATGCACATATTACATGATCACCTAATGAAGCTGACTATATGACTCTGGACCAATCCCCCCCCCTCTCTCTCTTTCTCAGCCAAACCTATCACACAGGGTTGTAACAAAGGTATGGGAATCATTTCTCCACCTTAAGAACCTTGAAATAAGAGCAGGATAAAATGTGATTGACAGAGACTGCCACAGGGTCATAGGCCTATGCACTGTCTGTTTAAACAGCACAGAACACACATGGAATGTTTACACCAGGGATAGTCAAACTGCGGCCCTCCAGATGTCCATGGACTACAATTCCCATGAGCCCCTGCCAGCGTTCACTGGGAATTGTAGTCCATGGACATCTGGAGGGCCGCAGTTTGACTACCCCTGGTTTACACCAATACCCATGTAAACCAGGGGGTTGACTACCCCTGGTTTACATCAATTACTAATAGGACATCACAATTATTCCTGTCTTTGGGTCTCCCCTAAAACCAAGGTAGATCTGTTTGCAAACCAACTGAGTAGTCCTGGAGAAACAATGTCCCATCATTCCTTGGGACACCAGAAAGGAAGAAAGGAAGAAGGAAACTGATCTCATAAAAGTTTTAGTACAGCACATCTAACAACTGCAAATGAGATGCTAGAATAATCCCTCAAAGATCTTGGGAAGATCTTGGGAAGAGAAAGCAAACGCTGTGGCGGAGGGGGAGTATGTGGGAGAATCATCAGGTGGGCCAGATGACAAATTGCTGTGGGCAAACCTCAAGGGGAAAGTTGGTGCCCAATTGCTGTGGGCGGTTTCCTCGAGTTTTGGGTTTTTGCCTCTTGGTAGACAAAAAACAAAGAAATTAACTAATACACTTGAAAGGCTTTTCCATCACTAGACGTACAGGAATTTGCAATGTCCATTACGATAAGAGCACAGATAAGCAAGTGGTGGCGGAAGGGCTTCAAAGGCAGGGGTGGTCATAGCAAAAGAGCCAGACCCTCAATGCAACAGTGGGCTCGGGGTGCCAGGTGAGGAAGAAACCTCCGTGGCTGGTCTACGCTCCATGGCGTTCTATTGCACATGTAGCAATTATGAGCACTGAGAGCACCAAAGCCTCACTGGGCACATAAGACATTCCACATGTGCACTAAGACTGCTGGATCAAGGCAAAGGGACTGCAAGTTCACAGTCAGGCCACGAGAAATGGCTGTTCCCCTCTCCAAGTCAGAGGCATGTCGAGGTAAATATTCTAGATCACCAGATACAAGTAGGGTTTTTTTTTAAAGATCCAATTCTTCACCAAGAATGGAATTGACATTAGAGTGTTTTTCTTTTTTAATATAAAAATATAAATTCAAAATACTTCATAGCTAATACTTCCCGTCAACTGAACTGCCACCCTTCCGCTACTCCCTTGCCACGGGAAACAGGAAACTGCCCCAGTTTGCTTTGACAAACACCCCTGCTGCCTATTGAACCAAGTGGGATTGTCACATTAAACGATAGCGTCATCGATAAACAATACATTTAGGGAAAGCTTTTAAATACAGCGAATTTGTGAACCATCGGTAAGCTGTTAAAAACAACACACACACGTCCGGCCGTGTCGCTTCCCTTTCTCTACGGCCCTGCTTAGAGCACTATGTCTTTTAGCCTCTTCACGCCAGGCGAGTCTTTCTCTCGACATTCTTGCAGAAGAGGGTTAATTTCATGCATGATATTTTCACTGTCTGCGCCCCTCGGCTCTGCCTCCATGGGCCGAGAAGGGCCATTGTTTACAAACGGCTCCAGGTCGTGATTTGCCGGGCAGTGCATTATGTTGTAGGACACTGATGGTTTGCTAGACAAGGGGCTCTTCAGGTGGACGGGTGACATGACAGGGCTGACGGCTTCACAGCCGTTCCCTGCCTCTCGGACTGCACCGTTGACTTTTGGACTGCAGATGGTAGGATCCACAGTTCTTTTGCCTTTCGAGGCGACTGGGCCCCTGGGTTCTTCGGGGACCGACTCACTCCCGTCTTTGCCAAATGTCGCAAAAGTTCTCTTTGTGCTACAGTCTTCATAAAGCTCTGTATCCACAGTGCTGGCTTCTATAGAGAGGGACATGACATTCCTTCCGTGCTCGGGGGACTTAGCTCGGCTGGGGACAGGGTTTCGAGGCATCCAGCATCGGTCGGAATGGCCAAGGATCCGGCACTCTTCTCTGCAGTGGAATCCTTCACTCTGATCTGTGGACAGAAAACAAAAAGGGCTTATGACATCGAGAGTTTCTGCCCGGCTCAAAGCATTCCCTGGCTGAGGCTGCCGTTCCAAAATCTGTCGCCAAGTCAAACAGACAGATCCTTCTGGTTCGTTTTGAGCAGTGGTCCCCAACCTTTTTGAGGCTGGGGACCGGCAGGGCAACTGCCTGCCCGCGCCATGCCACGCATGCGGGGCGTGCCGGCGCATTACACATGTGTGCGGGGCCACGCATGCGCACATGCGCCATGCACGTCCGGAATCGTGCATGCACGATTTCAGCTGCGCATGGCACGTGTGCGCATGCACGGCCCGGCACGCATGCGCAATGCGTGGGTGTGGCCCTGATTCCCTCTCCCCCCCTCCCGCAGTAAGAAGCTTCCCAGGCCGCAAGTTTGATTGATTACATCCATACAACGAATGGGATCTATACCTGCTGAGCATTGCATACTTGATCTCTTCGGCAGATTCATATAGCATGCATGCTAAAGACAGTATGGATTGATTACATCCATACAACGAATGGGAAACATACCTGCTATGTAGCATGCATGATAAATACACATTAAATACTGGGCATTAAACACACATTAAATTACTCTGTATCATTGATTACATCCATATTCCTGGGTCCTCGTGTTTGTCTCCTTCTCTTTAAAAGGGTCCTACACAGAAGGTTGCACTGTTATTAACCAAGCTCCGTTCATGTCCCTCTCAGTCCGGAACCCGTCCGGGACTCTGGACTCTGCGGGTGGTTTGGGAAGTTTTTTACTGCGGGGGGGGGGGCGGGGAGAGGGAGCCGCGGCCCGGCGCCATGGCCTTCGCGGCCCGGCACCGGGCTGCAGCCTGCGGGTTGGGGACCACTGGTTTTGAGGACTAAGGGTCAGGCCATGTATCTATACCACATCCTTAAATCAGCTCAAGAGAATTTCCCTCTTGGCCAAGCAATCCTCAAACTGCAAATGTTAGCAGACTTAGAAAAATGTGGCCAACCTATGTACACTCTAAGGCAGAGAAAAATTCCTTCCAAAAGAAGGTTCAAGGGACCATCGGCCAACAGCATCAATACCACCGACTTAAACTGGCTAAATACTTATTCCTGGTCCACGAGTAAATCCTGAAACTGAGATTCTGTGATGGGTGGGATCTCTGAAAGAGAAGCCCGGTATCTTGAGGCTACCTAGCACACTTCAATTCTGCCTACGTTGCTAGTGAGGATCTCCCAGAGAAATGGGCATTTGCCCCCATTTTAATTCCCTGGGAAGACCTCTGGCTTTCTGAAACCAGTTGCAGGCCTATATATGCCATGTCATTTTAAAGGCCATTTTTGGTTGCAAAGGTTCCACCTCCCCACCTTTCATTGTTACTTGTGCAGGCAAAAGTTCAACCTCCAACAGGTTGAGTGTCATTGGGCATTTTTTTGCCTCTGTTGCTGTCAGAACAAAAAAACAACAGCAAGCAACAAAGGGAAATAAATTAAGCCGGTTTTGGCCCACAAGCCTAGCTACTCCGAGTCAGCACTGTCCTTCTTCCCATTGCCGGCACTAAAAGGAGCTTCAAATCTTCCTGGGCATGAGATGTCCTCTGTGTCAGGCTATGATTTTTGCTGGCTCTTCTCCTTTTCTCCATTTCATTTCTTAATTTCCTACTGGAATACAGAGATGTCGCCTATTCACAGCTGTCTAGGCACTTCTCAGCATCTTGCACATGTACAGGATGGGGCCAGGCACCCCCTGATGGCAGGTGGGTTTGCACTACGGCTAAAGGTGAACCAGATAACACAGAGAAAGTGTTGCTGCTGCAAAACTTCTGCGCCCTCTCCTCTACTCCCTTCTAAAGGTAAAGGTAAAGGTATCCCCTGAGCAAGCACTGAGTCATGTCTGATGCTTGGGGTGATGCCTCTAGCATTTTCTTGGCAGACTCAGTACAGGGTGGTTTGCCATTCCCTTCCCCAGTCGGGAGGATGGAAGGCGGGGTCAACCTTGAGCCGGCTGCTGGGATTGAACTTCCAGCCTCACAGTCAGAGCTGCAGACGGCATGTCGGCTGCTTTACCACCCTGTGCCACAAGAGGCTCTTTCTACCTCCTTTCTTCCTCCATATAATTTCTATTCAGTTGTGATGTAACTATGTGACGTCATTATACTAAAAGTTACCCCTGCCCTGTTCCATGGCTCTTGCTGGCAGGGTTGAATGGATGCGTGAAGCTGCTTTGTACTTGCCCAGTGTAGATGCTCCATCCACACACTGTCTCACCGTTCACAGAATCATAGAATCATGGAATTATAGAGTTGGAAGGGACCTCCAGGGTCATCTACTCCAACCCCCTTCACAATGCAGGAATTCACAACTAACTGCCCACCTAAAGTGACCCCAGTTTCATGTCCCAGTGATCCCCACACCAAAAAACTCCAGAATCCATCCTGGCCTGGAGAAAATTCACCTACCATCCCACAGTGGCGATCAGCAATTCCCTGGGTATGCAAGGAAGGGCTACAAGAGACACATCCTTTCCTGGCTACCCATTCACAAGCTGCCTAAGTTCATCAAATTAGCATTTTTGTCAGATGATTTTAAGCCTCTGCTTAAAAAGTTCCAAAGAAGGAGAACTCACCACCTCCTGAGGAAGCCTGTTCCACTGAGGAATCATTCTAACTGAAAGGAACTTCTTCCGGATGTTTAGGCAAAAAATTATTTTGAATTAATTTCAACCCACAGTTTTCTAGTTCAATCCTCTGGGGCAATGGAAGACAACTATCTTCCATCTGACAGCCCTTTAAGTATTTGAAGATGGTTATCGCAGCCACAAGGTATAGCAGGCATGAGCACACTGGCCCCACCTTCCGCTTTCACACAATTATCAAGTCATCTGTACAGTGAGAAGGTATGAAAGAAGTGACTGGATGCGTGCCCCATCTCCACAATAAACATTCAGAAATCAGTGCCAGTGGTCATGGGGGGGGGGGCATAATCATGGGTATTTCACAGGCTCATTTGCACCATACAAAGATGAGGGACAGGACCATTCATGCCCACTCTTTGTCCACTTTGATTCACCCTGCAGACAGGACCTCTGCATGGGGCTACTGAAACAGACCGTGGGTTTATCAAAGTAAGTGTTGTCTATCCACTGGCAGTGGCTCTCCAGGGTCTCAAGTAGAGGCCTTTCTCGTCACCTACAGCAGGGGTAGTCAACCTGTGGTCCTCCAGATGTTCATGGACGACAAACGCTGGCAGGGGCTCATGGGAATTGTCGTCCATGAACATCTGGAGGACCACAGGTTGACTACCCCTGACCTATGGCATGATCCTTTTAACTGGAGATGCCAAGGATAGAACTTTTGGCCTTCTGCAGGCCAAGCAGTTGAGGTATCACTGAGCTGCAGCTCCAACCCGAATGTCAGGTTGCCAGGCAACTCATCAGCAATAATACTGACCCACCTTACAGGATCATTGTAGTACTGAGATAAGATTTGCAGCATTTAGAGTATTCTAAAACATAACAATGTTTAACTACTACTACTACTACTACTACCACCACCACCACCACCACATATATTCTGTCCTGCACAGATTCCTCTGTAATCTAGCTCTCTGCAGAGACATTCACAAACCCTACAGAAACCCTCACAATAACCTCATACATTACAGATTGAACATCTAATGCAGGGGTAGTCAAACTGCGGCCCTCCAGATGTCCATGGACTACAATTCCCAGGAGCCCCCTGCCAGCATTTGCTGGCAGGGGGCTCCTGGTAATTGTAGTCCATGGACATCTGGAGGGCCGCAGTTTGACTACCCCTGATCTAATGTCAAGGGGAACAACACTGGAGTACAAGAGAGTGCTGGCAATGCAAACTACAGTGGTCACTTTAGAAGCCTGCGGGGAGTTCACATTCGCTTTTCTCAAACGGCAGGCCCCAGCCACAAACGACTTTTGAAACCGAGGAGCCCTTTGCAATAGGAAATGTGGATAAGATGTGGGTCCAGTGCTATGATTCACGAGGAGGAGGATCAGGAGCTGGAGTCTGGGTGCCTCAAGGCTGCCACGAGTAGCAGATGACAACAGCAGATGGTATGGCTACCAACTCCATCATAAGCATTTTGTGCTAGGTGGAGGTGCGTGGGCAAAGACAGATATAACCTTTTTAAAGCCGCAGGGTTCAGTCCAAGGGTGTTTTTCTTTTCTGCAAACTGTGAACGGCACCGCCTGGCTTGAGCCTATGCTGCCGTCAACTCCTTCAGAAATCTCCTTCCAATCCCCAAAAGAGTTTTGCCCTTTTTAAAAGGTTACTATTTTCTATTAGTTAGGCAGCAAAAGAACAGGTAAACTGGTGAATATAACAGTGGGATTGAAAACAAACAAACAGAGACAAGCAGCCACTAAGCATGGCTACTTCTTGGTCTTCCTTTTTTACAGTCTTTTCAAAAGGAACCCTTCATTATCAGATTTTTTTCGTCAGATTTGATCAGACTTGGTTGCCTGTTACAAAACGTACTTTAAATACTGGATTGGAGCATTTATCGAATCATTAGCCCCCGTGTCGCATTTTCAGCATACAGCGATTCTGATTTGCACGGGCTAAACCACTTTCCATGGTGTTTGGGTACCCTTGACTCCTTCAGGAGCTTCAGGTTTGATTAACTGAACCCCCCCCCCCCCTCCTGTTGCCGATTCAGCCAAGATCTTCATCCCCTCTGTCTGAGAACAGTTCATTCGGATGCTTTGTTCATCTGTGTACGTAACCTCGGCTTTCCTGCTCCATTTGTATTTCTACCACATTCTAGCGCCAAAAAAAAAAAAGAAAAGAAAGAAAGAAGAAGAAACCACTGATAAAAATTCTCGGCACATAAACCAATGCAGCAAAAACCGTGAGCAGCTTGAGCACTTATCGGCTCGGAGAAAAGCAAACCTTAAGGAAGTTGCGGAGAGACACAGAAAGCCAAGGAGAAACCCGCCAGGTGGTCGAAACCCTGCATCTCAAATGTTAGCTGTTTTCTCTGTCGGTCACAGCTGCCACTCCATTGTGTGAGTGGCAATTGTAACTGTCCATGGAGGGAGGTCTGAGGTTGGGGGGGGGGGGAGCCTGCTCGCTCTCAGAGAATGAGGCTACAAGCCACACACACAAAACACATCCGCATAGAGACATGCATACCCCAGCCAGCACTAGGAGCTGTCTGTCGTTGCCTGTTAACGTGTTGCTTTTCTTCCTTTTCGGATATTTGAGCAAAAAAGACGGGATTCGGTACTGCTTGTTTCCTTGTTGGTCCCTGACTGAGCATCTTAAGTCACGGCTGGCCGTGATATCCCATGATCTGGGACAACGAGCATAGAACTTGGTTTAGCCCGTGCAAATCAGAATCAGGGTTTACTGAAAGCATGACAGAAATGCTAAGTTTTATGAGCAATGCTACTCTTAAACATTTATAATACATTTTGGAACAGACAACCACAAAATACACAAACCAAAATTCTTGGGGAGGCTTTGACAAGAAACAAACATATCTATGTTGATGTTGTTGTCTGTAGAGCGTGGAATTTGAGGAGAGAGTTCCCCTAGAGAAGTGGTTCTCAACCTTTCTAACACCATGACCCTTTAACCAGTTCCTCATGTTGTGGTGACCCCCAACCATAAAATTATGCAAGTGTTCCTTCACAGAAATTAAACCGAAACTGACCAATGGCATGAAGATCCATTGTTCACTATGGTATATAATTTGTTTTTCCCCCAGAGATTCTCAGTTCAGTTCTGCCTCTTGCCCCACCAGGCCAATCTTGCTCTTTTCCGCTGCTCCAGACAGACGAACGCTCTATCTCGATCTACCCCACAAGGCTGTTATATGGCGCCTGCAGGAGGAGCAGCAACAGTGGTGAAGCCCCCCTCTCCGGCCAAGCTGCTCACCCTGCCGTGACCCTTGTAAAAGGGTCATTTGACCCCTAAAGGGGTCCCACCCCCCAGGTTGAGAACCACTGTCCTAGAATCCTTCCTCTGAAGCTGCCATTTTCTCCAGGGGAACATATCTCTGGAATTCAGTTGTAATTCCAGGAGATCTCCAGGCCCCACTTAACGATTGGCAACATGGACTGGAACACATGATAAGGCCTTTTTCAATGTAGCCTCCTGTTTCCAGACAGGTCCTGGAAGGTATTTCAACAAGTCATGAGAATGAGGCTATGTAAGAAGAGAGAGTGGAGGGACATTTGTATGCCTTTATTGCAGGGGTAGTCAATCTGCGGCCCTCCAGATGTCCATGGACTACAATTCCCAGGAGAATTGGGAATTGTAGTCCATGGACATCTGGAGGACCACAGTTTGACTACCCCTGCTTTATTGTTTAGTAATGGTAATTTTTGAGGACAGTGTGGTTTCTGGGGCGGGTGGTGGTGGTTATACATGGTAATTTGTTTCTTTGGCTGTTAGCTACCTTGAACTCTTCAGGAAATAGTCAGACTATTAAAAAAACGCAAAATAAACACAATTTTAAAAATATGGTGATCCTATTCTCTCTTTTCCTTTTGGTGTATCTATTTGCTATAGGGTACCTTGCCTTACAAATGGACGCTGTTCAGACAGACAGCTTGAAGTAAGGATTAAGAGTGGCAGCTTCTAATCTAGAGAACGAGGCGGGATTCCCTGCTCCTCCACATGCAGCCAGCTGGGTGATCTTGGGCTAGTCATAGAGCTGTTCTCACAGAGCAATGCTGTTAGAGCCCCCTGAGGCCCACCCACCTCATATGTTGTGTGCTGTGGGGAGAGGAAGGGAAGGTGATTGTAAGCCACTTTGAGACTCCTTCAGTTAGTGTAAAGCAAGGTACAAAAACCAACTCTTCTTCTTATGTTAATTTGGATCTTTGATACTGGTTTGTTTTCATATCGTTTAGCTATGACTTTATGTGTCTTGAATATCTTTTAAATTTAGATATATATTTTAAATAATTTGATTGAAAAAAAACAAGTTTCTAGTCCTTATGATTACAAAGATAGGCTTAACAATCCATTGGCTAATCTCCAGTACCACAAGGTAGACTGTTTCTGATGCTTACAAGTGATTTCAGAAGTGCTCTGAACAGCCTGTCCCCCATAACAAGTACAAGCTGGATGAAGTATTTAATATGTAAAGTGCTTATTAATGAGTAATGTTTATTTGCAGGTTACAGAATTTAACTTGGAGGGTCAAATAATTTTGAACTACCCCATTAAACTATTTAATGGTCCATAAGTTTTTTTACAAAAACATTTGTACTACTGTTGAGGTATACACTGCAAACATTTTGTGCTCCCAAATAGTAGAAAACCTCTGTGGACCGCTTTGAGCAGTAGGGAAAGCAAGATAAAAATAATTTAACTAAATGTATACATTTGACTCTGTCTCCCTCCTGTCATCCTCACAACCGCCCTGCAAGGTGGATCAGGCTGCAAAACAGCATCATGCTAGCAGGGGCTCATGGGAATTGCAGTCCATGGACACCTGGAGAGCTACAGTTTGGCCACCCCTGCTCTATGGTATGGCCCTCTCCTTTCCCTAACCCCCCACTCTGCCAAGGCTCCATCCTCCAAATCTCTAGAAAATTCCCAACCCAGAGCTAGTAACACTGTTTTATCAGTATTTTATTTCAGACTTACGTTTTGCTATCTTTAATTACCAATTTACTGATTTTTATGACGGGTTTGCCTGACGGAAAGCCAGGTTCCGCATACTTTTGTGTCTTTTCCTACCATATTGTGCTTTGATTCTGTCCTATTCATCACATGCGATTATGAAAGCCACCTCAGGAACCCTTTAGGGTTAAAGGCCGGAGGTACGAAATCTCCAAATAAATACATCAGTGCCGTGTTTCTGTCTCTTTAAAGGCAGGCAAGGTGAAACGCAAGGGGGAGAGGCAAGATAACCCTTGAGCAGCATCCTCAACCTGAAAGAAAACATCTCAAGCCAGCCGACTCCGGGACCAATATCTTCCTCTTCAAAGAAAACAGTGAACAGCAGTGAGGCCTGCCTTTCTAGCCACCTCTATTGCCACCCCAGGGGACTGTCACAAAGGCAGCCTGTAATGGTCCCCAATCACAGACATGTAGTGTCTGTATTGATTTGGGAAGGTCTGAGCCGTGAAGCGCTCAGGCTGGTGGGCAGGCGAAGCAGGCAGCAAAATCACTGCAGAAAAGCTCCGAGTGTAAAGCGGGCGATGCTTCCCCCCCCCCCCCATCTGCATAAACATCGAGCCGAGCTTGAGTTATTAAAACAAGAGCTGGAAGGGCAAGGGGGCAGCAGCCTGAGGAGGGAGAGCCTCCAGAGTTGAGAACGTGCTGATTCACTGGAAAGATATTGAAGCAGCAGTGAGAGGAAGCAGCAAACAGAGCCCGGCAGGGAAAGAAATCATGACAGAAGTGCCCACGGTTAGGCCCACAGTGTGTGCTGGGCCTGGCTGCCTCGCAAGTGTGGCTCCCCTCAGGTTCATGGCATTTATAGAAGTCTATTACAGAAACACATTACTCGCTCCCTGGGTAAGCGGCAGAAGAAAAAGAGGGGAGGAAAAACAAGCCTCCTTCGCGCCAAGGAAACTCCACACTAGCCTTTGGTCTTAAGTTTATTAAGATCTCTTACTCCCAGGAGCAAAAACAGATCAAGCAAAAGTCAACTCCCCTGTGTTCGGCATCGGGGTTTGCAACTCTTGGGTCATGTTAAAGTAAGGTGACCAGATTGTCCCACTTTTGGAGGGCCATCTGGGGGCACCTGGCAAATTGTACTTATGTTGCAAGTAAAAAATATATATATATTACAATACTATTTTTGTGTTCTATGCTTTTTGTTGCTCCATATAGACCAAATTTTTAATCAATGCTGTCCCGCTTTCCCAATGTTAAAATCTGGTCACCTTAAAGCAGTGATGGGGTAACTAGTAACCCCAGGGCTACTCCAGACTGGGGTTGGGATTTCACCAGGGGTGGAGTCAGGAGGGCAGAGTGGCTTTCTGCTCATCTGTCTGATCTGCAGTGGCTTTGTGGAATTCACACACAATGGGAAAGGAATGGGAGGGAAGACCTGAATCTGCTACCCCCCATTGGTTCCTCCCATTCCTCCCATTGGTTCCTCCCATTCCTCCATCTCAGAATTTTTTCAGGGCAGAAAATGGCTGGAGGAAAGCTGTTACATGCAAAGGGATTCAGATATTCAGGTAGACATCTGGCAAATTACTCTGGGGGAGAGTCAAGGAGGCCATCCATCAAGAGAAATAGCTGGGTATCACTAGCATGCTGATGACACCCCAGCCCAAAACTCCGCACCAGCAGGGCCAGAGGGTGGATGAAGATGTTAAATAAGGTGGGAGAGAGGATGTACCCTGGGAAACACCACAGGTGAGTTGGTACCAATACAATCGCTCAACGCTTCTTCACCCTTGTTCAGTTCCAGAGAAAGGAACACAGCCATTGGAAGGCTGTCCCCCGAATCCTGACCTCAGCAAGACAGTGCGCCAGCAATTCATGGTCAACAACAACAAACACTGCCAACAAACACCAACATCAGCCCATCACCAATTAGCAATTAATAAAAATTCTATGGTAGACGTCATCATATTACCATCCAGGCCGGACATTGGAGTCGAGAACCCACTGCCCCTCTCTGTAAAGATAATATAATTTATTTATTTTTATTTTTAAAAATTACTCTACACTCCTTTGAAAGCCACTTTCTGTCGAGCGTTTAGGGGAAGAGTGAAAGTCTAGGACAGGGGTAGTCAAACTGCGGCCCTCCAGATGTCCATGGACTACAATTCCCAGGAGCCCCCTGCCAGCATTCGCTGGCAGGGGGCTCCTGGGAATTGTAGTCCATGGACATCTGGAGGGCCGCAGTTTGACTACCCCTGGTCTAGGAGATAAATAAATGCCTATGCGATGCTTTAATAAAAAGAATTTTAAAAGGTAGGCAGTCCTTTGCACAGCAGCAAGACTTGGGCTGAACCAGCATTTTATTCTTTATCCATCTGTCATTCACATTGCAAAACTGAGAGGAAGCTGGGCTCTCTCTGGAACTAGGAGACACTCTGCGAATTCATTTTTATGCATTAGATCAATCTATATCTATTGAATCTATCCTAAAATGGAAAGGGACAGCAGAGTGCCCCTTCCCCCCCCCCAATGCATCTACTTAAATATGTATCAGCTTGGGGTGGGATGCCACGTGACCTTTTATTTCTGGCAGAACCCAAATTTACTGTAGCTTGGCACAACAAGAAAACAGATTGAAAAACTGACCCGTTCAGCTCCCCGAGCAATTGAATTATCGCCGACAGAATCTCCAGCACCAGCCACAGAGGCAAAGTTGAAACATATTGAGGTACAAGAGCTTGGGGATTTAATATCTCTGATAAATGCTCCGATGACATGTACGGTTATGCCGTCTGGGCAATCACAATAGACCCAGAGCTTCCATTTTTTGGTAAGAAGCACAATTCATTCCAATACATGTCAGAAGGGTTTTGGAGAGCAGTATTAAGTAGAAGTCATTTGGGATGTTACATAGGGAGAGGAAAGTGAAGCAGCAGGGTCTCTTTGAAATGGAAAAAGGGAAGAGGGAAAGTCTACCTCATATTTTCTGTCACTGAAGTAAGTAACAGACAAAGTAGGTTTTATTAGGGACTTGCTTAGGCAAAACTGAGATTCCACGTCCAGTTATGGGGCTCTTCTGAATCACAGTGGGATGGAATCTCCTGGAGCAGGGGTAGTCAAGCTGTGGTCCTCCAGATGTCCATGGACTACAATTCCCATGAGCCCCTGCTAGCGTTTGCTGGCAGGGGTTCATGGGAATTGTAGTCCATGGACATCTGGAGGGCCACAGGTTGACTACCCTTGTCCTGGAGATTTTAGCCATACCCTTTCTGACTGTCTTGTGACTACATTTGGAATGAGAGTTGAACTCCAACAAGCTACATAGGCTTAAAGTGTCTGGCTAATTATCTAGAGCAGCCATCCTCAACCTTTTTTCGGCCATGACCATTTTAGGAGGTCTTCTCAAGTTCCAGGGCCCCCACAGAAGGCTGGACACTTACACAATGAGCTAGGCTAAAAAAAGGCCTAAGCTAAGAGTGAACTAAACATACTCAATATACCTTGTCTTATATAAACATGAGACGGATTTCGAAAACATTAAACCAAGAGAAGCATATGGGTTCATTTTTTCCCCTTTGAATGCATTAATTCAAGCACACTTGACTTCTTTTTCTTTCTCTTGATGGTGGAACTTTATATTAATGATATCATTGTGACAAAAAGGATTTAGTTGCCAGGCCCCTCCCCCCCCCAAAAAAAAACCCTGTGGGCTCCCTTTCTCACATTTTTTCAGACTGTGGCCCCCTTCAAATGTGCCTGCCCCCCCCCCATGGGGTTATATGGCCCCCACTGAGATCGGCTTATCTAGACCATCAATAATAGAAAAGATACAACTGACCTTGATTAACCAAGGGCTCTGATACGATTTTCTCTCATTTGTTTCAGTGTTAGAGTAACACTTTCAAATTCAAGGAAATGTGTATTAAGAATCTGGCCCAGCACCTGATCATGACAGTTTTAGCCCCCTTTGTCTTGGAAGATAGATAAACTTGGAATGAATACAGTGGTTGAGGAATGCATTATGCACAGCACTGTCTCATCACAGAACAAGAATGTACATCTAAGCTGAACTGAAGGTTTTAGTTTGTTTTTAAAAACTACTGGCATCTGCAAAAAAAAATAAAAATAAAAACCACCCTCCTTTTCAGTGATTTTTCAGGTGTTGCTTGGAAAAGGAGCAAAAGCTATGCAAAGTGAGGCCAATGCCAAGCTAGGAATTAGGGTCACACGCTCATTTTGGGTGGGCATCCAGGGCCACAGGGAGAACTGTGGAAGCACAAATGTCATCCCATATAATGCCAAGACAAGGGAAGCCTGTATCCTAGATATCAGCTGCACTGCACTGTCACATCTGGCTTTTTACTCAGATTGTCAAGGCATGTAGTTCAAGTTGCCAGCTCTGGGTTAAAAAATACTGAAGATTTGGGATACAATGCCATAGAGTCCACCCTCCAAAGTAGCCAATTTCTCCCAGGGAGGAGGAGGAAGAGGAGGAGGAGGAGGAGGAAGAAGAAGAAGACGAAGAAGAAGACAAAGAAGAAGAAGAAGAAGAAGAAGAAGAAGAAGAAGAAGAAGAAGAAGAAGAAGAAGAAGAAGAAGAAGAAGAAGAAGAAGAAGAAGAGTTGGTTCTTATATGCCGCTTTTCTCTACCCAAAGGAGGCTCAAAGCGGCTTCCAATTGCCTTCCCTTTCCTGGAACTGATCTTGGCCATCTGGGAATCAATGGTAATAGTAGGAGATCACCAGGTGCCATATCATTCTTATTCCCTGTGTTCCCACAGACCCCAGAAGTGAGGTCAAGTGAGAGAGCCAAAGCAGGCCTCTGCCATCCTCGCTGAGCATTGCCCTCACTGTGAAATTCTGAAAATCAAATACTATTCTTACAGGGTGCAATCACAGGAATGTAGGACAGACAGGCCTTTGGGTTAACACTGGAAAAGAGCTAGGGTTGTGTGTTAACACTGGAAAAGAGCTAGGGTTGTGGAACGGCCAATTCAGACACCGCCGCACAACAACCCTACAAAGATAGGTTTGTCGGAAGAACTTTTTTACAAGCACACCACAGTACTGACAACCTGGAAATCTGGCACTACCATGATCAGTACGTTACCATATCTGGGTGCAAGCAAAGAACCCGATCATTTTTTAAAAATGCATTTCAAAATCTTCCCGGAAGCGAATAAATTTTTACAGCACTTTCAATCCTTTCTCATGGCAACAAAGAACAGCTTAGTTCCAGACAAATTTAAAGTAAATTGATTGCCTTAGGGGAATGTATTCAAATATAACTTTTCCATGATAGAAATCTCTTCCCTTAAAACACTGAGGAAGGGGAAAGTTAGAAAACGCACCACCAAAACTGTAATGGCAAACCATTAAGCCCCTGTTTGCAAAAAAAAAAGAAAAGAAAAAGAAAGGTAGTGGTAGAGGAAAAAAACATCATCAAACTTAAAATAAAATGCAAATATGTCACTGGGGTGCAGGCCTAACATTTGTGTCTGAATTTATGAATAATAAATAAATATGAATAAACAGTAAACATAAAGGGATCAAACGCTTTTTTTCCTCAATTTGCACACATATTCCGCCTTCTCTTCCAGACAGCTTAAGAATGGGAACGTTATATTCGGCTTACCCCTGCCCCTGCCCCTGCCCCTGCCCAGGCCAAATACAAAATTGCCATTCTTAAGCTTGAGCAAGGAGGGCAAAGAGAACATCCTACAGCCTGGCATCAAAACCTACAGGCAGTTCACACAACGCTGTTTGTTTTGCTCCTACCTACTGATCAGATTTTGATTCCCCCTTTTCTCCAGGAGCTCCAGGCTGCATCCATTGCTCATTCATGCATGTGAGCGGTCCCCTCCCCAGTTTGTACTTGCACAGGCAAAAGTTGCTTTCACAGTGAATAGTTACACAGATGTAGCCTGAAGCGATTCTTATGCAAGGGAGGGAAAAAAATTGCCGCAATCAAAGCATGGAGGAAGTTGCAGATCGACAAGCAGCAGCATGTGCAAGAACAGCATTTCCTTGGCCATGCATTGTTCCATTACTTAGTCATTAGCGTCCATTTGCTTGTGTGGATTTTAAACGTCCCCCTGTATTCATCACAGGCCAGTGTCCCTGTCAGGTAGTCCCAAAGTCTTGTTCTCTTGCCCCAAAAGCCTCCATACTCCCTCCCCATTGGGAGGCAGGGTTGCCAACTCAGGGATGGGGAAATCCCTGGTCATTCAAGGGATGGAGACTCAGAAGGGTAGGGTTTGGGGAGGGAAGGTTACAATGCAGCTGGTTACAATGCAGACAAGTCCAACCTCCGAAGCAGCCATTATCTCCATTGAAACTGATCTCCGTAGTCTCAAATTCAACTGGAACAAAGGCAATCCTAACTCTCATATATAAGAAAGGACAGCAACAAGGAGGTGATAAGGCAGATACATCTTTTGACTATTCACCAAACTCAGTGAATATCTGCCAGGGCTTACAGAAGCAAGTACCCAGCTTGCTGCGGGGTAAACGGTAATGACTGGGGAAGGCACTGGCAAACCACCCCGTACTGAGTCTGCCATGAAAACGCAAGAGGGTGTCACCCCAAGGGTCAGATATGACTCGGTGCTTGCACAGCGGATACCTTTACCTTTACCTTTTATAGAAGCAAGCAGATCTAGGAATGGAAGCCTTTTTTGAGCCTCTGGTGCTCCTGATTACTGTTAATAAATTATGTTTCCACTTTCTCTTTCTACATACCCCAATTGTTTCCTCTGTGAGAAACCAAAGCACCTCATGTCGCCCACTGCTCACCCCTCTTCTCCCCACTAACTACAATTCATTGCTCAACGGTGAATTGCCCACAGCTGAGGATCACTGCACACTCATAAACTGAGAGGAGCCAGCTTGGTGTAGCGGTTAGGAGTGCGGACTTCTAATCTGGCGATCCGGGTTTGATTCCCCACTCCCCCACATGCAGCCAGCTGGGTGACCTTGGGCTCACCACGGTGCTGATAAAACTGTTCTGACCGAGCAGTGATATCAGGGCTCTCTCAGCCTCACCCACCTCACAGGGTGTCTGTTGTGGGGAGAGGAAAGGGAAGGCAACTGTAAGCTGCTTTGAGACTCCTTTGGGTAGAGAAAAGCTGCATAACCAGCTCTTCTTCTTCTTCCTTATCTCTGGCATGTTTTATACTATGAAACAAGATGTGAGGAAAATACTGCATAATACTTTTCAACTCCCACTCTTCTCTATTTGTTAATAAGAAAGCATCAGACCCTGTCGGAACATAATCCAACCACAACGTCCTGTTGGGGAATACTAATAGATGGAAACAGTGACAAAGACCTCTCATAGACAGTAAGAACATTTCCCCTTCAGCTCCTTGAACTCCGTTGTAGGCTTTTAGGGGCCTCCGCCCCCCCCCCTCCACCAAAGGCTGTTCCCCTATTAAAAGATCAATAATCTCTGGATAAAACAAGCCGCACTTCACAAGGAATTCTTTTAATGAGGGGAAAGAGCATCTGAATTAAGCTAATTTATTAAGCAGCCGTCAAGGAAGCCCAGGCTCTGAACCCAGTTCAGTGAGCAGAAATTTTCATCCAGTTAAACACAGGAGGCCAGATCCCCCGGCTGCAGAAGTCAATGTAAGCCCATTTAAGTCAGGGGTACTTTGCTCTCTTACACCAGGCTGTGGATCTGTCATATTGGGGCTCTTCCCTCATAGCCCAGATAACCATTACTAATGTTGTTCCCTTGTAGTTTATTATAGTCGTGCAATGAATGAAAACTGACACCATAGCTGATATAGTGGGCCTGTAAGGAGGGAAGCAAGGGAGAAATAATAGCAGCTTGGGAGTCAGTAAAATCAATGATAAATCCAGGGCACTGTAGAGATGCCATGTGAAACCTGTCCAAGCCTCATTCCTCAGTCTTGAATTTGCAAATCTCCCAATGTCCACTGCCCATCCTGCAAATGTAAACAGTAAAGCCCCAGTACTGTGGGGTAGTGGTGGAATTGCAAAGCCTCCACTCCAATAAGTTCAGCAGCACTGAGGTCACCGAGAGGCCTTCTGCGCATGTCTGAACACAATATACCTCCACGGGGATGACATGCTGAATTTGAAAACAACAGACTCAAAGGAGGGAGGCACTAACTGCTTGGCAGGAGGGCAGATATGGCCAGCAGGAAGAAGACGCCACACCCGTATTTTGGAAAAACAAGGCCACAGCTTTATTTTCTCCTCGCGAGGAGAGTTGGCGTGGCATGAGGAAGAATCCATTAAAGAACCTGTCAGCAGACCGTGAATAATCAAGGTCTCAGATGGCGCCTTGAAGAACCAGCCTAGGCGTAAGCCTATAGCATGGAAACTCCTTGCCATCTGAAACCCACACCCCTGGAAGGCAGCTTAACAGGGATCCAATGGGCATAAGCTTCTGTCTGTCTCCCCAAACCACCTGGCAATGCAAGCCTGCCTACCCAGCCGGGTTGGCATTTTGCTCGCATACGCGCCGATCTCTTAGTGAGACCCCCAAAGACGGAGGAAAACAGATACGGAAACCTGTTTCCCCAAAAGGATTCTCCCCATGCCACCCGCCACTGTGACAATAAACAAATATCCCTAACAATAACCTCTAATACAACCACAACCACCCGAAAAAAGAGGGAGGGAGGGTGGGAAGCTTCCAACTGCACGCAAGCCCAGCCCCTTAAATAGGTGTCAGAGACGCCTCCCCCCGCCCAAGAGACATGACGCCATGCGCCTCAACGGAGCCTCATAGAGAGGCACTTCCTGAAAGGTGTGTCAGCGAGACGCGTCTTTTCTTCACTGCTGGGCTTACTCCTCCGCGGCAGCAATGGGGAGCCTTCGGTGAGTCCCAGCTCCAATTGTCTAAAGCTTTACCACTGCAGCAACTTCATATAGAAGATAAGGATTTAAGTCTGCTATTAAAAAACAGCCAATCACACAGGAAAACCATTTCTATAATATATCAAGGTGTAGAATCTGACAATGGAATGCTGGCTCATTTGAAAACAAGGCTCCCTGCCTTTAGAAAACAAACACCACATGAAATAGGTTTACTATTTGCCCAGCAGGGACAGATAACCCTTCAGTGCTCAATCCAGTCCCCCACTCTGGAGAAATTAAGTTATATGAGGGGGAAATGCTTGGAGAACTTCCTTCATAGCTATGTTCTAGGAATTGCTTTATATCTCTATGGTCTTTACCATAGAGATAGGGGAAACTCCTAGAGCATTACCAAAAAGTGATTTCACATTATTCCCAAACTCTACCCTCTCCAGGCACTGTCCCCAAAATCTCCTGGGAGGATATGCCCAAACAAGAAAAAACGAACATGTGGTTCAATACATTCTGTAAGTTTCTGAAGAATTTGTAGGCTTCAACCAGAGGTCAACATTAAACCAAGAAGAAAAGTTTCTTGTCTTCAAACAATCATCATGATAAACAACCAATACTAGTACTCCAGGTAATAGCTGGTTTCATTGTTGGACTTCTTCAGTTCTATAATAATTGTACGCAGAGCTCAAAGTGTTTGGGGTAACAAAAAAGAGGTCGTACACCAGTTATTACCTCGGATACTAGTCTTGGTTGTGTTTGATGATGATTATTATTAAAGGCAAGTAGTTAAGCCCACTTAAAAAGCAGGAAGGAAGGAGGCGCCCCATAGCTCTTGTTACAGCAAAGCAAGAGCTGGAGTTAAATTGCCGTCACGGACTGTTGCAGGCCCAGCAACCATTGCAAGACACTCACTGCTCACAATGTGCTCTGCAGATAGGACAGGAGCACTTGGGGAGGGGAGGAGGTGCTTCCCCAGGGGTGTGGACCCTCGCCAAATGGAGAAGCGGGTGGGCAGGTGGAACAGAGGCCTCTGGTGGCCCCTGCTTCATGGAGGATTGGGAGGCCTAAGAGAAGCCTCCACTGGCCCCAGCACACTGGCCTCACAGCTCTGTGGACAGCGGGGAGGTGAGCGGGCAGCAGAGGTATCCAGTGGCATTGGGTCTGCACAGAACCAGGAGGCCACACAGAAGCTTCCAGCACCCTGGACGCACTGCTCAATTGCTGCTCATCTCCAGACTATAAAGATCAGCTCCCCAGCCCAAAAATGGCTGTTTTGGAGGGGTGACTCTGTAGCATTGTATCCCACTGAGGTTTAGGGAAGCCAGCCTCCAGGTGGGGTTTGAGGATCCCCTGGAATTACAGCTCATCTCCAGGCAGTTAGGCTGCAGGGAAAGCTCTCCCCCCTCCTATGCACAGCTTCAAAAGGAATGCATGTGGCCACAGACACCCCTTGGCTAGCACAGTCTCTTGCTTGACTGGTGATGTCTCCCCTTCTGAAGCTGCAGTCCCTGTTGTTGTCTGCAAGGCCAAGTCGTTGCCTATAAAAATGGATCACCTAGTTTTCCCAAAAGTCTCACTGTCTGCTCTCCTGTAAAGCTAACTCCACTTGAAATTCTGGGCAACTTATGCCTTTGATTTTGTAGGCAAATACTGTTTTTTTATTTACCAGGCCAAGCTTGAGAAAAGTCACTTCCTATGTCTCTCCAGCCATTCACTTGTTCACCAGTTTATAGTTTCAGGCTGTAAATATTCTTCATTTAGATTTTCCGGCACTTTCCAGCCTCGCAGGACCCATGCTGGGCTGTCTGTCTGTTTGCACCCCAAAATACAAACAATTGCTGGTAAAGGCTGGCCAAAGCCCATAGCCCAGGCGCGACACACCCACACGACTCCATCCCAACCTCAGCCTGCAAGCCTCAACCACCGTCTCTGCAATCACTGCTCATCTCTAGATTATAATGATCAGCCCTGCAGGCAAAAGGTAAAATGGCTGTTTTGAAGGCTGGACTCTGAGGCATTGTACCATTTTAAGACCCTCCTTCAAACCTCCAAGAATATTTCCAGCCCAGGGGTAGCCAATCTCCAAGCAGGACCTGGAGAGCTCCTGGAATTACAGCTCATCTCCAGATTATAAAGATCAGCTTCCCAGGTGAAAATGGCTGTTTTGAAAGGTGAACTATGAGACATGGCACCATTTTGAAGGCCCACCTCCAAACCTCAAGGATTTTTCCAACTCAGGGGTAGCCAGCCTCCAGGTGGGGTTTCGAGAGCTCCTGGAATTAGTTCATCTCCAAACTATAAAGATCAGCTCCCCAGGCAGAAAGGGCTGCTTTGGAGGGTAGACAGGGTTATTGTGCAGAAGAAACATTTAAGGCCTCCCATGCCGGTTGTTTTGGAAACAATTGAGGCCTACTGCACAGGGTGGTTGTACTACACAGATGAAACAGGAAGCAAAACAACGTCTGCAACAGCATGCAGTTTTATCTGCAAAATAACCCTGTGTGGTAGGTGTCAAATCTACAGAGAGTCTCGGAGAAGAAATACACATGGCTTGGTTGCATCTTTCCTCTAGCAGTGTGGTTGGCCACAGCTGTATTTTAAGTCAGAAGGGGCTTTTCTGTGGCCTCCCTGTCAGCCAACGGTTAGGCAGAAGGGTGGGGGGAAGCTTCCCCTTGACCCTCAAAAGGAAAGCATGCCCATACCCACAGACCCCTTTGCATTGCTCTTGGAAACACGTCCCTCCCCTCAGGGGCTTCCTTCACAGCAGGCCTGAAGGGAGGAGGGGGCGTAAAATCCTGAGCAAGAGCAGCAATTGGCCCTCAGGGAGGGGAGGTTCCACCAATAGGAGTCTTTGGAACCTTCAGCATGTTGTCAGAAGTATGAATCAATTTAATATATATATTGATATATATTGATGATGATGATGATAACGACGACGACAAGAAATTTCCAATTCCTAGCTGGAAACTCATTCACAATATAAGATGGGGAAAACATCCTAGATAACCTTCTTTGTGACACGCTACTTTTTCATGTGAAGGGATAACAAACATCTAGTCTCAAATTCCAATATAAAAAGGTATATTCTAGGGGGAGTTTTGCTACACAATTAGCTGTCTGCCTGGATCAGCCCTTAAAAAAATAGTGAAGGATGTCAAAAGATTTATCCTTCACCTCTGTGGGGCACCCAGGTAACATTAGCTGGGACTGCATTGGAAATATCCAAAGTGGACCATCTTGGAAAGAATGGTTTGAAAAATGCAGCATAAATGCTATGTAGTGTTACATGGCACACATAATTTTACCATATTGCTGATTTTACCATATTTGTGATGATTTTGAATGCTGGAAGCAGCCCCAAGCCGGCATGCTAAGAGAAGCGGGGCATAAATTGAAAAAATGAATAAATGAACAAACAACATTGATTGTTAATTCACCAGCACAACGAGTGGTATGGTTTCAGAGGACAGCAAGCTGAACGATCAGCTTTCACTTCTTCTCTTTTATTTATTTGATACATTAATAGGCTATGCTGCCATTGAGTCTAGGCAGGGGACTAACTTCCAAGTGGGGCCTGAAACTCTCCTGAAATTGAGATCACAGAAATCGGTTATCGTGGAGTAAATGACTGCTTTGGAGGGTGAATTCTACAGCATTATTCCCCACTGAAGTCCCTCCCTGCCCCAAATACTGCCCTCCTTAAGATACATCCCCTAATCCCCTGATACTTCCTGTCAGAATATACAAAATCATGATTCAAAAGCATAAGAAGAATATCTTTCAGGGGGCACTGGAGATGAGCATTTGGCATAGTTCAGATTAGGAATTCCCTTGAATTTTTCAAATAGTCTCCTCCAGTGCCCTGATTGAATCAATAGGAGACTTCCAGCTCCTTTGAGCCCTCTTCCTCACTGCTTGCCTCCTGAACAGACAGAATGAGCAACACAACATGGCAGTTAGAAGAAGAAAAGTTGTTATATGCCGCTTTTCTCTACCCAGTCTCAAAGCGGTTTACAATCGCCTTCCCTTCCTCTCCCCACCACAGACACCCTGTGAGGCAGGAGAGGTTGAGAGAGCCCTGATATCCCTGCTCAGTCAGAACAGCTCTATTGGGAATCTCAAAGCGGCTTACATACATTCTTCCCCCAAATCTCCAGGCATCGCCCAAGCCACAGTTGGCAACCCAAGGCCACAAGCCCTGGAATACTCCGGATCAGGACCAGTGCTTCTGCCCTGTTCTTCAACTTTTCCACACACCTGCAAAGGTATGGTCAGGGCCAGCAGCCTCACAGCTTGGGTTGCCAGGCTCCACCATGTTGTTGGAGGGGGGGGGTGCTTTCTGGGAGCTCCCACACACACACTTACCAAAACCCAGAAGAGCATCTGGCATGCTGATGTTAACCAGAAGTGACACTGGTACAACAGTGACATAGAAACCTCTATGGCAGGGGTAGTCAACCTGTGGTCCTCCAGATGTTCATGGACTACAATTCCCATGAGCCCCTGCCAGCAAATGCCAAGGCCACAAGCCCTGGAATACTCCGGATCAGGACCAGTGCTTCTGCCCTGTTCTTCAACTTTTCCACACACCTGCAAAGGTATGGTCAGGGCCAGCAGCCTCACAGCTTGGGTTGCCAGGCTCCACCATGTTGTTGGAGGGGGGGGGTGCTTTCTGGGAGCTCCCACACACGCACTTACTAAAACCCAGAAGAGCATCTGGCATGCTGATGTTAACCAGAAGTGACACTGGTACAACAGTGACATAGAAACCTCTATGGCAGGGGTAGTCAACCTGTGGTCCTCCAGATGTTCATGGACTACAATTCCCATGAGCCCCTGCCAGCAAATGCTGGCAGGGGCTCATGGGAATTGTAGTCCACGAACATCTAGAGGACCACAGGTTGACTACCCCTGCTCTATGGTATAAAACTGTCTTCAAACCATAGAGTTTTGCCCAAAACCTGCAGAGTGTCACCCTCCCCGTGACTCTGGAGTGCTGATGTCACTTCCGGGTGACATCAGCACATTGGAATGTTCTTTCTGGCCCCAGTGAGTGAGTGGGGGGGGGAGTGCCAGGGGTGGTTCTGGGGGAACGAGGATCACCACAAAAGCAGATGCTTGCAGGGATTTCTTCCTACATTTAAAACCCCCCAAAGTGGCAGGAACAACACCCTGGTCCCAGTGAGGATCTGGTATCCCTACTCAGAGCCAGCAAAAGTGTTGGGGCCGGCCCCAGACAGAGCATTTGGTTCCATAGAGGCCAGGAAAGGAATCTTTGCTATCTCCCCACCAAGATTATACATGTGAAGCTGGGAACCAGCAAGAGTCTGTGAGGGTGAGGACGTAGGGGGCACCATTGGTGAGTAATGCTACGTCCCTGTCTGGGGAAACCAGAAAACAACATCACTCTACTCTAGGATTCTCCTGAAATTCCATGGTAAAATCAGGAGCGGCACCAGGCAACAAGGTTAGGTAGCTTTGCCAAGTCTGGGTTGGAAAATACCTGGAGATTTTGGGTATGGAGTCAGAAGTGGTCAGGATTTGGGGTGGGGAGGGACCTCGTTAGAGTGCAATGCCATGAAACTCACCCTCCAATGCATCCATTTTCTCCAGAGGAACTGATCTCTTTACTCTGGAGATGAGTCCTAGAATTCCAGGTCCTAAGGGTCTCCCTAACGCAGCCGAGAGAAATGACCACTGCAGGAAACCCTGCTTAGATTCCTGGCAGTGCCAAGGTCCAGCCAGATTTTTAAAAATGGTGGGCCAGAAGTGCTGGTGGGACACCAATGTCTCCTCCTCCATATTTTACCCACAGCAAGAGCAGTCTGCCATTGCTTAATAGGGTATTCTATACCGAAGCCATTGTCGCTGGGCCCGCTTGCATTAATACGGTGGGCCTTGAGAAGGGGGATGAACTCAATAATCTGATAGGGCTTTTTCATCTCAATCCATTATGAGTCTATAGTTTACATACCCAATTCCCATTAATGCTAATGGGGAGCTACTGTATCGCATGCGGGGAGAGAAGAAATACAGGCCTTTTGACTTCATTACAGAAATTTAAAATTCATTACCATGGGATACTGAGGGATTGCCCTAAATACTCTCTCTTTGTTATATATTTCCTTGTTAATGCAACCATTTGAGAGCACCGTACCCTGCTGAGTAGGAAACATTTCCGAGGCTGTTTAAAACGCATTCACCACAATTGGAAGCAACTCTTTTGTCTCCATTTATGCCTTTGACACCGTGCTGCCTTCAGCTTAATGGGGACCGAGTAGATAAAAGCAAATTAATCCAAAAGGTGACTTTTTCCCTATCCTATTGTCAAATCGCACACAGACAAATTCAAGTATTCCTCGCCTCTGTCTGATTCAACGTAAGCCAGGCATTCAAATCAGAGTTTGCAACAATGAATCCAATTATTAGAACGTCCTTTTCAAAATTATGCGTCGATCGGAAAATGGCCGCTTGACTGTTCTCTTCAAAAATTAGACAACAGAAAGGGGGAGGGGGGTTGCACGTGTGGGTAAGATAAGGGAACAGATCCCAAGGTTAAACAAAGTAGTGACAAGCCACGCATCTGACTGGCATAAACTGGAATCAACTCACTCAGAACATTTTCCTCATGGATGCTTCCTTCCTTTCCCACTGGCTTCTAGGAAACCACTTATATCCACTGAAGACAGAGTGAGAACCCCACCACCTATAAATTGGTGCGCGTAACGGTAGCTGGCTGGTTCATGAACGGGTAGATTTGCATGGGGCTCTTGGAATAACTGAGACCCAGAGAGACAGAGAGGGCAAGGTGCTGAAAGTGATGTACACCCACTAATGTTTGGATAGAGAAGCTACAACTATGTAGAAAGACCTTCGAAACCAAGGAATGGCAGAGAGGAAATTTGACAGGAGATTCGTGGACACTTTATGTGGAGGATTAGAAGAAGAAGAAGAAGAAGAAGAAGAAGAAGAAGAAGAAGAAGAAGAAGAAGAAGAAGAAGAAGAAGAAGAAGAAGAAGAAGAGTTAGTTCTTATATGCCGTGTTTCTCTACCTGAAGGAGTCTCAAAGCAGCTTACAATCGCCTTCCCTTTCCTCTCCCCACAACAGACACCCTGTGAGGTGGGTGAGGCTGAGAGAGCCCTGATCTCACTGCTCAGTCAAAACAGCTTTATCAGCGGCGTGGTGAGCCCAGAAGTGCAGAGTGCAGAATCGAACCCGGCTCAGCGGATTAGAAGTCCACACTCCTAACCACTACACCAAACTGGCACCATAAAGCCCAAGTTACAAGCCAAAAGGGAATTTGGAAGGATTCTGTGGAAACTCTGCTAACGGAGCAATGCGTTGAAGGCACAGCTGTCTGAATTGGACTTTGGTAACATGATAGGACATGTGGAGCTCTTTGAGAAGGGAGGAGATGTCGCCCATGTCCATCTTAAGACCCCAGATTTGATCCCTGGCATCTCCAGTTAAAGGATCACAGAGAGCAGGTACTTAGGCAATAAAAGAGAATCTGTGGCTTTGGGTTTCATGATATGTTGATGTTTCAACTGATGGTTTTTAACTTTTAGCTACCTTAGAAGTTTGTGCTGAAAGGGGAGATTAAAGGGGGGGGAACTTTTTAATTAATAAGTGCCAGGAGGCATAGAAGAGAAGATGGAGAGGCAGTAACTTGCCTAAGGCTGTCTTGTGAGCAGAGGGGAAATCATGACCAGGGACTCGTTTACCGTTTGTGCTCCGGGAAGCCCACCCAAAGGCACACTGGCTCTGAAGCCAGCCCCCAGAGTTCCATGAGGCTTCCTCCCCAATAGACAGGCCCAGCCACCACCAGCACCTCCTACTGATTCCTCCTTCCCTACCAATACAGACGATGTTTTATCCTTGTTACAGCACCCCCTCCCTCACTTCCCACATTTCTCAAAGGCAAGGCTCAACATCCCATTGAACCAAAAAAAAAACCAGTCAAAAGTGTATTCATGGCCCCCTTCAATGGGTGAACACTGGTCCTCTGTTGTCCTTCCTCCAAGCAAGATGGGATTCTCTCATGTCAGATACAGTCAGTCTGACTAATGAGACCTCCTGCTTGCCAATTCCTACAGCCTTGCTCTGTCTATTTCAGCCACTGAATATGCTTAGAAGCTCGATGGCTGCAGGCCAAGAGTCTACAGATCCCAATCAAGTATCAATAGCTTAAGTATAAGCGATTGTGTAGGAAGAGAGGCCAAGTGTGCTCCTTTATCGCTTTTTGTTCTTACTTGTTTCAGGAGCTGTGGTTACGGTGCTCGAAGGGATGCTAGCAAAGACTCAATTAATTCTAACTCAGAACTGTACCCACCGCGGGGCAAAAAAATCAAAAGGAACTATCTGGAGAAGACTGGGAGGAGAGACCGCTGACTGGGAGCAAGGGCTGGCAAGGTTTTGGTCTCGGTGTGGGGTTCTATGGGGAGAAGTTGAGAATCGTTGTTCAAGCCACATCCATTAAAGGGAGCAAGCTGCTTCTTCAAATTACTGTCCACATTCAGCCAGAAGAAGAAGAAGAAGATGACGAAGACGACGACGACGAAGAAGAAGAAGAAGAAGCAGAAGAAGAAGAAGAAGAAGAAGAAGAAGAAGAAGAAGAAGAAGAAGAAGAAGAAGAAGAAGAAGAAGAAGAAGAGTTGGTTCTTATATGCCACTTTTCTCTATTGGAAGGAGACCCTGTGAGGTAGGTGGGGCTGAGAGAGCTCTGATATTCCTGCTCGGTCAGAACAGCTTTATCAGTGCTGTGGCAAGCCCAGGGTCACCCAGCTGCCTGCATGTGGAGGACCAATCAAACCCAGCTCGCCAGATTAAAAGTCAGTGCTCCTAACCACTACACCAAGCTGGCTCCCATTTCTGGCAGCTGAGTCCTTCTCTAGACCCACTGCTTCTGGGTGACTAGAGACTGGAAGACCCAAAGTCTTTTACTGCCATTTGGCTGACACCGGGATCACAAGAACAGAAGAGCTGCTTTGCCAGAAGAGATCAAGGTCTTTCAATTCCAGTATGCTGTTAAGCACTGGTGATCAGCCAGATGTCTTAGGCAAATGCTGGCAGGGGCTCATGGGAATTGTAATCCATGGACATCTGGAGGGCCACCGTTTGACTACCCCTGTCTTAGGCACTGACAAGCCGAAAATGTAGATGATGTTGGCTGTGGATGTATTTCTGGATGACCCTTGCCCCCAGAACCCAGAAATATACCATATACATAAATTGACTTAAAAATAGTGGAGTAACTGACCTTTGGTAAATGAGGCCTAAGAGATAGTGTCCCAAATCAGTGGATTGAGAAGGACTGAACTCCGTGAGTCATGAAGCTACCTAATATAGAGTCAAATCATTCAGCTATCTAGTTCAGTACCTTCTACTCCGGCAGTAACTTTCCAGAATTGCACAGAATGACCAGTTCCTCCCCCCCCCCCCAAATCACTGCACTTAAATCACTTAATACAAAGTGCCGGCTAGTCAATGCCATTCTTCCGTATAATAACCTATGGATACAAAAGCTGGACCCTGAAGAAGGAAGACAGGAGGAGAATAGATGCTTTCGAATTATGGTGTTGGGAGACGAATGCTGCGAATACCATGGACAGCCAGAGTTACCAACAAGATAGTTTTAGAGAGGAGCAAACCAACTACGTCATTAGAAGGCAAGATATTACGGTTAAAGCTCATTTACTTTGGGCGCATCATGCGATCAAACTCGCTAGAAAAATCATGAATGCTCGGCATGGTCAGTGGCAAAAGGAAACGTGGTCGCCAAAGGATCTGCTGGCTCGACACAATCAAAGCCGATTCAGGGATGACCACGAACCAACTAAAGGAAGCAGTCAGAGACAGGGGCGCATGGCGAACACTTTCCTATAGAATTGCCGAGGGTCGGACACAACTGAACGAATAACATCTGCAGCAGCAGCAGCAGCAGGGACTGACCATGAGATTTTCTGCATGCAAAGCAGAACACAGTAGATGCTTTACCGCTGAGCCCCAGCCCCTCCTGATGCCTTAGCTCTTGGACTTTACTCTCCATGGACTCTAGAAGAAAGGACTACTATAAAAGAATTGAATTTTTTAAAAAAAATACTGGAGCGATCAGACCTGAACTTGGGGACTTTCCAGTGCACTCATTCAAATGGAAGGCTGGTTTTAGCTCTATTGGAGTTCACGGCAGGCCTTCTCCTGATCTCCCCAGTTAAGGAATCAACAGGAGTTTTAATACAGGGAGAGCTGACACTGCCACATTACAGGAGCAGCAGGAGTTAAAATACACTCTCAGGGAAAAAAGGACCCCAGCTGGAGCTGGTGAATATTTTAAGGTTGCATCTAGTTCCTCTGCAAGCCACGCCAGCCGGATTCCCCATTTGAACCATGAAACTAACTCGCCTCTTTGGAGCAGGGCGAATGGGCCTACGGAAGTTCTGCTGGAGCATCCCCACGGGGAGTCCTTCCAACGCCTCCTCCCTGTCTGGCGCTCACAGATGCACCGCCGCCTCGTGTCACTATGGAGTCTCGTCATTTAGAAAACACTTAGCCATGCAGCGAGCAAGAGAATTAAAAAAGCATTAAACTTCTGAAGGGGAGGGGGCGAGGGTTCAAACTTTGACAAGCCGCATCAGATACTTATATACTAAGAATAATTCATTAAATTGGATGAAGCATGAACGGCAGGGAGGATGGTGAGCGGGTAACCCTCTCGGGTTTGGCACGCTATTGAGTTTACAGAACCATGCACCCCGGCTGTGCGGGGGGAAGTCGGGAGGAAGGCAGATTCTGAGAGGGGTCCAAAAACGCAGATGTCGAGGTATGCAAAGCAGCAGACTTGAACGTCGTTCCGAGACAAAGCCAGGTAATTAATATATTATCCAAACGACGTTGGGAAAGCTATTGGGGAAGGGGAGGGGTTGTCAAATGAAAAACAGGAACCAGAGCCACAAAGCAGGAAACTCTTGCAAACGCAGACGTGCACAAAGGAATAAAAGCCAAGCTGCATGAAGACGACGGAGGGAAGCTCAGGCTACAGCCAAAAACTCATCCTCTGCCACAGCAGCCACAGCGGCAACGGCTCTGCGGAGCTGGAACCTCATTTCCCCTCAACCTTCTGAGGGGGCAAAGCTTTAACAAGCTTGACGACTGAATCAGCACAGATAATTAAGCAATTAGAATCGTTAGTAGTTGACAAAGCACCAGGCCGGGTTGAATTATGTCCACAATGTCGCAAAGGCAGGAGGGGGGGCTCGGCATGCTGGGAAAAAAAGGCTTTTGGCAAAAGTTCTGCTGATTGCTTGCCAATGGCAGGGGTGGCAACAAAGCACACGAGAAAGGCTGTGTGTTTTTTTTCCCCCCAGGATGCTGTTAGAGGCAAGTAAAAAAGAAAGGGCTGGAAAACCGAAAAGAGTCACTGCTGGGTTTTATGTGATGTTGACAAGCCCTTGTCCATTGCAAAGAGATGAGGCACGGGATGCTCATCCTGGGCGAGGTGACGGAACATATTTTCTAATAGGAAACATCCTTTATGAGTTCAGCGAGGGAAAACATATTGGAGTCATGATCCTATTAGGGGACCTTCCTGAAGGGGGCCAGACACAGATGCTTTGACCTGTTGGCTGCCCCAAACATGTGGAAAAACCGCCACCCATTTCTTTTCCCCAAACTAATCCATTGTATGAAAAAGCCTTTAATAGCAACCTTCCTGGAAAAGCTCACACGCATGCCCATTCACTTGGATAGCAGCTCCCGTTTTCCTTCTCCCCGATCTGCATGAACAGTAATTGTCAACGATTTTTCACAGCCAGAGTCGACTGGCTGTTGTGGGATTTCTAGGCTGTGCGTCTGAAGTTGCTGTCAAAACATCAGGGACTAAAACTAGCCCAGAAAACATACCGAGAGTCAACTCTAGTGGCCTTTGTAGCCAGCCATTCATTGGAGTTCCAATGGCAGAGCCCTCCACTTCATCTCTCCCGCCCCGTTTGTTCAGTGGAGAAGGAAGCTCCCCATTTGTGGAGGAACGGCATGCCCCAGCTTTTCACCATCCTTGCTGACCTATAAAGAAAAGACAGCTTCGTAGGCTTGAAGAGAGAAACACGCACAGAGCTGACCTGTTTGCAAATGGGAAATGTCATTGTGAACAGATCAAAGAGGAGAATACATCAAAGACCTGGCACCCACAACATCAGTGGGCAGGGCAGCTACATCTTCCCAATCAGGTGCGCCACCTGTGCATTACAGATACAGCTGAGCATCAGGGTGTATTATAATAAGAAGCTTCAGGCAAAGGCAGAGGTAGGATGTCAATGTTTTCAATATATAAATAAAGCAGAGTACTGCCAATTGTTACGTACGGCAGGCCCCTGCCTTACTGCAGGGGTAGTCAACCTGTGGTCCTCCAGGTGTTCATGGACTACAATTCCCATGAGCCCCAATTCCCAAATGCTGGCAGGGGCTCATGGGAATTGTAGTCCATGGACATCTGGAGGACCACAGGTTGACTACCCCTGCCTTACAATATGACATTCTGTCCCCATTCTGGCACCTCTCTATAGTCTAGGCTTGTGCCTAAGCCAGGCACTGTTAAAGGTCTGCTAAGACCCTGCTGGGCCAGACTCCATCTTCTTCTCAGCCACAGATTTGACAGGACAGTTGCAGCCTGAGACACACTTCGCTCTCCTCCATTTCCCTACACTGACACCCCATTGTATTGATGATTTAGTGGCCTGGCAGAAACCTGTTTGTCCAGGAGCTCCTAAGTCTCACACCTATAACTTATGCTTGGCCCTTCTGCCAGGGGGAAATCTCTCCCCCAGCCGCAACAGCTAGACCCATTGAGACACGATGGTTCCCTTTCTTAAGCCCATTAACTTCTTTGTCTAAGCCCATCAACACCCATCTCCAGAACTGGCCTAGGCATCACCCGACATCTTGCTCAATGGAAAATTCCATCATGTGCTCACCTGGGTTGCATCACATAGCTCCTTACCCCAAAACATATATAAACAATGGCTTCGCAAAGCCACCTCGTGTCTCCTGATTCGGATCCATTCAGAATACCCTGCGTGCTGATCATGTTGCTGCTTTCTCGGCCTCCTTGCTCATCAGGAACGGTAATTATATCGAAACCTCGTCTCCCACTCTATTATTTCCTATCCGCCTGACTGCCAGTGTGCTAGATATATTTTTGCCTATCTTGTTATTTTCCTTCTAATAAAGATTGTTACTATTTTCACTGTAACTATTTGTGTCTGTCGTGAATTTTTAAGGGTGTAATCACCTCATAAACATTGGCAAACGATCCATTTCGGTGTGTTACCACCACCTCTTGCTAAGCAGATTCCCCACTGCTGAATATACATGTGTCACGGGAAACGCGCATAAATGCGTTTTGGGTAACACAGTTCAAATTTCATCGGTACTGCTTATGGGAGGCAAGCCAGTTCCTCTTGGCTTCTGGCCCCCATCAGGAATATGGGAATTAAAATATTCAACTACCTTATGGGGCTGCTATGAGGATTACACAAAGCACCTGGCACTCTTGAAAACATGTACAAACTCAACACAGAGTGTACAAATGCTACCATATCACTATTAATATTTTTGTTGTTGTTTAGTGTGTAGACTCACAGCTGTCAAGCGGTAGGCAGACGGGGTTAGTGCTTGGTTGCCCATTTCCTCAGATGTACTCAGAACCTGTGACACTGAATTGGGCTTTTTCAATACAAGCGTCTTCTTAGCAACGGACTTGGCTTTCTCTGCCTGGCTTGCCAAAGGCAGAGCTTGCCAGCCTCAGGGACATAGAAAAGACAGGGAGCCTTTGGGGGTAAGTTTGCCTGCAGGTAGCAAAGGAAACGTTGAGGCTGCACAAAATGCAGTTTATTTTGACTGCCTTGTAATAGAGGAATTGTTCATCCGGTTGCATATTTCTAATTAATAGAATGTTCCCAGATGTTCCCAGTCAGGAGAAGAGCACACCTATATGAATAATACATCCCCTAAGAAGGTGGAAGGTGGAGGAGGGGCAACAGATTTTTCTGGATTTCAGGGAAAGACTCGGAATGCATTTCTATTTCAGCACAGCAAGTTAACTAAAGCCCAGCAATGTGCTGATGGGGAACACTGGCTGACATGGGAGGAACTAGTCCTGGGAGACAGGGAAGATCAGGGTCATGTGAAGGAAAATCCAGGGTGGTTATTGTTCTAAAAAAAAATGCTCACGTCTCAATTGAAGCAGAAGAAAGGTCAGTTATGCAGCTGCTCTCCATTCCCCACTACATAAAGTGAGCTTGATGTGACTTTTGATCCTAAGATGGCTACACGTGCAAATGGCAAAATTAGAAAGGTAGCGAAACCTGAGTTTAATTTGGCTCAAGTAAGAGCTTGGGGATGAAATGAGGACTTCAAGGGGTTTTTGATGTGTGACACATCTTCTGGTACGCCTTCTCAAACGGATATGAATACGGAAACAACGTCTGTAGTCCCGCCACAGGGAGTGCACCAGATAAGGCAGAAGAGGCCAAGAGAGCTGAGGGAGCCAAGGAAGAGGCCCCACTGCTCCCCCAGGGGCCCAGGCAGTGCCTGCAACACCTGCAGGAGCCAATGAGCCGTGGAGAGCCCAAGGTCACCCAGCTGGCTGCATGTGGGGGAGTGCAGAATTGAACCCGGCATGCCAGATTAGAAGTCCGCACTCCTAACCACTACACCAAACTGGCAGCCTGGCTGGTTTGTTTTTAAAAACCCTTTTTAGAGCTTTTTATTTAAAAAGCATTTAAACCAGAAGCCAGGCTGTTGTAGGGCACCAAATGAACAGAGATCCCAGGCTAGCCTGATCTCGTCAGCTCCTGGAAGTTAAGCAGGGTCAGCCCTGGTTAGTGCTTGGAGAGCAACAAGGAGATCCGGGTCTGCTATACAGAGGCAGGCAGTGGCCAAACACCTCTGAATATCTCTTTATAGAACATATATCATGATTTAAAAAGATCAAAATGACATTGCTTTGGGCCCACATGGTTTCACCAACCTGCAGCAATTACTCTACAGCTCCCTTAGGGTTCCTGTTCCCCCCAGGCTGGAAATCACTGGTTCTCTGCATAGATTTGGAGATCCTATTTTGTCTCATGAGGTGTAGTTCTATCTTCAGAGGATGATATGCAGAGGAGAAGCGACCCTAGCTGGTTTCCAGACTCCAGTCCCCAAAGAGGTGCTCTATTTATTGCAAACATCTTTTAAACATACAACTACCACCATCTGGGTGGTTTGCAAATGGAAGAAATAAAAACAAAAGAGATGCAATGCTTTTAAAGAGCAGCAGAAAGGACTGAAGCACTGGGAACATAAGAAGCTCATGAGATAAGACAGGGCTTTCTTTGGGGGGGGGAAGGGGGATTGCCAAAAGCAGGTTCCAGCTCATAAGAGAAGAGGTTGTCATAGTCCAGGTGCCATAGTTGTACTCCTCTGGAGGGCAGACATCTCAGCAGGGCTATCCTCTAAAATCTGAACAGGTTTAAAAGAGAAAGCAAATTCCTACAGGGAAGACTGTCTCTAAGCTATACAGTAAAGCTATTGAGCACAGTTTTGCGTCTCTTCCCATGGTACAAATTGCAAGCTCTTCGATTCCACATGTGTGCTTATGTACTCCTGATAGGAGCTCCCATGTTTGAGAAGGAGCCATGACCCAGTGGTACAGCACATACAGTGTGCATCAAGCTCATTCTTGGGCACCTCCAGTTTAAAAGTCTCAGACACGAGACACTGGTAAACAACTTTTTCTTCTCTGCCTGACTGAAAAGTGTGCAAAAGAGGGCTGGTTGAATGGAAGACCTAATGAAAATTATTGTTAAATTTGCTTGGGTGGCTATAAAAATAATAATAATAAGAGTTGGTTCTTATATGCCACTTTTCTCTACCCGAAGGAGGCTCAAAGCGGCTTACATTCGCCTTCCCTTTCCTCTCCTCACAACAGACACCCTGTGGGGTGGGTGAGGATGAGAGAGCCCTGATATTACTGCTCGATCAGAACAGTTTTATCAGTGCCGTGGCGAGCCCAAGGTCACCCAGCTGGCTGCATGTGGCGGAGTGCAGAATCGAACCTGGCTCGCCAGATTAGAAGTCCGCACTCCTAACCACTACACCAAACTGGCTCTCTGGACCAACCCTACTCCCTAATACTTTTGTACCGGATCCATGTACAATTGTTCTTATTTCTTAGTTTTTATCCATTCATAATTCATTTTATATCTGTAATTTTATGTTTTCTATTGGTTGGTCTATGACTGTCAATAAAATTAATTGATTGATCGATTGTCGAAAGGAAGTATTCCAAAATCATTTAGAAACATTTGACTGGTTGGCTATCAAAAAAAAAAATCTGTTTTGGGTTATAATTGTTCCAATTTATTGAAAGAATGCACCAATCCATCCATTTCCTTTCAATCCATCCATTTCCTTACCTGCACGTAACAAGAAGGGGCAGATAACTTTCCAAGTTACATTTTCTGGCATTTTAAGGAACTCGTCCTACCAATATCCAGCTCTTTCTACCAATATCAGCATGACATTTCTCTCTCTCTCTCTCTCTCTCTCTCTCTCTCTCTCTCTCTCTCTCTCACACACACACACACACACACACACACACACCTGCAAGAAAGGCTGGAGACAGTCCAGTGTTTATAATGATTGTTTCCTTAATAAACGGGCCTGGATTTCAGAGAAGCAGGAAGATGGATGCAGGTTGCCATGGCAAATACACATTTTCCTATTTAGCAGCATAATCAACAGTCTTGTACAATCCACTGATTTCCGAGTGAGCACATTTCTCATCCCAAAATGTGCCGCACAGGTGGCATGGCTCACCTCGTTATTAAGTTATCCTAAGCATTTTAATTGGAACTGTTTCTCCTGTTCCCTCCCCCCAACCCCTTCCGACCAGTCCAGCAAATACAAACTGATACTTTCCCCCAAAGCAAGGCCTGTCTATAAATTCTGATCCAGCGGGGACACTTTTTTCCCTGCCACTTTAAGCCCAGTTGTGCTGCGGTATTACTCACTGCAGCCTCCGTCAAACATGGCCACCCACAAATCTCAATTAAAAAACAAATGCTGGTTGACAAGAGTCGATCATATGGGTTTTGGGGCTTTTTTTAAATGTTATTTCAGCTTGGAGATCCATACAGTGCAGTTTTATTTTGGTTCTAATTGGTGTCATGGAAGAAACACCAAAAGGTTAACAAGAGACGGTTAGTTTAGAACGTGTGCTTCCTGGTGCCAACTCCGAGTGCTTCAGTCTGTTTCCAGACTCATTAGCTGTGTAGACTGATTACAGTTTGAGATCGGGAACGGCTTGCTTGCTGTGTTAGCAGAAGGCTCCTTTTCATTCCTACACCTACCCTACTGCTAAATATGAAACGGGCAATTTTTAACTATTTCCAGGGCCTCGAAAGTAGAAGAATGTCCTTCTTCAAAAGTGATCTTTAATTGGGACTGCTCTTGTTCTGGAGCTTGTTCTCAAGACAGAGAATGACCCGAGGCGCTTAACCGAGTTGTAGATGGACGTTTAAAAAATGTTACACGGACCCGGACAACTGTCTTTGGGCCAACAGGGGAGTTTCACAAGAGTGACCCGGCACATCTCATCCATCTGCTGAACAGCCAGACAAGCAGAACGCAGAAAGGAGGAGAATTTGTTCTTCCAGAGTTAGTTTAAAGGTAAAGATAAAGGTAAAGGTATCCCCTGTGCAAGCACCGAGTCATGTCTGATCCTTGGGGTGACGCCCTCTAGCATTTTCTTGGCAGACTCAATAAAGGGTGGTTTGCCATTCCCTTCCCCAATCATTACCGTTTTACCCCCCAGCAAGCTGGGTACTCATTTTACCCACCTCGGAAGGATGGAAGGCTGAGTCAACCTTGAGCCGGTTGCTGGGATTGAACTCCCAACCTCATGGTCAGAGCTTCAGACAGCACGTCGCTGCTTTACCACCATGCGCCACAAGAGGCTCTTGTGGAAGTTTAGGAGACTCAAAACAGAGTTGGCTGATAGAGTTTTGTACAAAGAGAATAAGACATGTAGCATGTTGAAGCCTGTTTGACATCACACTGCAATCCAATGAAGAATTCCTGCAGTCTAAGTTCACTGAAACACATGTGCTAGACTGGGGAGACTCTGCACGTGATTACACGGCAAGAGTCTCAAATCTTCAGCAAGTTTTTACCATGGTGCTGACTTATTTTCCCAGCACTCTCACTGTATGTGGTGCTTCGGAGTCTTGCAAGTTAACTAAGGTCGCTCCCTAGGCCAAGGCGTCTCCAATCTACTTTTTAGAGAGGAGATTTTAGGGGGAAGGCAGCACAGGGAAGAGGGGAAGAGGGAAGAATACCATGGGGTGCATGTGAACAAGTGCAGGGGTGGGATCCAGAGAGCTCTTCCACGGCTGATTTCAGAATCCCCTTTGACCACCAAAAAGGTAGTCGGGAGGTTGGAAATAGGGAGCCCTGCAAGGACAAAAGCCATGTGGGACGGGTGCCATAGGAGTGGAATTCTATCCAATTCAAAAATAAGCTGATTGGAATCAACCCCCAGGTTTTGCCGTGATTGCAGAGGAAAAAAGTTAAAAAAATAAGCAGGGGGCACAGAGGTAGGCAATACACACAGGACAAAGGAAAACTCTGTGAGAATGTGCTAAAGCAGTATAAATATAAATGGAAGGACTAAGTAAACATTACATAATTTAGAACCACCAAATGTAGAAAATTGAACCACAGAATCAGTGGAGGTGATATTTGGAGGAAGAGAAAGTAGAGGGACTAGGTCTGGATTCTAGGAAGGTGTATCAGAATAAGGGAGACTTTTGCTGAATTTTACCCTCTCTGCTGGCTTCCTTAAAATAAATGACTATTTTGCTGCTATTGTTTTCTTCCACCCGATGTCCCAAAGTATTCCATGGATAAGATAGAAACCAAACCTGCATCATCAGGAAGGCAGCAGAAAACATGTTATATACAAAGGCATGCTAGAAAACCCCAACAGGGATTTTTTTCAATAAAAAATACTTGGGGGAGGCTGCAATTCTGAAAGGAGCAGCAATAGAGATGGGGGGGGGGCTTAACCCATTGGCCATCAGCCATTTGCCATTGGTAAGTTCCAAACATTCACATACACCCGGCTGTCAAACCCAGGCTCTGGAGTTCTTCCTTTGGAAAAACGTATGGATTTTTTTCCTAATAATCAAGGTGTGGATGGGGAGGGGGCGGGTAGGTAGCTGTTAACAGGAATAAAAACACAAAAGAAAAGATGAACTTCTCACTGAAGTCCATTTGTTCCTTTCCCTTAATTAGCTGGTTCTCCCATGGTATGTGCACTTTCAAAACCCGATTGGTTCTTTAGCTACCCAGGCAGCTATGGAGCACGTATTATGGGCCTGTTGGAATTTTTCATTTTAAAGCGGGGGTGGGTGGGTGGGGGGGGAACAGCAGAAAAACATATATTAAAATGGAAAATCACCTTGTGGGTCTCAGCCAGACAGGCTGCCTGCCCAACTTTCATTTTCCTTTCCAGGTGGCCTTTAAACAGAAGGGAAATCATCAGCAGGTTCCCTTATGGGGTATCATTTCCTGCAGTTGCTGGCAAAGAGACACAATTATAGCTGCAATCTCTAACTCCTGTGTCCTTGGATTCATTAACTCCAATGAAAGACACATTCTAACATTATGTTAGTTCAGATTATATAATAATAATAACAAGGTATGGGGAGAAACAAATTAGACTAAGTCTTCCAAATGCCTCTGATATTTAATAAAGCTCTACGTGCAAACAAAGGAGATTACAGGCCTGTTTACCAGTGTGCCCTTAAATCCAATTGGCTACAATTTATATCTACAGGCATGAGTTTAACACTTTTCCGCTGCCGGCAGTGGATGCTGCTGCTGTGCTAAAGCAGGCTTTCGGAAACGGCGTAGGAAGCTCAGAGAACAAGTGGCACCTCTTTGGCGTGCGAGGGTCAAACTCAGGCACAAATCAAATCAGTGGCCAGGTTCCCACTCCTTCTAAGGACGCTGCAAATTTTGAACTTGCTGTCTCCGACTGCGATAATTGGGTACTGAAGGGTCCAAATGCCTGCTGAACAAGTCTGCCTCAAGTTTCCTTTTTTTCCCAAACTGCATATGTGAAAACTGCGGCCCTCCAGATGTCCATGGACTACAATTCCCATGAGCCCCTACCAGCGTTCGCTGGCAGGGGCTCATGGGAATTGTAGTCCATGGACATCTGGAGGGCCGCAGTTTGACTGTCCCTGGACTAGATGAACCACGAACAGAAGGGTGTGTGTGTGTTTTTTTTTTAAACGAAGTGTTTATTTATGACTAGTTTATATAATTTGTGACTCATTTAACTGTCTATTTAAACAATTTCCTGCCTAGTGGAGCAGCGAGAGAGCCAGGACAGGGGAATGTAACGCAGACTGAGTGGGAATGCATGCCTGAAAGGTTTATATTGGAACAGATTGCACTGCTAAGAAGAAGTCAATGAACCGAAAAACAGCGGGTCAAAAGACTGCCTTTCTGTTCATGACTGGCCAACATGGCATATGCCAACCTTACAGCTTCTAATCTGGCTGCCTTCAAATTTCCGGATGCTTTCTTTTCCTGTAACTGGGATTCTCAACCAGGATTATCCCCTTCACAAACTCTTGGTGTAGTGTTTAAGAGTTGCAGCCTGTAAGATTCCCCACTTCTCTACATGAAGCCAGCTGGGTGACCTTGGACCAGTCACAGTTCTTAGAGAGCACTCTTAGGCTCACCTACCTCTCAGGTGTCTGGTGTGGGGAGAGAAAGGGTAGGTGATCGGAAGCCATTTTGAGACTCTTCTGGGATGTACCCAGTACTCTGAAAGGGCATCTCTATATCTACAAAAAAATATAGGTATGCCTTCTCTATTGAAATGTACATTTAAAATTATGGTGAACAGAAGGGGGGGTGCATGTGCACCACAGTTCCATGCTCCCAACAAGTATAGGACCAGGCAAGGATATGGTGATGCGGGATTTGCCAACTTTAAGCAGGGCCTATAAAACGGAGCTCTTCCGCCAGGTTTACGGTTGAGGCCATGATCATCGGCCCCGTGCCCTCTGGGATATGAGTGGAGTTGTAGTGTAGAGGTCCAACACAACGCCGCTTGGAGTTGTGTTGGATTCTTTTTTAGGCTTTTGAACTTTTAACGTATTAGGGAGTTTTATTGGGGATTTTATTGTGTTGTAACCCGCCATGAGCCTTAGGGGAGTGGCGGGCTAGAAATCCAACAACAACAGCAACAACAACAACAACAACAATACAGATCCACAGGCCTGTAGATCAAGCATCACATTAGCAAGCTAGAGGAAAACACAAGCAGAAGAAGGTGAGATACTAGAAGCACCGTCTTGAATCTTATTGGTCAGAGAAATCAGGTGATCTCAGAAAGCCAATCCCCTGCTACAAAACCCTCAGCTCTGCTGAAATCCTCCCATCTGGGAGACTTATTGCTGAAGGAGACCCACCACTCTAGCTTTGTATTCCTCTAACTGGCATGAATGACCAACCAACTGGCCAACTGCATTTCCAGTGCTCCACACCTGACCCATCCACCAGCACTGATCAATCTCTCATCCAACCCAACTGCTCCCTACCTCACCATACCGCTACCCATGTTCTAAATAGAACATCTGAACACCCACCTACACGTATTTTGTAAACTGACCTATTTATTAACGTTAAGGAATTCAATCAATGCGTGTTCTTGCACTCCGTAACGCAACATGAAAGGATCACTGAAGAAATTAAACATGCCTTTGTCTCTTTGCACTCAACTGCAATGAAGGAGCTAAACTTTCGGAACAAATGGGGTTGCAAGAGGGCAGAGGCATTTGTTGTTTTCCTTTTCCTTTTTTAAAAAGCACTCAGTGTGAGAAAAACCAAAGAAGGAATAACTCCATGAATTGCAAAAGAGGGTATCCAGCCACGGAGATGCTAATTCAGGCCCTGAGGGATCTAATCAACCTCTTTGTTGAAGTAAAGATAAAACTTTCTGACAGCAAATGCTCTTCTGATAAAATGGAATTTTCAATTATGCTCTGAGCATCTGGTCCGTGCCATCGTTTATGGAGCACGGCGCCGTGCAGCTTTGCAATGTCAGAAGCTATTGCACACAGGCAGTTTCCCACTTTTCTGAGAGGCTGGGAAGGGGACCTAAGTCAGGGAAGGAAGGTGCGCACACTCACTCGATGCATTTTCATGTGTGATGCTCAAATCGGTCTGCTCGAACCATTTTGTTGTGTAAATGTAAATAAAAACTACAGCTGATGAGAATTTGCATTTGCTTTCCCTTCCACAAACTATCCTGCATTAACAAGGGACAGCTATTGTGTTGCAAATGTTAGAGCTGGACTGCGGAGACCCAGGTTCGAATCCCCAATGCACCACAAAAGCACATAGGGAGTAGCCTTGAATTCTCTGTCTCTCAGCTTTACCTTCCCTGTAAAGTTCCTTGACTCTTAGTGTTACAAGGCAGTTGTAAAGTAAAATGGCAGAAGGAAACTACACAGTTCTGAGGTCTCCAATACAGACAGGGTTGATCCCAAGTATGTCCCTATTTGAGTGGCTAAGAGTTTTGTGCATATGATCTTTGGGTTAAGGGTCTGTGTGGTGTGAGGGAAAGGCCAGAGGGTATCTTTTTCCAGGGATCTACGGGGACTCTCAGAAGCCCTGCTGTTATCCATGTATTTTGCCTGAATGCAGGCCCTTGCTGATTCAGATCACAGACTCAAAAATTGGAAGGGCGGTCCATCTCTCCAAAAACGTCAGCAATGAAAAGTCAGCCTGCTGTATATAAAAGTCTGTTAACCCTTCCCTATATTATGATCTCCATCTTTGACTTCTCTCTCCCTTCCCTTCCTTTCCCTGGTTCTTGGTTTTAGGCCCTATACCTGGGGGTATGGCTTGCGTCTGGGTTTTATTCCCTTACACCAGTGGTCCCCAACCTTTTTATCACTGGGGACCACTCAACGCTTGACAATTTTACTGAGGCCCGGTGTGGGGGGGGGTAGTTTACTCCTCTACTCTCAACCACTGCCCTAACACTCTCTGATTGCTATGGTAATGTTTAAACATCCCTTCAAAATAAGATACAAACACGGCACAACAATGAACATAAGGAACATTTTATTTTCATGGAAATTTTAACTCATAACAATGACAAATCAATGGGAACCCTGAGCTAGTTTCTCTGCAATGAGATAGTCCCATGTGCGCCTGCCGGATCGTGGATGAAGTAAAGGGCAGAGGGGGAGGGGGAGAAGGCGTCCTTCGGGGCCCACCTCCACTTAGTCGATGGACCACATGTGGTCCGCAGCCCACAGGTTGGGGATCGCTACCTTACACAACATCTGTCTCTGCCATTCTATGTCAAATTTGAATTCATATGAACCACCAGGGGAGAAGAACTTTGGCTTGAAAACCAGAATTAAATATATAATATTTAAAGGGGAAAAGGCAGTAACAAAGATTTTAATATAAAGCTGGCCTTCATGGACTAGTTATATACTTTGAAGCAAGGAGGTAGTGATTTCTCTGCCATGCCTTCTAAATTTTCTCTTCCTTCTAAATTTAGCTTACATTATTTTTAAAAAGCAAGTTTCTAGCCCTCAAGGCTATGGTGGCAGGCTTAAATGTATGAGAGCAGGTTTTCCTGGGATCAAAGGAGGTGGTGGGTTATAGTGGATGAGCAATTGGGATGTGAGTGTCCTACACAGTGCAGGGGGTTGGACTAGATGACCCAGGAGGTCCCCTCCAACTCTATTATTCTATGATTCTATGAAAGGGCTTTCAGCTCCCACTCCACCACAATGAGCAGAAGTAGACTAAATCTGACAAAGCAAGAAACATGTATATAATATGTATACATTATACTAGTAGCACAATCCAGGTTTTCTGCTGCACAGAAACTGGATAACCTTAGCTAAAAGATTTGGTGGGTGTTTATTTTTGTGGTGCAATATGAACACATTCAAAAAGCTCCATATTTGATACCGGAATTAAAAAACAAAACAGCTACTAGCAAACGTTAGATTTTGGAAAGCATCATCAGGTTTCTGCAGAGCCCTTGTTTTCCCCAAAACAAACCTGCTACGTGAAAGTTCAGCGGATGAAAGAGCTGGTAAATAAATACGTTGAGTACATTCAAGGCAATCGCTCTGCACCTTCGGAAATAAACAGATTATTAACTCCAAGGCAGGTCCTTTCCTGCCTGCACACCGAAGGAATGGTGCATTAGTGTGGGTTCCGGTAGGTTCCATTTGGTATCAATTAGCAGGGGAAGGAAAACAATTCAGTGTGGTAATGAACTCCAAATTGGGTGCATATTAGAGCAATTAAAAACAATCTTCCCAACTGATGAAATTACTCTAATCAATCATTAAGGCCATCAAAAAGCAAGAAAGGGACCGGGTTCAGTTCCGACGGCTAAAGCAAGCAGAACGGCAGGGGCAGAGATGATGCTCCTGCCTTTGCAATATCACGTGGAAAGACTCTGCTGTGGTCAAGCCTCGGAGCCCTTCCATTAAAGCACAGACGACAGGGAGTTTTCCCAGCAGTCACAGGCTTTACCGCAATGGGAAAGTTTACCCAGGCCTGTCGAGACTCTCAATGCTGGAGAGGGGTGGGGGAGGGCTACAAATTTGGGAACTAGACTCTCCCTCCCTTTCTGCCTTCCAGCCAGTCTCCTGGCCTCATCGTCAGCTTGAATCAATTCTGCTTTTATTGACCAATCTCAAACAATGATATTGGCAATCCTGCCAGCCCAGCTCATCTCTGAGATGTCGGCTGTGTCAAGAGAGATTTCTTGTGGCTTGCGATGAACGCATACATTTGTGTCATGTCTAAAATAGGGCTATGAACACACAGAGAGACAGACACACAGGCACACACACGGAGAGAAATTCCTCTTGTGAAGGCCTTCCTCCCAAGGCAAAACACAGGATGGGTAACAAAAATTCACACTGCCTGTCCTAATTCTGACTCCTCCCGGACTGCCTTCATTCGCAGAATTTAATTTCCCATCATTGCAATGTGAACTTCATCTACATACACAAACATACCTTATTTTCCGAGCATTTAATAGAAAACGTTACAATTAGAGATGGGCACACACCAGCTTTGTCATGAATGTGGAGCAGTTCATGATTCACAAAACAAAGTTGGTGAACTGAAAGACTTCCATGAACATCCACTAATTTTGGTACAGTTTTGATGCAGTTCACAAAGAGCAGGATTTCTGCTCTTCACAAACAATAGTTCAGGTTTTTGGCTTAAATTGCTTGAAGCCCCTTAAACCACTGTTCTCTGCTTCCCACGAAGAGCCCGGGGGAGCAGAAAGCAGAAGTGGCTCAAGAGCCAATATGAACTACTTTGGTTTGTGAATCAGCACACTGATTCATGATTCAATTCATGATTCAGACACAAGCCAAACTGCAAAAATTTAGTTTGTACCCATCCCTAGTTGCAATTCACACTTCCACAATGATAAGATGCATTCACATGCATGCACCTCCAACTGTCCAAAAGTGGAACATATCAGTAGTAAATGGGCTAAAAGAATACTTGTGCAACAACCTGAATCAGAACAGGGAGAATTCCTATCAGGCAGCAATTTGGAACCATTGCTTATGGGCACAAACCAGATGATGAAATTATTATTATTATTATTATTATTATTATTATTATTATTATTATTATTATTATTATTATTATTACCCACCTCCCGCTGAAGGCTCAAGGCGGGTTACAACACTCAGATAAAAACCCCAATACAATCCATTAAAACCAATATAAAAACCAAAATACGTACAATACAACAACCCCATAAAACCAAGATGCTGTGGTGAAAACACTCCTCCTGGACCTAAAATGCCAAATCTTCTTCACCTAGAGGGGACAGTGCAAGAGGATGCTGATAGACTTCCCTACCGCCACTCCTGTGGGGGGAGCCCTGATCTACCTTGCTGCTGGGCCTCAACCAGAGACCTGGTGAAAGAGCTCCGTTTTGAAGGCCCTGCGGAATGCTGAAAGCTCCCGCAAGGCCCGCAGCTCACCCAGGAGCTCATTCCACCAGGTGGGGGCCAGGACCGAAAAGGCCCTGGCCCGGGTTGAGGCCAGGCATGCTTCCCTTCAGCCGGGATAACAACTGATCCGTTTCTTTGGTGAAAACAGATGCTTTGGAAGAGGGGACTCAGATGGCATTTTACTTCAATGAAGTTCCTCCTTTCCCCCTCCAGAATTTACCTCCAAAACCTCCAGTAATTTCCCATCCTGGAGCCAGCAACCCTAGTAAATCAGAGAGGTTAAGGCTGCCTCCGATGACCACCAAGACCACCCCCCCTCCCGCCAAGTTCAGCAATCTTCTAGCTATAAGCATTTAAGCAGCTTCTTATCCCAGGACTCCAGTCTAAACATCCCCTTGTGTATTAACAAGGAAGATCTTAGAGATTTTCCTCTACAGAAGGAGCAACTGGCTCCTGGGTGATTAAGGTAACAGGGATCACCCCCAAGGTTCCCATTAGAAAGTTATCACAGCCTGTGGAACTGTGTCCCATTTGCATATCTTGTTCACACCTAAGTGCCATTTACATAATATTTGCATGGAATGCATTAAGGTAGTTTGCACCTTCTCCACGCAATATTAGGTGAGAGACTAGCAGGAGCCGCCTTTACTGGAAAGCTTTTGAGATCATCAGCAATCTCAATTTGCAGGTACTTAGGCACCGTGATGAAAATGTTCATTCACGCAAGAAGTAGCAATACGAGGACTCCAATTTATGGGTTTCACGAAACAATTCCTGGCTTACAGGGAATGCAGCAGGAAGATGTACGGCCATTGAGTCAGAAAAAAACAAAACATGAAGCAGGGTTTAAGCTCTTCTCTAGAACTCGTTACAAGCCTGGATGTTTAGTGCAAAATAAAACAAAAAACAAAGAAAGGGACTTGGGAAAAGATGTTTCTGTGGATTGTCATAGCTCCTTGCAACCACTGCCTTGTGGGGGACAGACAGTGTCCCAGATCTCATTTGCCAACTTTCTTTCCTGAGCACCACTGTCTAAGTGGCCTAGGGATGCCAACCTGGGGTTCCCCTGGAATCAAAGCTTATCTTCAGTTCCTCTGGGGAGAACTGATGTTTTGGAAGGTGCTTCCTGTCCTCCTGAGTCTCCACCCGCAAATCTCCAGAAGATTCCCAACCTGGAGCTAGTAATCCTATGCCTCCCCACCATTAGTGGCCAGACTCAGAAACCCTTAAAATATATCACTCATGGGAGGGCTTCCTAGTAGGGTTGGCCTGCCAAAGCGCCCAACCCTGCTTCCTAGCATTCTAAGTTCCTGAAGTAAGTCTAAGCATGAAAGTATATCTATGCAGTCATGAGGACTAGACACTTGATACTGAGAGTGGAGAATCTTATACATCTACTCAAAACATATAGGGCCATTCATATACACTTTGGATAGGATCCAAAGTGCATTTTAAGCTTACTTTTGAAGCAAAAATAACTTTGCACGAGGCATAGAAAAATGACTGATGTCTGGAAAAGTTGAATTTCCAAATCCTGCGTTCATGAAATAAATTGCATTGGTGCATGCATGATAATAATTAAAAGCTGCATATGCCTCTGAGCATGTTCACTCACCACTACTAAAGTAGAATCCACCAGCTCACATACTTCTTGTGTTGGATTTCTGGGTTAACAGGGATATTTCCAGGCAATTCCTCTCTGCTCTTTGCAGTTCCAAATAATTTGGTTTGGGCTTGAACTGGGACTGATTCTATGCCAGTGCTCTTGACTGGAACTCAATTTTTCCATTTTTTAAAATACCGAATTAAAAAAAAAATCAAAAGAGTTTGTATGCAATTTGCAGCAGCTTTGTGTATTTGTACAGTCCTTTTCTCCACCAATCTCATCAATGTTCATGGGTACATTAGTCAAACATCGAATAAAAGCAACCTTTGATGTGATCATATACACAACTACATCAAGGTTCTTTCTGCAGAGTGTGTGTGTGTGTGGATAAAATACACAAAAATAGTCTCTTAATGCTGTATCAAGATTTTTTAAAAATACATCATCAGGGCACATGCAAGGGGAGATGCAAATGAACTTGGGACTGCTTAGTATAGTGTGGTATATCATGCATGCAGTGCAGAAATGCATGTAGTTCTGTTATTAGTTATTTGACTCAATGGCAGAATCAAGAACTGGTGAAACTCCAAGCAAAGCAAAACTCTGGCCTGTGAAAAGAACCAGCGAAATGTTCACCACTCAGGAGAATGCACAGTTGCAAGCCTGCTCAGTCCTGCTCAGACCCCTTTATAAAAGCCATTTTGAAAATCTAATGATAAAATGTAGCATTTGAAACAATATTAAGGCTGCAATCCTGAGCATATGTGTTCAAAAGTAAGGCCCAAACTGGGGCTTTGAATATCTATGCATGATGAACACTTTAAAAGTATATCGTTAATGCTCTAAAAGACATAATAATTGATAAAGCTGAACCATCACTTTCCTTATGCCTCCCCCCTCCCCCCCCTCAATAAACCTTTCTTTTTAAAAACCCTTGTCTTCCTTATAGCAGTATAATAAATGCTACCTCTTTTAGAAAGAGTCTGGGTCTGGAAGATTTTAAACTTCCGCAGCCCAGATCTATAAATGTTTAATTTTTTCATCTCTACCCATAAGAAGGTTGTCCGGAAAATACATTATTGCTGCAGATATCGCAGCTCTCCCATTAAGCATGGCTGGCGGTGGGGAATTGGAAAGTGGCCGCCATCAACTCCCATTTAGAAAGCTTTACAGGGTTAACTGAAGTCATTTTGCAGCCTAAGATCCAGAATTAACGCTTCGGGCATCTTTTACTTCTGGTGGAAGAATTTTGCTCCATGGACAGCAAAGGAATCGGGCCTAGTAGACACTGCTTGCATGCCAATACAAAATACAGAGCTCAACAGGGGGCACATTTTCATATACAGGTTGAATTAGAATTTGGACATTTTTAAACAGAGGCAAGATAGCCATCTGACGGAGAGGCTGATTCGGTGAAAGTTCAACAGGGTGGCAGGTGACAGTGGATGAGTGATAGGGTTGTGAGGGGGTTGGACTAGATGACCCATGAGGTCCCTTCCAACTCTATTTTTCTATGATTCTATGAATCACAGAGTATACACATGCAAGTCTTATGTCCTCCTCCTGCGCAGCCGTCCGGTGTGTAGGGCTGCCAGCACCAGGTTGGGACATACTTTAAAAAATTGGGGGGTGGAGCTTGAGAAAGGCAGGGCAAGGAAGGGACTTCAAAGGGGTATTATGCCATTGCCTCCACCTTCCGAAGCATCCATTCTCTCCAGGAAAACTAATCTCTGCTGCCTTGGGCTTGGTGTACTTCCTGGAGATTTCTGGCCACCACCCGGAGGATGGAAACCATACCTGCATGAGTTGCTGATTCATTTCAGTTCTCACTGATTTGAACTGCCTGATTTGGATCAGGAGTACGATCCATGAGGAGAAGGGGCTTCAGCCTCCCCCCTACACAATTTTCTGGAGCACTCTGGGGAAGGGGGGCCTACATGGCCTGCCGGCAAATCCATTTGATCCCAGTGACAGCACCCACCAGGACAGTTCAGGTCATAAAAAAAACATACTCTGCGATGTGGAGAGCCAGCTTGGTGTAGTGGTTAGGAGTGCGGACTTCTAATCTGGCATGCCGGGTGCGATTTTGCACTCCCCCACATGCAGCCAGTTGGGTGACCTTGGGCTCGCCACAACACTGATAAAACTGTTCTGATTGAGCAGTAATATCAGGGCTCTCTCGGCCCCACCCACCTCACAAGGCGTCTGTTGTGGGGAGAGGAAAGGGAAGATGATTGGAAGCAGCTTTGAGACTCCTTCAAGTAGAGAAAAGAAGAAGAAGAAGAGTTGGTTCTTATATGCCGCTTTTCCCTACCTGAAGGAGGCTCAGAGCGGCTTACAGCTGTATATAACCAACTCCTCCTCCTCCTCCTCATTCTTCTTCTTCTTGGAATTGGCTTGCATCTTGCAGGGTTTCTCACCAGCAGACTATCCAACACTTGACAAATAGCCACACATGGCATATGTGAACCAGGTCCCTTCATGTTCCAGCCATGACATGAACAAGTCAATTTTTTGAGGGACTGTGCCCAGTCGTTTGGTTCTGATACAGAATAAGCACCATCGTACTGGACACGTTACTGATTCTGTGGGAGGAGCCCTGGCTGGCACTTGGAAGGGTGATGTCCAAAGAATATCACGGTGTGATACAGGGACAGGCAATGGAAAACCACCTCCGAACATCTCTTGCCTGGATGCCAGACAATCTTAGGATCTTCTGACTACACCACACACATACTGTATATGAAAAATAAATAAACGGCAGTTGTTTCTTCACTATGCCTCTGACTTCTGGCGGGAGGGAAACACATTGCAGTGGGTCAGCCCAGAGAAGCTCAAGAAAAGAAAGCAGGAGACAAGTGACCAATCCAGGATAAGGCTAACCTGCATGCATGTGCTGTTATGACTTGCATTCTAATTCTGATACCCAAATGATCACCCAGCCAAACAGACGTCCCACCCTGTAGCACCAGAAGCAGCAATGCAGTAAGTCCTGCAACAACCACGTTCCCAACCTGCATCACAAAGCTTTTCACGTATTTCAACCAATCTTAATTACATTTTTTCAGACTTATTTCCTATTCTCCCCCCCCCCCTGCATTTGCTGGCATCTTTCACAATCCTAAATATGGAACATATTTTCACGGACTCCCCCACCCGTAGGCGCTACAAACGATGCCAGTTTAGCTACTGCACACTCTACGGGGGCACACATCCAACTGTGTGCAAATATAGCACCAGTGAAGAAGAGCAACAAACCACTAGATAGCAATCCTAGAGCAGCCTAGTAATCGTCGACAGAACATCTGTGGATTGTGAATCAGGATGAACATCATGAGCGATAATGGCATAAGGAGCAAGCCCATTTGGACCCGTCCCAACTTGAGGGCTTCCCAGAGGGCTCCCTTTCAGCATCATTTCCCTAATATTCAGAATGGAGGGGATGGACTTTGGGTGTGTCTCATCATTCCTTCTCCTCCCTCTTCATGCATGTCCACAGTTAACCTAAGAGATGGGGTGGATTGGGAAATTAACATGGGCCGGCAAGACATGGTGTGGCTGGCAGCTCAGTTCAAGAACAAGAGTTGGTTCTTATATGCCACTTTTCTCTACAAGGAGTCTCAATGCGGCTTACATTTCCCTTCCCTTCCTCTCCCCACAACAGACACCCTGTGAGGTGGGTGAGGCTGAGAGAGCCCTGATATTACTGCTCCGTCAGAACAGCTTTATCAGTGCTGTGGCGAGTGCAAGGTCACCCAACTGGTTGCACGTGGGGGAACAGGGAATCAAACCCAGCCTGCCAGATTAGAAGTCCGCACTCCTAACCACTACACCAAGCTGGCTCAGGCGGAATCCGCAGTAAGGGCAGACTGCCCATTTAACTGAGAGGAAATATTCCCAGTGGGCCACTGCCCTTCTGGCCCACTGGTGGCTGCTAGAACAAGCAAAGTCAAATTCAAGCCATTCTGTTGATGTTTCAGGGACCCTTCACTGAAAATGGCAGTTCCCCAAGGATTGTCGGCTGTGACTGACAGAAGGTCTCCAGTAGAAAAAAAAGATCTTTTTGCAACCCAAGCTCCCTTAATGGGTCATGCTACGAACTGAAACTAGGACCTCCTAGATGCAAAGCTCAGCCCTTGGTGGAAGTGTTTTTGTTAGGCTGAGGCCCTAAAGGGCTCCTCTGCATTATTACTGGCCAGGAACAGACTGGTAAGTGCCCTGGGACAAGCCAGGTGTTGGATTCTGGAGCCATCCTGGCAGCTGATCTCTGGGGTCTCCAGCAGATAAAAGGGCCTTTCCCAATACTTGTTAAAGGCTAACCCCTAACTGGAGGCATCCAGGATTGTACCAGGGATCTACTACATGAAAATCGGGTGGTCTGAGGCTGAGCCAGAACCCTTTTTCACTAAAACAGGGAGATGCAGCTGACTTATATGGAACTCCAGTTCAGTCACCGTCTACCAGCTTTTAATGCAGATGGCCCCGGGAACTTCCAGTTAGCGGATCTCCGATCACCGGTACTGGAAAAGGCCTTTTTCTCTGCTGGAGACTCCATAGATCCACTGCTAGTCAGGGCTCTCTCAGATAACATGTGTGACAAACAGCCTGTCAGAGGAAAATGGCTACGACTTAAGGCCTTGAGCGTATTTGGGGATTTGTTTTATTCAGTCTTTACATTTGATTCCATCAACCTATTCAGCACTGCATTCAGAATACTGCTTTAGTTGTTCCTCAAGAAACGTGACAGCGGTAACTAATCTCAGTTTCTGAAGTGAGCTAAGCAAGGACTCCCCCCCCCCCACACACACACACATACCAAAAAAAGCTAGAAGAAAAACACATCTCAAAGATTTGCTCTGTTTGGCAATCTCCTCCTACGTGGATATTTTCGTAGCTGTATCTCTGATCCTTCCGTATTTCTCTCATGTTACATTGTCCTAGGCTGCTTCTTCCTTTAGCCTTTTCAGGTTTCTCTTACAACTGTTAAAAATTTCCTCCAACTGGCCAAAAGGCCAAAGAGTTCTTAAACTTCCAGCCAACCAATCCTGTTTGCTGCTCACTAACCCAGCCTATCATGGGAAAGGGAAGAAATCACCAATCACAATTCGTTCCTCAAAGAAACAAGAATGCAGGGTTTCCAAACCTGTGACTTTTTCTCCACCCTCCTTTCTTCAACAGTTTGTTTCTCCCCTCTCTTTTTCTTTGATTTTTAAAGACCGCTAGGTGAAGAAAATCGTTCTTTTTGTCAGAACCAGTATTAGAAAAGACCTTTCTTACCTTGAGATCACACAATCTCACTTACTCAAATATATACACACACCCCACTGTTTTCGTTCTGAAATAAGAGAGAGGTGTTGTTGTCCTTGTTGTTTTAAAGGATATAAAGGTTAAGAAGACCCAAATTTTGGAGATGTGTTTCAAGATTAATATTCAATTCTGTTCCATATTATATATTTCTGGTAAGGCCTTGGAGGAGGAGCATGTCTCATGGCTTGAGTGCCACTCAGCGCTTAACACCCACTCAGGATGGCTGTCCCACCCCTGAGTGCCTCCTCCTCCAACTGACTTGCTTGTCAGTTCAGCATCCAGCCAATCACCTTCTGTCCCCCACACCTGACACCTCCTCCTCCTCCTCCTTTCACTTCCCTCTGAGGCTCGGAGGCTGCAGATCCCTGCTGCATGAGAGCTGCTCCTTTCTGGCGATACCTCTAATCTCTTTGGCTGTTACCACAATGTGTGTGTAAATTGCCTTCAAGTTGCAGCTAATTTTCAAAACAAGAGACAATCAGAGGTGGATTGCCTTTGCCTGCCTCTGTGTCGTGCCACTGGGCTGACTTGGTGGCCACCCATCCATCTACTTACCTGGGCTGACTTTAGTTAGCTTCTGAGATCAGTCAAGAATGGGCAAGCTTGTACCATCCTGGTCAGGGTATAGAGACTGGGGAAATTCCTAGACATCACTCACGCAGAAGTGACATCATGACCTTGCACAGCACCTTCTTCCCCAATTTCAACCCCCCAAAATGATCCCAGCTGATGACCCAAGAGCTACCAGGCCTCGTCCCAGCAGCCCTAATCATCAGAGGAAAAGAAAGGTAAAAGCCAGCAACAGTGCCACTATGCCACTTCCAAGGAATACCAAGGCAAAGGGTCGCTTTAAGAATTGCCGGTTGCCGATTTTCATCTAAAAGCCTACAAGACGAACTAGGCCCGAAAAGGAAGGAGGTAAATGTTAGGTGGCTGACTGCATCAGTCTACAGCAGGGGTAGTCAAACTGCGGCCCTCCAGATGTCCATGGACTACAATTCCCAGGAGCCCCTGCCAGCATTCGCTGGCAGGGGCTCCTGGGAATTGTAGTCCATGGACATCTGGAGGGCCACAGTTTGACTACCCCTGGTCTACATTTTGCCCAGATATGCTTTTCCTAAATAAACCATTCCTTGTTAGATTGAAGAGCCTCAGACTGTGACTGCTGCTGCCACCATGCCGTTTATACACCTCCGCCCACATACATCCACAGATGCATCCCCAAGTGTGTATTGCTATCAGAACACCATGACGCAAAAAACACAGTGTCCCTTAAATATGTATTTATACTTTCCCCATATGCTTTATAAACCCCCATCTAGTCTGATATAAAGTTGTAATAGCCAAGGGGAGGAAATAAGTTTCAAAAGGGACTGAGTGGAGCGGCTGAATGCCTCCGTTGTGGGCAAAACAGCTCATCGGGGACTTGTTGTTATGAGAGAAACACTTTGGAGCGGGTCAAAACAGCATCATTTATCAAGCAACAGGAAGAAAACATCATGTTTTGATGAGAAACAGATGCCTGTGCGTCTAAAGTTTCTCTCTTTTTTTTAATGAATGGGCCAAAATTTGGAAACTCATGATGCAGCCTGAAATGACTTCAGCATTGGATTCTAGCCTACAATGGCTCCAAGTGTGTATGGGAAATGATGGAGACATCCCATAAGAAAAATTAAAAAATGCAGGCAAGGAGGGCTTCGTGTATTACCAAAACATGTTTCTAGTGTCAAGGCTTAAACATAAAGCAGTTGGAATCAAGAGGGTGTTGTCTTTGAGTATGTATAAAGTACATAGCCTTCATCACTGGGTAACCCCACACACATCTGCAAAGAGACAAAAAGACTTGCATAGCTGAAAGTCTTATTTTTAAAAGAAATCAAGCCTTTCACACAGCTCTTCTTCAAACAAGGCCATGCAAGCAGTGACTTCTATCTTTGCTGTGAGGTTCTTTGTTTACTCCAAGAAAAAGTAACCTTCTTTAGAAAAGTTCTTTATTAGAGCAGAGCAAGATACTGCACATAGGGCATAGTTAGAACTGGCTTTACAGAAACAAGCAAAGATATATACAGGGGCCAGGAGAGGTGCCCCCCTCCCAGGGAACACAAAACAGATACTAATTCAAGGAAGTTACAACATCTTGCTAATCTATGGGTTGGAAAAGAAAGGAATGAGAGGGAGACCAAATAGCGGTGAGGAGGAAGGGGAAGGAGGTCAGGAATACGAGGGCATCCTTGGGTGTTAGCTATTCTTAGACATGGCAAAGCATTAAATCAGAGCAAGACCACAATCTACTAAATCAAGGATAGTCAACCTGTGGTCTTCATAGAATCATAGAATCATAGAGTTAGAAGGGTCCATACAGGCCATCTAGTCCAACCACCTGCTCAACGCAGGATTAGCCCTAGGCATCCTAAAGCATCCAAGAAAAGTGTGTATCCAACCTTTGCTTGAAGACTGCCAGTGAGGGGGAGCTCACCACCTCCTTAGGCAGCCTATTCCACTGCTGAACTACTCTGACTGTGAAATTTTTTTCCTGATATCTAGCCTCTATCGTTGTACTTGAAGTTTAAACCCATTACTGCGTGTCCTCTCCTCTGCAGCCAACAGAAACAGCATCCTGCCCTCCTCCCTTGCTGGCAGGGGCTCATGGGAACTGTAGTCCATGGACATCTGGAGGACCACAGGTTGACTACCCCTGCACTAAATCATGGCAGGAATACATGGGGGATTTCTGACAACTGCTATGTTTATTGGAAGACGTGGGCTGCATTATTTTTGAAGTTCTTATAAGCTCTATTTTAAAAAGAAATGCAACCATAAGACCCAGCAATATCCTAGAACAGCACGTTCATAAGACCATGTGCACCACAGCTCTTTAGAAGCCAAGCCACAGGGAAGGATAGGATAGAATACTAACTGGCATCCACATGCTAGGTCACTCCGTTCACAATCCTCACCTCTGCTTAGATTTGACTCCCCAGTAGCAGTGGTTTTCTGGCTAGCATTCTGGGCTGCCTGTCCAGAATTCTTACCAATATCAACCCTCCTTTTATGTCTTGCATAAAGCATTCTGAAGATTCCTCACTTTCTTCCCAAGCATAACACAGTCCTTCTATGTTCGCTATTTTGTTGAGAAGTTAGAATGTTTGCAAACATTCCATAACATTCCAGTGACAAGGAACATGGCCAAACCAGCTGTACACCTGTATTCTCTCTCTCTGTCTCTCTCTCTGTCTCTCTCTCTCTCTGGATACACACACATGGATATCTCTGCACTACGTGGAATTGGCAAACAATCCAACCTACCTTGTTCAGGCATTTGAGACCCCATGGAAGTGACGCTAGTGTTCAAAACATCGTTCACAGCTGTGTCACAGTACAAGCCGCGCTGGACATCATGTTCACTGTCTGTCTGGTCACTCTCTTCGTGCCCGCTGTCTTTCAGGCTGTTCCCCTCCAAGTCCTTGAATGTTGAACTGCTGGGTGTAAGGAAAAAAACAATGACTTACTCCACCAAGCCACGACTTGGCCCAGAGGGTGTTGGAAGCCTCAGGCGCAATCTGCAGCGTTTCTGTCACTCCAGAGGGAGAAAGGAATCATCCTCCAGCCAGGCACTCAGAAGCCACAAGGGGGTCTTTTCAGGACAAGAGAGCAGCAGCTACACCCCTTGATCTGAACACTCATCATGCACTAAAGCTAGCAAGAACTGGAGGCAGCCCCAAGGTGTGTGAGAGCGGGGGGAGGGGGGGGAACTTACAAATGATTCTTGCTCTTATTCTTGCTAGCAAAAGAAGTCCCTGCTTGTGGAACAAAGCGAGGAGAAGGCGTCTGAGCACAGCACAGCCAAAGCTATACTTGAGGCAAGACGGGCGGGGGGGAGGAGACACCTTCTGTGTGAGGAGAGTAATCGGAAGAGACAAAGTACAATCGCAACTCAAGCGATTCCGCACAGTGTGACGCGTACAGCTCTGAACTCCTCCAACGGCCGAGGAACAAAAGTCTCCCATGATTATGAACAATGTAAGGCTGAGCATTACTCAGGTTGCTTAAGCAGAACTCCCAGACTGGGTTAAGTCAACATGCAGGAAACACAGAGCAATACACAGTGGCTGAGAGAGGTATCCACGTAACTGATGTAATATTTAAGTAATACATGCCCTTTAAAGCTAGCTTGCCTTGGTCGGCAGCTTGAAATACACATGGTCCTTGGGTGCATTTGGGAAGCACACAACTTAGCCAACTTCAGAAGCTAAGAAAGCCTGGGGTTGGTCAGCACATCAATAGAGACACACATTTCCCTCCATGGATTCCATGAAGGGAAAGGATTATTATTAATAGTACAAAACAAACGTAGCAGAACCTCAATGGTGGTGGGAGAATGTATTTCTTCAAAGGTAGCACTGCACGTGGCATTAAGTCAGTAATAACATAGAAATGACATGCAGTAGTTCTACGGTCCAATCATAGTGCTTCTGGCAATTCCTAAAGGTAAAGGTATCCCCTGTGCAGGCACCGGGTTATGTCTGACCCTTGGGGTGACGCCCTCTAGCGTTTTCATGGCACACTCAGTACGGGGTGGTTTGCCAGTGCCTTCCCCAGTCATTACCGTTTACCCCCCAGCAAGCTGGGTACTCATTTTACCAACCTTGGAAGGATGGAAGGCTGAGTCAACCTTGAGCCGGCTGCTAGGATTGAACTCCCAGCCTCATGGGCAGACAGCTTCAGACAGCATTTCTGCTGCTTTACCACCCTGCGCCACAAGAGAGCTACCTCATGTCACATTCTGGTTTATATGGGAAGTAACTCAGGGCCTCAGTCAGTGGTGTCTCCCCTATTCCCATCCATAACATCCCCAAAACCAATAGGGGGGAGAAGTGTGCACATAAAGTCCCCCAATAGGACAAATACTGCCGTCCCCCAGAGCTGTTTCAAGTCAACTAAAGCTCACATGGTGAGAAGGCGGAAGCCTCTTCTCCAGCCAAGCTATGGTCCCAACTGGAGTTCATTCCCAGCAGCTGCCAATGGACTGAAGGCAACAAAAGCTGGGTCAGGAAACCCAGGACCCAAAGGAACGAAAAAACATAATTTGGTCTTTGAGGAGGGGACCAACCATGGAATCAGAGAGCAGCTGCCTCTTTCTTTCTTTCTTTCTTTCTTTCTTTCTTTCTTTCTTTCTTTCTTTCTTTCTTTCTTTCTTTCTTTCTTTCTTTCTTTCTTTCTTTCTTTCTGCCTTGACTTTGCCCTTCCTCTGCCTTTCTCATCCTACAGCACATGAGGCCAACCCAGGTTTCTCCAACCAATCCTAAAAGACTCTTTCACCTTTTCCCCACAAACACCATTGTATATGGTGCCAGCTGGATGTGGGAGCTGCCAGAATTCCAGGTCTGGATGCCATGACTCATTGTGGGGGCCAAGTGTGTACGTGACTACATGCACAGCCAGCATGAAGGCCCAAACAGCCAATGGAACAGTAGATTCATGGGATAAGTAATAGCCCTATGAGGCAAGGTAGGAGCTGAATTGCGTTACTGGACTAGAATCTGGTTCAGATTCCAACTTTGCCATGGAAGCTTGCTGGGTGACCATGGGCAAAGCACAGCCTCATCCTAACAGCACTGCTGTGAATACAAAATTGAAGAAACAAGAACAATGTAAGCCTCTTTAGGAAAACAAATTTTGATGCCTTTCAGAACAACACAATTTTACTCAAGGTATAAGCTTGCATGTGTAAGCACACTTCTTTGGATACTACCGTATCTGAAGAAGTGTGCATGCACACAAAAGCTTATACCTTGAGTAAACTTTTGTTGGTCTTAGAGGCACTGGACTCAAGCTTTGCTTTACTGCCTCAGACCAACACAGTTGCCCACCTGAATCCCTCTTGAAGAAAAGCAGATATAAACCCTCAAATGAACCCACATCTCTCCAGACAAAAGTGCTGGTAAAGAAGGTCTCATACCAGACATCCCGTCAGTCTAGCCTTGCTGTCTGTACCACTAATGTTCTATTTCCACCACAAGACTTACAGACTGAGATTGTACTTCAAGAGCAGCAAAGACATCATAGTATTAGTTCCTCCACCTGACACCATGTCTGATGACCAGGTCCTATTAGCACCAACCTCTACGGCTGCTTCTCAGCCTGAACAATTGGCCTTTCTGGAGAACACCATGTCCAGAAAAGCACCTGTCACCATCCCCTGTGCTGCTGCTTCTTGGATGCTTGATCTCCCACCTGACCTGAACTGTTCTGTCTCTAATCCTTCATTTGCTATTCTTGGATATGCTTGTCCCTTCTACTTTGTATTAGTATGTTCAACAGCTACTTCCATTCTGCTCCGCACAGACCCCAGTTGCAAGTGCTTGCATGGGATATAGCTCCTAAGAAGGCCAAAGATCAAGGCCAAAGATCAAGGTTACTTGCTCATCTCCCCTGGAAAGGAAACGCCTTGTTAATCACTACTGTGGCTGTCAGTTGGGGTACATCCAAAATTTTCTAATGACCAGTCTGGCTCCACCAGTCTAGAGTTTCTAGTTCATGCAGCACAGCCTTGCAAGTTGCTAGACTACAGCTCTGAAACGTCCATTTGCGAATCAGCAGACCAAGCATCTCCTGGTTCCAAAAGCACCAATGCATATGCACTACTCCTTCTATAGATCACCTCATTGGAACAAGGCCCTAGGAAATGTTGGGTGTTCTCTTTTCCTTAAAATCTGAATGTGATATCTGTTGACACCAGGCATAATCTTGTGTAAGTGATCTTGTAAGAGCATTCTGTCAGAAGACCACAAATCAACTTTGCGTTGAAACCAACCAAGCCATGGGAATGGCTTATGTTACAAAAGTTCAGAGAATTATGCGTGTCCACATGAATGCAAAGCCCTTTCCAGGTCTCCATGGAAACAAACTGGACCGCCTATTATAGCATCTTCTGTAGAATCAGGAGGGGGGGAATGAATGGGGAGGAAGAAGAGCGTGGAGAGGGTCGTGGCAAATGCACTCCAATTGGTATACCTTCCTGCTTGGCCTTTTCAATAAAGACATCCTTGAAGAAGCCTTTAAGACCAGGACTTAACCAGCATGCCTGCACAGCAGAAAGCTGGGGAGAAATTGATTTCGAAAGACCAAATGGATTAATTAAAGAGCGAGGTTTTAAGATTCACACAACAAACTTAAAGCAGCAATCTAGCTTTCCCAAATGTGATGCTTTGCTAGATTAAAAACACACCGGAGGATTAATGGTTGACATTTTAATTCTATGATGACTACATTATATTCATGACATTCATTTGGGTAAATCTGCAGCTATGCCCTTTTGTTGCAGTTCTTCCCTTTCCCCCCTTAGGTTTATCCCTTGGCAGCTCAAGGATGCTCTTGGCACATCTTGAACACATGAAGCTGCCCATCAGACCATCTGTTCCTCTACCCCATAACTGTCTACTTTGATGGTAGCTCTCCAGGTTCTCTGACCGAGATCTTCTCCAGCTTTGCCACCCAAGATCCTTTAACTAGGGCAACATCGAACTGGGTTTCAGAACCTTCTGCAGGTGCTGCTCCATTGAGCTTGGGTCATTCAGGTGGACATGTTGCTATTCTCCAGGATGGGCTTATTTATTGCATTTGCAAACCATTGCTCCTGGACCAGCCATCTTACATCAGTTAACAACATGAATACATTTAAAATAGAGCAGTCTAAAAACAACTAAACCACCTGGGGGTGGCAATATGAATGCCAAGATTCTTACAAGCATCATTCGTGTCATCAACCCAGGGCCACTGCAATAATGCTTTGATTATATGCTGTTCCCTGGAATGCAGGATATGCGCCCCTACTTTTGTGATACAGTATTTTGAACAATGCAGGAGCAGCAATGGTGGTACCCTCCTGCTAGGCATGTGCACCCATAAAAAAGCCTGAAAGGCACTAATCTGAAAGGCACAAATACCCCTTCATCTTTTTGGAATCTAAAACGTTTGGGGGCGTTTTGTGCACAGGATTCAGGCCCCCCCACTTCCCAGACAACAGTGTCTCCATTGCCTGAGAAGGCACGGAAAGAGAGCACCTGCCAAACAGATGAGGATGATGACAGGTGTCATGTCCGCTCCATTTAAATCCCTCTCCAGCTGGGAAGGGATTTAAAGGGAGTAGGTGGGGCACCTGTTATCATTAGCTGTTCAGTAGGTGGGCCACTCCCTTTAAATGCTCACTCCACCTTCGCAGGCAGCTAAGGGAGTAGGCATTTAAAGGGAACAGCCGGCATGCCAAGTAGCCGATGATGACAGAGGCCCTGCTGGTGACTCATTTGTCATTACCAACTGTCAGGCGCACAATCAACCTCTGGCTTCTTAGGCATTGCCTGAGAAAGCAGCGCATGCATTTAGATGGGCTGAATTGTGGCCAAATCATGATTCAGCCACCCTGATTTGGACTGTTCAGCAACACTGTTTTGGGTACCTTTCAGCTTATCTGAGCTGAACTGCCCATGCCTAAATTCCTGTACTTCTGAACTCTGTCCACGGTCCTGATTACTTTTGACTCAGCCTGAACAAATTTTGCGGTTGTCTAAACTCGCCTAAGAGCCTCTTGTGGCGCAGAGTGGTAAGGCAGCAGACATGCAGTCTGAAAGCTCTGCCCATGAGGCTGGGAGTTCAATCCCAGCAGCCGGCTCGTTGACTCAGTTTTCCATCCTTCTGAGGTCGGTAAAATGAGTACCCAGCTTGCTGGGGGGGGGGTAAACGGTCATGACTGGGGAAGGCACTGGCAAACCACCCCGTATTGAGTCTGCCATGAAAACGCTAGAGGGCGTCACCCCAAGGGTCAGACATGACTCAGTGCTTGCACAGGGGATACCTTTACCTTTAAACTCGCCTAGTTTCAGAAGTGAAGAAGAGTGCCTATACACCAGATCCTACCAACTGGTCTATGATGTTGATATGAGGGGAAACTATCAGGAGATGGTCTGCACTTCACAAGAGAAGGAAACATGTTTTTTGGGAGAAGCTTTGCACACCTGGTGAAGAGGGCTTGAAACTAAATCCAAAGTGGGAGCGAAATATAAATTCAGAACCTAGTGTGATGGCAAGAACTAAAGATGAGAAGATTGCAAATTTACAGGGAACATCACATAAACAGGGAACTACTAACTTACAAGGAAGTTCAAAAACCAAAACCACAGGGTACACAAAGGATGGATTACGATGTTTCTACACTAATGCACAGAGTATGGGAAACAAGCAGGAGGAACTAGCAGTCCTAATAGAGGAAACGGACTATGACCTAACAGGAATCACAGAAACTTGGTGTGATAATACACACAATTGAAATACTAGAATTGAGAGGTGCAATCTATTCAAATGGGAAAGACAAGTAAAAGAGGGGGGGAGGGATAGCAATATGCATTAAGAATCTTTATACTTGTGAGGAAACACAGGTACCTAAGCATGAAAGTTTCACTAAGTGTATTTGGTAAATATAAAGGGAGTAGGAAATGAGAATGGTATTATTGTGGGGGTCTGCTATAGACCACCAAGCCAGACAGAGTAATTAGTTGAAATACTCCTAGATCAGATTACAAAATTCTCAAAGAGGAGGGATACAGTTGTCATGGGAGACTTCAATTATCCGGATATCTGCTGGAAGACCAACTCTGCCAAAAATGCAAACTCCAATAAATTCTTGACTTGTCTTGCCAACAGCTTCATTTCCTAGAAAGTAGAGAGGGCAACCAGAGATTCTAAACTTGATTCTCACCAATGGGGGAGAACTGGTAGATGAGGTGGAAGTAGTGGGTATACTTGGTAGCAATGACCATGTGATTTTGGAATTTGCAGTCGTGAGAAAGAGAAAACCTTTACGTAGTCGAACGTATGGACTAGACTTCAGGAAAGCAAATTTTAACAGACTTAAAGGTATGTTGGGTTGAGTCCCGTGGTCAGAAAGACTTAAGGAGGAGTCCAAGAGGGCTGGGAGTTTATTAAAAGTGAAATACTGAAGGCTCAATCACAAACAATTCCCTTGAGAAGAAAAGATGGAAGGAGCCTAAGGAAGCCAAGGTGGCTCCATAAGCATCTGTCAAATTATTTGAGGGAGGGGGGGGGAGATCCTACAAACTCCCCCCCTCTTTTCTAGCACTCTCCCTACAAAGCTAAAGTTCAACATGAACTTAGGATAGCAAAAAGTGCTGAATATAGCAGAAAAAGGGGGGGTTATTTAGTTAGTCCCTACAGTGTAGGGACACTGTAGGACCACTGCAAGGACAAGAAAGTGAAATTATAACAGATGATAAAGAGAGGCCCAAACTGCTTAACTCCTATTTCTTCTCTTGTGAGTGAAATGGTGTTCAGTGTGGCAAAACATATCACAACAGGGGGGATGGGAATGGTGGCCTAGGATCACTGTGGGGGTAGTTCATGAACACCTAGTTTTTTAAATGAAACAAAGTCTTCTGGGCCAGATGAATTGCATCCAAGGGTACTAAAAGAACTTGCGGATTTAATCTCTGAGCTGCTGTCCATTATTTTTGACACTTCTTGGAGAACAGGTGAGGTGCCAGATTGGAGGCAGGCAAATGTTGTCCCCATCTTCAAGAAAGGAAAAAAAGAGGATCCGGGGAGTTGGACTAGATGACCCAGGAGGTCTCTTCCAACTCTGTGATTCTATAATTCCATGAACTTCTACATAATCTGTATTTTAACACATTTGCTTTTCCAGCAATACAAGACCTTAGTTATATGAGAACCACAAAAGGATTCTCGCAGTTACTTTTCTCAAACATGGCCGGATTTCTCTCTTGTGAAATAATTCTCTTTCGCCTTTAAAATAAAAATCTACCAATGTGATCCTAAACACAGTTACAACCTTCTGAATCTATTCAAGTCAATGGACACAAAGGTGTGACTCTGTTTAGGATTGGATTGTACCAGTTTGGTGTAGTGGTTAGGAGTGCGGACTTCCAATCTGGCATGCCGGGTTCGATTCTGTGCTGCCCCACATGCAGCCAGCTGGGTGACCTTGGGCTCAACACAGCACTGATAAAACTGTTCTGACCAAGCAGTGATATCAGGGCTCTCTCAGCCTCACCCACCCCACAGGGTGTCTGTTGTGGGGAGAGAAAAGGGAAGGCGACTGTAAGCCGCTTTGAGCCTCCTTTGGGTAGAGAAAAGTGGCATATAAGAACCAACTCTTCTTCTTCTTCTTTTTCAACTTCATCTTCTTCTTCACCATTGGAACAGACCGCACAGAGAAGTTTAATGGTCTGTAATTAATACATTTCTTCTCTCTAAAAGGACAAACTTCACACTGGATTGTAAGGAACAATATGATACAGGCAATAATATCCCCCACTAGTATTTGTGGTTAAATAACATGATCAGTGCAGATAAATACTTTCCCTTTCCTTTCTGAATGGAAGTTGTTCATCCCATATGCTTACAAGTTCCACACTCATTGATTCTTTAAATATGCAAGTGGCAAGGAAATCAATGGGCCATGTTCAGAGCTGGTGAGAACAAGCTGGCTCTTTCCTCTGTTCATGACCAAGCTTGGTGTAGTGGTTAGGTGTAATGGTCTGGAGTGTGGACTTCTAATCTGGCACGCTGGGTTTGATTCTGCATTCCCCCACATGCAGCCAGCTGGGTGACCTTGGGCTCCCCACGGCAGCCCTACTCCTTCGGGTAGATAAAAGTGGCATATAAGAACCAACTCTTCTTCTTCTTCTTCTTGCTGTCCTCCCCTTCCTGCATGCATTTGCATCATATGGGTACACCAGCCTTGGGTATATAAGCTGTGCATACATGGGCCCTGCCCAGGAAAGGTAAAAGAGCAGCGTCCCTAATCAAACAATGTATATAGTTTGTACCTGTTAAGACCAGCATGCATGGGAAGGGAAGTGCTAGTACTCTGCCTACCTTTTATACACACTGGCCTTGGACAAATATAGAGTATTTGTTCAGAGCAACAGGTGAGCCCAAATTGGGAGCAAAACAAGGCAGTTCTCATTTTTGCGGCCAGAGCCATTGGCTTATTGCGAGCAGGAAATTAGAAATCATTTTTGCCTGCTCCAAAGTGCTTCTGAGATGTTAGCAATTATTATAAACAAAAATTCTCTGGAGACCAGAGGTTCATCCCAGAGTTTATGCTTGGATGAAACCAGGCCACAGACAGATTTATTTTAATAACACGGGAGGAGCGGACGCTAGATGGGAATGAATTGCAATACAAATGTTCTTTTTTTTCCCCTTGCCATTCAGACGCGAGAAAAAAGTGAGAATGCTGCAGCCCAATTACCTATTCCCATACAAGTTCCTTTTCTCTCCTGACATGGCAGGGAGCTCTCTCTCCATCTCCAGCCCTCATTTCATTTTTTTTCTTCAAATTCAAACAGCATAAACTCTATGAATGTTTAAGTTGTCAGGGTAACAGGGCTCTGCCTGACTCGTCACCCCTCCCCTATATGAATGAGAAGCTCGCACATGCAAAATCCCCTAAAAGCCGCAAACAGTACAATTTTAATAGAATGTACATTCTGTGGAGCATTTTTAAAAAAAAAAAAATCAAAGGAACAGATTCTGCATACAGCAACTGAGGCTATAATAGGAGGATGGGGAGAAAGGAGCTTTAGACAATGTAAATTTGGTTCCAAATGGATTGCTTCCTCAAAAAAAAAAAAAAAACACCCACTCCTACATACCTTTTTATTAAATGGGCTCTGCTGTTCACATAGTTGGAATCAAAGGAGTAGTTTTCAGTCTGAAAAGAAAGGGGGAAAAAACAGAGATGGTTACACACGTTATTCATCTGCTGCGTTGAACAGCTCAGGGCTCAGCAGCGAAGACGCGAAGATCAGGGGTAGTCAAACTGCGGCCCTCCAGATGTCCATGGACATCTGGAGGGCTGCAGTTTGACTACCCCTGCCATAGATCAACGGCCAGCGCAGAACTGAGGTTCGGGTGACAACTGTGGCCTGTAAGTGCCAGTAGCTTATGCTGCTATGGATTCATTTCCAGCATGCCTAAAGCCCAGGTACACAATGTGGGACCAGCCGTCTCCAATTTCCTCAGCTTTTGTCTTCAGCATATGACCTCAGGAGTGGACAGGGGTGTTCCGGTGGTCTCAGAACAAGTGCGACTGTGGGGCTGTGCTGCAAATCCATGCTGCAGGATCAGACCTGGCCCGTGACACCAGCAAAGCGCATCAGTTCTCCTGCTGAATCCTCCTGCATCCAGGACGTCATGGATGAGCCAACATGCAGCATTGCCACCACTGGCCAGGGCTTCGTCAAGTAGCCAGTGCAGGGCTGGAAGAGCAACTAGGATTAGGCCGTGCTTGAACCTAGGTGCAAGTGGCCCTCTGGGATAGTAGAAGCTCTCCTGAAATGTCAATGGTCAGACCGTTTTTGCTAGCTCTTACTAGGTTGGAGAGGGACAGATGACTTGCCCTAAGAAAAGCCACCAGAGTCTCAGGCCTTAACAAGATCAGTCCGCACACATATGATGATTTAAGCTACCCTGTAGTTAACAATGAAATCAGAGTCCAGTAGCCCCTTTAAGACCAACAAAGATTTATTCAAGGCGTGAGCTTTCATTTTATTCAAGGCGTGAAAGTTCATGCCTTGAATAAATCTTTGTTGGTCTTAAAGGGGCTACTGGACTCTGATTTTCTTGTGCTACTTCAGACCAACAGGGCTACTCTTTTGAATCTATCCTGTAGTTAACAGTTATCTGCAGTCAGCCAGCATCACTGAAAACTACACAGGAGAAACCAAAAGTATATCCCTTAAATTGGCAGGGTTCTCCCTTTATATTAAAGAAGCATTGCCCACCGATTCTAATCATGTTTACCAGAATGCTGCATCCAAAACATTTCCCAAATTGCATTATACAGGCTCAATGGGCAGGGCCCAGATCAACACAGTCCTGCTATCCTGCCTTTGGTCCACCTCTTAAGTTCAAACAAAGCCTAAATGTGTTTAACTATGCTGCCTGGTATTCAGGTGATTGTAAGATGCTTTGAGACTCCTTCGGGCAGTGAAAAGCAGGGTATAAAAACCCAACTCTTCTTGTTCTCTTCTTGCCCTAGACTCTCCCACTGTTTGTCATTTCCCCATACACTTACTTTCTTTCTTTCTTTCTTTCTTTCTTTCTTTCTTTCTTTCTTTCTTTCTTTCTTTCTTTCTTTCTTTCTTTCTTTCTTTCTTTCTGTCTGTCTGTCTGTCTGTCTGTCTGTCTGTCTTGTCTGTCTTGTCTGTCTGTCTATCTGTCTGTCTCCCTCTCTCTCAATTCACTGTATGGGCTGCCCAACGGTCTATGGGTAAATCACTTGGGGAAGGGGAACTGGGTAGACTAGGAGGCCAGTGATGGAAGGTGTCTACCATCAACCATAAGCCCAGTGGAATAACTCTCTTTTCCATGCCCTGTAGGACCGTAGTAAGTCCTGCAGGGCCTGGATCTCTGCTGGACGAGAATTCTACCAGGTTGGGGATAGGACTGAAAAAGCCCTGGTCAACAGAAGACACACTTGCTTCCAGTCTGGACCACCAGGAGGTTTGCTGCTTGAGAACAAAAATCTCTAACAGGGGTATACCAGGAGAGGCGGTCTCACATGCACACTAGGGTTTAAGCTACTATTTAGACTGGGGCCGGGGCCTGCCATTTGGTTTCATTTATACTTTGATCCAGCATGCAAGTAGATGGCATTATTGTTCCTTTAATTAGGAAGCAAGTGCGTTAAAGCACGGGTTGTCAACCTGTGGTTCTCCAGATGTTCACGGACTACAATTTGCTGGCAGGAGCTCATGGGAATTGTAGTCCATGAACATCTGGAGGACCACAGGTTGACTACCCCTGAGCTACAGCATCTCTGGATGCAAAAAACGCTCCAGTAGAGGCATGGCTTGGGTGGCAGCTGTCCCTGGTGCTGAAATGAGTGGACCGAGTCTGGAGAAAGATCTCTCATGACCTTTCAGTTCAAATTGAGTGCTTCAACAGAGGGGCTGCAGAAGTAGTGGCTGTCCCCAGTGTAGTTTCTCATGAGCCGGAATAGGGAGGAAAAGGCAAAACAGATACATTCTCGCTAGGCACAGGGAAGTTGGAGAAGCTGCATAGAGAACTCACACAAGCAGAAGAAGGTGTCTCCTACTCAGTAAAACTTATGGTCATGACTGGCTAACCTGAATGGGCTCTCCAGGATCTCAGGCAGAAGTCTTCCACATCACTTGCTGACTGATGCTAATGGGAGATCCTAACGATTCGATCTGCAAGCTACGCATGTCATTTACCCCAAACCACAATGGGTGTGAAATGGATTATGTTGGACTGGGGAGACCATGATTTAAGTTATTCTTCAGCCACACTGTTCTGAGGATGACATTGGCCACAGGCTGAGCCTGTTCTCATCACAGACAGGTTATTTTTCATTCATTCATTCACTCATTCATTCATTCATTCATTCATTCAACTTCTCACCCACCACTCCCAAGTGGCTTGTGGCAGGTTACAAATGACTGTATAAGAAACCCCCAATAAAATACCCCTTAAAACCACAGACAAAAATACATCAGATAAGAACAAGACGTGGCAAAACCATTGATTCCCAATTCTGTCCCTGTAGAGAAGGCAAGGAAGGGCAGATAACTTCAAGTCCACCATTCAGATGACGATGTCTTTATCCTGAGGGGGGTCAAACACATCTTCCTTAGCGCGCCGGCCTCAACCATAGACCTGGCGGAAGAGCTCCAATCTTGCAGGCCCTGCGGAACACTGAAAGCTCTCGCAGGGAAGCTCCCACAGGGTTGTGAAGACTAGATAGTAAGCAGGCCAAAAGCGACGGTTACTATACCCTGGACTCCTCATGGACAATGTGGGGCTAAAATGTTGCATGATTTAAAAACGAATAAATAAACCTCATTCCGTTCCCCAATGTTGCAAGCCCTGTTCATTATTCAGAGCCTTTCTGAGTACCAGAATGTCTCCAATCAACACTCCGCGTATTTGCAAGCTTCGGCCAAAATGAGAAACTTGATTTGTTATAAAGAAAGACTCACGGGCTAGGAATCCAAAATAGTTCACTGCTTGTCGCCAGCTATGCCAAGGGACAGAAACACCTGGGCACCACAGATGGGAAAGAAGAGCTGGCATACAGCATCACACAGGCTGGCCCATGTAGTACAGCAGCAGGGCGTTTGACTGGCAGTGCCTACCTCTCTTGCAGAGCCCCTTTTGCCGAGAGCCAGCAAAAGATCCCAAGGGGCAGATGAGAGCCCTTCTTCTGACAAGCCATTGCTTTATGATGGACTTACAGCCCCCTCTCAGCAAGAAAACCAACACCAAGTCACCCCAAAGCCTTCAGACTCTAAATCTGGGGGTGGAGGGTCCCTTTTAAAAAGGCATTTGAAAACTCCAAGCCCTGTTGATCATTCCATAAACATTTGGCAGAAAAATGGCTGGCTGCCTGCCTTGGCGACCACAGCACCATTTGCCGAGAAGAAACAATGCGATCACACTCTGTTACAAAAACTAATTGCTTTTTAATTCCCTGGCAGACCCCATTTGTGTGTGTCAATTTGACGGAAAGTTCAAAAGGTGTTTTCTTATTAGCGTATAATTAGCGCGCTAAAATATTTACCGCACAGATATGTAAATGGCAATCAAGGTACAATCCCCAGCTGGATTTTTTTTTTTAAGTTAAAATAGGACCTTGGTAATGCGTCTGAAACCCTTTTATTGTATTAACCGGGGGGTGCAGCGCACATACCGATAAACCGAGCTTTCTGTTTTAATACGGAGGCGAACAAGAAAAACAATGCATGGGACTTAAGATTCCGCAGGGCAGCTGGGAGGGGGGCAAGCCAATCGTGGAGGTTTTTCTAGCAGTGGTGGAACATGGAAAGGCATTGCCATCTCTTTCAGATGGGCAGAGGCTGTGTAAAACCTATGAACCTTGCTCGGGCATGGTGCTGTGGAGATGCTGCGTGTGTCGAGCCCTGCTCCCCTATGCCGTTCCAAAAAGACAAAGCACCTCTGCCCATTTCTTTTCACGCAGAAGACCTCAGACGTCTCTTCATTTACTAGAAATCCTGTCCTTCCAGCTGTTTTCCATTCTCCGGAGAAAAGGCATGAGGGGGAGGCATTCTGAATGAGGGAACCCACAGAACAGGGGGGAAATAAGGGCCTCACTCCCCTGTACTATTCTGCCTTCAAACAGGCAATTTCCCCATGGCTGTGGCTAATGGTAGAAGTCCCAAGGGAATGAGAGCCCCAATGGAATGTCCAGTTTAGGCTGCAGATGGGACCCAACAGAAGCGTATTGATTTACGTATTTTAACTCCGTTTTCTCCCCATGGGGACCGAAAATGGCATACAACAACAGTTTCCTTTCCTCCATTTTATCTGTATAACAGCAATACTGTGAGGTAGGCTAGCGAATGACTGGCCCAAGGTCGCCAACAAGCTGCCATGGCAGAGCAGGGATTCGAACCTGGGTACCCCCAGATCATAGTCAGACACTTTAATCTCAACACTATGTGGACTCCGTTGGGCCTGGTTTGTCAAAGTGAAGGTCTCTGCCTAAGCACATTTATTCCAGATGGTGGTTTAGACCAGGGGTAGTCAACCTGTGGTCCTCCAGATGTCCATGGACGACAATTCCCAGAGCCCCTGCCAGCATTCGCTGGCAGGGGCTCATGGGAATTGTAGTCCATGGAGATCTGGAGGACCACAGGTTGACTACCCCTAGTTTAGACTTCTCATTCATGTTGTTTGAACTTGAGTTCAACTTGGATTTTGCTCCCCTTCCCTGCGATTTGAAACTGCATGCCTTCCTTTTGGTGCCATTTTTCAATTTCTCACAGTCAGTTTTTTGCATCAGATGTACACATTAAGAAATGGTGCATGAATAAATCAGATTTATGTCCATTCAATGAGTATTGGTGGTGGGAAGTGGCCTGTAAGGTTTTCAAGGCAAGAAGAAGAGCTTTTCCATACCCAGACTTTCATTACTTAAAGGAGTCTCAAAGCGGCTTACAATCACTTATCCTTCATCTCCCCACAACAGACAGCCTGTGAAGCAATTGAGGCTGTGAGAGCTCTGAGAGAACTGTGACTGGCCCAAGGACACCAAGTACGGGGACTAGGGGGACGACCTTGCAATGGCTGATCTCCTTTCTCCAAAACCGGACACAGAGGACTGCAGTGGGGGAAGAGTTGACTGCCCCCCTTTGTGCTCCCTTGTGGGGTGCCGCCTGGGGCGATACTCTCCCCCATCCTTTTTAACATCTATATGAGCTCTCTGGCACAGCTGGTCTGGAGTTTTTGATTGGGTTGTAATCAGTATGAAGATGACACCCAGCTCTATCTCCTGATGGATGGCCGGCCGGCCAGCCTCCCCTCCGGAAACATTTGCCAGTTCTTTGGGAGAAGCGTCTGGATGGCTCAGGACGGGTCACCTGAAACTCAATCCCTCCAAGATGGAGGTCCTGTGGCTGGGTAGAAAGGGACAGGATCAGGAAGTGTGTCTCTCCTGCCTGGATGGGGTGCAGCTTATGGATGTACCTGTGGCCAGGAATTTGGGGGTGATCCTTGATCATAGAATCATAGAATCATAGAATCATTGAGTTGGAAAGGACCTCGTGGGTCATCTAGTCCAACCCCCTGCACTATGCAGGACACTCACATCCTAATCGCTCATCTACTGTAACCTAGCACCTCCTTGAACCTTCACAGAATCAGCCTCTCCGTCAGATGGCTATCCAGCCTCTGTTTAAAAATTTCCAAAGATGGAGAACCCACCACCTCCCGAGGAAGCCTGTTCCACTGAGAAACCACTCTAACTGTCAGGAACTTCTTCTGGATGTTTAGACCGAATTTCTTTTGAATTAATTTCATCCCATTTGTTCTGGTCTGTCCCTCTGTGGCAAGAGAGAACAACTCTGCTCCATCCTCCATATGGCAGCCTTTTAAATACTTGAAGATGGTTATCAGATTCCATCCCAAGTGGCATTTTCCCATCTACACCAGGCTCAGCTACTAGCACCCTACCTGTCCTCCGACCACCTGTGTTATCCCAGCCATGTGAATGGTAGCTCCTAAATGATTGGCTAAATCTATTTTTCAGTCTGTTGTCTAAGAATTATGAAGGAACACACACTGAACTGTGTGAATGGGGGGATAATTTCGGGTGTGGTGGAAAACAGATGTTATTAACAGCACCACAGATTTTGAGACAGAATACCAATGAGAGACAAATAGAGGTGGCTGACTGTTACCTGCCTCTGCACAGATGCCTTCAACTTAAGTGGTCTCTCACCCAAATCTAACCAGAGCCAACCCTGCTTAGTTTCCAAGACCAAATGCAATCAGGCCAGCCTGGGTCCTACAATAAAGAAGGCCCATACAATAAACAAAATATATTTTAAGATAAAAATGGATCTGTAAAACAACAAGTGGAAAGCAGAGAGCCAAAACTATAGGCAGAAGAAAAAAGGAACAGAGATGAAATACAATAACTTGCTTGGGATGGAGAGAGCCAAGAGGGAAATGCACCTCTACAATCATCTGCTGTTGGTAAGGTCCAAAATCTGCAGATCCCCCTCCAGACACTCTCTGCCAGAGCTCCTGGCAAGTCGCCTGTGCTACGTGATGAAAGCATGACCTCACTTCCCATTTTTTGTAACTGCTTCCCTTCCGCTCTGTCTTAGTAATGTATGATTCATGAGCACAATGCACAGACCCTTAAGTGTGGTTATTCCAGTTGTGCAGATGTTTAACACCGTGTATTTTTCCTCCTTCAAACCCCCCTTGATTCTCCTTTTCACAAGAACAGGTATAGAAACCGGAACAAAAGGGAACAGAGCAGCTTTCGTGTCACAGTCTATTAGGCTGTGGAAATGGTTCCCAGGGGGAAGCAACAGGAATTCTGCATTGCTTGGCTTGTTCCAAATAGAGCTGGACAAAGCACTAAGGAATATCCAGCAAGGAACAAGGTGTGTTGGTTAAGAAGATTTGACAGCTGTTTCGACTCAAAATCTGTGGTGCTGTTAGTAATAAGATCTCTTCTCCCCTTCACACACACACGTACAAATTATCCCCTCCAACCCCACACAGTTCCAGTCCGAGCCTAATGTGTGTTCCCTCGTAATTCTTAGACAACAAACTGAAAACTAGTTTTAGCCAATCATCTAGCAGCCACCATTCACATGGCTGTGACGTCATGGAAAGTCCACAAACATTTTAACTGCTCAGAGTGAAGGCACTCCAAATAGGATAGCGACAAGTGTTTCGACTGCCATAGGGGAGAAGTCCGTATTGATGAAAGAAAAACCTTACTCAAAGCTTGCGGAGCAGTGGATGGAGACAGAAGTGGCAGGAGCCTGTGAGAAACAAGAGCAAAGCAGGGAGAATGCTAGAGGAAGAGCCAAGAGAGGATTTGAAGACAACTAGGAGCCAGCTTGGTATAGTGGTTAGAAGCAGCGGCTTGTAATCTGGTGAGCCGGGTTTGATTCCCGCTCCCCCACAAGCAGCCAGCTGGCTGGCCTAGGGCTCATCACAACCCGGATACAGCTGTTCTGACCCAACAGTAATATCAGGGCTATTTCAGCCTAGCCTACCACACAGGGTGTCTGTTGTAGGGAGAGGAAAGGAAAGGTGATTGTAAGACGCTTTGAGACTCCTAGTAGTGAAAATCAGCATATAAAAACCAACCCTCCTTCTTCTACAAAACTCATACTAAGAAACAAGAGTACTACATATTTTTGGTAGGAAGGTGGTGAAAAGAGAGGACACTCATCTGAGACCTCAGGCCTTTCCCATGCCCCAGGTTTACCACTGCTTTTAGCTCACTCCTTATGTCCTCAGAGCTCCCCCCCCCCCTGGAAGAGCTACTTTTCTGTCCCTCCCTATGGCCATGATGAAGGAAGCAAAAAATAAACATATGCAACTTTAATGGTGCAATAAATAAGGAACGAGGGATGCATCTCCTGCTAGCATAATCACAGAGGCAGGACGTGCAGATTGGAGCAGGGGAGGGTGTGCTGGCAGAGGCTACGCTCCAGTACCGAGATAATACAGTGAGAGCCATGCTGGCTAAGTGTGGCCTTTTTCAAAAATCCAAAACACAGTATCAAATTCAAGAAAAACAGGCACCTCCCAGGGAGAGGGGCATTCTCCAGGAAAAGCTGAAGGGAGCTGGACTCATCAACGGCAGGGTTCATTATAGCTTCCACTGTGTAATTCAGCTGTATGCTCAACCTGGACGCATGCATGGGTTGGGAGGGGGGGGGAGAATCAGGCCATGCAATTCCTCCCTCCTCGCTCCTGTGTGATGACTCTGAATGCCAAATGCCTGGAGTCCCAGTCGGAAAAACACTTGCACTTATTTTGTGTGTGTGTGGGGGGGGGGGACTGATGCCAGCGTATTAGGAAAGTACTGGGAGAAAGAGCTTGCTTTGCCTAGGCTTGTGTGAAGGACAAAAGGTGGAACTATTGTGGCCCCAAGTTCGCTAACAGCTGCAAGAGTGGCTCAGGGAAGAAGCTGTGTGAGACAGGGGTATGTTTGAGCTGCACTCCCACCCTCCACTGGCACAAGGTCACCTGGCAGGCTTCATGTGGAAGAAGTATGGGGAATCAAACCCAGTTCTCCAGATTAGAGTCCACCTGCCTTTAACCACTATACCATGCTGGCTCCAATTGGTCCTCCCTGCCCCCTGCTGGGGCAGCACAACCTCTTTCTCACAATGGTTGCCACTTGTCCACATAGCTCCAATTTCAACATCACTCAGCGAAAGCTTACTTTGTCCACCCTCAAGACCAGGGATAGTCAAACTGCGGCCCTCCAGATGGCCGTGGACTACAATTCCCATGAGCCCCTGCCAGCATTCGCTGGCAGGGGCTCATGGGAATTGTAGTCCATGGACATCTGGAGGGCCGTAGTTTGACTACCCCTGCTCAAGACGCTTGGTGTTCATGGGTCCTACTGCTGCCTTTAGGAGACTCACCAAGATGTGTTTGCTAAAGTCTACCTGGCTGGTAGTTGCTTTGAGGCTGTAACTCTGTTTGCCAGGTGGCTCTCAGTTTGACTCCCCAGACTGGATCACAGAATCAGAGAGCAGGAAGGGACCATACAGGACATCTAGTCCAACCACCTGTTCAATGCCGGATCAGCCCAAAGCATCCTTGGTAAGTATCTGTCCAGCCGCTTTCACAGGGAGGGGCCAAAAGGTACAGTAGCCCATTGTAATCTCAGCCCATGCTGCTCGGGCAAGTTATGAGGCCTTAGCGCATTTGCAATCCAGGCTCCCCGAAGTAGCTACTCACATTCTCAGAGTTTGTGTAAGTTGTCCCTGGCCCTACATTCTCCATAAAAACCATAAATAGAAACAAAAGCTGCCTTCTGGCTATGAGGATTGCCCCCATCCCCCCGCTGTAGACACTAACAAGACTCCTGATTGTAGAAATCAGGTTCTTTATTAGGCTATTACTGAAGGGGCCGCCAACACACACTTGGCTTGAACTGAGAAGGAGCTCTCTGTCCAGGCACTAAACTTCTTTCGGGTGGTCAACCCTTCCTCCCCCCACAGGGTGACGCTTTGCCTTGAGGTGCAGATGGTCAGCATGGCCACAGTGGGGGCTGGTCCCTTAGCCAGAGGGGGTGGGGAGGAACCAGGTGCCAGGCTGGCTGGAGGGGGCACGGATTAGAAGGCTGCCTAGGGAATGAGGCCTACGGGCGAGATGCCCACGGATGAATGACTGCCCATTCCCTTAAAAGAAAAGGGATTGGGACAATACAACGAGCGAGCGCAGGCACACGGTATCCACCATATAGGCAAGGAAGCAAATCAAAATCACGTTAAACACGGCAAACACCACAAGGCTTTGACAGCTGGCAGAGCCGGACACAACTTTCTGCTTAGAACATTATTCCTTTCAGCTGGCTGCCTGAATTTCCCTCCGTGGGGCAACAGTTCGAGAGGACCTTCCAATCGCATTTTCTTCCTCCCTAAGAGGGATCAGAACCGCAGATGGCAAGGTCGTCGTTCCCCCCCCACACACACACACTTTTAAAGGTCAGACAGAGTCCAGAATCCATAAACAAGCTGCGAGAGGAGGTGAACCGTGGAGGACAGGAAGCCAGCGTAGGAGAGAGCTTTCACCTACTGGCTTCTCTTATGGGAACCTATCCCACGGTCTTGTGCTGTCAGATGGAGAGCCGGCTCTGGCAGCCCTGGCCTTGTCCCCACCTCCTCGCGCCAGCTGCTAATGCCCAAGTCATTTTGTTCCCACCTGCGCAAAGCTGCTTCCACTGCCAGCTTGACACGCATGTGTCGTACGTGTGTGCGCACGCAGGCCTGCCGATCCCGCTGGGGGTGGAAGGAACAGGGAAGGAGTCCAAAGATGCTCTCTGTGTGTGCCTGGAATTAAAAGGATGAGCAGATGGGAGTCTTCCTGTTAGGAGAAAATGTGAAATGCCCAGCCAAGGCTATAAATAAAGGACACACATTTGTAGGGGGGGGGGGGATGCTGAAAGAGTCATGTAGGACTGTTATGTTCTCAAGACAGGAGACAAAAAGCATTATAGACCTTTGCAGAAACACATTCTCTGAGTGTACAGACACTCCCAGGTTTTGGGTTTTTTTTTTTTACTGTTTGAGAAAGGAGGTTTTTGCTCTTTTTCATTTATCATGAAATTATAAAACAACCCCAATAACTTAACTGCACAGCTATAACCTACATTCTGAAAAATCCGCTAATCTTCCCCATCACTCAACCGCGCTTACAGTCACCACCTATCAAATCCGTAAATGCTTATCAAAGTAAAAAGCAAGCTAATATCAATATGCGTATAATCTTTTATAAATGTGTAGCTTTATATATTAAACGGTTCTGTAGTTTCCACAGATTCAGTAAGAGGAACATCATTTCTGCATGACATTGTGTGTGGTGTTTTTTTTACCCCAGAACTACTCAATTTAAGCCAAACCTGGTGAGAGAGATTATCAATCATTAAGACATCCCATAATTTTTACATGCAATCATCTGGAGTAACTGTTGAGATATGAAGAGTGTACTCTCTACACACACCAACGTCCTCTCTTATCTCTGATCTGCAGAGGAAGAGAGATTGCGGAATTTCCTAGAGTAACAGGGTGACCTGCTGTTGCCAAATGGAACTGTGCATACAAAATTTCACAATCACCGTTTGGATTCTGTTTCTAAAATCCGGAGTTTCTAAAAAGGGCTTCTTAAAAAGTTACATGTTAACTATTAACAGAAAAAGAGTTGGTTCTTAAATGCCGCTTTTCCCTACCCAAAGGAGGCTCGAAGCGGCTTACAGTCGCCTTCCTTTTCCTCTCCCCACAACAGATACCCTGTGGGGTGGGTGAGGCTGAGAGAGCCCTGATATCACTGCTCAGTCAGAACAGTTTTATCAGTGCCGTGGCAAGCCCAAGGTCACCCAGCTGGCTGCATGTGGGGGAGTGCAGAATCAAACCTGGCATGCCAGATTAGAAGTCCGCACTCCTAACCACTACACCAAACTGGCTACACCACCAAGCTACTGAACTCAGTGGCATACAAACTGTGGAGGCATTCCAATCAGAAGGCAGGACATTAAAGTTTTAGTGAGCAGTGGCAGTCTTCAAGCAAAGGTTGGAGACACACTTTTCTTGGATGCTTTAGGATGCTTTGGGCTGATCCTGCGTTGAGCAGGTGGTTGGACTAGATGGCCTCTATGGCCCCTTCCAACTCTATGATTCTATGATTCTAGTGTTAGAAGGACCCGAGTTCAAAATACCTCCCTCTCCCAGTTCTTTGCTGCTCTGTCATGACCCCCTAAAATGGCAAGTCAGTGCAAGTCAATTTCCAATGTTGCTTATGTTTCCTGCTTATATTAAACAATGGGTGAAGATATATGATAGAAAAAGAGAGATCACCATTTGGCCCTGAGCCACGAATGTGGCAAATCCCACTTCCTCCAAGCTTCGCACTGGAAATTGCAGAAGTGCAAAGCCAACAAATCCAATGTCCCCTGGCCCCTCCACCTTTTCCTGGCATGCCACTAGCATCCATTCATTGCTTGAGGCGTTTCAAAGAAGCAGCTCCATTCAAAAGTGTCAAGCAGTTTCATAGTGGATGGCTTCATAGTGACATCATGGGGAGCCAGCCAATGAGCACGGAGTACAGCCAGTTGCAGCTTCCGAGTTAGCCCATGGGCTTTCACCCTTTAGAAAGGAGGGTATCGAAGTGAGATCTGTTAACTGATCACTGACAGTGTTTTATTTCTCCTATGTTTTTTGTGAACTACAACGGAATTCCAGGGGATTGATTGGCTGTTTTGGCAGAGAATTATCATATGGCTGTATTTGGATGTGTTGACACAGTCTACTAATTTAACAGAATTAATTCTTTGCTATATATTCTCACTGTCATGATGGTAGTTCATAGTCTGAAGAAGAGTGCTTGCACTCAAAAGCTCACGCCTTGAATAAATCTTTGTTGGTCTTAAAGGTGCTGCTGGAATTCTGATTTTATTGTGCTACTTCAGACCAACATGGCTACACATTTGAATCTGTGAACTGTCTCTCACTCCTAAACTGAAATTCCAAAAAGAAAAAAAAATCTTACGAGGGATTGCTAGGAATTGTATTCCTCCTCCCTGCCCCCACGACACAAACACACAAACATACGCGTGCATTTGATTTCTGGAGACAGGCATTTTAACAGCAGTCCCATCAACCAAAAAGCCTCAAGCCCCCATGCAGCTAACTAATATATAATTTCTGAAAGTGCTCTTAGCTGTTGTCTTAGCAACACAAAACACAAATATATCAACAGAAACCCTCTGAATCACACATCAAGCAGGGACGTTTTAGAGGTACTAATCTGCACTTATTTATTTATTTGCTTCTTTAACCCATTGTTGCTTTCTGCCCATGAGAACAATGATGCCCATTAAGGACAAATGCCTCCCCCGTAACTGCAAGGCTTTCCTGGAATTGATGCCATCCGAGCACACCGTTGTGATAAGCCACCCAAAAGCTATGGAGGATAACTGAAAAAGGGTGTGTAATTCTTCTTTCATGCTGCACAAAGGGTTCCTTTTTTTCTTGTTTTTCAACAAAACCACCGCAGAAAAACGGGGGATTCTGAATTAATAAAATAAGAACCTTAAGATTCAGCAAAACAGCCTCCACCATTTCCCCCGATATTGCAATGCTCACCTGGGCAAGTGGATGCAAACGAGGCATTTATTGATTATGTCACTTCCAGCACAAATCAGAAAGCACAAGTATCACGATGGGGAAACACTCTTGACACACACCCAGAAACTAAGAAAATCATGCCCGGCAACCCTACTAGACATGGAGGTTTTGTTTAGCCCTCCTGCCTAACAACCACAGATAGATCTCTCCTCCGTGAATTCCTTTGGTGGTGGAAAGGGCCATCGAATCACAGCTGTCTAATGGTGACTCCATGGGATTTGCAAGGCAAGAGAGGTGCAGAGGCAGTTTGCCATGGCCTGCCTCTATGTCATGACCCTGGATTCATTCGAGATCTCCCTTGGACTATCCCCCTGGACTATCGAAGTCATCTAGCCCAGGAGTAGTCAACCTGTGGTCCTCCAGATGTCCAGGGACTACAAGTCCCATGAGCCCCTGCCAGCAAACGCATGCAGGGGCTCATGGGAACTGTAGTCCATGGACACCTGGAGGACCACAGGTTGACTACCCCTGGGCTAGATGACCCTTTATCGACATCCACTCTGGTATCCATCAGCACATCTTGTTGCAGTGAGTTCCACAAATCAACCATGCATTGTGAGATCGTGTATCGTTGTCTGTCTGGAATTGACTGCCCATCAACTCCAAAAGTTCTAGTTTTACAGGAGAAGGAAGGGGGAGTTCTCTCTATACCCCCCCCCCCTTTTTCAACCTCAGTCATATTCCTCCCTCTAGCCATTTTTTTTCCTAAGCTGAGATGCAGATATACTTTAGCCTTCTCTTGTCCAGAAGGCACCTCGCTGCCTTGGTTGCTCTTCTCTGCACCTCTTCTGAGCAATCCAGACCTTCTGGTGATGGGCTGATCAGCTCCAAGCAGTATCAAGGGAGGCAAGACAGCTGCCTTGGGCAAACACTTACATCCAAGGACGGCCTGGGAGAGCACCTAAGCATGATCAGAGCTGCATGCCAGAGACGTCCCCAGTCTGAATCTCACAAGGTGTCCAGTTAGGCAATGCCTACAAGACAGGAATGACTGTAGCAGTGGCCTACCTTTCAAGGATGTTGCTAGGAAAAAGCAAGGAAGTGAAGCACTTTGAAGCGCTAAGGTAAAGGTATCCCCTGTGCAAGCACCAGATCATGTCTGACCCTTGGGGTGACGCCCTCTAGCGTTTTCATGGCAGACTCAATACGGGGTGGTTTGCCAGTGCCTTCCCCATTCATTACTGTTTACCCCCCAGCAAGCTGGGTACTCATTTTACCGACCTTGGAAGGATGGAAGGCTGAGTCGACCTTGAGCCGGCTGCTGGGATTGAACTCCCAGCCTCATGGGCAGAGCTTTCAGACTGCATGTCTGCTGCCTTACCACTCTGCGCCACAAGACGCTAAGTACATGCAAACTGGGAGGGCCTGGAAACATATATAATAGAATTGATAAACACCTATCCAACAACATGTATAATTGTAGGAGGTGACTTTAATGCTAGAACTGGACCAGATGACAAGAAGCTTTATGTTAACTATAAAGCCAATGAACCTGATGACGAATATAGGGTGCTGCCTTATATAAGATACATGCAAATTCTTATTTATTGTTATGCTTTGTCTTAGGACAGCTCTACATTTTTGTGCCTAATGCGATTGTTGCATGTACAGCTCACTGATGCTACCCATAGCACAAATACGAAGCCTGTGCACATCTTTAAACATCTATGCATGTGCTCCTAAGAACTCCCAAATTCACACTGCAAGTGCTTGCTCAGGGCAACACGTAGATCCAGCAATCCTGCCTTCTACCGCCTTCCCTTTTGGCACAGAATCCCTGTCTTTTAATGAAGACTTGTAAACAGAGTACATTAAAGCAAATGACATATTTCACGTTACCTTCCTTTGCCACCGCTTTTTGTCTGCATGCTTGATGAATAGCATTTCCACGTCATTCTTTATTACCAAACAAACAACACAGACCTTTACCCAGAGCCAAATCCCAGATCCATCCCATTTGTATTAGAGCAAATCCTCGGGGGGGAAGAGAGAGAGAAAAAAAGAACAAGAACAAACCCCTGTTTGTATTTTGCCATTCCCGTATCGAGATGTACTTATTCATCATGAGAACAGGTGTTCCAAGCTTACGTCAGGCCTGCAGGCATACTCAGAGACTGCAACAAAAAATGTCAACTCGTTCATAAAAGCACACAGGGCCTTCCCAGTGGGAAAAGCCAAGCTTGTAATATCCCTTCAATCACGCTGTTCGTTCCTTCCTTAGTCCATCCACCGGGTTCTCTGTGGGGCAATCAATCACGAAATGGCAGAGCCTTGTGCGCATTTATTCCAAAACTATTGAGATAATCATGCCGGCCCTTAATTGCTATGATTACATGTAATGTGAAGTACATGCATTAAATCAAAACAGCTGGCCTTATTTGGAAAACATGGTAATTTTAGAATGCAATTCAGGCCAGCTGTGCTTCCCGATCCTGACCAGTGAAAGAGTTCATATAAGCTAGAAATGGCAGGTTACTTGTCTTTTGCTGCAGAAAGCCATGTCCCGTATCTATCAGAGGGGGTTCTAAGCCTTCTCCTTTGTAAGACAGATTTAGGATGGAACACATTCCAGAAAAGAAAAGGCAGGAGGATGGTAGCAGAGCCATCTGCTTTGCATGCATGTCCCAGGTTCAGTTCCCACATCCTCCACTGAAAAAGTCATATCGTCTGAATGGATGGATCAAAACCAGTGATGGTGGAAAGTACCATCCGTTTGCAGCTGACTTACGGTGATCCCAAACTGTGGCTCTCCAGTTGCATGGGACTCCTGGGGGCTGTTTTTCTAATTGTGAGGTTTTATTAGAAAGCAGGAGAGATGGAAATGGCACTCAAAGGCCAAGCTCCTAACAGACAAAGTGATGAAGGAAGTGATTTGGGGGGAGCTTTTTCATCTCCAGCTTTCAACCTCACTCAGAAGATGAGACCCTTTCATTTTCTGTTCTTTAGGGATCAAAGGGACTTCCAGCAAGTGAACCCCAGTTTGTCCTTCGTGGAAGTAAGGAAACCACTTTCTCGGTTGCTCTGCAAATCCCTCTGGACACGTTTATGTAATTAGACTTATCGCAATACAGTTCCATCTTGGGCAACTTCTCGAATTCATGGGGAGTGCATTTGGGCTCAGAACTGATTCCTTTGTAAAAGCCGAGTGCTTTGAAGGCAAGCTGCTCAGTTCTAAATGATCAAGGTCAGAGAACATTACGGATCTGAATGAGGCTGAAAATAACAGCTTCTGCAAAAAAAACGACCCATTAGCTTTGGTCTCTGGTAACTTAACAAGTTAATACAAAGTCTCAGGGAGTCCAAAGCAAATTGCACAAAAATCAGATCTCTTCACAATTGGACGGAAGCTGTCATGAACATGTCAATGAAAGGGCCTCCTCTTGGACTCCCACTGGCTTGTTTCTTCCCATATGAGTAAACCAGTGAGAACAGAAGGCTCACAAATAAGACTGAGCATTTTAGGGGAGGGGGATTTGATTGCTTTCATTCTTTTTAACATTTCTATCTCAGTCTTCCTCCAAGACGTTCAGAGTAGTGTTTAAGTTTTACAATAATGGTTGAGAGAAGGGACAACGTGACCCAGGCTATCCAGAGAGATGCCTCGGGATCTGAACCAAGGTTTCCTGCATCTAAGCTCAACATTCTGCAGCAGGGGTAGTCAACCTGTGGTCCTCCAGATGTTCATGGACTACAATTTCCATGAGCCCCTGCAGGGGCTCATGGGAATTGTAGTCCATGAACATCTGGAGGGCCACAGGTTGACTACCACTGTTCTAGAGCAGTGGTTCTCAACCTGGAAGTCAGAACCCCACTTGGGTCACAGCAGGACAAGCGGATTGGCCAGAGAGAAAGGGGGCTACCACTGTTGCTGCTCCCCCTGCAGGCGCCCGCCCTCAGCCACTCCAGCAGTGCCTCCAGCGCAGTCTCCCGCCAGGCGCTCCAGGTGGCAGCACGCGATTGGCATGGTGGGAGACTATCATGAACAATGGAGCTTGTGGGCCGTTTTGGTTTAATTTCTGCAAAAAAACACTGGCATAATTTTATGGGGGTCACCACAACATGAGGAACTGTATAAAAGGGTCGCGGCATTAGGAAGGTTGAGAACCATTGTTCAAGAGGAAACTCCTTACTAGTTCAATTTACCAAGATCTACTCAGTCCACTAGTTCTTCTATTGGCCAAGAGCCAGCTTGGTGTAGTGGTTAGGAGTGTGGACTTCTAATCTGGCGAGATGGGTTTGATTCCCCGCTCATCTTCCACATGCAACCAGCTGGGTGACCTTGGGCTCCCCACAGCACCAATAAAGCTGTTCTGACCAAGCAGTAATATCAGGGCTCTCTCAGCCTCAACTCCCTCACAGAGTGTCTGTTGTGGGGTAAGGAAGAGAAGGGGATTGTAAGCCACTTTGAGACTCCTGACAGAGCTGTTCTGACAGAGCAGGAATATCAGGGGTCTCTCAGCCTCACCCACCTCACAGGGTGTCTGTTCTGGGGAGAGGAAGGGAAAGGGATTGGAAGCTGCTTTGAGGCTCTTTCGGGTACAGAAAAGCAGCATATAAGAACCAGCTCTTCTTCTTCTTTTACCCAGTATCTTTCCCCTGCAATTCACCAGGTCAAAGAAGTCAATCGCAATGGCCACTTGGTTCTAATCTTCAGAGCGAAACTGTGTTCTGAGTCAGGGACAATTTTTCAATAAGATTTGTTTCACACAAGTGAAAACGGAAGTGACAGGGTAGACCTGCGAATTGCCAGAAACTGTATCCCTTGGCTAATAAATGCCGCTTCTCCAGCAAATTCTTCCCTCTGCACCCAAGGTAATAGAGTTCTGTGCCTGTGACTTTATCATCAGATTTTTCTGCAAAGAACTTCCAAACCGTAGAGTTTAGGTGAATACAAGAACGACCCTTTGTCATTTCCTGGTTTTCCCTGGATGAAACAATAAGAATAGCTGAATGTTAGAAAATCAGCAAAACTTGCAGGCAAAGGGAGTAAGCAAGAAAATTAAATGCAGATTGTCAATGTGCGGCTAGAATAGATAGCGGAGCTTACCGGAATCAGAAATGCAAGCAGTTAGAAGAAGATTACAAAAAGGGACACAACAGAAATGTTTTCACACAAGTAAAGAGGTTCTGAATGCTATTTGCTGCTCGCAGAAGCATTATCAAAGATAAACAAGGGAAGGAACTGACCAACCAGCAGAGTATCAAGAAGAGGTGGCTAGAATACACAGAAGAACTGTACGCATGCAGTGCAGAGGTTTCCTCTCTTCAAAATGAAAAAGAAATAGAACTTGAACTGACCATTCTTGAGGAGGAAGTTGAACAGGTCTTGAGTCAATTGCCAAACAACAAGGCCCCAGGCATTGACATCATACCCATGGAACTGCAGAGATGTCTCCCAATCAAAACCGTGACAGCTTTGTCCCAGAAAACCTGGGAAACTGATAACTGGCCAGAGGAGTGGAAATGATCTGTGTTTATGCCAATACCAAAAAAAGGGTGACTCAAAAAACTGTTCCAGTTACCATACAATAGCCTTCATTTCTCATGCCAGTAAGTTCTTGCACCAAATTATACAACAAGCCATGGCAACAACCACTGAAACAGAATTACCAGATGCTCAAGCTGGCTTTCAACAGGGGTGTGGCACTTGTGATCACATAGCAAACCTGCGCTGGATTTTGGAAAAGTCACAGGAATATCAGAAGGATGTCTACATGAGGGGTTTTTTTTACTAGAAAGCTTTTGATTGTGTGGATCACAATAAATTGTGGGAAGCCCTGCAAAATCTGGGGGTGCCAGTGCATTTGATCAAACTGATGCAGTCGCTCTACGCAAACCAAGAAGCCATTGTATGTACACCATTTGGTGACACTGACTGGTTCAATATAACAAAAGGAGTGTGCCAGGTTTGGATTCTTTCCCCCTTCCTGGTTAACTTGTATGCTGAGATCATGATGAGAGAGACTGAACGCAAAGAATCAAACACTGACATTAAGATTGGAGGAAGGAATATAAATAATCTCTGGTATGCTGATGATACCACCCTCCTGTCAGAAACTAAGGAAGGCCTAGAACAGCTGATTACAAAGGTCAATGAAGTAAGCAAGAAATTTGCCCTTTTCTTAAACACCGAAAAGGCAAAAACATTGATCACTGCAAAAAAACAGACATGTCACAATAGCAATGGATGGTGATGAGATCGAATGTGTTCAAGAATTCATTTTTCTCAGATCACAAATGGATATGAGTGGCAAATGCAGTATGGAAATAAAACATCAGATTGCTCTGGGTCATTGAGCAATGATGAGCTTGAACCGAACATGGAAACGCAAGGACATAAGTCTGATTACCAAATGTAGATTAGTCAGATCTATCACATTTCCAACAGCCACTTATGGCTGTGAAAGTTGGACGATGAAAAAAATCAGACAAGAATCGATTCATTTGAACTCTGGTATTGGAGAAGGCTTCTATGGATACCATGGACAGCGAATGTCACAAACAAGGAAATACTACAGCGCATAAAATCTGATATATCGTTGGTATGCAAAACCATGAAAATCTGGCTCACTTACTTTGGCCATATCATGCAATTGTGGTCCAACTAGTGGAGAAAGCAATTATGCTAGGGTTGGTCAATGGAAAAAGGAAACCAGGTCAACAAAGGGCTTAGTGGTTGGACACAATCTGGATAGACACTGGCCAGAACACTGCATGACTGAGGGAGGTGGTACGGGATCAGGGATAGCTGAACCATGGGAACGCCAAGACTCAGACATGACTCAATGACTGACAACAACAACAGTTTTCCCTGGATCCTGCTTGATCCTGCATTGAGCAGGGGGTTGGACTAGATGGCATGTATGGCCCCTTCCAACTCTATGATTCTATGATTCTATGGCAGCAGTTTTTAACCCACCACTGTTTGGAATGGTAGCAGGCAACTAAGGCTACTGGTAGGAGGCCTTTGGCCATAGTGTGAAACCTGGAAGCCCTACATGATGTGTAGCATTAGTGAGGAGGCAGAGGGAAAATTCTTGCAATTTCGCATGGGCCAATTAAAATGGTTGTCTCTCCTCTCTCTCCCACACTTGTGTTTATGATAACGAAGTCCTATTTTAGTGCCGTCATTGTGGCGGAGTGAAGTCTCTGTCCAAGGAGCCTTTTCACCCTCTGAATGCAGAATAGTATTGAATAGTATCGAAGGCCCTCAGGTTCTCTTTGTTTTAGTGCTGTACTGTCAGTCCTGAGCAAAGCGAGGTCCCTAATTATCCCCGGAGCAGACAACAACACTGTAAGCTCCCCCTAGAAGCCCCCAACCCTGACCAAAGGAACATAGAGGACATCCAACCTGCATGACCATTCTGGACCCCGGCTTCTCTGTCAAGACTGCCAGCCAGGGAGCCAATTAGTGCCAGTCACGGTTGTGATTCGCCACCGCCATGAACTCACTGGAGACCTCTACCCCGTGACACAACAGAGGCGGAGGCGGAAACACCAGCATATAACTTTCCACCGGCATCCAAGGCAGGAGAGCTCACAGCCGGGGATCATGACATTTCCCCCTACAGAATTTCAAAATCTGTATAAAGGATGGAAGGGAGAGTCAGGTCTCGTGCTCCAAACTCACCTGCATGCACCTGGTTGGGATTAGGGCGGCCAATTCTGGCCAGGGAAACTCCAGGTGATTGGGGTTCAGTGCCTACGGAGGGGAGAATGCAAATCACCAATTGCCGTAATATCTCCCGGTTTACTTGGTGTCTGTCCTTGGCAGCTTCAACAAGAGAAAGAAGGGGAGGGGGGTCATATAGATAGAAAACACTGTTTTGCCCTGAGCATTTCCTCCTTATAGGACTGGCTCAGGCTGTCATCTCAGACAACAAAGCTTTGCTGGAGAGGGATGTAGGAACCATGTCAGTCAAGCTCAGATGTCTCTCATTGGCTACAACAACAGAAGGCAGCACAGGCTTCTTTCACACTCAGCAAATTATTAGAGTTCTGCCTGCACACCTTGCCTTATCTCTGGATTTACAAAAGGTGAAAATTGACTGGGAGCTGGGTATATATATATATACGGGATTTATATACCACCCTCCCTGAAGGCTCAGGGCAGTTTCCATAAAACGTAGAAAACAATACAAGGAACTTAGTTTTTCCATAACACATAGATAACCATAACATTAATACTGTTAAACAAAATCAGTCCAGTGGCACCTTTAAGACCAACAAAGATTTATTCAAGGCGTGAGCTTTCAAGTGTAAGCACTCTTCCACAGACTGAGTGCATACACTCAAAAGCTCATGCCTTGAATGAATCTTTGTTGGTCTTAAAGGTGCCACTGGACTCTGATTTCGTTGTGCTACTTCAGGCCAACACGGCTGCCCACTTGAATCTATTAATACTATTAGCACTGATAATTGTAACAATGGTAATTATAGCAGTGCAAACAAGTCCAGGGGCAGGACGCATTGATGGATTTCTGGGAAGGAGGGAGCAGGGGCCCTGCAGATGTTGCTGGTTAGGCCTGGTGTCAACCAAATGGCGTAAATGGACACACCAAGCTAGGGTTGGGGGGGAGATAAGAACTGCCAAAAGCTCTCATGTTTTAACTACAGTTTTCTGTGCTTCCTAGAGAGGCATCACGTCAATTCCGGGTTTTCACAGAAATGACATCATCCCATCGGCCTTTTTTTATTATTATTATTATCCTCCTGCTGCTCTTAGGACACAGGACCCGGATTTAGGGGATCTCTGCCCCTTCCCCCTCCTGGGAATTGGCAACCCTGCTCCAAGCCCAGAATCAAGGCTAAATGTGGACAAAAGGAACACATGATGACAACTTTAACTTCCCACTATGTCTTGCTGCCTTCTGCCCCTCTTACCGCTAGTCCCCCACAAATGTTCCATAAGCTTGCAACTTTTCCTCAGCTCCTCTCCCCATCCCTGTTTGTCCCCTTCCTCCTATGAGGCCTGGATCCAATTCTACTCTCATATCTTCACTCCTGCCTAGTCATAGGGTTGCCAGCTCTGGGTTGGGAAATTGTCTAAGGGGGGGGGTTGTGGGTGGAGCATGGGGAGGGTGGCATTTGGGGAGGGTCATCAGAGGGTATAATCCCATGATGGCTATTTTCTCCAGCAGAACTGATCCCTGTTTCTAGAGATCAGTTGAAATTCTGGGAGTGCTCCAGCCACACCCTGGGGGTTGGCAACCCTTTGGACTTCATTGACTTAACATAATTCTGTGAAGGCTGATTCTGTGAAGGCTTAAGGGGGTGGCAGGTTACAGTGGATGAGCGATAGGGTTGAGAGTGTCCTGCATAGTGCAGGGGGTTGGACTAGATGACCCAGGAGGTCCCTTCCAATTCTATTGTTCTATGATTCTATGATTCTAAAGCTTCTCGATCCTAAGGTTATCTACACACACTAAACTTCACCCTCTACCTCATCTTACCAAGACCTATTCATCTAAAAGAGTGTTACGAGCCCACACTGGTTCAATATCCCAAAACAAGGAAAAATGGGCAAATGAGAACAAGATGCAATTTAATAAAGATGAGTGTAAAGTTCTGCATCTGGGTCAGAAAAATGAAAAGCATGCCTACTGGATGGGGGATACGCTTCTAGGTAGCACTGTGTGTGAACGAGACCTTGGGGTACTTGTGGATTGGAAACTAAACATGAGCAGGCAGTGTGATACGGCGGTAAAAAAGGCAAATGCCATTTTGGGCTGTATCAACAGAGGCATCACATCAAAATAACAAGATGTCATAGTCCCATTGTATATGGCACTGGTCAGAAAACACCTGGAGTACTGTGTGCAGTTCTGGAGGCCTCACTTCAAGAAGGACGTAGATAAAATTGAAAGGGTACAGAGGAGAGCGATGAGGATGATCTGGGGCCAAGGGACCAAGCCCTATGAAGATAGGTTGAGGGACTTGGGAATGTTCAGCCTGGAGAAAAGGAGGTTGAGAGGGGACATGATAGCCCTCTTTAAGTATTTGAAAGGTTGTCACTTGGAGGAGGGCAGGATGCTGTTCCCATTGGCTGCAGAGGAAAGGACACGCAGTAATGGGTTTAAACTACAAGTACAACGATATAGGCTAGATATCAGGAAAAAAATGTCACAGTCAGAGTAGTTCAGCAGTGGAATAGGCTGCCTAATGAGGTGGTGAGCTCCCCCTCACTGGCAGCCTTCAAGCAAAGGTTGGATACACACTTTTCTTGAATGCTTTAGGATGCTTTGGGCTGATCCTGTGTTGAGCAGGGGGTTGGACTAGGCCTGTATGGCCCCTTCCAACTCTATGATTCTAAGGAGAAAAGACAAACCGGATTTAGTTGGACCATCTATTATTAAGCAGCGTTTTGAGTGCCAGTCACCCAACCAGGTTCAATAACAGTTAAAAGGGTCTGCTCTTGCCTGTCTCCCTCAGAAACCATTTTTCCCTGTGCTTATTGCTACCCTCAGTAATACCCAAGATTGCAAACTGAACAGCAGCAATCAAGAGTCACTCTCTCCCTTCCCCTCTCTGAAACAGTTAAGTGCATTCAAGCTTCTGATATTGATGTTTTATAATTACAGGGAATACAAGAGATCTTCTCCCTTGCTTTTGATCAATGCATCTGTACCCGATTTTTTGTTGTTGTTGTTTTCGTCAGGAATAGCTGTTCAACTTCAGTGGAGCAGCGCAAGGAGAGGAGCAGAGAGGAGCAACAACAACAACAAAAAGGGTTGTGATATGTAGGGTCCATTTAGATTTACTGTCCAGAAATATAAACAGAATACTTATTCCTGACCTTTTAAAGTCCTAATTCCAAATTTAATGAGCCACAATGAATGTTTCTCAGAGTCAGTCTCCTTGCCTGCTTAACTCTGGCAACCCTCTAATTATTGCTGAAGCTTACATAAAGGGCATCGGATTCGGACACAGATTATTAAGGAGAGTGAGAGAAGTCAGTCGAGTTTCCATTTTCCCCCAATAAAATAAAAGGCATTGCAGCAAAAGAAAAACGAGAGGCATATTCAAGGCAAAGCAGAGAGTTTATCCTTTGGCATCACCCACTGTACCGTAATGAGAAAAAGGACCACAACAGATTATAAACATGTCAGCACAAGCATATTTACTAATCCATTCCAAATTCTGTCTCCTGCCACAATAAAAATGGGAGGGGGCATCCTTTTTTTTGCTTTTGATCGTTTTTATCTGGAAACAGCTAGGGAAAGACACAGCTAGGAGCTGCAGTGGCTTGGTTTTCAAAAAGGAGCCTTAGAAAGCCAGAGCCTGAGAATTACAGTCTCCCGAACTGACTAATAGTATCAGCTATTTTGAATCAGTCATGCTAACAGTATTGAAAACCAGACATTGTGAGGGGCATGCATATGGTAATAGGAATGCCTATAGTCCTGCACTAGCTCTGCTGTAGTTGAACATATTTGCATATAGATCCCAACTGTACAATCCGTACAGTGCAAAATCGGAGTATATGGATTGCATGAGGCCACCCTAAGCATCTTGGGATATGGGAATATAGACCCACCTTCATGCAGGCAAGATACCCAACCAAAGATAATAGAATTTGAAGGACTGTCTCATCTCAAATGTCCCTATGTACCAATTATGGTCTTCAGGCAGCTTTCTGTTGGCTATACCTCTACTTTGGACGTTGACCAGGGGCCAGACCCTTCCCATCGGGCCTTCCCATGGGCTCCCAGAAGAAGTGAGGGAGCTCCCCTCCTTGGTGATCTTCAGAAAGCACTGCTGGCTTCATGGTTTGCCAGGGCTTTTGAAAGGGATTTGAAAAGCAGGCCTATAAGAGGGTGGAATTTGGGGTTGGCTATTTCATTCTGGTTTTAATTAATTTCTAACTATTAATGTAATTGCCTCGAATCATGAGAAAAAGCAGGGTATGTTTGAATGAATAAATAATTCTGATGTCAACACGCTGATAGTTGGCTTACAAATGCATTCCACTACTTATCACAGTGTCCTTAATATGATCAGTGTTAGACAGAATCAGTGCATAAAGCACTTTAAAAGGTTAGGTATTACTCATGTGGAGGACCTACAATCATGCCTCCAGTTACAGGATGCAAGTGGTGAGGATGATCAGATAACAGCTGAAGAAGAAGGAAGAAGGAAGGAGGAGGAGGAGGAAGAGAGGGAGGAGGAGGAGGAGGAGGAGGAGGAGGAGGAGAAGGAGAAGGAGAAGGAGAAGGAGAAGGAGAAGGAGGAGGAGGAGGAGGAGGAGGAGGAGGAGGAGGAGGAGGAGGAGGAGGAGGAGGAGGAGGAGGAGAAGGAGAAGGAGAAGGAGAAGGAGAAGGAGAAGGAGAAGGAGAAGGAGAAGGAGAAGGAGAAGGAGAAGGAGAAGGAGAAGGAGAAGGAGAAGGAGAAGGAGACTCCTCTGAGGGAACTGTAACTGGCCCAATGCCACTCAGCTGGTTGCATGCTGAACAGTGGAGAATGAAACCTGGCTTTCCAGATTAGAAGCTGCCACTCTTAACCACCACACCAAGCCGACAAATCCGCGGTAGCTGTCCATAATATTGCTGCTGTCGGATTAGTCAGGAAATGGAAGCCAAAAAATATGCCCAAGTTTCAAAATCACACATAAGTAATAGAGATATATGTTCTGAGGAAATGAACAGCTTACCAAAAAGAAATAGGGATGTATCCAAATTGGACCCGTTATGGTCCAGAGTCATACAAAGGATGAAGCTGGCAGCAGAATAGTGAAAAGTAAAATTAGGATCACTCAGCGTTCATATTCTTGGTCTTGTGCTCAATGGGATGTAATGATCATATGGAATGTAATCTTTTGACAATGTACTTATATGGTATGTTCTTCTTTTCGGCCTATTTGGTATTGTAATTTAATAAATCTTCATTTTTTAAAAATATATATATCAGCTAGGCATTGTAGGGTGTCTTAGGAAAACTTGACTGGTCCTGCATAATATCTGCACACTCTCAATAATCCTCCCCCCAAAAAAATTATTAGCTGAGATTAGGCTGGGGTAACTCTGCATAAGATTGCTCTGGCTGTCATTTTTAGGAATCGGCCGCATAAAAGGAGGGATGGAAAAGAAGGTCTTTCCTTTTCCAAAAGCTTTTGGGATATCTGGGGGCCAGATCGCGTCACTTAATGTTTCGTTTGAGTGTCCATCTCAACATTTGCTCTGTCTCCTCCATTTCTCCCTCCCCTGCAAACACATGCCCAACATGAAGAGATGACACCCTCTTCCCAAGCAGCTCCTGAGTTTATTCGGATCCTGACACAGACCCATTATGCACGGGGGTTTTAGCGCACATTCGGGGTGGAATGGCGGCGACTAAAATCACCGATAACACATGGTGCCGGCTGCAACCGGCCGCAGCTTCGGTGCATGCCGCCGAAAAAGCCGCGTTCGCGAAACGCGGAAGAAAGCGCAGCTTCCGGGTGACCGGGGCGCAACCAGAAGCGGCGCCCGGATCGCTGCGTGCATAATCGGTTACTCTGGGTTTTGCCACCATCGCGCCCCGCCCCGTGCATAACCGGTGTGCTTCGCGTCTTCCCCCTCCGCGTTTTCCATGTGACCCGAAATCGCCGTTTCGGCGGCCGTGCATAATGGGCCACAGGGAGACAACAGGGAGGGGAGGGGGAGAAAGGGAGCCGGCGCTGAAATTATTCAAATGGCTACATAGTTGGCAGTGAACGTAAAGAAGGAAAATAGTTGTATGCCAGTTAATTGGCTCAAATGGGGGAAAGAGGATGCCCTGATAGATGGGATAAGTATAATCATTGACATCTGGGGAGGGGGGGAATGGGACCTTGGAAAGAACTGAATGTGTGTTCAGGGAAGGCTGTCAGGCTTGGAAGACAGCTAAATAGCTGCCAAGCCTGCGGTATTCAAAATAAAGAGGATGCAGGAGTTAACGGCATAGGATTCAAGCAGAGGATGGAGCAAGGATTTCTGCCTTGCACCCTGTTAGTGTTTACATGGAATTCATTTAGTCCAGGTTCTTTATCCCACCTTACCTCCAAGGACATATGTGGTATTCTCCCCCCCACCACCACCCAATTATCCTTTCCACAGCCTTATGAGGTAGGCCACGATTAGCCCAAGATCACCCAGCCATGGGACAGCATGGATCTGAACTTCCATCTCCCATTTCCTGGTTGAAGACTGTGCCCCCTACACAACACTGCTGTGTTATCCTGATAAACAACCTTTCCCCTAAATGTGTTTACTAAACCCAGCCAGAAACAAAGTGGGGAAGGGAAAGAAGCCCTGGATAAGAAGGGATAACACCTGTTTCAGCATTAACACCGATACCTCACCCTTGCCTAGTACCTTTGGTGCTTAAAGTGTTCTCGTCTATGTTATCACAACAACCCTGCAAAGTAGGACAGTTTCATTATCATTCCCATTTTGACGATGCGGGGCAGGGCCTGCGATAAAGTGCCATGACACAGGCAAGATCTGGATGGGGAATCTCTCTGCACATTTTTCTTGGTCATTTGGCAATAGCAAAAAAAAAGACCTGCAAAAACAGGGGTGGGTAAAGTTGGGTAGTGTTACCAGAGTGTGTCCCAAGACAATACACACACAACAGTTGTAAGCAAGGCATGTTCATTCAGAATTCACACACACACACGTGCAACATTTACCGTATTTGCCGGCGTATAAGGCGACTGGGAGTATAAGACGACCCCCCAACATTTTCACTCAAAATATGGAGTGAGCCCAGTGGGGGGGAGCCGCTCGCCGCCGCTCGCCACCACCGCTCGCCCAGTGGGGGGGGGAGCTACCGCCGCCGCCGCTCGCCCAGTGGGGGGGGGATCTACCGCCGCCGCTGCTCGCCGCTGCTGCTCGCCGCCGCTGCTCGCCCAGTGGGGGGGAGCCGCTCACCGCCGCTCGCCACCGCTCGCCGCCACTGTGAGCCCAGTGGGGGAGAGCTGCCGCCGCCGCTCGCCACCGCCGCTCGCCCAGTGGGGGAGGGAGCTACCACCGCCGCTGCTCACCGCCGCCGTGAGCTCAGTGTCGGGGGGGGAGCCGCCCGCTGCCCGCCGCATCCAGACTGAAGTGCACCCGGCGTATAAGACGGCCCCCCCACTTGGAGGCATGTTTTTGAGAGGAAAAAAGCCGTCTTATACGCCGGCAAATACGGTATTTATTTATTTTATCTATTTATTATATTTATATACCGCCCTCCCCAGAGGCTCATTACAGAAGACCCTGTAGCTGCTGCAATCAGCAGCCACCAAGAGTTAAAGGGTACAACTACAAAGAAGGAGACGGATAATAAGGACCATGTGGCCTGCAGGCACTTAGTAAGGGAAAGGGCCAGAAGGCACTGACTGCTCTGTTTGCATCAGGGGGTCCCTCTTTTTGCAGCCTATTCAATTTTTCAACACAGGCAGAATTATTCCTGACAAGTAAGTTGAACCTTGCTACGGAACAAGGCTCTTGTTTTTGTGTGCAGTGTGGAGTAGTGTTTGACAGGGCAGCCTCTCCTCTGGAGAACTAGTTTTGATTCCCCACTCCTCCTCCACATGCATCCCAAGGTGACCTTGGGCCATTCACAGTGCAATATCAATATTTATTTATACAGTCATAGATCAAAATACACTAATATTTGTTTCACATGTGGTGGGGAGAGGAAGAGAAGGCAATTGTAAGCCGCTTTGAGACTCCTGAGGGAGCTGTTCTGACCGAGCAGGAATATCAGGGCTCCATCAGCCTCACCTACCTCACAGGGTGTGTGTGATGGGGAGAGGAAGGGAAGGCAATCATAAACTGCTTTGAGATTCCTTCATGTAGAGAAAACCAACTCTTTTTCTTCTTTTTTTATTGCACCCAGGAGAATTAATCCTTTTTTAATATGTCTTGGCTGGATAAATGTAAAGATGGTCATGTTACATTGATCCAAAGTTCATCTAATATAGCATTCCATTTCTACCATTCTGCTGTAGCAAGGATGGCATGCAGGCAATTTGTTCCCAACCATGTGGCATTCCAAGGTCTATTGTCTTTGCATAGGAAGGTACCAGTTGTCATCACACCTAACAGCCCTTGACAAATGTTTCATCAGTGCATTTGGTTACAAGAAAAGTATCCTGGTCTTTGTCTGAAAAAAGAGAAAAATTCAGCTGATAGATCCTAGAGCAACAGGAGGAGGAAAAAAATAGCAGTGGACAATATTTCCTTATCTTTTAAAAGGCCAGGATCTCTGCCTTCTGTTTATTGCTTATCTCTGGGAAATAGGATGCAGGCAGGGAGTGTCTCAGACAGTACTGTTTGTGTGTATGGTTGCTGATTGGCTAGCTTCATTTACAGATGCCAGTAGGCCATCCCCAGTCCAAGGGCTCCTAGCCAGTCAGCTTGCCAACTCCAGCTGGGAAGATTTGAGAGCAGGGCTTGGGGAAGGCAGAGCTTGCACAGAGGAGGGAACCCAACAGACACAGGAGGCGACAAATTCTGACCTCCAAAGCAGCCTCTCTGTTCTGGAGATCACCTGTAATACAAGGAGGACTTCAGGCTTCATTGGGAGTTGAGCTGTCCTGGCAACCTCACACTTCCACAGTACCAATGGAAGGCCCCAGCCCAACCTGCACCATTACATCCAGATGATTACTGGTAAGGGCTGGTTTTCTCCTCTTCCTTGGATTGTCTTGGACTGATGAGTGGAAGCTCCAACCAATGGACCACATTACTGGCCACCGGTATCATCTCAAGATGCCAACATCTAGGTCGTGCTAGAGACATCCCAGAATTGCAACTGAACTCCAGACAAGAGAGATCAACTTCCCCTGGAGGAAATGGCTGCTGTAGGGTAAATTCTGTGGTATTTTGCCCTGCTTAAGACCCCCAAATCTCTGGGTATTTCCCTACTCACATTTGGCAGTCTTAGCATCACCCTGTTGACTTCCTGTTGGCTGCCTCCCCCACCCACCCACGCACCATCACTAATACCCTGGGGGCATAACAATCCAAGGCAGATGCATTCTTAGCCTTCCACATGTACTTTCCTGGCCACAGCCGTGTCACTGCTACCCAGAAGACCCAGATTTCCTCAGCAAATTTAAAATTAATGGGGGATGACGCAAGGAACCTTTCGAGATCATCTCCGTGTGCTGCCGGTCTTTCCCTGCCTCTTTGTGTCATGAGTGAATGCTTCAATTAAAAAAAAAAATCACAGATTTGCTGTTCTTTAAAGGTTTCTGTCTCGAGAGTTAAATAAACCTCATTGTCATCCATTCTCCGGGGCTGAGGGTCAGAAACGATTTGTTCGTTTTGTAGGGCAGGCTGCACGTAACACAGAGTTGATGTAATGTGAAGTGCCTGGGATAATTATGACAAGAAGCCCATGGAAGGATGGACAAGCTCCCCTGCTTCTACAAGATGGTCTAGAGAAGGAACTATATGCAGATATAGAGCAGACTAACCCCTAGCAAGGATCCTGGATACGCCCTGTGGGTGTAGGCCAGGGGTAGTCAAACTGCGGTCCTCCAGATGTCCATGGACTACAATTCCCAGGAGCCCCCTGCCAGCAAATGCTGGCAGGGGGCTCCTGGGAATTGTAGTCCATGGACATCTGGAGGGCCACAGTTTGACTACCCCTGGTGTAGGCCCTATGCAAATCACTAACAGCAGCATACAACCTTAATAGGCGTACAATGTTTACTCATTCCATTTGAAATATGCTAATTTAAGGTTGCTTAATAGGCTTGCCAACTCTGGCTTGAGAAATTCCAGGAGATTTGGGGACAGTGACTGGACAGGGCAGAGTCCGGAGGAGGGAGCTCCAGGGTTGAATATCTGCTTTGCACTCAGAAGTTCCCAGGTTCAGGTCCCATAACGTCCAGTTAAAAGGATCAGCCTACAATGTGAAAAACCTCCACCCAAATCCCTGGAGAACCAATGCCACTCTGAGTGGACAATACTAGCTTAGATGGACCAAGGGCCTGATTTGGTATGAGGCAGCTTCATGTGTATGCATTCTTAGCTGGATCCGCCCCCTTGGTGTGCCGACGCTCGTGTTTACAATAAAGCTGTGGCCGTTTACTATGCCAGAAAGTAATTCAGTTGCCTGGAACATTCCAGCCTGCTAGATAATACATTTCTTAAAGGATTAGATCCTGGATCTAGGGTTCCCAATCTCTAGGTGGAGCCTGGAGTTCTCCCAGAACATCTACTGAACTTCAGACTACAAATATAGTTTCCCAGAGGAAGCATTATATGGCAGGGGCTCATGGAAATTGTAGTCCATGCACATCTGGTGGACCACAGGTTGACTACCCCTGAGCTAAAGGGATTGGGTTTCCACAAACTCTGTGTATTTCCCAGAAATGTAACAGACTGTGTAAATATGTGTCGTATACAGTAAAATATAAACATGGAGGACTTTAAAAAAAGACCCTTATTATCATTCTCCAGATAATGGCCAGCGCCATTTTCAACCCACTTATCTGAGTCTCTGTTGCCCAGCTCCCTTCTATCTTTGCCTCCCCACTATGTAATCCTTGTTCCTGCTCTACTAGCTTTCAAATAAACAGACCAGTTATTTATTGCAAAAACACCAAGCCCTCAACATCTCACTGGGTCCAGTAAATGGTCTATGGCAGAGGATGAAGTGCCATTAACAAGGAACTACCATTTTTTAAAAAATTCAAAAATCTGTAATTGGCTTGTTGGATTGGACTTTTTTTTAAGGAACCAAAATACAAGCTCCAAGCTATTAGCCTTCGGGGGGCTGGAGAATACGGGGGAATTATTCTTCATTTAAAAAAAAAACTCCCTTGTCTCTATAGAGTTCTCCCCATCCTTTCTTCTTCCTGGCCTCCTCTTTTTAAAAGATCTCTGTTCTCCAACAAGTGTCAGTTTAAAGGGGTCTTCTAAAGCCCTGGAGGTGATTAAAAATAGACACGGCTTGGAAAAAAAAAACAATCATTGTCTTGAATCATATTTTCGGGTCATTTTCTCTCCAAAGCTTATGTAATCTCTCTCAGCCCTGGCTTTTATCTTAGCTGTTTTTAATAATCAGCCACCAAAGATTTCTGTTGGGTCTTTTTTGTTCCTCTTTCTGCATTTCAGAGCACAGAGTACAAAATACAGCATATAATTCTTAACAAAGTCATTTTTAAAAAAGAAAACCTACAATGCAACTAAATACTCAGTAGAAAGAAAAGAGGAACTGGTGCTCTCAGAGGCTGATTTATTAGTTGCATATTATTATTATTATTATTATTATTATTATTATTATTATTATTGCATCAATGCAATTGCAGAACACTTTTTATTTATTTGATGATGACTCTTCCTTCAAATTACTTTATGCCCTTCATGATAGCTTTCTTCTTTGTGCATGCCAGTTTACCAATAATCTAGCACTAACTGACTACATGTTATGTTAAGTGCATTAAAAAAGGTAAAGGTAAAGGTATCCCCTGTGCAAGCAACAGGTTATGTATGACCCTTGGGGTGATGCCCTCTAGCGTTTTCATGGCAGACTCAATACGGGGTGGTTTGCCAGTGCCTTCCCCAGTCATTACCGTTTACCCCCCAGCAAGCTGGTACTCATTTTACCGACCTCGGAAGGATGGAAGGCTGAGTCAACCTTGAGCCGGCTGCTAGGATTGAACTCCCAGTCTCATGGGCAGAGCTTTCAGACTGCATGTCTGCTGCCTTACCACTCTATGCCACAAGAGGCTCATGTTAAGTGCATACATACATAGATATCTTCTTGTAGCATAAAGTGCAAGGTGTAGGAGTGCAGCAACTAATCTCTCAACTGAACTATGATGTCATGCCCACCCCATGTGTCTCAACAACCCTTTTTCATGTTCAGTCTGCAAGCAATGCTCTTAACAACCCTCGCAGGGTTTTGTGCACCCCCAGCGCTATGAAAATTAACATTGATATACTCAACACCATAGGCCATTTCAGCAACTTAAAGAAATCAGGCAAACATCTCAATCAGTTTGCCCTCTTTGCCCTGTGCAAATATTTAACATAATTTATTCTGGTTTTCTCATCATGGGTAAAGGACCCTGAAGCTCCACCTCCAACAAGTAGACACTATGTATTGCATATAATTTAATACCAGATTTCATTATTCCCCCCCCCCCTTCCAGATTTTTAAAACTTTTAGGGTGTTCATAAGGTCAGGGAATGCCCAGAGAACAAACAAGACTCTAGCACAATAAAAGGGCACCAGAGATTTAAAAAAAAATGTACGTTCACACATGGTGAAACAAGAGTAAAGGAGAATAGCAGTCTGCAGAAACATGGTATGATCCCCAAAACAATCAACTTCTTTCTTTACGTACCCAGAGTACGTACCCTGCCACTGCATGAATGTAACAGGCACATTCAAACTTTTGTTCTTTTCACAGAGCCAAGCAACAGATTTGCATGGCTGGCAAGGGCTCGTGGGAATCATAGTCCATGGACATCTGGAGAACCACAGTTTGGCCACCCCTGCCCTTTGATATTATGCCCAACTGAGGTTCTTCCCATTCCCAGGCTCCACCCCCAAAACCTCCAGGTATATCCCATCCAGAGCTGGCAACCTCATTCAGCAAGGATGTGCCCTACAGTCCCTCGTTCAACGCTGCCATTTTCTCCTAGGGAACTGATCTCTGTACTCTGGCTAGCAGCTGTCATTCCGGGAGAACTAGACATTCTACCTGGAGGAGATCAACCCTACCGTGAGCATGGGATAAAAATGGAGCGAGTCAGAGAGTGTCGTGGGCGGCAATAGCAATGTAAGAAATCCATTAATAACAAGGTTAATTAATAACAGTCCATTGCATGGCACAAGGACCTTCATCCAATTTTCCCTTTTGGTAATGCCCTGGCAATATCTTATTTTTTAAAAAAAAAAAAGAAGAAGAAGAAACAAGTATAAGGGCAAAACAGCAGTTATTAATTACCCTTGATTAACCTGATTTATAAGCCTCGTTTATGCAGCTGTCATGACAACTGCTTAGCTGAACCTGCCAAGAATAGCTTTGCTGTCCATTCAAATCAATCCCTGATAATTACCAAGCTACTTTACTGGGCTCGAGTGATAATAATAATGAGTACCACTATATGAAAGGTCATGTAAAAGCATTTTCCGGACAACACGTTTGCACACGGCCAGTGGGCGAGCCGCTCACGACGTGCCCGACCCAACCCAATTTCTTGCTCTCCCCTGTGTTTATTAAGCATCAAAGGACACAATGAGATTCCACCTCACTCAAAGGGGCCTCTTTGATCTCCGGGATGCAAGCAGAGGGGCCAAAGGTGGGCAGGACAGCATTATGCAAGTTTTCAAAAAAATAAAATAATAAGAAGGAAAATGCAGGCCAATTAAAACTTGGGTGCTTGACCGTTGACTGCAACTCCCTGTCTCTAAGCAATTACTCCATAGGGCATCAAAGGGGGGGCCTTGCACAGGTGAGCGATGGGGTTCCTTCTGAAGTCCGCGACAAGAAAAGGGGAAAGAACAAAGCAGAAACTAAAGGAGGCCCAGGGAAGGTGAAACGTTTGAGAAAGCCTTTGATTAAATTCACCCTCTCTACCAGATGTATTTAGTAGTAAAAATGAGCAGGAACGAGGGATACAGAAAGCTGCATTGGCCTGGTAGCGCCATTAGGTTGCCATCTGCCCTGGAAGAAACCCCTGCTCTTTCATTCTAAATGGGGGGTATGACCCACCGTGGGTCACGTATAAGGGAAGAGCCCACTGCAAATGCTCAAAGGGGTTTTCTTTATTGTACAATTGTGGGAGGGGTGTCTACAGATGTGCTCAGCTTGCTAGTGACAAGTCCCTTTTTCTTCTTCTAAGTTTCCCGCCAGTCTGCTGACTCCTCTTCCTCACTGGCCCACGAAGCCTGATTTTCACAGCAGTAAGCCATTAACCTTGACTTGGCGTTCTGTGCCCACTTTATACAGCATTCCATTTCTTTCAGTGCATTTATCCTGGAATTTTCAAAAATGCTTTTCTAAATTAGGGTGGAATGCCACTTGGGACGGGTGGGGTGAGAAGCGGTCAAAGATTTTTTTGGTTTGTTTTTAATAACGTAATTGCCTTCCTGCAGCTGCGCAGTGGCATCCAGCAAGCGCCTTCCATTTAAATCCTCATGGTTGAGGTTTTGCGCATGTATTTTAGTGCCAGTTTTTTTTTTTTGAATGAAAGAGAACAAAAAGAAATGCAGGCAAAGGCCAAAAAAAGCAGCAAATAAAAACCCTTGTGTTGAAATTGATGTCTTTTTTTTTTTAACTGACAAGCAACTGCAGCCTCGTTTTCCATATTGCTAAGCACGAAGACAGGGGTAGTCAAACTGCGGCCCTCCAGATGTCCATGGACTACAATTCCCATGAGCCCCTGCTGGCAGGGGCTCATGGGAATTGTAGTCCATGGACATCTGGAGGGCCGCAGTTTGACTACCCCTGCACTAAGAGATACTCTGCTCTGTTATCAGCCCCTGTGCACCATGGGAAAGAGTCACGTCCTCTTATTGCATGGGAGTCACACATTTGGTGTACAGGATGCACACTAAAACCCAGTGACACTGGCACGGCAAGCTGTGATTGTTGGCAATATCTTTGTGTGTGGGCACGACTGTGGGAAGTCAGCTGCAGCCCCACCAGGCTTTGCAGAGGTCTGCGGTTTGTATGGGGGAGGAGTCTCCTGGCGGGAGTTCTGGAGAGCTTTTTTAGCCTTGTGCCACTAAACTGAAACAAAATGGGAGCATATTTTCACCGATGCCCTAGCAATGCTGCATAGTAACGCTAGTATCCCGCCCTTCTCTTTGTGATTCTCTAATTTGACCTGCGCTCTGCTCGTGATCTTGGCTGTTTTTTTAAAAGCTTGTCCCGTGCAAATCGCATTTTTCCTCCAAATGGATCAATCCCCAGTGATTCTTAAGTTTGGCAGTTCAGAGAAGGTCCACTGCCATTTTAGTGCTAGGTTTTCAGAGACTGCCAAAATGCCCCGCCCACCAAAAAAACCTTTGTTCAAAGGAAAAATAATTCTGAAAGCTTTAAGCTTCCCATCCACTGCTCATTCCATCTCCAGCTCTTTATATTTCATATCAATATAATTCCAGATGGACAATCCCCTTTATTTTGTTTGCATGCAGCACTGAAATCTTTTATTTCCCCTTTGTTTTGCACTAGGGACGCTGCCTCCTGCCTCTTCTTCCCCAATCCCCTTTCAAGTCAACGCCAGCAGAGAATTAAACCCCACAAAGCTCCTTTTAAACTTCCCCCCTGTTGTTTATTTTTTAATTTAGTGATCCAAAACTAGCAGTAGTCTCATATCACTGGATTCATGTTGCCTGTAAAAAACAATATTAAATTTTAAAATGAGGGGGAAATGGAGCTTGTACACTGTTGAAGGGGGGAGTCCAGCAGAAACTACAGATCAGGCAGAACATCCTCTAGGTGGGGAGGGAAGCAAAAGAGTGAGGGGAATCTGTATGTTTTTGAATTGTCTTCAGCTTGGAATGAAACAAGGAGAAATCAGCACAAAAGCACTCTCAGAAAAACCAGGGAAACAGGGACCAGAAAGTGAATGGAGCACTGGAGGAAGGAAAATCAGTGTAGAATGACAAAGAAAGCCCAACAGACATGTGTGAGAGAAAGAGAGGGAAAACACCTGTGCTTAATCAGCTCTTGACAGGTGAAGACCCGTCAGCCGTAATATAGGCAAATGAAATAATTTTCAAGCTGACGGTGGCAAATGAACAGTTTATTCCACTATAAACAATTCCTCAAACTTCCAAAATATCATCAAAACGATCTCCTAGGTATTTCTTTTCCTTTCGGTATCTTTGTCAGTGATGTAAGACAGGGGTAGTCAACCTGTGGTCCTCAAGATGTTCATGAACTACAATTCCCATGAGCCCCTGCCAGTGTTGACTACCCCTGATGTAAGATATTCTTTAGCCTTTAATAATAGGTCCTCTTTGAATACATTCCTATCAAATATCAGATGGATATAATCTTGATCCTATGGTAATATGTATGTGGTTTAAACACCAAATTTTCTATAGTGTCCACTATAGGTCTACAATGGTCTACAATGCACTTTAGTCTCAGTGTGACATGGATGAGCATCCGTCCCTTGCCATTGGGAGCTGGAGAAGAAGGTGGAGACCTGGATGTTCTCAGAGACCATCCAGCCCGCATCATGGCATCGTAATCAAGACCTGACTTTCCACCTTGGGAGGAATGCCAAAAAAAAAGTCAGCCATCCTAGATAGTAAGTCTTCATATGCATTACTTTATACAAAACATGTCATTAAAATGAAGGGATTGTGGCTAAAGGGGTGAGGGTTCAGGATCAAGGCCAATAGCACCTGACCATTAAGTTCAGTGGGAAGGGAAACTCTGCAAGCAGTAGTTTTATCAGAATATTTGAAGTACTATGAGAAAATCTAAGTTCAGAGTAGATGGATCCTTTGACTTTTGGCTGCAGGAAGCAGTTCAACAGTACAATCAAAGTACTAACCTGAATGTACAGCAAAATCACTAATCTCATACCATTTTCCATTTTATTTTTAAAAAATAATCTGGCTCCAGCCTAAATATCCCATTTTGGCCATCAGGACTAGAAACTTAGCCTGAACGCAAAATTTATGAACTTCACACTTTGTGGAACTTCACACATAGAACATGCACTAAAGACCCTTCCTGGGGCACAGCTTTTCTATCCAAATGGTCTTTGGTTAACATACAACACTTGGCATTCTCCAGAAAAGGAATCCCCCCCCTACAGTTTTCATATAAATCTGCCCAGTTTCTACAACTTAAGCCCAAGGTTTATCCTGTGCTTCATGGGCATTAGCAATAAATGTAATAAGTTTTTTTCCCCATAAACTCAAGAATCCCACTTACATGAATAGACTAATGCCCAAAAGAAATTAAAAAATCCAGTTCAGATCCAACATACATGGTGCTTATTCATTTCTGATTCCTTCCAAATACGAAGATAACAGATTTTGCTCTCTCGCCTGACCACAGAAGTCATAAAAATGCATTTCTGCAACAGGGAATTATTTTTCATTCTACTAATCGCTAAGTAAAAATTGCAATTTGCCAAATGCTTTACACCAGGAGTAGTCAACCTGTGGTCCTCCAGATGTTCGTGGACTACAATTCCCATGAGCCCCTGCCAGTCCATGAACATCTGGAGGACCACAGGTTGACTACCCCTGCTATACACTCTTGGTTCCATGCAAGAAGCTCCAAACTAGGCAACTGGTCATGTCCAGCTTTATGAACTGACACAGAAACAGCCATTCTTTTTGACTTGCACATCCCTTTACTGCAGGGGTAGTCAAACTGCGGCCCTCTAGATGTCTGTGGACTACAATTCCCAGGAGCCCCTGCCAGCATTTGCTGGCAGGGGCTCCTGGGAATTGTAGTCCACGGACATCTGGAGGGCCGCAGTTTGACTACCCCTGCTTTACTGGATGAACCTCCCTTTCTCTTGTTATACTGACTCTAGTTCTGTGATTTCTATATTATGCATTTCTAACTTAAGCCTGGTCTAGACATGCGGTGGAATGATGTGATAATAAGGTAACAAAGTAGTGCAGTGGAAGAACAGACCTGCAGAAGGGTTTGCTTTTCCCCCGTATTAACAATTTCCTGTAAATGGAAAACTAGCACAGCCTGCCAAGGGCTAGGCTAGAACTTCTCTGTCTTTCTCTGATGCACTAATTTTTGTTCCATTTACAGAGTTTTTACACGGAAGAACATTAAAAATACGAGTCTTCCCAGTTGCAATCTGAAATAGTTCTACCCATTATGCCACTTCACAGCTTCAGTTTCTGTAACCTTTAATGGGCATAAGATATATGTAAATATAGCAAAAAGCCATTTCACAATTCTACCACCTCATTCTGCTACCTGGCTAGGTCAGGCATTGCGACTGGTGAGAGATGTAGAATCCATCAAAAAAAATTTTCTTCTGTGCACGCTCGTTTGAAAGAAACTGGAGTGACTCTTCAACATTTTCCATTAAACTGTTTCTAACTTCTTGCTGTCCTTTGCCTCATTTTGGATCGCTACCATAGAGCATCTTAGGATTGATATCAATCATTGATCCAGGTTTCTGATGAAACATCACCAGTGTGGTGTGGAGGTTAGTGCGTCAGACTGTTATCTGGGAGGCCTGGGTTCAAATCCCTCCTCTGCCATGCAACCTGCTGGAATATGCAAGATCTGCAGTGTGCATGATTCAAAAGCATATGAAGAACATCCAGCAGGGTGTATCAAAGGTGAGATGTATTTAACATCGTTACAATAGGAACTTCCTGATATTTTTCAAATAATATCCTCTAGTGCAGCTGTCCCCAATCCCAGGTCCAGGGACCGGGACCAGTATATGGATCAGTCGGTACTGGGCCGTGGCTCCTCCTCATCCTCCTCCCCGGCTGTTGCCTTGGGGGCTGCCCTGCCACTCTGCCGCCGGCTCACCTTTGGTGCTCTCCGGTGGCTGCCGTGGATGGGGCTCCCCCTCGGCATGGAACTGCGCAGCTGCTGCTGGCAGCAACTCCCAGTGGGCGGCAGGAAGGGACGGCAAGCAGAGCAGGGGCTCAGGCAGCAGCGGCAACGTCACTCGGCAAAAGACCACCCCTCCCCAGGCCTCAGTAAAATTGTCAAGCGTTGACTAGTCCTTGGTGATAAAAAGGTTGGGGACCATTGCTCTAGTGTCCTGGTTGACAAATCCTGTTCTCTGAGCACATTTCCTGTGTGCATGCCTCCAGAACATGGCTGAATGAATGCAGGAAACTGTTAGGACTCTCTCTCCTCTTTTTCTCTTCAAAACAAAACTATTTTATTATTTTAAGCAGCCTGGTGCTGTGCCCTTCTGCATATTTAAACTCTGCCGACTCTTAGGCCAATCACACTCTTGCAAGCTAACCTAACTCACATTCTGAAGACATATAGATCTCACCAGGGTTGTGGACAGAGCCATGGGGGAGGGGACAATGCCTACCCAGGTCACTCCCCACCAGGGCTCAGAGAGGCAGCAGGCCTCAGAGCATTCCCTGCCATTGGCTGGTAGGGGTGGGGACTTGTCTATCGTAGAAGGGCAGTAGTAAAATGCAGTCAACAGATGGAATCATTGTAGGCCCCTCTGATTTTGCAGTTCTGATCCTGACCAAATGTCATAGTTTAATATGGACGAGCAAAATGCTCACACAAACTCACATAGACTTAAATTTCAGCTCTCCTTGATTATCAGCTATGCTGATTTTAGAATCATAGAATCATAGAATAATAGAGTTGGAAGGGACCTCATAGGTCATCTAGTCCAACCCCCTGCACCATGCAGTACACTCATATCCCAATCGCTCATCTGCTGGGAGCGTGCTAAAAGGAACAAGAGTCTGACCCCTTTTCAGGACCATGGAGAGCAACTGCAGCCAAATAGGGAGAGCTGGATGGATCTCTGTTCCAGGCTTTCTCAACCAGAGTTTCATGAAACTGGGTTTCCAGAATGGGTGGAATTAATTTTAATATATATATATATATATATATATATATATATATATATATATATTTAAATTTGATAAACATTTAGTGAAAGTTAATCGACTCCCACCAGTTCAAGAAACCTTTCCAGGGCCCTTGAGAAACCCCATGGTTTCATGAAACCTGACTGAGAAACCCTACTCTATTCTCTGGGGTCAATCATAGAATCATAGAATCATAGAGTTGGAAGGGACCTCCTGAGTCATCTAGTCCATCCCTCTGCACCATGCCGAACACTCACAACCCTATCGCTCATCCACTGTAACCTGCCACCCCTTTGCCTTCACAGAATCAGCCTCTCTGTCAGATGGCTATCCAGCCTCTGTTTACAAATTTCCAACAATGGAGAACCCACCACGTCCCGAGGAAGCCTGTTCCACTGAGAAACCGCTCAAACTGTCAGGAACTTCTTCCGGATGTTTAGATGGAATTTCTTTTGAATTAATTTCATCCCATTCATTCTGGTCTGTCCTTCTGGGGCAAGAGTGAACAATTCTGCTCCATCCTCCATATGGCAGCCTTTTAAATACTTGAAGATGGTTATCAGATCCTCTATCAGCCGTCTCCTCTCCAGGCTAAACAGACCAAGCTCCCCCAACCTTTCTTCATACGTCTTGGTCTCCAAACCCCTCACCATCTTTGTTGCCCTCCTCTGGACACGTTTATACAACCATGACCTTAAAGTATGCCATCCAGCATAGTGTAGTGGTTACAAAATGGTAGGCTCTAATCTGGAAAACCAGGTTGGATTCCCCACTCCTTGGGTCAGTCACAGTTCTCTTAGAGCAGTCCTCACAGAGCAGTTCTCTCAGAGCTCTTTTAGCCCTCACCTACCTTACAGGGTCTCTGTTGTGGGGTACAGAAAGGAAAGGCTCTAAGGGAAAGCCACTCTTGGATTCCTTCAGGTAGTAAAAAAGCAGGATATTAAAAAGGGGGGGGGAAGCTCTTCTTCATATTAAGCTTCTTTTAAGCCATTCCTCTGAGCCTCTTGTGGCGCAGAGTGGTAAGGCAGCAGACATGCAGTCTGAAAGCTCTGCCCATGAGGCTGGGAGTTCAACCCCAGCAGCCGGCTCAAGGTTAACTCAGCCTTCCATCCTTCTGAGGTCGGTAAAATGAGTACCCAGCTTGCTGGGGGGGAAACGGTAATGACTGGGGAAGGCACTGGCAAACCACCCTGTATTGAATGGTGGCCATGAAAACGCTAGAGGGCGTAACCCCAAGGGTCAGACATGACCCAGTGCTTGCACAGGGGATACCTTTACCTTTACCTAAGCCATTCCTCATTCTGTTAAGTTTTTACCTATAAACCCCGAACTGTTACAGCCAACATCTTGCCAAGCTAGAAATAATAAATGTGCAAAAGGAAATAAGGAATATGGTATTTGCTGTATTTGCTGACAGAGTGGGCCTTTAAGAGGGGTCCTTCTCAAAGTAGCTCCTCAAGAAAAGTAGCCGGTGGCCAGGATTCCACATACAGAAGGCCCAGCTGTCCATATAGCCTCACAAATGTACCATAGAGCAGGGGTAGTCAACCTGTGGTCCTCCAGATGTTCATGGACTACAATTCCCACGAGCCCCTGCCAGCAAATGCTGGCAGGGGCTCATGGGAATTGTAGTCCATGAACATCTGGAGGACCACAGGTTGACTACCCCTGCCATACAGCAAAAGAGCCTGAAAATGTGGGTTATGGACAATCTCCTTCCCCCTCAGCTTTCTGTGACCACAAATCCCCTTTGAGCATAGAATTCGATTAGGCTAGGCTAGCAGGCACTATAGATGATTCAAGCACAGTGCAACGCAGCTTATAGCGGGAGAATGGAAGGAGGGCACCAAGAGAATTTCACACGTACCAGGCATGTCAATTATTTCCAATTCAGAATTGCTCCAGCTCAGATGGTTTGGAATTTGTGATAGTGGAGTCCTTTCACTTTAATAACCGAAAGAGGGGGGGGGGGAGTATATATATCCCAATTTCTTTGCCAGCTTTTACTTTTAAAAAAAATACACCAGATCTTTCATTTTAGGCAGCTTTAATAGCACAACGAAACAACTTTAATAGCAAAGTCATTTTCTAAAATACACCTCTTACGAAATGGTGCTTCTCTGTCATTTCAAGTTTTTATTTTAAATGCAAGAAGTGGCGTGAACATCAAGTGGAAAGTAGAACCCATTAACGCCAAACCGCGTCTGCGCCTACAAACCTAAAAACTGTTCGTTTGGGCCAAGGGACGACAACCTGCCATCGAAGCCACGGATAACATGGTCCGCCCACAGAGGCTAGAGGACTGGCTGAGCCACGGAGTCTAGACTGCCCTAGCAAGAGCTAGCATGAAGCTGCAGCCCCTACCTAGTTTCTGGATTTTCCCTTTTATGCACAAATATCTACATGCCACTGATAGCCTGGTTGGTGTGGGGCAACCTAACGAAAACCCGCTTTGTTGCAATCAGAGGTATCTTAAATATTTTTTCAGGTTGCTCAAAAATGGACCTTCCCACCAGAAATACCTGAGATGCAACATGTGGCCATGACTGCAAATCCAACATGCAGACTGCCAACGGCTTCTAAGGCTTCCTCAACAACACAAAGGACCAGCATTGCTGGGCAAGATGACGCATACCTTCTATACACTGCAGAGACCTATTCCACGTGGCGGCCACTGCGCTGGACTGGCACCTGGCAATGGAAAGTTAGCCCTACCACTTCCAAGGTCCTGATGGGGGAAGAATTTTCCCACCAGACCCAGTCCACCCCGGATTACTGCTCCATATGAGGCAACTGGGGCAGAGGGGTTCTGCCATGCTTCACGGTGGTAGTGGGGGGGGGGGTATTTGCATGAAGATGGGATTGCCTTGTAACCTTCATGAAAAATTTTAAAAGCGGTTCTGTGCTGCCGTGAAGTACCGTGGAGCCAATTAGGTCATTTTTTGTAGGCAAGAGAAGAGATTCTTCCCCCTCCACATGGGCCTGGCCTGAGACAAGCCCTGTTGGTGCCCATGGCAAGGAAGGGAATGTGGAAATATCCACGTTACCTTGCCACGGGGCAACGGAGTGCCTTAAGTGGGACGGGACGGGCCTGACGTCAGGTAGAAGCAGGGATTAGCCCTCTGCCGTACGAGCACTGGTCTGGCCTTTTTGCCCCATGTGGACAGGTCAGAGTGGCCTCTGGATCTCCCACCCACAGTGAATGCTGCCTGCCAACACTCCTTCAGCTGGAGGCCAAGAAAAAATTAGGAGCATGGCATAATTAGGGATAAATTTGGAAGTTACATCACATCTCTCTAGGAATTGCCAGAAACTCTATGGTACATGGTAATTTTTTGCCAATTCCTAGACAGGATTGTCACCTCTGAGGTTTTCCCAGAAGTAATGTAACACCATCACTGGCAGCCACCACCACCCCTGCACACACACCCTGGTATGCTGTTGGTGTCCCTGCCAGGCCTGACGGGGGGGGGGGGGATAGAACAGGAGACAGGACTGCCCACTCTCCCAACAAAACTGCACAGCACATGCTGCGAATGGAGTTCTGACCAGTAATAGAAGAAGCCCACCAATGCAGAATGTCAAGCACAAATTCGGAGTCTGCATTCAGAATCCAATGCACTGAGAATGCGCCAGCAAATCACAACTGCAGAAACAGTATCGTCTAAGAAAGAGAGACTTAGGAAGAGAGGAGAAGGGAAAAGGCGTGGTTAACCCCCTCCACCATTTTGAATTCATTTGGCAACTGAAGGATCTCTCAGGTACCCCTTTCCAAGCATTGAGTGTATGGTGTCCCAATGTTGTCTTCCAGCAGACACTGCAATGTGTATCAGAGCATACTGCAGACAAAACAAACCGTCCAGGAATAACAAAGCTGCCCACAATGAGAGCCAGTTTGGTGTAGTGGTTAGGAGTGCGGACTTCTAATCTGGCAAGCCAGGTTCGATTCTGCGCTCCCCCACATGCAGCCAGCTGGGTGACCTTGGGCTCGCCACGGCACTGATAAAACTGTTCTGACCGAGCAGTGATATCAGGGCTCTCTCAGCCTCACCCACCCCACAGGGTGTCTGTTGTGGGGAGAGGAATGGGAAGGCGACTGTAAGCCGCTTTGAGCCTCCTTCGGGTAGGGAAAAGCGGCATATAAGAACCAACTCTTCTTCTTCTTCTTCTTCTTCTACAAGGCATCTATAAAACAGGTCTAAGCCGGACAGCCTCTTTTTAATCTATCCTCCCGGCCACATCAATCCCCCACTTTTTAACAAAATAGAAACACCTTTCTTAAATCAGTAAGAAACGCACAAAAGCCAACCAAGAGCCCCTGTTCCCCAACTGTTTTTCCTCCCCCCGAGCAAATTGTTGCAATTTGTCAGGCATGAATAAGCCGTTTCGCTTTTGGTCTCTGGAGTCATTCTGCACTTAACGTGAGCGTGCCTGAAACTCAGGCATTAATGACAGCAATGTTTTGATGATCAGAAGCAAAATCTGACACAACTCTTTCTGTTCCCAGTGAAAAGTCATTCTGTGTTCCCGAGCCTACGCCAAACAAACAAGGGGCTAGATAGTCACTAGCTGGTTTGCATAGCATTTTATTATGCTTCTGGGCTCCCTCTGCTGGATCTGCAGCTGGTGACACTTTGCATCCAACTAGATCTCTCTGCAGAGAGGGCCACCGTTGGGATGACATGCATGGCAACTGTGAGCAGGAGACAGTGGTGGTGCAGAGAGAGAGATCACTTGCTCTGCATGCAAAAAGATCCCCGGCTCAACCGCCAGCATCTCTAGCCAAAGGATCTCTGATGGCAGGTGTTAGGAAACATCGGAGACAAGGGAGGTCGTTAGCAGTCACAGCAGACAGCGGTAAGTGAGACAGACGCACCCAGTGGTCTGAGCTGATACGTCAAGTAGAGTCTGAGAGCCAGCTTGCTGCAGCGCTTAAGAGGGGCTGCCTCTAATCTAGATCAGGGGTAGTCAACCTGTGGTCCTCCAGATGTGCATGGACTACAATTCCCATGAGCCCCTGCCAGCGTTTGCTGGCAGGGGCTCATGGGAATTGTAGTCCATGCACATCTGGAGGACCACAGGTTGACTACCCCTGATCTAGAGAACCAGGCTCTTCAGAAGTGTGCTTTCACACATTCCAAATGGATAGTCTTACAAATACAGCCTATCTCGCAGAAGGCTGTTCCTTGCAATTATCATCCTGTGCTTAATGTATAGAAAGGAACAGCTGAAGATACAAAGCGGTGTGACACCAAGCCAGACCGCTGTTCCATCTAGCCGGCACCATGTACTCCTCTAGGCAGCAGTTCTCCATGGTATTAGGGTCCAAGAAGGTTACATGTTCCTCAGGGACATGCCCATGTTGGATGAAGACTTGTGTTGCGAAAGTTTATGATTTCTGGGCATGAGTGGATCCCGTTCACTTTGGACCTGTGGCACACAGGGAAAAAGAGCTTCAGTCTTCTCACCTGAGAAGGCCCAGGGAGGTACCATTTTCCCTGTTGGGGCTCTTGGTACACTGATGGGCTACATGAAGGATTCCCCAAAAAGAGCTCTTACAGATCAGAAAAATAGCACAGAGAACAGTCCTAGTCCCCTCTTTCTATGGACCGCAATACTAATCCAAGCAAGCCTCTCCGTGCCTGAATAGCAGGACATGATGCTGCATCCCCTCCAGGGATGTCCCCTAAGAAATGTAACATGTAGTTAGGCCCTTGCACAAACCTGAACCCAGCCATTCTATCCAAACTAAGGTATTTTACTAGTATAATCAAATAGCTTCTATTTCAAAATAACCAAAACATGTTATCGTTTAGGGAATGAATCATCAAGTTTTAATTCTCAGATTATTCTCAAATGATTTCCGGTAAGTGTGATGTCAGAAAGCCCAGTAACATCAAGACGTCTAAAGCTAGATCATTTCCGCACAAGGAATTTGCCCCTGCACAATCTCTCATTGCTCGCGGGTTCTAGTGCTGTTTCCACATGATGTCGACAGCAACCCGTGGCTGTGCAGAAGTTGGTGCAAGTTTTTGTCTGGTTTGCTTCCCGATGAGGGAAATCGCAAACAAACAATTTCCCTTTCTTGTTGTGCTGCAAATCGGGGAACAAACAAGGGCAAGCCCATCTGAAGGGAGAAACACGTGACAGTCTCAGCATTTTGCCTGCCCTCATACCCGCATCCCCTCTCCATTTCCAGATCAATTTTTTTTAATGGCACAGCAGGCCCTCAGTACAAATAAATTGTTCTCTTCATTGTTCACAGTAATTTTGGGATCGGACAGTTAAAACACATTCCTGTTTGTGTTTTCTGGCAGTGGATTATGAACAGAAAACAAAGGGAGTGTATGATGAAGCAGCTGTCTCCCTATTAGCTTGGTGTCCATTCTCTGTGTTTGAAATATTTATTGGGAACACTCAATCATCGGGGTCCAGTTACCATGGCCAGCCTACCACACATCTCCCCAATCATAAAGACAGACCATTATACAAAGTATCCTGAAAAGGGAATCTAAGGAAATGCTTTATTGTGATTGTGTGATCCCATAGCAACGTGGAAGTGAAAGTTTAAAAAAAATGTTTTACCGTTGTGGCGTTTCCCCACAGCAATGCGGAAGGGCTCTTTTTCAAAATTAATTTTGCGACTCAGGTGGGGAACAGAAGTTTGAGTCCCCAAATAATCGCTGTGAAGGGATTGGTGGATTGAGTTGATTGACAATCCAAGGAACAGAGGGAGAATTGTGAGTTGTCCACACTGTAGGCTTCTCTGCCACCTTGTCAGGAAGGAAAAAGCCATGACGAGGCGGCAGGATAACGCGGGAAGGGTTTCTCATCAAGAAGTGTGCAAAACATGCAGTTGCCTATTGCGTGTTTGCAAGCAGGAGCAGGTGTGCATTTTACGCCTCTATGCAGAAATGGTCCTAGTCTTACAAATTTTCAGTGTTACTTCTGAGTTGCTATAGTATAAAAACAAGGGTTAACTTCAGAAAAGAAAAATTAACATCTCTTGAATGTCTGAAAGCTGTACCCTTTAAAGACTCCCCCCACCCTTGGAAGATATGTAAAGGAAGGTTACAGCTTCTCAGGGTGATAATGGTGTTCTACACATGCTCAGAAGCATTGTTCTTTTCTATTACTTATTTTCCCATTCTAATACTCAGCACTGGCATTGGAGAAGTAAATTCTGCAGCTGAATACCTTTTCTGATTAAGCCCTGTCCTGGATTCTTTGAAACGGTTGAGTGTTGCTCGCATTTTCCTAGCGGTTGTAAGCCTCAGGAAAACAAGGAGGACTGATTTGTTAATTGTTCCCTCTGATTCCGCACATTAGAGTGTATGTTCTTTTGCAGACCAATAATCCATTACCTACTCAATGGCAGAGAAGCCAATGTTATTTTGCAACAGACCAAGAGATTGCAAATGTTTGTGTATTCCCACATTGTCTGTTTAAGCCCAGTAATGGACCTCGCCAGTTTCCAAGCATGTTACCAATATAATCTATGGATGTAGGGTTCCCAACTCAATGGTGAGAAATTCTTGGACATTTGGAGATGGAACCTAAGGAGGGTGGTATTTGGAAAGGGATCTCAGCAAGGCATAATATCACAGAGTTCACCCTCCAAAACAGCCATTTCCTTGAGAGGAAATGATCTCTAGGGTCTGGAGATCGGCTGTAATTCCAAGAGATCTCCAGCCCCAACCTGAAGGCTAGCCAATTTATATGGCTACAGGATTCTTGAGGATCTCTATATTCAACCCACCGTGATCCAAGATGAGAACTACATTTTCCTAATCGTGCAGACCCTCTCACAAATGGAGAAGCTCTATAATGAGGAAGCCCCTTAGTATGGTTCACCATCTGGCCATACTGGATTTGCAGAAACAGGGTTCGGGCTACCATTACAGACATTTAAGTATGAAAGAGATAAACCATTACAGTCTGGAATATCTCTGCTTCTCATGATGGGAAAGCATTTTTTTTGTTCCCTGAGCCCTTAGGAATGAGCTGTCTAATAACACCGGTTGCCTTGCTCGTAAGGAGGTCCTTACCCACAAATAGGCTCTACTGAAGAGCAGGATGCGACTCACAGGGAGGCATGACTTTGAACTAAAGTATTATTTTGAGCTCCTTTAGAGGGGATGCATGAAGGAGTCCTGGGACACCTTGGAGATTCATTATGGCAAAAAGTCCTAAGGACTAGCATCCACAACTATTTTTAAGAGACCCTGTCCCCCCACAGGTTTTTTCCCTATGCACACTTATATATCCTCCCACTTCATGCATCTGACCAAGGAGCCTCTAGTCCACAGACAATCTGAGCCTTTACGATGCCAGAAGGCTCCTTTCTGGCCTCCACAGCTACTGTGCTGTCAATCGTCTCACTTGTGCCAGGGAACCAACCTCCCCACCCCCGCTACACCTGCAAGAGGGCTGCTACTTGTGTTGTGACTCCCCACGCAACCTTCCACTGCATTCTTCCTGCAACTAGCACGTCAGAGATCCACCCCCTGAACTAGGGTTGCAAACTTCTTGGTGGGGCCTGGAGATCTCCTAGAATCACAAGTGATCTACAGGCAACAGAGACCAGTTCCCTTGAAGGAAATGGCCACACTTGAGGGTGAACACTCTGCAATGCACCCAGCTGAAGTTCTTTCCCTCCCCCAAATCCTGCCCCTCTAACACTCCATTTCCCCAGATCTCCAGGTAGCTCCCGACCCTGAGTTGGGAACCCTACTCTGAACCCTTCCAGATTCAAGACCCTTTCTCTAAAGTGGACCCTGACCTGGGTAGCCCAGGTAAGCCCAATCCCATCAGATCTTAGAGGTTTAGCAGAGTTGACTCTTGACTAGTATCTGGGTGGGAGACTTCCCAGGATTTGGGGTGGTGGTTTCTCCAAGGAACACCAGAGGTCCAAGAATGTCTCCTGCCTGGCTGCCAAGCAGTCCTCAGATCTTCTGGCTATACCACACACACACACACACACACACACACACACATACAGCATACAACTAATAAATAAATCTACAAAATGGGACTTAGGAGGGACCAGAGTTTGTGTTTTTCATTCACTTGGTCTAACAGTAGGGAAAATTTAAAAATACAGAAACATTTGGTTTAAAAAGACATTGAATTATTCTATATCTCTGCCTAGCAGTTACAATTCCTGAGCCATCTTCCCCACCCCCCCACCTCCACCGCTGACCTAGATTGAGGCCCCATCTGTAATATCTTTTGTGAAAATAAATCCAAAATTACCCTTGACAAGTGCTGATGTGTGGGACAAAGACAACTGTCTTTACTGTAAAGCCGTCATTTCCCTAATTTCCCACTGCCCTGCCCACGTGCTCTTAGGCCTGCAGGCCTTTAGCCTTGGTGCGAAAAATGCCAGAGGGGGCTAGCTTAATGGCATTTCGTCTACCTGATTCAAGGCGGGTTAATGCAATCCGCCGACATAGGGGTTTTAAAGCCTGCCCTGTGGCATACACCTGCCGCTACAAAAGATGGTATAATCCAGCACGTTCAAAGCTCCCACAAGAGCCATGAAGGATTCATGTCCAGATCTCCCATGGCAGACGCAAGACAGGCAGGCCGAGGCTTCCCCAGGCTGTTGAAAGGCAGAAATCAACTCCAATTTCCATAGAGTCTGTTTTTAACAAGGGATTTCTCCTCACACATCAGGCTCTGGCTTACAGCTCCAGCACCGACCGCTCCCCATCAGAGGGAAAGAGGTTCTAATAAGCCATTCCAGCTCCGCTAGATGTGCGTTTCCACCCCAAAACCACCATCTCATTAACAGCCATCGCCCTAAACACAGTCGCTTTAGTAAGGACTCAAGAATTCCTTGTTAAACCAAGAATCGCTTTCAAGCCAAGTCATAATCACTTGTCTGGCTGACAGAAGCTATTAGTTCACTTCAAATCTCTGGCCGTTTAAAATGCTGCCAAGCCAGGATGGCTGCATTTTCTACCCCCTTTTTTTGACTTTCGCATTGGCACAACTTAAGTGCATCCGGTGTGTGCTGTGTAACCCTGCTGCCCCGACCCCATGCCCATGCAGCTGATAATCAACAAGTTATTCTCCCCTATTGGCTCATCCCCAAATGAAGGTGTTTTTTCCCCTATAATGGAAAGTTCAGCAAAGAGGAAAATCCCTATACTATTGTTCCCTGCTTCTTGAAAGCAAAGCCATTTGCTTTGCTTGGCCTTGACACTTTCTGCGCCCCTGGGTTGCAGCCAATTTTAACTTTCATTTTCAGGCCAGATTCAGGTGGGGCAGCCATGCTGTAGCAGCAGAACAAAGCTTCAGTGGCATCTTTAAGGCCAACAAAGTTTTGTGCAAGGTGGAAGGATTCGTGTGCATGCAGGCTTGTATCTGAGGAAGTGTGCGTGCACACAAAAGCTTAGCCCTTGAACAAAACATTGTTGTTCTCAAAGGTGCCGCTGGATTCAATCTTTGTCCTTCAGGCCAAGTTTTCCTGCACCTTCATGCATGGCATGAAGAGAGGAGGACAGGGAGACACAGGGACAACTGTAGCAGAATTAGTGTTTTCCTTAGCTCTGCCCCTTGGCCTATTCAGGCCCCCTGGGGGCTCCCTGGCACCCTGGCACCCTGGGGCTCTCTACCCCATGACCCTACTGAGCGCCATGCTTTGACTCCACTGGCCCCACTTCCCTGGGGTTCGCCTTGGGCCGGGCTCTCACCTCCTACTAGATTTGTGCCTTCAGAGTCTTGGCAATGTAGCCCAGCTCTCTTCCAATACTGCAGCCATAGTAAGTGAAAAATCCTAAAAGCAACAGAATATTGGGGCAAGGGTTAGGGTTTACCTGCACTCTCTGGAAAACTTCACTTTGGTTCTAAAAATAGACTCTCACACTTTTCTAGATATGCACAACACTTTTATAGATATGGCCGCCACAGATGCCAGCCTCCAGGTGGGACCTGGGGATCCCCTGAACTTACAACTCATATCCAGACTCCTGAGATCAGTTCCCCTGGAGAAAAGAGATGCTTTGGAGGGTGGCCTGTATGAAAACAAACCCCTTTGAGATCCCTGTCTTCCCCAGGCTCCATCCCGAAACCTCCAGGAGTTTCCCAGCCTGGAGACAGCTTTAGGATGCTTAGGGCTGACCCTGCGTTGAGCAGGGAGTTGGACTAGATGGCCTGTATGGCCCCTTCCAACTCTATGATTCTATGATTCTAACCCTGCCTAACGGTGGTGGCGGCTGTTGTTTTCAGCCGTTCACTTGAGTCCGATTCTTGGTTCAGCTGTCATCACGATCTTCAATCCTGCACCACCTCCCTCAGCCATGCAGTATTCTGGGTGGTGTCCATTTTGATCATGTCCAACCACCATCCTCTTTGTCAGCCTAGTTAGATCAGCTTTCAAAAGAGTCTTGTAGTTCAAATATATCACTGATTGCTGTGATAACCTTGAATCCCTTGTTGTTGTTGTTGTTGTCGTCACCCACTCAGTTGTGTCAGCTCTTGGTGATCCCATGGCACAGCCACCACCACAGTCCCCAATCCCACATCATTTTACTTAGCCATGCAATATTCCATCTCAATGCCTGGGGCCTTGTTGTTCGGCAATTGACTCAAGGCTCAGTCAACTTCCTCCTCAAGAATGGCCAGTTCAAGTTCTAGTTCTAGTTTTTTTTTAAAGAGAGTAAATTTCCATTCTGCATGCGTACAGTTCTTCTGTGTATTCCTGCCACCTGTTCTTGATGCTCTGTTGGTCAGTCAGTTCCTCCCCTTGTTTAGCTTTGATAATGCTTTTGTAAGCAGCAAATGGCATTCAAACCTCTTTATTTGTGCTAAAGCTTTTCTTGTATGTCCCTTTCGTAATTTTCGTCTGCATTTCTGTTCAGTTCAAACTTTATTACAGTCGTTCAGACCGAGTTGTATGAAGTTAATACATAAAAGACCAAAAGAATATGGTCATTTGATATAATGCAATTTAAAACAGATCATAAAATAGAACATCGGATTTTTATGGTGGCAGCACAAAACTTAGCCAGCTGATTAGTCACCTGGGGGGACTCATCCCTTAGCAGCCTCTTTGCTCGATCTACATCATGATGTTCTGGCAACTTTTTAAGGAGTGGTTCAATCAAGTTGCTACGAATGTCTACATAAGCAGGGCAGTGGAACAATATATGCTGTCTTGTGTCAATTTCGCCACTCCCACAAAAACATTGTCTTGGTGTAAGGGGAATGTTCTTATAGCGACCCTCTACAAGAGCTTATTCTGATTCCAGTAAGTTTCACTGTCTATTCTTGCTGCCCTTTTGAAAATCCACATTTAATTTTCTTCCTTCCTTCCTTTTTCCTGCAGCTTTTGCTGCTTTTCTACATTCAGCTATTCTTATAGTTCCATCTGTGAGCCATATTGCTCTTTTTTCTGGCTTCTTGTGTGGTTAAGTGTTTAACTGCTGTTTAAACAATTGTTGATTGAATCTCCTGCCACAGTTCATCGGGCATCTTCTCTGTTATGTCCAATAGTTGAAATTGATTTTTCACCTCCACTGCAAATGTGAGCGGCATTTTATTTACATCAAACTTCCTTAACCATAATGTTTTCTTGATGTTATGGAATTTTGTTTTGATTTTAGCCAGAAATCGTTCATAATCTGAACTGCAACCAGCACATTGTCGGTTCCTGTGTAGTCCATTTGGTGATGTCCAAGTATACAGACAATGTTTATGCTGTTTGAACCAAGTGTTCATGATGCAAAACTGATTTTCATAACAGAGTTGTACTAGACGATCACTTGCATCATTCCTTTCTCCAAGTCCAAAGTTGCTACTAATGTCTCTCTGTTGTGTGCTAACTTTTGCATTCATGTCACCATTATGTACATGACATCCTTCCTGGGTACTTGTTTTAAAGCATCATGAATGGCAGTATAGAAGTGTTCAGTTTCTGCCCCTGTTGCATCAGTTGTCGGAGTGTATATTTAGACAGCTGTGATATTTATCGGCTTGGCACAAATTCGAATTGCCATGATTCAATCATTGATCATCACAGAACTTTCTACTGCTCAAAAAAAAATGCTTGCAATGAAAGCCATGCTGTTCCTTCCTATGGAGTTGTGTCCTGAACAGTAGACGGTAAAATTTTCCGACTGAAAAAAAAACCATCATCTGTCCAATGTAATTCACTGATGCCAAGGAAATCAATGTTCAACCAGGTCCTTGCTCCTCCCAGTCACTTGTTGGGTACCTTCTGGCCTGAGGGGCTCACCATTGGGCACCATATTGAAATCATTTGAGAGCTGTACCATAGGACATTCTTGACAAGTCTTTCCTTAACTCTCCCCATTTACCCAGGCTTGGGACCAACGTGCTCAGGTGTCCATGGCTGGGTTCTAACTAATGGACACATGTCTAAATGCCAGTGGATTTCCCCTCCGCTCCCTTAGTACATCTAGTTTGGCCTTAAACTATTTATTTTGGATTTTTTTATACCGCCCTTCCCTACAGCTCTGGGCGGTTTAAATAGATGGAGGGTTTTAGGTTGCATTGATGTTTCCTCCCCATCCTTTGTTTTGAGACTGGAGTTAAGACAATGTCTGGTTTGCGGGGCTTGAGAAGGCGGAAAAGAAATTCTCCCTTGTTCCGATGCTGCAATTCCTAAACTGTGTGCCATTATGAATTAAGCAATGGAAGATTCCTTTCTGCTCAAACTCTCATCCTACAGTGGGTAGAAATATTTTTGCATGATTCACTCATCCCTAGTCACAACTTCCTTCCAATGGCCCATTATGCACAAGGGGGGGGGGGGATAGCGCGCATTCGGGGTGGGATGGCGGCGACTAAAATCACCAATAACGCACGGAGCCAGCTGCATATTCGGTGCATGCTGCCGAAAAAGCCGCTTTAGCGAAACGCAGAAGAAAGCGCAGCTTCCGGGTGACCGGGGCACAACCAGGAGAGGCGCCGGGGTCGCCACGTGCATAATCGGTTGCTCTGGGTTTTACCGCCGTTGCGTCCCGTCCCGTGCATAAGCGGTTTGCTTCGCTTCTTACCCCTCCACGTTTTCCATGTGTCCCAAAAATTGCAGTTTTGGCAGCCGTGCATAATGGGCCAATATCAGGTGCATCTGAAGTCATTCAGTCTGTCACAGTAAAAAGATGCAGAATCACAGGGATGCCCTGTTTGATGAGGCTGCCTATCACATCTCTCCACGAATGGACATTCAGGCCAGGCCACTTTTCAGTCCAAAGGCACTCTCAGAGCAATGACTCACTCAGGAAGACAAAGCCGGGCTCCAACTCTACTGACAATCCATTCAGAAGTCAACTATTTTGGACGCATGCTTCCAATTTAAATGGAGAAAACAAAACGTAGCTTAGCTACGAGGAATTCTGGAAACACTCCTTCAGTTGGCGCCTGCAATTTCATAAAGGGGGCCTTCCTTGATCCTGGGAATCCCTGCTTCACATAAAACGGAACTGGCAGGAGAATGCATTCGCCGGCCAGAAAATGCAGGACGAGAGCATTCAAGATTCAAGCCACACACATCCTGAAAATTCTGCCCCGAATACTAGATCAGGGAGGGGCTCCTGGCTGTTAATAAGTACAGTTAAAACTTTGTTTTTCACATGTTATGTACTACATTGTTCTGTGTGCATGAGGATATCTGAATGGGCATTCATTCTGGTTTCATACCGGGGCACCAAATCCTGAAGAGATCAAGGTCATAAATTCCTATCTGATAGAGTACTGGGAGCAGGACTACACCCTAAACCAGGCGTAGTCAAACTGCGGCCCTCCAGATGTCCATGGACTACAATTCCCAGGAGCCCCCTGCCAGCGAATGCTGGCAGGGGGCTCCTGGGAATTGTAGTCCATGGACATCTGGAGGGCCGCAGTTTGACTACCCCTGCCCTAAACTCTTAAATGCAAATATATTCACTATAACTACAAACACCTGTTTACAAGTCAAATAGACCTTAGGGCTGGGCCAGCAGATACAGACTTGTTTCCCTTTCACGTCTTCCCTCTCCTTCAGTAATAAGACTTCCCTAAGATTATGAATATGGACATACACATGTTGAATGAAGCACATTATGAGAATGACTCATTGTTCATATGCATGCAGCCGCACCCGTGGGCCAAACAACAATTTCCCAGGACTGCTTCTCGTGAGGACCATGATGAAATTGGGATCCATGGCCCTGGGAAATGAAGCTCCAAAGAAATAGTGCATCCGTCAACAGAACATGCGGAAGAGCGGCCAAGGACTTGCAGTGTGTGATGAGGCCCTGCATCTGTGCAGGAAGCACAAAGGGTACTCCATTTATACTGAACGTGCAAGAAGGGCACACAGGGATACGGAAAACAACAATGACCAGCGGACTAAACCTGGCGACGAACTGCAGTGTTTTCTCTCTGCAGCAAGATATTAAAAATGAGGATTTTGCCATAGAGAGCAATTACATTCAACAGTCCCTAATTTGGTTAAGCTGACATTAGAATGGATATATTTTTTTAAGATTCTGATTTCCATCACGCTGGCCTCTAGTGCTAGAAAAGGTCAATATATGTACAGTGATCTAGAAAGACACTCGAGGTCCATTAAGCAAGAGGGCCTCTCACCAGCTTGCAATTAGGCAAAGGCTTGCGGGGGAAGGAGCTTAAGAGAACAATGGGAGAGCCAGGCGTCAGCCTGGAGGACAAGGCATCCCAAAATATATCCTTATTACGGTTTTCTTATTCCTCCCTCTCCGGGGCAACCATTTTTCCTTCACGTGAAGCCTGTAAGATAGATCAGGCTGAGAGCATGTGACTGGCCCAAGAGAAGAAGAACTGGGGGGTTTGTGCCCCACTTTTTACTATCTGAAGGAGTCTCAAAGCGGCTTCCAGTCGCTTTCCTTTCCTCTCCCCACAACAGACGCTCTGCGAGGGGAGGGGAGGCTGAGAAAGCACTGAGAGAATTGTAACCTACCACGTAACCTACCTCTCAAGCAGGCTCAGTTTATTCATGTAGCACATGTAGCACATGCTGTGCTTTCAGGAGCCCCCAAAGGTATCTTCGCACCATGAATCAGGGCTGTAGCCTCTCCCTTCCCCCCTTTTCCCTCTTTAAGGGCATTCAGAGTGACACCCCTTTCCATTGTGGGGAGGCCCTTCTGCCCCCAGTCTGGCTGCTAGGACTCTGCTAGGGCCCCGTGAATCCTCAAACTGGCTCTGGGGCTACGGGCCCTATGAATCCTTAAACCACTCATGCTCCCAATGATGATGCAATGGTAAAATAAAGGAAATCCTATACATGGTCCTCCAATCACTTTGTTAATCAGCAGCAAAATAAACTCCAAGGACCAAAATGCATTCCTCCGGCTATAAGGTGATGTCAGCAAACAGCACTAGAATGAAAATTCCATCGTCATTTCCATGGCCTGTTTTACATCACAGGAGATGATGGCCTATTATCTCAGCCAAGGAAAAGCTGTCATTTTACTTAAGAAAAAGAAAGGAAAAAAACTCACTCACGTCCTGGTTATTTTTAAAGCCATCATTCATCTTTTTGAGGCTTTCAAAAGAACACACCAAAAAATATATCCTTGGCACTAACATGCAATGCGCATAAAAAGCAGCTGCTTGAAGGAAACAAAGATGTGCTAATTAGAGAAGTGACCTGTGGACTGGGTCTCATTCACTGTAAATCTTGAGGAACAGTGATGAGATATGGTGACCTCCCAAGGAGAAAACAGACTTTGGCAGGATCATGTGCAAAAATAAGTCTTCCAGCAAGCTTCAGGGCACTGCTGAGAATGATTTAATTACTTAATCCAAATTTTAAAGCAAATCAGTAGGGCAAACAAAACAGGGCAGGACAAGACAAGACAGAATTTAGAGGGCTATAGGAAAGGCCTATCTTGCTGGATCCTCATCAGGATTAGAACGCAGATCCTTCATGGCTCTTCCCAAAATGGGGGGGGGGGGGAGAGAGAAGAAGAAGAAGAAGAAGAAGAAGTAGTGTTGGTTCTTATATGCCGATTTTCTCTACCTGAAGGAGGCTCAAAGCAGCTTACAGTCGCCTTCCCATTCCTCTCCCCACAACAGACACCCTGTGGGATGGGTGAGGCTGAGAGAGCCCTGATATCACTGCTTGGTCAGAACAGTTTTATCAGTGCTGTGGCGAGCCCAAGGTCACCCAGCTGGCTGCATGTGGGGAAGTGCAGAATCGAACCCGTCATGCCAGATTAGAAGTCCGCACTCCTAACCACTAACAAACTGGCCCAGTTCAGACATTTCGCGGTGCACAAACAAAGGCCAGGAAGTTGTGACTGGAAACCATAGCAGGCTTCCTATCTCCCTCATCAGTTTAAATTTTAAATGTTGGCTTGAATGAACCATTCTTTTTAAAAGATCTGTGGAAAAGTGCTTCGTTTGTGCACAATGGTTGAGTGGTTGCTTTTTTTTTTACAACTCTAAAAACAGCATTACTCATAGCCAATCTCCTTCCATTTATTTCTCATAATTGCCTGGCATTTGACTAGCTCCACCCCCCACTCACACGCATACAAACACGCCTGCTTTCAAGTGGCCTGATTTGTTAAAAAAAGAAAAAGTATTGATGCCAGACACAAGCTGATTTCCACAAACTGAGCACATTAGAGGAAGTGCGTTCATTTGAGCTGGAATTCACACAAAAATGCAATAATAACAGACACTTTAACCAAAAAAAAAATTAAAGAATGGCACTGTAACAGGAGGACAAGGTGAGTGGGTAAAGGAAGACCTGACAAGCAAGCAAATGGGGAACACTCTATGGTAAGAAGCTAATTCTGCCATAGAGGTTTTGCCCACTAAACAGAGCATGGTCCCTGACGTACCTATGCTACTTCCATGCGATGCAGGTATATCATGGTTATTTCGGGCTTCTTCGTCCCATCCTCTGCCAGCTGGTCCAACCCTATGCTGACCTGGCACCCCTATGCTGTGGATTGCTTCAAACAAACAACTAGAAATGTGTCCACAGATAAGGAAAATCCCCGAGATCATAGGCCTGTAGTTCAAAAATAAAGAAAGGCAGAGGATCAAAGAAGAAGAAGAAGAAGAAGAAGAAGAAGAAGAAGAAGAAGAAGAAGAAGAAGAAGAAGAAGAAGAAGAAGAAGAAGAGTTGGTTCTTATATGCCGCTTTTCCCTACCCGAAGGAGGCTCAAAGCGGCTTACAGTCGCCTTCCCTTTCCTCTCCCCACAACAGACACCCTGTGGGGTGGGTGAGGCTGAGAGAGCCCTGATATCACTGCTTGGTCAGAACAGCTTTATCAGTGCTGTGGGGAGCCCAAGGTCACCCAGCTGGCTGCATGTGGGGAAGTGGGGAATTGAACCTGGCATGCCAGATTAGAAGTCCGCACTCCTAACCACTACACCAAACTGACACCAAAGGGCACAGGGGACTACGGAATGAACAAACGAGCCACCAGAAAATCTCAATAGTGTTTTTCTCTTCAGTGAATAACATCTGCAGAGGGGGCAGAAAGGTCAACAGTGGTCCTCCTGATTAAGTTTACCAGATTACCAACCACGGTGGGGATTCTCTTGCACCAGGCTCTCAGCTCTACCTCCATTCTTAATTCCAGTGGGAGCAAATATTTCTAATGTTGGGAAACAGTGACATCACTTCCATTTGTCCCCAGAACTCAAGGAATTCCCCAAATATCTGTGCCTTTTACCATAGAGACTGGGAAATACCTAAAGGGAAAGGACGTCACAATACTTTCCCACTTCTGTTCCAGCTGGTGGGGAGAAGCCTCTGGCAACCCTAAGTCCAGACCTCAAACAGACATAGGATGGGGACTTCCTGATGGTTTTCAAATTCCTCCCAGCTTGCCCCCAGAACTGAACCACAAAAGAACACCTGCAGACAACCATTAGAATAGTTAGTTAAGTCTCTCTCTGTTTCTGTACATGGTTGTGTCTCTTCTGCCTAAGGAGGTGGTGAGCTCCCCCTCACTGGCAGTGTTCAAGCAAAGGTTGGATACACACTTTTCTTGGATGCTTTAGGATGCTTAGGGCTGATCCTGCGTAGAGCAGGGGGTTGGACTAGATGGCCTGTATGGCCCCTTCCAACTCTATGATTCTATGATTCTATTCTGAATAAAAACTGTTTTATTCTTTAAGCAGCCTGGTGCTGCACTCTGCATATTCAAACTCTGCCAACACTAATTTGTCCCACTATACCCACCTCTGGAATTGATGGAAGAATGAGATGTGATTGGCGCCTTGTGAAACCAAGAAGTTGTCACTCACGCTCCACACTTGAAGGGAGGAGGGAAAGAGCATACGGGCGTGGCCATTTGCCATGGTTATGGTGCATCACACTGTTTGTTGCAGTTAAGTACTGTTATTATATTACACTGTTTGATACAAGTCCACTGTTAAATAAGTTTTATACTGAATGCTCATTGTATTGTGCCGCATACGAGAGCTATAACAGAAAACCGCCCTGAGCCGAAAGGGAGGGCGGTATATAAATATAATAATTGAATGAATAAATGGTTTGCCATTCCAAAGAAGAGGGGTGTTTTCAGTGTCTGAATGGAGTAACACAGACACAACATGCAGCAGGAAATTTAAGGAGGTAGCACAGTTCAGCAGCTATCCTCGGTGCGGAAGAAGGCCGTCACACAACACAAGAGTGGCCTATTTCTGTCTGAGAAAGAAGGGCATGGGCTTCAGTGGCAGAGCTCACACACTGCATTCAGTTGGGATCGGAGATTAAGCCCAAGACACCGGAGCAGACAACACTGAACCGCAGAATGGAAATAAAGCAGTCTTATGATGAGGCCGCTAAAGACAATGGATGCATCATTTCCTTTACAAGGCCAAATGCGTCTGGCTTTTATTCTACAGGAGAACTGCATGACTCGGGCAGTCAATGTGACTTGCCCTTCCAGGAAACACATACTGGGCCGGAACCGGAACCTTAGGCACAAACCAGACTGGCGGATTCTTCTACTGGCTCAGATCTCTGCAGGGTCTTCTTCATCAAAGGCTCGAGAATTTTGGGTCACTTTGGGGTAACTAGGTAAGCAGAAATCATTGAGCACATCAAGGCAAGCACACCAAGGCCAGAAGGAGAGAGGCCCAGCCACATAGTCCTTGTCATTAGTCATACCAGCTCACAATTATATGCAGCTTGCTTCTAAATTCATAAGAATTGGCTTGCCACCTCAGACAATCACAATTAGCATTAATGCCAGCGGTGCTGTGCTTCAGTGTGTTCATGTGTGTTTCTTAAATTGCTTTGAAGCGGAAGTCGAGGGGAGAGAAGGGCTTAACTCTTCTTCCACCAGTTTGCCCCACGCAAAAACCTCCCCCTGCAGTACCAAATCTTTGCAGAAGAGTCTGTTCTTATATGCCACTTTTCTCTACCCGAAGGAGTCTCAAAGCGGCTTACAATCACCTTCCCTTTCCTCTCCCCAGAACAGACACCCTGTGAGGGAGGTGAGGCTGAGAGAGCCCTGATATCACTGCTCGGTCAGAACAGTTTTATCAGTGCTGTGGTGAGCCCAAGGTCACCCAGCTGGCTGCATGTGGGGGAGCGCAGATTCAAACCCGGCTCTCCAGATTAGTAGTCCGCACTCCTAACCACTACACCAAGCTGCAAAGTTCCAGGCCTACATTTGCAAGGCAGACTTGGGTCTGAAACCCTGAAAAAGCCGCTGAGAGGATTTTGAATAAGGCAACAAAGTGGGCAAGGGGAGGATTAAGCATCCCATTTTCCCTCTGCTACAAGGAAACTCCCGCCATAGGCATTTAACAATGAAGGAAGAGCCATTCACCAGCAGAGCTCCTGACAAAGGGCTATAACATAAAGGCAAAGGTAAAGGTATCCCCTGTGCAAGCACTGGGTCATGTCTGACCCTTGGGGTGACGCCCTCTAGCGTTTTCATGGCAGACTCAATACGGGGTGGTTTGCCAGTGCCTTCCCCAGTCTTTACCGTTTACCTCCCAGCAAGCTGGGTACTCATTTTACCGACCTCGGAAGGATGGAAGGCTGAGTCAACCTTGAGCCGGCTGCTGGGATCGAACTCCCAGCCTCATGGGCAAAGCTTTCAGACGGCTGCCTTACCACTCTGCGCCACAAGAGGCTCTTGGGCTATAACATAGTGCACCTCAAGAAGCCATTCAAAGCCAGCTCTCTCCCCAAACAACAACAGCCTCTGCAAGCAGGGATTTTAACTGGCAGCTTTTAGAGGCACAAACATTTTTCTAAATCCAAAATGTGCATAACACAATGCCCTTTAATTTATTGCTTTTTAATTATCACAACTCACTTTTAAATTTTAATTAAAGGCACAATCAATTTTTGTTGACTCCTCTTATTAGTGGATTTTTTTTTAAAGATTTGAGGGTTTACTGGAGGATGGGAGTTTTATTCGAACGATAAAAGGTTTTAGAAGTGCTGTGGGCAAGTAATGGACGTTCCCCCCCCCTTTCGAAGGAACAGAACGAAATCCTCCTGGAGATTGAAATATCAGATTTCATCCCTTTCAAGACAGCTTCCCATTCCAATTCGTGCCACTCAGATGACTCGTGTTTGCCGGAGAGCCATTTCTCTGCACATTTAACTGCCTGAAAAACATGTCAAAATCTCCAAGCAGGTCCCAGACTTGCCTCCAAAACCTGAAACCATTTCCACTTCCCTGAGAAGAATGAAACTGTTGATTATTCATGAGCATCCATTTAAGTGTATGCAAATTTCCCATGTCTGTTCACCGCCCTAAAGACAGCTGGGAATCTGTCTAAGATAAGCTTACTGTTTGTTCCCGTTCCTGTAGACATGCCTACGAGGAGCAAGATGCCTCCATGAGAGCATACATTTAGCATGCGGAAAGTCACAGGTTCAACCCCTGGTATTGCTGATTACAAGGACGATAGTTGGCCGGGCCATGGAAGGCCATAGGGCAGGGGTAGTCAAACTGCGGCCCTCCAGATGTCCATGGACTACAATTCCCAGGAGCCTGGGAATTGTAGTCCATGGACATCTGGAAGGCCGCAGTTTGACTACCCCTGCCATAGGGGAACAACTGACAGTAGGAAGAGGCAGCATTATGCAGCACTGATGCTGATGTGCAGCCAGTGGGACAGTGGGGCAGAGGGAGGGAGGTCTGGGGGACTCTTTGCTACCTGTATGACATCTAGCTTACTGCTTCTTTCCTGTCTACAGGAATTTGAAGCTAGGAAGCTTCCTTGAGGATAAGGAGCAATGATTTTGGCCCACATGCTGCAGCCATCGTATAGCGCTGACCTCTGGAATTAGGGTTGCCAGACACACACACACACCCTATGGCTAGTGGGGGAAACTTCCCCGAAAAAGAGGGAGGTCCAACTGATATGTAGCAACGTGCTCACATGACCCAGAATTTACGTCATCACATTATTAGGACTCTCTGGTATTTAGGCATAACCTCTATGATAGAAGCCAAATTTACTATAGAAGAAGAAGAAGAAGAAGAAGAAGAAGAAGAAGAAGAAGAAGAAGAAGAAGAAGAAGAAGAAGAAGAAGAAGAAGAAGAAGAAGAAGAAGAAGAAGAAGAAGAAGAAGAAGAAGAAGAAGAATTGGTTCTTATATGCCACACTTCTCTACCAGAAGGGATCTCAAAGAGTCTTATAATTGCCTTCCTTTCATTTCCCCCTGTAAGGGAAGTGAGGCTGAGAGAACCCTAATATTCCTGCTCGGTCAGAACAGCTCTAGCAGGAGTCTCAAAGGGGCTTCCAATTGCTTTCCCTTCCTCTCCCACAACAGACCCCCTGTGAGGTAGGGGAGGCTGAGAGGCCCTGATATTCCTGCTCGCTCAGAATAGCTTTATCAGGGCTGTGGCAAACCCAAGGTCACCCAGCTGGTTGCATGTGGAGGAAAAGCGGGGAATCAAACACGGCTCGCCATATTTGAACCACCACGCCAAGCTGGCTCAAATACTCAGAGTTTTTGCTCAAGTACCAGAGCATCCCCTGACATTCCTGATGTGATTTTGTCACTTCCAGGTCACGTGGAAGAGGGCATAAGCCTGCAGGCACCTTTGTTATTCTGACGCAGGATGGTAAAAATAGCCGCATGATGGCTGCCATAAATCGGCTGCTGCAGGTGAAGCCACCCACAAAATGGCTGCAGGAGCCCACCTTCAGACACACAGCAAAGATCCTTGTGCTGTGAAAGTAGCTACTGCACAGCTTTTTAAAATCTGCACTGCCAATCCAATCTCCAGTGGCCAGTCAGAAACCCCTGCTTGGCAAAAGTCACACAGGACCCCACCCAAGCTCTAAAAACACCTTGAGGTGCCAGATGGGGAACTATGGACTAGTGCCTATGCGTATAAATGCATGCACATGAACACTAAGAAACCGAGCAAATTACAACCAGGTTCCAGGCAACGATCTTAGGTACAGGCATAAGGACGTTATACGTATGGATGAATGTCCTTATGTTCATTTGCAACATGTTGGAAAGTATGCAATAGGGCGCACCATGTCGGCTAGCTCAGACTTTCCCTTTTAAAAACATAATGTACACTTCTAGCCCATTTGGATGAAAAAGACAGAGCTGCAACAGTGTGTGCTACACTTCAGAAGGAGGGAAACATGCTGTGCCATAATAAGATTTCTAGAGGGCAGGGGGGAAATCTCTGCATAGTCCCAGCGACTTGCATAAACAGATGAAAATCTGAAGAACAAGCAAGACATAACAAAACTGCTTCATCTGGGAGATGTATTCCAAGTCACAGAATTCAAATTTACATCCATACAGAATTCTGCTATCTCCTTCGGCATAGAAAGGAGATCCACCCTCGCCAGTCCTTACGCACGTTCTTGGCAATTGCTACCCATTTATAATTCGTCTACAGCCAACCACAGACATGAGAAGTCTATTTGTAGCACGCAAACGAATCTTTACAAAACAACCGGTCCTTGGGGACCTTTTATTGCAAGGATCTTGACTTAAAATAAAAGGCAGCCTCTTGTCTTAAAAGAGCACTTGGGTGGCCTTCCTCTTGCTAAAAAAAGACAGATAGCGGTTTGTTTGTTTTAAAAAATAGACATCCACGCTCTGCTCAGACACAAAACATCTCACGCTAAGTGGCATATAAAGCTTACCGTGTTTACCCTTGCATCATATCCTGCATCAAACGACGTTTTGCTTTAGCATTGTGGCAATAAGGGGAAAGTCACACATTCAAAGGGAACATTAGGAAAATCTCCCTGACACTCAAATCTATAAGTCTGTTGTTCAACAGCCTCCCCCGGGAAACGACGGAGGCCCGGCTGCTACAGTCGTTTAAAATGAGAATGGACAGAATTCTAGAAAATGCACCGTAGGGAGACTGGCTGGATGAACCCAGCACACAGACACACACACACACACCCTTCCTCATCTCCGGCTGCTCCAGTTCTATTATCTGGTTTCTTGCTAGGAAGCAGGGCAATTACAAAAACCATTTCCACCCGGTGGGTTCAGTAACAATCTGCTTTATGAACTGATAATTGCTAATGAACAATTGTTATGGCTATTAATAAGATAACGTTGCTGGGATGCAGGTAAGAAATAAAAGCAATTCTCCGCATAAGCCAAAATACAGGAAACAGGAAGCAATGACCCTCCAGGTAGGATAGACCTACTTTAGGAATCTACAGCATCATCACCTGCAGATATTGTTTTGCCACTTCTAACTTTGACACACCGTTAAGAACAGAGGGGCAGCCCAGCTACATCCAGCTCCTGTTTTGCAAAATAGCCAAATGTGGGCCCCAGAGGGTTCATAAAAGCGGCCACTGCCTGATTTGTTGCTGTACGCCTTCTTTGTGATACAGAGCCAGTTCAGCTTTCCTGATCTTCATCCTGCCAGAGGAAGACTTCTGTGTGACTCACAAGTTCAGTGGTCCATTTGACACCAGGGCAGACCGTAGCAGTATTCAGAGGTCAGCACCATTCAGGTAGAACCGAGAAACCAGACTATATTTTCCATATCGATGCCGACAGCAAAATGGAGCGTTAATTCTCTGGAATGGTGCTATATTACATCTGCTAGCCTCTCCTAATTGCATTCCAGGCTCTCCCTCCCTCCCTCCAAACATTCTTGGCTCAGGGATGCTTGCACAACGATGCAGAAGTTGCCTCTGTGCAGTCTCCAAGCAGGTAACCTTGAAAAGACCTAATGCTGACTCTCTCCTGACTGAATCTGGAGCACATGATGGCAGAGGCAGTGCAAGATAGGCAAAATCTGGAAAACAACATCACGCTTGCAGAAATGATAAGTCCCGGCCAGATTAATCAGAATGGTGCCTCCTTTCGTTTTATTTAGCATATATTTTAAATCGTCCAAGAATTAGAAACAATTCAGAGAGGTAGGGCGATGTGATGTTACCATTCAAGGGGCATGGTTTCGAATCCCCGCCGTGGCACACACGCCAACTTGGGACAGTTATTTGTTCTCAAGCCTCGCCTACCTCACAAGACTGTTGTGATCACAAAGTGGGGGGAAGGGAGATCCATGCACGACACCCTGAGCTCCTTGGAGCAGGGTAAAAAACATCAGAATTAAGTGTTTTTGGCGATCCTTGAGACCGGGTTTTGCATAAAATCACAGTGAGTGAGCAAGCCAACAATTGCCCCACAATTGACCAAGATTCTTTGAGGGATCATCCCAAGAGCAGGAATACAGGTAGGTTTTGGACACTGTGGGCATGCCCTTAACTGCTTGGCTGCAGCAGCTCCCAAATCACTAATCAACACCTGCTTTCTTGCTCCAAGGCACACCTGCCTTTGCCAATGGCAGAGACAACCACAACCACACACCAGTTCAGTACCACTCTTCCCCCTCAGCTCTTCAGGACCACCGAAAAGCAGGGGATGGGGACACACCAGCAACTAGCCTCTATTACACTGAGAGAAGATGGTTGCTTGGGGAAAGGACACTCTTACCCTCCTGTTTACACCAAGGAGGACGGTATCAGCCAGGGATTTTGTTCTCCCTTGGCAAGAGGGCCTGTGCTGGCTGAAATGTAACGCATGCATCGATTCCCAGCAAGGAGATACAGGGATGGGTAAAGTGTCACCTGTGCAACTATTAAAGACACAACAGTCCCACCATGGGGGGAAATTGAGAGTACAGAAATAGTAGTTTTGTGTCCTAGAGTCATCTGCAAAGTCTCTTATCAGCCTCCTAGGGAAAAACAAACGTAAGCCACTTCATCTCTGCTGGCAGTGCGCTCAACACCCAAAATATAGCTTATAAAATGTAGATTTGATGGCAGCAGGGATACAGCAGGAAATGTGCACGCTGTTTTATTGGAGAAGATCACACCAGGGTGATAGCAACAGCTCTGCACCCACCTCAGCTCTCAGTACAGTACCAGGCTGTGCCCAGATGCTGAAAAGAAGGCAAAAAATCAATCAGCTTGGTTTTCTGCCAGCGTGGTGTAGTGGTTGAGAGTGGCAGCTTCTAACCTGGTAAGATGGGTCTGATTCCCCACTTCTCCACATGCAGCCAGCTGGTGACCCTGGGGAAATCACAGTCCTGATAGTGCTATTTTCACAGAGTAGTTCTCTCAGAGCTCTCTCAGCCTCACCTACCTCACAGGGTGTCTGTTGTGGGGAGAGGAAGGGAAGGCGGATGTAAGCCGCTTTGAGTCTCCTTTGGACTGGGAAAAGCAGGATATAAAACTCTTTTCCTTAAAGATGAGCAGACTTCTTGTGGCACCAGCTTTCATGGGATATTCCATCAGAAGGGTTCCCTCCAAACGTCCAACAAAAGAAGACATAGAAGAGCTGATTTTTTTTTCATACCCCACTTTTCACTACTCTAAGGATTCCCAAGGTGTTTAACAAACGCATTTCCATTCCTCTCCTCATAACAGGCACCCGGTGAGGTAGGTGGGGCTCAGAGAGCTCTGACAGAACTGCTCTAAGAGAACAGCTCTAAGAGAACAGCGACTGGCCCCAGGTCACTCAGCTGGCTGAATGGGAAGGAGGGAAGAATCAAACCAGATTAGAAGCCACCACTCTTAACCACTCCACTAGAAGAGGAGTTGATTTTTATACACCGCTTTTCACTACAATTGTGTTCCCTTCCTCTCCCCGCAACATCATCCATGGACCTCAGGTTCCACCAGATACGTGGCAACACATTTCCATGTCTAACCCTATGGAATGGCTGAGCCAGGATTAGGGGCACCACCTCCCCAGTCAAAGACATGACAGACAGGTGACACCAGTGGCAAGAACTTGCCCATGACAGGATTTCTCAACCAGAGTTTCTTGACGGCCCTGGAAGGGTTTCCTGGATGGGTGGGAGTTAAATAATTTTTAAATATATTTAAAATTTGTTAAACATTTATCAGGTGAGGTGATCCTATCATGTGGACCCCCCCGCTCCCTTCCAAAATGGCCACTGATGGGCCTGGAGGGGATGGGAAAGGGGTTCCTCGAAGAATATTTCAGAATATTTCTCAATGGTAAAAAGGTTGAGGAAGACTGCCCTATGGTATGGCATGCACTCAGAATCTCATTTAAATCACACACACGCAGTTATGCCTGCACTGCTGCTGCACATGCAACACTGGCATGCCAGCTGTACACTTGCCCAGGTTACAGGTTGCAGCAGTCTGACGTGCAAAGTTAGCCAAGAGCCAATTTAAATGAGCACATGAAAGCTGCACAATTGAGATCTTCTTACATTGTGTTTACACCACCTCTGAGGCCTGGGCTCCAGGCAGAGAAGAATGAGGTGGCAGAGTCCCGAGATGGCAGCATGGCCCAGATAATCCTGAATGCATGTAGAAATCGCCTTCTTAAAAAACGCTTCCCTCAGGAAAGGTCACTGCAAGTGGAAAACTAGTACAGTTGATAATGGGGGGGGGGGAGAAGGTTCAGAATCTATCTCCCCATATTAGCTTTTCTTTTGCAGAAAGTTTGCACATGCAGGAGCAACTGGGTCCCCACCCCTGCCCCCTGATGCGGTTGAGTTCAGGTGATCACCTCAGTTTTCTTCTACCACATTCTGCTATGTGCAGGCTTCAACTCAGAGGTTTATCCATGGTGTCACGCTGACTCTCTGCACTTTGCCATATCTGGGTGTGACGGGTGCCCTGTTTCACAGACAGATGCCACCAAATTAGAGTCCCATGAAAAAGACAAGGGGCTGCAAGAGGCCACGGGGGCCCTATGTGCTAATGGCAGCCAGCCAACGAAGACCCCCACCAGCCTGGCCTGGACATGTAGCAGACTAAGATGGGAATGACATGGAAGATGGGAAGCTGATATGGAGTGGCCCATTTGAGACTGCAGGTGGGGGACCACCCCCATCTCAGGCTTCTACCATCTCAATCTGATGCACACCACTTTGGCTGCAGTGCCTTAAATCAGGGGTCCACAAGACAATGCCCATGGGCTCCCTGGTGCCTGCTGGCGCCTTTCTTAGTGTTCTTTTTAAGTGGACAGGGATTTTGCCCAGCAAGGCTTCTGATTGGCCACTGGACATTTGATTGACTGTGCAGACTTGTGCTGATTCAGCAGCAGCGGCTACCACAGCTCAAACGTTTTCATTGCGGGGCAAAAGGGAAGCTGCGGCAGCCGTTCTATGGCTGGTTCCACCTCCTGCAGCAGCCATTCCGTGGCTGTGCTCTATTGTGCTGTCTCAGATTTCCAGAAGTGTCTGCAGGCTCAAAAAGCTTGGGAGCCCCTGCTTTAAATCAGCTCCTGACAAATACATTCTTCCATTGAAATGCCTTCAGTTTGTGATGCTCAGAGCCTGTGTGCTGTAGTGCGGGGTTCGTCCGCGACCCGGTACTGCTTCACTCGCAGCCCGGCTAGCTTCTCGCTGTGAGGGGGGGGGGAAAGAGGCAGGCACGGCCGCTGGCACGCCGGCGGACGCAAACACGCATGTGCGGAGCTGCCGCGCATGTGCGTTTGCGCCCCCTGCTGCCACAAGCGTGCATGCGCGGCGACTCTGAGCATGCGTGTTTGCACGCAGCTGCCTCACGTGTGTGGCGTCCGGGCCGCTGGCTCTTCCCCACCCCCGGAGGTGGTCTTCAACAGCAAAAAGGTTGGGGACCGCTGCTGTAGTGGATAGAGTGTTGAAAATTATCTGGGAGACCAAAGTTCAAACTTAATTCTCAGACATACACCAGCTGATTTGGATCAGGACAATGGTGCCAGGGGAAAGGAGGCAAAAGCCTTCCACCCATGCCATTTTTCCAACCTGAAATGGTCCCGGTGTATTGTTGACCTTTGGGCCATCGATACACATGGTTTTCCAAACAGGCCAAATTACAACCCTTACCCCTCAAAAAAAAAAAGTAGTATAACCGAAGTTTTGGCTTTGTCTGAAATGTGTGCAAGTCAGCAGCTGACCTGGGCAAGGAAGAGGCTATGCTGAAGCCTCCACAACTCTTCGTGCCAAGGAGGAGGAGGATAAAGAGCCCTTGGCATGGATCTTTGCTTACATAGGCAGAAGGAGCTTACATAGAGAGCAGAGGGTGCCCTTGAAGATGAGAAGCTTTGCCAGGGGCAAGACAGAAAGTTCATGAGGACAGATGGAACCTAGAAGGGCACAGTTTCCTGGGTTTACCTCCCTCCCACACGCTTGCTCATTCTCGCAGAAAGGGAAAACAAGAGGAAATCATGTTGTGCATAGAGTGATGTCACTTTCAATTGCTGCTTATGTGACACTCTGGGAATTTTCCCAATCTCTGTGGTCCTTACCATAGAGACTGGGGTAAATCCTGGAGCATTGCCAGGAGGGCAGTGACATTATCACATCAACACTGGTCCCCATCCCCACAGTCCACCCCCCCAAGAAAAACTCTCATGGGTTTTCAATGAAGGGCTGGCAATGCTACTGTTTTCCATTCCCTAAACTAGAGGATAGGGGACCATTACCCCCAAATACTTCATGCCAGACACACAGGGACAATCCAAACTACCTGGGTATATGTAGGTGACAACAAAGAGCAGCACAGAGCAGCCCATAAATATTTCAACAGCTTCCTAGCTTTGTTATGCTGTTTAATGTAGGAAACATGACAAACCTTTGATTGTTTCACTTAATACCAAATAATAATTCAAAAGCGAACAAGCATGCATTAGTCAAGGATGCCCAACAGAAGAGTTTTGGGTACAGATGTCTACTTTCTTTCCTTGGTAGCGGAGAAAATGGCTTATCTCTCAATGAAAGCAGCAATATTTCATGGCCCCATTTTCAAAGAAAGGGAAAAAAAATAAGATACTTCAACTTTTTAATGTAAAGGACGGATGTCGGGAAACCAGCCTCAGGGTGTTGGCTGCATTTCACAGAAATCAGCAACGATGTTAAAACATTTGTCTCTCTTCCCTCACCCACAATAAGTTATAAATACTGGATAAAATCACTGTGATGGAAGCAAGAGACATCTATGATTGCGTTCCACAGCAGGATCTCCCCCCCCCCCCATCCTGTTCCGCAGTGCTAAAGCCCATCAAGCCATCATGTGGCCCAAGGGGCTGTCCTTGACTTTCTTGTGGTCACATGATTTTAAAGTACCATTCTTCAGTAGGCCTACAACCAACTAAAGGGCTATTGGCTGAGTGTCTTTTAACCTGTCTCTGTAAGGCGACCCTGGACTTTAGTAGTCTCCCAACCAAATATCAAACAGGACCTGCCCTACTTAGCTTCCAAGATCTGACAAGATTGGGCTAGCCTGGCCCATGCTGGCTGGAACAAGTTATTCCTCTTCCAAGTTATTCCTCCTCTACTTGCTTCTAACTAGAGTAGTAAGGGTTAATCTCCTCTCCAGGATCACAGATTGATGATGTCATGAGAAGAGGGCAGACATGTTTGACAGACGCAGTGGAAAACAGCAAGGAACAGGCCGGCCTCAGCCCAGTTAATCCTGTATGGGCTAAGTCTTGCAAGCAACTCTGCAACAGCAACATGCGATCTCTGCTACAGCAGTCCCAGTTGCCATTCATTATGTAAGCAAAATACCACTGCTTAAAAGCTCCAAAACAGCAAAACAAGGACTAGCTGCCATGCCAACACCAAAGCTAGAAAGTCCAAATGAACGGACAGCGTAATGGCTGGAGACACAGCCCTAAGCTCCCGTCAGGCAAGATGTTCTAAATAAATGATGAATATATGAACCGTCTCGTTGGGTCAGACCAAAGAGTTCACTTACAGACTTGTGTTATGCTCCCAACAGCAACCAGCCATGGGGCCCCAAAAGGCCCATGAACAATTCAACGTGATCCCCTGTTGTGAGGACCCAGCAATAGCTGCCTCCGAGCATGGAAATTCCACCTAGCGATCGGAACTCATATGAATGAGCGAGTCTATCCTCCACAAACTTGCCTAACCCCTTCTTAAAAGCCATCCCCACATTCAAAACGTTCGGGTCCATCAGGTTCACCAGTCAATCCAACCACAATCCGCCCAATACCTCTGGGTGTTCTTCACAAGTATGAAGGTGATGGACTTCCTCTACTGTTTCTCCCCCGGGATCTGGGGAGATGCTCAACTTTCCTTGAGCTCCACCCATGCTCACCTCTGGAAGTGGCATCCCATTGATGATGAGATCTGGTTGCTGGGGGGTCTGCCCAGTGAAGGTGTGGTGATAGACATGGTTGGACCCTGTGTTCCTGTTGTTCTGGTTCTCCACATTGAGGAAGGTGCTTTCGGATCTGCGGCAGCCCAGGGGCAAGGTCTGCTGGTGATAGTCAAAGTAGTTGAGAGACGATGTGAGGGAGGAGCAACTCACAACGTTCATTTTATCCGTCTCCTCGACATCCCTTGGCACCAGGCGAATGTCATTCTTGCAGATTTTTTTCTTCTTATTGGATTTCTTTTGGTGCCCATAGGAATACTCTGCAATTCTGCAGGACACAAGAAAGCAAAGTGAGAACCTTACTTCATCCTCAAACTGCACACTAGTCAACAGAGAATCCCAGAAGAACTGTTTCCCATCCACATGCAGGGTCATCGTTCGGCTCTTGTGATAATGGAAAGTCTTGGGGTTAGTTTTCACAGGCATGAAAAAAGTTTGTTGCTCAGATACATAAAGAAAACAAGCCAGGAATAAGGGGCAAAAAATAAGTTCCCCCTGGGTATTTTTGGTTTTTCTGCTGCTTAGAATTTGTCGGGATCTAGTTACCAGAGATATAGTTCAGCCTGCAGAAAAGGGGGAAAAAAATAATGATGTAAAAATCCATGAAGTGAAAAGGGTACATGAATGCATTTCCATTGGTAATCAGGATTTTTAAAGTTATTTAAAATTGATTAATGCAAATGTGGAAAGCAGGAGGGGAAGCATCAGCACAGCAAAGGATTTTTCCATGCCATCTCCCACAGCAGTAAACTGAACACAAACAAGCTCCTTCACCCCTTCCCTAAAGGCAATTTATCTTATCTCATCACATAATACAGGCTTATAAACGGGCCCCTGTTGGATCGCCTGGGGTGGGGGGAAAATCATCTCTAGATGACCATGAAAAATATTTCTTAAAGTGAAGGAAAGTCGTTCAGCCAGACGGGATACTAAAAAAAAAAAAATAGAAATAAGGCCTGTGACTTTTTATAAGCTTATTTGCAAGACTGAGGATCCGAATTACTTTCAGTGTCTCCTTTGACAAGTGTAATCTCCTATCTAGCCTTTGCACTGCATTTTCTGTTAAGCAATAGATATCTCCCACCACCACCACCCAAGAAGATGGGATGGAGAAACCATCTCCTTTTCTTTTTTTGGATCTTCAACTGATTTAGTTTTGCTTTGTCTCTTGGACGCATGGAAAGAAGGTAGAGAAAGGGTATAAGGGGGCAGGGGGGAACAAGAGGAAAGTTATCAGTAAACAACTACCAGGAATATAATTAAAAACAGGAGTGCAGTCAGCGTTATCTTGGTAAGTCTAGATTGAAATAACTGTGGCTCAGTCTAACCCTTGGGGACTGTGTATCGTTATCAGCACCATACAGATATAGATATGCATAGAAGATGCCAGGCATTGCAATCTTCCCAAAGAAATGGGTTCGTCTCCAAGCAAGGCCCAAAAATGCCCATTTCCAAAGTAGCGCCTTGTCGCTTTCAAAACGGCATTGCTTGAAAACTCTGTAACTGCAGAAATGAAACGGGGAGATGGATATGGCTGAGTCACGCTTGCACGATAAATAAATACCTTGTCCGTATCCTTGCTCAAAGCTCATTGGTATCAGGAGGGAAGGGTGGGAAACACCAAGCCTAATTATCTCTTTCTTTCTCACCGGGAATGAAACTGCACTTTTTTATGTGGCATCCTTGGCACAGAATGCCACCCAAGGACAGGGTGCTTTGAGAGAGAGGTGCAAGCCAAAGCAGACTAACAAGTTGCCCTGCCCCAAAGAGCACACCGGGGTAGTCAACCTGCAGCCTTCCAGATGTCCATGGACTACAATTCCCATGAGCCCCTGCCAGCTGGCAGGGGCTCATGGGAATTGTAGTCCATGGACATCTGGAGGGCCGCAGTTTGACTACCCCTGGCTTACAATGTAAAAGCATACCCAGGATGACCCGCAATGGGGAGAGAAGGGAGAGAGGTGGAAGAAAATAGGTAACAAGAGATCAGTGTAACTGGGTGCTGATTTCAGGGGCTAAAGAAGGGAAAGGTCATTAGAAATCTGAAGATGAAACACAGCAAAACTGGTGTGGGGTTATTGGTTCCAAACAAGAAGTATCAGAGACCCAGCATTCTCCCCTCCAACACCGGATTCCCCCTCCTTAGAAGGAAAATATAGGCTGCAAAGAGGACATTTCTTCCCCCTCCTCATTCTAAGCTTGTCTGTAGCAGCTACAAAGAACATTTTGTTACTCCTCACGTTTATACAGATCAAGAGACGTGCATCCCACTGTGTTTTTCAATAAATTAAAGGTAATCCCAGCAGGGGGGTATCTCTTGCACATTGTGTGGTCTATTGACACCGGCAATGCCTTAATTGTGCTGTTTATCTAAATATTTCAGGTTAGCAATGCAGGATCCCAAATTCCCTATAGGAATTCCTTCCACAGTCTTGTTTGGGGCCCCTTCCCTCCTATTGACCAATTATTTAATTAAAGCGCACTTCATTAATCCCTGAGCCATCACACTAAACCAACTGGTTATACAGAAGAGCAAATCAGTTAGGAGCATAGGCACAAATGCTATTTTTCCCCCCCTCATATGTTCATCTCCTATTCTTGCTTAATGAACTGAGCCGGCAAGAAATCCGGTATATTAGTTCTCATTTAAAAGCCAAGCTGCTTGCAAGATCAGCGCACGCAACGGCTTTATTTGCAGATGATTCCCCCCCCCATGCTCACACGCATGAAAACCTATGGCTCGATAAAGCTGTAGACCAGGGGTAGTCAAACTGCGGCCCTCCAGATGTCCATGGACTACAATTCCCATGAGCCCCTGCCAGCGCTGGCAGGGGCTCATGGGAATTGTAGTCCATGGACATCTGGAGGGCCGCAGTTTGACTACCCCTGCTGCAGACTATGAAATCGTAGTGGTTTAAACACAAGGGAAAGAAGCTCTGAACTCTTCTGTCTCCATTAAAAGCCATGCAAATAAAACTTAAAAGGATGCACATTCTCTTTCCCCCTGGCCCCCCAAAAACGGCCAGCGGCATTTGTACATTTCTAAAGGGAGGGCAAAATTAATTTCCATCCCTTCCATCAGAAGTGACTTTGGACTGGAGGAATGGAAAAGTCACGGCTCTTTTGCCCGTAACAGGATTAAAGCATTTATGGGCTATTGCAGCTGCTCCTTTATGGCGCCCAATTGATATTCATGTGCAGTTTGCATTTGTCTCCTAACTTGTGCAACACAGAGAATAGCAAGAGGCAGACAATAATCGGCCGGCTGTTACATATTCAAGGGGCTCAAATCCATGTATTAAAGCTTTCAAAAGGAGGCCGGTTTCGGAGGGGGTGGGAGAGTTCAGATGCAACCCTGTACATCAGACTTTAAAGATGATCCAATCCAGATCTGGGTGCAAGAGAAATAAGCTGGAGGGGTTTGGCTATGAACTGAGACACCTCGGCACTGAAAGACAAGGGGGAGCGGGTAGCAATGATGAATCAAACTTTGCTGTTTAATTTCTGGGGTGGTGCGGCTTTGTGTAATTTAGCTCGGATCTGCTGCACAGATAAGTGGAAGCCTCTGTTTTTGTTGTTTTTTAAGGGCTTTCTAAGAGCTTCTCTTCCCCCCCCCCCAATCTTGGTACATTTCTCGCTGAACCTGCCGCCCTCCCCCCCCCCCCTTCCTTCATCTATCCCCGTTCCTTTTACAACCAACCCTACAGAGAAAACAAGCAGAGATTTTCAAAAGCACCGACAGTGACCTCATCTGGTGAGGACAGGCTAGTGACAATGATGCAGAGGCCCTTCAAAGCCAATGCCCACCCGTGACAATTTTCTAGAGTACAGGTTTAATTCCTCTCTACACCCCAATTCCTGCCCTTCCCCCCCCCCCCCCACACACACACACAGGGTCCTCTTCCTGGCCACTCTGCCATTTAAAAGAGAGAGGTTTGTCACCCCCATGCCTGAGCAGAGATGCACAGAAGCATGTGCTCATATTGCCAAGAAAAATGCCGATCACAACCCCTTTAAGATTTTTTTTTTACTCCTTTTGTATATTTTGGAATTACTATAGGACTTTTCTCCTCTTCTCCAACCAAGGACAAGCACCCGTACAGATTTAAGGTCAATCATGACTGGTAGGTTTTTGATGATAGGATATTTGCTGCCAAGCACAGAAATTAATTGGGCAGTCCTACACAGTGTCGTTACCCCCACCCCAGGATCGCAATGTATACCTTCAGTGGGAACAAGAGATTCGAAATTATCATTACACAGGTTTTTTAAAAGGCACCATTGGATCCAATAGTAGGATTGGCAAAATTCGCCTTGCCCCTACAGATGTCCAGGTTCCCATTTTTGCTGACACCCAGAAACAAGAAGACTTTACCTGCAGTTGTAGGTCCTGATCTCCTTGTTATCCCGTTTACACTTTACTGCCACAAAGATCATGGTGACAAACAGAATGGCAGCAATAGAACCCAGAGCAATAATAAAAATCAGGGATAAGTTAACAGATCCTATGGATTCTTGGGCATCCAGACCGGGGGAAAGATAGATCAAAATCAAGGCAGAAGCTGAAAGAGAAGTTTTCCCATGGTCGTGGGCCACCACAATCAGCTCGTACGTTGTCTTTGCGTTCTCCCCAAAAGCTCTGGTGGTCCTTATCTCGCCATTGACCTGGTCTATCTCAAAAAATCCTCGGTCTCCTTCGGCCATCTCGTAGGACAGCCTTCCGTTTTCCCCTTCGTCATAGTCATCTGCCTTGACCACTGTCACCAAGTAGCCCACCCCGGCGTTCCTGGGGATGTATACTTCTGCAGTCCCATTGACGAGAGGAGGGGCGGTGATCACAGGGGTATTGTCATTGACATCCAGAACAATAACTCTGATGGTAGCGTTGCTTTGCAAGGATGGGTTGCCTCCATCTTTGGCTAAGACCTTGAACTCAAAAGACTTGGTCTGTTCATGGTTGAAGGACCTCAAGGCGTAGATGTCTCCCGAGTTGGGGTTGATGGAGACGTACGTGAAGACAGGCATGTCCCTTACTTGGGAGGGCACAATCTGATAGGAGACGCTGCCATTAAGGCCCAGATCGGGGTCCCTGGCAGAAACAGAAAGGAGGTAGGCCCCAGGGGTGTTGTTCTCCTGCACGATGACCTGGTAGTAAGGTTTAGAGAAGTGAGGATGGTTGTCATTCTCATCTGTGATCTTGACAGTGAAGGACTTAGTGGCTTGCAAGGAGGGGACCCCATTGTCCTTGGCCTGAATGGTAAGGTTATACTGGTCCCTTTGCTCCCTGTCCAAACGTCCGTCCACCAAGATGGTGGAAAAGCTCTCGTATTCTTGCAAACGGAAGGGCACGTTCCCCAGGAGCTTGCACTGCACCCTGCCGTTGGCACCAGAGTCCCGGTCCGAGACCCGAACCAGGGCAATGACGTAGCCCGGAGGTGCGTTTTCGCTGACCTCCACCAGCTCACTGTTGACCGAGAGCAAATTAATGAGAGGAGGGTTGTCGTTGGCGTCCTGCACAGTGACTGTCACCTTGCAGTGAGCCGGAATGGAATTAGGGCCCAGATCTTTGGCCTGCACATCCAGTTCATAGGCATGTCCTTCCTCATAGTCAATCGCTCCACTGACCGTGATCAGGCCCGTCTGCGGGTTGATCTGGAAGAGGTCTCTGCCCTTCTCAGACACATAACTGTGGATGGAATACAGCACCTGTCCATTGGTGCCCTCGTCAGGGTCGGTGGCGTTGAGGCGGATTACGGAAGTGCCAAGCGGGGAGTTCTCAGGGACGCTGACCGTGTAGGATGGGTCTTCGAAGAGGGGGTTGTTGTCATTGGAGTCAATGACCCGGATGTTCAGCTCCACGGTGCCAAAGTTGGGCGGGTCACCCCCGTCCAAAGCGGTGATCATGTAACTGTAATGAGACTGCGTCTCACGATCCAGGCTCTTCTCCACCACCAGTTCTACAAAGCGCGACCCGTCGCCACGTATCTTGGTCTCCAGCCCAAAGAGGTCGTTGGGTGTAATCTCGTAACTCTGCACCCCAAAGCTGCCCGAGTCCGGATCGTAGGCGCTCTCCAGCGGTACCCTCGTGCCCGGGCTCGCCGTCTCAGAGATCTCCAGCGTAATCTGATCTGTGGGGAAACTGGGCGCGTTGTCATTGAGGTCCTTGATTTCCAGCTTGATCACGCAGATCTCCATGGAACTGGACATGACCTCCAAAGAGATCACACACTTAGGGCTCTGTCTGCAAAGTAAGTCCCGGTCAATCTTCTGCTTGGTCACCAGGAGCCCTGAGCCTGGGTTGATGTCCACCAGGTGCGGCGCCGAATTGGAGACCACTCGGAAAGCAGTGGGCTGCCGGGGATCCAGCACAAAGCCGGCGTCTCGTGCATCTTTGGCTATGTTGGCGATCACCGTGCCAGCTCTTTGTTCCTCCTCCACGGAGTATTTGAGGTTGATGAGGGCGCCTGCCCCGGTCCACAGGAGAACGCACAGAAAGCGGAGCAGGGGGCACAGAATATCCATAGCTCACAGCTCAGCGCACCCGCTGCCTCCTCCCCTTCCCTCTCTCTCTGCCTGTTGATTTTGCGGCTGGACGGAGGGGGGGAGGGACCTGGGCTGACAAGTTTGGGGTGGTGGAGGGAGCAGCAGACACACAGGGGAGAGTGGGGGGTAGGGGGAGAAGGGTGGGTTTCTCTGACTGGCTACTTCTTCACCACACGTCTTGCCACTACAACTCTTCAAGATCAGGTGGACTCCCCCCCCCCAAAAAATATATAAATATATCAAGAGAGAAAACAAAAAATATATACTTGTCTTTCTCTCACCCAATTCAAGGGAAGCTCTCAGTTACCAGCAAGGCAAATCTACCTTTCAAGTCAAACGAAAATAACAAACCCCAGCCAGAGAGCCTTAAGTGCAGTCTGTGCTCGGGGAGGGCCCCCCAGATTTTCGCCCCCGGCATGCTCAAATCTCTCCCCCCATCCCCAGCCTCCCCCCTCCCTCCAAAACAGCACAGACCTTAATGGGGAAAGGGGACCCTCTGGGAACACATTCGCTTGGGCAAAGAGGAGATTATTGGGGGGGGGGGGAGAGAGAGAAATCAAAAATCGAGATTCACAGGGAAGTCAAGGATCTGGATGAAAGTAAGGCTGGGCGAGGAGGGAGGAGGGGAGAGTCTTGCCCGATCTTCGGGCGCGGAGACGAAGCTCCCGGCAGGCAGGCAGGGAAGGAGGCAGGGAGCGAAGGAGAAGGCAGGCCGGCGAAAGCTGAAGCTCCGAGGGGATCGCCGGAGGCAGCGCGCTCATCCCCCGATGGAGAGGCGTCGGGCGGGAGGCCCGCTGCAATCTCGGGGCTCCGCAGGAGTTGCAGGACCAGGGGCGGAGGGCGGCGCAGCGCAGCGCGGGCAGCGGCAGCTCAGAGCGGCGGCGGCGGCTGGGGCGCTCCTCGGCCGGGTCTGGCTCGGCTCTCCCGCGCTCCCCGCATGGCTATGGGGCGCGCAGCATCCGCGCGGAGGACGAGGCGACGCAGAGGCGGCGGCAGCAGCGGCAGCAGCAGCAGCAGCGGCGGGGAAAGTTTGCAGGGGATCCTCCTCATCCTCCGTCCTCCTCTCGGCTCGCCCGGGAAGTTCTCCGAGGCGCGGCTCCCCCGGGCGGGCGGGCTGCGGGAGCTCTCGGCGAGGCCGGCCGGCCAGCCCCGCCGCCGCCGCAGCGGCTCGCCTCGCTCTCGGGCCGGGCGGCAGCAAGGGGGGGAAGGCGGCGCGGCTCTCTCCAGGTGGGTCCCCCGCCCGCCTGCCTGCCCGCCTGCCCGCCTTTCGCCCGCGCCTCGCCGGTCCCCCCACCGGGCGCGCTCGCCGCTGCTGCAAAACTGCCGGCCACACGCGAGCCGGAGAGACACAGCGGCTCCGGTCCCGAGCTACGGCAGGGCGGCAGCCAATGGGAGGCCGGGGAAGCGCGTTCCGAAGCCGGAGGGGCGGGGCCGCCGAGAACAAAGGGGGCGGGGCCCGGAGGCTGAAATGGACCAGAGTGGTACCCGGGAGGGAGAGCGCACGGGCGCATCTTTCCGCCCGCGATGCAGGGGAGAGGAGATGCTCGCCGGGGCTCTCCTGGGGAGGGGGGGTGCATCTGTGGAGTGGGATAAGATGGGGTGGGGGGGTCGGTTGTTTCTTTTTACATGACTACTGGCCGCTGTCAGCAATTCCCAGATTTGGACTGTACTTAAAAAAAAAACTGTAATTGAGTGTGGGGGTGGGTGGGCAGTGTGCTTTTATTATTATTATTATTATTATTATATTATTATTATTATTATTATTATTATTATTATTATTATTATTATTATTATTATTATTATTATTATTATTATTATTATTATTCTGAGGCTGTTTTTGAAAAGCACTTGTGCAAACACCGGGAGACGGGTGGCCGCTTGCTTGGGGCAAAATCCTGCCACACTTCCCTCGCCTTTCAAACAGCGAGCTCGCCCGCGGTGGAGGAACCTGCTGCAGACGCGGCGTTCCGTCTCGGCACGGGAAGGAAATGCGCAGGGGGGTGGGGGTGGTGAGTCGGGATCGCTGCCAGAGGCCTGGTCGGCAGCGTCGGGTAAGCTGGCTACTGCCTGGCAGAGGAGATTTGGAAAATTGGGAAGGCAACTGTCACTTTTCTTTAATGAGAGCATTCGTGCTATCTGCAGGTCATTGAGAACCATCCACTTCTGGCCAAGAGAAAATCATCTCCACAGCCAAACCTGTCTCTAGTTTGCCCCCCCCCCCACACACACACACAAACACAAACACACAAAATCTAAGGCAAAAATCCAAATAGATTTTTTGTAGCTTCACTGAGAGCTGATTTCCACTGAGGGTGCTGTAACCTTTTACTGCAGACCAGATGAAAGGTTTAGTGTAGCTCAGAAGCTTGCATCTTCCGAAAGTACTGATTGGACCACTTAAAAAAAAGAAGAAGAAGAAGCTCTTCTGTCTGAGTCTGCCAGTGGCTTTATTACATTCGGAAGGGAGGTTACTGGCTTTATTTTAATTCAAATATTTCTGTCGCCCAAATCTATCTTAATCCCAAACATGGGAATGTGCCTTGAATGAGGTCAGCTCTCCTTAATGAATGTAGTACTATAAAAAGAAGAGAGGACACCCCCCTCACCCACCCCCCATTGTCTGTGCTTGTTAATTACGGTCACCAATGAATAGAAAGGCAGCCTTACAGAAGCTCTTCCACGACTTGCATTCAAACAAGCTGGATCCTTAAATCAATGAAACCAAAAAGTATGCTTATAAATCAATCAGGCCGCCTTGGGAATTGATTCCAGCGAACAAGGGCCTTGTCTAAGCTTCTTTCTGTTTGATTTTTAGTTGAGTTTCTGGCTCTCTGTGGTTTGGATATTTCAATTCCTTTCTTTACGACACTAGGGGGGGGGGACAGAGAAGCATTTTTAGAAGGGAGAAAGCAGGAGGGTTAATTACCAGCCATCTGCCCCAGAGTGCAGGTATTTTTGCTCACTACAGCAAACAATCTGGGTTTATTTAACCCTCCTGTGGACCCATCAAGATGGGTTTTTTTTCCCCCAGCCTGCCTTAGTAGAATCAACATTTTTCTTTCTGGCAAACAGCTAAGGGTGAATCATCTGGGAGAGCCCTGGACAGATAGCAAAGCAAAGATGTGGGTTTTTTTTTTAAAGGCAAACATGTGATCAAAGTTTAACACACGCACACCCCTCCAAGGCCGTGTGGGCCTCTGATGCTGAGGACAGGGCAGGCAAATAGACTAATAATTAAGCACTGAGACAACATTGATGAAGCAACCTCTCTTTTGTTATTTTTGCCTGCTGAAATCCCCTGAAACATCTTCTGCTTAGATAAGAGCTCCAGTGGACTTCACGGAATGCTTTTGTAAGAGAGGACACACCTCTGTGGGAACAGAATGGTTGTTCCTCCTTTCTTCCTAAGGACGAGGGACAATAGTCTTAAAGATAAGGAAGATAGAGACAGATTGACCATGGTGATGGGGGGGGTAGCCACAATGCATCACACAATTAAACACACATTGATTTCCGTGCACTTAATGGTGCACCAAAGTTACAGCCAAGGTTTCATTTATCTAATCAGGCCCCTTCCCAACAATCTGTCGTGCCAGGGCAGCTCCTAAGAAGGACAATAAAATCATGAAAAAGTCACAAGTCTTTTTTTAAATTGAAGAGATGAAATATGACAGCAAAGCAGCAATTCACTACAACGAAAATTCACACATGTACAGCTGGCTCGGGAATGGTCTAGCTGATGCGCCTGTCTTCGGGCACTATTATTACAAAGAGAAGATTTTCAGTTTGCATGCAGTATATCCTGTTGGCCTTAATGAAAGATTTTGTGTTTTGTGTTCCATGGTACAACCAACGGCAGTTATATATGCTTTTATTTATGCCACATTTTCCCTTAGGGACCTTGTCCTAGAATCATAGAATTGACAGGGACCTCCTGGGTCCTCTAGTCCAACCCCCTGCACTATGCAGGACACTCAGAACCCTATCGCTCATCCCCTGTAACCTGCCACCCCCTTAAGCCTTCACAGAATCAGCCTCTCTGTCAGATGGCTCTCCAGCCTCTGTTTTAAAATCTCCAAAGATGGAGAACCCACCACTTCCCGAGGAAGCCTGTTCCACTGAGGAACTGCTCTGTCAGGAACTTCTTCCGGATATTTAGACGGAATTTCTTTTGAATTAATTTCATCCCATTGGTTCTGGTCCATCCCTCCGGGGCAAGAGAGAACAACTCTGCTCCATGCTTGATATGGCAGCCTTTTAAATACTAGTTTCCTATTTCACCCTCTGTTTCATCCTTGTAACAACCGCGCTGTAAGGTAGGTTAAAAGCAGAAAGACTGGCCCAAGGCCACCCAGCAAGCTTCAATGGCAGAGGGGGAAATTTGAATCTGTATTTCTCAGATCCTGGTCTGAAATTCCAAACCACTATATCAGGGGTTGTCAAACTGCGGCCCTCCAGATGTCCATGGACTACAATTCCCAGGAGCCCCCTGCCAGCGTTCGCTGGCAGGGGGCTCCTGGGAATTGTAGTCCATGGACATCTGGAGGGCTGCAGTTTGACTACCCCTGCACTATATGTTAGGCGGTACTTGAACATACTGAATTTAAAACCTTTGACTGGTTCCATTTTCTACCTGATATGCTTTTGTGATTTCTATGGAATTGGTTGGTGTGTGTTCCCCCAGTGAGGCACCCGATGGTTCAAAATCACATCCACATTTCTCTCCTTCCATCACTCGGTTTGTAGTGCAGGTATTCTGTAACGATTCAGTGGAACAGTGTTGGTTTTTCATGCATTTTGTAGGCCCGTCTGTTTAATTCAGTGTGAGTCAAGCCCCACTGACTCAGCAGCAGACCAATTGCCCCCCCAGCCAACGGATACTTTGTTTCTCCCATTAAAATGGCCATTTTCAATCTTCCATGGGGGAAAAAATAATCACAGGGCTGGAGGAACAGGGAACAAAACCCAGCTGGCCTTTGGCAAGCCTGATGCAGGAAGACAGAGACAAGCTTTACACCCACGCCATCAATCTGACTGCATCCTCTATAAAATTCTCCATTCGACCTACTGTTCTTCCACATCTTATGGAAGGACAATTCCTTCCATGCCCAACTCTGAAGTCTCTTCCATTGCACACACAGGCACATAGTGGAGAGAAAATTATACTGCATCCAAAATGTATTTTGACCAAGAAACTTGATTTTATGGGGAAGGGGGGGCCGTTCAGGGTAGTTTCTGTCTTATCTGCCATATCTGATGTTTGACGAGTCAACAAGAGGCTAAGAGACAGGATGTTTCCCAGACAGAGAGCTGTGTCACCTCTCTGGCTTAGGAGATATTTTGCTGGCTCCTGCTAATCCCGTCTTTTGGATTGAGCTCATAGGACAGCACAGCAGATTAAAATCAGGTATGTGCCCATAAAGGTAAAGGTAAAGGTATCCCCTGTGCAAGCACCGAGTCATGTCTGACCCTTGGGGTGACATCCTCTAGCATTGTCTTGGCAGACTCAATATGGGGTGGTTTGCCAGTGCCTTCTTCAGTCATTACCATTTACCCCCCAGCAAGCTGGGTACTCATTTTACCGACCTCGGAAGGATGGAAGGCTGAGTCAACCTTGAGCCGGCTGCTGGGATTGAACTCCCAGCCTCATGGGCAAAGCTTTCAGACAGCTGCCTTACCACTCTGCGCCACAAGAGGCTCTAATATGCCCATACCAGAAAACAATAGGAAGGCAAACTGTCCACCATACCAATTGTGAGGAAATAGTATATGTATCTCTTCAAGATCCGAAGGTTCTCATCAACCGAGACTCAACCAAGGCTATCTATTCTCTGGTTTGCAGCCCCTTTGGGGCTCTGGAGGCACTTTACACTTACAGCCCATCAAAACGTTACCAGCAGTAAATCCCTGCAGTCTTCACAGGGTCACCCAGCCCCATGTTACTTGAAAGCATCACAACTATCCAAGTGCAGAAAGACTGGGGGACTTTGAAACAAGGTACGCAATCTGATAGAAGAGTAGATAAAGGTTTATTTAGGAATTAACATACTTTATAGGAAAGACGAGCGAGAGGGAGGTTCCTAACCACATCTCTAGCTGAGAGAGAGGGTAAAACTGTCACGCTTCCAAGAAGAAATGGGAAATTGCCCTAAGGGTAAAAAATCTGGAGACAATCAAGAAATGACACTTAACAAGCAAGAAGGTGCCCACCTCACTATCCTATCTAACAGTCTTTTTGTACACCAGACATGGCCTACTCCAAATCCCTTCTCAGGGTCTAATGTAGTACCAAGTCCACAAGATTCATCTTCTTTTCTCTCGCAAGTAACTTGGTGAATACATCTGTAATCATTTCATTTGTTGGATAGTATTCCAACTCAACAAGCCCTTCTTCTTGCATGTTTCTTACTAGGTGATACTTCATATCCATGTTCTTGAGTTGATCTTCTCTGTGTGTGCAAGTTTTATACCCTCTTGATTCATGTCTTCAAAGAGTTGTACTGGTTTGGCTTCCTCTACTCCAAAGTCTTGAATTAATTGCAGTATCCATTCCAGTTGTTTGCAAGCTCCTACTGCAGATAAATACAAAGCTCCAGTTGAGAAAACAACTGTAGTTTCGTGCTTTCTGCTGCTCCAGCTGACTCTCCACCGCCGTAGAAAAATAAATGTCCACTGGTTGACTTCCTGTCTGTAGTTATCTCCTGCCCAGTCTACATATATGTATCTCACTAGTCTGGGATTGTCATAATGTTTTTGACTTTCATTTCAGGTGTACAGTGGCATGCAGTTAATTTGCAAGTCTTTTGACTGCATTCAATCCCTTTTGCTTGGTGATTCCATCATTCTGCATAATATGCCTATAGCTGCTGGGGTATCTGGATGCATCAATGTGCTTACATTGTGGTTTCTGTAACCTTTCAACAAAAGTTCGTTCTTCTACTTTAAGATCCATCTTGGTCTGCTTTTCTTCAAGAGTGTGTGGGCCTTTGATCCAGATACTTTAGATGGTTCAGGCTGGTTGTGCCCATACCATATTTCAAGTGGTGTAATGCTGGTACCTAACAGGTAATCCATTTTGCAGATAGGCCTGTATGTATCCCCCAGTTGATTTATAACTTCTGTGAGGGGGAGATTACTCTTATATTCAATCTAAGATGCTATATTTTCATATGACTCTGGCAGGTTTATTAATAGTAAAACAATCAGATCTTGATCAACAATTTCCTTTCCTGAACTCCTCAGCTGCTCAGCCAATCAAAGCATCTCATCCAGATGATGTAAACAAAAACACTCTCCTTTATCTTAATACTAAAAAGTTTCGTTTGTAGATAACAAGGAATTTATATGCAGCCTTTCAACCCATACTACACAGCTTTTGCTGTTGGCATTTAAATTATTCTTAATCCATTTCTGTTAGTTAAACTCTTGATTATAGCTCCTCTTGCCTTTTCATTGTTAGAATCACAGGTTCTATGCTTTGACTAACCATCATCTCCTGGGCAGGCATATTGGATAATCCCATAATCCTGTTTGAAGAAGTTGACTCTTCATTGTCTCCAAATTAGATAATTGTTTTCTGTGAGCCTATCTGACCATGGTGTGCACCACAGAAGGTAGCCATCTTTGTTCCTTTGTTCTTACCTGCTCGTGCAAAGAGCCTCTGGCGATCTTTCTACCTTTAATCAGAGATGTGCTTAATCTGGGCCAAAATAACCCTTGTTGGCAGAGTAATTAACACAGCAATGGTTTAAAGAATAACGCCCATTATGTAAATAACATAAAACTCAGGTGGTGTAATGGCTAAGTATCTAAATCATACCTGGTTCAAATCCCACCTCCCTCAACAAAAAACCCACTAGAATACCACTGTCCCTTCAGCGCTTCCCATCTGCAATAAAGGAGATTAAAATACCATCCTACCTCACAGGATGGTTGTAAGAATTATGATAATCCACATGCTCTTAAGTACTATTAAAAAGTAATAACATGTTCATGTCCATTAAAAAGAACATGAACCCACAGTACATAGTTCAAAGTTTGCTGAATAACTATTAAGCAAACAAAAAATATTACCACAACACAAGGCAAAGTATTACATGTTTGAAACCAGTCCGCAGAGATCTATATTGTGGACTGAATCAGATTCGGCATTCAGAAAGAATCAGGGTGCTGGAAGGGCAAAAAAGAGGGCTAGATCCCATTACAGGCATTTCAAAGCAAACATGGTTTGATAATAAAAACCAGAGTCCAGTAGCCCCTTTAAGATCAACAAAGATTTATTCAGGGCGTGAGCTTTCGAGTGCAAGCACTCTTCAAGCTGGCGCCTTGAATAAATCTTTGTTGGTCTTAAAGGTGCTCCTGGACTCTGATTTTATTGTGCTACTTCAGAACAACACGGCTACCCATTTGAATCTATGGTTTGATAATGCTAAGCCATGGTTTTCAAATGCCTGTCTCAGGAATGCAGAGAGAACAGCACAATTGGGGGGGGGGGGGCCTGACACAAAAACACCTTGAAAGAGAGAGTGGGGGAGAGAGGGAAGAAACGAACCCCTCTCCTCCTTATGACTTCCCCCGTCTTATTTACCTTTGATCAGAGCATGTGGCAATTAAATGCCTTTAGGCCTAATTAAAAAGGCTTAGCAAGAGCATTAAGTCGGGTTTTTATGACTCAGAGACTGCTTGTGTGTGTAGCCTGGTAGCCGTCTAAAATACTGCCTGGCTCACCTCAGCAGCTCAATTAGCAAACCGGCTCCTCTGATCCATGCAGGGCACTGTTTGGAAGTGTTCAAAGCGGCACTTTTTGTGTGTGTGTGTGTGTGTGTGTTTGTTTTAAGGCGTCTCCCCGACTTCAAGGATATTTTTTTCAAAACAAAGGGGGGGGAGGGGTGATCTCACTGCGGCTTTCTTGTGGCCAACCTTGTCAGGAACTCAGTGATCAATAAAAGTAAACTGGCGCCTTCAAGATTTGATTGAGCTGGAGAAAGCGAGCCCGAATAGGCCTAGCTCAGCCATTAGCAATCCCCCAGGTTATGAGAAATGAAAGAACTGCACAGGTAAAACAATATTATTAATGATACAGTGGCCTTTGCAAAAAAGGCACCCGTTGAGATAAGCACAGAGGCTGTCCAGGAATCCTTACGAGGCTCCCTACCCCTTTCATCCACCTGACATTTCCCCCCGAATCCCTGAGAAGGTTAAGCGCCTCCAAAATGGGATTCTCGGTTTCAGAATTTGAAATCTCTTCTCCAGCATCCTCGGCTGGGTCTGGGGTAATCGGATGTCATGGAGGACCCCTTCCCTTCCCTTTTTATACCTGCATCAGAGGGAGAATGTCTGCCCCTGCAGCTTTTCTTTCAGTGGGTGTGTTGACAATCCTTTGTTTGCCCGGTTCTGAAAAAGCACAGGATCCCGGCCTTTCCGGCCACTCCTCCCTGCCATCCAAACTGCCTGTCGGAAGAGATAGGTTGCCAACTTTCCCACGGGCCACGCTCCTGGGCTTTTAAGGGCAGCAAATTGCAGCAGACGTCAGCATTTGTACCCCATTGATAGAAAGCTGCATCGACTAAAGCAGGGGTAGTCAACCTGCGGCCCTCCAGATGCCCATGGACTACAATTCCCATGAGCCCCTGCCAGCATTCGCTGGCAGGGGCTCATGGGAATTGTAGTCCATCTGGAGGCATCTGGAGGGCCGCAGGTTGACTACCCCTGGACTAAAGGTCTCCACATGAAGCCACTGGAAAAGGTACCAAAGCGGGACCATCAAAGAAGCTGGCAAGCCAAGCAGGGGTAGCACATTGCTAACTTTTAAACTGGCTATTAGGGAAGAGTCTTAAACAAAAGAATACGCCATGCAACATCAGGAAAAGCAGTCTCCTTTAAAACCAACAGCCTGTCTTTCGCCTCTTCTCCTCCCCACCTCCCACCCCACCCCCAACCCCTTTATGTCCTCCCAAATCCAGACCCGGAGCACAAAGGTGTGGGGGGATGGATAAAGGTAAGGACAACTGCAAACTCCCTATTATCACACCACGTGGAGTCACAGTGACTAAGAAAGATCTCTCCCCCCCCCCCCCCGCCTTATCTCTTGGTAATTACAGTCCTACCCTGTCATCTGTTTATATTATAATCATCATTTTATAATAATTATATCGACAAAACGGTCACTGAAAGCACATCCGTGGAGCTGGAATTTATTATGAGTGAATAAAACCGATTATGCATTTAAGGCGCCGCAGCACAAATGAAGTCTTCTCTCCCGCGTCTCTTTCACTGGGGGCGGCTGGCGGGAGGGGGGGGGGAGAGAGAGAATCCGCGGCCGGCTGCTTCTTCCGAGACGCAAGAGGGACATCTAGCAGCCGACGGAGGCACTGCAATTCCACACGTATCGCCAGCTCCGGGAGGAATCCGGGCTGCTGCTGGCTGCCAGCGAGCCCTCCGAGGACAGCAAGGACTTCCCCTTCCACCCCACCCCCAACCTTCACTATATAGACTTGTTTTGATTTTACTTCCACAAGTATCAGGGCTTCCCCTTCCAGGGTGGGTTAAGACAGCAGCCTCTAATCGGGGGAACCGGGTATGCTTCCCCATTCCTCCTCTACAGTCAGCTGAGAGACCTTGAGCCAGTCACAATTCGCTCTGAGCTCTCTCAGCCCCACTTACCTCTCAGGGTGCCTGTTGTGGGGAGTTTTGTACATGGCCAGGCTATCAATGATTGGGTGTGGATCCCTCTGCTATAAGATGCCATAAGTTCAAACTAGTCAATGGGATCTGGATAATAGTGTGAGGCCAACACCCAATCCCTTTGTCTTGTATGTGTGTATAGCTTGTTGTTGTTTTTTGAGGGGGGGGGTGTTCAGTGCTGTCTTGGCACAGCTTGTATCATGTTCTGGCACCAATAAAGAGCCACAGCGATTCCTGTGTCTCTGGTTCTTTACCTACAAGATCCACCAAGGATCTAACAGAAGGGAAGACTCCACCTTGAGACATCTTCGGATAGTACAAAGCCAAGTCAATAACGTGGCAAGGTACAGAGCAAGCAGTCATCCCATTGCAAAATTAAAGTTCCCTAAATTGTTTTGAGGAGAGCCAATAGCTTCACCCATTCAGAACTTCACAATTGCTCTCTCCTCTCTCTTTCTCCTTGCTAAGCATTTCAAGAAAAAATATATACAGGCTGTGATGTGATGTGGTTGGAGTCTTAGGCTTAGAAAGAGCAACCTGGGTTCAAATCCCCATTCTGCCATTCTCCAATTAACTTGAAAACTTATACCCAGAATTAACCTTTTGGTCTTCAAGGTGCCACTGGCCTCAAAGATTGTTCTGTTGCTTCAGATCAGCACAGCTACCCACCTGAATCCATCACCAGGGGTGCTGGGTTAGGGTGACCAGCAAATGCAAGGGGGATTTTGAATGGCCACGATCCCCCTCCACACTTCTTTAAACCTTTCAGGCCAGGTGATACTGGAAGGTAGTGGCATAACTATAAAGAATTCAAAAATCAATGACACAGATGAAGAAGAAGAAGAAGAAGAAGAAGAAGAAGAAGAAGAAGAAGAAGAAGAAGAAGAAGAAGAAGAAGAAGATTTGGTTCTTATATGCCGCTTTTCTCTACCTGAAGGAGTCTCAAAGCGGCATACAGTCGCCTTCCCTTTTCTCTCCCCACAACAGACACCCTGTGAGGTGGATGAGGCTGAGAGAGCCCTGATATTCCTGCCTGGTCAGAACAGTTTTCTCAGTGCTGTGGTGAGCTCAAGGTCACGCAGCTGGCTGCATGTGAGGGGGCACAGAATCACACCTGGCTTGCTAGACTAGGGGCCATTTCGCACGGCTTCAAAATAGCACAATGGTTGCTAATTGAAAACGCTACTAATTTGCCTTAACGCACGACGTCACAGACAATCTGCAACACTCCTGAAACCAATCAGCAAAAAGCGCTTCATTGTAGCGCTTTTAGGGGAATCCAGAAAAGTGGATTCACCCTCCGGATAGCGATACACTCCTGCAACCAATCTGCAACACTAGCGCTAAAGACCTGTGCGTTACCATTGTTGCGGGTTCTTCAAAGTCCCTCCTCCTGAGCCTGTCCTCCAAACTTCCGGCGAAGCGATCGCCATTTTTTTTTCTCCGAGCGAGCGGGGATAAACGCACCAGCGAGCCTATTTCTGTTTAGAGGCTTCCCTGGCTTCAGTCCTTCACCTTTAGTCACTAAGCACAAACCACATAAAAGCCCGTTTGCTGAAATAAAGTCCCTTTATTTTTTACACATTAATTCAGCCGAAAATCGCGCCTGTGAGGGGGGGGGAGGGGGGATTTTTTTTTTCACTCTGAGGCAGCGTGTTAACGATCAAACGATCAAACGACAGCTCAAACACCCCAGGCAGCTGGATGGGTCTCTCCGTTGCAACGAATCTACCCAGATTCGTTACAATGGGTCTGTTTTTTTTTTTTTTTTTAAACCTTCCTTAAAGGGAAAGGGGCTGTTTGGGAGCATGCTAACGGCTGCCCATTGGCTGCTTGATGGCCAGGGGCGGGACGAGCTTGGCAATAGCGCTTCCTTTCTAGCGATTTTTGCCGAGACCGGAAGCCTGTGGGAAACGCTAAAAAACGCAACTGATTCCACTACAAAGGCAGGTATGCATAACGACGAATTCCACTATTTTAAATGGCGATTTTTCATTCCGCAAACAATTTGCAACAAAGATCCCCGTGCGTAAAGGCCCCAGAAGTCTGCACTTTTAACCACTACGCCAAACTGGATCTCCAGTTTGAGACTATGTCTCCAGTTTGAGACATAGTAAGCCACTGACAAAGATATTCATCTCTGAAAACAAGGTTATTACCGGGTCTCGTTCTGGCTATTTTGAATTACAAAATAAAACCTTCAGCCACAAGTCAGTTTTCAACCCCTCTCAGGGCATGCATGTGTGTATACAAGTGCACACCTATTTCCCTGTCCCATCTCCCCAGCCAGAGGGACCCAAGAAAGATCCAGTGTCTGTGGCAAGCATCACTCGCAACATCTCATCTTAATGGCTGGCTTGTGGGGTGTGGAAGAGAGGTCATGAGCTTGTTAGGAAACAGGTAAGCCTTCTGCTGGGACCACATCCCTGCCAACATCCTGAATGAGCTTATGAAACAAACTCAGGTTCTGAGTGCTAATGGGAAAAGGCTACCTTTGGGTTACAGATGGAGGAAGTGCAGTGGTGTTTGGAGAGAGTGGGGAAAATAGCAGTTATAGCTGTGTTTAAAAAATGGGGGTGGGGAGAGGGAAGAAAATGCCCTCCCCACCAATTAGAAGAAGAAGAAGAGATGGTTCTTTTTTCTCTACCTAAAGGAGGCTCAAAGCAGCTTACAGTCACCTTCCCTTTCCTCTCCCCACAACAGACACCCTGTGAGGGAGGTGAGGCTGAGAGAACCCTGATATTACTGAAGAAGAAGAGTTGGTTCTTATATGCTGCTTTTCTCTTCCCGAAAGAGGCTCAAAGCGGCTTACAGTCACCTTCCCTTTTCTCTCCCCACAACAGACACCCTCTGAGGGAGGTGAGGCTGAGAGAGCCCTGATATCACTGCTCAGTCAGAACAGTTTTCTCAGTGCCGGTGTTGAGCCCAAGGTCACCCAGCTGAACAGCAGTTATAGCTGTCTTTTAAGAATGGTGGTGGGGAGAGGGAAGAAAATGCCCTCCCCACCAATTAAAGGGAAGGCTCCATTTCTTTCTTTGGATAAGAGAGTCAAACCCTTCCTTGAACCCCCCCCCCCCACACACACACACACACAAACACACTCACACAGTAAACAGCTCTGGCATCTTGCTGTTTCCTGCCTGTCCCTGCATTTTAATTACCACTGTATTAATATTCATTCTTCCCCCCCACACACACCGCCCCGCTGAGTCTCATTTTCATACCCACCCTCTCTTCCACGCAGTCAAAGCACAGAGCAGAACGAGGGTGTGTAACCTTTCTTCTCATGTGTGCAGTTGGGGTATCCAAGTTAGCAGAGACAGAGATCTTGGCAGGCAGGGGCTGCTTTTGAAGTGGCAGGGAGGGAGAGGTGAGGAATCTGTGCAGGATCTGAAGCCTTCTCCTTAACATCTGCAGGGGCAGAACATTCCTCAAATTATTTCCTTTGCCTCTGGCTTTTTTTTTTAAATGCCAAAAACTCAGGCAGCAAGCTAATAGCTAGGCACTACACAGAATGTTGAAGCTAGACTCACACAGACGCAATTTATGATGATCATTGATCTATCCAAATAAGTCCTTCCCCTTCCTCTGACTGGTAGTTGTTCACATCCCATTTAATTGGAAATGCCTGGGATGGAACCTGGCACTGGCAGAGTTTAAACATGCAAAGATCGGCTACTTCAAGAATAAATTCTTTTATTGAGAAGAGAAAACTTTGTAAAGAGAGAGAGAGGAGAGAGAGAAAGAGTCCTAGCAGTCTAGCTGATTAACTGTTCTTCATCTGAAGGCAAAAAGGGAAAAGGTGTGCTGAAAAAGAGTGGCAAGTCTCCAACTGAGCCAATCAGGGCACAGGAGGAAAGTATTTAAAAATACTAGGAAGTTCCTAGTCTAAATAAGCTAAGTACACCTCCTCCAATACCCCTTGTAGGCTGTTCCTCATATTTGCTGTTGGATCATGCACACTACAGACAAACACCACTGCATATTCCAACATCTGGGACTTTCTGCATCCCAAGCACATGTTGTATCACTAAGTCCCATCCCCTTCTTAGCTAAACGCTGTACCGAACACAATAACACAATTTCCAGTGGACAGAGAACAGGCAGAAGGCTATAACAAAGTTGAGAAGAAAGGGATAGGGGGTTTATTAGCAATTGATGGTTATTAATACTACTACTCTATGAATGGCACTTTATAGATAAGATTAATTTTTAAAAGGCAGTCCAAAGCCCTGAATATCTGACAATATATGCTTCGAACAGAGGGGAACAAGGAATAGGTATCAGCAGATGCAGACAGTTCAGCAAGTGGCTTTCCAGATGTCCATGACCTACAGTTCCCCAGTGGGCAGGGGCTCATGGGAATTGTAGTGTATGGACATCTGGAGAGCCACAGTTTGGCCAACCCTGCAGTGCAACTTTTCTCTCTGACATGACAGAAAAAAGAGGATCTGGTTCCCCATTTGGGGCTGTACTGTGGGTTTGACTCAACATGGGACATGCATGCACAGCTTCTGGAGGGCTCTCTTAACCTCACCTCCCTCACAGGGGGTCTGTGATGGGGAGAGGAAGCAAAGGTGATTGTAAGCCGCTTTGAGACTCCTGGTAGAGCTGTTCTGACCAAGCAGGAATATCAGGGCTGGGGCCGCCGGCGGGTCCTCCTCGCAGCGCGGGCAGCCGACGACCTGCCATCTCCGAGGGTAGCGAGGAAATGTCGGCCGGTCACATGCGGGCGAGTTGGGGGGGTGGATTGGGAGGCGCAAAGCGCCTGCCGATTGGGCCCTCTAATTGTCAGTCTGGGGGAAGGGGCCTATCGGCACCCTTCCTCATCACGGACAGGGCCGCTGTCGGGGCCCTTAACGAATTATTTAATCCGCTCCGCGAGGAGCAGTTAAAGATGATTCAATATATGCCCTCCATGTTTTAACTAATCTGCTATGTATCTCACAGTAGAGCAGTATAGAAATATGAATGAATGAATGAATGAATGAATGAATGAATGAATGAATGAATGAATGAATGAATGAATGAATGAATGAATGAATGAATGAATGAATGAATGAATGGAGGGAAGGAAGGAGGGAAGGAGGGATGCATGGATACGTACATACGTACATACATACATACTGTCATGGAGTCCACCTCTGGAAGCAGATATTTTTTCCAAGTGAACCGGAGATCAGGTGTTAATAGTAGGAGATTTCCAGCCACTACCAGGAAGTTAAAAAATAATGAGTCCATGTGAGGCAAAAGTGTAAACGAGAAAATTTTACTAATATATAGCTTCTTCTTAGAGAGCATTTGAGTATGTACCTTTTTGCAGCTTGTTGGACACGATAGAAAGCTTTAATGCTCCCAGTGAAGCTCAGCAAAAACAAATTTATTCAGTTGAACATGTTTGAGAACTAAGGAGGAATTATTCCCTAAATAGTAACATATTTTATTTGCATTCAAGTAGAAGCTATACATAAGTAAATTTTCTTGTTTACACTTTTATTTATTATTTATTTATTATTTATTTATTATATTTATTATATTTATATACCGCCCTCCCCCGGGGGCTCAGACTCATAACTGGAGCTACACCTGGAAGTTGGCAACCCTACGGGATTGTTTGGCTCAGCAGGGTAAGGAAAAAGAATCCTCTTATTAAAGAGTCAAAAAAGGGAACAGGAAATGCAGAACTTAACTCTGCCATGTTAAGTGTGGCTTGACTCCCTGCCTCCCACCCCTGTATTGGCTGTTCGCGAAACAGCTACATAAATGCCCTGCCAGCAGCCAATCTGCAATTCTTTCTTTGAACTGCACTGAAGAAACTTAACTTTTGTTCTGATTTAAAGGAGGAAAGCCCCAGTTAGACCAGTCATGCTCAAAATGAGTAAAACCTCGTGTGATTGCTTCCATTTAGATCAGGAGGCTCCTTGCTGTACATACAAGGAAAATCTCTTTTGGAAGCAACTGGGAAAGAGCTTTTGGTGTTTGGTATGATAGTAGTAAATGCCTTGACCTGGATTGTCCAGGCTAGCCTGATCTTGCAACATCTCACAAGCTCAGAGGCCCTGATTAATATCTGGTTGGGGAACCGCCAAAGAAGTCCAGGGTCCATCTCTTGCCACGAAGGTTCTCTTACAGGGCTGCTGTAAGTCCACTGGGACTCAAAGTCACTTTCCGCCACCAGCAGTCAAGAGTTTGCTAGCCGCTAGCCATATAATTCTTCTCCTTTTAAATGTCTTATTAAAATACAGACCTATCAGCCACTATTAACGCTGTCTCTGCCTCCATCACCTATTTAAAGTGTTTTTAAAACTCTGGGCGAGCCATGAACCTGGATGAATGCCCAAAGCAGCTCAGAAAAGATTTTTTGGGGAAAATAGTAAAACAGCCACAAAACCACAATAAAAGAGGGACAGGTAGCAAAGCCAAGAAGCCAGGAATACAATGCCCATTAAAAGGTCCTTTGAAATCTTCCATAGTTGTCAAAAGACGTGAAGAAGAGCCCTCTGAACAATGTATTTTGTTCGTTTCCTTCATTTTCACCCCAAGTTCCATCTGAATGGGAACTGAAAGCAACTTGCAATGTTCTCCACTCCTCCTTTTTATTCTCACAATACTTGTGAGGTAGGCAGGGCTGAATAAGCAACTGGCCCGATGACACCCAGAATGCTTCCAGCCAGGTTCTCCCAGATCCCAGTCTAGCTATTACAGTATGCTTTCTCTTCTCGGGGCTGACTAAATGGCCCAGAAAGACCAACAGACCACAAAGGTTGGGTGGGGGAAGACCTGGGGATTTGGGTGCTGGAGTCGAGAGTGGGCAGGATTTGGGGCAGGGAGGGGAGTATAATACTATTTTCTCCAGGGAAACAGATCTCTTTAGTCTAGAGATGAGCTATCATTCCAGGAGGTTCCACCTGGGGATTAGCATATCTATGCACCAATCCCAGCAACTGACAGTCCGAGGTATGGTGTCTCAAAGATTCTGCTTGGCTGTTACGGCCAGTAGCCGCTGATCAGCCAATCCTCCGTGAACTCATGTAATCCAGGGGTCGTCAATCTGTGGTCCTCCAGATGTCCATGGACTACAATTCCCATGAGCCCCTGCCAGCAAATGTGAATGCTGGCAGGGGCTCATGGGAATTGTAGTCCATGGACATCTGGAGGGCCGCAGTTTGACTACCCTTGCATTAGATGGAAATGCTCGGTGCCATCTGACACTGTGGCTAGAATGTGATGCCTTGCCAGATGATCACAACCAGATCCCTACGCCTGAAGTAGTGACCTGCTATCCTCTCCTATGGCAAGTCGCAAAAGACATTCCTGCTTTAGACCTACTCCAGGCCACCTTCTGAAGCTGTCGTTTTCTTCAAGAAGCTAAGCAGGGTTGGCCCTGGTCAGCACTGGGGTGGGAGACCCCCAAGTACCCAGAAGCAGGCAATGGTAAGCCACCTCAGAAAGTCTCTCGTTAGGAAAACATAGCTATAGCAGGAAGTCCAGCTACAGACCCCCTACGGCCCCAAATTTCTCAATGGACTCCAGATTCCTCACTGACTCCCTGGATTCTTCCACAACCCACAAGGGAGGGGGGGTGTACCACCCACTTTGGGAACCTCTATGTTAGGCAGAACAAAGAAAAACTGTTGTACTATCTCTGGTACAAGCCTTCTTAGTTTAAGGATCGATGCACCTTCTTCTCTCTTCAGTAATTCTTTTATTCTTATTGTTTCACACAACTCCCGGCGCGTTTCACCTTACAGCTTTTTCAAGGGACGGTTTTTATATTTAAGGACCAACTTCATGAAGGAATCTCTTGATAGAGTATAAGGTCATGCTCACAATAGCTAAACTTAGACGAGAAGACTCTATATAAGTCCAATTTGGATATTTTATTGCCATATTGGTTTCCCAGTGCGTCTATATATTTTTCTATATTTGTTTCTTCACTGGGACCCACCCCTCCCAGTTCATTATTTTTTGCAACTGAATCCATGAAGTAACCATGTTGAAAAGCTTTGTTCCCGAGGTCAGTCAAGATTAGATGACAGCTTTGCCTGTGGTGTGAAATCTGTGACTGTGGTGCTAAATCTGTGACAGCAGTTCACACATGCAAGTCATCTCTGGGTGTTTCACCCAAGCGATTACATGTGTGAACCAGCTGTTAAGTCCCAGCACTTTCTTAGAGTGTGGATTGAGAGGGGTGTGATTCTTCTGTTGCAGGACCAGTTGCTTCCTACCTAAAACCTCCTTATCAGGTATCTATTGCTCTCAAGCCATAGAACCATCTTTTTATCAGGCTTACCTTCAGACAGAGTTGCCAAATTTATTTATTTATTTATTTATTTATTTATTTGTTTGTTTGTTTGTTTGTTTGTTTGTTTGTTTATTTATTTATTTATTTATTTATTTATTCATTTGGATTTTTATACTGCCCATTCGTTACAGCTCTGGACGGTTTACATGGAACATTATGAAAAATATATCCCTCTCCGGGATATATTCCTGATATATTTCTCCGCCTTTCACAGCAGTTTGATCTACAAAATCCAGCAGGCGAACTTGTTATTTTTCTGGAGTTTTTTATGCTTAAATATGAAAAAGACCAAGATCATGACAACTACTGGCAGTAGCACCAAAGTCACGATTGATAAAGAGAACATTGAATGTATTAATGATTTCATCTTCGTTGGTTCTATGATCACTCAAAGTGGTGGATGCAGCTGTGAAATCAGACGGCGAATAACACTGGGCCGGAACGCAATGTTAGGCATGAACCAAATATGGAAGAGTAAGGATATCAGCCTAAATACAAAGTGCCAGCTAGTCAACGCTGTTGAATTCCCCATAATAACCAATGGATGTGAAAGCTGGACCCTGAAGAAGGAAGACAGGAGGAGAATAGATGCTTTTGAATTATCATGTTGGAGACAAATGCTGCGAATACCATGGACAGCCAAAGTTACCAACAAGATAGTTTCAGAGAGGAGCAAACCAACTATGTCATTAGAAGGCAAGATATTACGGCTAAAGCTCACTTACTTTGGACACATCATGCGATCAAACTTGCTAGAAAAATCATTAATGCTCGGCATGGTCAGCGGCAAAAGGAAACGTGGTCGCCACAGGATCCGCTGGCTCGACACGATCAAAGCCGATACAGGGATGACCACGAACCAACTAAAAGAAGCAGTCGGAGACAGGGACGCATGGCGAAGACTTTCCTATAGAATCGCCGAGGGTCCGACACAACTGATTGGATAACATCATCATCATCATCATCATTTTCAAATTATCGTCTGCCGGTCTCTGCAGATCAAGTGGTTGCTGAGTGCCCAGGAGCACAGAGCCAGTTTAAAAGGTGGCAACCGTACACCTGGGCTCTTTAAATTCAGCCCAACATACAGACATTTAGAAGGTAAAGCTTCTTCCTGGCTCAGACATGAGGAAAACCACAGAGTGAGCAGGATATGCTTTTCAAGCAATTATTTGCCACCCGCAGCATCTGATCATATGCCTGCTCAGCTGGATAACAATTGTGCATTCAGTGATCAAGTAGCCGGAATATGTCCGCCTTACTTTCATTCAAATTTTGGTAACTTGATTGCCTCAGTATACGTACGTGTGTGTGTGTGTGTGTGTGTGTGTGTGTGTGTGTGTGTGAGAGAGAGAGAGAGAGAGAGAGAGAGAGAGAGCTACTGAGTGGCGGCTGATCCGTCTCAAAAGCAGGAATTTTCCGGACCCATCCAATTGGCCCTGCCATATCTGCCTGCTCTGGATCCCCCTTAGTTGAGCATGGATTTTTCAAGATCTCAATCATCTTTTATCAGGCTCAAGTAATTCCCAAAAGCATCCTCCTTCAGCTGCCCTGATTGTGAGCACAGCTGGATGGAGAGTAAGTAAGGATTTTGGTTCTTTCACGAAGCATTCGCTGTAAACAGAGAAGTATTTCCAAGCTTAAATATAACTGTTCTTATTCACCTAGCCTGCACCTGCAGCGAACAACTCAAAGATGGTTAAACACAGATAGGCTGACATTCAATTCGAGAAGTTTCTGCCGCTTATCAGTTGCACTGCTGGGCTACAACCTGGAGAGTCTCTTTGCCTCTTTAGATCGATTAATTAAGTCCCACATTCCCTGGCCTCCTTGTTTCCCCCTCTGCCTTCTATCCGCAGCCATGGGGGCGGGGGAGAGAGCTAACTTCATTCAGGGGTTTATCCCTTTGATAGCGATTTGATCTGCAGCGGTTTGGACATTCTGACATTTAGCTCCGTTCCAGTTTTACCTGCAGAGTTCGGTACATCAGACCTCTGTTCAAAGCAGAAGCAAGGCCTTTTCTGGCCAGTTGACAATCCTAGAGAGGTTCTTATAAATAAGAGAACCAGCGGGCACCACATCCGCTGTTCAGCTGACCGTTTCAAAGGGAAGAACGAATCTCCAAATTGCTGCCCGATAATCCTAATTCTGAAGAAATTACAGAGTTTTTCTCCCTCATTGGCTTCTTTGAAATCTACCTGGGACAGTGGCAGCCTCACTTTGCAAGGAAGGCAGAGCGTGTCCTTGCCTGGCAGTATAAAGCTGCTCCACTGGCTGAGTTTCCAGGGAAGAAGCAGCTTGCAACCCACAGAAGAGGAGAGTGGTCAGGGGGAGGAGGAGGAGGCTGCGTTCCTGGTATGGCAAGAGGCAGTGAGTTTAATCGCTACTATGTTCCGCAAAGCCTTCCTGGAAAAATTAATTCCAATCACTTGAAGAGCTCCGTGTGGATTGAGAACTGTCTGAAAGCCATAAACAAAAGGTAATTAGAAACAGGGGGAGGCATTTATGGGATACTGTGGGGATCTGGGTTCAGCCTGCTCTTATTTAATACCTTCATTAATGACCTGAATGAGGGGAGTAAACAGCATGTTAATGAATTTGGCAGATGATAGTAAGTTGGGAGGCGTTTTGGAGCACGGGTGAGCAAAGAGGATTAAGACAAACAGGCCAGGAGTCTTTAGAAAGCGGGCCAGCCTTTTGGAGAGAGACTGCCTCGACTGAAGCAAGCTAGAGCACCTGGACATCAAAGGCAACAACTACAACTGCCAGGCCCACGAAGTAGTAAATTGAAAGAAACCCAAGATCCTGGACTAAAAACAGGCACCAGATGATTCTGGGCATGCCAGCGGAAAGAGGGGATACAGAAGGAAGCTTCTTGAGCAAACATCGGAGAAGGTCCAAGATTCAAGGCCTCAGGAAAACAAACATGGCAGCAGAAACAGAAGAGGGGCCTGAAAGGGAGAGAACCTGGCGAGTTACAAGCCTATGAAGTTCTTATACAGCATCAGATCATTGGTTCACCTAGCCTAAAGGTAAAGGTATCCCCTGTGCAAGCACCGAGTCATGTCTGACCCTTGGGGTGACACCCTCTAGCGTTTTCTTGGCAGACTCAATACGGGGTGGTTTGCCAGTGCCTTCCCCAGTCATTACCATTTACCCCCCAGCAGCAAGCTGGGTACTCATTTTACCGACCTTGGAAAGATGGAAGGCTGAGTCAACCTTTTGCCAGCTGTTGGGATCAAACTCCCAGCCTCGTGGTCAGAGCTTCAGACTGCATGTTGGCTGCTTTACCAGCCTGCACCACAAGAGGCTCTGTGCCACCTAGCCTAGGGCTTCCCAAACTGGGCAGTACTGCACCCTGGGGATGGTGGAAGGATCTAGGAGGGTGGTGAGGAATTTGGGGGCAGTAGGGTAGCAGTGAGTAATTTGGGAGGCAGTAAGGGGGCAGGAGTCTGACTCTTTCTGCTGCAGCTATGCTCACTGAGGAGGAAAAGCCATGCTGCACTCCATGTCTGGGTCCCGCCTACTGCTTCCTGCCACATATTTTGGGTCCCCAGAAGAGCTCATTGCAGACCTGCCCTCTCACCAAAGTCTAATTTCTGCACTGGCCAGAGAAGACAAAACAGCCTGGCAAAAATCTGTGCACTGATGCTGGGTTTTCAAATATCGAGGGTTGTATCTACTTCTGGATATCGCGGGGGAAAGGTAGGGTCATTCTGGATGCATGGTGCAAAGGGATAATTTAAAGCGCCCAAAATCAAAATCTAGAGACCAATGAAACTGCCTTTATACTGAACAAATTTAGAGTCCAGTGTCACCTTGAAAACCAACACATTTTTATTCAAGGTATGAGCTTTCATGTGCATGCACACTTCCCTCCAATATCCATCCTCCAGCCTTTCTCATCTTTTATACCATTGGGAAACCCCTGAAACATTCTTCATGTTTCACAAATCCCTAGAAATGGTGCAATCGTGCAAAATATGGTAGAGAAGCAGAGCTATGTATACATCCACCTGGGGCCCCTCTCCTTCCCCCCCTTCAGGCCCATCATTGGCCATTTTGGGAGGGCCAATATGACCATATATAGTCATACCACCCAATTAATGTTTAACAAATTTTTAAAAATATATAAATAATTAACTCACACCCATTTGGGAAAACTTTCCATGGCCGTCAATAAACCAGGCAGTAGCTCTCCAGGGTCTCTGCTTTCTCAGCCCCCCATCCATGATGTCAGAATGATAAAAAATACTGGCCTTTCTAAAAGGTTATTGTACAAGATAATGAACGCGAAACCACTTGCAGATGCAAAAGCATTCTAGAAATGATATTATCCTCCTTTGACTTGCTATAGCCAAAGTATTAATAATTGTCAAATATCTAATCACATTGTTTTTAATACTAAATATGGAGATTATCTGTCCAGATTAATAAATCAGTGGAAATGCAAACTGCTCTGTTTTGACAAGGACATATTGATCAATAGGTTCTATACAATTTATTTATTGGATCAATGTATAGACCATCTTTCTCATCCATGGGAACCCTAAACTGCGTGCACCATTTCCCTCTCCTCCATTTTATTCTCACAACTAGCTTCAAAGCCCGTTCCTAAGAACAGGCCCTGAAAGGGTCCCCTTCCCTGGCCAGGCAGCATAAGGTGGCTTTGGGCTGCAGCTTGCATCCAGGGGCGGGTAGAGGCTGGTTAGCTCATTAGCAGGGCCGAGACAGCTTCTTAGCAGGCAATCAGCAGGCTTGGAGGCCCTGGTGAGTAGGCCCAGCCTAGCTGGTCAGAAGGCCCTCATTAGCAGGGCCTCCACCACGACCCTTTGCCCAAGGCCCTCTCACCTGCTGCTGGCTCCAGGCACTGAGGCGTCTGAGAGCAAAGAGGTTAGAATTCAGGGCCGGAGGGCGGGAGCTGCAGGGGCAGGCCCAATCAGGACAAAGCTGGCTGCACCCTGATTGGCCCTATTCCAACTTGGACAGCCAGACACGCCCCAAGACTGTTTCAGAAATATATAGAGGAACAACAATGGATAAGGATAACCGTGTGAGGTAGGTTAAACGGAAAGTATGGCAGTTGCTCAAGATCACCCAGTATCCATGGCAGAGTTGGGAATTGAACCTGACTCTCCTAGACCACTATACTGCGTATATCCAAGAAGGGAATGCATCACTTATTTCTGCACCTCTTATGCAAAACGGTAAACCGCTGGGATTTTTTTTTTCTTGAGGAAGGCCTCACAGCAATACAAAAAATGGGAACAAATTTCCAACTGTAACATATTTCCTACTTAATGGGGATACAACTCCCACAATATGAATAATCCATACAAATTGCAAGTACATAACCCTAAGGGAGATTAAATGCTGTTATCGGTGTACCAAGCCAAAAAAAAAAAAGTTTCTCTCTCTCTTTTTTTTTTAAGAAGTCTTTGGCCTTTTGAATGCTAATAAAAGTACGGGGAGCCAGTTTTGGACTGTAAAAACCAAACAGGAGGTGAAGGGTTAAATATCTTCCTGCACAGCCTTGCTCTTAATTGCAGCTGTGCTCCTGTGAAATTTCTCTTTCACATCCTGGCAGCAAATCCTGAGGGTTTCCCCCCCCCCCAACATGAGTTTGCCCACCCGCCCCTCATCACCTCCACTGCTGTCATGGGATTCTCAGTATTATTTATTTATCATATGGCATGAGTGTAATGTAGCCAGGAGATCCTAAGATTGTCCAGCTGATAGGCAAGAGATGTTCATAAGTGGTTTTGCCATTGCCTGCCCACATCTCACAGCCCAACTATTCCCTGGAAATTACTCTTCCAAGCACTGGCTAGTGCCCACCCTACTCGGCATGGTGTAGTGGTTAAGAGCAGTGGTATCTCTTAATCTGCAGAGCCAGGTTTGATTCCCCACTCCTCCCCATGCAGGCAGCTGGGTGACCACAGGCCAGTCACAGTCCTGTTAGAACTGTTTTCACAAAGCAGTTCTGTTAGAGCTCTCTCAGCCCCACCTACCTCTATTATGGGGCGAGGAAGAAAAGGTGATTGTCAGCAGCTTTAAGACTCCTTCGGGCAGAGCATAAAAACCAACTCCTCTTCTTCTAGCTTCTGAGATCCGATGGGGTTGGGTTTGCCTGAGCTACCCCAGTGGGACTGGGATTAGCAGGAATACACAACAGCAGCCCTACAGCCGCTGGCTAATCTCAGTGTAAAGCAGTCCTCAGGTCAGTCGTTAAGGAGAAGTACGCCAGAAGACAGTCAGTGAGTTCATTATTCCATATCACCACCCCTGGCAGGGATGGGTTTAGCAAGAGCCATTAATACCCACATCCACTTTGCTACTCAGAGTAGATTTAGGCGCTTTGGAATTAAGCTCACCCCCATTACACACCCTGCCTCATTGGATGTATGCAAACACTCCAAGCAAAATGGATTAATAATCCTATTACCAGCCCAGATAAACACACACACACACACACACAAACACGTACAAGCCCAATGAAGTCTGCACAAAAAATAAAGATAACCCTGTGTTAGCGGTTTTGATCTCTAAGAGGCCATCCCTTTCCCTTGACGCTTAATTAGCTTTGCTAAAGCCAAGCACCAGGCAGTCAATGCTGGCTCTCGGTATGTCCGCCAGTGATAGGAACATGCCACAAGCTGCCTGGAATCTTGCTCTTTCTGGTTCTCTTTGGCACTTGGGCAGCAAGGGGGAAAAAAGAGGCCAAGGGAAAAGAAGCTTGCTTTCAAAAAAATGAAAAAGATCCCCCGCAACGGAGCATCTGCTTCCCTAGCAATTTCCCCAGGCGGTTGGGTTAGCGTCCAAGGAGCTGGGCTTGATGTGTGGTTAAGCTGCTGTGTCATCCCACATGCCCAATTGAGTTAGGTTAGCCACGAGGCCGACATTTGCACAGTCCATGCAGGCCATTAGCCTTGGACAGCTCGCAAAGGCTGCTCCTGCCTGGCCTAAGATTAGCCACCAAAGAAAAGTGGGTAGGATTCCAGGAGGATTCAAAGGATAGCTTTCATCCGCCAGGAATGTATTCTGCATATTTATCTGGTGCCATCGATGGACATTGCTCTGTACGGGACATGAGCACCAAAGACAAGTCTCTGCCTTGAAAGAGCTTATAGTGGTAGTTTTGCTATGTGGGGTACCTCAGTGGGAGAGTGTCTAGTCCAACGCAGGTTTAGGCAGCAAGCTTCCCTCTGCGGTTTCCACCCGCCTCTCATGGGTGGCCTTGTGGGGGGTGGCAGTGATTCTGGGGACCTGCCCAGCATTGCCCAACCTTTCTTGCCCCTCTGCCTGCACAACAACCAGCTAAGCCAATTGTTCTGCAGAAAAGAACTCCCCTAGACCAGAGACAGGCACAGCAGCCCATTTTGTTTGGCATGCAGGGCCCAAGATACAACCAGTTAGCAGAATGAAAAAAGACTACAAGTATAGCCAGTGCCTTCCACAAGCAGCTACAGGGATGGCTGATGACAACCATCCTGGGGTAGGATCCTCTAATCCAGAGAACCAAGTTTCACTCCCCACTCCTCTTTAGTGTAAAGCCACCTGGATGGCCTTGGGCCAGTCACAGTCACAGTTCTCTCAGAGCTCTCTCAGACCCACCTACCTCAAAGGTGTCTGTTATGGGGAGAGCAAGGCTGCCAGATCAGAGAGCATGATATAATGATGTATATATGTGCAAGTAAAATTTATTTTATTTTTAAGCCTCTAACAAATGTTCCAGTGAAGCTGCACCTACAGGATTTAAGGTAAAGCTTTTACTGCACTCTTTCAAAGCGTGCTAAGAGGGGGAAATGCAGTGTGGTAAAAGGGCAATTCTCTTTTTGTTTGTTTTTGGTCTTCAGCCACAACACATAGTAGCCCAGAGAGAACAACAACACTACCCCAAAATAGTGTGATTACTTTTCAATCAGATTCTCCACTCAGGTTGCAGGTTTTGACATTGGCAGTTATACTCTTCCAGACTCACTGAAATCAATGGGCTCAGGAGGGTGTAATTCTATTTAGGATTGCACTGTTACACTGCAGCCAGTACCTTAAGAACATTTGCTTGGCAAAAAGCTTTATTGGAGAGACCTGGATAGTGTTTTGAAGAGAGCTGTTTAGGATTGCTCTCTTGAAATCCTATATAAATCTGTGTTCTGGGTTTCTTACAGCTCAATTCTAGAATTACACCATTCTAATCCCATTGACTTCAGCTGTTTTAGAAGAGTGAACTCTGTTTATAGTTGCACACATAAGGTCCGTTTTATGATTCTCTCCTGAGATTTCAGACCAGCCCATCAACCTCAGACGGCATCATCCTTCACTATATCCAGAGAACCTATGAGGCAGAAGCTCGGTTTTCTTCATGGTGGTCGCAAAGTTGTGGCATGCCTTCACCAAGATCGGCCTGTGTCTGTCTCATTGGTGTGTTTTTTCAGGCAGGTAAAAATATTTCTGTTGCTGCTGAACATCGGGAGGTAGACCCTTAAAGTTGTTCACTGCTGCTCCAACTTAGAATAATAGAATCATAGAATCATAGAGTTGGAAGGGACCTCCTGGGTCATCTAGATCAACCCCTTGCACTATGCAGGACACTCACATCCCAATCGCTCACCCACTGTCATCTGCCACCCCCTTGAACCTTCACAGAATCAGCCTCTCTGTCAGATGGCTATCCAGCCTCTGCTTAAAAATTTCCAAAGATGGAGAACCCACCACCTCCCGAGGAAGCCTGTTCCACTGAGAAACCGCTCTAACTGCCAGGAACTTCTTCCAGATGTTTAGACGGAATTTCTTTTGAATTAATTTCATCCCATTGGTTCTGGTCCGTCCCTCTGGGGCAAGAGAGAACAACTTTGCTCCATCCTCTATATGGCAGCCTTTTAAACACTTGAAGATGGTTATCAGATCCCCTCTCAGTCGTCTCCTCTCCAGGCTAAACAGACCAAGTTTCCCCAACCTTTCTTCATACCTCTTGGTCTCCAAATCTTGTCTCCCTTTCTATCCACTTGACCTCAATCTGAGGTGCTGATCCGTCCCTCTACTTGTTTGCATATGTGAAGAAGGTATGGGAAATAATGTTTAACTCTTATGTAAACTGGTTTAAGAACATTTTGGCACCAAAAAGGATGCCTATACATCTGGTGAGCTAATAAATTAAATACAACTTCAAAGGTTGCTCCTCTTCTTCTCTACCCTGTGCTGCTTAAAGCTTCTACTGAGGGGGAAATGCCTTTTTCTAAAGCAAAGGAAGAACAGCTATTTTTCTGTAAATCCCATTGGGGCAGTCTTTTCATCAGACAATCCTCCCCACCTGCCATTGAGGGCAGGAATCTAGCAGGAATGGTGCAAACATGGATAAAAGGGTAGTGGACAACAAGAGGTGAACATGTCACAGACCATCTGTCTGGGGCTTCTCCTGGCTTTCAGGAGACACAGCAGATCTCTGAGTGCTAGCTGGCAACCTTAGAGTAGCATAAAGGAGGCTACATGTGCACGGATGTATTTCCACCTTAGACAATGCAACTTAAAAGCAAGTAGGAGGAGGGGGCTGATGGTTTGATGGCCTGGAAGTAATCCTACCATCCACCCATCCCAAGTGGTCCTTGTCCGCCTGATTGCAGCTCCTGATTGCAGTGTGGAAATGCCTTCTTTCTCAAGGCTTCTCCCATCCCTTCTCTCCTCCATCCCTTTCCCTGCCTGTTAGGAAGCAATGACTTTTTGACCTGTGGGTATCCCTTGAAAAGCAATATGATTCTGCAAGCGTTTAGTTGCAAAACTAAGCTCTTTGATAGTTTTGCTTGCATATTTCTGTACCTCTATTAAAGGCCCAAGTGGGGGTGGGGGTTAGTTCTGGCTAGCTGACAACTCCATTGTGGGTCAGTAGTTTTCAAGGGGGTGACAAAGAAGAAGCCGACTTACGCTGTTGTGGCAAAATAGAACAAAAGACTAACATTTATTTCCATAGGAGCTCACTCCTCCTCCACATTCAGCCAGCGGGATGACCTTGGGGCAGTCACAGTTCTCTCAGAGCTCTCTTAGCCCCACCTACCTCACAGGGTGTCTGTTGTGGGGAGAGGAAGGGAAAGGAGTTTGTGAGCCACTTTGGGACTTCTTCGGGTAGAGAAAAGCGGCATCTAAGAACCAACTCTTCTTCTTCTTCAGTAATATCAGGGCTCTCTCAGCCTCACCCACCTCACAGGGTGTCTGTTGTGCGGAGAGGAAGGGAAAGAGGTTTGTGAGCAGACTCTGGGACTCCTTTAGGCAGTATAAAAAAGTGAGGTACTGAAAAACAGCTCTTCTCTTAGTGTGGAAATAAATATTGTGTGCTTTTTAAAGGGCTGTCGAATTTTAAGTTTTAAAGAGACAGCCCAAGGCTCCAAACCTGGTAGCCTGATCAGCCTGTGGGTTTCCACGGGGCACGCTGACGTATTTGGGATATCTTTATCATTGCCGCTGCCACTTCCCTGTAAAATGGGCTTTGTATAAACTCTGGAAGAATGCAAGCCTTTAATTAGACTCTGCCATTACAGCTGGGCTGCTTTGCATCCTTTTTAATGAGAAATGACTTCCCGTTCCAACCCAGCATTTATACCTGTCTGGCGTACACCTGTCAAAACCAAAATCTCCAGCTCTGCAACGTTCATATTTAAAAGGGCGGAATCAACCAGCTGTCAACATATTGAGTTGCTTGCTATTAAACATTCATTGCATAAAGAGTAGATGTGGGGGAGGGGGGGGGATGGAGAAGCAGGCCATTAAAGTAGCCTATTATTCCTGCAGTGGAGAAGCTCAACAGGGGCCTGGCTAACTTTGTGCCAAGAACACACAAAACGAACCGGCAACTCTCTGGCAAAATTGCCAGCGTACGCTTGCCAGCTTCTTTCTTCCAAAGGGTTCCTGTGCATTTAACATCTAAGTGGCAGGTGGCTTATCCAGCAGAGTTTGTAGCTTTTCATGCAGAGGAGCTCTGCCAGAAAAAGAAAAGCCACGCTGTGCATTGGAAGGAAAGCACCTTCCAGGCTTAGCATTCCTCCAACCGAAAAGATTAGGGGTTCTTCATAGGGTTGCCAGCAGCTTAAGGAAAATATGTCCTGTCTCTTTAACAGAGGCTTAAGGGGGGGGGCGTTATTTGTCAACTGGTGGTCTTTAGCTCCATGCTACTCAAAGCTTCAGCTGCCCATTTCCACTTACAGAGACACTGTAAAGAGGAAGTAGAGGTGTACCCCATATTTTACTACTAGGAGTCTCCAAGCAATTTACAAACCGCCTTCCCTCTCTCTTTCTCTCTCTCTCTCTCTCTCCACAGCAGACACCCTGTGAGATGGGTGAGGCTGAGAGAGCCCTGATATCACGGCTGGGTCAGAACAGCTCTATCAGGAGTCTCAAAGTGGCTTCCAATCACCTTCCCTTCCTCTCCCCACCACAGACACCCTGTGAGGGAGGTTAGGCTGAGAGAGCCCTGATATCACGGCTGGGTCAGAACTGCTTAATCAGGAGTCTCAAAGCGGCTTACAATCCCCTTCCCTTCCTCTTCCCAAAACAGACACAACAGACACCTCTCTGAGGCCCACCTACCTCTCCGGGTATCTGTCGTGGGAAGAGGAAGGGGAGGCAACTGTATGCCACTTTGAGACTCCTTCAGGTAGTGAAAAGCAGGGTATAAAATCCAGCTCTTCTTCAGCCTTACCTGCCTCACAAAGTTGTTTCTATGACAAAGTGGGGAGTATGAAGTTCAAGACTCCTTCGGTTCCCCATTGGAGAGCAGAGTGAAGTATAAATGTCTGACTCTAGATAAACAAACAAGATCCATTACCTGGCGGTGCCAGAAACAACCTGGGGCCGATTGCATGCAAAGTACACGTCTACACCTGCACTATGGCCTGCCTCCTATCTAGTGGCTTCTGTTTTAGCTAGACTTTGGAAATTTTATCCTTCTTGTGTTTGGGGTTTGTTCTTCCCAAGGTCACTTTGTTTATTTTGCTGTATTTTTTTCTAGGTTTTTATCTCATTACTTCTTGGGGGGAGGGTCCATGTTAGAAACCGTGTCGTGTTTGGAGAAAAAAAATATGTTTTCAAGGAGAGCTCACGTTTTGCAAACAAACAAATAGATCCAAAGCAACATCCCTCTTGCAGCGTGTTATTTGCAAATATCCAAAACTGTGTTGCTGCTGTGGGTTGTAAGATTGAGGAGGGTGGGGTGGGGTACGGCAGCAGAAGCAGTCTCCCCACCCCCACAAGGTGAGGATCGTAGAATCCGCATGCGTTAGATGGTGTGTACAGAATGTGTGCTTTTGTAACTGGATGTTCCTGTGTGGAAAAGTGCACCGAGAGTGCAGAATCCAGTGTGTGTGTGCAATGGGCAGGAATGACAGAGCTGCAATATGGGGTGGGACAGGCAGGCTGACAGTTGGCAAGGGCTCAGCTTCAGACAAGAAATTGCAGCTCCCTCCTCTAGCAGGGAGAGGAATGGGAAGGCAACTGTAGGCTGCTTTGAGACTCCTCCAGGTCTGGAAAAGCGCCAAATAAGAACCAACTCTTCTTCTTCTTCTTCTTCTTCTTCTTCTTCTTCTTCTTCTTCTTCTTCTTCTTCTTCTTCTTCTTCTTCTTCTTCTTCTCCTCCTCCTCCTCCTCCTTCTCCTTCTCCTCCTTCTCCTTCTCCTTCTCCTTCTTCTCCTCCTTCTCCTTCTCCTTCTTCTCCTTCTCCTCCTTCTCCTTCTCCTTCTTCTTCTTCTTCTTCTTCTTCTTCTCCTCCTCCTTCTCCTTCTCCTTCTTCTCCTTCTCCTCCTTCTCCTTCTCCTTCTTCTTCTTCTTCTTCTTCTTCTTCTCCTCCTCCTTCTCCTTCTCCTTCTTCTCCTTCTCCTTCTCCTTCTTCTCCTCCTTCTCCTTCTCCTTCTTCTCCTTCTCCTTCTCCTTCTCCTTCTTCTCCTTCTTCTTCTTCTTCTTCTTCTTCTTCTCCTTCTTCTTCTCCTTCTTCTCCTTCTTCTTCTCCTTCTTAATGGAACATGCAGTTTCCCATCTGACGTGGCCGGGCACTGACTGGGAAAGGTTGTTTCTCTGCACACAATGTTTGAGGCAGTTTTCCCTTAAATTCTTCGGGGGGGGGGACTTTCCAATGTGCCTCCAGTAGTTCATGAACACACCCATGGAGCTGCCTTAAACTGAATCAGACCCTCAGTCTGTTAAGGTCAGTATTGGTCATTGTAGGTGTTCCAGGCTGTGTGGCCGTGGTCTGGTAGATTTAGCCCCTGAAGTTCTGCCAGTGACTGTGGCTAGCATCTTCAGAGGCAGGACACAGCAAGATGGGAATCTCTCCGTGCCAAAGTGAGTGAATAGTTGCTGCATGTTTTATCCCCCCCCCAACTCCAAGAAGTAAATAAAATGCCCAGCAACTGTTCACATATTCCACACTTTGGCACAGAATAAATGCCATCTTGCCATGTCTTACCTCTGAGGATGCCAGCCACAGTTACTGGTGAAATGTCAGAGACAAAAGCGACCAGCCCACAGCCACACAGCCTGGAAAAACCCACAACCACCAGTTGACTCTGGCCATGAAAGCCTTCGACCATTTAAGGTCAGTGTTGTCTTCTCATACTGGCAACAGCTTTCCAAGCTCTCAGGCAGAGGGGCTTTCCCATCATCACCTGTCTGGTCCTGCTAGCTGGAGATGCTGAGGATTGAACATGGGACTTTCTGCACACAAAATAGATCACATGAATTGAAGTGCAAACACATCCTAAGCTGCTGATTCTGGAGATCACTTCTGATCTTCCTTGATTTTTCCATGTCTGAGGCAGCAATCCCAAGCAGATATACTCAGACATCTCATTTTATGCAATGGGATTTACTCTCTGGATAGCCTGTTCCCAAATTAGGTGGTGCTCAGCTAGATAGAATGATGGTCTGACCCAGACCAATTCCACATGAGGAATCTGCCCCTGGACAGCATCTGGTTGCTGGTGGGTTTTATTGCTGCTTCCACATGATGTCGTCAGCGACTCAAGGCTGTCCAGAGGCTGGCTCAAATTTTGGCCAAATTTGCCTTGAGATGAGGGAAATCGCCAAAAGCAGATTTGCCACTTCTTATTGTTCTTCACATCAGGGAGCAACCGGGGCAAGCCTTTTTGGAGGGAGAAACATGTGACAGTCCCTGCAGTGTTTTGCCCACCCTCGCACCCACCCTCCCCTCTCTATTTCCTGCTCTAGAATGTTGTTGTTGTTGTTGTTGTTTATTTTGCAGTCCATGTTGCTGCGGGACCATAAAGCTACTTTGCCTAAATTCAAATAAAATGTTCTCTTAAATAGCCATGGTCTTTTTGGGATCAGGCAGGCAAAATATAGTCCCGTTTGTGTTTTCTGGCTGTGGGGAATGAACGGGGAAAGAGGGGGGGAGCACATGATGAAGCAGCCCTCTCCCATCAGCTAGGCATCTGTGCTGTTTGTTTTTAAATCTTACTGTTTACACACAATCACTCTTCATGGTCCAGTCACCATGTCCAGCCTCTCACAAATCTACCAGAACGTAAAGAGAGACCAAAACAGGGGGGGGGGGTGCTTTAGCATTGTGGCGTTTCTCCATAGCAATGTGGAAGTGTTAATTTGGAATGCTTTAACATTATAATGTTACCACATAGCAAAGCTAATAATAATTTCGGGGCTCAGGAGGGATGGAGGTTTGAGTCCCCAAGGCAACCACTGTGCTGTGATTGGTGGCTTGCTGTGATTGACAAGCTGAGGAGCGGGAGAAGGGGGAGTTTGACTTGTTTTCCCTTACCGTCTCGTCGGAAGGCAAAAAGCCATAATGAGGCATGGGAGGGGTCTCCCGTCAGGAAGCTTGCAAAAGCGCAGCTTACAGCCGTACGTTTGCATGCAGGAGGCAGCATGAGTTTTGCGCCTCCATGCGGAATCGGTGTAGAGCCGATTTATTTGAAGAAGCACAAAAAGCTATTGGATTTTTGAGACAAGATTTTGATCCTGCTTCCTTTGGGAGGAAGGATAATAAAGAAAAGCCCATCCAGAGATTCAGGAAAATAACTGATTTTGCGAAAAAGAAGATGAGTGGCTTTAAACTCTGTGTCTGAAAGAAGACACTTAGCAATGTTCTCCTAGGCAGACTTATATCCTTCTGAGCCCATTTATTTCAGCGGCTTTAGAAGAGTAGGACTCTGCTTGGTATTGCACACAGTAATCTCTCTGTGCTATTACTAACACTTTCCTCCACATCTCCCCAATCACTGCTCAGGTCTAGATGGGGTGAGGAAAGATTAGGCCTCCCTTTCTTCCCAGCAGACAGAGGCCGAGAGACAGAACAGGAGAGCTGTCATTTCATAAAAGCAATGCTGAATAATCAGGAACCATGCGAGACGCATAGAGAGAGGGAAAGTACTGATACAATCGTCCATCCACGATCAGGGCTTCGTAGAGTTTTGTGTCCTCCCTCTACACACACATCTACACAAAAGACTGAAAGTTCTAAAGTAGCCTTGGGTTAGCCTGGGAACTCATGACAATGCCTTCTGTAATGCTTGTAAAAGAGCACCAGGTAAGCCATTTTAGGTGGGGAAAGGTGGGGCGTAAATGAGGTGAGTTATAAGAAAGGTTGCTCCCAGTCGCCCCCAGAAAGGTGACTCCACAGTATTCAGTCCTTGTGATGCCAGACTCCAGATGAGACCTGAGGATTCCCCCATAATTGCAGGGTATCTTCAGAATAAAGGCATCAGTTCTCCTGAAGAAAATGGCTGCTTTGGACAGTGGAGTCCCTAATATTATAGAATACCGACGTCCCACTCGACCCCCAAATCCCGCACTCTCTTAGCCTTCCCCCCAAGTTTCAAAATGCAGTTCTCTCAGAGCTTTATCAGTCTCACCTACTTCACAGGGTGTCTGTCATGGGGAGAGGAAGGGCATATGATTGTAAACCGCTTTGGGACTCCTTTGGGTAGTGAAAGGCAGCTCTCCTTTTTCTTTTTAAGACTTGGAGAGCACCAGGTTTAGGGGATTCATTGGAGCTTTTTCCCCTTTCCCCCACTCCCATTTCACTGTACATCATGTCAAGAGCCTTCCTAGCTGATCTGTTTGTGACTTTTCTATAGGAGTTCCTATTCTGCAGAACAGGGGTAGTCAACCAGTGGTCCTCCAGAGGTTCATGGACTACAATTCCCATGAGCCCCTGCCAGCATTTGCTGGCAGGGGCTCATGGGAATTGTAGTCCATGAACCTCTGGAGGACCACTGGTTGACTACCCCTGCTGCAGAACATGCTCTCTGAGGAGGAGAGGGAAGCACCACTTTTTAAGCCCTACGTTGCTTGAGACCAAGTTATCAGAAGGATCATCTTCTCCCACTTGTTCCTGCCAGGGAATTATGATCTCAGAAAGAGGCACACAAGACTGTCTCATCAATCAGAGAAATTCATTTGGTGGGTACACAAGACCAGGTCTTCTCGATGGCAGCCCCTTAGTTATGGAACAACCTTTCCACGGGGTAGGGTGACCAGTGGAAGGTGTGGGGTAGAGTTGTCTGCTCTACACTGAGAAACTCCTGGAGATTTGGGGAGGGAGCCTGGGAAGGACAGGGGGTAGATTACCATACAGCCCCCCCCCCCAAAGCATCCATTTTCTCCAGGGGAACTTATCTCTGGATTCTGGAGTCAAGCTGTAATTCTGGGGGGTCCTCAGGTTCCACCTGGAGGCTGACATCCCCACTTTTGATCTTTAAGAGGCAGCTGAAGATGGTTTTATTTAGGATTGGGTTTGGTTCAGTTGAATAGCAGTCCTGAGTTATGAGTTTAACACTTTGGGTTTATGATATTAAATGTTATTTTATTTGTTGTAATTTCTCTGTGTTTGCAAACTGCCTTCAGCTCTGTAAGACAGAAAAGTGGCTAATAAATATTCAAAATCCATGGTTCCTCTCTATATATGTGAAACAGCCTGGGGGGTGGAACGTGTCCGGCTGTCCAAGTTGGAATAAAGCCAATCAGGCCAATCAACGCTGGCTGCACCCTGACACTAGCCACGTTCCTCTCAGACACGCCAGAGACAGAGAGAGACACACAGAGCCCTGCCAGGCTGAACACAAGCCCTCATTCCCTCCTATTGTTCCTGCTGCGAGGGAGGCAGAGAGAGACACAGAGAGAACTGCCCCAAGCTGCTGACAGAGGCACAGAGAGAGCTACCCCTGCTGCAACGGAGGGAGATAGAGATAGAGCCAGACAGAGAGAGCTGCCCCAAACTGCACACCAGCCCTGCTTTCCTCCTACAAACCAGCCCTAATTACCTGCTCTGCCTCCTTCTGTGAGGCACACAGAGACACGCAGCGAGAGAGAGAGAAAGAGAGAGATCTGCACCTCCCGGCCTCCCCTGGGTCCTCGCGCCCATTGCATTCCGGCTTGCAATGGGCTTTCTTGCTAGTAAATAAATAAAACAGAATCTTCAGACACTCTCAGGTGGTACACTGGGGATTTCGTATTCTCTAGGGCTTTTAGACAGGTATAAATGGCAGGTATCTCTTGGGAGGAGGGGAATTAATGGGGGAGATCTTCATTTTACATGTTGATGGTTATCATCATGGTTGGGAAGCCACCTTGCGCCTCAAGGAAAAGGATGAATATTTTGATTGATTGATTGATTGATTGATTGATTGATTGATTGATTGATTGATTGATTGTAATACAACGCAGTCAGCTCAGTCAGCTCACTGGGCATGCTTGTTCTCACACGGCCCAGCTGTGTGCCATTCCCCCACCCTAGGTACACCCCAATCTACTCCTCAGGCAATTTTTTAAACAGGTTGATTTTCCTTGTGTCACCAGGCAGCTTTTTAAAAATACCAGGAATACTCTTGCAAGAATGCACAATGACATTATAACAGTTGGTTTCCCTAATCTGCAAGTTCCCAGCTTTTGTTAAAAGAAAAATTAAAAAGTACATGTTTTTTACATGTTGGGGATAATTGCTTTGGAATGAAACGGGTTGGAGATTGTTTAAACGAAAGCTGGTTATTCAGAGAACTGAACCGATTAAGGCTCAGATCTGATCATCGCAGTCAAACAAGGGAGGTTCAACGCGTCTGACATGAAATTTACTGCATTCCTGATTGTAAAGAAGACGGTACAAGGTTCCCATTTCCTTCCTCCCTGCAAGTGAAACAGTCACATGGGGAAAGCAATTATGAGCCAGAAAAAATGACTGGAATGAAAAGGATTGAACAGCCTGCTGATCCTCCTCTTTCTCCGATGCCACCTGCCCAGGCTACTTTGCCCCCCAAAAATAAAAATGAAAGCACCTGCACACCCAGATGTAAGAACAACTTGTCCATAATAAAAAAAATCCCAGCTTCTCGGGCTGTTTAACAAGACATAACAGGAATGAGGTAGAAAAGCTTTGAAAGACAAGGGTGGGAAGCTGAGAGATCTCAACAAATCATTGTCTGCAAGAAAGGGAATCGAGAAAAGACCCATCAAGAGCTGCAATTGCAGGTAATCTACAATTACATGACTCCAAAACAGCAAACTTTACATGGAAGGAAAGGGCTGGCATTCTCTTGTGCATGGCAGAGCCCAAGCCAGCGAATACTTGTCTGCTCGGATTTACTTTGGCTCCACAACAAGCTTCCATATTGAGCTTCTAAAAGATGCCAGGTGGACGAGGCTCCTCTGCGGGATCAGTCCTGCCTCTGCACTGGCATGTGGTTCTGCCAGGCCTGGCTGTCGATTGTGCTACAACAGGTGTTTGCCTGGGGCAGCAAATTGCTTGGCAGGTCTGAGGCTTCCCCCCTCCTTTCTTTTTTTGAGTGGGCGACTTCGCGTTGGCAGAGAACTGCCGGTTTCCCGGGGGCATCCCAGTCTCCAGAGAGAGCAAATAAAGCAAGGGATGGATTCCAGGGGAGCTCTTCCTCAAGCAAGCCCTGCGTCTGCCTGCCGTGTGAGGTGTGGCAAAGTGGTGACAATTGGTGAGATGGGAGGGAGGACACATCAGCCAAAATGCAAGATCTCGCTCCTGAGCTTGTTTGTTTCCCCAGCAAAATATCCATTTGGTGCCAGTTAAGGCTCTCGCAGAAATTCTCTTGCTTAACGTTTTTTAAGTTAAAACAAATAGTGAATTTGGGGGCTTAGAAATATTTCTCAAAACCCACTTTGATTCCACAGATATTTCCTTATTTTTCTAATTTCCTTTTCTTCTCCATCAGCAACATCTCTCCCCCCCCCCCCGGATAACTGCTTCTTTCTTCTCTCATAGAATCAGAGTTGGAAGGGGCCCTATAGGCCATCTAGCCCAACCCCTGCTCAATGCGTGATCAGTCTAAAGCAGTGGTCCCCAACCTTTTTATCACGGGGGATTGGTCAACGCTTGACAATTATACTGAGGCCCGGGGAGGGGGTGGGTCTTTTGCCGAGGGTCGTTGCCACTGCCTGAGCCCCTGTTCCACTTGCTTTCCCGCCGGCGCCCCTGACTTCCCGCCGCCCCCTGGAAGGCGCTGCCAGCAGCAGCTGCTCAGTGCCACGCCGAGGGGGAGCCCCAGCCATGGTGGCCGCTGGAGAGCACCAAAGGTGAGCCAGCGGCAGAGTGGCAGGGCAGCCCCCAAGGCAGCAGCCGGGGAGGAGGATGAGGAGGAGCTGCGGCCAGGTACCAACTGATCTACGGACCAGTACTGGTCCCCGGACCGGGGGTTGAGGACCACTGCCTTAGGATAAAGGAAAGTGGCATATAATAACCAACTCCTCTTCTTTTTTATTCTGCTGTCCTCCAGTAACTAACAGTACAGCACCCATTTTTCCCCCACAAAAATATCACAGCTTTGTGAGGTAAGCTAGGCTGAGGGATAGTGATTAGCTCAAGGCTACCTACTGAGTTTTATAGCAAGGATTTGAATCTGAGTTCTCTGTTTCGTACTCCGATGGACTGATGATACATTAGCAGCAGTGATTTTGTATACTGCCACTGGAGAGCACCAAAGGTGAGCCAGTGGCAGAGTGGCAGGGCAGCCCCCGAGGTAGCAGCTGGGGAGGAGGATGAGGAGGAGCTGCGGCCCGGTACCGACTAATCCACGGACCGGTCCTGGTCTCCGGACAGGGGGTTGCGGTCCACTGGCCTAAAGCAGGGGTAGTCAACCTGTGGTCCTCCAGATGTCCATGGACTACAATTCCCATGAGCCCCTGCCAGCGTTTGCTGGCAGGGGCTCATGGGAATTGTAGTCCATGGACATCTGGAGGACCACAGGTTGACTATCCCTGGTCCAGCCACTGCTTAAAGAGCTCACCACCTTCTTAGGCGGCCTAAGGAGCTCTTGATTAGTCACCTGGATGATTCCAGAATTACAGAATAGACATGAGAGCATTATACAATAGACTGGGCAGAAATGAATTCCGTGAAGACCAGGGGGTTGGGGGAACAGATAGATTAGGCACAGGGCTGATCCCAGCCCTGCAGGTATGATGTAAAGAAAGCAATGATTTCTTTCTTTCTTTCTTTCTTTCTTTCTTTCTTTCTTTCTTTCTTTCTTTCTTTCTTTCTCTGTCTCTGTCTCTGTCTCTGTCTCTGTCTCTGTCTCTGTCTCTGTCTCTCTCTGTCTCTCTCTGTCTGTCTCTCTCTCTCCCTTCCCCCCTCTTTCTTTCTTTCTTTCTTTTTTTTCTTTCTTTCTTTTTTTCTTTCTTTTTTTCTTTCTTTTTTTCTTTCTTTTTTCTTTTTTTCTTTCTTTCTTTCTTTCTTTCTTTCATACTTTGATTTATAGACTGCCACTCTCAAAGACTAGTGGCGGCTTACAATAAAATGGTAAAACAAGAAAACCTAAAAAAAACCCCACACATTAAAATACATTAAGATGGCTATTAGTTGGAGTTAACCCCCCGTCTCCTCCCCCCAACCCTGTCCAGCTAGCAGTCCAGAGCACTATCCTTAGGAGTTGGGGGGGCCTGATCTCACCAACTCTAGTTCCTCTCTACTGTGCAGCCGTCAAATTTGGCTATGTGATGACATCACGGGGGGTCGAAGACAACTGGGTCCGGTTCACACATTACAAACTCCACACGTCTCCCATATTAAGACTTTGGCAAGGCTCCCTGTTGAAAAAGCATTTGAGAACATCATTTCTGAGACTTTGGTTTTGAAGAAGTTTATCAAACCAGCATATTGCATGCCATACAAACAGTATGGGTCCATTTTGGCATATGAGGAGATGCTGTTTTCACACCCTCCAGTTGCTTGGGGCCTTGCGACTGCAAAGACTCGCCAAGCGTCATCTCTGTAGCATTTTGGCTAAATAGAAAGGCTGGATGTTCCCCTCTCCCCATTGGCCACCCAAGACTCATTCAACAACTTCCACTGCTGCTGAATAATGGGCATCTCCCATCCAAGTCCACCTCCACGCCAATATTTCTCTTTCCAACGGCACTTAACCTTGTGAGGCAGCATGTTGGGGGATTTTTTTCTTTTTAATGGGATGATGGAAACTACATTAGCAAAAGGAGAGAGAATCCCTGACTAAGCATCTGGAGTCAAGGTTAATGTTTTCTTTCAGAACCTCTCCAACAAAATGCTTATTCCAGCTGGGGGTGAAATCGGCAGATTCACTCCAATGCACCTTGATGACCAACACAAAATGTGTTCAAATTCTACAGTCTGGCAAGTACACAAAAAAAAGGTTCCAGCCTCTCTGAACACTGCCATGAGAAGCATCGTACAGTGGGTTTGATTCCAAAGGACAGAAGAGGTAGGATGAATAATAGGGCCCCTTCTGTGGCATCTACAGAGGCAAAGTTCCCTTATCATAAAGATAATGAATGGAGCAGTTTCATTAGTAGTAATATAGCGTCATTCTTCTAAGGCCCCTTACAAAGGCACACACACACAGAAATTTACCACTCAAGGTTGTTTCCATGGTATATTTTTGCGAAAATCAGTTATTCTTCGTCCACAATCCCTTGCTAGGGGGATTGAAAAAGTTATTCCGCACAGCATTTAATATGGGACTATTTTTCCTATGAAAAGCTGGCAAAACCAAGCCCTGCACAACCACAATCTACTTGGAAGTAAGAAAATCTCATTCACCAAAGGTCCTGCATCTCCAATGCCATTGTTCTTTGAAATGTTGTAACCACCTTCCTTTAGATTCATAGCATAGCTATGATGATGTCATCTGTTCAGTCATGTCTGACCCTCGGTGATTCTATAGGAAAGTCTTCGCCGTGCGCTCCTGTCTCTGACTGCTTCTTTTAGTTGGTTCATTGTCATCCCTGTATCAGCTTTGATCGTGTCGAGCCAGCGGATCCTTTGGCGACCACGTTTCCTTTTGCTGCTTACCATGCCAAGCATTAATGATTTGTCTAGCAAGTTTCATCGCATGATGTGTCCAAAGTAAGTGAGCTTTAGCCGTAATATCTTGCCTTCTAATGACATTGTTGGTTTGCTCCTCTCTGAAACTATCTTGTTGGTAACTTTGGCTGTCCATGGGATTCTCAGCATTCGTCTCCAACTCCATAATTCGAAAGCATCTCTTCTCCTCCTGTCTTCCTTCTTCAGGGTCCAGCTTTCGCATCCATAGGTTGTTATGGGGAAGACAACGGCATTGACTAGCCAGCACTCTGTAGGCTGATATCCTTACTATTCGGTTCATGCCTAACGTTGCATTCCGACTCAGTGTTATTCGTCATCTGATTTCACGGCTGCATCCACCACTTTAATTGATCAAGGAGCATAGCTATGCTTCTCCGTAAAAACAGGTAGGCTACCTGTTAATGCAGAGTGTCCGCAACATTCCTGAATGGAAACATGACCAGTTCCTGAGAAGAAGGGGGCTTTAATTCTGCCTTTCCTTTTGCAGCCATGTGATTTTCATTAAATTTCTATTCTTGTTCATGATCACAATGACACAATCATGGATAGGAAAGTCATGAACCAGCACACTGGCTACAAAGAGAAAATCAGTAATTGATCCCTTTTCCTTCTCCTAACCAAACAAGAGTGTATTTAGGACCCAGTCAAGAATGCCCTGTCTGTGCCAATGTAATTTTTGACAAGCCAGGAGACAGAGGATGGAGAAGAGCTTAAGGTGCCCTTTATGCACAGGTTGAATAAGGGGGAGCAAGCCAACACCCACCCTGGCTGTACTTGTGGCCATGCAGCATTGGTTTCTCTGCTCCTGAGGAAGCTGCCTCTTTCTGTCTGAACTGCTAGTCTAGTGTTCCTCCTGCCACTAGCTCTGCCCCAGCACCTGCTCATAGAGATCCATTTAATAAAAAATGCTAGAGATTCCTCCTGAAGGATTCTGCATATGAGGTGAGTATTTTATTTCTGAGCTACAAACCCACTTTTTTTGTGGTCTAAATTTAGACTGTAAACTCTTTGGGACAGGATCCTATTCTTGTTTGACGTTATTTTTTTTGTGGTTGGACTTTGTGAAGTGCCAGACATGTTGATGGAATTGCATAAATCATTTATTTCGAAGCACACCCACAGCTTTACAGTTCCAGAAGACTTCTGCAGGCCAGTCAGCTGAGAAACTGGTTTTTAACCTAAGTAAAACAATAAAAGATCAGGTTCCATTGAGGCAGTCATTTACTAAGAACAGGGACCAAATAGCAAGGACTCCTAGCAAACAGAGAGAACTGAAGCATGTGTATTCTCATGCAGCCCAATGTCTAAAAGTATTTGCATTCCTGATGCTGAGCTGTTTACAGAGTCAGTAACCTTTGCATCTGCTTTTGCCAGCAGCCTCTTATCAACAGACCAAACACTCCGACTTAATGGCAGTCACCCATGTACCAAGACTCCAGCCGTGTGTTGCCCTTTTGCCTGATCCTGCAAAGCTGGAAGCGCATATGTTGATCTCACCAAACAGACTGCCCCTGCCTCTCCCACGAAGATCTCTGCACAGGGCTTCTTGCTAGTGCTAAAGACCAGGCAATACAGAGAAAGGGACTGGGCAGCCTCCCCTTTTCCTCTTTTTGCTTCAATAGGACCTGCCAGGCAGAGCTTCCGTTTGATCTCTACCAATGCTAGCAAAGACGGCCCTGGCCCTGGCATCTAGTTTCTGTCTTTTCTCTACTTAGTATGTGTGCAAAGGCTGTGTACCCAAAGGTACATAAATGTCCTACAGATGGCTTGCACTCATGCCACAGTTCAGAGGGTGTATGCCCATAGTGTACAGTCTATTTTGTGTGTATGTGGCATTCATAACTGCCTCTCCCCAGAGTTGTACTGGTAGACTGGCATTTGGTATCCGGCCTTCAGTAAACAGAAATAAACAAGCTCAAATCTACCGTGGCCATATCTGCACAAGGAAAATGTTCCTGGACAGAATTCGCATGTTGGCGGCTTTTAGAATTCCCTCCACATGATGTTGCCTGCATCCCGAGGCTGTCCAGTAGCCGGGTCACAATTTGGCCATTTTTAACTCACAATTTCGGGAATCACCAAAACAGGATTTACCACCCTAAATCGCACAAACCACCAGTGAGCCACCAGTGAGCAACCAGGGATAAAACTGTATGGAGGGGGAAAGGCACGATAGTCTTGGCAGCTTAGTCCCACCCTCGCACCCACCCTCCCCTCCCCATTTCCTCCATTTTTAAAAAATGTTGTGGCCTGTGTTGCAGTGTGACCGCAAACCTACATTGACAAAGGTAAAATAAAATCTTCTTTAAAATGTCCATGGTCTTTTTGGGATCGTGCAGGCAAAATACAATCCTTTTTCTGTTTTCTGGAGGTGGGGAATGAGCTGGCAATGCCACTCGCGTTTTACTCCTCAGTGCGGAAATGGTACATAAATATGTATCTTGCAGTACACACAAATGCCAGAGGGGCTTTCTTCTTTGGTGCCTGCTGGTTCCCTCCCCCCGCCCCTCCGGATCGCTGCTTTGAACTCTCTTTGCTCATATCTGTGAAGGAGGCTGCCTTCCTCTGCCTTTCCCTTTGTCTCCATCCAAAGACAACTTTGTGGTCTCCTTGGTTCCTCCACAGCGCTACTTTGCCTGACAGTTTCTTGCTTCCTTAAAAAGCTTGCTTAGGAGTAAGCAGAAATTCGTCCTTCACACACTGAAAAGCCAGGTTAGGTATTTCTTCTTTAAAACCATTTCTGAGTTAGAAGACATACCTTGTTTTCGCATCGCTTTGGATTTCCTTTGGATGCTGTGAGTAGACTCTGGCCTTCCCGCGTTTGGGCTTTCCTTCCCTTATTTCCCAGGCTGAAATTCGTGATTTGCTTTCCGCATTGAGTCCAACAGAGGCAGCCTCCCATCATGTTTTGCTCCTTTCCCCTTCTCCCCCCCCCCCAATTTTTTTTTTTTGCAAAATGTTGCCTGCTTTTACCTTTGTTTTCATTCCCACCATTCTGTGCCCTTGATCACCTACCCTCCTTCCCCCCCAAAGTGTTCTGAATGTAATCTAAACAAAAACCTGGGCTCTCACGCAGTTGTGTATAATAACGCTGTTGCATAAAACGGCTTTTTTAAAACTTAGAAACGTTGTTGTAACATGATCACCTTTTGTTTAAAAATAAGCAGATTTTTCGGGAGGGAGAGGGCAGGAGGGAGGGAGGACAGCAACAAGAAAAGGGGGGTGTACAAATGACTCTAAATGGTGGGCACAGTGAAAATATCTGAATTTGTGCATTTCCACACTGAACAGCCCCAAATTAGATCCCATCTTGAAAGGATGAACATGGGTTTTCTGGGTGTTCCTTTGCTGCGGGGCAAGTAAGGAGGTAATTCAGATCTGTGCCTGAAGAAGTGGATTTCAGTGCAGAAATGGACAAAATAATTAACTCTTTAAAAATGCAGATCTGAACAATATCACTAGTGCAGGAACAGTCTGAGGGAGAAATGCTGGAACTGGCCAGCCCAGATATTTTGCTTGGAAAGTTCTTCTCATCAGGGATGGTCCTGGTGTTTCTCCACCCTTGGGGAAATGTCCAAGATGGGGCCCCGGAATCACTATCCCCCGCCTTCTTGCTGGGGCCAGGAAAGGGGTGGTTATCAGATCCCCATTGATTTTTTCAATGAGCATTTAGCATTTGTTGTTGGCCCTACCCACCAAGCAGGCCACACCCTGAACCTCATCTCTGGTGCAGGATTGAGTGTGGATCCACACCTAGAGCTCTTCCACCAGGCATTTGTTTGAATCTGACCGGCCTAACAACAGCCACGGGTTCCCCTTCAGACACCTCCTCCATGACCTGTACCAGCCTGACCTTCCTGGGGGTTTGTCTTAAGTTGTCGTTGATGTTATATTATCACTGACCAAATCCATTGGAGTTCTGTTGATTTAGATCCACAGTTGGATTGTTGCTGATGTGTTATTTTGTGAACTGTTATATGTTCAGACTGTTCTATGTATTACCTCTGCAGTGTTGTATGTGAACTGCCCTGAGCCACATGGGAGGGCGGTATAGAAATCTAATAATAAATAAATATCTAGACACATTTTATGTGTGGAAGCCTCTTCATTCATGTGAATAATCATTTCTCTAAATATTCATATACAGACCTACATATATATTTTAAGTTAATAGATTTTTATTGCATAACAATGCTCTACATAATATATTTTCATCTATTTCAGATTTCTTTACCACCTTATAGTCCACATTATGACATTTGAGCGTATTACAATATTAGATCACTGAAGAAGAGGGGTTGAAGTGCATTTGCTTTTATGTTTGTTTGTTTTTTGTCATTTATCCATGTGTGAAAACGCTCTGAATTTGTGCAATCGTGCGTGATATATGTTGATGTTTTAAAATTGTATAGATGCACATGAAATGAAATAAATATTGGCATTTTAATATTTAATATATTCTGCTACTTCTCAACCTTTTAGGTTCCTATCACAGTTAAAAAAGCATCTTGTGAGTTATTCTTCTTAAAAATGTAATTCTCTCCCTTCTGTTGCTCCTTTTAGTTGTGTTAAGGGTTTTGTTTTTTGTTTTTAACAGTAAATGCTTAGTTTTGCTTCAAATGATTGTGCCAGATAGATTTGTACTGAGTGCTGTACTGAATGTTGATTTTTTAAAAAATTTACTTCTTTCTGCAATGCTGGTTTGATTTTTACAGTGTAGGGCATCAGAATCTCAGAATTAATAACAATAGCAACAACAACAATAATAATGCATGTATTTTTATAGCCTGCCACTTGATTGCTACTGCAATTTCTCATTGTGTTTTTTTAAAACAATAAATGCTTGGTTTTGCTTTCAATGATTGTACCAGATATATTTGTACTGAGTGCTGTACTGAATGTTGATTTTTTAAATTTATTTATTTGTTTTTGCAATGCTGGGCTCATTTTTATAAAATGTGTGGGGCATCAGAATCTCAGAATGAATAACAATAATAACAATAACACAATAAAATCAGAGTCCAGTCGCACCTTTAAGACCAACAAAGACTTATTCAAGGCGTGAGCTTTCGAGTGCAAGCACTCTTCCTCAGACTAACACTCTGCTTGCACTCGAAAGCTCACGCCTTGAAAATAACAATAATAATAATGCATGTATTTTTGTAGCCTGCCACTTGACTGCTACTGCAATTTCTCATTGTCGTTGCTACAAGAGCATAACATAAACAGTCCTCAAAGCATTAGGAGTGGCTGTCGAACGCTGTAATGGAACGGGAATAGGGTTGTATAGATACAGGTGTATCGTCTTCCTTTGCGTCTCCCAACCATACCCTGACCTTTTCTCCATGAGGGTCGTCAAGCCTGTGCTGCTGCCTGTTATTTGTTCTATTTCTGGTGGCCTCGTTTTTTTTTTCTACAAACACCTGAAGAACGTGCGCAAAACCATCTGAACAGAAAGGACGGCTCTTCCTATCAGTGGCCGCAACAGCAGTTCTCGACCTCCTTGAAACGACAAGTCCTTCTGCTGACGTCACCTCCCAGCATTGCTGTACAAGAAAAAGAGCTGGATTTTTTACGCTGCTTTATACTACCCAGGGGAGCCTCAACACAGTTTACAATCACCTTCCCTCCCTCTCCCCATAACGGACACCCTGTGAGGTAGCTGAGGCTGAGAGCTCTGAGAGAACTGTGACTGGCCCAAAGCCACCCAGCTGGCTGCAGGAGTGGGGAATCAAACTCAGTCCTCCAGATTAGAAGCTGCTGCCCTTAACCACTACAGCATTCTGGTATTAAGAGGCTTACTGTCTTGGGATGGGGAGGTTCCCTTTACTCAGCATGGCTAGTAGCTGCTAGTGGACCTCTCCTCCATCAGTCCCTCTGTCCCCCTTATACTTACAGCTAACTGCATGTCCACAATAAATTCCACAATATAATTACCCATTAAATCATGGTCTACCTTGAACCACCAGAATGCTCCTGAAATATTTCTCCTTTTTTTCTAAGACTGCAGATCCAGCTTAAAGAACTCTAGGTTGACATCATAAAACCTGACCTATTAGATGATGAGTTGGAGGTTTCTCCTGGATGTTAACAAGTCCACAAGATGAAAGCAGGAGAACCAAAGGCATTCAAAAGGGAAAAGGGAGGCTCCTGAAGCTTGCTTTTCCCGCCACCCCCAACCTTTTACTGCTGCACCTTTACAATTTTGACATTTGAGTCTCTGTGTAACATTATCGAATTCCCCTAGACTGAATATTCCAAAGGGATGTTATTTATGAACTACGTATTGTGAGACCAGAGGCCTGCAGCCAAAGCATTTTGTTTCTTAGTTCAAAATCATTAAGAAAATTCCAGACACACTCATATGGCTCTTATTTAGCAGCTTCTAGCCTTTGAATCTGGCTTTTCTGTCTGGGGATGGGGGGGGGGGGGGTTGAGGAAGCTCACCAAGGATTTCCAAGCAATGTTTCCTGGTCACTTGGGGAGGTTTTTCCTTAGAATCAGCTTTTTCCCTTTCTGCAGTCATCAAGACCCCAGCCTCAAGCAGTGATAGTAGCCATTCTGCACACATTGGATAATGCAGGGGTAGTCAACCTGTGGTCCTCCAGATGTTCATGGACTACAATTCCCATGAGCACCTGGCAGGGGCTCATGGGAATTGTAGTTCATGAACATCTGGAGGACCACAGGTTGACTACCCCTGGGATAATGCACTTTCTGTGCACTTTAGAAGAAGAGTTTCCTCTTTTGCACAGGAAAATACAGATGCAAAAGCATGCTGAAAGTGCATTATCCAGCGTGTGTGGAATAGGGACACTGTTTAAGAAGAAAGATGCCAGAGTGTTGTGGCAACCCAGAGGCCCAGCAACTGAGGCTGTGGAGAAGCAAAGTCCCATGGACAACCAGGCTACTGAGCCAAGCTTGGGCAACCCAGAGCCCCCAAGGACTCAAACACTCTTAAGGAAGTGCCCCATCCTGTTCACCAACCATCCTGATCTCCCTCCTCTCTCAGCAGAGATTCAATCCGTTTGTGTCCAGAAAAGCTCCAGAAAAGAATGTGATACAAATTTAAAATGTCCCCTCCTCATTTTATTTATTTATTTGTGTACTTAGATTTTTATGCCGCCCTTCCCTACGGCTCTGGGAGGTTTACATAAAACATTTTGGAACATTTACATAGAACACTATCAAAATCAATATAACAGTATAACAATAACAACAACACACCAACTAGAACCACTAGAACAGCACTTCAACAATAACTTTGACACACCCTTGGTAGGTTCGACCTCTCAGTCGGGGGGGGGGGACCTGTTATGGGTCAGTTGGCCCCACCAAATGCCTGGTGGAAGAGCTCCTTTTTGCAGGCCCTGTGGAATTGTGGAAGTTCCGGCAGTGCCCTGATTTCTTCGGGGAGCTCGTTCCACCAGGAGGGGACCAGGACCGAGATGGCTCTGGCCCTTGTTGAGGTCCGACGTGCCTCTTTAGGGCCAGGAATCTGCAGCCAGTTGGAGGTGGTGGAGCGTAGAGCTCTTCTGGGGGTATAGGCAGGGAGGCGGTCTCTCAGATACACTGGGCCCAGTGGAGCCTGGGAAAGAGAACCATCAGAGCCATCAGATAAGGCCTCACGGTCAAATAGGAGAGAGTGAACATTTCTTTTTTAGAGTACCCAAACATTATGTTTTTCTTTGCAATCAGCAGCTGGGCAGGAAGCTGATCCAGATCAGGACTAACTTCAGGGGAAGGGGTCTTAAACACTTCCTGTGCTGTTTTACCAACCTGAAAATGCCCTATCAATCTGTTTCTTGCCTGTCAGACCAAATTCATGGTCTATGGTTCACACTAAGAGAGAAATCATTACCTTTATCAGACTGTTTCAAAAAGGTACAAGGGAGATGAATTATATTCCACCTTTTTCACACTGTTCTGATCCAAATCTCTCTCTCCAAGTCTCCCTCTCTCACACACACACACACACAAACACACACACACACGGCTGTTGTATATGAAGAAAATTTCTGGGAGCACTTAACTCCAAACACCTGGCATCCCTTCTACTTTTATCCAGTGGAAGTGACTTGCTGTCTGGATACCCCAGGGTCCTGCAGAGCTCACCTAGAAAAACCCTCTTATTTTCCTGCTCCCTAGTAATTTTTGTGCTTCTAGTCTTGTGTTGGACATCCTCTTGGCCAACATCTTCCTGCTTTCTTCTGAGCCAGGCCCAAAGAAACTGCACGGGCTCTGGAGGTTGTGATCTGCTAAGCCTATACAATAACCAGAAGCCACACTTAACGAAAGCTAGGGCTTACCTGGCTGTAGTCTCCCCACCCACCCCCAAACGTGTTCTTGGAACTCAACCCTAGGTCATGTTGAATAATGCCAAGGACTACTGACTATCTCATTTTTTTATCTTACCCTTCTGTGCAGCTCAAAGTACCATGCATAGCTCATACTTCCTTACAACCACTCTATGACCGTTTATGCCCTGGGAACTTCACTGCCCCAGCTCCCATGCAGGAGCACAAATCGGGGGCGGATGAGGCACACCAGGCCAAATTGGTGTAGTGGTTAGGAGTGTGGACTTCTAATCTGGCATGCTGGGTTCAATTCTGCGCTCCCCCACATGCAACCAGCTGGGTGACCTTGGGCTCCCCACGGCACTGAGAAAACTGTTCTGACTGAGCAGGAATATCAGGGCTCTCTCAGCCTCACCCACCCCACAGGGTGTCTGTTGTGGGGAGAGGAATGGGAAGGCCGCTTTGAGCCTCCTTCAGGTAGGGAAAAGCGGCATATAAGAACCAACTCTTCTTCTTCTTCTTCTTCTTCTTCTTCTTCTTCTTCAAATGCTCCCCCAGGTGGGTAAAGGAAGAGGCGGGGCAACCTGCCACGACTAAAACTCCAGCCTGCAGCCCAGCATGAAACCTCCAGTGCGTAAACGGTCTTTGAGGCAGATTAGGGTGAGAGAAAGTGACTGGCACTCAGAAAAAGTCATGGCTGAGGGAGAATTAGAACTTGGGTCTACGCAGTCGTCATACAGCTCTCAAATCACTACCCTGCACACACACACTGAGAAAACACAACCACCTCGTGTGCATTTCTCAAATACTGAGCTGTCTTCTCTCATGAGAGCACACTCAGCATCCCCATAAATGATACAAAACATTTTGCAGGCCTTGAGCTAGGATTTGTCTTTCAAAAATCAGCACAGGCATTTCCAGTAGATGAGACTGAAAGTGCATTTCAGACTCATAAGGGCTTTTTAAAATTATTATTTTTTATAACAGTGAAGCCAAAAAACGAAACCCTGAACATTTGAACCTGGTTCAAGCTGCGGTAAGTGCTGTTTGCACACCAGCAGAAGAAATTCAAAGTCAGCTGAATAGAACAGTAGTGAATATTGCTTAGAAATGGCCTGAGGCAGGAGAAATTTTGCCTCACCTCTTGTCCAACATAATTGTTTCTATGACTTCAGCAGGTTCTGCTAAGTAATAGCCCTTTCGGCCCACACTGACATTCTATTATTAATCATTTATTTTGTGTACAAGTACTCTCATAATTTTTAGTTCATTTCTCCTCTCTAATAACCAACATGAAGGGTTTATTACTATTAATATTGTGCTGACTGAGAAAGACACTAAAAAAATATGGATTTCCACTCAGGTGAAATTTGAACCCAGGTCTTCCCCACACCTCATTCAGTTCCTTCACTATATCCCTGTGAGTCATCATACCTTCAGTCAATGAATTTCATGGCACACAGTTTCTTCTTTGACAATCCTAGTTTTCTTCCACCTGACTGGGGCAGGTAGTGCTTCGAAAAAACTTAAGAGGCATTATCTTTGCATCTGCAGACAGAAATCTCCTGCCTATCCCATAGCAGCTGTGGTAATCAACATTGATGCATTTCTGACTACTAGCAGTCTTCAAATTAGGACAGAATCTTCTTCAATTGGTTCAACCATGTGAACGAAGAGGCTCCCACTACATACAGGAGGGTTCTCTTCTTTTCAGACTTACATTCCTGGCTGCCACCTGGAAACTCATGTTCCCCAATCAAAGCCTGGTTCAAAAGTTTCAAACAGAGGGAAAAAATCTTTCCCAACTCAATGGGCATTTCCGCACAGTGGCCGAAATGGCAAGATGCCTGCAACCTGCAATAGCATGATATTAAGGGCATTTCCGCACCCTTTAAATGTATTGAAATTCTCACCTTAGGTAGTTGTTATATTCCGGCCCCTCCATATGACGTCGCCAGCATGCAGCGTCTGGGCAGTAACCAGCTGGCTACATCCTCCATTTTAAAGAGCTTCTCTGGGAATCCCAAAACATCCTGGAGCAACAAACAGGCAGACAAGTGTGCAGGCGAAACTAGAAATATTATTCCTAAAGTTGTAGCACAAAGCATGCCTCTCTAAAGCTCCCCCCCTCCCCTCCCAAAATAAATTGGGAATAAGATTATTTTTTTAAATTAACAAGACTCATGATTCCATAAGGGGAAGTATTCAAAAAGTGCTATGCACCTATGATTAAATGCATAGGCATAGCAATGGATAGGTATGCATTTTAAAAAAATTAGCAAGCATCACGGGACCTTTAAAGCATGGAGAAAGGGGATTGTCTGCCTGGCTTGATTGACTGGTGGAAGAGAGTCTGTATAAACTGCATTGCTCTCTTCTGCCATTTCCAGAAGCACTTCTGGAGAGTGACAAGCATGAAAAGGCGACAGAGAAGAGCGAGACAGCAAAAAGGTGAAGAGGGGCCGGGAGGTGCGATTATATTTAGCGTTACACCATTCAGCTGGTGAAATGCTATTTTTACCGATGTGCAGAAATGCCTTAAATCATGCTATCCCTCCTCTCCACACTTCAGTGCCTTCCTGCCTTACCTTTCACCTTCACACATGCTGTGCAAACAGCAAACGAGAGAGCAAGGCGCTATTTCAATCACCACTGCTCGGCCTGTCAATCAACGGAGCCAACCAATTGGTGGTTTATTGGTCTCACCCCCCCCCTTTTTAATTTGAGACTTGCATGTAGCAATGCAAAAAGTAGCTTTCTCACAAGTCTAGTAATCAAGGTAAGCACACCAAGCTTCAGCTTTCCTGAGAGCCAGTTTGGTGTAGTGGTTAGGAGTGCGGACTTCTAATCTGTCATGCCAGGTTCGATTCTGCACTCCCACACATGCAACCAGCTGGGTGACCTTGGGCTCGCCACGGCACTGATAAAACTGTTCTGACCGGGCAGTAATATCAGGGCTCTCTCAGACTCACCTACCCCACAGGGTGTCTGTTGTGGGGAGAGGAATGGGAAGGCGACTGTAAGCCGCTTTGAGCCTCCTTTGGGTAGGGAAAAGCAGCATATAAGAACCAACTCTTCTTCTTCTTCTTCTTGTGTCATGACTATGTTGACATCCACACTGGCAAGCAAATTAACATGTCCCAAATACCTTAGATCTATAGGAGACAGATAGACAGCTAATGTGATCTGCCCAAAACCTTTGGGGTGATGAGGGTAACAATCATATACAAATCATATACAATATTTTTTTAAGCAATTAAATAAATAAAACATTCTGTCTTTGGCCAGCTTTGGAGCAAAAGAATTGTCACCAGGGATGGTGCTCCAAGGAGCGAAGGCTGTCATCGTCTTTTAAGCATTCCCTTCCACAGGCCTGTCATTTGCATGAGATATTCATTGCTCTTTACATGTAACAAGGCCCTTAAAATTCAACAGCATCCTTGACTGACATTAGGAAGCAAAGATTTACCTCTGGCCATACATTAGGCATCAAGAGAAAAGTATTGTAAGGGACTCAAGAAACGACGGCACATCACTCCCGTTATGTCCCCCTCGTCCGCCTTGCACATAACGAGCCTCCACAAATCACAGTGAAAGCAAAGCCAGAGAGAGAGAGAGAGGGAGAGGGAGAGAACCCACTTCTCTTGCCTGCAAAAAGAGCATGCACTTATGCGCAAATGTGCCAGAGGGTGTGAGCAGCGCAGTTCGCAACCTTCAAACTACGCTAGCACTAAGCTCGTTAGACCAGAGGGATTCAGATGATGGGGGGTGGAGGGAAGAGTGCATCTTTTTCTGAGGAGCCGCCTGCCATCCAAACAATGCTGCATGCTCAAAGAGAATTAAAAGCAGCTCGGGGTATTGCTCACTTGTCAACTTCCATCGTAATTGGACAACACAATATGACACTTCAGCATCTGCTGGAAGCTGCGGGGAGAAGGGGGGGCCCACACATACATGCACCTTCTCCATCAAAATTCCACTAAACTTTCCAGGGGATTTGTGAACGGGTTGATGATAACCGTAACTGGGGGCAGAGAAAAAGAGAGCCGGCTACGAGAGCTGCGTGTCACGCATTCTCAATCGAAGCACTGGGAAGAATCAAACCCTTTAGTCAGCCGTTTTGGCAGCTTTCGGGATCTGGCCACAATCGAGTACGATATAGAAGTACTCAATCACCTCGTCGGAAGCCTGGTTTCATCCGTTGAGGACAGCCGGCATGTGTGAAAAGTTATTTCTTTAATATTGCGGCTAGATTAAAGGAGCAGAGGGTTAACAATGACTAATGGAAGGATGCTGAACCTCCTTGGACCAGAGGGACGCGGGATCTGGGATGAAGGCAAAAGAAGAGGAGATTACTGTTGTTAGTATTGTGCACAATGATGATGATTATTGCCATTGTTTACATCAGGGATCCTCAACCTGTGGTCCTCCAGATGTTCATGGACTGCAATTCCCATGAGCCCCAGCCATCAAATGCTGGCAGGGGCTCATGGGAACTGTAGTCCGTGAACATTTGGAGGACCACAGGTTGACTACCCCTGGTTTACATAGTGCCAGCAGTGTTCAAAGCCAGGGGTAGTCAACCTGTGGTCCTCCAGATGTTCATGGACTACAGTTCCCATGAGCCGCTGCTAGCATTTGCTGGCAGGGGCTCATGGGAATTGTAGTCCATGAACATCTGGAGGACCACAGGTTGACTACCCCTGTTCAAAGCCACTTTCCAGAATGACGAATGGGAGACAAATACGTCCTGTGGCACTTAGGCCTGATTTGAATGTGAGGCTGTCGGGACAAAAGAAATAGGCTGCCCAACTTTGTTATGTGAACAGCAACCCAATGAAACTGAGCCATCAGCCACAATGCATCTGCACATCAGAGATCCACAGTCTGGCCAGGCGTCGGACTGGCTCGCTAAGGTCGCTTTGTAGCTACTTGCCACCCAGCCTGAGGATATAGTGATGGCCAAAGCATTGACAAATAGATTCATTGGGGACAGGTCTATCAGTGGCTACTAGCCACACTGGCTGAGGGAAACCTCCATGTTCAGAGGCAGTCAACGTCTGAGTCCCAGGGACAGGAAACAACATTAGGTAAGTCCTCAGCTTCTATGTTCTGTTGTTGGCCTTCCAGAGGAACTGGGCTGGGGCATCACATGAGACAAGCTGCAACCTCTAGATGGACCCTCACTGGTTGGATCCAGCAGGGCTCTCCTGATGTTCTCATGATAAAAATATTAATCTTTCTTACAAGAGCCAGCTTGGAGTAGTGGTTAGGAGTGCGGACTTCTAATCTGGCGGGCCGGGTTTGATTCCGTATTCCCCCACATGCAGCCAGCTGGGTGACCTTGGGCTCGCCACAGCACTGAGAAAACTGTTCTGACCAAGCAGGAATATCAGGGCTCCTTTAGCCTCACCTACCTCACAGGGTGTCTGTTGTGGGGAGAGGAAGGGAAGGCAATTGTAAACCGCTTTGAGACTCTGATAGAGCTGTTCAGACCGAGCAGTAATATCAGAGCTCTCTCAGCCTCCCTTACTTCACAGGGTGTCTGTTGTGGGTAGAGGAAGGGAAGGCGATTGGAAGCCACTTTGAGACTCCTTCAAGTAGAGAAAAGCAGCATATAAGAACCAACTCTTCTTCTTCTTCAACTTTATTGCAAACATTACTGGTCACTGGACTGCACACTGTATGGTTAAATCTATCATCAGGCCCGTTTAATCAGCCTCAGGGAGGGATTGTTGGATTGGTCCTAGTAGGGTTGCCAGGTCTGGGTTGGGAAATACTAGATACTTGGGGGATAACAAACTGTGTGGAGCACAGTTTGACTCTAAGGTCAGTGTGGACACCTTTTGAATTCACAAAAAGAACACTGTATAAACGCTAAAAATTACGTTTGTGTGCATTTAACTAGAAAGTTCTGTTGTAAGTATTGACTGAATTTCAGAGAGACAGATACTGGAGGATTATAAGATAACACGGTTCCAGTTATGTAAGACAGGGTAGTCAACCTGTGGTTCTCCAGATGTCCACGGACTACAATCCCCATGAGCCACTGCCAGGAAATGCTGGCAGGGGCTCATGGGAATTGTAGTCCGTGGACATCTGGAGGACCACAGGTTGAGTACCCCTGAGGCATGGAAACATCAGGGGAGATTGTGCAGAAAATATTTAACCCCTTGCCTTGCATTAAAGGTAAAGGTATCCCCCTGTGCAAGCACCGAGTCATTTCTGACCCTTGGGGTGATGCCTTCCAGCGTTTTCATGGCAGACTCAGTACAGGGTGGCCTTCCCAGTGCCTTGCATTAGTGGCTGCCATTTGAGTGAAATGTATCCCATTCATGTCTGCAAAAAACAGCAGGAGGGTTTCTTTGCCCTCCCTGCCGTGAAAAGAGTTCACACTGCTATAGCAATTGGGCTTTTGTCTTCCTCACTTCCCTCCTTGCAAATAAAGTTGAATGGGATGCAGCAATATGCATGACATTTTCTGGTGACATCTCTTGACGTTGACACCACAAGCCGTGTCTTCAAAAAGTTGTTTTAATGCTTTTTAAAAAAAATAGTGGCTTTTCATCCAAAATATTTGCAAGTAGGCCACCTGGGACCTTGATGAGACTGACCCATAGCTCAGAAGAAGAGGACATTGTGTCTGGAAAGGGCCAGCGGAAGAGCCCTGCACAGATCTCGAGTTACTATTGCCCGTGGGAAGATCATCTTTAGGGAGAAGATCCAGTGGAGCTTCACACATAACCCACCCTACCTTCTACAAGCTCAGATCAGTCTCCATTACTTGATTTATCCTCACAATCACCCTGTGAGGTAGGTAGGGCTGCCAACTCTGGAAATTCCTGGATATTTGGAGATATCTGAGGAAGACAAGTCTTAGGACTGGGAGAGACCTCAGCAGAATATAATAGTGGAAGAAGAAGAAGAAGAAGAAGAAGAAGAAGAAGAAGAAGAAGAAGAAGAAGAAGAAGAAGAAGAAGAAGAAGAAGAAGAAGAAGAAGAAGAAGAAGAAGAAGAAGTTGGTTTCTCTACCAGGAGTCTAAAAGCAATTTACAATCGCCTTCCCTTCCTCTCCCCACAACAGACACCCTGTGAGGCTGATGGGGCAGAGAGAGCTCTGACAGTACTGCTCAGTCAGGACAGCTTTATCATTGCTGTGACCAGCTCAAGGCCACCCAGCTGGCTGCATGTGGAGGAGCAGGGAATCAAACCCTGGTCACCAGATTAGATGCTGCTACTCCTAACGACTACACCACACTGGAGCCCAACTTCCAAAACCGCCATTTTCTCCAGGGGAATTTATCACTGTAATATGAAAATCAGGTGTGATCCTGAGAGGTCTCCAATCACTGTCTGGAGGTTGACAACCCAGGTGATATATTAAGCAGAGAGAGAATGCTACCCAGTGATTTCCCATAGCATAGTCAGGTTTCGAACCCAGATCTCTTAGAGCTCAGTCCAGCACTCTTGGCTGGCATTCTTACCATTAGATTTCTGATCTGATTAAGGAAGCCGTTCCCCCCATGCTATTAGCATTTCTTTAAAAAAAAAAAACCCCAAATTGAATAATCTCAATCCCAAATCTGTGGAAGGATAGTGTATTATGAAAGCAAAAGATACATTTACAATGAGAAACAATTTAAAATAATATGCAATTTGATAAAGAATTAGAAGTTGAATCATAAGACTCTATATCATCTATTGGTTCCTTCTTATAATGAATTCTTGTTTTGAATTATGGTGCGGTAATATTTTTGATGATAGTTTAAATGATAATATGCAAAAATTGATATAATAATGAATCTTTATTCTTGTAGCCTGCCCTTCTGTTAGCCTTTGTCTGTTTAGCAAGAGTCCGCTGCTGTCTGTCAGAAAAGGGGTGAGTGTTTATTGACCCTAACTGCTAGTGGGAAGAGGCCATAGTGGGCGACGTGGTTTGCTTCTTGGCATGCAAAGTGTTTACCGGCCATTGCGTATGTGCTTGCTTCCCACGTCTGCAACTAAAAATGGAAGAGAAGGTTATCTGCTTCCACCCCTTCATCCCAGAAGAAGAAGAGAACTGCTTTAGGCAGGAGAGAGATCCATCTCAGACTTCAACCGCGTAGCAGCTAAGGTGTAGAGTTCCTTTATGAGCTATTGGAAGCCATGTTCTTCTTGTTTTATTCCCAAATTCTCCTACCCTGGTAGCCTAGTGAAATATCCTTTTTATACTATAACACTGCCTTATAGAGCCAGTTTGGTGTAGTGGTTAGGAGTGCGGACTCCTAATCTGGCAAGCCGGGTTCGATTCTGCGCTCCCCCACAGGCAGCCAGCTGGGTGACCTTGGGCTTGTCACGGCACTGATAAAACTGTTCTGACCGAGCAGTGATATCAGGGCTCTCTCAGCCTCACCCACCCCACAGGATGTCTGTTGTGGTGAGAGGAAAGGGAAGGTGATTGTAAGCCGCTTTGAGCCTCCTTCGGGTAGGGAAAAGCAGCATATAAGAACCAACTCTTCTTCTTCTTCTTCTTCTTCTTATCTGGTCTCATCATTTATATATTAACCCTGATAATATTTTTACACAAAACAATTTCCTGTGAGGCTAAGGGTGGGAAACATCAACAGTAAAATACAGTTATAAATAACATTAAGACATGTTTTGAATTAAGTTGAATTAAGAACATTTTACAGTCCATACCTCTGCCAATTAATATAATAATCGAAAAGGATTTCTTTCGTCAGGTGTAGAAGTAATAAGCTATTTAATGGAATAAGTTGTGATAATGGACGTCTTGATACAGTGGTAAGCATAGCAGTACACCTCTTGTTAAATTGTTAAGATTTGGATGAGAAAGAGCCAGAGAGTGTCTTTTTGGTCTTGCAGGAGAGCATCTTGGGCTCAAAGATGATGCATACATATTTTGTGGGCTTAAGCAAGGCCACAGCTTTATTGTTAACTCCGCAGGAGTGTTGCCACAGCATGGGAGAGGGAGACTAACTTGTAGCCACCTGACCACAAGAACCCAGACCCCAGCGCTGTCTTGGAGCCCACCCTGTTCTCCCTCTGGGAACATGGGTCCCCTTGCCGCTAGGATCCCTTCCAAAGGAAGCATCCAGCGGTACCCTGGAGCCCACTTGGTTCCCCAGTCGGGAACACACGCCCCCTTGCCACTGGATTCCTATCATAGGGAAGCATGTTACCTGTGGTGCCAAGTGGAAGTGCAGACTTCCCTGTGACCCCCCCCCCCCCCCAAGCCACCTGGCACAGTAAACCTTGGGGTGCCAAGGTGACGTGTATACCTACCTTGGTTCCATCCCAAGCTACATGGCACTGCAAGCGCCATGCCTCCCCTGCTGGGTTGGCCCTGTTCAGAGACCTGCCACCTCATAAGGAGGCCCCATACCTGGGGAGTCCGATGCGCAGACCGAACTTCTCCCAAAACTGGCTCCATCCCATGCTGAACCACCACCAGAAAGAACCTCCATAAGCTTTGTTCCCATCAACACTCTGAAATCCTCAGCAAATTTCCTGCAGGGACCAAGCTCCCCATTAGCACGATACATGGCCCAGCCCAACCATTGGGCTCACTGCCTCGCTGCCACCCCTGTTCTTGAGGTGCCACTCTGGGTGATAGATGGGTAAGCTACCGCACTCTCAAGCTCCGTGGAGCATTCCCCCACGCATCTTCTTCACCGCCCAGCTCCTCCACTTCTTCTGCAGGTTAGTCTTCACCGCTATTTATTGTATTACACAATGTATTTGTTGTTGTTGTTGTTAGGCGCGAAGTCGTGTCCGACTCATCGCGACCCCATGGAGAATGAACGCAGTGTCTAACAGTCCTTAATTTGATATGTATTTTTTTTTCTTTTCCGTTTGTCTAGTTCCTTTATTTTTAACATGGAAAAGATAAAACAAATTGAATCATCTCTTCTCCTTTGTCAGAGTTACCAGGCTGTAGTCAGCAACCCCCTGGGAAAACTCAAGGCATGAGGACTGGTGTGGTGATGTCGTGCTGGCACATGAGCTATTTTCCTTCCACTTCCTCCTGCTGGCACTTCAGGCACCAGTGGGCAAAATGCAGGGGTACTGTAAGAAAGATGCTTCTGTCTGTAGCTTTGGAGAGTGGAAGATTCCCTGCAGGGCTCACAGCCTAGCTCAGCGTAGGGCAGTTCCCTGCGTTCCTTTCTCCTCCCGGGATAATCGCTGTCCTTTTGTGCACTATCATCGTTTCAATAGGGTTTGCACACACCATAATCCCAGTGGAAAGTTGCCCTAAAGGAGCATCCCAACAGCTCTCTCTCGAGCCTCAGAGGGAACACGAATGCCGTGCCATGCGGTAAACATGATGTTTGAAAGCACCTTCAGAAATTGTTTCAGGATCCATTGGGCCTAATTATTCTGTTGACAGTATTCTAGCCATCTCTAAAGTTAATCCCTGCAAAGCCAACGAAATTATCTCTGGTCGGAGGAACTTAACGTAATCGTACTGTGACCCCAATTGGAACTGTATTTATAATCTGATCTGAAGTCTATTTACTCAGAAGTAAATCCCTTGTGCTAATAGGCCTGCACTCAATCGTGTACACACAAAGGTTTACATATTTCAGTGGGACAGTGTGTAGGACTAAAGCATTAGCCAGACATCCCATTTCATTCAATAGCCTCTACTTTGAAGTTAATGCAGGTGGAATTTCAGTTCTGGACCACAATCCTATGCACTCTGTGCTCAGGAGTAAATCCACTGAATTCAATAGGGATTTTCTTCAAAGTAAGCATGCGCGATATCTAACTGTAGAACAATCCTACTTGACAGTATTTCCCATTGACCTGAATGGCACTCCCTCCAAGTAAACAACTATAGGATCCATCCATAGGATCCAAACTGGACAGCCAGCTTGGTGTAGTGGTTAGGAGCTGCATGTCGGAGAGTGGGGAGAGTGGGGAATCAAACCCGGCTCACCAGGTTAGAAGTTCATGTGTTCTTATCCCTGGTTGCTCACTGGTTGCTCACTGATGGGATGCGTGATTTAGGGTGGTAAATCCAGTTTGGGTTGAGTTTTTACAGTCCTGTAAATGAAACATGAAAGAGCCTCTTGTGGCGCAGAGTGGTAAGGCAGCAGACATGCAGTCTGAAAGCTCTGCCCATGAGGCTGGGAGTTTGATCCCAGCAGCCGGCTCAAGGTTGACTCAGCCTTCCATCCTTCCGAGGTCGGTAAAATGAGTACCCAGCTTGCTGGGGGGTAAACGGTAATGACTGGGGAATTGAGTCTGCCATGAAAACGCTAGAGGGCGTCACCCCGAGGGTCAGAAATGACTCGGTGCTTGCACAGGGGATACCTTTACCTTTAAATGAAACATAAGAATTATCACCTGTATGCATGTGTGTATTCACATAAGCTGGGCTGGTTTCCCGCCCTAGTCACCCAAGCAGCTGTTGATGGCACCACACAGGCAGGGGACAGAGACATGGAACATGGGATAAATGTGGTTAGTGCCTGTCATTTCCTCCCTTTACAACTATGACCTGGGCTTCAAGGAAGGTCCTTCCTCAGCTGGGATAGCACATGAGGAAGCATGCCTCTGTTATGCGTGCCTCTCTACCCCAAGAGGTTGCAGAATGATTTATTACCTGGACTTCCTCTCCATCCTGCCTCAGTCCCCACTCAGACGGCATGAAAGATGGTAACTGACAGCTCTAGCCAGCCTTGTGTAAGTGAGCAGGATTGCACAACTAAGAATCTGTCTGAAATCTTACCTAGAATCAGTTCCCTTGCTTTTCCTTCTTCCTCCAGCATCCACATAATCACTCAGCCCCATTTGCAAATAGGGGATTTATCGCTTTCAAACAAGGGGAGGGGACAACCCATTTGCAATTCTCCCGGCTCTTCCCACCCTGCAAAGGCAACTTTCGCTTTATTGCCACGTGTCTACAATCTTTCGAGCTTCTTTTTTTAAAAAAAACCATCCTGAGCTCTGGCAGGTATTAATGCGAGCTGCTCTGTCAGTGGCAGTAAAGAGGGCGAGACCGTCTCTCCCATGGCCCATCAACGCCCAGAATCACTTCCAATAATTACAGCTCCACTCCTTGCAAAGTAAACACTCTGCTAATATAGCCAAATAAATCTCTCTTCCTTGCCCCCACTGCAAAACAAAAAAACAAGCAAAAAAACACCAATCTCAACTGCAAAGCCTTTCAAGAACAGCATCTATTTGCCAGCAAGCAATCCCTCACCTTTAAAGGTTCACTTCATAAAAGAGCCGTGCAGCTAGAAGGAGAGCTAGGATTCACGAGCTGATGAGCAGCAGGGTCTTGCAGCAGCTTCATTAAAAAGCAGCCTGTTAACACTTTCACGGCCAGCTTGGAATGAGATGTGATGGATGGAAGGCAGGCAGGCAGCCAGACGAACAAATAGCTGCTACTATCTATCCACTGATTACTTTCCTATGCGTTGATGGGCCTGTGCTGGAGGTACCAACTTCCAGGTGGGACCTGGACAGATCCTGGAATTACATCAGATCTCCACACTAGATTTCCCCTTAGGGTAAGGTGACCAGATTGTCCCACTTTGGGAGGGACATCTGGGGGTACCCGGCCACTTGTACTTATGTTGAAATTAAAATATATATATTACAATACTATTTTTGCATTCTATGTGTTCTATGAAACTTTTTGTTGCTCCCTATAGACCAAATTTTTAATCAAGAACCCCCCCCCCGGTCAATGGTGTCCCACTTTACCAATGTTAAAATGTGGTCATCGTACCTTAGGGTCACCAGCTCTGGGTTAAGAAATACCTGGAGACTTTAGGGGTGGAGCCAGGAGTGGGTGGGATTTGGGGTGGGGACCTCAGTGGAGTCTTATGCTAGGGAGTTGACCCTCCAAAGAAGCCATTTTCTCCAGGAAAACTGATCTCTGTCACCTGGAGACGAGCTGTTGAAAAAATATATATTGATGTCCCTTGAAAAAGCTACACAGCGAAACACCTTGGGATTTGTTTAATATTCTGGACATTAAGGAATCACTGAAGTCCGAAGACTCCTTAGAAGTCTGTTTATTATATTGTGACATTTGAGACACCATACTGGTATCCTAGACAGAGTCTGCACTTACTTTCTTTATTCCATTGTCAATCCTGTTGAATTCAGATCGATTTGAACTTGAGTCTTCCTCTCCCCCCACCCATTGAAACAGGAAAGTCTTCTGCACGTGGTTAGGGAGGCTCAGAAGGTGGGGGGAGCCAAGCCTCTTTCTTTCTTTTCTTGAAGGGGGGGGGAGAGGAGCCAGGCAGGGAGCCTCTTTCTTTTCTTGGAGGGGTGGGGGAGAGGATTGAAAAAGGCAGAGAAGGGAGAAAAAATCCAGGACCGACAGAAGTTGAGAGAAATTAGGGGCTTCTCCTTTAAGGCAAGTGTGTCACATGACCAGGTGTAGCCTATCAAAGGTTCTCTACCACGGAGCTTTCTTTCCCAATCTGGATGCTGAGGATTAAAAGCAGTCTGAGATATCGCACAATAAAGGTAGGGTCACTCCGGATCAATCCTTCTTGCTGCAGAAGGAAAATTTAAATCGCCCCAAATCCAAACGGAAATCGCATTCTGTGTAGAGGGCAGGGACTGAAGTGATCTGGGATTGGAATAAAAGCTCCGTGCAGTTTACACCCTAGTGCCCTATTACTTGCACTGTCCAGGACTAAACAAGGTGCTGAAGTGTTTCTGAGCCAAGAAATGGGAATAAGCTTGGGGCACGCTGCTTCAGGCACACCTCAAATAGCTCTCAGAACTTCATGAAGGAAATCATCTTCTTCTGATACTCTGACAACTGCAGATTTCTGCTGCAGGTGCTAACTTGGTCATCAGTATTATTCTATTACCTTCTTGATCGTTTCTTGCTGCAATTTTTTTTCTCGCAATTCTCACTCTTCAAGCTTCTGATGTTCTTTTTTTCAAGAGTGATCCCCCTTCATTCCAATGTTACTTCCTCGTTCAACATTCTTCAAGTCAATTTAACCTCTTTATTTAGCTTCACGTTCCTTTTTGCTATTTAAAAAAAAGCCTAGAAGTTTCCTTCAGCTCTTGCAATGTCTTTCCCTGTCATTTCAAAGCTCAGGTTTCGAAGCAGTGGATATTAATTGCCAGATTTCAGGAAGGTCCCCTGCTTCTGTTTGAAGGAGACAGCTTTGACAATCTGAGCTGTTTCCTGCTCTGGTTTGACCTGGTTTCCAGTTTTTAATAACAGGATCTGCACACCTTTTTGACCACTGACACCTTTACAAGATTTCTCAGAAGAATGGCTTGTTTGATCATTTTCAGCAATGTTAACAATCCTATATATCATCCCTAAATTCCCTTGGACCAGCTTAAGTTTTTTTAACCTCATTTTTATGTTTATTATACACACCACTGCTGAGGATGAATCAAAGAATCATAGAATTAGAAGAGAGCTCCAGGGTCATCCAGTCCAAACCCCTGCAGAATGCAGGAAATGGCCACAAGAGTCTAGCATCTACACAATCCTTTCCATCCACCTATTTACAATTTGCCTAAATTCACAGAATTTTCCGTCAGATGGCTATCTAGCCTCTGCTGAAAAGCTTCCAAAGAAGGAGAACCTACCACCTCTCGAGGAAACCTGTTCCACTGAGGAACCGCTCTAACTGTGAGGAACTTCTTCCGGATGTTTATCTGAAAATGCTTTGGAATTAATTTCATCCTGTTTGTTCTGGTCCGACTCTCTGGGGCAACAGAAAACAACTCTGCTCCATCCTCTATGTGACAACCCTTCAAGTACTTGAAGATGGCTATCATATCACAGTTATCTTCTCTCCAGGTGAAACAGACCAAGCTCCCTCAACCTTTCCTCATATAACTTGGTCTCCAAACCCCTCACCTTTTTTGTTACCCTCCTCTGGACGCACTCCAGTTTGTTTACTTCCTTCCTCAACTGTGGTGCCGAAGACTGAACACAGTACTCTAAAGTGGTACTATCACCTTCCACAATCTGGTCACTATATAAATATAAAGTACACATGTATAGTATAAAGTACACATGTAGCTGCTGACAATACAAGTCCTCTACAGCAGGGGTAGTCAACCTGTGGTCTTCCAGATGTTCATGGATTACAATTCCCATGAGCCCCTGCCAGCAATCGCTGGCAGGGGCTCATGGGAATTGTAGTCCATGAACATCTGGATGACCACAGGTTGACTACCCCTGCTCTACAGCAGAGCTCTTCAACCCAAAATGGAAAGTTGCCCCTGAAAGTTGCCCTTGTGCTCATCTGCCTGCTGCCGCAGAGAAGGAGGCAGGGAATACAGTCCAACTTGAGAAGTCACATCACATTTGGGTGACACTCTAGGAATCCCCTCCAAAAAAAATCTGAATGTACCACAGAGATGTGGGAAGGTCCTTAGAGTGTCAACTGGAAGTCAAATCACTTCCAGGTCAAGGGCAAATCCACTCCAAAAATATACTGCGGGGACAGGCATAGGTTTAACAGCCCTGGGTCTCAAGTCGCTATTAGACTTCCATGTTTGTTGCTGGTTTGAAGGAGGGCCTGGTGCTAGTAAGCACAAGAGTGACATGCTCCAATTCAGGCAAAGGTGAGAGGAGCAGTACAATGGCAAAGGGGAGGGGGATGCTTAAAGAAGGATTCTTTTCTTCCTTTGGCTTGTTCATTACTATTCTGGCAAGTGTGCACCACAATTCTCTTCCACAATGATCTGTTTTGGCCATTCAGAAACCTAGATGGTGGTGAAAAGTGGCATCAAGTCACAGCTGACTTATGGCGACCCCACAAGGCAAGGAGGTTTGCCATTACCTGCCTTTGCATCACATCCTGGTGTTCCTTGGAGGTCTCCCATCCAAATACTGGCCAGGGCTGACCCTGCTTAGCTTCCGACATCTGACGAGATCAAACTAGCCAATGCAGTTAATGATCAGAATTCATCATTTCCAACATGCTGCAGATGTTCCACCTACCTCAGAATCCTTCCGGCTTTCATTTTTAAAACCCAAAAGATACATAGGCTTCCTACGTCTCTAACAGGAAGCATGCTGGAAGCATGCTGGGTTCTATAGAGTAGCCAAGGCCTCACAAGATTTCTTCTCACTTCCCTCACCTCTCCGTTTCATCATCTCTCTGCTATTCAGTTGACACTCTCCTCCCAATGCTGGTCACCTGCCCCTATCTTTTTCCTCCAGCTTTGAAAAAAACCATGGCAACAACAGCACAGAACTGTGGATACTCCCCCAACCCTGTTTCGAGAACACCCCGGATCTGCCACATCCTAGCACACCTCAAGGGTTGCCCACCTTTTAAAATCCTTTGGAACAGTAACGTGAGGTGACGGATGGACGCAACCGGAATATGGCCGCCGTAGGAGGTGAAGCCATACCCGAAATGTCAGAGAGCAAGATCGGGCAGTAATCTAGCAGTAATTCTTCAAGGTTTCAGGCTGCTGTTTGACAAGATGCCTTTTAAAATGAAGGTTTCCTTGCATACACACAGTTTTCCTGCGGTCGTTTAGTCTGGGGCAGTTGTGCTGTCAACCAGGGGTAGTCAACCTGTGGTCTTCCAGATGTCCATGGACTACAATTCCCATAAGCCCCTGCCAGCAAACGCTGTCAGGGGCTCATGAGAATTGTAGTCCATGGACATCTGGAGGACCACAGGTTGACTACCCCTCAGCACCTGCCAAAGCAGCTTTTTAAAAAAATCCACTCAGTCAGCTCTCCAGGGGCCTGTCAAAAGCCCTGCTGAGCAGATGCCTTTCTGCAAACACTTGGCAGGGGCCAGGGAAGATCGCAGTGGTGCCCATAGTCACCATATTGTGGACCCCCAGTACACATCCTAATGCTCAGTTTGTGTTTCCAACATGTGCATCTCTTTGTGCATTGTCCACTGTTCTGACCTTGACATCAGGGAAGTCATCAATCTGGCTCCCCCTCTTCCTGTCACATGACTGTGTGGTCACATTACTGCAGCTTAGCAAACCTCGGGGCACCACAGGGTGCCTTTTGTGGGGAGAGGAAGGTGATTGTCAGCTGCCTTGCAACTCCTAAGAGCAGTAGAGAAAAGCAGGGTATTAAAACCTACTCTTCTTCATAACATCTGTTTCGTGGAGGTATCTACTCCTCCTTCCCAGGCTTCTAACAGTGCCCACTATCAGATTCCAATTTCCACTGTGCTACGCAATTTTTCCAGGTAACCATGGTGAGGATGAAATGGGGGACAGGAAAGCAATGTTGTAAAACAGCGGTAGTCATGGCTAACAGCCCCTGCGGGAGCTTCATAAATTTCTGTAACCCCCTTAAAGAATCAACAAACCTCGGTGGCCACAACACCGACCACAACACCCTGGGGCAGTGAATTCCACAAGTTAGTAGTATGTTGTGCGATGAAATACTGCCTTGTGTCTGACCTGAATCTACCATTGTTCCCCCAGCATTCCTAGAGTGGAGGAAATGTTTTTTTTTTCTATTCACTTTCTCTTATGCATCATAGCATGTAAAATTGTGCATGTACTTCCGACGATGTGCTGAACATTCCAAATCCTCTGATTGGCCAAATCCTCAGTGGGGGATATGCACCCAATACAGAGAGGACACTCTCTCACTCAGGGCCAATTAGCAGTCTTCCTTCCCTTTCCCCTTCCCCTTCTCCTCCTCCTCCCTCTCCTTCCTGTCTGCTACTTACCAAGGCAGGAGAAGAGTCAGTCCCGCACCAGGCAGGACAATGAAAGTAAGCCAGGACAGCAGGTGGAGGCTAGCCCGGGCATCCCTGCTTGCCAACTGGGCCACTCCTGCCAGAGAAAGGGGGGGCTGACTATGGACAACACTGCCTGTGTTGTTCTTGTCATGGCTCTGCCTCCTGCATGCAGGACCACAGGGGGTGTGGCCCAGCCATGCTCAGTGACACCACAGGCTGAGGGCCAGCCCTGGCAGCCCTGCTTGCTGGCTGGGCAGATCTGGTCCTGCCACTCCATCTCACCTGAAAGACCTTTGCCTAGCAACCTGATTAATCAATGAGCTGAGCCGAGATGAAAGGTACCAAATAATACCACAGTGCAGTCCTCTAGGAATTCCGTAAGCCTCAATCATATTGTTCCTTAGTTGCTATTTCTCTACTCTGCAAAGCCCCAACTGTTTCAGCCTTTCTTTGTAAGGCACACGTTTGCAACGTAAATCAACACACACCTAAAGAAGCCACAACATATGAGCCCAAAGAATATGTACTACTCGCTGTTGCATTCCCGCATACCCTTCATCCTCCTTAGCTCCGCACTGACCTGTTGTTGATGATGGAAGGTAGCAATAGTTCCCTGCAGACCTTTTCACTGCTGGTGCTGATAGGGCAGAAAACAGTTTTCAGTGCTATTCTAAGCGGCTTTAACAATCTCAGCTTTTCAAGGTTCCTTCATCAGAAATGTGAACGTGTGCCACCCACCCACCTGCTCTTCACCCACAAAGCAGCATTTTTATGAATCCAAGGCCAATTATACTTTCTTCCTCTCTTTTATGTTTGCTCTCTCTTCTCTAGACACACCTAGTATCCAAAGAGGCTCATATTATCATGCATGGGGTGAGTCTTAGCCAGCAGGCCACAGGGACAGCTGCTCTAGGCCTCGTGCTAAATGTCAGGATTGTTGCTGAACCCTGCCATGAGTTAGCATGAGTTTCTCCATCTTTGTTTACCTTGTCTTTTCTCTGCTTTGTTCTTGGGGCCCTATGTAACCCAAGGCCCATATATTATGCTTGCATGCCTGAAACTGAAACTATGTTGCTGTATCCTGTTATCACAGGGAGCTGTGAATTATTTGTCTTTTGAACCTCCCGGCTGGGTCTGCCTTTTGTTACCATAACATCTTATCTTGTCCGGAGACGACCAAGGACGTGTGAGTTGTAACACTATAGTTTATGGCACCTGGTGCCTCCTTTCCCCCTCCTCTGGGAACTTTCAAGTTTTAGGCTTTCTTTAATAAAGAAGCTTGTTGTGAGTTCTTGCAACGCTTGACATTAAGTCAAATCTCACAACACCTTTCGCCTGCCAACATGCAGGACGAAGGCAACCACTATGGTGAGCAGGATGAGGACCTGTACGGGGATTACACTCAAGACGAGCTGGCTGCATCAGGCTCGTTTAGGTCGGGGATGGCAAGAGCCTTGAGTGAAGCGACCCCTGGGCCCTCCGAGTTCCTGGAGAGACACATCACCGAGCGCAGGCGGCTGTCGAAGTACGACCACCTGACCGGGGATGAGCTGTGGCCAGACAAACTGCCCGCGGGGGTCCCAGACCGTGGAATGGCGGTGACCCTGGAGGTGCAGGAGCTGCAGCAGAAGATCAGCCAGGTGACCGACTGGCTGCACGCGGTGTCAGGAGAGCTGGCACCGGAATTGCAGCGCGAGGCGAGGTGCCTTTTGCGGGAGCTGCAGGCGGACACCCGAGGGCCAAGCGGTCGACGGTCGGGGGGGCATCCGACTCTGCGAGAGCGCAGGGTGGCGGCTGAAGGCACCGCGGCCGGAGCCGAAACCGCGGCCCTGGCAGCAGCGAAAGCAGCAGCGCACTTCCCAGACGAGGAGGACGACTACGGTGACCTAGCAGGCGCCGCAGCCAGACGGAGAGAAGAACCCCCGGCGGGGGCTCGAAGGGAGGTCCAGGCCGGGGCCGACGGAGCCGGAGCAGCGCAAGCGGCGGCGGCGGGCGGCGCGGCGGCGGCGGCGGGCGGCGCAGCGGCCGCTGCCGGCGGGGCGGCGGCGGCGGCCGGCACCGCAGGGGTTGCGGTGGCAGCAGGAGCGGCTGCGGGAGTGGGGCGCGGGGTGCATCAGCGTCCCCGAGGAGCGAGGCTGCTGGAGGATTGGGGCCCTGGCCGACTGCCCCCGCATCTCCGTGGAGTTGAAATGCGAAGTACTTATAAATTTAAGGCTCGCTTCTCGGGAGACTCGGCGGCTTTCCCGTGCTTCCTGGTCCACCTCCAAGCCTACATGATGGACATGGGCTTTACGTTCCGAGACGACGCCGAACGTATCCGGTTTGTGGGGGAGTGCTTGGAGGGAAAGGCTGCGAAGTGGTTTATAGATCTCTACCGCTACAACCCGAGGGCGATGCGAAACTACAACCACTTCATCAGAACCATGCGCCTGATGTATGTGGACCCGTTCGAGAGGGAGACGGCCCACGCCCAATGGAAATGGCAGCCAGCTTGGTGACCACAGATGCTGCCGGCTTCACCCCACCCAAGACAGCAGAGGTTTCCCTCACCTCATGTGGGGTAAGGACCACCCCTTGGGTGAACCCCATTGGTACAAAAGGGGGCCCAGCAGGGGTGGCAGTACCTCTTGGGAACCATCCTGTCCAATGCCCCAGAATCACACTGGTCAGAGGCAGCAATACTGCTTTCCCTTCACTCTTAGAATCATAGAATCATAGAGTTGGAAGGGGCCATTCAGGCCATCTAGTCCAACCCCCTGCTTTACGCAGGATCAGCCTTAAGCATCCTAAAGCATCCAAGAAAAGTGTGTATCCAACCTTTGCTTGAAGACTGCCAGTGAGGGGGAGCTCACCACCTCCTTAGGCAGCCTATTCTATTGCTGAACTACTCTGACTGTGAAAAATTTTTCCTGATATCTAGCCTATATCATTGTACTTGTAGTTTAAACCCATTACTGCGTGTCCTTTCCTCTGCAGCCAACGGAAACAGCATCCTGCCCTCCTCCAAGTGACAACCTTTCAAATACTTAAAGAGGGCTATCATGTCCCCTCTCAACCTCCTTTTCTCCAGGCTGAACATTCCCAAGTCCCTCAACCTATCTTCATAGGGCTTGGTCCCTCTTCTTCCAAGGAGCTTGAGTAAATATTTTCTCTGCTTCTTTACTGTATCCCTAGAACAGCTCTCACCCTCCACTGTGGCCTGGCATTTTGGTCCTGGTGGTAGGCAGAGCTGGCTGCCACTTTCCAGGGGTTGTGAGGGGGGCTGTTTTGTTGGATTTTTCACTCTGGGGGGTGGGGATGGGCATTTCACTTCTGGGGACATGGCAGGGAGGCATGGCCAGCTGACATAAATAACCTCAGGGCTACCTCAAAGTCTGCAATATTTTCTGGGCATTACTCAGTGTCCAAAGATTGAAAAGGCTGCCCACCACCAGCACCCTATAACTATGGTAGTGAGAGGGGTGCTGCCTGTATAAGAACAAAGTTTAAGTCTAAAGACACCTTTAAAACCAACTTTTTAAAATTCATGATGTAAGCTTCCATGCGCATGTACACTTCTTCACAAAAAAACTTATACCTTGAGTAAGTTTTGGTCTTAAAGGTGCTGCTGAATTCAGACTTTGTCCCGTTGCTTCAGACCAACACGGCTGAATCAACTCAATGGCATGTTCTCCTCCTCCTCCAAGGAGACTGAAGTGGTGCCCTTGGTTCCTTCTTTCTTAATTTTTCCTCACAACAACCCTGTGAGGCAGGCCTAGAGGACAGAAATGGTCCCAAGGCCATCCAGAGACTCTTGGGGGGAGATTTTGTATCCATACATAAGTATTCAAGTGTGGGTCCAAAATGCTAATCACGACAGCCCACTGTCTCACGTAGAAGACAGGAAACATAACTCCAGATGACAAGGCTCATGGTGCTTGTGAGATGGGTAGACCATGTAAACAGCAGACCCTGCGGGAGCCTTCCTGCTTGGGAGAGATGAAAGCTACCAATCTCTTTCCTGGTTGCCATTAATGCTGGTATAACGTCCTTCCCGCTGCCAACTTTAGCTCAGCAGGTTTGCTACAAAATTCATTATCAGATACTGCAATCACAGTCACCTTTATTGTGTTCTGCGTTTGCAATAATTAGACCTATAACCGCTGATTTATAAAAATGACAAACACGAGCTCCCAGTAAGGGGGGTGGGTGGGAATGAGCTCTCTTTATTGTACAGCTTGTCACCGAGGCGAGAAACAAGCACAAGGAAATAAGCAGCGAGCAATCATTTGGATTTATGACAAAATTAAAGAATCCCTCCTTCTGGGAACTTTCATTTGGCTCCTCGGCTGCTCGAAAAGAAGTACAAAGCTTTCCAGGAAGAAGGATCCTTGGTTAACACAAAGTTTATTTCCATTTTTCAGTGCTTAGCTATTTTATCCCCCCCAACCCAAAGCAGGCTGAGGGGGGGAGACAGGCCTGAAGTTTGCCACAGAGGATTCTTGGCCTGCAATGTGAGCCCAGCAACGCAACTTGCAACAGCTGAACTAGTTTCGGCCAGGTGATCTGCCTTGGGGGAAACGCTTTGTATGGGCTCATGTATTCATTCTTCATTTCCTTTTTTAAAATGCAAAGCAGCTGCAAAAAAAACAAAACAAAACAAAAAAGCTCCAGGTACGGTGGCATAGGTGCGAGCCAATTGACACCATGTATTGCTGCTTTTCATTCAAGATACGGGACTGCCTTTTCCATTACGACCCCCCAAGAGCCTTACATGTTAGTCAAATAATCTGCTTAGGATCCCTGGGTCCAAGGAAATTAAATTGGCATCAACCAGGACCAGGGCCTTTTTGGCCCTGGCTCTGGCCTGCCAAATGAGATTGGGGACCTGAAGGGCCTGCAAGACAGAGCTGTTCTGCCAGGCCTATGACTGAAGTCTAAAGCAGGGGTAGTCAAACTGCGGCCCTCCAGATGTCCATGGACTACAATTCCCAGGAGCCCCCTGCCAGTGAACGCTGGCAGGGGGCTCCTGGGAATTGTAGTCCATGGACATCTGGAGGGCCGCAGTTTGACTACCCCTGGTCTAAAGCAACAGATAGCTGCAGGCCTCCCTGTCTACAATCCATCCAACTACATGCTATCTGGATGAATTTTATTGCTCCCTCTTTTTCGCTTGGGAAAGGGGGCAGTTTGAAACTGGTTTGATTATTATACATTTAATTATTTTTAAAAAAAAATTAATCTACTGTCCAGTGTTTCATTCTTTATGTATTTTAATCCTTTTTGTAGGCTGTCCTGAGCCTTAGGGGAAAGGTGGTATATAAATGTATAAATAAATGAAAGCTGCAAAAGGCATTATTTTCAGAGCTTCTCTTGTGTGAGAGAGGAAAAGCTACATGACTTGGATAGCCCAGGCAAGCCCAAAATTTTCATATCGTGGAACTTAGATAAGGCCGACCCTGGCAAGTATTGGGATGGGAGACCTCCAAGGATCTGGGTGGTAGTTCCTCCAAGGACCACCAGGGGTCATGACGCAGAAACAGCCAATGGAAAACCACCTCTGAACGTCCCTTGCCTGGCTGCCGGATCTCCTGGCTACAATCCTCGGATCTCCACAATGCTTCCAGCACATCCCCACTACACTCCATGTGTTGCCTTTGTCTTCAGCCAAACAATGGACATGGGATGCCACCTTACCCTAAAACAGTCTTCCTGATTAGCTGCAATTCTCTAGGTTCTCCATAACAGGCTTTCACTACCTGATCCTTTTCCATGGGAGATGCTGTGGGTCACCCATTGGACCTCCTGTGTACAATCTTTGTGCTTAACATTTGTCAGTAGTGCCATGCTTCTGCCTTAAGTATTATTAGCATTTGTTAGATGTGTAGATGTAGGGCCCATGGCCAATTTATTGCTGTAGCTGTTACCTTTCATTTTCTCACCTTCCCTGCCCATCCATCTACTCGCCTCCAGTATGCTGTGTCTATCCTGCCATGCTTTAGCTCTGACAAGGTATTGTCAGGTTAGGTTGCTTGCTCTCAATAAACCTAACCTTTTTCATCCACTCAAAGATTTGTGTTTTTGAGTAATCTGAAGAAACCTCACAACACTAGGTCATGATCTGTTGCCGAAGACCACCTCCCTAGACTTCACAGCTTGTTTTCAAAGCAAGCCCACCATTTGCCATTATTCCTACCAAATCACTCATGTTGCTGATGGTAGAGACAGCCCATAACCCGAAACTTTGGGGAGGGTGCTATAACCTGTTCTAGAAGAAGAAGAAGAGTTGGTTCTTATATGCTGCTTTTCCCTACCCGAAGGAGTCTCAAAGCAGCTTACAGTCGCCTTCCCTTCCTCTCCCCCCCACAGACACCCTGTGGGGTGGGTGAGGCTGATAGAGCCCTGATATCACTGCTTGGTCAGAACAGTTTTATCAGTGCCGTGGTGAGCCCAAGGTCACCCAGCTGGTTGCATGTGAAAAGATGTAACAAAGGTTGCCGGGATGGAGAAGCACAAAAAGGCTGGTTACTTTTCCATCTCTTCACACACACACTTCTTTTTCATCATTTTATTTGTTGTTTATTTATTTATGTTTGGACTTGTATACCGCCACTCCCAGCAAGCTGGCTTGCAGCGGTTCACAACAAATAACAAAACAGATATCCAATATAAAACCACAAAACACTTAATAATAATCCTAAAACTGCTAAACTGCCAGCATTTATATTCCCAGATGTCTTCCCAAAAGCGACGGATTTTGCCCTACACCCATTTAACCTTATTAAATCTGCCCCATCTTTTGTTATAAAAGCCGGCTTTTGTAGTGGTTAAGAGGGGCCAATAAAGGTACTATGACTCTGACTAAGAGCTGCAGGTCTCTAATCTGGAGCACCAAGTTTCATTCCTCATTCCTCTTCCACATGCAGGCAGCTGGGTGCCATTGGGCCAGTCACAGTTCTCTCAGAGCTCTCTCAGCCTTACCTGACTCACAGGGTGTTTGCTGTGATGAGAAGAAGGAAAGGGGATTATAAGCCATTTTGAGACACATGAGGCCTGCCTGGTGACCTTGGGCCAATCACAGTTCTTTCAGAACTGCTTTAGCTTCACCTACCTACCTGACAAGGCATCTGTTGTGCAGAGAAGGAAAGGTAATTTAAAGCTGCTTCGTGACGCCTTCTGGTAGAGAAAAGTGAGGCACCCAGAGCCCAGCTCTTCTTCTTTTTCATTTCAGGTGGGCTACAGACTGCAGTGCTGGGCTTTCATGCCTCCAAATCTTCTCTCCCCCCCCCCTTCTGTTTATTTGTATTGGGCATCTGGTCTGATGAAGAGTTCTGTGCGATTCAAAAGTTTGGTCTCTCTCTTATGATAATTTGGTTTATCCTTTAAAAAACCCCAAAATTTCAGAAGTTAAGCTGGGTTGGTCTTGGTTAGCATTTGGACGAGAGACCCCTGAGGACTACCAGGACTGCTAGGCAGAGGCAGGCAATGGCAAACCAAGCTCTGGCTCTCTTGCCTCAAAACTCCTATGGGGTTGCCACAAACTGACTGCAACCTGACAGCAACAAAAAAAGTTGGTTGGTTGGTTGGTCCTTTCTTGCCGGTTGATGGAAGAACACCAGGTGGCGGCAGCAGTGCATTAGTCAGAGCTCTCCCACTCCCGTCCTGTCACAGAGGAGAGTCACTAGGACAGGCCAGCAGCCCCGGGACAGGAAGGCACAGGAGGGAGGGGCAGTGCTGAGGTCCCAGCAGCCCAGAAAAGCATCCAAAGATGCTAATTCAGGCAAGTGTCGCTGAACGGTTATGTGGTACAGTAATCTGGCAAGCTGAAACAAACAGCAACAATGGATTTCTGGTAGATTCAAATGGGTAGCTGTGTTGGTCTGAAGTAGCACAATAAAATCAGAATCCAGTAGCACCTTTAAGACCGACAAAGATTTATTCAGGGCGTGAGCTCTCATGTCCTGAACACATCTTTGTTGGTCTTAAAGGTGCTACTGCTCTCTGATTTTAATGAATTTCTGGGGCTGTCTACCAATGAAAGAACAACTTTGAGTCAAATGGTTTTATTTAAGACTAGGGGTAAAACCCATTGTATCCAGGAAGGCAACGGGAGCTAGAGCTTGGTGGTGGGAAGAGGAAGGGGAGCGTTGTCCTGCATGCAAAGGCATGGGGATGAAGGGGTGTTTAGTGGGGGCGGGGTTGTGGTGGCATGGAGGCAAATGGGGGCAAAAAGTGTCACTGGCCCCTGCAGGGCTGGAGGGTGGCCTTTCCTGCATCTCAGGAAACTCAGGAAAGTGCAAAGGCCACTCAGTCCATGGAACTTGCAAGGGGAGGCTGGACCCCTTCTCCCACCCCTCACCCTCAGGATCTTTGGAGGGCATAGAGGTTGCGCTGGGTCTCCTAGGGGTGGACAGCAGGTCGAGCCTCTTCCTCCCTGGCTCAAAAAGGTCGAGGTCTCCAATCTTAGAGTAGAAGATCTCTCACTCTGGTGGGTCTAATGCTGCTCTGTAGAAATCCTGTGTACACCCACCTGAGCGACACCCCTTTGTATCAAGCAAGAGTGCATTTCCTGTAACTTCTTGCCTCCCGGAGAAGTGACTAGCACACAACAGGCATCCGTTACTAGCCTTCTGCAAGATCCTGGAGGAAGTAAGAGATAATGTAAGGATCAAAGCTGCCACTCACTTTTAAAGACTGTCTTTATTATAATTATTACATTATCGTTGGTTTTGTGATGCTTCAGTTGGGGTGTAATTTTTATGCATGTCGTCAACATAGAAGAGCAGACTGGAAGGCTGGGAAATCCACATTTGCAAATAAATATTGGTTTACATGCCACTACTATTTGCATGCCGTTATGCCAATGAATAATGCACCAGATAGCTAGACAGTGTAGGGCTATGACTGGGTGACCTGTATTCAAATTTCTCCTCTGCCATTAAGTTCACTGTATAACCTCCCATGCAGCTTCATTTCAGTTGCTCTCTCTCTCTCTCTCTCTCTCTCTCTCTCTCTCTCTCTCTCTCTCTCTCTCTCTCTCTCTCTCTCTCTCTCTCTCTCTCTCTCTCTCTCTCATCTTAATCAGCTTCACAGAGCTGTTGCAAGAATACATGAAAGAGGAGAGGACCCTGCATGCTGCCCTCAACTCCTTTGAGGAAGGGCGGGATTAAGAGCTTGTCCATGAAAGCTCAAGATCTAGCCATAAAAAGCTAGCAAAGCTTCCCCTTCCGGGGAATTAATAGACACCCAGGCTGTTTAACCTTCCGCAAAGGCCTAGTAATATTCCTCGTGCCAGTAAATCCTGACCATTTCCTTATAACCCCGCCTTGTAGCCTTTGGCCATAGGTCACCCTCAGTTGATTTATTCAAATATTTTTACCCTACTTTTCCTCTTGGCTCAGGGCAGCTCACAGTAATCATTTAAACATTATGCATTAAAATCATCATAATAAATAAACCCCACGTATGTCCCTTCCTGCCTTTAGCACTGCGGTTTGGCAATGAACGTGGTAAGCCAAATGAAAATGGCACCCTTGATCATGAACAGAGCTCTTTCCCCATGCTGTTGAGTGGCCAGCATCCAAACACACCTGGAATCAGGGAGCCAGGTACTGCCAGTCAACTCAGAGAGCTGAAGAAGACAAAACTGTACATTGGCACTTTGTGAAATAACACTGTTTTTAAGCACTCTTCTTAAGAGGCCTGAGAACAAGTTATCGGAGAGCCATTCCGCACGGCGGCGGCTACACGGGGCTGTGGAGCTTTATGAGTGCGGGGCTGTGGAGCTTTATGCTTCGCAGCTTTCAGTGTCCGCATAATCTTACCACCCTGATTCTCTCAGATCTCTTGGATGAGAGACTACCAAGCTGATTCCAGGGTTGCTGTGCAGAGGCAAGGAACAGCAAAACAACCTCTGAATGTCTCTTGCCTTGAAAACCCTGTAACAGGGGTAGTCAACCTGTGGTCCCCCAGATGTTCATGGACTACAATACCCATGAGCCCCTGCTGGCAGGGGCTCATGGGTATTGTAGTCCATTAACATCTGGAGGACCACAGGTTGACTACCCCTGCCCTACAGGATGATATGCCATGACAGCAAAAGAAAAATGCTTACCGTGTGAGCCTTCTTCATAAGTTTCATGTTAGATTGAACTTGATTTCAGCACCATGTTGATGCCCTTTGGGGCAGGCAGACGTAAAGGATTCAGCACCTCACCGCCAGCAATGCCCTCTCCAAATAAAAATCCCCAGCTTAGAAGGAGGAACATCTCCCCTGTCCCCCACCCCTCCATATCCAGCAGGTACACAAAATGCACATCCATAGCCATTCATAGCTCCTAACAAAAGCTGGCATGTGACACCTCACCTCCTTTCCAGTGCCCAAACCCTCCACGTGCCCCCATGTAGCCTCTCAATGGCACACCCTGTCCTCCCCTGAGAATCCACCGACCCTGCAGTAAAGCTCAGTTTTGTATAGCCAAGCCTGAGCCAGAATGCATACTTTCCCCTCTCTGGCACACTTGTGTGACTCCACCTCAGTTCCAGCGCTCTCGCCTTCTCTCCGTGGCACGCAGAAGGAAATTTCACACCGAGGGGAGACGACATGGGGAAGCAACCCAAAGAGAGCTCCGAGGAACTGTTCAGCATCCAAGATGTAAGTGGATTTTATTCTCCTTTACAGACCGGGTATTTTGTGTGTCCCAATTGCAAATAGGGAATGCTAGATTTCCATGCACTTGTACGTCCTCTACTGCTGCCTGCCTTGATCAAGCACCTTTTTTCTCCCTTGTTGGCCTTTTCTTTACAATTAGGCACAAACGTCTAAAGCCCAGAAGGAACTTGGCAAAAGATACAAGGTCTGTGGGGCACTGATTGGTATCCTGGTGCTCTCCCTCATCCTGACATTTCTTGGCGTCCACTATATTCGGAATCCACCACCTCACAAAGTAAGTTTCCTCCCACGTGGATAAACCTGACATTTCTTTTCTCTACCAAAAAACCTCTGTTTAGTCCTTCTAATGATTCACCTTCCCCTTCTTTATAAAACCAAGCTCTGAATTCTCAAGATGAGTTTTGTGGAAAGCATTGGGGGGGGATTTAAATGGGTTTTTTTTTTTTTGCGGGGGGGGGTGGGGGAGAAACTTCTACAGCACCAGCCATGCAATTAATTGCAAGGAAGTATTTCCCCAGTTTGTTTCAATTATCTTGCAAGAAATGGGTGGGAAGCCCATTAGGCAATGGCATTACAGGAGAAGGAGCCAAAGCTGGTGGGTGGTTGATCTCCACGGACTGCATTTTGAGCTTTAAGGCATCTGTGGCTAGAAGGGGCCATGAGGGGAACTTCCTCTCAAAGGGGAAATCTGCTGTGTTGCATTCTTTACTTTTATTAAACCATTACCAGAGCCACTTCATACCAATCGCATTTCAAAAGTACCTACACATCAGGACCAGGGTTAGCATACCCTGAGGTGGGGGCAGATGCCAACCTCTCTCCACCTGCCACCCACGAGCCTACCTGCAAGCTGTCAAATCTACCCAAAGCTTGCAAAAGGAAGACTTTTCACACAACAGCCCATCATCCACCAGAGATTCACCTGGACAAGTCAGACCAAGGTTCCTGAATTCCCGAGTGGCACTCGGAGGGGCCAATCAGGAGCCGCTTTGCGGCTCCTGATTGGCCCCTCCGAGTTTTTATCATGGACAGGCCCTGCCCCTTTCTCCTCCCACCTACCCCTTAGGGTTTTATTATTACCGCTCCACAGGAGCGGTTACAGATGAGAGAGATTGGTGAGAGAGGTTAGCCCAAGGTCACCCAGGGAGCTTCCCAGCAGAGTAAGGATTCACATCTAGTTCTTCCAGATCCTAATCTGAAACTCTAGCCCAGGGGTAGGCAAACTGTGGCCCTCCAGATGTCCATGGGCTACAATTCCCATGAGAAGGAGCCATTCATGAGAAGGAGAAGCCCTTCCATGAGAAGGAGAAGGAGCCAGCATTCGCTGGCAGGGGGCTCATGGGAATTGTAGCCCGTGGACATCTGGAGGGCCACAGTTTGCCCATCCCTGCTCTAGCCACTAAACCACACTGTCTCAGTAGGCACGGTACCTTTCAAATGGCCAAGAGAATACACCATATAAATGCCTCAAACCAAGAGGGGTTCGTTGCTGACCATTGCTTTTAGGGTCCATTACCCCCAATACTTCCCAATGTGGTCACTGAATCCCCAGAGTCATACAGAAGAAACCAGAACATTATCACAGCCGTGCAGCAGCATCTTTTTCAGCAGGGCCAAGCCTGTTTTCACCCGGAAGAGGAGAAAGGAAAAGAAAGGGGCTGAGAGAGCTCTGACAGGACTGCTTTGCAAGAACAGCTCTGAGGCCACCCAGCTGGCTGCACGGGGAGGAGCGGGGAATCCTGATTAGAGTCCCCTGCTCTTTAACTGCTGCCCCATGCTGACTCCGAGAGAATCAAGGGGTAGAAGATTTCAAGGCTGCACCAACTCAAATACTGTTTGCAGACCAGCAGGGTAGCTTGTGCCGGCGACGAGCTGCCAGCGTACTCGGCCTTACTTTGCTTTCCTTCATGGCTCGACCTGGGAGCAACATCTGTTTGTAATCAGCTGCTGCTATTCAGAAGCTACATCTGGAGAAGTCATTTTCATTCCAGACACATCCCCTCCTCAGGCCTTTTCTCCATGCGACAAGTAGACACTACGGCTTAGCTGCAAATCCAGTGCCAGCTCCCAATGGCAGCTGAGCCCAGACCCCAGAATCCAAAATGAAACTATTTCTCGTTTCTTCTTCGTTGTCTGTGAGGTCAAATAGAGCCTGATTGGTTTCCTATTTCCACTTTGGTTACTGTGTGACTTTTATTTTAGCCTATATGCCATTTATACACTACAATAATAGGGAAATAGTGCTTAAGTTGAAAGCCTAAATTGAACGCAGCGCACAAGAAAATGGCATGAAAGTAAAGGTTCGTGGCTTCAACCCACTCAAAATCAAAAAGGGGATTTGGAGCTGCCCAGCAAAATCCACTAGCATTCCTAACTGGAATAAACAGGTTCTTTTCAGAAAGCCGTAAAGGTAAAGGTAAAGGTATCCCCTGTGCAAGCACCGGGTCATGTCTGACCCTTGGGGTGATGCCCTCTAGTGTTTTCATGGCAGACTCAATACGGGGTGGTTTGCCAGTGCCTTCCCCAGTCATTACCGTTTACCCCCCAGCAAGCAAGTTGGGTACTCATGTTACCAACCTCAGAGGATACACCATGGAAGGCTGAGTTGACCTTGAGCCGGCTGCTGGGATTAAACTCCCAGCCTCATGGGCAGAGTTTCAGACCGCATGTCTGCTGCCTTACCACTCTGTGCCACAAGGGGCTTTACCAGAAAGCCATAGGAATACACTACATTTCTGAAGAGACGCTAGAACTCATTGTGCCAGGAGTGACTGGTTGCTCATCACTGACCATTCCTTTACTGATTAATTCATTTTACTCCAGAACAAAGCTTGAGTCCAGTGGCACCTTTAAGACCAACCAAGTTCTATTCTGAGTATAACTTTTCATACAAGATACATATATGTATGTATCTGAAGAAGTACACATGGGCATGAAAACTTATACCCAGAATAAAACATTGCTGATCGTACAGGTGCCATTAGTCTCCAACTTTGTTCTGTTCCTGCAGACCACCATGGCTGCCCACCTGAATTTATTTTACTTCATTTTTGCATACGCATTTGAAGGCTTGAAGCTGCCTTATGCTGCACCAGACCATTGGTCTGCCAAGGTCAGTATTATCCTGACTGGTGTGGCCTTCCAGGGCATCATGTCTTTCACACCGCCTATTACCTGAGCCTGTTAACCGGAGATGATAGAGAGTGAACCTTGGACGTTCTGTATGCTGTGTGGATGCTCTACCACAAAGCCGTAGTCCCTGCCCTTCATTGGCCTTTAGGGCCCTTGGCAATTCAGATCATCGCCAGCCAGATATGGAGGGATCAATAATGATAGACCTTTTCCATCCAAGTCTATTTGGACAACCTTTAAGTGTTTGAAAGGTTGTCATTTGGAGGAAGGAAGGATGCTGTTTCCATTGGCTGCAGAGGAAAGGACACGCAGTAATGGGTTTAAACTACAAGAACAACGATATAGGCTAGATATCAGGAAAAAATGTTTCACAGTCAGAGTAGTTCAGCAGTGGAATAGGCTGCCTAAGGAGGTGGTGAGCTCCCCCTCACTGGCAGTCTTCAAGCAAAGGTTGGATACACACTTTTCTTGGATGCTTCAGGATGCTTTGGGCTGATGCTGCATTGAGCCTCTATGGCCATATGGCCTGTATGGCCCCTTCCAACTCTATGATTCTATGATTCTAACCTTGTCAACGTACATACATGTGTACATGATGACTGACAATCACACATCCTGCAAAATTTCAAAAATGGAGACATGGGAAGGAGGCCAAACCCTAAACAATATTTTCAAGCATCTGTACTCAGCTCTCTCCCTCTTAATCCTTCTGCCCCCTTGACATCAGGAAACATCTATTTGCTCAGCTATTCATACAACCTTCCAGGGAAAACAAATGACTCGATTTCTAGTGTCAAGCAAAATTGAGGAAACCCAAATAAAGAAGCAGAGAAAAACATTGCAAAAAGAAAACAGCTTTCAGTCCCGAATGCATAAGCAAGCACCAAGAAGAGGCCCTGTGCTTCCGTTTGGAGTGATGCACCTCAGCTATATCATTGCTAGGCTGGAGAGCCAAAAGGTAGAGCACAGGCCTTTGACCAGAAATTGGGTATGTAGATTCATGCTTATTCTGCGAACATCAGTTGTGCCTGTCTAAGATCAGCATCACAAGCTCAAACTTAATGATAGAACTGCTGACACATGAAGCAGGTTATTTTGTTGTTCTAACCCATAGACTCTTTAGACTTTGATGTGGTCTGGCACTTGAGGAAGTCAAGAGGCAGTCTGCCATTCCAGATTTCCGGAATCAAAATATCTATTTCTGTACAATGGCCTCAGAGTATAGATCAAAAAATCCACACAATGGGGTTATATACAGATAGGGTTGGAGATTTTATATATACGTATATAAAATATCCCAAAACTTAATAATATAAACCCCAAGATGGAGAAGACTGACTGAGATCTTGTACTCTCCATCATAAAGAATGTGTATGGCGGTTAAATTGTCTATCTGGGACTAGGGAGACTGACGTTCAAGTTCCAGTTCAATATGAATTTGACTGATTCAGTGACCCAATTACACACAGACACTCTGTCTCTCTAAAATGGTTATGAGCATAAAACAGGCGAGAGAAAACCATGAACCCTGCCCTTAGCTCCTTGATAAAAAAATTCAAAGGACAGATTAACCCTGAGTATGGACTGGAATTACTTGATGCCAAGGGAGAGTCTAGGAGGCGGGCGACCAGTATAACGTTGCTGTCGGCTTGGTTTAGCCTGCTTGTACCCTTTTTTCTGTGCCTCCTGCTATGTTTAATACTTGTTCAACATGCACATTTGTTAACAGCTCACAAGCACACTGCAGGTGTCTTTCCAGAAACTGGTGCCCTGACCTTTTCACCACCTGGGATATGCAAAAAATTAAACAGTATGAGTGATGAAACTTCTTCTCTGCCTTACCATACCAAAACAAAAAGGAGATTCATCTTAGCTGTTAAGGAAAATTTCTTTTTGCAGATGCAACACCAGGAGTCGGGACTTCTTTGAACAGAGCTCCCAGCCTCCCTTTAAGCATCAGGTACTCAGGGCCTCAGTTCAGATAAGGATCATCGCAGGAGGGGGCCATTTTCCCAACCATAAACATTTCCAGTGAACCACTATTTGTCCTGTAAGAGCCTCTTGTGGCGCAGAGTGGTAAGGCAGCAGGCATGCAGTCTGAAGCTCTGCTCATGAGGCTGGGAGTTCGATCCCAGCAGCCGGCTCAAGGTTGACTCAGCCTTCCATCCTTCCGAGGTTGGTAAAATGAGTACCCAACTTGCTTGCTGGGGGGTAAACGGTAATGACCGGGGAAGGCACTGGCAAACCACCCCGTATTGAGTCTGCCATGAAAACGCTAGAGAGCATCACCCCAAGGATCAGGCATGACTCGGTGCTTGCACAGGGGATGCCTTTACCTTCACCTTTACTATTTGTCCTGTTGGGGAAAGATACATGGGTTGATAGGGGTCCCTACATGTTTGCGCATAGCTAACAGGTAATGCCAAGAGGACAAGAAGAGCTGGTTTTTGTACCCTGCTTTTCACTATCTGAAGGAGCCTCAAAGCGGTTTACAATTCCATTTCCTTCCTCTTCCCACAACAGACACCCTGTGAGGTAGGTGGGGCGGATGGAGCTCTGACAGAACTGCTCTGTGAGAACAGCTCCAACAGGACTGTGACTAGTCCAAGGTCATCCAGCTGGCTGCATGAGGAGGAGCTGTAACCACTACACCAAGCTGGCTCTCTACACCAAGCAGCTGCCCAAGGCCATTTCTGGTCCCAGAAATGAAAGGAAGCTTAACCCTTTCCTCCCCTAATGCTACAGATCCATACACCCAGAGTTCTTTAAAGAGAAAAATTGTTCCATTCACAGTACTCGACACATCTTGTCTGTTTCTGCCATGGACTCAAGCTCGGATTTTCCCAGGATTGCAAACTACTCTCTTTAAGTTGTTTTTTTACCCCCATTTTCACTACTCAGAGGAGTCCCAAAACAGCCTATAATCACCTTTCCCTTCCTCTTCCCACAACAGACACCCTGTGAGACAGGTGGGGCTGAAAGACCTCTGAAAACTGCTTTATGAGAACAGCTCTGAGAGAACTGTGACTGTTCCAAGGTCACCCAGTCAACAGCATGTGGAGGAGGAGAGGGGAATCAACCCCAGTTCTCCAGATTATACTCTGCCGCTCTTAACCGCTACATCTTGCTGGTTCTCTTTTTTTGGGGGGGGGAATACCTTCAAAAGGAGACAATCAGCCAGAGTCATAAAGGGGGGGGGGATTCCTTGCATAAAAACTGGCCTGCGCAGACCCTTTTAACAAGGTGTCTTCAGATACCGCTGGGGCTGATGGAAAGCACAGCCTGTCCTTGGAGAGGCAGGGCGCCACTCTTTCCTAACCTTCCCCTTAAACTTTCCATACTGTGCACACATTAGAAAGGCTGAAGAATTGATCCACATGTATGCCAACAGGTTTGCGTCAGTGGGACTCTTTGAAGATCCAGACCATCAGGGCAGGCAGCAGGAGATGGGGGAGGTTGTTCTTTTCATTATTCAAAAAAATTAAAGAGAGAGAGAGAGAGAGAGAAACCTAATGCTTCTTGCAAGCACAGCCCCTGCTTCTGCATGACAGCCCCCTCCCCAGCTGCCCAAAACACTGTCTGTCCTTCCAGATTTACGGCATGGAGCACACCTTTCTCAGCCAAGGAGAGATGCAAAAGATATTAATGAAAATCGACCCAGTCCGCAGGACAGAGATCTTTCAAACCGGAAAGGGCAGTGAAGAAGTTCTGGAAATACATGACTTCAAAAACGTATGTATGTGTTTTTTCCACCACCCACCCACCCACCCACCCACCCACCCCCTGTGGCATAAGTTAAGGGAGGCCCTGTTTTCCAAGGGCAGACAGAGGTCAATGTACCCCCTTTCCCCCTCCCCACTTCCCCGCAGCAGTATTTCTACTGATTCTGCACAGTAAACGGCAATTTTTATAGAACAACTGCATGAGATTATGCATTAGGTATGCATGGCAAAGGCACGACTCCCTTTTCTTTTACAAGGCATCAGACCCGTCTTCATCATAGCCTCTCTCTTTTATGAAGTGTGTATATATAAGCCAGACACCATTAATGTTTTTGATATACTCTGCTGGGAAGTCGGGGAGGTGCAAGGAATCATGACATACATACAAAAACTGGCCTTTATAGGTTGTTGAGTCTCCCCACACAGAGATTGAAATCCTTGTCCCCCCCTTAATATTTTAATGTAGCTAAATACATTTAAAGCACGTACACCCCAATTTTCTCCCAGTCAACAGGATTCAAAAAGAGTCCTGGACAGAGACTGCAGTTACTTTGTTTATTCCATTGTCAATCCTGTCGAATTCAGATAGCTTTGAACTCGTATCTTCCTCTTCCCCCCCCCGTCCCCATTGAAACAGAAAAGTGTTCTGCACATGGTTAGGGTAGTTCAGGGGGGGGGAGCCAAGCAGAGCGGGAGCCTCTTTCTTTTCTTGGGTGGGGGGGGGTGAGAGGATCAAAGAAGGCAGAGGAGGGAGAAAAAATCCAAAACCAACAGAAGTTGAGAGAAATTAGGGGCTTCTCCTTTAAGGCAAGCTTGTCACATGGGCAGCTTTGGCCAATCAGGGAATCTCTACCACGGAGCAGAGCCCAGATTCAAAACAGCCTGCTTTCTCAATCCGATTCTTAAAATATTGAGGGTTAAAAGCACTGTAAGATATCGCACGATAAAGGTAGGGTCATGGCAGATCAATCATGCTTGTTGCAGAAGGAAAATTTAAATTGCCCAAAATCAAAATGGAAATTGCATTCTGTGTAGACAGCAGGGACTGAATCAACCTGGAGTTGGAATAAAAGCTCCATGCAGTTTACACCCAGCACAGGAATATGTAGTATTTGCTTATTTGATTTAAAACATTTACGCTGAAGTCTTAACCCAGCAAATGGAAGGCAGCCAATGAAAGAGCAAAAGCCGTAGGACATAGACTTCTTAAGCAGGGCATGCATCCTATAAGCAAGGCCTGGAATCGTCCTGGAATTACAACTAGACTCTAGAGATCAGCTCCCCAGGAGAGAATGGCAGCTGAACCTTCTCCCTAGTCATCCACCCGAATTTCCAGAAATTCCCCAGGCCACTGTTGGCAACCCTAAGGGTCCAACAAGTTGAACCCAATATAGAATTAAAACAGAGAGTGAAAAGCCAATACAGAGACCTAATATAGCCAATGAAGGTTTACCCTCTGGAACAGAACAGACTTGGATTCAGCAAGGTTTTCCCCATACCAACTCCAGTAGGCCATTTTAGAGGAAGGGACCAATCAGAGAGAATGCCCAGGTCCAAACCGTTGCCAAATGCGCCATCCTAGTTGAGGGTGCCACCAAGATAGGTTTTCTGATGAGCACAACTGGTACACTTTGGAAATATGGTGGTAGATGCAGCGCAGGATGTATGAAGGTCCCAGGCCATCAAGCAGGGAGCAGGGAGGGAAGAAGCCTGAAAAAAAATGACATTTCTATGTCTCCCAAAAGTGATATGTAGATGACAGGGACGACATTCTGGTTTGGGGGCAAAACTCTATGGTAGAATTAGCTTCTTACTATAGAGTTTTGCCCATAAACCAGAGCATCACCTCCTCCTCCTCCAACATCACTGACATCTCTAGGTCATTTCAAGGCAACATAGAAGCATCACAGTTTTTCCAGGGTACTTGCTGGGGGTACACGGGGTGGGCATGTTCCACTGGTTTCTTAACCCCTGGAGTGAGGGAAAAGCTCCAAACCAAGGGGTCCCCAGGGCCCAACTAGGGATCTGGCAACCCTATTCAAGGACCAATTACTGGGCCCGGAAGCATACAAGCAACCCCAGCAATTGATCCAGCACTGCCCTTATACATTCCAAGCACTGACTCCAAGCAGGAGTCCCGCTGCCACATTATGCACCAGGGGTAGTCAAACTGCGGCCCTCCAGATGTCCATGGACTACAATTCCCATGAGCCCCTGCCAGCATTTACCCCTGGGGGCCAGATGTAATTGGAAGGGGGCACGCATAGGAACAGCACCACCCTGCTTCTCCCTGCTTTTAGCGTGAGCTGCCTGAGAAAGCTTAATCCCAGTCAAGCCTTTTGTCTTCCCAGTTAGTTCCTCCTCCGTCTTTTCTGTACACCTTCAGCCACTTGCCCATACCGCGTCAAGTCGCTGGCTCCAGGACCTTTACAGCTGTTTCTAGAGGCTTGGATCCTAATCTTTAAAGTGACAGCCGGGAGTTTTATATACTAAAAAGAATACTGGAGATAAACCAGACCTTGGAGAGTACCTCACACGGTCAGCCCCAACTAGCTGATACTGCCTTTGCTTTTTATATTCAGTTTGCTTCACAGGAATTACCTGGCCATAATCCTGACAGCCGCTCTGGAGAGAGAGCATTATTAACCCCATGCCATAGATGAGGGCAGGGGCTGAGATTGCCCAAAGCCCCCTAGCAGCTTCATGGCAGAGGTAACATCTGAACCCATCTCTGCAATATCTGTACCATAAATAAAGCCGGACAGGGATGGTGGGAGGAGCCTACCTGATTGGGCCCCTGGGGAGTCATTTGACTCAGACCACCAATCAGGCAGGGGATGGGCTACCCTAGCTGCCTCCACCTCCCTGATTGGCCATTAGGGAGGACATTAGTCCCCCAGAGGACCAATCAGATAGGGGACATGCCATCCCAAACTGCCTCCCCCTTCTGGGGGGGACGGAAGCAAGGAGCACCCGCCTGAACCTGCCCTTGCCTCAACCAGCCTTGCTGCAGCATGGCATGCCCTCGACAGGGCTGTCCGGGTGTAGGGGGAGAGCTCACCCAAGCTCACCAGTGCCCCAACCAGCCTCACCGTGACCTGGCTAGGCCTTGGCAGGGCTGCCCAGGTGGGGAGGAGGTGGGTAGTGTCCATCAGAGCTCACCTCTGCCCCAACCAGCCTCATCGCAGCCTTGCCAGGGATGCCAGGAGGGGGGGCAAACACTAGATCTCGTTGTATTTTTTTATTTTAAAGAACTAGCTGTTCCTGCAAGTAGCTTAATATCTACTATATCAATACAATTCTCAATCCCCCCCACCAAAACAGTGTATGCTGTTCTAACCATATGCTCAGATACCCGACTTTTTCTTTACCTTAAGGAATCTCAAAGCGGCTCACAAGCCCTTCCCCTCCCCACAACAGACTCTCTGTGAGGTACGTAAATCTGAAAGAGCTCTGAGAGAACTGTGACTGGCCCAAGGCCACCCATCTGGTTGCCTTAGGACGAGGAGTGAGAAATCAGACACAGTTCTCCAAATTTGAGGCTGCTTCTCTTAGCCACTACACCACACAGTCTATTCACAGGGCCACTGCGTAAGGCTATGTGAAGTTAATCTACAGACACACCTTTCCCATTTCACATGACCGTTTCTGTTTCATTAGGGAATAACCGGTATCTTTTTTGTGGGGGAACCAAAATGCTTCATCCGAAATCAAACGAAGGGGATACCAGAAGCGTCCAGCATGGAAGCCGAGGAGCCTGAGGTATGCAGAACTAAATAACTCATGGAATTCAATGAAGCCCAAGGACTGCCAGTGGAAAGTACAGACTGAGAGCAATCCCATTCATTTTTTAACTCCTCACAGGCCAGGCAGATCCCCCCAGCATGCAGGACGAGGCCCAGCCAAAGCTGTCCAGATGGAATCAGTTTGAAGGCTGAAATCGGCCCAAGTTAAGATAGAGAACAGAAACGCTATGCAGAGACTCTCCAAAAATAAACCTCACCAGATAATTTATTTTGTTAATCTTCTATTTCGAAGATCCCAAAGCTTAGTACCCCTACAAGTGGTTCTTGAAAAATTTAGCTACCACCTTGGAAACAAGGGTCACCTCTAGGGATGCCATCCTCCAGGTGGGACCTGGGGATTTTCAGAATTACAGCTCATCTCCAGACTACAGAGATTGATTCCCTGGAGAAAATGAATGCTTTGGAGGGTAGAGTCTATGTCTTTGTATCCTATTGACGTCCCCGCCCTCCTCAGGCCCCAAATCTCCATGATTTTCTTCACCTGGTTCTGGTCACGCTGCCCCCCATCCCCTGCTGTTGTATACAAGTAGTCTCTGGGGGGCAAGTTACTACTTTGCAGATCCTACAGATTTGGTCCTGCAAGGCTCCTGTAGGGTAGTCTGGAGATGAGTAAGCTAGAGGCTGATGGCAAGAAGGCCCAGCCAGAGAGTGGAATGAAACCTTTTGTAAAATTGCAACAAAGTTGATGTGTCCAATTTTCATAATACTACATATGGCGACAAGGATGGGGTGGGGCAATGTTCCAACTGTGCTACTGGTAACAGCCAATTTGTAATCCCCACATATGCACAAGGAGCCATCTGGTTTTAATATGGGCTCAATTGGAGTTGGCCATTCTGAAATTTTTTCAATAATACCAACTTTTAATAATCTTTCCAATTCCATTTCAACTTTTTGTCTCATTGCAAAAGGAACAGACCTGGGTTTCAAATAACGTGGCGTATTGTCTAGCTTCACATATATAGTTGCCATCATATCCTTCATAGTAAGAGCCTCTTGTGGTGTAGAGTGATAAGGCAGCTGTCTGAAAGCTCTGCCCATGAGGCTGGGAGTTCGATCCCAGCAGCCGGCTCAAGGTTGACTCGGCCTTCCATCCTTCCGAGGTCGGTAAAATGAGTACCCAGCTTGCTGGGGGGATAAACGGTAATGACTGGGGAAGGCACTGGCAAACCACCCTGTATTGAGTCTGCCATGAAAACGCTGGAGGGCGTCACCCCAAGGGTCAGACATGACTCGGTGCTTGCACAGGGGATACCTTTACCTTTATCTTTATCCTTCATAGCACCTAACTCTTCCTTGAAAACTTCCTGGTGCCTAGCTAATATACCTTCCAATGAAAATCTACCCTGCAGGTTGAAAAACTGAAAGTGCGCTTCAAAATTTTAACCCATATTAGCTAACCATCCCCTACCCTTTAGGTAGAGAACCAAAGAACCAACTCTTCTTCTTCTTCTAAATGCTCGTCTAATGTGGCCCATCTGACCACAATTGTAACATTTTGCATTTTTACATCTACATAATGGCAAACCTAGTTATGTCACAGTGGTAGAATGCAGTCAGAAGGTTCCATGTACAATCTCTGGCCTACCTACCTTGCAAGGTTGGGAAAAGACCTTGGCCTGAGGCTCTGGAAAGCTAGGTCCCCCCCCCTCCCCAGTAGACAATTGTGTGTTAGAGCACGGTCTCTAAGGTGGTGCTTGTGAGTGTCCTGGATCCCACCAACACCTTTGTTGTGAGTGTCCTGGATCCCACCAACACCTGGAGAGCCAGTTTGGTGTAGTGGTTAGGAGTGTGGACTTCTAATCTGGCATGCCAGGTTCGATTCTGCGCTCCCCCACATGCAACCAGCTGGGTGACCTTGGGCTCGCCACGGCACTGATAAAACTGTTTTGACCGAGCAGTGATATCAGGGCTCTCTCAGCCTCACCCACCTCACAGGGTGTCTGTTGTGGGGAGAGGAAAAGGAAGGCGACTGTAAGCCGCTTTGAGCCTCCTTCGGGTAGGGAAAAGCGGCATATAAGAACCAACTCTTCTTCTTCTTCTTTCCTGGGGGCCCTCCAGGGTTCTTGGAAAGCAGGTAGGAGGAGGAGGCACTCAGGGGCAGGATAGCCACCCTGAGTGGGTGTTAAGCACTGAGACATGCTCCTCCTCCAAGCCCTTACCAGAAATATATTATGTGAAAGAGATATTTGATTTGGGGCATGTGGATATGTTCTGGACTCACTGGATTCTGCCAATGGGGGAGGGATATCCCAATTTTGCCTTGGGGGAGGGTATATAGAATGGGAGGGAAACCACCACTCTTAGTGGAACAGGTCAGAGGAATGGAACTGTCGACGCATACACATAGCCAATGTAGAGTGAAGCGTCCCACAACCGTTAATGAAGGGGGGAAAGCTGTACAGCTTCATTTCTTTAAGGGGCTGGGCAATGTCACCTTGTCAAATTGCTGCCATAGGTTTCCCTTCCTTTCTTGCAGAGTGAGGATGTGACCACCTATTTCGAGAAATCCGTGGTCTGGGTTCCAGAGGAGAAGCCAGTTGAAAGCAAAGACTTCCTGGAGGACTCCAAGATTTTTGACCTCTGCAAAAATGTGACTACATACTGGATCCACCCAACCTTGCTAACAGGTATGGCTTTGGGCAATGTTAACAGACCTCCCCCTTCTTGTCACCAACACAATCATCACAGGGCTATTTCCTAAACTAGGGCTGAATCTGCATGGAGCTTTTATTCCAATCTCAGGTTGATTCAGTCCCTGCCGTCTCCACTGAATGCGATTTCCATTTTGATTTTGTCCGATTTATATTTTTCCTTCTGCAACAAGCATGATTGATCCGGAGTGACCCTACCTTTTCCATGCAATATCCTGGAGTAGATATAACCCTCAATATTTGAAAAATTAGCATGAGAAAGCATGGAGCTGTCTGCTGGTTTAAAAAAAGCCCTTATTGGCCAAGGCTTCAGTTCAAAGGCTTCCTCGTTTCCAGGCTGCAAGCTTGCTTTAAAGGAGAAGCCCTAACTTCTCTCGGGAGAGATTTTCCTCTTGGATTTATTCCCCCTCCTCTGCTGTCTCCAATCCTCTTCCCACCCCCCCCCCTTCAAGAAAAGAAAGAGGCTCCTGCTGCACTTGGCTCCCCCCCCCCCTCTTTTTGAGCTTCCCTAACCACTTGCAGAACACTTTCAAAATACATAGATACAACTATGGGCAAGAACTATCTAATGCTATAGATTGTCTTACATAAAAACTTCACACCACACATTTTGAATGAGTAAAACCTTATAAAGCATTTTACGGATTCCAAAAGCGAATTTTTTTCCAGGAGGGTTTTTGTTTTCCAGTTCTCTCAAGGACTCCTACATTTCCAGCTTTTTGAGGGGGGAACAACATAAGTCTTTGGGAAATATTTTCTAGGCCTTTTTTGTATTGCATTGACCTCATCGATATATACTCCAGTGTAGCTATTGAGTTGCAACCCACAATTCTCAAACTGGAATAAATTTTTAAAGTCCTCCAGGCACTGCTGGTTTCTTGTTTCTCATCTCTAGGGTGTATACCTCTGAACACCACTTACAACAGAGGACAGCAGTCAGCTCCCTGGACCTGCTAACCAGGGTTGCCAACCTCCAGGTGGTGGTTGGAGACCCCCTAGTATTACAACTGATTCCAGGCAACAAGGATTAGTTCCCCTGGATAAAAAGGCAGTTTTGAAGAGGTGGACTCCATGGCCTATCAAAGCCCCTCCCCTTCCCAAACCCTCCTAGGGGGTCCACTCCCAAAATCTCCAGGTATTTCCCAACCTGGACCTGGTATCCTTACTGCTAATAAGCTTCTTAGAGGTTGTTCTTAAAGCAAGGTTGATCTATTCCTACACGGGCTTCATTTATAGCCCTCCTTTCGCCCTGAGACTCAAAGCAGACAAAAAAAACTGTTAAAAGCAATGTGCTAAAAAGGATGAAGCACACCGTAAATAATGCAAAAACTGGCAGATTAGGAGAACTAAAAGGCAATGCAGTAAAACCGGGATAATACAAACAATAAATAGTGCAACACAGTCATAGCACTTAAAGGCAAGGCTAGGCTTTTGTTCCCTCTGTCTGACATTAAAAAGGGAGTTATATTTGCATGCAAGCTGCAGTTATGCAGGGGGCGATGTATGTATAAAACATTTATTTAGGGGGATCATCTGACATCAGTGGCCATCCTGCAGTGCCCCCGTGTGCTATGCTGGAAATGCTGTTTGGGAGAACTACTTGTCTTGTGCCCCTTTCAGAACTGGAGCCCCTCGACTTTGACAACGAAGGAGAGGCAGACGACCCATTTCCTGCACACAGGCCAGTCCGGGAGGAAATGAAAGAGCACCCTGAGGCCAAGAGAGCAAGACCAAATCCCAGCCGTCGAGCCCGCCAACTCACCGAGCAGGACTTGCCTGTGAACGACTACGTAAGTCTTCAGGATCCAACCTTGAGACCATATTCTGTGCTGAACAGAGGAGGATGTACTTTGTACAGATAGCTTTTACCAGACCTTACCATGGTCTGTGCTCGAACTAGGATTTCATAGAGCTCCAGTGACCAGGTTGTTGTCGTTGGAAGTGAAATTGACTACAGTGGCACCTGCCAGCCAACCTGAAAAGTCAATATCACCTTTCTAAAAATTAAGGAGGCAGCAGTAACCATTAGGATGAAAACAGCCAAAGTTAACCAGTTCCTCCTACTCCTAAACTACACTCAGAAGGCTTCCCCTACCTCCAATTATATTAGTCAAGTTATTTCTAGGTGCTCCCTCTGTGTGCCTGTCTATCATTGCCTGGTAGGTCAACTTTATTTCACTTTCAAATGGGTAGCCGTGTTGGTCTGAAGTAGCACAATAAAATCAGAGTCCAGTGGCACCTTTAAGACCAGCAAAGATTTATTCAGGGTGTGAGCTTTCGAGTGCAAGCACTCTTCCTCAGACTAAGAACTGTCACATAGGGATCTCCATCTTTGGAAATTTTTCAACAGAGGCTAGATAGCCAGCTGATGGAGAGGCTGATTCTGTGAAGGCTAAAGGGGCTGGCAGGTTACAGTGGATGAGCGAGAGGGATGGGACGGTCCTGTATAGTAGCGATCCCCAACCTGTGGGCCGCGGACCACATGTGGTCCTTCGACTAATTGGAGGTGGGCCCCAAAGGACGCCTTCTCCCCTCCCACCCAGCCCTTTACGTCATCCCCCCCAGCCCTTTACAACACACTTCATTGTTGTGGCATGTCTGTATCTTATTTTGAAGGGATGTTTAAACATTACCATAGCGATCAGAGAGCGCTAGGGAAGTGGTTGAGAGTAGAGGAGTAAACTAACCCCCCCCCCCGAGCCTCAGTAAAAGGCATTGAGTGGTCCCCGGTGAGTGGTCCCCGGCCTTGAGTGGTTCCCGGTGATAAAAAGGTTGGGGACAACTGCTGTATAGTGCAGGGGGTTGGACTAGATGACCCATGAGGCCCCTTCCAACTCTATGATTCTATGACTTCTTAGTCTTCTTAGTGCTTGCACTCGAAAGCTCATGCCTTGAATAAACCTTTGTTGGTCTCAAAGGTGTCACTGGACTCTGATCTTATTGTGTTAATTTCACTTTGACCCTGTCACTGAGATCCAGACTTTGAGCCTAATCTGGTCTTGTTTCCCCTCTTTAGACAGAAAATGGACTCGAGTTCCACCCCATGTGGGATGAAAGAGGGTACTGCTGTGCCCGCTGCCGCCGTGCCCATCGATACTGCCGGAGGGTGTGCGAGCCTCTGCTAGGCTATTACCCATACCCCTACTGCTATCAAGGAGGGAGAGTGATTTGCCGAGTGATAATGCCCTGCAACTGGTGGATTGCGCGGATGTTGGGGCGAGTGTAAAGGCAAAGGGCAAGGAACTCCGGCACAGAACACCGCAGTACAGGGGATGCACTTAGACCCGTCCCACAGGTGCACGTGTGCTACTAATATTCTAGCCCCCATTCCCATGATTGGACAGGAGTTACATAGAAATGAACAAGGGTGGGACTAAAAGCTTTCCTAATGTCTGGTTACAGCCCTCCTCAAAAGGGGCAGGGGCCCTGCTAGAGCCACCCTAAAGAACCTAATTGTTGAAGTGCTCCAGAGAGTGCTGGATTCCTGCAGTCTTCCTAGTATCTCCCTTCCCCAGGCACTAATTGTTTCGAGTCTGTCATGGAGAAGGGTATCTCTTAGAGAAGATATGTGAAAACATAGAATCAGAGAGTTGGAAGGGACCTCCTGGGTCATCTAGTCCAACCCCCTGCACTATGCAGGACACTCACAACCCTATCGCTCATCCACTGTAACCTGCCACCCCCTTGAGCCTTCACAGAATCAGCCTCTCCGTCAGATGACTATCCAGCCTCTGTTTAAAAATTTCCAAAGATGAAAAATCCACCACCTCCCTGTTCCACTGAGAAACCGCTCTAACTGTCAGGAACTTCTTCCAGATGTTTAGACACAATTTCTTTTGAATTAATTTCATCCCATTTGTTCTGCTCCGTCCCTCCCGGGCAAGAGAGAACAATGACTGTAGCCTTGCATGAAGATCTATCCTATACTGGAAAGGCATCAGGCGTACCTGTATCCAGCACACGTTTTCTGGCACGCACCCATAAATGGGTTTCAGAGAACCTCTGTGATGTTTGCTTCAGCAGCAAGTTTCCCTCCCTCTTTCTGGTTATGGGGTAAGCAAATATCTCCCTCTCCTCCCTGGGTCCCATCGCAACAAATGTCTGAGAATCCTTCCCTGAATTAACGTGAATGGACAGAACTCCCATATATGCCTAACAGAATTGGGACATCTTAGTGGGAGAGAAAGAAATACTTATCTCAGCCGCATGCTTGCTAGAAAATGCACTCTTCCCTGTATTTGGCTCAACAACCACAAGAGGGCAGCCCTTATTCATAAATTCCCTAATCTTAACTTCTTTGCAGAAGAGTGACCACCTGACTCCCCTGAAAAGCAAGTTGATTTGGTTAGAAGTTATATCTTCTCTCATCCCCCTTGGTCAGAGATAGACAAAGCTAATTGACTGCAGGAGAGCCTTCAGGCTGTGGGACCTTCTTGGAAAAGGGACCAGGGAAATACAGGAGTTGCTCCGGAGAGGGGAACTTGCCTCTCTCCTTCTCTATGGTCAATGCCGCTTCGTGAACAGAACAAAACGGACCAAGCTCCGGCATCTCACTTTGCCTGGCTGAAGTGCTGCCAACTCACAAAAGGGTTCTTTGCTACCGTTAGCAACACTTCCTGCCAAGAACGTTGCCCATTTCCCTTCCTTTAAGGGACTCCCTCTGGAGACAAACTCATCAGCCCAGCTCACGTGCCAGTGTACATTCTGCACGTACATGTGCGTTGGCCGTTTCTTACAAATAGAGGTGCACGTTCACTTTGCAATTGAAAACAAGAACCAGGGCCTGGCTAAGAGGGGGGAGTTGGGGCAGCTTGTGCATGTAGTACGCATTCTGCGATTCCTTCACTGAATGTACTGTGAGAATCCTGTATTTGTTTTTTTTTCCAATCATGTGTCTGTTAAACATTGAACGTATGAGCACTCACTGTAACTTGTGAACAGGACTGCAGTGCAAAGGCACAGTCTAAAGCAGAGGTAGGCAAACTGTGGCCCTCCAGATGTCCATGGACTACAATTCCCATGAGCCCCTGCCAGCATTCGCTGGCAGGGGCTCATGGGAACTGTAGTCCATGGACATCTAAAGGTCCAGTTTGCCTACCACTGGTCTAAAGAGTGCCCTGTCAATTTTTCTAGTACCAAATAACATCCAAATCATAGTCTTAACTTTGGAAAAGGGAGGGAAAGAAGGTGGGGAAGGCCTGTTGTTATGTAGGGACAACAATGGCTCTGTTGTTATGTAGGGACTATCTACGTGAAGCCCATATTCTGTGACCTCTGCTCCTGCTAAGTGGAGAAGAATAATTTTCTTTGCAGTCCCAATGCTGAGAAATTTGCACTCTCGGCCACAAAATCCCATTACTCGAAGAAAAGGCCTGTCCGTCCCACATCCTGAACAGAAGCATAATACACCTGCCTGAGAAGTCTAGAAAGAAGGCCTTTGGCACCCCCTAAAGGCTAAATAGCATAGGCCACAACATAGTCCCTTTTCATTAAGGGACTCACCTTGCAAGATTATTGGAACTATACACAGCTGCTGAGTCTGAGCAAAGTTTTAGGATGAGCTCTTGATTTGCTTTTCTGCTAATAGAATGATCGCCCTGTGAATATTCTGCTCTGCATTTAACGTTTTGTTTGTAAGCTCAACATTTAAAAACTTGTCAGCACGATGCATCTTGCTGTTTTGCTTTTAGCGAACATTTACCAATAGAATCTACAGGAACAGAAACATTAAAGTGTGTATATATTCTGGGTTTTGTCTATTTTCATTATGAGGGGAACCAGGGTTAAGATAAAGGGTCAACGCAACACGGTGGGATATATATCTGTGTATTGGTGACACCCTAATCCAGAACTCTGGATTAAGTGGGCGTAACAGACTTCTATTGCATTCTGAAGGTTTTTCCCCATGGGGGCCATATAAGATCTTTCCACAGGAAAAACAGCTCTTCACTGGAATTTGTTCCTTTCCCAGTAACTGTGATTCTTAAACCCCAGGGAAATCCTGGTTCAGAATCACAGCTGCTGGGAAAGAAAGAGACCTTATCTTGCATGGGGAAGCCATGACCAATGGGAGCCAGCTGAAGCCTTTTGTTCCAGCATTAAGGGAAGAGGAAGCAAACAAGTCATCCAGCCTAGGAATTCACCAGGTTCCTGTTGTGGAGAAGTGAGCTGGGACTCCCCAAAGCTCCCCTCCTGCCACAGACTTCCTGAACCCTTGCTGTTTTCTACAGGTTCCTGCCTGGCACACCAGGCCGGGGTGAGGGAGAGAGTTTTGTTCAGGACATCCAAATTCAGCCTTAGGCTTGACTGACTGGGACCCAACCTCAAGAAGCAACAGACAAAAGAATAATGTGCATAATTGTTTATTTTGTTTTCAAAACACGAGGATTTCTATTTAATACAAAACACCCCCGTGTGTTTGAAGCTTCCCATAATACTGATGATGGAAATTGCACCAACCACCTAGTGGGTTGGTGATTACTAAAGCTACGAGCTCCCTGTGGAGCCGCACAGTACACACAGAAAGATCAAGGCTTTATCAAGGTACATTTTTACAGGAAAGGAAACATATAAACCTCAGTTGGGGGAAGGATGAAGGAATCCGGGCCAGGGTCCTGCCAGGAAGCAGAGGTTTGGGCACCTGGCACTCATGTCAACGGGCACAGAGAGGAGCAGCCCACCTTTTCTCACCTTGGCAGCCTGCTCTGCTGCTGACGGCATCCAGCTGATTGCCGACAAGTGCGCATGATGCGATTCCAAGAGTGGAAGGAGCGAAACACGGATGACGGCCGCCATCCTCCTGAGACAATGAAGAAGGCAACCACTCAGGAGAAGACTTCGCAAAGTTGGTGTGAACGGAAGTTATTTGGGATGGGTCCTGTGCGAGAAAGACAGCGCCAGATACTCTGACATGGAATCCCTGCAGTAAGAAGGGCTGGCCCAGGCACTCGGAGAAGGGACACAGCAAGTCCTCCCGGGTGCCAAAGAAGCAAAAGACACTGAGGATCCCTTTTTCCCCCCAAGATACGCGGCTGCTCCTGCCTCAAAAGAAAACAAGAGCCAGAAGCAGCTTAGCACACATTTAGGTTTAGTACTGTTTGTGCAAAATATGACCGTAGTGTTCTCAACTGACTATGGCTTCCAAAATTCCAACGGCTAGGAGACTGGTTTACTGCAAGGAGGGGCAGCTTGAGCTTTGAAGGGCTCTTCTACGTCCTTGTCTCAACAGGACTACTATATGGAGATTTCAGTCATGCGCAGCTTGCAGGAAACGGCCGATTGAGCGGCTAAAACACAGAGACAAAATTGTTTCATTGGTCTGCACAGAAATCTCTTCTGCTGTAAGGTCTGGTCTCAGGAAACCAATTCCTCAATTCACAGTATGCCTGGAGCCATGCAGTAAACCGGGGGTAGTCAACCTGTGGTCCTCCAGATGTCCATGGACTACAATTCCCATAAGCCCCTGCCAGCAAATGCTGGCAGGGGGCTCATGGGGATTGTAGTCCATGGACATCTGGAGGACCACAGGTTGACTACCCCTGCAGTAAACCACTGACCCTTCTTGAAAGGCCTATTCAGACTCCCCTAAAGCAAAGTGTCCCAATTCAGCATTCTTTCAAAATACCACTATGACAGCATCCCCAAAGGAGAATACATCAATTGTGGCATTTGGTCCCTTGAAGAACAGGCAGCTTCAGAAGAGATCGGCTTAACCAAACACGATTTCAGCAGGTTGGAAGCAAGAAAGTGGTTCCCCAAAATGTTACGTTGTTTTATATAGTGTTCCAAAATTCTGAAAGGAAAAATGGAGATTGCCAAAAGTTAAAGGTAGTCGTGCTCAAACCAAATCCCGTCATACATCTGAGGAACTTCCAAGAAGTTTTTATTATTATTATTATTATTATTATTATTATTATTATTATTATTATTATTATTTAATTTATATCCCGCCTGCCCCCGGAGGCTCGAGGTGGGTCACATAAAAACCAATCCCCTAAAACAATGAAAGCATAATAAAACACAATACAATTAATACAAAGGTTAAGACAAGAATGGTGGCAAAATTCATTATAACTAACCCAATTCCACACCCACTAAGAAGGGAAAGGGAGGGGGCAGATGACAGACGCAACCGTCACATTTGTGAGGGGGGCTAGATCTTCTTGCTGCCCAGCCTCAACCGAAAGCCTGGCGGAAGAGCTCCGTCTTCCAGGCCCTGCGGAATGATGACGATTCCCGCAGGGCCTACAGCTCTTCCAGGAGCTCATTCCACCAAGTTGGGGCCAGGACCGAAAAGGCCCTGGCCCTGGTGGAGGCCAGGCAGGCTTCCTTGGGCCTGGGAATGACGAATAGGTTAGCCCCCCGCAGAGCGTAAGGCCCGGGGGGGGGGGGTGGCATAAGGCACTTCAGACTCCAAGGCAGGGGTAGTCAAACTGCAGCCCTCCAGGTGTCCATGGACTACAATTCTCAATCCCCCTACATGGGAATTGTAGTCCACAAATATCTGGAGGGCCGCAGTATGACTACCCCTGCTCCAAGGGCTAAGCCTAACCAAATTCCACCTTCTGCAATGCAAATTTGTTCAACCTGCATTTTATTTCTGTTTCTATGAATCAAGTGGAACAGGGGAAGGGCCATGACTCAGTGGAAGAGCCTCTGCTTTGCATGCAGAAGGATCCTGGTTCAATCCCTGGCATCTCCAGTTAAAAGCAACCAGTTAGAGGGGATGTGAAAAACCTCTGCCTGAGACCCTGGCAAACAGCCACTGGTCTGAGTAAATAATACAGACCTTGATGGACCAAGGGCCTGATTCAGTAAGAGTCAGAGGCATGTGTTCATAAAAATCTGCCTTCCACTCACTAGCACAATCTGCACTGGCCTATTTTACAATTCATCAGGACTAGGAACGTGTATGTGTGTTTTAAATGACTAGGAAGGCACTCAGTGTCCTGAATTCTGTATCCACTAGGAACATGTATGTGTCCACAGCTGAACTCTGCACTTCATACAAAACTGAGGATTTTTGATATACCACTACACATGCAAGTGTCCTGCATAGTGCAGGGGGTTGGACTAGATGACCCACGAGGTCCCTTCCAACTCTATTTTTCTATGATTCTACATGCAGCTAGACAACACAGTAGACTCATTCATACCTTGTAGTGAGTTGCAAACTGTCAGTGTTATACCATTTCGTATTGATTATTTGTGATGGACCGGGAGAGGCAACAGGCAAGGAAGATCCCAACCAACTAAGAAGAAACAAATACAGGAGAAGTGAGGTTAAACAGACCGTCACAAGTTGAAAGCCAGTTAATTCACATGGCCAAGATCCAGCTCCAAGCCAGCTGCTGTGACTGGGCAGGAGACCAAAGTCAAGATGACGTGCCAACTGTTTGCACAAGTTAAAATCGGGATGAGATTCTGAAGAAAAAACAGAAGCCAATAACCTATTTTATTGCAGCTTTGGTGCAAAAGGAACCAGAGACCGGTTTTCTTGGCTCCTGGGAATACAAAGCCTCAGCATTTTTCCTCATCAGGGCAATGAATCATCTACTGTTCCACATATTTCACAGAGATTTTACCAGCATCATAGCCAATCAGGTAGTCATCAACGAAACAGAAAAGCTTTCTGCAGGCTTCTGAAGGCCACAACAGACAGACTTGGAATTATTCCAGGCAGGGAGTTGAACAAAATACCTACAACCCATGCATAACAAACTGGAAAAATAGGGGACAGGAAAGATACATTAAAAGGACATATATAATCCTAGTAGAACAATTTTCCTTTAATACACAATATAGCTATGTTAAAAACATAATATTCAGACCAAAGTTGTAAAATATGATCTAAACATATAAATAAAACAGTCAAAGGGAACTGGGAGGAGTTAGGACTCATCACCTAACAATCAGGGTGGCTGTCCCAGCATCCCATCTCTGATTGGCTGTCTCTCCGATGGATGGCCAATCAGAAGGGATGCCCCACCCCTGGCCGTATCCCCCTCCAACTTCTTTTATCTTGGAAGAAGTACCAGCCCGGGAAGCGGGAGCTGGGAGGGAAGGCAGAGGGCCTGAGACTGCTGGCCCAGTGGGGTTGGGGGAAGGAAGGAGGGAGCGAGCCCCCGCCATACTCATCCCCACCCCAAGCAGACCCGACGAGAGCCTTGCCAGGCCTCGGCAGCACTGCCGGGGGGGGGGCAAACCAGTTCCCGCCAGCACTCCCACTACCTTGAGCAGCCCCAGCCATGACCTTGCCAGACCTCGGCAGAGTTGCCAGAGGTAGGGAGGGAGGGATGAGTTTCTCACCAGCACTTCCCCTGCGGCCCCAAAAAGGCCCGTCCAGGCCTAAGCAGGCCTTTTCAGGGCAGGGGGAGAAATGGAGTTCCTATCAGTGCTTCCTCCCCCGCCCCCCAAAATGTCTACCAAGGCCTTGTCAGCTGGCCTGCCCGGGGCGGGAGCCTAGCACCATTGCATTTTTAGATACAATGGGCTTTTTTGCTAGTATATGGATAAAATAATGCATTTCAACTAAATAAGTCTTCTTTGGTGGACTCTAAAAAGTTATATTGATTCATAAAAGTACCTATACAGTAAAATATCAATAATATGAACACTATATAAAGGACTAACCCCTCTTTCAATCTCTCTTTACAGGCCTTGTTTTGGAAAATTAAGATATATTGTACAAGGGAAATAATATATTTCTAAGGTCCTTAAACTGTCATCAATTGACAACAGGTGGGGTATTTTGGCAAAATGATTTCCAGTTTCATTTAAAAGGAAGTGGCAGAATAATGTGTGTGTGTGTGTTTGTGTGTGTGTGTATGTTTCATGCATATATGCATGAAAGAGCATGGGGAAAAAATAAAGCTTTGTAGGACGCCACAAACCAAAGGCCAAGGGGCTGTGGAACAGTCCCCCAGCATCTTTTGAAAACTGTCCTCAAGCCACTATGAAGTAGAATCTCCAATCCCAGCACAGATAGGCAGTCCAGAAGGATACCATGATCAATGGTCCCAAATGCCACCTAGAGATCCCAAGATAATCAGCAGAATCAATTCCCTTTGTCCGTTTCCTGGCAAAAGTCCTCCATCAGGATCATCAAGGTGTCCCAGTCACATAAATATGTCTAAAACTAGACTGGAAAGGCTGTAAACGACCCATTTCATCCATGAACGCTTGAAGCTGAATTAACGATTGCTTGCAAACACTGATTTTGAATGGGTATATCCAAAGCAGCTCCAATCCCGCCCACCCAAAAAAGACTGTATCCCAAATAAATGAAATCAAATAAATATAGACAGAATCAGGTGGGCAGCCATAATGACCTGAAGCAGAAGTAACGAGTTTGAGTTCAGGGGCACCTTGGAGACCAATGGAGTTTTATTCAAGATATATAAGACTTCTTCAGATAAGGTTATCTGTAACCATGAGTGTCTAAATAAAAGGGGCAAGGGGTCGTGGGAGGAGTTTGGTGTTAAGGGTTATGGGCCAATCAGGTCTATCATTGGCACCTATTCACCTCTGGTTGGCTGTCCACCAACTGGCTGCCCAATCAGATTAGAACTCCCACCCCTAACCGTCATCCCACAATTCTGCTGCTTCTTCAGAGCCTCTGGCCTCTCAGATGCCTCTCCTGAGTTGAGTGACCTGACCTCCTCGGCACAGTCCTGGGTGAGTGGCATTCAGCTTACAAACGTTCTCCACCTACGGCCTGGGCTGCCCTTGGTGTTTGTTTCCTTGCTTGCGACTGATGGGGCCCACAGACAGATGGGGGAGGCTAGGATTTCCGCTCCATGCTGCCCAGAATGCCCCTGGAGACCCAGCCTTTCCTGCAGGTCATTCTGCCCAATTTCCTTCCAATACAGAGGAAAGAGAAGACCACTTCCTATCCTTGCCTTGGGAACTTGCTGGCATCATGTGGGGAATGACCCATGGCTTAGTGGTAAATGAGGCTGAAGTCTATCCCAAGATTATTTTGGGGTGCTTCCTTGCCCCAGTGTCCTCCTGGTGGGTGGGAGAGCAGCGCTCACCGGCGGGTGCAAACACGCAGGCACGGAGCTGCCATGCCTTGCGCCTCCCACCCCGCGCAGTGCGGCGCCACCATCTCCCCCCCACCACCACCACCACCACAGCCCGGTGCCAAGATCTCCACGTTGGGGAACACTGTTAGAGGTTCAAGTGTCAGATCAGATCTAGGAGACACAAGATGGAAACCCTCCTTGGCTGTAGAAGCTTGCTGGGTGCCCTTGGGTCAGTAATACTATTAGCCTAGCCGACCTCGCAGGGTTACTGTAAAGGCAAGGAGGAGCAGAACACAAGCTTCTATGGTGGAATATCAATGAAGTAACTAAAGCTGCGAGTATTCCCACTAAGACCTGGACTGAATGAAACACATTCAGTATGGGGTTCTTGTTCTTTTGGGGGAGGCTGAGGGGGCAGGGACACCCAAGTGCCAGGAAGAATTCAAGAGCCAAGCATCCTGAATATACTTAAGACTCTTACTATCTTGCCAGTTGTCCAACTGTATACACTTGCAGGGGAAACAGGTCCCAAAGAGGATGCTTCCCCTTCCATGAAGTGGCCTCTCATTTCCTGCCAGATCAGCTGTCCAATTAGGACATAGTGCACACACAGTCTTGGGGAGATGGGGCCCAAGGTACGCTTTCAGGAAACAAAAAATAGATGCAGAAAACCTTACGTTTACAGCATTGAGAATGTAAGTGATTTTGGCAAAGCAAGGAGAAGCTCAAACAGGAAGCTTCTAATTGGATTGGGGCACACAGAAAGAGAGACTCACGGATGTACTTCACAAGGACTTGGCATGCACATTTACAGCGTAGAAAGGAAAATTACCTTTTCCCCCGGTAAGCAGCAATCCATGCAACCAACTCAGACCTTGTTCATACCAAACATTTTGGCTGCACGTCAGGACATGAGTGCTTATAAGTAGCCCTATTGTTTTATTTCCTTCTACAAGACTTAAGTTTTAGGTGCAGCCAAGAGGACTTCCACTGCCTTTGTGCAGGAGGGGCACAACTGCCCCCTATCCCAAGCAACTGAAGCTCACAGCACAGCCATAAATACCTTCCTTAAACTTCAGAAAGAGCTACAGCTTCTAAGCAATTCCCCCTTCCTTCTACATTTTGGGTTCTTAACCATTTTCATTTCTATGAAAGCAGCATTGCCTCCTGGCTTTCCTACAGTTTTGCTCAGCCAAATACGGACCAACGCTGGATATTTCTGTGTATTATACTAATTACAGAAATGAGTCAGTGAAAAGACCAGAACTCACAGCCAATTGAAGCCCACAGCACGGCCAATTGAAGCTGACAGTACTTGGCAGTCTTCATGTGAGGTCTCGCCTACACCGTGTATGCCGCAGATCGACAAGGACTTGCTGCAAATTTCCACAGCAGAATGTCTTCTACAGAAATGTTTGGGATCCTGTGCAGACACCTCTGGTTGATGTGCCACAGAACTCCCCCCAGCCCATCCGTGAACTCCATCCCATCACCATTTCGGCTACATATTGAGCATGTGCGCATGCGCTGCCCAGCTGCGCATGCGCAATGCGCGGGGGCGGCCCTGATTCCCTCTCCCCCCCCCTCCCGCAGTAAGAAGCTTCCCGGGCCGCAAGCTTGCGGCCTGGGAAGTTTTTTACTGCGGGGGGGGCAGGGAGAGGGAGCCGCGGCCCGGCGCCAAGGCATTCGCGGCCCGACACTGGGCCGCGGCCCGGGGGTTGGGGACCACTCTTGTATTGTATTTCTGTTGAAGCTAAGCAGGTATGGGGCTGGATGAAGAACTAAAAGAGAGGCCCACCGAGAGCTCAACATAAACAGCCCTGAACCCTCCAGAGAAAGAGCAGAGCTGTGAGCACAATAACACTGAGCAATGCAAGAGCTGATGCAATCATTGCATTATGCCCTCAAGCGCTATTTCTTGCCAAGGAATGTGGGTCAGCATGTCTTTTACACCTGGTCACTTTTTCAGCCCTTGCAGTAACCCACTGATCTGGACAGGTGTGTGACTGCTGAGAAATCAAGTCCCAGAAAAGTCCAGCAGCAGCAGGCCAGCTCACGACACAGCTGCTCAGCCAGCACCCACGTGCTTGAAACAAAAACACGCAGCCTGGCAGGCAACACTGTCTGCACACTGATACCATGGGTGGCTACAGTGCATACCTGGCACCTGCGTAAGAGGAAAAAACAAGGTCTTATCAGCATGGCAGCCAGTCACTGACAAATCACCTTGCCACTGCCTTCTATTTGAAGCAAGCTGTGTTCTTGGGACAAGAACAAGGATTCATATGGGGGGGGGGGGGAGACAAGAAGTGTTCTCAAGGAAGACTTTACCTGGAAGCAAGCAATGCCAAATGAGATCCCAGCTACAATGCTCAGTTTGGACTCCATTGTCTGTGTCACCATACTAAAGCAGCCCTACAAAGGGAAGGGGAGGGGGGAAGATGATAATACAGCAGTGAGCTTACTGGCAACATCTGCCTGCTAAAACTCAAGACAAATTCATGTTCCACAAATCTGGACAAATGATTCAGGCATTGTGAGTTAGCTTTGCAGCAAAATGTCCTGTGATCTGACCCAGTCTACTTTGCAATTTGACTCCTAGAAACATAAAACTGGAAGTTACCCCCAGGGTCATCTAGTCCAACCCCCTGCACAATGCTGGGAATTCACAGCTCCACACCCTCAGGGGCACAGAGGGCAAAGTTGAGCCAGTATTTGGTGATTTGACATCAGCAGAACTTCTTCTTTCTTTGCAGCATGTGGGGCAGAATACTGGCCCAGCATATACCAAGAGTAAGCTCTCGTTGCTCAGCTATATTGAACAGCTGAGCTTCTGTGAACAAGAGTTCCCACGTCCCCCCAAAAGAACTGCAGTCAGTGTGCCGTGCTGGCCTGCTCACAGGCAGTAATTTCCCGTCCTTCCTCCAGGACAGAGGCAAACATCTCAGTCCTTGTTCACATTGAGAAAGGGTGGCTGCCAGCCACTGAGCCCCTGGCCTGAACAAAACAAAACACACTCCCTGGTTTTTCAGCCCCATTTCCCCAGCATCGCCTGACCCTCCACTGGAAACCAGACCTCAATTTTCCAAAAGCAGCCTTGGCTCTCCATACCTCAGTCCTGGACTTGGGAAGAACGACATGGCTTTGGGATTGCTTACTTTATTGTACACCTTTCCCATGGCTCTGTCTCGATCCTTCAGATCTGCCATTGTACAGTTCTTTTCGGCCTTGCAACAGCTCAAGGGGATTCCTTTCTCTTTGTAGTACTCAGTCTTCTCCCAGTCTGTGAAGTTTGCAACACCACAGCAGTGTAACTATGGGAAAAAACAGAGGAGTAACATCATGCATCTAGTACATGCCTATTCTGTTTTTAACTTTAGCACTCACTCTTAGCGTTGCCAATTCAGAGTGGGAAATACCTAGCGATTTGAGGGGTGGAGCCTGGGGAGGATGTGGTTTGGGGAGGGGCCACAGCAGGATATAATGCCAGAGATTCTACACTCCAAAGCAGCCATTTTCTCCAGAGGAACTGATCTTGCTCACCTGGACATCAACTGTAATAGTGGGAGATCTCCAAGAGACACCTGGAGGGTGGCAACCCAACTTGCACCTGCAATCTATAGATCAGCCAAGGGGCTCATGGGAATTGTAGTCCATGGACATCTGAAGAGCCACAGTTTGGCCACCCCTGCACATGGATTCTTTGGGCGATCAATGCGCATATAATGGAGAAGGAAGGGGTGGGTGGGAAAGGGAGAGTCCTAACAGCTTGGAATTTAAATGAACAACAATTCCATAGCCCCTGTGCCGCCTCACTTTGTAATCTGCAGAAATACTGTCACTGTTTCTAATGCCTCATTCTGAAGCATATGCCAGCCGCAAGGCAGATCTGCCCCCCCCCCAGAGAATGAGCACCTATAGCATAGCACCTATGGCACCTACAGAAGCTATAGCAGCAATAGCTGCACCTTTATCTCCCCCCCCACCCAAGATGGAGATTGGGGGTGAGTTAGTTTAGGCTATGTGTTTTGGCCGCATCTTGGTTATTGTGTTAATTATGCTTTTACTGTTACTGTGATTTTAATGTATGGGGCTTTATTGGGGGTTTTATTGTTGTAACTCGCCTCAAGCCTCTCAGGGAGAAGCGAGTAACAAATCCAACAACAACAACAACAACTCCTTGCATTTCCCCGAATGGGAAAGGGGCACACACGATACACAGCCCCATTAGCCATGCCACATAAGGAGGCCGAAGTAGACACTCACTGTGCTCTGGATGGTATCAACTGCCTGACTTCGTTCATCCGTGATCCCTTTGTACTCCTCCACAGCATTTTCATAGTTAGCCTTAAAGCTGCTCTTAATCTGCAGAAAAAGAAGACTCCAGTCACACTTAATAAAAGAAAAATTGTTCCATTACATGGCTGTTAAGGGATTAAATCTGGCACTACCAAAAAACACTAATAAGACCTCACTTGGAGTTCTGTCTCCAGTTTTGGACACCACAACTAAAGAAAGTTGTAGAGAAACGGGAACATGACCAGGGGAGGGCTACAAAAATGAGGGGTTTGGAGAGGAAAGGTTGAGGGAGCTTGGTCTGTTTAGCCTGGAGAGGAGATGACTAAGAGGTGATATGATAACCATCTTCAAATACTTGAAGGGCTGTCGTATAGAAGTTGCAGCAGAAATTTTAGTTAAACATCTGGAAGAAGTTCTTGACAGTTAGAGCAGTTCATCAGTGGAACAGGCTTCCTTAGGAGTTGGTGTATTCTCTTTCTTTGGACGTTTTTAAGCAGAGGCTAGATAATCTTCAGGCAGAAAGGCTGATTTTATGAATTTAGGCAGATTGCAAATGGGTGGGCAGGACGGGATGTGCTAGTGTTTGTCTCTTGTGGCCTTTCCTTGGAAGCCCAGGGAATTGCTGATCGCCCCTGTGAGATGGTAGGTGAATTTCTTCCTGGCCAAGATGGATTTGGAGATTTTTGGTGGGACATGAAATTGGGTTCACTGTGAGTGGACAGGTAGTTGTGAGTTCCTACATTTTGCAGGGGGGTTGACTAGATCAGGGGTAGTCAACCTGGCAGGGGCTCAGGGGAATTGTAGTCCATGGACTGCATCTGGAGGACCACAGGTTGACTACCCCTGGACTAGATGATCCTGGAGGTTCCTTCCAACTCTATGATTCTATGATTGCCAATTTTAAGATTATAGCAGTTCTATTCTGCTCAAGATGTAAACTGCTCTGCTCAGCAGGGGGGGAAACTTAGAGGGAAAATTGGGTGCAAGCAGCTGGGGTGGAAAAATGGCAAAGCTTCATTTTGTGAACAAAAGTTCATGGGCAGAAATTAGGATCAAAGCCAGTAAACGTAAATCTCCATGTATTGCATTCTTGAACCCCCTGTTCTTAAAGCAAAAGAAGACTATTTTCTTCAGCCACAGCACACATCATGCAGACTGCAGAGTCAAGTGGCACCACCCCTATACCCCCATTGTGGTCATTTATGAAAACACAACTACAGATAAGCATTCCAGACTATAACCCAGTTTGCAGGGATACCAAATTGACACTTATTTAGTCAAGAGAGAAATGTTTTCCATCGTTTTGCTAAAATAGGGAAGTTGTTCTAGGATTGAAAGTTTTCAGACTCGCCCTTTTCTACCTTTCAGATTGTGGAAAGTGACACTCAGACACTGAATGCTAAATTTAGGCTGTTAATATTGGCATCAACAGCACAGATCCCGCATTTCTGAGAAAACAACTGCACATCCTGCTGCATGCATTTGAGAGGAAGAAAAGCAAGCTCAGTTCCCCAAACCCACCATATAATGTCCCCCCCCCCAAAGTAAAATCCCTCACCTCGTGTCTGAAAACAAAGCCCACAATGGCCGCCACCAGCACGACCAGGAAGACGAGGGTTAAGAGCATGGCATACTACGGACAGAGAAAAAAATAAAATAAATCAGGGCTGTAAAACTACAACCCACCCACCACCAATAGCAAATCAGAGATCTACACCTTTAAATGTAGCCACTATTGCCAGACAAGTCCTGGGATACAATCCTGCAATTCAGTACTTGCAAAAAGAGCATGTACGCTCTTTTCCTTGTTGGCCTTAAAGGTGCCACTGGATTCCGATTTTGTTTTGTTGAGTTTCCTTATGGTTAGCTGACCTTTGCTACTTGGCATTTCCAAGCACAACTGCAACAAATCCACACCCCCAGAACTGCGTCGTAAGACCTTAGAACCAATAATGAATCACAGAGACATTTCTGAAATGTCATCTGTTGCTGTTGCAGAAAAGTCACTCTTGATGAAAATTCTTGTGGCCACAGGCAAGAGTTCAGTGCAAGATGAATGTTTTGGGTTTGGGGTTGTTGTTGTTTTTTTTTTAACCTACAAGCTCAGCAGCAAGTAACGTGTTTTAAGTATGGAACCCAGAAGAATCTGTGTGAATTATGTAGCTATTATTTCAGTTCCACCGCCATGACAATTGCATTTATCAAACTCACCTCAACACATCAGAACAATTTTACCTATGCTTATTTAAAAACAAAACAAAACGCCATGAGTCTTTGTAAGAAATATACGGATTATAAATCAAAATGATCCTTTATAACTAAAGAAAAAACTGTTGCTCAGGATAAATATGGCATGTCCTTCTGGTGAGATGCTTACAGAGGACCTATCTGCCACAGATATGACATAGGCTAAGTATGTTTGCTATCCCAGCATACTGGCACATGAGCAAGATCATGGGACCTGACCAGTGTTCAGATGGAGCTCTTATTTAAATGATAACATCCACAGAACCATACAGAGTGTGACTATTTTTGTAACAATTAATACACGATGAAAACTCTGATAATACGTTATTAATGGTGGAATCTGCAAAATGTGGTGTGCATAATTGAGCAAAATATCAAGGATATCCAGCAGGGGGCACTAGAGGAGATATACATTTTGCATAGATAGAATAGGAACTGCCCGACAATTTTCAAATTATCTCTCCCAGTGTCCTGATTGGCTCAACAGGAGACTTCCTGCTTTTTGAGTGTACTTCCTCCCTGTAGAACAGCGGCCGAATAAACAGCATGACTACAGATAACAGCTAGAACAGTTAGGTCTTTCTCTTGTTTCTCATCATTAATAAGAACTATTTTATAAACGACCTGGTGTTCTGCTCTCTCTGCATATTGAAACTCTGCCAGTGCCGGTATGATGACTATAGGAGACTGTTCCTGTCCAAACAAGACCCACTTGAATAAGTTCCAGACGGGAAAGAGGGTCTTTCTTCAACAGCTCCAAAATTTCCAGAGATTCAACATCTCTATGTAGAGTCAGTTACAGCAGTGGTCCGCAACCTTCTTCAGGCTGTGGACCGGCGGTGGCAGGGAGGGCAATCGCCTGGCTGCACACGCGGCCCATGTGCGGCACTCCCATGCATGCATGGCCGGGTAACGCATGCGCATTTGCAGGATGCATGGCCACAAACGCGCATGCTCGGCACTCCCGGCAGTGTCGTGCATGTGCATTTGCGGCCACGCATGCCGCAAACGCGCATGTGCGACCCCGGCCATGCATGCATGCGCAGAAGTGACCACCGAATTATCTCCAGCCTCCTCAAAACTCAGGAAGCTGGAACAGGCAGAGAAATAAAAGGGAGAATAGGACAGGCAGCTCCTGGGAACCTCGAGAGAAGTCAAGGCTCTCTGAGCACCTTTCAGAACGTGACCCCTTACCAATTTCAGCATCCATGTACTTCCCCGGCAGGTGGCAAAGCATCCAAAGGTGCCCAGAAGGATAACGACGCCACTTGCGCCGATCAGGATGTAGGGAACGTTGGTCGCTTTCTCATTTAACAGGGAGAAATACACCTCCAGGCTGACTTTCCCCCAGATTCCGACTGCGAGGAGGATAATGCCAGAGAACTGGAAGAAAAAGAAGAAGAGCTGTTTTCTTATATCCTGCTTGTCACTACCTGAAGGAGTTCCAAAGCAGCTTACAAACACCTTCCCTTTCCTCTCTCCACAACAGACACCCACTGAGGTAAGTGGGGCTCAGAGAGCTCTGACAGAACTGTTCTGCAAGAAGTACTCTGGCAGGACTGTGACTACCCCAGGATTACCCACTGGCTGCATGTGGAGGAATGGGGTCTCAAACCCAGTTCTCTATTACAGGCTGCCTCTCTTAACCTCTACACCAAAGCGGCCTTGCCGACAACAGAAGGGAGGGGGGACACTCAAACTGAAATATCTGAAAAGGATTGCGCAAACGCATGAAGTTTCTATGCAAGAATAACATTACGATAAAATACTAGCACAACATATGCAAGAAGACATCTTTATGCTCGCTAATCATTTTGCCACCTGGATTCACTAGCTTCCTCTGCCAGGCACTGACAGACTAGAAATGAGCTTTTCGCAAAGTTTATTTTGAGTTTGACAAAGTGGTTCAAAGGGCAACTATTCCATGTTATCTTGGGAGATAACAGCAGTAAGCCGCTCCATTGCACCCCCCCCCTTCAGTGCGCTGTCTGACTTGAAGCCAGGCATGCTCTGTATGCATCATGCTAAAAAACAGCAAAAGAACCAGAAAGAAGACTACAGGGAGGATTACATAAACATCTGGCCCAGGAAAAAACAAAGCGACCAGCCCAGAAAACTCCAGCGTAATGTGGGTTTCTCCCACTTCGTCCCTGAAACATCTGATAAACATTGGATCTTGACAGGCTAGAAAACTGGGCAAAAATGAAAAAAATGTATATAATAGTGATAAATGTAACATTCTGCATTTATGTAGAAAAAATCAAATTCAACACCATAGGATAGGTGAGACTTGTCTTGGTAGGAGTACATGCAAACAGGATCTGGGGGTAGTTCCTAGTAGACCATACACTGAACATGAGTCAGCAGTGTGACTCAGTGGCTAAAAAGGAAAATGGGATTTGGGGTTGTATCAAAAGAAGTATAGTGTCCAGATCACGCAAAGTGATAGGACCACTTTACTCTGCTGTGGTTAGACCGCACTTAGTTGGCACCAACCAGTTTTCAGCACCACAACTGAATAAAGATGTAGACAAACTGGAGTGCATCCAGAGGGGGGCTACGAAGATGGCGAGGGGTTTGGAAACCATCGTATGAGCAACGGCTGAGGGAGCTTGGTCTGTTTAGCCTGGAGAGATGACTAAGAGGGGATCTGATAACCATCTTCAAATACTTGAAGGGCCATCATATGGAAGATGGAGCAGAGTTGTTTTCTGTTGCCCCAGAGGGTCGGGCCAGAACCAACAGGTTGAAATTAATTCAAAAGCATTTTCAGATAAACATCCGGAAGAAGTTCCTGACAGTTAGAGCGGTTCTTCAGTGGAACAGGCTTCCTCAGAAGGTGGTGGGTTCTCCATCTTTGGAAATTTTTAAACAGAGGCTGGCTAGCCATCTGACAGAAATGTCACTTAGCAAAATGTGCACTTAGCAAAATAAATGATTTTCAAGCTGGGGGTGGCAAACAACAGTTTATTCCAATGTAAAACAACTCCTAGGTGTATTCCGTTTTCGGTATCTTCATCTAGTGATATGTGATACTCTTAATATTTTATCAATGAATCCTCTTTAAATAAATTATTTTCGATGATGAACATGTATCAGAAGAATATAAACCTAATCCTGTCGTGATATGTTAGTGTATGTGGTTCGCTCTTCAAATGCTTCTAAAGCAGGGGTAGTCAAACTGCGGCCCTCCAGATGTCCATGGACTACAATTCCCAGGAGCCCCCTGCCAGCATTCGCTGGCAGGGGGCTCCTGGGAATTGTAGTCCATGGACATCCCCTGTTCTAAAGTATCCAATATACAGAGGTCTACAAGTATTAACATCACAAAGTTTAAATGCTCCTCAGTAGTGACACACGTTCATCATTGAAAAGTTTGAGAAATTGTTTTACATTGGAATCAACTGTTACTTGCCATCGGCAGCTTGAAAATCTTTTGCTTGTATCACAGCTAATGGGTCTTCACCTGTTGGACTCTGTGAACTTAGGCAGATTGTGAGTGGGTGGGCAGAAGGGACTGTGTCTGAGCTTGGCTCTTGTGGCCCTTTCTTACAGGCCCAGGAAAATGCCAATCTCCACTTTGGGGTCAGGAGGCAAATTTGCTCCAGACTAGACTGGCCAGAGATTCTGAGGGGTTTGGGGGGGGCATCATCTGGACTTGGAAGTTGGGTCACTGTAAGTTGACAGGTCAGTCCTAGAGGATATCAGCCCTGCCTGCTCCTTAGAAGGCCAGATCCTGAAGACGAAACTCAAATACTTTGGCCCCCTCATGAGAAGGAAGGACTCCCTGGAGAAGAGCCTAATGCTGGGAGCGATCGAGGGCAAAAGAAGAAGGGGGTGACAGAGAATGAGGTGGCTGGATGGAGTCACTGAAGCAGTAGGTGCAAACTTAAATGGACTCCGGGGAATGGCAGAGAACAGGAAGGCCTGGAGGATCATTGTCCATGGGGTCGCGATGGGTCGGACACGACTTCGCACCTAACAACAACAACAAAGTTGACAGGTAGTTGTGAATGTCCTGCATTGTGCAGGGTGTTAAACTAGATGACCCTGGAGGTACCTTCCAACTCTATGATTCTATGAAATGGAAGTTACCAGTCCATGCATATAGGTAGAAGGTGAGCAGCAAAAGTAAGGGTTTCTCAGACCTCCCCAAACCCAAGACAACATTCTACATTTGGACTCCAAAAGGGCACACCGTAGCAAGAAGGTTGACCCTGTTCCATAAAGCCACACTCACCTGACGCAGCGGCCTGAAGCAAGCAGCAGTGGAAGGAAAGGACAGGATTACTGAGTACATTCCTCATTTTATTTGCTATTCACAGACAAGAGCAAACAAAGCACAGGGTACATTGTGGCTGAAGGGGAACTTTGGGACAGAAGGGCACAGCTGAATCATACTTATGGCCCACAATTATGTCAGGCTGTCCTATTATGCCCCAAAGACCTGAAGTTCATGGGAAAGGGAGACTTTGCCTCCAGTTGTGCCTTAAAGGGTGCTGGACAGCCTTGTCTAGACCGATCTCACCAAACCTTGGAAGCTAAAAGGGTTCATGGGAGACCACCAAAGAAAACCAGGGTTGCTATGCAGAGCAGGCAAAGCCCCTGCTGGGAAGAGAGACAGAAAGAGAGAGAGACGTCAATTCTTTCCAACTACAAATCTATTCAATGGAGATGGGGAGTGAGATTACAGAGCAAAAGAACTTCTGTATCTTTTTTTTATTCCCAGTGGGAAGGAAAGGGGAAAGGATTTTGTCCCATGTATGGCTTTGCATTACTGTTCTTTATGGGGTTGTAAGAGAGGAAATTCAGGGGGACAGGAAAATGTCTCTCTTCCTATATGATCCAGGGGAGTGCGTAAAGGAATGGTGAGAGCCTCATTATATCCTAAAGGAAAAGTAGCTGGGGAAGGGGAAATTGCACACTGCAGGACTCGTGGTGTCTGCCCTATTGTGCTACTGAAAGAAGACACAGTAGGAAATGCAGAATGGCACATTGGCGCATAAGGACAGCAGTGATTCAACTGTTGCCTGCGAGACCTAGATAACCACTGTCTCTCCCAAAGTGCTCTAAATAACAGGATAGGGTTGCAGGGCTAAACTCACCAGCAGCCATCTACAGAGTCAAGGGGCTAAGACAGAAGGAGGAATGGTGATCGGAAAGAGAGGGCCATCTGCCCTACTGCTTTCTATGAGGCTAGAAGTGGAAAGAAAGAGGCCATTCTCAAGGGCTCTTTGGGGACAAGGAATGGGGGTGGGGGGCTGGAAGTGACCATATGGCAAGTCTCTGGGCCTGAAAGGCACATGGGCAGTTTCAGCACTCACTACAGGAACACAATCGGTTTACAGAGAGAGCCTCTCCCATTTGCTGCTTAGGGAAAAGAGGGCAGAGGCCAGCATCTGTTCTATAGAGCAGGGGTAGTCAACCCGTGGTCCTCCAGATGTCCATGGACTACAATTCTCATGAGCCCCTGCCAGCGAAAGCTGGCAGGGGCTCATGGGAATTGCAGTCCATGGACATCTGGAGGACCACAGGTTGACTACCCCTGCTATAGAGCAGGAAGGGAATAACGGCTGGAAGAAAGAGCAGGGTCTTCTTCATGGTTCTCTATGGGGGTCCGGAAGGGGGAGACATCTCAGGAGCTAAGCGGGACATCACCCAGGAAGGGGCATCACCCAGGAAGTGTCTGCAGAAGCAAGTCAGGGCAAACCAGCTGTGCTTCTCACTTGGTTGCTGAGTCCCTGGCCGAGGACCGCCATAAGTTGGCTGCGACTTGACCTCCCTCTATGCCCAGGCACCAGGATCCGAGATTTGGGGTGGGCTGGGGGGATGCAGCATCTTACAAGCGTTTTGGGGAAATTGGGAGTCGAGATCTACTCTCTTTGGGGATTGGGGGAACCCGAAGGGGGCGGGGGTCGCTTGGAATTCGGATTTCTCCGGATGCTCATGCCGCACATCTTGGGGAAGGCACTTCCAGGGTCCTTTTGTGCCCGGATTGCAGTGCGCGGAGCAGAAACTCCCGCGTCCAGAGTGCATTGAAAGTGCAATTCTCCCAGGCGTGCGGGAGGAGCGGGGAGAGGCCCCGCATGCACCCCCGGGCTGGGGGAAGGAGGGCGCTGCCCCGTGGGGCCGGGAAGGGAGGGAGGGCGCCCGCCCCATTGTTCGAGAAGCTCACCCAGAAGACGAAGCTGTAGATGATGAGCACGCTCTTGAGACAAGTGATGACCGGCTTGGTCTGCAGCCTCCGCGAAGGGGACGCCATGCCCCAGCCCGCCCGCCTGCCTGCCAGCCCACGCCACGCACACGGTCGCCCTCCGAGCCCCGCCGCCGCCAGCCGGCCGTCTCCTGCAGCCGAGCAAAATTCGTCCGGTCCTGGGCACTAAGCTCGCAAGCCCCAGCGGAACGAGCCGAGTCCTTCCGGAAAGTCCCGAGAGCTGGCCAGGCTCTGGTCCCCGCCTTGCCAATGACAAGGGAAGCCGAGTCGTTCCGGAAAGTCCCGAGATCTAGCCAGGCTCTGGTCCCCGCCTTGCCAATGACAAGGGAAGCCGAGTCTTTCCGGAAATTGACGAACACTAAGGCCGGCTGCTAGTGCCGGCTCGCTCAAGGCCGATCTTGGCCGGAAGAGGCCGAGAGGTACCGAGCAAAGACCTCCCTGCCAGTCACAGGTGCAAGGCCGGGCGACGCGAAAGGCTCCGAACTTTTCCGAGCCTCCACGAGACAGGCCGAATATCCCTGACAGCTCAGCAGCGCCTCTCGGGGATAAGGAGACCGGGCGCGTCATTGGAGGGGAGGAAACCGCGTTCGTTCTTTTTTGCCAGCAGATGGCGCCAGTCAAGCATGCCATATTAAAGAGGCGAATAATAAATTATAATATATTATATTATCAGCCGTGAGGATTGGGAAGTCATTTGCATGGAACAGATGCCTGGCAGATAGGAATGGACCAAGAGAAACTTCTGCCTTCTGCTAATGCAGGATGAAATAAGACAGTGGGACAAATTCAGAGTTAAGGGACTGGGATGTGTAAACTAGTAGGGCAGGTTAGATTCAAGTGGGTAGCCGTGTTGGTCTGAAGTAGAACAACAAAATGAGAGTCCAGCCTCTACTGGACTCTGATTTAGTAGGATAGGTATTCAGTTTGCGGATTTGGCAGACCCAGATACAGCTGTTTAAAAACTATCCACTTTTTATTGATTGATATTTATTTAAATTTATAGCCCGCCACTCCCAATTCATAGCTGGTAACATCGTAAATACCCCACAACAAAAACCCAGTATATAAAATCATCCCTCCCTGACAAAAAAACAAGCCTCAATGAACTACCCATAATCATGTGCCTAAGAGAACAGATGGAGGGGTCGGCTGAATGTGCTTGCCAATGCAGGGAGGAAGGGCCTCTAGATTGAATTGCCTGGCCTCAACCAAAGACCTGGTGGAACAGCTCAGGCTTACAAGCAATGCAGAATTGGGAAAGCTCCGTCAGGGCCCTCAGCTCTCCCAGGAGCTCATTCCACCAGGTGAGGGCTAGGAATGAAAAGACCCTGGCCTGGGTCGAGGCCAGGCATACCTCCCATAGACCAGGGATCACCAGCAGATTTTCACCTGCAATGCACAAGACTCTGTGGGAGGCAGAGATAGACAGGCAGCCCCACAGATATGTGGGGCCCAGACAGCGAGTGGCCTTTAAGGTCAATACCAAAACCTTGAACTTGATCCTACATTTGCATAGTGTGCATGATTATTACTATTGAGTCCTTCAGTGGCTGCGCTCTTTTCTCCGGAACCGGATAAAAAGGGTAGCTGTGGAGGAGGAATTATCATGCCCCTATCAACTCTTTAAAGGTCCCACAGAGCATGGTACTCTCCCCAAAATTATTTAACATCTTTATGTGCCCTCTGGCTCAACTGGTTCAGAGTCATGAGCTGGGCTGTCACCAATATGTGGATGACATCCAACTCTATCTCCTCATGGAGTTCTTTCACAGAAATTAAACCGAAACTGACCAATGGCGTGAAGATCCATTGTGCATGACTGTATATAAATCCCCCCCCCCGAGTTTCTCAGTTCAGTTCTGTTTAAAATTTGTTAAACATTTATCAGGCGATATGACTATATGACATCACCCTGCCAACAAAAGTGTATCTAGTCAAGGCTATGGTCTTCCCAGTTGCAATGTATGGCTGTGAAAGTTGGTCCATTAGGAAGGCCGAGCGTCAAAGAATTGAGGCTTTTGAACTCTGGTGCTGGAGAAGACTCTTGCGAGTCCCTTGGACTGCAAGGGGAACAAACCGGTCAGTCCTAGAGGAGATCAGCCCGGACTGCTCCTTAGAAGGCCAGATCCTGAAGATGAAACTCAAATACTTTGGCCACCTCATGAGAAGGAAGGACTCCCTGGAGAAGAGCCTAATGCTGGGAGCGATCGAGGGCAAAAGAAGAAGGGGACGACAGAGAATGAGGTGGCTGGATGGAGTCACTGAAGCAGTTGGTGCGAGTTTAAGTGGACTACTGGGAATGGTAGAAGACAGAAAGGCCTGGAGGATCATTGTCCATGGGGTCGCAATGGGTCAGACACAACTTTGCACCTAACAACATAACAATAACTATATATGGTCATAATAAAATCAGAGTCCAGTAGCACCTTTAAGACCAACCAAAGCTCAGGGTGTGAGCTTTCGAGTGCAAGCCCTCTTCGTCAGGCTATGATCTTGCACTCGAAAGCTCACGCCCTGAATAAACCTTTGTTGGTCTTAAAGGTGCTACTGGACTCTGATTTTATTGTGCTACTTCAGACCAACACGGCTACCCATTTGAATCTATATATATGGCCATGTTGTCCTCCCAAAATCTGGACAGTGATGGGCCTGAAGGAGGTGGGAAGGGGAGGGGCCCCAGATGTGCATATACACAGCAATGCTTCCCAACCATGTTCCGCACAATTGTTACACTTCTGGGTTTTTTGAAGCCTGAAGAATGTTTCAGGGGCTTCCCAACACTAAAAAAGCGGAGGAAGGCTGGTGTAGAGTGACTCTCTCCATTGCCTCATTAGTACCATTGCGGGATTGGGGGTAGTGGGCTGGGACACATTACTACTGCCCTACTCTCAGCACTATATTTTCCACTGTGCCAGGAATGTGGGTATGCCGTTTTCTTTGCATGTTGCCCTAGCCCTGTGAGGTTATGGTCTGTTGGCTTCCTGACCCAGCTTTTCTTTCAACCACAAATCTGTGACTCATAAGCCGTGCAAAACTCAGCATTGTACATCTGGGAACACACTTGAACCCTGCGGGGGTTGTTGTGCGTTCTGCACAAATCTTTCCACCTCTCTCTGGAAGGAGACTGGCTGTATTTGTGGACCTCCCGCTCCCACTTCACTCTTTTCTCCTCCTCTCTCGGAGATGGGACTGCAGCTTTAAAGAAACATCTGTCAGGCGCTTGCAGCCCCACATCTGGGCAGTGTTAGCTGAGTCCCGGATGCCTGTGAGAACGAGAAGCTTGTTTTGTAAAAGTTAAAAGGAAGGTTCCCTTGTGGACAGAGAGAGGAGCGAGAGGCAACAGCTGGATGCAGCACCTGGCAGGTAAGATGTTCTCGCTAGCTGTTTGCCTTGTCCTTGCAGGAGAAAGAGCCCGGAACAGCCTGAAGTCTACATATAGAGACTCAGGGATAGATACAGTTACTGCTTTCTTTCTGGGAGGACTCCTGTGGCTTTAACAACTAAGAAGCAGATATTCAACAGGTGAAGTTTTCTTCAACGTGGCCATTCTAGGCGAGGGAGTTCTGTGCTGAATTCCAGCTTGGTCGAAGTAGTTTTGGTTAAGTCCCAAGGGTCCTTGCCAGGTTAAAGTGTGAGGTTAAGGTATTAAAGAGAATCCACTTTGGTGATAGGGACGAGTTCCTGCAAGCCCCGTAAATGAGTGTGCATGCCTGGGTGACTCCTTCAATGGAACCAAAAAAAAATGAATTAGCATTTCTTTTTTCAAGTCAGAATGAGCTAGTGTAGAAAATAAGGGCTTTAGGAAACACCCCGGCTTTGTATGCAGAAGGTCCCAGGTTCAGTGGCTTAAATGGGATTCAGGTAGCCAGTTCTGAGAAAAACCATCCTTGTCCTGAGACCCTGGAGAACCGTCACCAGCGGAAGAGCAGACGTTACTGAGCCAGAGGGTCTATCTTGGTATCAGGTGGCTTCACACTCCGACTGGGGAGACAGGAGTCTGAATCCATGCCGTAGTTGATGTCGGGGATCTACAAGCATGGCAGTTTTTCGAGGCTCATCTTGCCATCTAAGTCAGAGACCAATGATGGTTCTACTTTTAAGAGGAGTGACTCCGCCTTGCTGGATAAAGAGCTGAGTTAAGGCAATTTATCAATACCATTCAGAGTGGTTTGCCATTGCCTGCCTCCATGTAGTGACCCTGGGCTTCCTTGGAGGTCTCCCATTCAAGTACTAATCAGGGCCAGGCTTGCTTGGCTGCTGGGATCTGGTGAAATTAGGCTAGCTTGGATTATCCAGGTCAGGACAAGCGTTCATTAGCAAATGATAAAAGGACTGAAAGGGACCACAAGGTTCTCTAACCTGACCCCTCCTGCCAAGGCGGTTTGGGGCTGGCCAAACTGTGGCTCTCCAGATGTCCATGGACTACAATTTCCATGGCAGGACCATTCGCTTGAGGCCGACCGACTCAGAACATCTGCTGGTCCCCCTTCCCCAGACGCCCCTTCCATGACTGAACAATATGATCTCCCCAGGAGTATATCAGTGCTGTTATTTATGTTGTGTTGGGATTGTTACCTGATATATTGTTGAGATGTTCTTTGAAATTGTTGAAATTGATATATTGTTGAGATGTTCTTTGAAATTTGAGCAATGTTATAGATTGTGGTAAAGTTCTATGTAAATTTTGCAATGTTCCATGTAAACGGCCCAGAGCTGTAGGGAAGGGCGGTATAAAAATCCAAATACATACATACATACATACATACATACATACATACATACATACATACATACATACATACATACATACATACATACATACATACATACTGTAACACCCTGCCTCCAAAGCTCCCAGCCCTCAGCAGGCAAGCTTACCCTGGCACAATTTGCCCAACCTGAAAGCCACTCTTTAGAAACATTTTGGAAATACAACGTGTTGCTCACATGCACCCAGCAAGGGAAATATCAGCCCTGGCACCACACCATTACAGATTGGGAAAACAGCAGGGGGGGGAGTCCCCAGTTCCTTTCTGCATGTGCCATGCAACCAATCTGAATTGGGGCCCCATGTGCGTGAGAGACACAGAACGTCACAACCTTCCTCTCTAGGGTTGCCAACCCCAAACTGGAAAATACCTGGAGATGTAGGTGGTGGAATCTGAGCAGGGAGGGGTATGGAGAGGGGAGGGACTTCCATGGGGTATAAAGCCATAGAGGCCACCTCCCAAAGTGGCCATTTCCTCAAGGTGAATTCATCATTGTCATCTGGAGATGTCACCAGCCAGCACCTGTAGGTTGGAAGCCCTTTTCCTCCCCACCCTGATCCTGGGGAGGGGGGGATATAATGTGCTTGGGATTTGAATCAAGCCTATCCAAATCCCAGGCCCACACACTGACCCCTGCACCCCACTAGCACTGGTGTCCTTGGGGAGGTGTAAGGGGTGCAAAGGCCTTCATTCCGATGCAGGGCCTTGAGATAAAGGATTGCAATTTCAAAAGCGAAGCCCGCTGTGTGCAAATCCTCTCTGTCTTGTTAAACACAAAACTGGTGCCAAGGGGGAAAAACAGCTGGACACCCCCCCCTCCTCCTCCTGGTTTGTTTTGATTTTGTTCCACTTCCTCCTCTCCCATTTACCAAGCTGCTGCGTAGGCTGGTTGCTTTTGTGCGTTGGCTAGAGATGCCATTGTTACTCATAGTTTATTTGCAAAGATCTCCAGCTACTCAATCACCCTTCCCACCAGGTGTCTTTCCCTCTCTGTTTCCCTACGGACATCCACAAACCCCTGTTGCTCTCTGGAGATTCCGTTCCGTTGACCCAAATTCACAGTAGACTTTTAAAAAGACTTATCAGTCTTTTCCCGTCGTAAGTGTAGCTAACAAAATGGCTGATGGACAGGGTTGCCAGTCCATCAATTCACCTGGATAGATTTGTTCTTTGTTCTGTGTTTGTTCTTTGCGCAGTTGCCCTTGAGAAAGAATCCACCTGGAAAATGTTCACCTGGAATCCACTTTGGAAAGTTGACTCTAGGCCAGGGGTAGTCAAACTGCGGCCCTCCAGATGTCCATGGACTACAATTCCCATGAGCCCCTGCCAGCGTTCTGGCAGGGGCTCATGGGAATTGTAGTCCATGGACATCTGGAAGGTCGCAGTTTGACTACCCCTGCTCTAGGCATTATATCCCATTGGAGTCTCTCCCCCTCCTTTAGGCTCTGCCCTCCAAATCTCCAGATATTCCCCAACCCAAATTCTTGCTCCTCTTGTGCAGCTGAAAATTCCCCATAGGCTGTACCTTCTTTTCAGCCAAACAGATGCTATTAACTGGCCGTGCCTGCTCTGGGCCTCTCTTCTGAGGACCTTTCCTCATTCCCTGTGCCTCCGGCCTGTTCCTCCCTTTTAACAAACAGTCACTTTTGGCTCATGTTACATAAACAGTGGTAGAATTGGACCAGTGAAATAGGGACAGGGTTCTAGTACCTTGAGTGTTTAATTCACTCCAGGGCAAAACCAGGATTCCTGTTTGCTTGGGGAAACTCTCCAGGAATAGAGAAAAATATTACTTCAGAAATTAACCTAAAGACAAAGAAAACCTGACTGAGGAGAACTGGCCGCGCTCCAGGAAATGTGGAATTGTGAGAGCAATTTAGAGCCAGTTAAAGGAAAAGCAGAAGGGAAATTGCTTTGCTGTATCATATCCTTTCTTATAGAGTCCTGGAAAGATAGATCTTGGAAGATCCAGGTCATCTGTAGGTACAGACAAAGTTACCATGTCTTCTACTGCTTGATGGCCCCTTATGGCTTCCCTGCTAGTCAATTTAATTGTTTAAAATATATTTATTATCCATGTTTGTTAGAGTTTTTGATTTTTTCACTGGATTCTACATCAGGTGGAGAGATGGCATAAACAAGTTTACATAACATTTTAAACACTATTTTGCATCACAGGCAACAAACCACACATTTGACTGCAAATATCTAGACCATTTCCGCATGAGGAATATGTTCCTGGACAGCTTTCGAATATTGGTGGCTTTTAGAGCCCCCTTCACATAATGTCGCCTGCATCCCAAGGCTGTCCAGTAGCTGGATCATGGTTTGACCGTTTTTAACTCACGATTTTGGGAATCACCAAAACTGGATTTACCACCCTAAATCACACGTCCCACTGGTGAGCAACCAGTGAGCAACCAGAGATAAGACCGTATGGAAGGGGAAACACACAATAGTCTTGGCAGCTTTGTTCTGTTCTCACACCAGCCCTCCCCTCTCCATTACCTGCTCCGAGTAATTTTTTAAAAAAATGGTGCGGACCGTGTTGAAGCGCAACTGCAAAGCTCCATTTACATGGTACTCCCCTGTGCATCTAAATGGAAACCTTCCCCTGCATCTTCCACTCCCCTATTCAGGGATAATTCAGTGTCTGGTTTTATTTTTATTGACATTTTCATTTTAAATAATGATAAAAGCCTTTGCAGCATAAGTATCCTTACAGCTTTGGATCAATGCCTCTTAATTTGTTAGCCATCCAACTGCAGATTTACCCATTAAATCACATTTTTATCCTGCACTTTCTTTAAAAACCCTTTGAGCCAAGGTAGCATCATCCACGTGGCACGAAGGTAGGCACTGATCATCTAATGCAGAATTTTAAAAGGAACAATCTTATTTTGCTGGCAAGGTTCTCCTCCCTTTGACAGCTGGGAAACACGGAAATTAGCTAAGGGCTGATTGGGAATTCGAATTCAAATCTGAAAGCCAACATTTAAATGTTTCCATACTTAATAGAGAAATGAAATTGTATTTTCAAATATTTGAAAATATGGTAAAGTTTCAAACATATGCTTTGTTTCATGTCAGCTGTCATTGAGAAATCAGTGCTATAACTGTTCAGTGTTCGAACGCTAGCCTGGTAGATTGTCCTTGCTGCTTTAAAATCAGAGTTCACCTTTAAGGGCGTGAACTTTCGAGTGCAAGCACTCGAAAGCTCATGCCTTGAATAAATCTTTGTTGGTCTTAAAGGTGCTACTGGACACTGATTTTATTGTGCTACTTCAGACCAACATGGCTATCCATTTGAATCTTGCTGCTTTAACTTTATTTTTCCTCTTCTTGGTCGCAGCTTGTGCTGTATCCTGCTCTGCATTATTCGCTGGACCCTGTTCAAATACCGCTGGCAGCCAGCTCTTCCTTCTAGGATGCTTCAAGGCACATCCAGCCTCCTGCTCTTTCTTTGGGCCAAGGTAGCATCATCTACGTGGTACGAAGGTAGGCACTGATCATCTAATGCAGAATTTTAAAAAGAACAACCTTTTTTTGCTGACAAGGTTCTCCTGCCTTTGACAGCTGGGAAACACAGAAATCCAGTGGGCGTAGCATCATCTGCACTGAGAAGAGCTCACCTTTTGAGCAGGTGAAGCCACCAGGGGGAAAAGTAATGTTTTTTTCTCCTTACTGTGCAGCTGAGAAATTTAGCAAGTGAAGAACTTCTGGCTGCATGTCAAGAAAGACTTGGCTTTTGAATTTCAACCTGTCAGGCAGATGAAAAATCCCATGAATATTCAGGGCACATGCATCCCTGAAGTGGGCAAATAGTCTCCCTTCCCAGAGCTGTATCAGCCTGAGAAAATGGCATAGGGGGAGGCTATAGCTTCCCCCCACCTTGTACCACAGCCCCAACTGAATTGGACTCTGCAGCACTTGATAAGTGAGTTCCCTTCATCATAGGGTTTTCAAGGTAAGAGATCATCAGAAGTGGTTTCCTGTTGCATCCTTCCGCACAGCACTAGCCAGGGTCAGCTGTTGTCTACAAAACAGTCTCTGCCAGTGTTACCTGCCCCTTTTGCTCTTGCCCAGTAGCTACCCTTTAAGATTTCCGGTATTAATAGCTCAGCATGGCTCATCCAAACCAGCTTGGTAAAAGCAGCAGATTCTCATCTGGAGAACTGGATTTGGTTCCCCACCTCTCCACATGCAGCCAGCTGGGTGACCTTGAGGTACTCACAGTTCTCTTAGGGCTGTTTTCACAGAGCAGTTCTCACAGAGCTCTCTCAGCCCCATCTACTTCACAGGGTGTCTGTTGTGGGGAGAGGAAAGGGAAGGCAACTGTAAGCCACTTTGGGAGGGTAATAAAACCCTAGTTCTCTTCTCTCTTTATAGCATTCGCTGGCAGGGGCTCCTGGGAATTGTAGTCCATGGACATCTGGAGGGCTGCAGTTTGACTACCCCTGATCTATGAGGTTAGGACCATACCTAGAGAGGAGTGAAACAAATTTAGAGCCTAGTGGCACCTTTAAGATCAACGAAGTGTTATTCAAAGTATGAGCTTTTATGTGCATGCACATTTCCTCAGATAGGATATCATGGATGAGTAAATCACCTCCCTCCCCCCCATGGCTGTAAAAGCTAAACTTTTCCATGTGCCTTCAACTGTGGCTGGCAGGGAGGGGACTTGGCAAGAGGTGATCTGTTACAGACAGTAAGCAAAGAAAGCGTCTTTTTCCTCCCTCCACTGAGACGCTGAGCTTCAGCTCTTTGGCTCATGTGTCAAATTAAAAACTCATTCCTGGCTGGTCAGTAGTAGCAAGCAAAGCTATTTTGAGAAGAGGCAGCCTCCGTGCTTTTTCCTGCCATGCTTTATAGCCTTCTTGGAGATCTTGCAGCAGCCTAGCACAGCTGGATGTATGTGAGCCTTGAAAGATCTTTCCTGCAGATGATTTCTTGTTCCTGGGAAGACTTCTACAGCTTTAATAGACGCATGACAGGAAGAATTTTGGCATGAAAATTTCTCCCCAATCTCCATGCCAAGATAAGCCACAAGTGTTTCTCTTCAGGAGCTCCGCCAGAAAAAAAGAAGTTGAGATGGCAACTTTGGCCAGTTTATTTCTCCCGTCCACATTTTAAGATCATAAAAAACAGAAGCTAACGGTAATGGATATTCTTAGAGATGAATACCACGTCACAGACGAAAACTGTGCAGACCAGCCATGGAAACTTCTAAAGTTCTCTTTCTGTCCTCAGTTTATGGTTTTATTTCTCCTCACAATAAGGGCAATCATATCTCATTCCTCTCTTGGCCAACACAAAGACCGTTTATGCACTGGGAACTTCACTGCCCCAGCTCCCATGCAGGAGCACAAATCAGGGACAGATGAGGTGCACTGGGCCAAAAGCTCCCCTGTGTGGATGCAGGAAGAGGTGGGCCAACCTGCCACAACTAAAACTCCAGCCTGCAGCCCAGCATGAAACCTCCAGTGCGTAAACGGTCAAAGAGACGTAACACATGTGGATGGGTTAGTGATTTTCATTAGTGTACTTCCTACTTCTTTGGAAACAGAATTCCTATTACTCAGTTTTCAGCTCATGTGAATAATATATTCCCAAGACTTCTTCGGCACATTAATTAAGGAGTGGTAGAGAGGTCACCCTCAAATGGCAGTGTTAAAGGCTCTGGGTTAGCATAGCTCAGAGGTCCCCAATGTGGCACCCATGGGCACCGCAGCACTTGCCACATGGGCAGGGCTAGCATATTGTTAAAAAGATATTTTGCCTGAAATGCTGAAGGTGTACTATCAGAGTTAGAATCATAGAGTTGGAAGGGACCTCCTGGGTCATCTAGTCCAACCCCCTGCACTATACAGGACAGTCACAGCCCTATCGCTCATCCACTGTAACCACCCCCTTGAACCTTCCCAGAATCAGCCTCTCTGTCAGATGGCTATCCAGCCTGTTTTAAAATTTCCAAAGATGGAGAACCCACCACCTCCCGAGGAAGCCTGTTCCACTGAGAAACCGCTCTATCAGGAACTTCTCTCTGATGTTTAGACGGAATTTCTTTTGAATTAATTTTATCCCGTTGGCTCTGGTCCATCTCTCAGGGGCAAGAGAGAACAACTCTGCTCCATCCTCTATATGGCACCCTTTGAAATACTTGAAGATGGTTATCAAATCCCCTCTCAGTTGTCTCCTCTCCAGGCTAAACAGACCAAGCTCCCCCAACCTTTCCTCATACGTCTTGGTCTCCAAACCCCTCACCATCTTGGTTGCCCTCCTCCGGACACTCTCCAGTTTGTCTACATCCCTCTTCGACTGGGGTGCCCAAAACTGAACACAGAACTCCAAGTGAGGCCGAACTAGAGCAGAGTAAAGCGGTACAATAACCTCCTGTGATTTGGACCCAATACTCAGTTTGATACAACCCAAAATCCCATTTGCCTTTTTAGCCACTGTTGACTCATGTTCAATGTATGGTCAATGTATATATATGTTCAGTGTATATATAACCTCACAGTGTGTAATTGGATCAGCCTCCTTCAGTAACCATATTGTGGTTCCACCCAGCACCCTGTGTCAGAATTACACAGGCCCAAAAAGGTTGGGGACACCAGCATAGTTGAAGAGAGCCAAGGGATGGGCTGAAAGCGCACAGTACTACTGAAGTAAGTACCCAGCTTGCTGGGGGGTAAACAGTAATGACTGGGGAAGGCACTGGCAAACCACCCTGTATTGAGTCTGCCATGAAAACGCTAGAGGGCATCACCCCAAGGATCAGACATGACCCGGTGCTTGCACAGGGGATACCTTTACCTTTACCTTACTGCTGAAGTAGGTTTGTTCCTGCATGCTGTTTGGGTGGGAGACTGCCTCCCTGTGCTTTGAGGGAAAGTGGAGTACAAGCATAATGACAACATAAGTAGATGCTGGACTTGGTTAAAACAGGCCTGAATGACCTCTGGGCATTCAGCTACAAGCCCCATGTAAAAGAGACCATTTTGTATTCCCCACACAAGCACATTTTTATTTTGGAAAATCATACATACCCCATTGTAGTAGCATTACATACAGTACAATTGGACAAAACAATATTCAGTTTGAAATTCTACTGACTGACTTTGATTTCTAACATACAACACTATTTACTCTGCTGTAGGAATGCCAACCTCCAGGTGGGACCTGGGGATCCCCCGGAATTAGAGCTCATTTCCAGACTACAGAGAGTAGTTCTTGTGGAGAAAAAGGATGCTCTGGAGGGTGGACTCTACACGGACTGAGGTCCCTGCCCTCCCCAGGCTCCAGCCCTGAATCTCTAGGACTTTCCCAACTTGGACCTAACAGCACTACCCCGCCCCCCAATTCCCTGTCAGTGCTCAAGGGGGACCTGGCAACCCTATTCTACTATGTCTAGCTTTCTTCATTCCTTATATTCCCAAAACATTTCAGCACAGTCACTTTTACTGTTTGCAGAGTGTCATAAACTTTGGGCAACCATTCATTCTATTGGCATGGGTCGTCCCACGCCTAGTGGAACTAATCCTAACCACAAGCAATGAATTTAGCACCAGAAAGAGACAGTTTTGATTTCAGAGTTTCCCTTCCTCCCCTGAGGAGGGGCTACATAGTGGCCATACGTATGGTCCCTGGTGTTATCCCATGAGGGCTGGCTCAGCCCTTTCTTTTCTAGAGGTGGGGTGACAGACATCCCACATTCCTGAGGCTAGAGACCAAGGATCTTTGGGAGGTTGAAGATGGTACAATACACAAAGCACACACAATCGCCATGGGAACCCTGCGGCTAATGCAAAGTCTAGGCTCTGGCCTAGCAGCTTTACTTTGCTGAACAATAGTGGCACCATAGGAAGAGGGAGGCACAGTCTAGACAAAGCTCATCTTGTGGTGAACACATTCTTGGGATATATATCATTTCATAGTGAGGGAGGCAGCAACCACATATGGGAAGAACATAGAAATTTAACAGAAAATGCAGACAAAAAGAACATGAGGATCTTTTAAAAAACAAATAGGAGGGAGAGATAAACCTCTCCTTGTAGTCCAACATGATACAGTCCAAGAAAATTTTTGACTACTTACAAGTAACAAAATGGATGCTGAGAAGGGGGAAAACTTTAATACATGCATATCCTTTTACCTGGGAAATAGCCCTTTCAAGTGATGGTACCTAGACTGTATAACAGACATTCCCAATTTTAAGAGTTTCATCACAACACTCTCTTTTTTAGTGACTGGTACCTTTTGCTAGCTGTTTCCGTGGCTCTCATTAGTTCGCATTAGTTTGAACTGGTTTATTTACTTTGTCTGTCTATATATTAGTGTGTATGAGAGGAAGAGGGAACATAGTCTGTAAAGTCAGGATGTAAATATTTTAAGTAAAGAGATGGGGCCTCTCTCACAGCTGTGAATGGGAATTGGGAAATCAAGCAACTCACATTAATGGGGCCAGTAGCAATTAATTCAGGGCTCAGCTGCTTTTCCCAGTTGTCAAAGAGGAGAACTGTACAAGGAAAAAATAAAACTTTAACCTTTTCCTCTCTTGCTTTGAGTTGTTGGGAAAGGGTAGCCTTGAACCACTTTCACTCCTACTGAAGAAACCCATGGAGTGACCATTTCGGTCTCTCTCTGTTAAGTGTGTTGCCATTAGAGAAATGAAGGTTTTTTCAGGCTGACCTTTGTACAAAGATGTCTACAGGTGCCTTGGCAGCTTTCCATAGCATTGTAAGAGTAAGGGATGGCCTGAGACAATAGACAGGAGACAAGATCAAGGCATAATGCCAGGTCTGGATCCTTGGCCCTCAACCCTATCTCACCCCACTTAATTTAAATGCTACCATTGACCCACATTTCTGATTTCCTTCCCCCGAGGAGCCAGGACATAATATGAGAATGTTCTGAAATAATCTGCCTTGAGCTGACTGACAATTCTCATCAGTGAATGTACAGAAGTAGCTGGTTAGATAATTTGAATTTGTGACATTTCCACTGGTTAGATAATGGTTAGATAATGACCTAATTTGAATTTGTGATATTTCCACTGTACAAAAATCCTGTGTCAGAAGTAGTCCTACACACTGAATTTGGGTTATTACCCTGGTGTCATCATCTGTAAATTAGCTTATATTGGTTGCAACCATTAAACTGATATTTTTGAAGAACTCTCTGGTCTGGTGTGAATCCTAGCCCACAATGGGTACAAATGAACAGGTGCCCCCTCTATGGATAAAATATACTTTTTTTCAAAAAGAAAACTGCAGGAGAGGAAAGAAAGTCACCATCTCATACAGATCTCCTCCATAAAGCAACCCTGGAAGCTAAACCCTGGAAGCTCCTCCACCAGGCATTTGCCTGAGACCGACAACAGGTCCCCCTTCAGACATCCTCTCCATGGCCTGAACCAGTCTGTCCTCTTTAAGGGGACTTAGCTTAGTTCCATTCCTGTTATATTAAGATCACTGAAATTGTGTTATTTAGATTACTGTTGTTGTTGTATTTGTTTACGTTATATATGAATTTGTTCCACGTATCCCCAATGTTGTATGTAAACCTCCCTGAGCCATATGGAAGAGCGGAATAGAAATCAAATAAATAAAATAATAAATTTAGAAAAGGGAGCTGGTCATTTCAAACCAACAAGGCAGAAATGGCAAAGTGTAATTCCTTTCTCAGCCAGCTTCCATGGTTCTTCTTAGCCAGGGGCTGAATTGATGTTTAGGCCCAGCCTGTGGGCACACTCCTGAATCACATGAAATCCCTGCAGGGCCTCTGATCCTGTGCAGAATGCTTTCTCCCTAATCCTAATGCATCATCACAGGCAGGTCACGTTTGGAGAAGGAGGAAGGTTTTCGCCTCACACAGGGAGGCAGTTAGCCAGGCTTGAATGCTGGAATTTTTCTCTTAAAATTGATATCAACCACAGTAACTGAAACATCTGGAATTCTGCTTTGCAAAGATGCAGCTTCAAGGCCAATGCAGCAATTATGCAGCCAGCTCAGGCATGGCAACCAAAATTAGGTGAAGAAATTTTTTGTATCTTCACAAATGAGAACTGAGAAAAGATTCAGGAGAATGAAATGGAAGTGTGACTTCACGCATCTGGAATGCCACCAGCAGATTAGTTTACGGCCATTCACCACCAAAGATATTTTTGTCTCCATTTACATTCCTGTCCTGTTCCGTCAATCTTTGCGGAAACAGGGGGGAAACAGTGGGTTAGTTTCATCTACATAAATGATTACTAAGCAATCTCACGTTCGGCACAGAAAGGCCCTTCAAATTGGTCCGGTGTTCCCATTTGTCTGGGGAAGAGGCTGCAGAATAAATTATCACTGTAATTTTTCCAGTTAACATCATCTTAAGTGGGCCCCCAGATTCTATTTCAGTCTTGGTCAGGGAAAATTACACAATCACTCCAACTGGAATTCCTGGCAGGAAAGTGGCCAAGGGTTCACTTTCAAAAGGTATCCTATAAATGACAATATTATAATGCGGTCGCTCTTCAGAATCTTTTCTGTCAATCAAGTCTAGAATTTTAGGTTAGGCTCCTTATCCAAAAGAACAAAGAAAGGAGCTTGATTCCATTTTATAGCAGACACTGAGAAGTCTTTCAATGGCCAAGTTTTGCCTGCTTGGAAGGTTACTTCCTGTACATAATAAGTCTGGCACAAGGAACTGTTTAGTCTGCTGGCATATAACAGCAAGCTTACTCACACGGTTACCAGGTAAGAGAGTGGGGGAAAATATTTGTAAAAGAGTCTTTTTCTGAGAATATGTCCTTCAGTCATTGCTTCAGAAAGCCAATTTACACACACATCCTTTGTTGACATATCAAAGTCAACCCAGGTTCGTTTTCACAACATTTTGGGTTGTTGTTGTTTTGCATATGGAATAGTTCAGCGTGTCTCTAGGTGTGTGACTCACCACATCCTGGTTCTTCTATCCCAGATAAGTTGTGATCACTATGAAACTATATTCCTGAGTAATAAAGAAGGAACTCTCTGGAAGTAATTTGTCACCGTCTGTTTTTCTCTCCCTTATTCTAGGATCCGGCTATGCTGCTGCAGAAAGACAGACCAATGAAGTGTACATTGAGCAAACTCCGCATGTTTCTCTCCCAGAGTACAGAGGTAAAGGTTTTCAGCCAACAACCCCCTAAAATGAAGTATCTGAAGAAGTGTGTGTGCACATGAAAGCTTATACCTTGAATTAAACTTTGCTGTTTTTAAAGGTGCCCCTGGATTCAAATTTTGTTCTTAAACCTTTGTTGCAAATTCTTAATCTGCTGCTTTGGATGTAATTTGTATAGATTGGGGGAGGGGAGAATATAGGATCATCTTGGAACACCCATGGCAAAATTCCATCTCTTTGGGAGCCCTCTCTCTAGTTCTGAAGGCAAACAGAGCCAAGGAGACTATCGGTCAGTGGGAAAGTCCAGAGATCTCCCACCCCATCTTGCTTCCCCCAACTTTCCCCCATGATCCTCAGAACTGTATCTATGCTCAGAGCACTATGTGTCACCCAGAGGGCGGAGTCAGTTCTGCTCCCTCACCATTTTACCACTTCATTCTCGTAAAAAAAATCCACAAAAACAGAGAAATCCAGAGAACAGAAAACGGTGAAGCAAGGAGGAAGATTCAGCCACTCCACTTGGTTTGATGGGCTGGTTTTCTAGGTTGGTCTGGCAGGACCTGTTGGAGACAAATCCATGCTGACTTCCTTGGATCACCAAATTGTCCTCCAGATGTTTGCAGATCGCTCCCTTTAATATCTGCTCCATTATCTTCCCCACAACAGAGGTCAGACTCACTGGTCTGTAGTTTCCTGGGTCATCCTTCCTCCCTTTTTTGAAGATCGGAATAACGTTTGCTCTTTTCCAGTCCTCCGGGACATCTCCAGTCCTTAAAGAGGTTCCGAAAATGATGGACAAGGGCTGTGCAAGTTCTCTGGAAAGTTCTTTGAGTACTCTCGGGTGCATTTCATCTGGACCAGGGGATTTGAACTCATCCAGTGCAGCTAAATGCCTCTCGACAACCTCTCTATCCATGTTAACCTGCCACCCAGACACTATCCTTTGGCTACAGCCATCTCTAGATGTGCCTAAACACTTTGACCTGTGGAAAAAAACTGATGTAAAATAGGCACCAAGCCTTTCTGCTTTCTCTGCATCTTTCGTTAGACAAACTCTTTCGTTAGAGTTTGTCCATCTGCACCCAACAGTGGGCCTATTGCCTCCTTGACTTTACGTTTGCTCCTCACATAACTGAAAAATCTTTTCTTGTTACAATGGGCTTCCCTGGCCAATCTTAGCTCACTCTCAGCTTTGGCCTTTCTGATGATTACGCCGATTGCCCTTAACAGGTAGAGCCACGTTCAGGCTCCTCTTTCTCCTTCCCTCTAGTGCCCCAGTGGTGTCACCGACTGAATATTCAACATGGGGAGGCAACCTGCTACTCTCCGCGTGGAGGGAATTACCTCAGCAGCATGGGGTCACGCTGTGAGCTCTCCTGCCACCGGGGATACCGCTTAATCGGCCGGACGTCAATCCAGTGCTTGCCAAATCGCCGTTGGTCTGGGATGACCTACTGTAGACGTAAGTGACAGTCACTTGTCCCTTTGTCCCAGCAGTCCCTTTGACTTCTTTCCCCCATACTTGTAATCATGATCATTTTCAGGAAAACCTACCCAGGTTTTGCCATGAATATTGTCTCCGTTCTCTCTCTGGCTTCAGAAATCCGATGCCATACGTTGCCAGCACTATATCGTGGTTCCTACCAGTGCTCAAATGGGGTGAAGCTCGACTCTCAGTGTTCCTACACCTGCCCACTTGGATACCACCTGGAGGGGGATCGCAGGCGCATGTGCCTGGAGGATGGGCACTGGAGCGGCAGTGACCCTATCTGTGTAGGTAAATTCTCACCCTACTTAGGGCCCACTTTAAGCCTTCCCTCTCTTGCACACACCCAAGTCCAAAGGGACAAATCACTGCTACAGCCCTCCACCATCCCCTACATTATTTAAAAAGTTTAGGCCCTGCCTTTCGGCCCAGATATGGTTCCCAGTATATTTAAAGTAGCACCACACTAGTAGGTTTCTCAGAAAACATCTCCAATCAGCTATCTCAGAATAGGGCTTGCTTTCCCTTTGTCTGTAGGGATGCCAACTCCAGTTTGAGAAATTCCTGGAGATATTGGGTAGTGCCTGGGGGGGAGGGAACACTGAAGCTGCCATTTCTTTCAGGGGAACCGATCTCTGTAGTTTGGAGATCAGCTCTGCACACAATAGATAATGCACTTTCAGTGCACTTTAGAAGTAGATTTTCCTGTTCTGCACAGGAAAACCCAGCTGCCAAAGCACATTGAAGATGTATCCTATGTGTGCAGAATGGGCCCAGGACTCCGTTGGAAATTGGTATCCCTAGCTCTTCACCATGCAGCATTTAAAAGCACAGAGCCTCTATCTATAAAAGGATAGCAATCTTAACTTTTAGCTAATGTATTGGTTTTAATCTGTATGGAGAATAAAGGTTTGTTCACACTGTACTGCTAAACTGAAGTTGCAGCCTCCAATCATCTTGGTTGCCTTCTCCTTAAAAGGGGAATGGGCAGACTCACGGGAGATAGGTCTATGAGGGATCACTAATCATGGGGACTAAACTGAACCTTCACATTCAAAGGCAATAAAACCTCTGACTACTACTGTCAAGAGGCAACATTAGGGAAAGGCCTTAGCCTCTATGCCCTATGGTTGGTAGGGTTGCCAGGTGTCTGGCATTGACCCAGACAGTCCAGTATTTCTGCTGTCGGGGGATGGTGGGATGGAAGTAAAAAATGCCAGTCATTTAAATTGTGCCTCCCATTTAAATGACTGGCAAGCCTAAATAGAGTGCTTGGCGCTGTTGAGTGCCACTGTGACTTTGCTCAGGGGCTGGGTGCTCTTCCCCACCCCAACACCATGCTAGGTGCTGTTCGTGCAGAAAGGGAGGTGGTTCTGAAAAAGGAACCACTGTGATTGCTTTACGCAGTTTGCTCTAGCAGGAATCAGCTCAGAGTCTCAGCGCGTCTGGTATTCCTTAATGAATACATATTTGGCAGCCCTAGTTGTTGGACTTCCTGAGGAACTGGCTGGCTACTGTGCGAGGCAGAACGGGCTACTTACTGCAAGGCTCTTACGTTCTTCACGGTTCAACTATCATGGCTCTTCCCTCCCTGCCAGCTCTGGGTTATATGATTTCATGAAGCCACTAAGAATTCTTCATAAGAAAATCTTTCCATTTGCCTCCAGACATTTTCCATGAAGCCCTAGGGAGACAGGACGATGGTTTAATACAACAGGAATGCGTCTTGATGGCGACTAGTCCGTGATGACTTGGGAAAGGGAAGAAATCCTTTGCTTGCCCAATGCTGTAGATTTAATAGGGGATGGAATTATTACCGCCTGTTCATAAATATGCCCTAGGATTTTGGCTGGTGAATGCTGATGTGGGGAGTAGCCTGCTATATGAGTTAGAGCAGAGGTAGTCAACCTATGGTCCTCCAGATGTCCATGGACTACAATTCCCATGAGCCCCTGCAAGCGTTTGCTGGCTCATGGGAACTGTAGTCCATGGACATCTGGAGGACCACAGGTTGATTACTCCTGAGTTAGAGGTTTAATCCAGCATGGGAATTCTCCTGTTCTTAAATGACCTGTGGATCAAATAAGTCCAGATAACTTGGGCCAGTCCTTCAACTCATATTAGTTGTCTTCCCCGTAACAACCGATGGATGCGAAAGCTGGACCCTGAAGAAGGAAGACAGGAGGAGAATAGATGGTTTCAAATTATGGTGTTGGAGACGAATGCTGCGAATACCATGGACAGCCAAAGTTACCAACAAGATAGCATTAGAGAGGAGCAAACCAATTATGTCATTAGAAGGCAAGATATTATGGCTAAAGCTCACTTACTTTGGACACATCATGCGATCAAACTCGCTAGAAAAATCATTAATGCTCGGCATGGTCAGCGGCAAAAGGAAACGTGGTCGCCAAAGGATCCGCTGGCTCGACATTATCAAAGCCGATACAGGGATGACCATGAACCAACTAAAAGAAGCAGTCAGAGACGGGGGCACATGGCGACTTTCTTATAGAATCACTGAGGGCAGACACGACTGAACAGATAACATCATCATTAGTACAGAAGAGAATAGAAACTGACACTTATCAATCTATCCTGACACAGAAACGCTTTCCAACTTATGGTTTGTTTCTATGGAATTACTTCCATTTCTACCCAAACAGATATAGACCCTCCCAAACTCAGATGCCCCGACTCTCGAGAGCGAATAGCAGAGCCCGGCAAACTGACAACCACGGTATACTGGGACCCCCCGCGGGCCACGGATTCTGCCGACGGCGTCATCAAACAGTGAGCTTGTGGGAATGGCCTCCAGAAACCTACTTCCTAGGGTGGGGGTGGGTCTCAATAAATAAACCTGAGCCTGGAAACAGAGTTCTTGCAGGGGTGAAATAGCACTTCGCACCCAACGTCCCATCCTGACTCAAGCTCTCTGTCTTTTGAGTCTAGCGTGATGCTCCGAGGCCCAGAACCAGGCTCTGAGTTTCCTGAAGGGGAGCACGTGATCCGCTACACTGTCTACGACCAGGCATACAACCGAGCCACGTGCAAGTTTGCTGTGAGAGTCCATGGTAAGAGGCAGGAGAAGCAGACTCCATCTTTTTCATATACCCTATCCTAGTATTTACAGGTTGGAATTTTTCAGTTTCAGCTTAGCTATGTAGCTATAGCCAAAAATCCAGAACCAATGGGATGGAATTAATTCAAAAGAAATTCCGTCTAAACATCCGGAAGAAGTTTCTGACAGTTAGAGTGGTTTCTCAGTGGAACAGGTTTCCTCGGAAGGTGGTGGGTTCTCCATCTTTCGAAATTTTTGAACAGAGGCTGGAGAGCCATCTGAAGGAGGGGTTGGTTCTGGGGGCTCAAGGGGGTGGCAGGTCACAGTGGATGAACGATTGGGATGTGAGTGTCCTACATAGTAAAGAATTAGAATTTAATTTTTTTTTAGTGCAGGGGGTTGGACTAGATGACCCATGAGGTCCCATCCAACTCTATGATTCTGCGATTCTGTCCACCCTCCAGGCTAATTAATTTTCCCTCCTGCAGTGCTCCGCTGTCCTGTTCTGAAGCCACCAGAGCACAGTTATCTCACCTGCACCTCAGCTGGCAACAACTACGGAGCTACCTGCGAGTATCACTGCGACGGTGGCTATGAGCATCAGGGTACCATCTTACGGGTCTGCCAGTCCAACCGCCAATGGTCCGGCTCTCAGCCAACTTGCACACGTAAGTGGTTTGGGTGGAATCTGGGCCTTCTCCCAGGGGTCCCCACAATTCCCCCACACACACCTTCATGTTTTCCTCACCACGAAACAATGGGGAGGTGAGGCTGACTGTGCATCTCAAAGTCACCCAGTAACGTTCATGGCCAAGAAAAGATTTGAGCTCTGGTTGATAGGGCAAATACTGCACTACTCAGGAGAGTCTCATTAGCAACATTGTACAAGGATGATGGCAATGGCAGCTGTGATTTGGGACATATATTAAGGGCGAGGAATATTAGATTCAATTGCCATGTTAATTAGGCTATTTCCATGATTTATTGGGAAATCACCTTTCTCCACTACAAAGTATGGAAGGAGGCAGGAATGGCAGGAACCATAGAACACACCAGTCAGAATAAACTAGACTAGTTAATGATTCTGTACTGGGCCCGTGCCATACTGGAGCAGGCTACCTGGAAGCAAACTGCCTGGTTGGGCAGGACAGGCTCTTGGGGCCAACAGCAAGACTTACCTGGGTGGGATCCAGGGCTCATAGCTGCAGTAGCCTTTGCAATCTGGCCCAGGGAAGCTCAAAAGAATGTGGAGGCAACTGTGCAAACCTGCATGGAAGAACAATGGCTCTCCTGGCCCAGGTGATTTGAGGCCAGGCAGGGAACAGAGGAGAGGAGGACAGAGCATAACTCAAGGGTCTGGTCTGAAACTGAAGTTATACAAAGGGAAGAAGAGGGAACTTGGAGGAGGCTGGACAGAGTAGAAGGTAGGTAGCCTTAACACTATTAAAAATCCATGCCTCTGGCCATTTCACACCTCCTGGGTTTCTTGCTTCCTCTGCCGCTTTCTCACACTTCTAATCACTCCACAAATGGCAGAGGATGCTCCACAAATGGCTACACATGCAACTCTCTTCCGCCTGTCAATCAAGCCAGGCAGCCAATCACCTTTCTCCATGGTTTAAAGGGCTCGCAACGCAAGGAATTTTTTAAAAGTAACACTTCTGTTGCTATGCCTACGCATATAATCATTGATACATAGTGATTATTTTACTGCAACCCCTTTTGGATTTATGAGCATTGAAGGTTTAATAATAAGTAATGTTCTCTATTTTTGGAGGGGGAGGTTTTAAAGAGGCATGCTTTGTGTGTTAACTGGTGGGGGAAAATTTTTTTTTGCTCTTCCTGGACAATTCAAAGCCTATTCGTTGCTCCAGGTAGTTTGGTTATTTAAAAAAAACCCATTCCCCAGGAGAAGGGAAAGGGAGGCAGGTGAGAGGGTAGACACTGGAGGTGGAGATAGCGCTACTTCGGCTCCACTTCCTTTTCGTGTGGCTTGCTGGTTGCTCTTTTTTCTATATATTTTGGGGAATCCACTTTATGCGATTCCTGAAGTGGCACTTTAAAATGGAGGATGTCGCTTGAGGTTTGCTGCTGGGACGCTGGATGTTAACAACGTTGTGCAAAACGCCGAGAAAAATGGCACCAGTGAGAGGCAAGAATTTCATGATATTTTCCAAGTGTGGAATGGCCCAGAGTCCTTCTGGCACCTCAGGCTCCATCTGGGCCACTCGCCCTGGCATCCAATTTGACAATAACACTGGCAAGCTTTCCTCTAAGTCGCCAGAAATGTCATTCACATGGCTTCCTTATAAGCTAAAAAGACACTTTAAAAATCTTCTGTTTTTCTCCTTGTTCTCTCTCCCCCTTACCTTAGCCATGCGGATCAACGTAGACGTGAACTCCGTAGCTGGCCTCATGGACCAGTTCTACGAGAAGCGCCGATTGCTCATTGTCTCTGCTCCCGACCCCTCTGACCGGTACTACAAGATGCAAAGCACTATGTTGCAGGCAAGTCTTCCGAGCCTCCTGCATCCCTCTTGCAACTCACCCACCCCACAGGCTCTTCTCTAGCCAAGGCCTTTTCTCTTCCACACAGCAAGAGACCTGCGGGCTAGATTTGCGTCACATCACGGTCATCGAGCTGGTGGGGCTACCGCCCCATGAGGTGGGGCGGATTCATGAACAGCGGCTCTCGGACGACGTCATAGAAGGGCTCAGGTGAGTGCAAGCAAGTCAAGGAAAGGCAAGGACACCCTTTGGGCAGTTCAGGCACCTGTGTTTTTGAATAAAGGAGTAACACTGTTCAGTGTAAGAGAGGCAGGACGGGGCGATGGGTCATGAGTTGGACTCAGAAAGGCTGCTTCAAGTGCCCACTCTGGAGTCAAGAGTGGCCATCAAGGGGGTGACCCCAATGGGCACTGTTTTTCAGCAGAACCTGCCACACACCATTAAGAAGTTCAATCAGAAAGGACAAGGATATAGTAGTAAAAATAATGCAGCACTTGAAACAGAGGTGCACTGGGCGGTACAATGGGAGACAGTGTCTTGCACTCCTACGCAGTGACAGCAGGGCTCAAGTCACAATGAGAAATATCTAAGACATGTCTGGAATCCTACTCTCTAGATTTTCCAGTATGGAATGACTCAGCATGAAGAAGAGTTGGATCTTATATGCTGCTTTTCTCTACCCAAAGGAGTCTCAAAGCGGCTTACAATTGTCTTCCCTTTCCTCTCCGCAGAACATACACCCTGTGAGGGTGGGTGCAGCTGAGAGAGCCCTGATATTACTACTCGGTCAGAACAGCTTTATCAGTGCCGTGGCGAGCCCAAGGTTGCCCAGCTGGCTGCATGTAGGGGAACAGGGAATCAAACCCAGCTCGCCAGATTACAAGTCCAGACTCTTAACCACTACACTAAGCTGGCTCTCTACACCAAGCCATCTTAAAGTGCCTGTCTCTTCCACCTTCTAACACTTTTTTCAGGGAGAATGACAGCAGTCCATTCCTGCAATGCATACAAAAGAGTCAAGGCTTCCCTAGGGTTTCAAGCAGCCTATCTAAGAGAAGCTGGTGCTTTATTTGCCATTTTGGGTTTTTTACAGCTTTGTACCCTTGTTTTTACCTTCATTTTACTATTTGCAACTGCAAAAGCTAAGACAGCTTGGTGTAGCGGTTAACAGCAATGGCCTCTGATCTAGAAAGCCAGGTTTGATTCCCTGCTTCTCCACATGCAGCCAGCCGGGTGACCTTTGGCTAGTCACCGTCCTGTTCTCACAGGGCAGTTCTGTCAGAGCTCTCTCAGCCTCACCTACCTCACAGGGTGTCTGTTGCGGGGACAGGAAAGGTAGCCAATTGTAAGCCCCTTTGGGTAGTAATTTTGGTATAAAAAACAACTCAAGGGTGTCTTGAGCTGGATGCAGGGCTTTTTTTTTTGGAGAGTCGCTTTACATAAATAAAATTCAAACCAGAACTTTGACTTGGCAGCTCCTTCTCTCAACCATCACACTGTCTTGTGGTCGGCAGCGAGCTGGTTATTGGAGGCCTTTCTTCTTTCTGCAGGCAGTTCCTGCACATCACCCGTTCCCGTTTCAACATGGTGTTTGTCGACAAGGATGGCGTGGACCGCGACCGCTACATCCAGCCCGTTACCCCTGAAGAGCTCTTTTCCTTTGTGGATACCTACCTGCTGACCGGCAGGGAAGAGCTCCAGAGGGAGCAGAACAGGGACTTGTGCCACTGAGGGCAACGACACAGCCTGTGAGGGCATCGGTATACATCCAGCTCCCTCACCCGGGCCTTTCCTTGCAAGCATTGTACTTGACTGCAGAGGAAAGAAGAAGGATCGCCAACTGGGAGCCTCCAGGGAGAGCACAGGTTCCTCCTCCAGGTCCACAACACAGATGGCTACAGAAACAGGGCTGCATTCACACCAACAGAGGCAAACCATGAAGATGCCTTGTAGGGAGTGCATCAGAGTGCACACCTGGCTTCTGTCATCTGTATCCACCCCAGGCAGTGCTTGCTGTCGATGTCAGGCTTTGGGAAGTCCAGGATCCTGGGCTCAAGAGGAGACGAGGCAGGCGGTAGCTCCACACCTGAAGTACACAGGCCCATTTAAAGGCCATTATTAAGTTCAGATTGTCTCACTGCACCAAAGGTATGCATCCCCTAGGCGGAGGATCCTATTCAGAGAGGGCCCTAGAGCAGGGGTAGTCAACCCGTGGTCCTCCAGATGTCCATGGACTACAATTCCCATGAGCCCCTGCCAGCATTCGCTGGCAGGGGCTCATGGGAATTGTAGTCCATGGACATCTGGAGGGCCACAGGTTGACTACCCCTGCCCTAGAGAACAGCCCAAAAGGTCTGTTTTCTCCATCTCATCTTGCCCTTACCCAGTAGAGCACGGGTTCTCAGCCTTCCTAATGCCATGACCCTTTAATACAGTTCCTCAGGTTGTGGTGACCCCCAGCCATAACATTATGCAAGTGTTCTTTCACAGAAATTAAACCGAAACTGACCAATGGCGTGAAGATCCATTGTTCATGAGTGTAAATAAATTGGTTTTTTTCCCAGGGTTTCTCAGTTCAGTTCTGCCTCTTGTCCCACCATGCTGATCTTGCTCTTTTCCGCTGCTCCAGACAGACGAATGCTCTATCTCGATCTACCCTGTAAGACTGTTGTGTGGATGGTGCCCCCCTCCCAAGCTGCTTGCCCTTTCACGACCCCTGTGACAGAGTCGTTCAACCCCTAAAGGGGTCCGGGCCCCCAGGTTGAGAACCACTGCAATAGAGGAAGCTCCCCTCTGCTTCTGTACTCTGTATGGATGGAGAGACCTGCAAGGACTTCTGATCTCAGCTCAATTTTAACTCCCTTGAAGATAAAGGGTGCTGTTGAGTTGCAGCCGACTCACAGTGACCCTAGGAAGTCATGGACTTTTTCAAGGCAAGAAATGAGCAAAGGGTGGTTTCGCCATTGCATTTCAATCTCCATGGCTCACTGAAAACTAACACAGAGCTGGTGAAAGGGATGCAGTGGCTGCCAACTTTTCTTGACTGCATCACACAGAACAAGACAGCTATGGATCTAGCCCCCAAAGTTCTAGACTCCAACATAGAACACCTGGAGGAGAGCAAAACCCTTGAAGACAGAAGGTTCAAACTTGTTCTCAATAAAGAAGTGAAGCAGTACTTTAAAAATGGGGGGAAGGGGGAAAGTCCTGTGCCTTTAATAAAGGGGAAGGGGAGAGGCCATTAAAAGAAGGGCGACCCAGATGTTTAGCTTGGGAGCAGGGGAGTAGAAACTCTTTTGCCTATTACACCCCTGAGCTTAGCTAAGGACCAGCAATGTGCTCAACAGCACCGTGGCCACACAGGAATGTGCGTCAGTGGGGGAAAGAGTGAAGATACACAAAGGGGGATTTCTGCAGCCTTCTGCCCTATTTATTTGCCAGGGGCCACCCCCACAAATGGCTGACTCCCAGGGGCAGCCACCCCACAGAGTTAGAGCCCCACTGATTTGCATCCCTGGCTTTCTCCTCCTTTCTCTCTATGCAAAAAAGGATATTTCTGCCAGATGTGTTTGCATTAGCCCACTGGATATGATGTGTGGGTGGGGGGGTTATCAGGATAGGCCTCTGAGAGGGAAACAGAGAGGCAGCAACAAGGGGGAATGTGCAGCAAAGCTGGCTACAGTGCAACCAGGAAGCCCACAGCATTGTTAAACTGAAGAACTTCAGCCCTGTGCATGCAACAGAATGGGCTTGACCTACTTTAGACTAGGGGTAGTCAACCTGTGGTCCTCCAGATGCCCATGGACTACAATTGCCATGAGCCCCTGCCAGCAAACGCTGGCAGGGGCTCATGGGAATTGTAGTCCATGGGCATCTGGAGGACCACAGGTTGATTACCGCTGCTTTAGACTACAAGTGAGTGGGTATGAATGAAAGGAAGGCTGTTTGAAATGCTCCCCTCCGTCCAGCTTCCCACCCAATGTCAAAGGCTCCATCCTCTTCCTAGCTTGGTTAGAAAGGGTGTTTTCAAGCCCAATTGCTTCACCCCTCAACTTGCATATCATCTGTTTCAAGCCAGCCCCACCAGACACAGACCAATGGGACTCTAGGCTGACTCCAACCCAGCACTGAAGTACATCTTAGAATCATAGAGTTGGAAGGGACCTCCTGGGTCATCTAGTCCAACCTCCTGCACTATGCAGGATGCTCACAACCCCATCGCTCATCCACTGTAACCTGCCACCCCCTTAAGCTTTCACAGAATCAGCCTCTCCGTCAGATGGCTATCCAGCCTCTGTTTAAAAATTTCCAAAGATGGAGAACCCACCACCTCCCGAGGAAGCCTGTTCCACTGAGAAACCACTCTCACTGTCAGGAACTTCTTCCTGATGTTTAGATGCAATTTCTTTTGCATTAATTTCATCCCATTCATTCTGATCTGTCCTTCTGGGGCAAGAGAGAACAACTTTGCTCCATCCTCTATATGGCAGCCTTTTAAATACTTGAAGATGGTTATCATATCCCCTCTCAGTCGTCTCCACTCCAAGCTAAACAGACTGAACTCCCCCAACCTTTCTTCATACCTCTTGGTCTCCAAATCTTGTCTCCCTTTCTATCCACTTGACCTCAACGAGGCTAACGCAGCAACAGACATTTGATTTTTGCAGCCTCCAGCTCAGCTACTTGAACTTTATTTCAATAACCGCAGCCCAGCACTTAAAACAGAAGGCATTAAGCAGGAACAGACGTAGTGAGCAGGCTGCCCTAGAAACCTTTACAAAAAGCCAGATGCAGGGCAAAGGAAGAGCAGAAAGAAAAGAGAACATGGAAAACAAATTAAGAGGAGAGGCACTTTAGGACACCCCCCCACCACCCAGGGGGGGGCTCCATGGCATCCACAGGGAGCCTGCATGGAATCTGGTTCCAACAGAGTTACAAAATGAGATTCAGTCAATACAGCCGGCTGCCAAGAACCACCCTTCAAGGCCCACCGCAAAATTCCCTTTATTGCTACAGATGTGAAGACACAGTGTCTTGCTCCAGCTTCTCTTTAAGAGAGCTGTTCTCCAGCCAAGTGGAGGCCCCGGTCATCCCTGCCTCCCATTTCCAGTCCCCAGTTAAGCAAGAACAAGGTTATGGCTTTGGCCTAGCCATGGTGGAGCGAAGAGGAAGCATTCCTTCTGCCCAAGAGCCTGGGTACTTGCACATCTTCTGCCACAGGCTGATCTCCTCACCCGTAGAGTCCATCCAATCCACCATCTGGCCATTACTCATTCCTGAAACAGAGCAACAAGATGAGATATAAAGAGCTTTTTCTGTACCCCACTTTTTTACTATCTGAAGGAATCTCAAAGTGGCCTGTGAGGTAGGTGGGGGTGAGAGAGCTCTGAGAGAACTGCTCTGCAGGAACAGATCTGAAAGAACTTTGCCTAGCCCAAGGTCACCTAGCCTGTGGAGGAGGAGTGGAAAATCAAATCTGGTTCTCCAGATTAGAGGCTGCCACTCTTAATCACTACACCACGCAGCTGTGGGCATCCCCAGGGTAGGGGAAGAGCCCATTTATGCCCCCCAAAGTCCCAGGTTCAATCCTCTACCTGGCCAGTGAAATGGATCTCAAGTTGCTGGGAAAGACCATCATCCTGAGATTGTATCGAGCTAAACAGAGCAACAGGTAGACCACAAGGGCTTCATTGAGCAGAGCAGCTTCCTCACCATTTCCAGCCCCCAGCCGGACTCCCCCCAGGAAGTCATTGCTGGACAGGGGCTCTCGGTCCCACACAGTGAGCTCCAGACAGATGTGGGGCAGCTCTTCCAAGGTGACATGGTTGTAGACGAACGTATGGTTATAGTGAGGATTTAGGCTCTTCTTTACCACGGGCGTTTTCCTTTTGGTGGCCCTGTTCCGCAGAGGGAGCAAGTATCTGCAGAGAAGAAGCTTGTTTCTTTACCGCATTCATCACATCCCACCCTCCCGTAAGTGAGACAATCAAGGTGGCTTGCCATCCAAGAGGCAATAAGTGTCACATACAAATGGCATCAATTGGAACAGCACAACAGAACAGCTGCAAAGTAGACGGGGAGAGTTATCTGTCTGCACAGGGAAGATTGTTTGAGAAGAGATCGAGGAAGAACCTGACCAGTTCACGCAGGCAGTAATTTGACCTTAAGACGTAGTCATGAGAAGAGGCCCCCAGTTGGCATCAAGGCTATAGCAGAAGGAGGGACATCAACCCTTTTCTTCCTAAGCAGTTTCTCCTGATGGAGAAATCAGGTCTCCAAGTTGCTCTCGGGGAAAGAGGCAGGCACAGGACATGGAGCTTCTGTTTCCCAGCCCCACCCAGGGTAAGAAATATTTGGGACATATGGGGTGACTTGCATTGGGGAAATGGCATATGCAAAAGGGTTAAGCACCCTCTCCTCTTTGCAGCTACTTTTTAAGGTTATTTATTTATCACATGGCTAGAAGATCTAAAGATTGTCTTTCCAGCCAAGCAAGGGACCTTCAGAGGCAGTTTGCCATTGCCTGCCTCTGCAACCTGACCTCTAGTGGTCCTTGGAGGAACTACCACCTAAACCGGAGGTCTCCAGGGCCGGCCTGCTTAGCTTCCCAGATCTGATAGGATTGGACTGGGCTATCCATGAGTTATTTGATTCTCACTGGGTATCAGGTGTTCCTCTTTAGGGAGGGAAGAAAGCAAAAGCATCCCTACCTTCAACAGTCTCGTTGTCTCTCTTGAAACCGTACTTGATCCCAGGTACCCCATCACAGCCAGCATCTTGTACAGTTTAGCTCTCATTTGAGGGCGCAAGACTCAAAGTACAAGGTAAGGGAACTGTTCCGATGCCCAAGCTTTATCTCTTCCCCCTCACCCCACTCCCATCTGCTCCATCCAGACCAGGAAACATGAATCAAAATGGTCCCTGCCTCCTGCTCCACTTCCCTTCATCTGGTTACAAAGCGCCCCCAATTCGCTCACCCCTTGACAAAGCTGTCAGACGTCCCTCCAGATTTGATCGCTGTCAAATTCTTGGCTTCCTTGATCCAGACCTGAAGTTCGCCACCTTCTTCCCGTTTGCCTACAAGAGACACGGGTGGGGAGACAAAGGCCACCAGTCCAATGCAAGAACACCCCACAAGCTTCTTTTAACCATTCAAGAAGGAATGTGCAAACTCCAAGAATATTTAATCAAATAGGGAAATCAAGTTTCTAGACCTCACAGAACAATTTGGAAATGAGCATGCAGTGCTCATTGTAGTTGGGGAAATAAAAGCTGCTTAAGGGCCCTCAATCCTTACCTTTTCTTCCATTCCCTGCACTGGGATGCTTTGAAGGTGGGATATATTTTAAGGAAACCACCAGCTCGCCCTTATATTGGGGGAAGGCAGCTGAGTCAGCACCCTAGAAGAGAAATATGTGGAAATGAGCTTTGTGTGAATTGGAGATTCATGCAACCAGCTTGATTTTTGCAGGGCTGACTAATCCAGGGGGGGAGGGGGGTAGATAAAACAATCCAGAAAGGTAAGTGGAGGAGAACATAAGACAAAGCCCATTCCTTGCTGGGGGACAATATGAGTACACTGCATACAGTTTGGAGGAGATGTTGGTTGCAAACAAGGTGGAAGAAAGAGTGTGAGCTGCATTACTAAAGGAGGATGATTTCAAAATTCAGGCCTGGGAGGGTGGAAATGTAAGTAAAAGGAAGATTTGTTGAAAATGTATTAGAGAAACAGGAGTAAACTCCTGTTTTCAGCAGCAAGAGCGACTGAAAGTCTGCTACATTTTTATCCCACCCTTCCTCCTAGGATCTCAGACCCAAACATGTTACAGTTTTTATCATGGAGGGTCTACATTGCCTCAATCTGACTTTTGCAGTCAGACTCCAGGGGTGTTTTCCAAGTACAGAGGCTGGATCCCCCCCTCCAATTCGGATCATGACTGTAGTGCAGGGAGGAAGGAACAGCAATCCCCGCCCCGACACACACACATTAATTTTCTGACCTAAAACAGTGTGTGTGTGTGGGGGGGGCGGTCAGTTACATGTAGCTTATCATTACAATGTCAAATGTCAAACCAGGGAAACCCAAAATCTACATTATATGGTTTTGTAATGAGGAATTGGGCTCAAAGAATGGTTCTCTCTCCCCTCTCCATTTTATCCTTACAACTCTCCTGCAAAGTAGGTTCAATTAAGAGTGTATGTGGCTCAAAATCTTCTGGTGATATTTATTTCTGAGTGGATCTCTCAAGTCCAAGTCTGACCTTCTTCACCCCACAGGCATGGGTCCTCCACCTCTCATATACCAAATAAGACTATGGAGCCCTGCATGTCTTCTGAAATTTCACAGCCCTCACATTACTTGCCATTCTTGAAATTAAAGCATGTGTAACTATCATTCCATAGATTGTGTTATAACTTTTATTATTTACAGAATCACAGAATCATAGAGTTGGAAGGGGCCATACAGGCCATCTAGTCCATCCCCCTGCTCAACGCAGGATCAGCCCTAAGCATCCTAAAGCATCCAAGAAAAGTGTGTATTCAACCTTTGCTTGAAGACTGCCAGTGAGGGGGAGCTCACCACCTCCTTAGGCAGCCTATTCCACTGCTGAACTACTCTGACTGTGAAAATTTTTTTCCTGATATCTAGCCTATATCGTTGTACATGTAGTTTAAACCCATTACTGTGTGTCCTTTCCTCTGCAGCCAATGGAACAGCATCCTGGCCTCCTCCAAATGATAAGCTTTCAAGTACTTAAAGAGGGCTATCATGTCCCCTCTCAACCTCCTTTTCTCCAGGCTGAACATTCCCAAGTCCCTCAACCTATCTTCATAGGGCTTGGTCCCTTGGCCCCAGATCAACCTCGTCGCTCTCCTCTGTACCCTTTCAATTTTATCTACATCCTTCTTGAAGTGAGGCCTCCAGAACTGTACACAGTACTCCAGGTGTGGTCTGACCAGTGCCGTATACAATGGGACTATGACATCTTGTGATTTTTATGTGATACATGCTTGATACATGCTGCGTATCGAGCAAAAGAGATCCTGTCCAGCAGTGAAGATGTGAGTAAACAGTGACCAAGGCATCTTCTGTTGACTCAAACTGTCCTCTCCAATCCACCCTTCTAATGACAGCCCCCATTCACCTAAGCTTCCCAGCACAAGCATGATTGGTTAGCTCCCCTAATGTTGCTGTGTACCAGGGCTACATGTTACTGAGATAAGAAGAAGGGCTGGGCTTTTTAGACCCTGCTTTTCACTACTCAAAGCAGCTTACAATCACCTTCCCTTTCTCTCCCCACCACAGACACCCTGTGAGGTAGATGAGGCTGAGAGAGCTCTAACAGAACTGCTCTGCCAGAACAACCCTAACAGAAATGAGACTTTCCCAAGGTCACCCAGTTGGCTGCGTGTGGAGGAGCGGGGAATCAACTCAGCTCTCCAGATTACAAACCACTGCTCTTAACCACTACACTAAGCTGGGGACACATACCATTTTCCATTCAGGTGGCATACATATTTTTGCAGGTAACCTCTCCACATTTGTTTCTTTCACTAAGGCTGAAGCCTAAAATGCAGATGATGTCAGAGAGCTAGAAATGCCACAGTTAACCTGGTTGCAGTGTCCCTGGAGCATAACACACCACCTTTAAGAGGAGCTAAGCTCAAGTGTGGTCAAATTCGAATGTATTTTAATACAGCCCTGCAGCCAGATAAAACAGATAGCAAGAAAAAACATTTCACAGCAGAAAATTGAATAATCAGGGAGCCAGTACAAAATTTAAAATATATAACATTGTATAATTGAATGCATAGTAAAATTCCTCTAAAACACCTTTAAAGGTAAAGGTATCCCCTGTGCAAGCACCGAGTCATGTCTGACCCTTGGGGTGATGCCCTCTAGCATTTTCATGGCAGACTCAATGCGGGGTGGTTTGCCAGTGCCTTCCCCAGTCATTACCGTTTACCCCCCAGCAAGCTGGGTACTCATTTTACCAACCTCGGAAGGATGGAAGGCTTAGTCAACCTTGAGCCAGCTGCTGGGATCGAACTCCCAGCCTCATGGGCAAAGCTTTGAGACAGCTGCCTTACCACTCTGCGCCATAAGAGGCTCATAAAACACCTTTACTTAAGCTTAAGTTGCCTTTCCCGTGTGCTAAGCACGTGCGCACAAAATTTGGCAACCTGCTTAATAATATGGCCCCTACTATTCCACAGGAGGAATTTAACTTTTTCTTTGTTTGAGCTGTTGGAGGAATCCATGAGTCATGGGAGGATGAATTTATTTCTTACAGAGTTGAAGGTAGGGCACCTTAAGAGGACATGTTTGATTGACTCTATTTCCCTGGAATTACAGGGGCAGAGTCTTTCAGCTGCTGGGGTTTTCTTGAAGCGGCCCCAAGTGCGGTCAGAAAAGTGTGTAATGCACACCTTGCCATGCAGCGGGAGACACTCCTCCAACTGGTTCTCAAAATTCCAGGAGGCCATGGGAACCTCTACCTCTCCCAAGAACATATTTCGGCCAAAGCGATCATGGTGCCAGACTGAGAACTGCAGAGTCCTGGCCATCAGGAGGGATTTGTTGATCTCATACTAGAAAAAGAGAACAGAAAGGAGGTGATCCTTCAGCAAGGGAAGGCATCGAAGATGATTTAGGAAATTAAGTTACACCTTTAGAGCTTTCACAAAGCAGGTATCTGCTTCATCTGATGCTAACGGAATAACGAGACGTTACAGCAAGGAGTGGTATATAAATCAAATAAATAAATAAATAGTTCTATGCAAGCTAAGGAAAAGTATCATATCTATTTCCCAAGATGGCCCAACTATGCGGATCAAGACATCCACACAATGGGGCCACCCAGGAATACGGTAGTGGTTACTGCAGAAACATCTAAAACTTAAAAAGAAAAGGAAAAGGAGGAAGAAATGGAGGTTAACACTCCTCCCACACATTCCCTGAAGAGTTGATGCAGACATTGCAACTTTTCAAAATGACACTCTCTTAGTTCATTGAGGAGGGCCATAGGACCTTCAATAAATTAAATGTTACATTCTGTCCAAGGGAGGAAGCCTCAGTTGTTTGTGGTTCCCTAACCACCCTTAAATGATCACTGAGATCTTGTAGCTTAGTTCCATGAGACCTCTTCTGCCGTTATGAGGTTGCATAGCAAGTGGGGGAGGAGGGAGACAGAACAACTGTGATCCATGAGACATTAACCTCTAGATTAGCTTTACACCGGCCTACCCTTGTCCTTTCCCTGGAAACTCCAACTGGTACAGAATGCAGCAGCTAGGGTCCTCACTGGGTCATCTTGGAGGACCCATGTCCAGCCTGCGCTGGCTACCAGTTATGGCCTGGAACAAGGTCAAGGTTTTGATTTTGATCTTTAAGGCCATACGTGGCTTGGGCCCTGTCTATCTGAGGGAACACTTGTCTGCTTATGCCCCCTGCACGGCCCTGTGGCTTTGCAAGTACTAATCTGTTAATGGTCCCTGGCCCTAGAGAAGTACACCTGGCCTCATCCTGGGCCAGGACCATTTTGGTCCCAGCTCCGACCTGGTGGAATGAGCTCCCAGAAATGCTGAGGGCCCTGACAGAGCTCTTCTGCCCGGTTTTTGGTTGAGGCTGGGTTGTTTAAAAGTTTTGGGGCTCTCCAGATTTTTCACTACATATTGAACCCTTTGTGGATGTTATAGAGGGGGTGAATGACTCCCCTTATTTTTCTGCTATTTCTGCTATCCCCCCTATTCTGGGGATTTTATGTGCTTTTATGTAATCTGCCTCAAGTCTCCCAAGGAGGTGGATGGACTATAAATGTAATAAACAAACTTGGGGGGCGGGGGTGGAGGCAATAGGCAATGGGCAATGAGTTTTTACCTGTGCCCCCCACATGTAGCTGAGCCCTTACCTTTAGCATCTCATTGTACAAGGGATTGACAGTACTTCGTTTGATGGTGGTTTTGCGCTTCCCTTGTCGGGATTTGTCCGGAAGAAGGTACGTCTTCACATACCTGAAGGAATCAGAGAGGTAACATTTCATCCCAACTATTTGCAGCTGCACAAAGGAACAAACTTACACTGTCTGCAAGTCCCTTTTTAATGCTGACGAGGTCAATAAGGCAGATCAACCTGGGCAGGTCCTACTCTCTGCACAACGCAGGAAATTTGCAATTACCTCTCCCTCCGCCACACGCACACAATGACCCCCTGCTGTATGGCCAGAGGAAAGCCAAAAACCTCCAGGTCCCCGGGCCAACCTGGTCTGGAGGAAAATGCCTTCCGCACCCTCAAGTAGCTATGGGTATTACTCTGGGCATCTAAGCCTGAGAGCCACCAACTGGCTCATCCCTTCCTGTCCTCCGTCTTGCAATCTGCCGAACTTCTCGTCACTCACGGGTTGGAGCGCTTCTTGGCCTCATCGGCGTAGGCCAGGTGGCGGCATTCCTTCACATGGATGAACAGGATCTCCACCTTCTGCTCGTAGCTCAAGGAGAAGGCGATCTCCCCCGTCACAACGATGTTGCCAAAGTCCCCAGCCTCACTGTAAATGCTGACCATGCTTCCCAGAGTGCTCTGAAGAAGAAGAAAGAAGGATGGGCTGCTGGTCCTTCAGGTGAGGCCTTTCACCTGCCCAGTCCCAACTCTGGCCCTGAGCTCCACCAGGGTCCTATTCTGCCTCACCATCCCCAGCAGTGGGGAGCAAGAAAAACAGTACCTGTTCACTCCCAAAGGGCAGTTTGGCCCTCCTTCCAGAGCCATGAATACACAGAGAAGTGGGGAAGGACAAACCTCCGAGGAATGTTCAGCACAGTCAACAGCCCCTCCAGAGGATCCCAGGATCTCACAGGGCCAGTGGCTTGCTCAAAGCCCCCTTGGGATTTCACGAAAGAACCAATTGCTAAAGCTACTACTATTTTAGCCATGCACTATCAGGCCTTGTGGTGGGGAAGGATCACTAGTACTGCAGATATAGCACTGGCTGCGTATTCAACCCCACACGGAGATAGCAGATCACTCAGCACTTTCATGCATGGCACCAATTTATGTACTCTAGAGCAGGGGTAGTCAACCTGTGGTCCTCCAGATGTCCATGGACTACAATCCCCATGAGCCCCTGCCAGCAAACGCTGGCAGGGGCTCATGGGAATTGTAGTCCATGGACATCTGGAGGACCACAGGTTGACTACCCCTGTTCTAGATGATCTATTTTGTGCTCCCTTGCATGCAGTAGTGATCGGTTCCAGGACTCACGGAGGACACGCCGCTGCGGATGCTGCCCCGGGCTGCCCTCCGCCGGTGAATCTCTACCAGGCTGTCGATGTCTTCCTCTTCCTCCTCCTGGAAACAGAGACACAAACTTGGTTTCAGCCTTGAAACCGGCCCAACACACACAAAGGGAGTGCTGCGCCAAGGCTTTTTGCTCTTTAACAAACTGAAGATACACACGCACACACATAAACACACACAGACATCCTTGACAGCCAGCATGAAGTAGAGGTTAAGAGGGCCAGACTCTAATCTGGAGAATGGAGTTTGATTCCCCGCTCCTCCACATGCAGCCAAGAAGGGTGATCATGGACCAGTCAAAGTTCGGTTAGAGCTGCTCTTGCAGAGCAGTTTTCTGAGAGCTCTCTCAGTTCCGCCTACCTGACAAGGTATTTGTTACGGGGAGAGGAAGGGAAAGGTGTTTGTAAGCCACTTTGAGACTCCTTTAGGTAGGTAGTAACAAAGTGGGGTACAACAAAAAATCTCTTCTTCTCACACTACACATTGCACCAGGCAGAAAATTAGTCATCTCATTTTGTGTCTTTGATCTTTCTGTGCTGCCTCCCCTTTAACAACTGCCTCCATTCCCCAAACAGGCAGCAGAGAGCAGAATGGTCTCACTTGTAGTCATGAAAGACATCTCTGCTTCTGAGCTACCTCTGAAGAACTGCAGTCCGTGACTGTCTCTGCAGGGCTTTAGCTGGCACCTGTGAGATTCGGATACCCTGGCAATCTCTTATTCTTGTTCTGCTTCTCTCACTGGCCTGGCCCAGCTTCAGGAACTACTTCTTCCCTGGCTACCTCCCTGTGTCGTCTTGAAGCTGGCAGAAAGAACACTCTCAACATCACACTGCAATACTCTCAAACACCCCAGGGACACAGGGAGACGTTCTACATAATGACCCCAACAACTCTGGACAGAGATTCACCATTTCAACGTTGAGGCCGGGCACAGACTTGCTTCTGTCTCCAAGAGATGCGCTTTCACTGCTGACCACTTCCGGGCGCAGGTCAATCACCGATTTGGTGCATTCTGCAACAGAAGCGGCATGAGAGATTGGAGGAGCAGCCGTTTCAGCATCACAGGGCTGGGAGGGGCCTGAACCATTTCCTAGAGCAGGGGCAGTCAACCTGTGGTCCTCCAGTTGTCCATGGACTACAATTCCCATGAGCCCCCGCCAGCGTTTGCTGGCAGGGGCTCATGGGAATTGTAGTCCATGGACATCTGGAGGACCACAGGTTGGCTACCCCTGTCCTAGAGTTATCTGGCAAATCTGTATGGCACTTTCCCCCTTAAACCCAGGATTCAAAGTGGCCTTTGCTACAAAACTCAAAATTAAGGGGAAATACTTCAACAGCAATAATCTACCTTCAAGGAGGGGGAGTGGGAAGAACAATCAGCTATGAAATTAAGAGAGGGGGGAATATAGAAAGGTGACAGTCTTTAGGTCCAAGTAGTAATAAGCAGCCTCCATTTCCCTTCCCAGCTCCTTATATCCTCTCCAGGCAGGGGGCCAAGTTAAGTTACAGCCCTGCAGATGGAATGAGGAGCTGCCAACCTGCAAGCCAAGATGGTAAGTTAACTTTTTCTGAATCAACTGAGAGGATCAGTCGACACCCCAAGACATCTGGCAGGTACCTGTCCAAACTTCCTTCTGAGAAGCCCTCAAAAGGAGGTGCCACCCTTTGTGGCCTCTTCATGGCTGAACCACACACTTATAATCACAGGTAACTATTAGGGGAAGGACCGTTACTCTGGAGTAGAACACTGCTTTGCAGGCAGAAGGTTCTGGATTCGGTCTGCAGCATCTCCAGTTAAAGTAATATCAGGTGATGTGAAAGGCCTTTCCCCAAGACCTTCCACCAGCCAGATGAGACAAGACTGACTTCGACAGGTCACTTGCCTGCTTCTGTATAAGGCTGCTCTGTGTACGCAAGCCCATGCATTCCAGTTAAAAAATAAAAATAAATGCAGGAGCAGCTCTCAAAACTTTCTCACGTTAGTAAGGCCTGGAAAACCTGCTCAAGACTTTGACAAGCTGCTGGTGCTGCTGCTGATCAGAGGATTTTCTTGTATGGCCATGCATGTAGTACCCCCAGGAGATCTGCCGATTGTCTGGCAGCCAAACAAGGGGATTTTGGAAGTTGTTTTCATTGCCTGCCTCCACAGCATGACCTCTAGTGGTCCTTGGAGGAACTCCATCAAAATCCTTGGAGTCTGCCCCCCCCCCCCATCCAAATACCATCCAGGGTCAGCCTTGCTTAGCTTCTGAGATGTGACTGAGATCATGCTTGCCTAGGCTATCCTGGGCCCATTCTGCACACGTTGGATAATGCACTTTCAATGCACTTTAGAAGCAGATTATCCTGTTCTGCACAGGAAAATCCAGGTGCAAAAGCACTTTGAAAGTGCATTATCCAATATGTGCAGAATAGGCCCTGGTAGGGCTCTCAGAGGACAGATCCAAGTCGTTCAAGAGGCATTTTCTTTTAAGGCCATTTACCTGCTGATCGCTGACTTCTCCTGGGATTCTTCTTGAATAAAGTTTCGCTCTCGTCGGCTGAAGCAGTACCCCGGAGCCCCAAACGCATTTCCTGGAAGAGAAACAACCAAACATCCCCGAACATCTTTTATTGACTTCATTTCTATCCCACTCTTCCCCCTCCCATGGCGATCCACAGCAGCTTATGTCATTCTCTGGCCAAGGTCACCCAGCCAGCTTCCATGGCAAGGTGAGGATTCAAACCCAGGCCTCCCAGATCTTAGGCTGACACTCCATCATACCACCGTTATAGGCAGAACCCATGAGTGAGCCACTTTCCTATGGGCCCATGCAGCTGATGCCAACTTTAAGAAGAACCAAGGTCTGTTGTGCTACTTTCAAGCAAAGGTTATAGGCCACTGCTCTGATGCTAGACTCTGCCAATCAACATAGTCAGCAGCAATGGGCATGCATTGAACAGTTTGAAAATATAGAGCCATGGTACCTCTAGTGCAGGGGTAGTCAAACTGCGGCCCTCCAGATGTCCATGGACTACAATTCCCAGGAGCCCCTGCCAGTGACCGCTGGCAGGGGCTCATGGGAATTGTAGTCCATGGACATCTGGAGGGCCGCAGTTTGACTACCCCTGCTCTAGTGTAATATTAGCTACTGCAAGTGAATAAGGACTTCCAAGAGGTTCCAAGTGGTTTCTTTCTAGACATCTGCTACTCAAGATCCTTTAGCTCAGTGGTTCTCAATCTGGGAGTCAGGACCCCTTTGGGGCTCAAACGACCCTTTCCCAGGGGTCGTAGCAGGGCAAGTAGTTTGGCCGGGGGGTGCCATATACACAACAGCCTTGCAGGGTAGATCGAGATAGAGCATTAGACGGTCTAGAGCAATGGAAAAGAGCGAGATAGGCACAGTGGGACAAGAGGCGGAACTTAACTGAGAAACCCAGGGGAAAACCAATTTACATACACTCATGAACAATGGATCTTCACGCCATTGGTCGATTTGGTCAATTTCAGTGAAAGAACACTGTCATAATTTTATGGTTGGGGGTCACCACAACACGAGGAACTGGATTAAAGGGTCGCGGCATTAGGAAGGTTGAGAACCATGGCTTTAGCTGAAGCAGCTGGAACCACAACGTAAGAGTTCCTCCTTAAAATCAGCCGCTCTAGCACCAATCCCAGTCCCTCGCCCAGCATGGGAAGGCAGCTGTGTGAATAGGAGGCAGGCTACAGCTACCCTGGCTGGGTGGAAGAAGAGATCCCTGCATTTTCTCCTGGCCAAATGTTATGGAGGCAAGCCCAGGGCACAGATTCCTGCCACTTGGAATAACAACAGCACAATAGTTTGCAATGGCATGGAATGGTATGCTGATCTATTCAGCTGACGCTGTTTGATTAAGTTCTCAGCTGAGCACTGTTTTGCCAAGACACTTTGTGCCAGACCAGAGTGTCAAGCACTGCCACTTTCAGATTAGTTATTGGCCTCAAATTCAGCGCTGTTGAGAAAGGTTTCTTTTTTCTCTGCTTCCCCAAAACATGTGGTCTATCATGCACCTTTTGGGAGCTTCCCCAGCTTCCCTCTGATCTTCCTCAAACCTGCTTTACTCCAGAGTTTTTGGGGAAATTGCAGTAGGGTCTGGATGGCTGCTGTGTGGAGGGGGAAAAACTCAAATTTTTCAGCCCATGCAGCACCCATTGTTTCTAACCCTGTCTCTGTGGCAGCCATTTCTTCCTCGAAATCCAGGAGGCTTTTCTTTAATTGGCACTAGAAATATCTGTTCCGTGTTATATATTTCTGGTAAGGGCTTGGAGGAGGACTGGTCTCATGTCTTAAATGCCACTCAGTGCTTAAAACCCACTCAGGGCAGCTGTCCCGCCCCTGAGTGCCTCCTCCTTCAACCAGCTTGCCTGTCTGTCCAGCGGCCAGCCAATCACCTTCCCCACCACTGACCCACCCCTCCCACCCCCTCCTACTTCCCTCCGAGGCTCAGAAGCCGCAGATCCCTGCTGACACACCCCATGTAGAAATCACCAAGGATTCTGAGCATGTACAGACTGTTTTCAGCAGACAAGGTACCGAAAGCCCAGTGGTTTCTTGGGGTGAACACAAACATTTGACTCCAAGTGATTCTCATTTATTGACATGAGCTTCAAGCTCAAATCAACCAAGTCAAAAATCCTTTGTTTAACAAACTTCTCTCTTTAGATCTATTTGCTTTCTTTGTGGTTTACTGCAAATATTCTACGGGGCTGTCATTCTCCTACCGAGATCAAGAATCCCCTCTTTTTCTCAGGCACATTTGCTGGATGTGGGAAGAGGACACAAGGAGAGCTCAATTTCTACAGCTGGTACCTCTGGGCTGGGTGCAGTCAAATTTCTGTTCCTCAAGGGCAATAGCCCAATACACAAAACCCAACACACAGCTGGGAAAGAACATTAAAAGCCAAACCAAGCTGTTTATCAATATTTATCCAGAAAGCACATCAATACCAAGACAATTCCGAAAAGTTCATCCATGTGTCACTCATTTGTGGAAGCCCCAAGAGAAGCAAAAGGGTAAACTTACGCTGTCTGAATCGGAAGGAAGAGCCTCTCTGGAGCCAACAGGGATGGTCAAGCTGGACGCATTGGGCCCTGAAGGGCTGAGAGTTTCCATTTTCTCTTGTCTAGGGCTGCAAGATAACACAGCAAGAGAAGGGCAGTCAGAGAAGGGCATGATACTACTCCTCCTCTGGCTATTCCTCACTCTCAACACCCAACCCTTTCAGATCCCTCAGACCACAACAAACTGACCGCCAGTCCAGGCTGACCAGCAAGCATGAATGGGAGAGGCAGTCGTTCTCACCTGGCTGCCATGGGAGCAGGGGCGGGATGGTGCCCATCTAGGCTCATGTTCTCAGTCGATTCTGTGTCACTCCTTGCATCTCGTGGCTCCACTGAGTGGGAGGTCAAGCTGGAAGGAAGAGCAAACGTCAAACTAATGAGCACAGCCTTGGAGAACAGTGGAACACTCCCCAACTTGAGAGGTGAGGAGGGAAGAGTAATGGGGCCAGTAGAAGGATGATAACCCTTCTTCTGCCAGGGCCACCAAGAGATTCTCAGTTCAGCTCTGCCTCTTGTCCCACCACGCCGATCTCGCTTTTTTCCGCTGCTCCAGACAGACGAACGCTCTATCTCGATCTACCTCGCAAGACTGTTGTGTGGATGGTGCCCCCCTCCTGGTAAAGCTGCTTGCCCTCCCACGACCCCTGTGAAAGGGTCATTCGACCCCCAAAGGGGTCCCAATCCCCAAGTTGTGAACTACTGCTCTATAGTCTTACTGCACCATATGACCATTCCTTTCTGTAATATTAACCATGGCCCAGAAATCTGAAGCTACCACCAGTCATCATGGCTGTTCCCTGCTTAGCTGGCCATAGCTGGCCCATGATAGATGAGCATGCTTATTTCCACAAATGAAGACTTCTGGCCTTTCCAAACTGGGGTCCAAAAAGGCAGGAAGGAGACTCACCTAGGTTCCTTGAGGTGCTGCTGGGGGCTCTTTTGCCCACCTTTGGGATCACCAAGCTGGGCCTTCTGAAGCAGAACTTGCCCCACTGTCTCCCTTTTGTTAGCTAAGAAAGGAAACGGGATCAAAAGAAGCCTGAGGCAGCAACCCAGAAAGGCCACCCTCTGCCCAAGAGAATGAGATGTCTGAATTTGAGAATGCTTTGAGAAGTCCCCAAATTTATCCTCTAGGTCTTAATGTTCTACAGCATGTTCCCTCAGAACATAGAGGGAGACCAGGGATATGAGGGAGATCTGGGGAGGATCACACTGATACAAGCAGGGTAACCTGATATAGATAGCTCAAGCAAGCGAGCCAGGCTAGAAGTGTGCAAAAATATGCCCTGCCTATGGTATAAACCACGATGGACTATTTTCACTCCTCTACTTCCTTCAACAAGGATGGCTGTCCAGATACCTCACCTTGGGGCTTGCGCCGTAGGGACATTCGAATGAGGTCACTGCCCAGCCTGTTCGCAAAACGGTTTATTTTTTGATCATAAAACCAGTCCCCAGTTGATTTCTTGAGCTCCCTGAGGGGAGAGAAAATAGAGTTTTTAAAAGATCACTCAGAAGAACCTATAGTCACTTCTGAGCACTTCATGCAAGCATGAACACAAAAAAAAAACTAAACACAGCACTGCAAAAATGTATCCACATTTTTCCCACCCCATATTTTATAAGAATATAAAACCGCAGAAGTTTAAATACAGTGATTTAAGAAGAATCGAGAAATCTTCCTGTTTTAAGGGGAACCTTCTTTTTCCCATCTCCCCAAAAACATCAGAAAAGTTCACAACAATAAATTCCATATAGCACATCCCAGATGCAAACTTGAAAGCATCTTAAACATGTCAAATCTGAGAAGCCCCAAAACTGATCAGTTTAGGTGGGACATACTAAATGAAATCTGTTGTTATTTAAGAGAGATCTCAGATTGCTTCTGATACCTTAATAAAAGTCAGCTGAACAAGAGGGCTGTCCTTGGAGCAGAAAGAACACATGGTTCCTCATTGTATTAGAACATGCACATTTTAAAAATTATTCTTAAAATATAATATGTTTAACTTGGTTCTGTTTTTTTTTGGGGGGGGGTTGCTGCAGCAGCTGCGGATTCAGTTTCTGTGTTTCTAATCTTGAACACTGAAACTTTAATTTAAAAACAGAACCAAGTTCATAGCCCTCATCAATTTTCCTGAACACGCCCAATGAATTATGAAACTGTCATCCTTGATGTTTTGGAGATTTTGCAGAAGATATCATGCGGTGGTCAAAATAAAGTGCCATCCTAGGTAAACAAAGAACACAGAAAAGATTTCTGAGCAGGTAAATCAGAGGTCCTGAATTCACAAACAGGAATAGATTAGATCCAGATGAACAAGGACAGAATCTCACTGGCAGCCTTTTAAATGAAAAAACAGAGTCCCAGATGTTAGAAACAAGGGCTGATTCTGCACTTACTTTGTTTATTCCGTTGTGGATTCTGCTGAATTCAGATTGATTTGAACTCAGGTCTTCCTCTATCCCCCCCTCCCCATTGAAACAGAAAAGTGTTCTGCACATGGTTAGGGATGCTCAGAAGGGGGGGGAGCCAAGTGCAACAGGAGCCTCTTTCTTTCTTTTCTTGAAGAGGGGTGGGGAGAGGATTAGAGACAGAGAAGGGGGATTAAATCCCAGAGACAAATGTCTGCCGAGAGAAGTTAAGGCTTCTGGAGCTTCTGCCAAGAGAAGTTAGGCCTTCCCCTTTAAAGGAAGCCTTGAAAACTGGGAACAAGGAAGCCTTTGAACTGACGCTCTAGCTAATCAGGATTTTTCTACAGCATTGGAGGCTTGGCAGCTACTTAGTTCAGGACAAGCAGAGAGCTGCACGCTTTCTCATGCCGATTTTTCAAATATCGAGGGTTATATCCACTCCAGGATATCGTGGGGGGAAGGTTGGGTCACTCGGGATCAATCCTGCTTGCTGCAGAGGGAAAATTTTAATTGCCCAAAATCAAAATGGAAATTGCATTCAGTGTGGATGGCAGGGATGGAATCAACTTGGGATTCGAATAAAAGCTCCGAGCAGATTCAGCTAAGGTTGTACATGGAGGCTCAAAGACAAAACAAAAAAAAGATACCAAGGTAGGAACAGGCTGAGGCCATCAGACTTACGCTTCCTTGGTGCAAACCTTGCAGCGCCAGGAGCTGTTGGCATTATAAGCACGGCAGTCCCGGCACACCAGATGGTTACAGCCACGGCAAGTGTTGGCTTTGGGGCTGATCCGGCCCAGGCTCTGCTGGCAGCGGGCACACGTCCGTGCACTATAGCGCTGGCTACCCCTCTTGGCCCCTTTCCTGCGGATCTCCAGAAGTTCATTCTTCAGACGCCTGTTGAGAGTGGCACAGGAGCAATGGCTAAGGATTGATGCGTGGCAAGCTAAGAGCGTAAATCAGTTCCACAGGGCCTGTGGAAGAACTGTTCCACCAAGTCCAAAATAAAACCACCAACATCACTGGCAGTCTTCAAGCAAAGGTTGGATACACACTTTTCTTGGATGCTTTAGGATGCTTAGGGCTGATCCTGCGTAGAGCAGGGGGCTGGACTAGATGGCCTGTATGACCGCTTCCAACTCTATGATTCTATGAACAAGTGCTGACCTCTCTGCTGTGTGATGGGAGAGATCAGCTCCTTAATGCCAAACCCTCCCCCCCACCCGGTCTGATATGTTTTAATTAGCAGCAATTAGATTATATTGTTTTAACCTGAGTTATTGTCTATATACTCTTATGATTTTTTAAATCTGTTTTGAGCTTTACTGAAAGGGCAGGATAGGAAAATAAAGATGATGGCATGATTATTATATGAAGCAGCAGAAACCAATTGAGTCCAACACCCTACCTTGAATAAAACTGGTCTTAAAATTAGTCTCAAAGACGCCACTGGACTCGAATGCTGTTCAATTGTTAGAACAAGGCGATAATTTTACAACAAATCTACTGCCACAACCTGCAGCTTCTTTTCATTCACAATGTTCATTTTTAAAAATCCTCCAGAAAGTGAAAGAATGCAGAGTAGCTTGTAGATCAGACAATAGATCATGATAACATTATTGCTCTGTAGCAATCTAGCAACTGCTGGTTGGTTCAAAAGGCAAAAATCCTCTCCAGTGACAGGGGGAGACGAAATTATTGCAAAGGGGAAACCATTCCAGTATGTTGTAGCATAATAACGCAAAAGCCCAGTGACACCTTAGGTTAAATACTTATTTCGAGTCACCATTTATTTCTCTAAATAACAGCTGTGGGTGCAGTAAAACAAGGAAAAAAATTGGGGGGGCACAGGGGGGGACACTCTGTGTAAGTGGTAAATGGTCCACAAAGGATCATCGCTGTGTGGTACTTAGAGTACTTTTCTAAGTACTCAAAATGTGTCACGTGCATACCGTAGCACAGGGGTAGTCAACCTGTGGTCCTCCAGATGTCCATGGACTACAATTCCCATGAGCCCCTGCCAGCATTTGCTGCATTTGCTGCCAGCATTTGCTGGCAGGGGCTCATGGGAATTGTAGTCCATGGACATCTGGAGGACCGCAGATTGATTACCCCTGCCCTAGCATCTAAAACGGGATGGCGACCAGTCCAATAATCCCAGTATTCAGCCACTTCATCCTGCCACCTAGTTCCACATAATGCATGAGAGAGAGATTCACAAAAGATTGCCAGCTGGTGGAATCATCAGGAAGCACCTTTTCACGGGCAGCAGTTTCTGCAGGCTCCCGGGAGAACATAGGAGATTAACAGACGATTATACAGAACTCGGCAATCAAGCATGGAGCAATGGAAAAACGACAGATCGTCAGCACGTATCCTGTTAACAAAGCCCCCACCCACCTCTAATTTTTATTACTGGGCAGGGATCAGATGGTGCTGTATAAATTTAAAAAAACAGGAAGGAGTAGATGCATTACAATGAGTCTAAACTGATCATAAAGAAAAAGCCTCCACAAAATGCCACATTGCTCTTCTCTCCCAGGGCCCTGACACATAACAAAAGACTACACCATGGGACAGAAATAGCAAACTAATCCAGATTCAAATAGGTAGCCGTGTTGGTCTGAAGTAACGCAATAAAATCAGAGTCCAGGAGCACCTTTAAGACCAACAAAGGTTTATTCAAGCACTCGAGTGCAAGCACTCGAAAGCTCACGCCTCGAATAAATCTTTGTTGGTCTTAAAGGTGCTCCTGGACTCTGATTTGATTGAACAAAGACCAGTGAAAGAGCTGGGCCATGAATGGAGAACGCCCAGAATCCTCTAGGATACAAGGTGCAACCCATCAACCACCAGCCATGTAACATGGCCCTGGTAGGTGCTTGGTAGATCCGGAGTTTTGCCCTTCTAGTCAAGGAGCCATAGCAGGAAGTTAATCAAGCAGCTGATGGCTTGGGAGGGTGGTGTCGAGACCTACAGGCCTTAACCAAGCTATGTTCCCATCCGAAAGGCTCCCTCTGTTCTTCAGGCACACTTACCTGGAAGCAAGTCAAACTGAACCCAGTGGGACCAGCTCCTGAGTACACCTGCACATGGTTATGTCTAACATCAGCAGAAGTATTTTTTGGCCCAGCAGACACTTTCAAAGCCTCACAGCATCTTAGCACTTAACCAAACCTTGCCGGCCATGCCTCCCTCTCCATTTTGCCTTCTTACCTAATTCTCTTCTCCTCAGCTTTCCGGAGCACCTCATCCCGCTGGAGGACCTGGAGGATCAAGTCCCTCTCTGCCTCTGAGAGAAAGGACAAGTCCACGGCCTCTGTCATGGCTTTGAGCCGAGAGCTGCCTAGTGGTGTCCTCAAGTCTTGCTGAAAATTCTAGGAGCTGGAAGGAAATTAAGAGTGTTATCGTCGAGCAAGACACTGCATATTCGTTTAACGCACTGACGGAAGCCGACCCAAGCTAAATTTCTCATTACCTTTAGAGCAGGAGTCCCTTCTGAGTCTGTGGGCACCTTTACAAAGCACCCCTTGATCCCCATGCCCTTGATCCCCATGCAGGACAACCTTCCCCATCCTCTTCCTACCACCAAGCTCTAGCACCCCTTGTATTCCTGGATACAGCGGGCTTTACATACAGGGGTAGTCAACCTGTGGTCCTCCAGATGTCCATGGACTACAATTCCTACGAGCCCCTGCCAGCAAACGCTGGCAGGGGCTCGTGTGAATTGTAGTCCATGGACATCTGGAGGACCACAGGTTGACTACCCCTGCATTATAAGATACGACACACACTACATTCTTTAGAATTACTTCCCAACTTGACGATGTGAACCATCCAAAATCAAGAATGTTACCATCCTATCAGCTTCTACAGGAAACAAACTAATAATCTCTCTCCAACCATAATTAAAAGCCCTTAACCATATCTGGATTTGTTCTCCAGATTCTTTTGTAATTATAGTAAGTCTCTCCCTTTACAACAGTTTTAATAGATTAATGCTTTAAGTACTCTGCCAATATTTTACCCCTCTACCAGTCTTCATTTTTCAGCCCTTGTAGTTGTACCTACTAAATTTTCTTTCCCCTTTACTAAATCCGTTAGGTCTACTTTCAATTGTATGTTATAGCTCATCATTTGATGTTCAGTATAAAAGACAAAAGAGCCTCTTGTGGCGCAAGAGCCTCTTGTGGCGCAGAGTGGTAAGGCAGCCGCCTAAAAGCTTTGCTCATGAGGTTGGGAGTTCGATCCCAGCAGCCGGCTCAAGGTTGACTCAGCCTTCCATCCTTCCGAGGTCGGTAAAATGAGTACCCAGCTTGCTGCTGGGGGGTAAACGGTCATGACTGGGGAAGGCACTGGCAAACCACCCCGTATTGAGTCTGCCATGAAAACGCTAGAGGGCGTCACCCCAAGGGTCAGACATGACTCGGTGCTTGCACAGGGGATACCTTTACCTTATAAAAGACAAGCACACAATGACAACCAGGGGGTGTATCAGGTGCACTACAGAGAATCAAATGATAACTATGGCATGAAGCACAGACACATGTCAGATTTCCTTCAATTCAAACATGATGAAATTTGCCCTGTAAATTACAAGCTGCCTTAGAATCTAGTCCAATCCCCTGATCAACGCAGGATCAGCCCAAAGCATCCAAGAAAAGTGTGTATCTAACCTTTGCTTGAAGACTGCCAGTGAGGGGGAGCTCACCACCTCCTTAGGCAGCCTATTCCACTGCTGAACTACTCTGACTGTGAAATTTTTTTTTCCTGATATCTAGCCTATATCGTTGTACTTGTAGTTTAAACCCATTACTGCGCGTCCTTTCCTCTGCAGCCAACGGAAACAGCATCCTGCCCTCCTCCAAATGACAACCTTTCAAATACTTGAAGAGGACCATCATGTCCCCTCTCAACCTCCTTTTCTCCAAGCTGAACATTCCCAAGTCCCTCAACCTATCTTCATAGGGCTTGGTCCCTTAGCCCCAGATCATCCTCGTAGCTCTCCTCTGTACCCTTTCAATTTTATCTACATCCTTCTTGAAGTGAGGCCTCCAGAACTGCACACAGTACTCCAGGTGTGATCTGACCAGTGCCGTATACAATGGGACTATGACATCTTGTGATTTTGATGTGATGCCCCTGTTGATACAGCCCAAAATGGCATTTGCCTTTTTTACCGCTGCATCACACTGCCTGCTCATGTTTATGTTTATGATAAAATGTTTGTCCTTTAAATTACTATGATCTTTTATAAAACGGAAACTCTTCAATTGTACTTTAGGGCTTTTGACCCAGTTTCTTACTTCAGTCAGGCCTCACCATCTGTCCTATACAAAGGAGGACTTGGAGGGAGCCTCCAGGAGTCTGAGGAGACAATGGGCTGAGTCTTGACTCCTCAGACAGAACAAACAAGGCCCCAGACTAGTCTGTACAGTTTATAAGAGACATGAACCATGAAGTATTGATCGGGAACCACACCTTTCTTGACCTAAAGCCACCAAGAAGCTTAAGAATGAGGTGCAACCAGCTGAGGGAGCTCTCTGCTTCAGGCAGAGTCAAGTATGTTCCTGGGGGGACTCTAAATCCCTTCTGTTTGTGCACGCCCATTCCAGTGGGGCTGGCATTATCATTTATTAGGATATGAACCCTGATTAACTGGAGAAATAACCTTACATAGAACACAAGGCCTCAAATTCTGAACAAATCCTCTGAGCAAATTCCTGAAGATATGGGGAGCAGTGCCTAAGGAGGGGCAGGAGCTCAGTGGGGTGGAACTCAACCTCCAAAGCTGCCTTTCCCTCCAGGGCAACCAATCTCTGCAGCCTGGAGATGAATTATAATTCTGGGAACACTTAGTTTAGTCTCCAGACAACTGCACTGTCATGTATAGAATACTTTCTGCGTAGCAAAGGGGGAAAGAAACAGATTTCAAAGGGGGTGGGAGATGGGGGTTAACAAGGGATGAGCCAGTACATCTGGCCTGGTCTACATATGAGGCAGAATTAGGCTGTAAAGGTAAAGGAAAAGGTATCCCCTGTGCAAGCACCAAGTCATGTCTGACCCTTGGGGTGACGCCCTCTAGCGTTTTCCTGGCAGACTCAATACGGGGTGTTTGCCAATGCTTCCCCAGTCATTACCGTTCCCCCCCCCCCAGCAAGATGGGTCCTCATTTTACTGACCGGAAGGATGGAAGTCTGAGTCAACCTTGAGCCGGCTGCTGGGATCGAACTCCCAGCCTCATGGTCAGAGCTTTCAGACAGCTGCCTTACCACTCTGCACCACAAGAGGCTCTTAGTAGGCTGTAAAACCGGGCACTAATTCAGACTGCAGGTGGGAGTGGAGTTCCATTTCTGAATGCTTCTCTATGTGAAAAAGATTCCCTGCAAATAAAATAATCATCCCAGCCATAAAGAGGAGGAGTACACAGTACAAAAGAAAATTCCTGTGTAAGATCTAAATAAAAAGTGTTTTTGAAAAACACTTTTCTTAGTTATCATAATGGGTCCATTTATTGTAAATTGTTTACAGCATGTAGATTTTTCTCCACAAAAAGAGAACAAAAAACCTGCCCCAAGTCTACTAACAATATTAACAAAATACAGGATAAAGAAAAGAAAAGTAAAAAGTCTCTTCTTGTTATGTTGCTTTATTGTGGCATCCAAACAGAACGGGTTCCAGATATCTCTCTGAGCAGATTACTAGCATCCCTACAGTACAGAGCTAAAGGCCGGAGTATACTCTTAACATTTTGAGATTGAATACAGGTATGGAAGTACCAATTTTCTCACAAGTGAGAGGAACAACCATGAGGAAAATTCCCTTTGAAAATAGGAGATATCTGGAACCCGTTCTGGTTGGATGCTACAATAAACCAACATAACAAGAAGAAACGTTTTACTTTTCATTATCCTGTATTAATTTTGTTAATATTGTTAGTAGCCTTGGGATAGGTTTTTTTTTGTTCTCTTTTTTTCGTAGACACTACAAACCACCCCTTTTGTATTTGCTTGTAGATTTTTCTCAACACTAATAATATCAATCAATTTTCTAAAATTTAAATTAAATTTTAAGATTCAGAGAAGGGATCAGGAATATTCAAGGGGGGCAAGTCCAGATGTGGCTATGCCTTGTTTCCAGCAAAGCCCCTTCTTCAACTTCCTCCCGGTTTCCCATACTCAGAGAGGAAACACATCTGAGAAAACATTTGGCTCTGGCATCTGAAAGACAAACCCCTTTAAGGATGCCCGGAAACCAGCCTCAAGGTTCTATATTCCTGCTTTTGTTTTCTCTTTGTCCACCCTTCCACACACGGCTTCAAATTCAATATCAGGAAACCACAAGCCCAAAACAACCGGCAAGCTCCAGAAGCCCTTGGAGACAGGCAAATTGGTAACAATTAATTAAGCACAATCAGCACACCACTTCCTTAAGTGCCTAATGCTTTGACAAAAACTCCTGCGGGACAAGCACATAACTCTCCAGGTGAGCTCAGATAAACAAAACAAGGCTGGACAACTTTGGCATATATATGGATAGAAGATTCTCTAGGACAGGGGTAGTCAACCTGTGGTCTCCAGATGTTCATGGACTACAACTCCCATGAGCCCCTGCCAGCGTTTGCTGGCAGGGGCTCATGGGAATTGTAGTCCATGAACATCTGGAGCCCTACAGGTTGACTACCCCTGCTCTAGGAGGAACTGACTGCAATCTGCCCTACCAACAGATGCCCAGGTTACAGGCAAAATTTGATTATTCTGTGAGAGCAATTTGAGAGGCAGGCTTCAGTATTAATGGTATCAGGTTTCAAGCATAGTGCAATTAGTCAAGCTAGGATCTGGTAGACCCAGGTTCAGTCACTCTACCATGGAAGCTTACTGGGTTGTTACAATAAAATCAGTGTCCAGGAGCACCTTTAAGACCAACAAAGATTTATTCAGGGCGTGAGCTTTCGAGTGCTATGAACTTCGAGACTATGAACTTCTTACATGACAGGGAAGGGAATATATAGCAAAAATCAATTCTGTTACATCAGTAGACTGTGTCACATAACCAAATACAGCCAATGATAATTCTTTGTTACAACAGCCAATCAATCCCCGGGAATTCAGTTACAAGGATAAATGAGGAGGGGAGAATGTTATAAGACGCTTTCAGTCCCGGTTGGAAGGAAAGTGGCATATTAGTTAAGCAAATAGTAAGTCCTAGGTCATGTGATACAAGATAGCTCTTTCAGTTACATGCAATGCTATCCTGTACAAATACACTTCAAAGCTACATCATTAACCTCAAATGTCCTCTCCAAAATCCCCTGTGTCTGTTGGGTAGACTCTCTCCGTAGCAGCAAACAAAGAGATATGAGATTTGAGCAGTGCATTTTGGAAAAAAAATATGACTTCAGCTCCATACACATTTAAAACCGGCTTCAGAGATAACCCTTGGCTTTTAACAAAGCCACAGAAGCTATTTCTTGATTGATTAAATGAAGTTTACAAAGCAGATTCGACTTGAGAACACACTTCACTTTGGGAGCAGATGGTGAGTCTTTACCGGCACAAAGCACACAAATTTCGAAGCCAAAGAAACTAAAAGGGAAGGGGGGGTTGAGAAAAGTCTTTGGGAAAACGCCGGCGAAGGTACAGTCAAGCAGACTCTACCTGAAATCCAGCGCCAAGTTCGAGTCCGGATCAAGGAAGATGCCTCTGGAAATGCAGAGGGCATCTCCAAAGGAATAAAGACCCCCCCCCCCAGCCCTTTTCGCAGCTGGGAATCAGATGCAAACTTTTGAGGTCTAACTGGGGACAACACCCAAGAGCAGGGGTAGTCAAACGGCGGCCCTCCAGATGTCCATGGACTACAATACCCATGAGCCCCTGCCAGCAGGGGCTCATGGGTATTGTAGTCCATGGACATCTGGAGGGCCACAGTTTGACTACCCCTACCCAAGAGGCTTTTCTACGCTGGGGGGCTCCTAAAACGTCCCAGCAGCCGCAAACAGCTTGCAGAGAGACCCCCCCCCCAGAAGCAGAGCGCGACGAGCTCGGCCTTTGCAGAGGAGCCAGGCTCGGGCGGGGAAGGGCCAAGGCGCCGCACCCCCATCCCCCGGCAGACCTCCCCGAGTACCTGCACCGTCCCGGCTCCTGCAGGCTGGGCTCTCCGCCGGCCGCAGCTCCGGCAGGAAACTTGCCTTGACCCAGGGAGGAGCCGCGCGCTTAAAGGGGCCGCGCCCTCCTCGAGCGGAGAGTAGGGACGTGGGAGCACCTGCTTCGCAGGGGCTCTCGTACGCTTTGCTGGGTTTTTGCCAGCGGACGCTATGGCCGAGCTCGCGAAATGGAACCTCCATGGTCAGGCGCAGCGTATCTCAAAAGGGCTCCGAATCCAGCTTTGCGTGCAGAGTGTGTCCCAGGCCCCATCTGCAGCACCTCCAGGTACAAGGAGCAGCCCCTGGCAATGTGACCTTTGCCTGAGATCTTGGGGAACCCTTGCCAGAGCAGGCAAGACTAACCTTAGGCGTGCAATCCATGTGGCACCTGCCCCGGGCCTGCACTCCCAGGGACCTCGTGCAGTGGTATACCTGCAGAGGTCAGCGCTGTAGCCTCATTCCTCCCCCTTCCTTCTTTAAGGCCCCTCAGAGTGACTCCCCTATGGGAGGGTCTTTGCCCCCAGTCTGGCTGATCTCACCACAATTGTACTCTGCTAATGGCCTGCACCTCCTTACACTGGCTTTGGTGTTAAAGGTAAAGGTATCCCCTGTGCAAGCACCGAGTCATGTCTGACCCTTGGGGTGACGCCCTCTAGCGTTTTCATGGCAGACTCAATACGGGGTGGTTTGCCAGTGCCTTCCCCAGTCATGACCGTTTACCCCCCAGCAAGCTGGGTACTCATTTTACCGACCTTGGAAGGATGGAAGGCTGAGTCAACCTTGAGCCGGCTGCTGGGATTGAACTCCCAGCCTCATGGGCAAAGCTTTCAGACGGCTGCCTTCCACTCTGCGCCACAAGAGGCTCTAAGAGGCTCAAAGAGGCTTTGGTGTTAGGGCCCTGCAAACACTTAAACCACTCCTGGTCTGACTCAGCGTAAAGCACCTTACAGTGTCTAGGACTGCAGCTTTTGTGAATTGCAATTATTTTTTGGATGATATCCTTCTGTAGGATGTTATGCATCATGTCACGTTTCAGTTCTTTCTGGGGGTTCCAAACTTCTACTGTCCTAATGCACTGGCTACTGAACATCCCATTCTGATTACTGTACTGACTCACTGTGTGTAAGCTGCCTTGAGTCCTTGTGAGCAAGGTGGGCTACAAAGAACACCAGCAAAAAGGGTGTGAGAGAAATACAGGCAGATGACAGTCAAGGTGGTGAGAAAGCTTACAAGCCAGCAAATGGGGGGAAGGAAGCACAGGGAAGTAATGGGAAAATGGCCATGTGGGTGGGCAGTGGGGCAGAAGGCAGGGGATGAGCCCCTAAGCACAGGCTGCCCAGGACCACTGCAAAACCAGGAACTGGCCTTGTTGAGGAGAATAAAGACCCAGCAACTTCAGCCTGCCTTTTCTGTTCACGTTTTCCTCAACTGCTTTGCAGCTGTGATGCCATGCTGTTGTCTTAATAGCCATTGTATTCAATGTGTGATGACACATTTTCATTCTAAATTCATCGATCCGATGTCAGGATGGACTACTGCTGCTTTATTGTTATCGCAAGCAGCCTTGGGTGCTTCTGTAGGTGAATGCAGCATCCAAATACTGTACATTTAAAAAGACACCCAACACTAATTGTGTCAAATTCAGTATCCCAAGAGCAAAGCAAAGGTGGGCTGGCCTGCTCCAGGGTGTGTACAAGTAGCATATTTGCACAGCATCATGCAAGGCAGGAGCTCCTCCCCAAAAATACACACAAAACCCGGCAAGAGATAATGCAGGTGGGGTCAGCCCAGAAGCGGCCTTTTGGCTGAGGAGGACTTCCAGGTCTCTTCCTCCTCTATTGCTTTGCTTGTGTTAAGGATCTTCCCTTGGAGGCAGCTGTTTCTTCCCCGGTCCACTTTTGACTCAGCTAACACATCTTCTGAAGCAGGGAGGTGGTGTCCAAAACAAACAGCACGCTGGCCAACCATGACTCACCCTCCATTTGCTCAGGGCTCTATCTCTAGTCTCTAGGCAATAATAACACAGAGGACAGGCTGGAAGTTCCACAGGGGAGCCGCCCAAACTGGGACTTTGCCGCTCCCATTGTTCTCCTGTGGCAGGAGATTAGATTTAAGGCGAAGGGCCAGGCTTGTGCATCCCATGCTGAACAAAAATCATGAAAGCCTCTTATGCTTAACCAGGAACAACAGTCCCATAGCCAAAGTGTTGAAATGATTTTTAAGGAAGTTGGAAACACAATAGGAACAGAGGTTTGTGTGCAAGGCCCAACTACCAGTATCAGGAGAGCTGATTTATGCAGACAATAGGCTAGAAGACAGCAAGGGGCAGTGTGGAGTAGCAGTCAGTGTTGGTAAGGATGCCAGCCTCCAGGTGAGACCTGGAATTGCAGCTCATCTCCAGACTACAGAAAGCTGTTCTGTAGAAAATGGATGCCGTGAAGGAGGAACTCTGCGTTAAACCTGGCCCAGTTTGAGGATCTTCAGGGCCTGTCGCACCAGAGCCAGTTTAAGGATCCGTGGGACCTTAAGCAAAGCACAACTCGCATTGTTATTTGTACTGCACACAGAACACAATAGCACTAACACAATGTTCATCAATACCTCACTGGATACAACATGAAGAGTCAGCCGCGATTACCTAGAAACGTCCCTTTGTGTTGGGAATCATCACAGGGGAATGCAAGCGTGGTCGTAGTTCTCACATTCATCCTCTTCGCTCCTTGAACCCTGGTGGAACGTGCAAGCACAATGCCCCAATATCTAAGGGGGTCTTCTTCACACTTGGTCTGTATGCACTCAATGAGCGAAGCACATATGCAGTTACAGAGCATGTATGTCACCCTTTTTCCACTCTTGCAATCTGCAACCTGCATAAGTATGAAGACCTCACAACAGTATCAGTACGAAGGCCCCCTAACTGTACAGCACCGCAGGGCCCCTGAAAGTGTGGAGCCCACAGTATGTGCTACATGTATTACTAGGATAAATTACTTCTGATTCTACCTGACTGGAGCCTCTGTCCTCTCCTGGAATTTCCTAACATGCATGTGGGGGAGCGCGGAATGAAACCCAGCCTACCAGATTAGAAGTCCGCACTCCTAACCACTACACCAAGCTGACTGTTTCCTCTGCTCACACCCCATTGATGCACTTTGAAGCCAGTCGTGCATAACTGCTATTGCTGCATCAGGGCGCAATCACTTTGGGATCCCTTTTGGGTAGGTCTTCTTGAGTAGTCTCCCTATTTAAAAATTTGTGATTGTGGTCCAGGATGTGGTGCAGCTGCCACTTCACTCCCAGAGTCCTGGGTCCGATGCTCGTAGGTAGCTGTGCTCAACAGGAGTTAGACAGGTGGGTAGATGGTGGTGTAGGTGGGCAGGAAGATAGTTGGTCAGGTAGGCAGGTAGACAGTTGGTTAGGTAGACGGCTGGGTGGTTTTCAGTGCCTGCCACCCTGGACTTACTTGGTGGTCTCCCCACAGAAGCACTAACCAGGCCCAGCCCTGCTTAGCTTACGTGATCTGAGGCGACCAGGCTAGGCTGGGTCTTCCAGGTCAAGTCCAAGCTATACCAGCTTTTTATTCACCTGGAGCCTACCACTTTACTTCCCCTGAGACTTTGGATGCTGGTTACCTTGACGAGAAGAATCTGCCCCTGCAGAAAGAACCCATTTGTGGCTGTTACAAAAGGGGGCGGCAGTCCAGATCTAGCACTACATGGTGCACATGGGGAGCATAGGATTTCACAAGTTCAATGTGCAAGATGTTTGTCCTCCATGGCTTCCCGTTCAACTGTTCAAGTAATTTTCTGATCTGGGTCTCTGCAGCCTCTGCCCACTTCCGCCACGCTGTCTGGGCTGCAGGGCACAGGGCCCGCCCACCAGCTCCCAATACCGTATCCTTCCCCCCAAGGACTCCTTTGTCCATTTGCTCCTTGGATGCCGGAAGCTGGTGCCCCTGTCCTGGCTGAAGGGCCTTCCCAGGAAAGGACACTACATTTTGGTGGATGTGAAGGATCCCTCCCATGTCTTTCCGCAAGACCCTGCAGGCGACAGGCCAGCCGTCCTCCGACGTTGGAAGGAGTCCCAAATTCACTCTGTCGGCCACATCTCGCAGTTCCAGCTGCAGACATGAGAAAGAATGAGCAGAGATGACCCGTCAACCGAAGATGAGTAGGCAAGAAAGAAATTTTCAAGCTGGCAATGGCAAAAAACTTCATTCAAACAATAGAACAAGTTCCTAGGTATAAAACCTCTTTTTCGTATTTTACTTCATCGGTGGACTTATTTCTTAATTGGTTTTTTTCAAGGATACTAACAAAGTCTTCAACACACTACCTTATATTTTATACCTTTTATTTTAAGCCATATAACTTGGGTCTATTAATACCAAAGGTCCATGAAGGTAACTATTCTTATAAATGACCCCAAGTTATATGGCTTAAAATATATATGATATAAAATATAAGGTAGTGTGTTGAAGACACATCAGAAAATTTGAGGTTTTATACTTAGGAACTTGTTCTGTTGTTTGAATAAAGTTTTTGCCATTGCCAGCTTGAAAATTGATGGGTTCCAAACCACCAGCTAAAGACAGCTGTACAGAATAAAGAAAAAGACAGCCAAAAACTGCCTTAAGGCTACAGTCTGTGCACACTACTAAAGCCCTACTAAACTAAGTAGAAATAACTCCTGAATAAACAGGCATAGTATCGGGCTGACTCACTCACAGCAGTGGCTCAATATCTGACTGAGCAGGAGGCTGCAGGAATGCCCACAACTCTTTTCCCAAACCCTTCATGACAGTTGTCTCCTGGAATGCTAGAATCCTCCTTCCATCGCTTCTACTCAAAGCCTCTTGAAAGAGATCGTACCAAACTACAGGGCTTACGGGACTCTTGCAAGATGGCTCTCTCTCACGAGAGCTCAATCACCATTGGGGTTCTTCTGGGAAACAAGTCTGGTAGCCAAACCTTCACGAAAGTTTGGGAACTTAGAGGTGTAAGTCTTATTCAATTTTGAAAAAGGCCGGGGGGGGGGGGCGGGGCGGGAGCACGGTGAATGATCTCCTTTAGTTCCCAGGCAGGGGAGAGAATCAGCTGCCTGAGCCAGTAGGAAAGTGATGGCAGGCAGGACATGAGGGGGGCAAACCTTCCCCCACTTGGAGCAACCATCTCAGGTCACTTCCTTGCAGAGCCAGCCCTGCTTCCCAAGTAGCCCTAGTCCACCTCGGCAGCCAAAGGCTCCCAATCCAATGATTTCTATAGCTTGAAATTAAAAGTTTGGGAAACGTGGAAGAAATGATATTGTGGAGAGTGAGCCAGCTGCCTGCATCTTTGCTAGAAGCTGCTTTTGTGGGGGGAGCCTCCTTTGCTTTCCCAGTCCGGGCTTGGTGCTATAATGACGAACACTTCCCACTCAAGCCCCGTTTTCCTCACCACTTACCTTCCTGTTATCTCCCCGATGGATGCGGCACCGATGCTGAACACCGTTCAGTCGCAGATTCTGCTGCAGGGCTTCCACCGCATGGGGGTTCCACTCGCAAGCGTGAAGGAAGGCAGCACCAGCATGGACCAGGTAGGGCAGGGTGAAATAGCCAATCCCTGAGGACCAAGGAAGGAAAAGTGGCTGGCTGCAAGTTCTGGGAGCAACTGTTCTGCAGTTCAACCATACGTGTGTGTGTGTGTGTGTGTGTGTGTGTGTTTGGCTGTGTCTGTGTCTGTGTCTAAGTGGCCTGGAACTCAAAAATTGAGCTATAATAAAGGTAAAGGTATCCCCCTGTGCAAGTACCGAGTCATGTCTGACCCCTGGGGTGACGCCCTCTAGCGTTTTCATGGCAGACTCAATACGGGGTGGTTTGCCAGTGCCTTCCCCAGTCATTACCGTTTTACCTCCCAGCAAGCTGGGTACTCATTTTACCGACCTCGGAAGGATGGAAGGGTGAGTCAACCTTGAGCCGGCTGCTGGGATCGAACTCCCAGCCTCATGGTCAGAGCTTCAGGCTGCATTTCTGCCGCTTACCACTCTGCGCCACAAGAGGCTCTGAGCTATAATAAAACAGTATAAAATTTAAACAATTATTTCTTAAAGTGCACCAATATTAGGTTAAAAAAAGTAAAAACCATATTTAAAAACTATACAGATCTAACTGCACACAAATAGACCAAATGCGTTTCAAACCTACTGGGTCTTCCTCACTGGTCAATATTATTGAATATTGCGCTCTTATCTAAAACCAATTACAAAGTATAGCTGTATGGTGAAAGGAAATCTGTTAGGTATAGCCCCAACAAATACTGGTATAATATTTCTTTTTGGAGCACCACCTTCTAAGATACGTGATAATTAGGAACCCCACTCTCAGCTACTCGTTTACTCTGCACAGAGAGTGAATCTCATGTGTGTCAGGAACAAAACTGTTTTTATAGCTCAACTTTTGAGTTCCTGACTTGGGTTTTTGTTCCCTTTTCGGTTTTGTATCTCTCAGTGGTCTCCCATGAAGGCCAGAGACACACATCAGGCTCACACCTCTGAAGGATTGGCAGAAATCTCACAACATGTGCTGGGGAACTAATTCTGACCAGCATCTACCCATGGATGCTTCCGGTCGGGGGAGCCACTCCACCACTGGCATTTCTGCTCTGAAAGGGCTCATCTCTAAAGCGTAGTAGGACAGAAACAATTGCCCTTTTTCATCACTGTGCAGAACAATATTCACCTGCGTAGAGGTCCACCACCACTTCCCCCGTGCAACGCAGAGATGCTATCCGCAGCTTCTCAGTGATGTTTCCAGGAGACAACATGCACCGTGTCACATCAAACCTGTACCTGGGGATGCAGCACCGGTTCAGAGGCCTGAGATAAGCAAAATGAGCCCAAGGACAATCTAATGAAGTGTGAATGGTTACAAGGCTCATATCCTGGACTATTCTACGGGCCACCTGAGATTGTTTCCATACCCACCCCCGGAGTTGGTTTTAGGGGGGTATTTTAGTTGTTTTTATGCCGCCAGATAAGTCTTGGATGTTGGAGATTGTGAGGATATTGCTGCATATTTTTAGGGGTATTTTATTGGGAATTTTTATTGGATGTAACCTGCCATGAGCCTTCTCGGCGGTGGCAGGTAAAAATCGAAAATAAAAATAATTTTTTTTAAATCTCAATATTTACCAGCCCTTCTTCAAATACAGGCTGTCAAAGCAATAAGAAACATCAGAAATAATGAATTATTTGGAGTTTCCTTTGAAAAATGGAGCAAGACCCACCTGAAAACTGTTATCACTGGATAATGAACTGGGTTGGGTCCAACCAGCATTTATACTGGAGGGGATTTGGGCTGGGTTGTCATCAATATGCCATTGACACCCAGCTCTATCTCCTCATGGACGGCTGCCCGGATTCCCCCCCAGAACCATTTGGCAGGTGTTTGGAAGCCATGGCTGGATGGCTCGGGCAGTGTCCCCTGAAACTCAACCCCTCCAAGATGGAGGTCCTGTGGCTGGGTAGGAGGAGGGCAGAACAGGAAGCGCGTTTACTCATATTGGCCAGGATGCAATTGGCCACTGTGCCCCAGGCAAGGAACTTGGGAGTGCCCCTGGCACAGGTCAGGAACGTAGCCCACCAGGTGTTTTTCCATCTACACCAGGCGAGGCTACTAGCACCCGCTGAGCACCTAGCTATGGTGATCCATGTGACAGTCACCTCCAGAACTGACTTCTGTAACTTGCTCTGCACAGGCCTGTCCTTGTCCCTGACCTGGAAATTGCAGCTGGTGCAGAATGCGGCTGCTAGGATCCTCACAGGAACACCTTGGAGGGCCCATATCCAGCCTGTGCTGAGGCAGCTGCATTGGTTGCCAGCTGCGGGCCGGATCGGTTCAAGGGGATATGTCAATGTTATGCTTTGTTATGATTGTTACCTGATAGATCGTTATAATGTTCTATGTAATGTTGTGCAACATTCCATGGAAACCACCCAGAGCCATAGGGAAGAGCGGTATAAAAATATGAACAAACAAATAAGGCTTTAAGGCCCTTTGCGGTTTGGGACCCATGTACCTGAGGGACCACCTGTTGCCCTATGCCCCCGCAACTTGTTGGTTGTTTCCGGCCCCAGGGAATCTCACTTGGCCTCAACCAGGGCCAGGGCCTTTTCGGTCCTGGCCCCTACCTGGTGGAATGAGCTCCCAGAAGAGCTGAGGGCCCTGTGCAAGCTGTCGGTTTTCCGCAGGGCCTGTAAGACAAAGCTCTTCTGCCAGGTCTATGATTGAGGCCGGTGTAGGGGGAAGATCTGTGTGAGTGTCCCCCCCCCCCAGCTACGAAGTCATGCCATCAGCTTGGAACATCACGGGTGATGACTGACTAACACTGCCCTCTGCTGCCCTGTGGCAGGCATACCATTATGGGGGAAGGACTGGTTTTGCCCCTATGCTGCTGTTTTGGGTAATGTTTTGTATAATGGGGTTTTTATTAATGCGGGGCTTTATACATTGTAACCCGCCACAAGTCGGTGTCCTGAGAGTGGTGGATAAGAAATTTAATTAAATAATTAATTTAAAATAAAAGGAAGGAGGGTTTCCCCGCTAACTGCTAAAAAAGCTATCCTGGGAGTGAGGGGCCTGCATGGACTCAAGTCTCCTCCTGGGTACGTCAAAGTCCTGTGTGCAGGGAAGCGTTTTGTGCAGGATCAAGCAAGCCTGGCCTCGAGTCTGAAGGGGTGAAAAAACAAACATGGGTCTATTATTTGCTCTATGAGAACTAGGCCTTTGTTACTTCAAAATCTAAGGCTGTGATCATAGGATCATAGAATCAAAAGTTGGATCACCAGGGTCATCTAGTCCACCCCCATCTAGTCCCAACTAAAGCTGCAATACTAAGGAACATTTAGTTAGGAGTCACTGTTTATGCACTGGAGATTTCATGCCGGGCTGCAGGCTGGAGTTTTAGTTGTGGCAGGTTGCCCCACCTCTTCCTGCACCCACATGGGGGAGCATTTGGCCCGGTGCACCTCATCTGCCCCCAATTTGTATTCCTGCACGGGAGCTGGGGCAGTGAAGTTCCCAGTGCGTAAACGGTCCGTGAGAAGTAAAAAAATATTTTAAATCCTTGTCATGCTTACTTGGAAGTAAGCCCCATTGAATACAGTGGGATTTACTTGCTAGCAACTACAGCTGCTCCTTTTTCCTCACCTGCTAAATTTGGTCCCATCCTGGTGTGGTTTTCTCAGTCAAGACCACACAAACACCCCCGAGGCTGTTTTCCCACAGGGGAATGAATGCAGGGGAAAATATTTAGCACAGACATGTCTGAATCAAATTGGCAGTCCCCTGCATCTGCGTTTCAGGTTTTAAAAAACAGAAAAGGAGGGGTTGAGTTTCAGGCGACTCTGCTCAAGCCATTCAACCATGGCTTTGATCTTCTGCATAACATGCAATCCACCTAGCCCCTATAGAGAGAAGAAAAAGGGTTGGAATCTTGCACTGACCGGATTCCGTTGTCCACTTGCTCAACCCAGCCGTCTTCCCCCAGCAACAAGGTGACTGTTGGGGATCGAAAGGCATCTGACTGTACCCGGCCACGTCTGGCTAAGCGCTTGGCTCCCAAAGCATCTGCAACCGTCTCCCAGAGCTTTTGTCCTGAAAGAGAGCCAGCCCAGCCTTGATGGGTTCGATGAGGCAGGAGGATGCCCTGAACAGCTTGGCAGAACACCATGTTTCCCACTTACCCATCCCTTCCCACAGCATCCCCCTGAAGCTGTCCTCGCTCAGCAGAACCAGGTCCCCATGCCGCTGCCAGGAGGTAGGCAGATCTTTTTCCAGTTCTTTGGACCAGGCAACTCCACAGCCTGATACAAGAGTCTCGAGCTCTTCACGGAGTTTCTGGATGGGCGAGCGGACCTTAGCTGACTTTGAAGGAACAGGATTCTGGAAAAGAAATGTAAATCCTAGTGACCTCTCTTTAGCTCACTCTCAATGACCTCCATTTTCAAGTCTTATCCAATCATTAGCAGCAAGACTCAAAGACTTTTCATCAATGCCCGTATTTTGATGGGCGGGGGTATTTGACTTCCCATACAAGTGCTGATGGACCTAATGTCTTGCATTCTACAACTGGAAAACATTCCATTAACTAACAAACAGCTGCTCGATTCAAGACAGGTGAGTCCCTCTATGAGGGACAACAACTAAGCCAATGGTATCAAGCAAAGCAAGCAGACAGAACAAAGCTTAAACAAGAAAGGAAGAGGGACAGACAATGGGAGAGTGGCCAAAAAAATTTTTGTTCATTATGCTAACCTCCTTGCTAGTAACTGGAAAAAACTCTGGTCTAATTCCAGCAATTTACCTGGATCCAAGTTAAAGCACAGATCCTCCCAGGTGGGATGCTTTCCTTCAAGTGCTGCAGGTGATGCTCCTGGAAGCTTTCACCCAGCACAGGTAGCGCCATGGCATCATCTGGAAGCTTCTGCACACGGAAGCGGCTGTCTAGGACTTCTTCTCGCTCTAAGTAGTTCCTGCAAAACCAATAAGTCTATGAAGAGGGAACAGAAAACTAACAGATCTACTGTGACGGCAGGATGGGTGTTGGGGGGAGCTTCATCAGCTCTAGAAAAACCTTCAGGAAGCCAAGACTACACTACGACCATTTCTGCATTTGAGATATACCTTGTTTTAGCCTTGTTTTGGATTTCCATTTGTTGTTGCAAGTCAACGGTAGCCTTTCCACATTTGGGCATTCCTCCATCCCCTTTCCCAGGCTGAAATCAATCATATGATTCCCACATCTGGTTCAAAAGGAGACAGCCTCCTATCATATTTTGCTCCCATTCCCCTTTTCCAAGATTTCTTTAGTCTGTGTATGCTCTGAAAAATGGTGTGTGATTACATCTTTTTCCCCCCAATATGCCCCCTTCATTTTACCATTCTGTACCCTCCTTCGGACATGATTTCATTACTGACTGCCTTCCCTTCTCTCCTCCTGCCAAGTACACTGGACATGATTTAAATAATAACCTTAGTTTATTGTGATACAGTGCTTTGTTAAAATCAAGACTAATTGCGGCAAATTATTTCATATTCTTTATTTCTATGGGAATCGCATTTTTGTAACAAATAGAGCCAGTGTTGTAATGCTGTCATCCCCTTTAAAAAAATGTTTCAAGGGGAGGGAGGGAGGAAGAGAGGATGGCAACAGACGTTATGTGGAAGAGTGACGTGCAAGAATGACTCAAAATGGTCATGGGAAGAACCCAAATGCAAGGATTTATCCTTTAGGCCAGGGGTAGATCAACCTGTGGTCCTCCAGATGTCCATGGACTACAATTCCCATGAGCCCCTGCCAGCAAATGCTGGCAGGGGCTCATGGGAACTGTAGTCCATGGACATCAGGGGGACCACAGGTTGACTACCCCTGCTTTAGGCAGATCCAAATTAGAGCACGTTTTAAAAAATGAAGTCACTGTGACTGAGTTGTTAACTGTAGGGTAAGTGAGTATGCAATTTGGGTCTCCAGCTGGAAGGGCAAAATTAGGTGCAGAAAGAAACGCAAAGTTCAGCATTCTAATAAATCAAGATCAAGAGAATATCCCTAGTGCAGAAACAGGCTACGGCAGCGCAGCCCAGTTCAAGCAACAGGAAGTGACATCCAAATGGAAAATGGCAAAATGAGTAACATCCAAAGAGCCTGTGGGAGAAATGGGAGAAGCTGGGAAAGATGGAAAGAGCTTACTTCAGCAAAGGCGGCATCCAGGTGCAGGTCAAATCTTAGCCTCTCACAACTCAAACCACTTAGAATCAATTTGGCACCTATCTACATAGCCTCATCCCATTGTCAATGCAGACTAATCTTGGGCTCTGTTTATGAGTCAGTGTGGCAGAAGTGGGGACCCAATTTTATACAGACAGAAGATGGTCTTCCCACAGGATATACACTATAGCCTTACCTGAACAGCTGAGTAAACTGTGGTTCAGTAATGAGAGCTGCAGTGCCACAGAAGTTCAAATCTTCTGCCTCCATCTTGCCAGAAACTTGGGAGAGGAACCGTTTGCTTCAATTAGAACTAAGCTTCAATTAGAACTAAGAAGTGTCATACGTGACACAGAATGTTTTACCACACAGCTGAAAAGAAAACCAACGTTTCTAAAATTAACCCTTTTCTTCCAAGGTCGTCAGCATGAGGAAATGATCACAATGTAAAGAGTAAGTCCAGTTGTATAGCAATGTTAGTTGGTCACCACAAAAACAAACTGCGCAATCCTAGGCAGGTCTACTCAGAAGCTAGCCCCATTGTGTTCAACCATGTACAAACTCCCAGAGGTAAATACAGGATTACCACCAAAGAATTTGGAAGCATCTCAAAAGACTAGTTTGATCTCTCTCCAGCAGAAGGATGAAAAGAAGCTGGAAGATCACGGGAGGACAAACACACACAATGGGATCAAAAAGCCAAGGAGATGCATTTTATTTATCGAAACATTTATACCCAACCTTGCCCATAGATCAAGACTGCTTATACCCTCTAGAACAGGTTATTGTGGGGGTAGTATAGATAAGGCTGGGCTTTTTTTCTCTTTTATTGTTTACTGTGGTTAGTATATTGTATATTCTTGTTTTTATAGATATTATTGTATGGTTTTATTGGGGCTTATATGCTGTAACTCGCCTCGAGCCTCCGGGGAGAGGTGACTAACAAATCTAATTTAAAAATAAATAAATAATGTACATTCAAATTTTAAGAATACAGTAGAATCCCACATAACCTTTTATCACAAATGCTTGCAGCCTACACCCTACTGGAAGCCTTGGCAGATAAATCAACTTTACTACACCTCTTGAGAGCCTCTGGAGATGATGCTTCCCTGACCTCAGAGAGCACATATGATGAAGAAGGCATGAGCTATAACTGACACCATCAGGCAACGAATCTTGGATATTGATTATCAGAACACTGTCGCTGGAGTATGCAGATCATGCTCTCCCATCTTTAAAAAAAATCTATCCCCCAGCAAGGAGGATCCCAGAGTATTTTTCATCTTTAACATCGTCTTCCTAGAAACATTTTTTATGCTTGGAACACTAAACCTCCTACTGACGGCAGTGACTAAAGGTCGCTACGCTAAAATTCCATTCGCCAACAGTCTGCGTGTACTCTTTAAAGAAACCCGAATTGGTGGAACATGTTCTGCTCTTTTGTGAGTAGCCCAACCATCTCAGAGAACGGTTCATAAATCCCCTCATGAGGGAGAACAAGATTTGCAATTCCTCAACAATAGTGCACTTTCTCTTATCGGATCAAAACTCTCAAGTAACTGAAGCTATTGCAAAATTCCTCCATAGGATTTTCTTTAAATGAATTAGGAATTGAGATACCTTGTCTTTTAACAGACAGGCTTTTCTTATGGTTATGCCAATAAAGGTGCTTTGATTTGGATAACTGATACTTGGCGCGCTATCCAAATTGGGAAAACAAGTAACAGGCGGCAACTTGCAAATGGCACATGGGGATATATGGGGGGGAAATGGGCCTGTGAAGGGCTTTAAAGGTCACAACCAGCACCTTGAATCAGACTCAGAAACAAGCTGGCAGCCAATACAGGTTTTTTTTTTTTATGTCTTGCTTGGAGTCAAGTTCTGCTTTAGCCACATAACAACAATCAGCAGGGGATGATTAAACCTCCCAAAATCCAAAACACTACTCTGTTTTCTTCCCATCAAAGTACAGTATTCACTACTAATAGTTAACTGGTGCTTGTAAATGTTAAAGGCCCTCATAATGTAAGTATTCCTGTTTTGCTCTTTGCAATCCTATGCAGGCTTTTAATAAGTAAATTCCTATTGAATTGGGTGGCAGGAGGGTCATGTGATCTGCTACCAGTTGGTCATGCTAGGCAATGTACACAGAACACAAGAGTGAAACAGATTTCTCACAGGTAGACTACAACTCAGCCCCTTAGTGGTTCTCCAGTATTACCCATTGATCCCACAACATCGCTGGTTAGTTTTGCACCCCCATATAAGGAAACTCCAAAGGGAGTTACAAGCCAAGAATTGCATCCAAATTCTATAGGATTAAATTTTTTAAAAATCATTTGCCTTGGAAGCACAGAAGCTTCTTTGCAGTATCCCTAATCCTCATTTCCCAGTGAAGGGAAACATGCTATTCAAGCATTACAAAGAGGACCTGACTCCAATGGTAACAAGAGAAAGAAATTTTTGTTTACAAAAATAGAAACACATCTCACATGATATATTCCATGAAGGTCAATTTTACTTATTGCAAACACATTAGCTTTAAGAAGGTTAACTTGCTACAGTTCCAAGCCCAGGTAAGTCAGAGAAGAAGAGAACTATATAAGAGAAGGCAAGCAAGGACCAAAGAAGCTCAACATCTCACCCATGAGAGGGTGTGGCCAAAAATGAGAGAATGCTAACCGTTTCCCTCCCAGATCCCCGTGCATGCAGATTTCCAGCATCCAAAGAATTCTTCCCTCGTTCCCCGAGCCACTGCACTCCGCTCTGCAAAGCCCCTACCTACTACCGGATTATCCAGTCGCCGCACAGGCGCAGTAACAACGTGCCGCTCTACCTCTTGACTCGTTGGTCGGTTTCGAACTCCACCACCCTTCAAGGTGTATCTAGACCTGCCATGTTTGTTAAGGGCACGTGGCTTCCTAAGCAACAGGCAACTACAAGGATTTGACACGGTGGGGCGAGGAGCGTAACAGCTGCATTGCGGCGACCTAGGAAGGTCTCGGCGGGCAGTAACATCGCAGTCCCTCCCCTAGTCAAGGAAACAGTCGCTGGATCGTTCTTGTGTTGCCCCCCTTCCTTCAAATGAGTAGCCGTTTTGGTCTGAAGTAGCACAATAAAATCAGAGTCCAGAGGCACTTTTAAGACCAACAAAGATTTATTCAAGGCGTGAGCTTTCGAGTGCTTGCACTCGAAAGCTCATGCCTTGAATAAATCTTCGTTGGTCCTAAAGGTGCCACTGGACTCTCATTTTATTGTGCCCCTTCCTTCAATCAATGCGCACAGAAAAATAGATGGGGGATACCCCCCCCCACACACACACACACAATAGTACATCCGCGCTGACTTTCTAGTCTCTCCAAGGCGGAGGGAATCCAGCAAGGGCGAGAAAGCGATGGGGGCGGGAGGGAAGTAGAAGCAGGGTTGACAGATGTTCCCTTGGCCACCGGCGGGGGATGAGGAATGGTTTCCAGATCCAGATTGGGAAACTCCAGTCGAGGCGGGGATGGAGCCTGGGGAAGGCAGGGACCCCAGTTGGGCACAACGCCCTAGAGCCCCCAGCACCCCTTTCCTCCAGGGCAACCGATCTCTGCATTCTGGGGATGAGCTGGAATTCCGGGGGCTCCCCAGGTCCCACCCAGGGGTGGTCCAACTGTGGCCCTCCAGATTTCTATGGACTACAATTCCCACGAGCCCTTGCCAGTGAATGTGCTGGCAGAGGCTCATGGGAATTGTAGTCGATGAACTACAGTTTGCCCACCCCCGCTAGAAGCCGGGCTGCTGCTCCTGCTGCCGCGGAACCGGCGCTTCAGGGGTCGCGTTTCCGGGAGTGAGAAAAAGGCAGTCGGACGCAAAGCGAAGGGGAACGGTTTAGGCCGCGGACCGGAAGTTCGGCGGCGCGAGGGGCAGAAGCTGAGGAGGGGGAACAAGACGCCGTAGGAGGAGGAGGAGAGGAGGATGGCGGGGCTGTCGGTGCGGGATCCCGCCGTGGACCGGTCCCTGCGCTCCGTGTTTGGTGAGGGTGGAGGGACGCGGGAACGTGGAAAGCCAGTCCTCCTCCCCCTCGTGGAGGGCGCCTTGTTGCCATAGAAACCCAGAGCTCCTCTGTGGCCGGGTGGGAAGCTGCAGGCCTCCAGTCGCCATAGACCAGGGAGGGTTGCCAGTGCTCCCGCTCAAAGCAGGAGATGGGGAGGGGGGGGGTAGTGCTGCCAGATCCTGGAGAGTTGAGGGGGAGCCTGGGGAGGCGAGGGACCTTCAGTGGGTACAAGGCCGCTACATCCAATCTCCAAAGCAGGGGTAGTCAAACTGCGGCCTTCCAGATGTCCGTGGACTACAATTCCCATGAGCCCCTGCCAGCATTTGCTGGCAGGGGCTCATGGGAATTGTAGTCCACGGACATCTGGAGGGACGCAGTTTGACTACCCTTGCTCCAAAGCATCCATTTTCTCCAGGAGAATCGATCACTGTAGCTCTGGGGAAGCTGGAGGCTGGTATCCCTGGAGGTGGAAGGAAATGATGGAAGTTTCCTATTTCTTTAACCTACCATTATTGATCTTCTGTGCACCGCTTTGTTTTCTCCGCCTCCCAAGGAATTGTGTACTGAGGAAAGGTTTCTGGGTAGAGGAGGCTGAAGAAAAGTTAGCCAGTGTGGTGGAGTGTCCGGTCAGGAGCTGGGAGAGCTCTGTTTAAATCTTCTTGTACCTGGGCAATCTCCTAAATGGTTTGATGTCAGTCATGTGCTGTCTCACCCTAGCCTCCTCCCCAGGGCTGCAGTGGAAATAAAATGGACAAGGCGAGATGTGTGTTTTGTGCCTCCTTGGAGAAAGTTGAGAAATTTGAGTAGAACAAAGAAATGATGCAGGAAACGATTAGGAAAGTAAAGGTTTTGCTGTAACATAGTGGTAAAAAACAGAGTTCATTGGATCAAGTCTTGTCTCTGCTATCAACATGTTCCTTAAGCAGATTGCTGTTAGCATCACTACCCACTACATTCTACCAAGGATGTTTACTTAGAAGAATGATCCATTGGTTACAGTGGGTGTTGCTTACAAGTAAATGCACTTAGGATTGCTCCCTTTTAGAAGACACTTGCAGCTCTTTGAAGGATCCAGTGGCCTTTAAGAATGCTTGCTTTAATAGTAGCCGGTTAAAAGTCTAGGTATTAATCAACAGGCTTTTTAGACTTGTCATTGTAAAACATGTATCTGCTTCATCTGCAATGAAAGTAAATAGCGCACAGATGGAAATATACCAAAAAGCAAATAAATGACAACTCATCTCAAGTGTCTCAGTCCACATTTTCCTATTCACTATATCATTTTCATCACCATTTTCTAAAACTTCAATATCTGCATCACTAACTACTGTAATGCCCTCATTAGAAGGACCTTGGTTATATATATGTAAAAATATAGAAACAAGCCCTTGTTTAGATCAATGAAATCAGAGTCCAGTAGCACCTTTAAGACCAACTGGACTCTTTCATTGTTTAGATCAACTGACTGAGCTAGGTTAATTTAAAACAAATAGAAAAGCTGCTTTTAAATGAAAGCTGTCAATTCATGGATCATTAAACCATCTGGTTGAGTACAGTGTGAAAATCCTACTCTAGCCTCAAAAATCTCCCTTTTCAATATTCTCTAAACTCTTCACTAATTTCCACAGATTACTGACAGTTGCTCTCAATATTCTGTCATTTCTGCAACATTTTCAGTTCTCATCATGTCATTTTTAAGGATTTATTTCTTTTGTTAAATTACAAACTTACTCTTTTTGCTTATTTGGGGAGTACCCTACATGTAGAGCTGTACCTTATCTATTGGTTACTTTGGTTTCAATAACCATATGTGTGCCAACCAATTTTTTTTTTTTTTTTGCATCATCATTGTTTGGGATTGAATAAAATCAAACTCACCAAAGATTTTTCAGCCACCTTTAAAATATTTAACATCATATAGAATATTCTTAATCTTATGATGTGCAACCATATTTTCTTAATGGTTGTGGAGAAAAGGTATCCTTTTTTGCACAAAGATGCACAACATTTTTCTGCACAGGTCATGTCCATCATGTCTTCATTTCTGCAGCAGTGTTAAATTAGGACAATTTGTGATTCATAGTTTGTAGAGGTAAACCTACAGTTGCTTTGGGCCTGATAAGGGAGAAGGAATAGGGGATGCATTTATGGTTCAAAGAGCAATTCAGAGGCATGGAGAGAGGTAAAAGCAGTACAGTCCAAAGTAGAGTTCCACTGTTCTAAGTTTATTGAAGTCGGAGGGCTCAGAAAGGTGGAACTTTGCTCAGGACTACACTGTTAGTGTAGCAACGAGTTGTCCTTTGTGTCCTCATAAGCATGTTGTATTGCTCTTTGAACAAAAATTTCTTCAGGCTTCTTGTAAAACCAATGCAGGCTGTAAAACCAATGCAGGCAAACCATACTCATCAATACCCCAGATCTGAGTAATAAAATCTGATCTCCCAGGTCACGTATTTCCCTTTCCCAGAAATCTGTAAGTCTGTCAACTTGTGGATGCGTTAGCTAAAGTTTCTTCTGTATCTTGTTTGGCACTTATAAAATTAACAATGTAAGGAATGAATGTCTACCAGACATCATAGATTACGAGAGCCAACACATGGGTTTTCAGTCCAGCTAGGACATAAGAATCCCAAAAATATTTGTTCAAGTAACTGCATCATTCATTTTTAATGTTCATTGATTGTAATGGCCTTTGGCTATATGCAATAAATGCTGCTTGTACATGTGACAAAAGTTTGTAAAAAGCCATCTTATTTTTTCATCCTTCCTAGCTACTTGAAACTCTGGGATGGAAATATACTTATGTTATTGAGTAGACAGATCCTCAAAGCCTCTGTTCTGTTGTCCCTCAACTCCCCAAATATCTGTCTTCTGAAGTGTAGCTTATATCAGTGCTTTGCATCTATACTGATGATCTGCTACTGTCTTTCTCATGTAGTGGGGAATATCCCCTATGAAGCCACAGAGGAGCAGTTAAAGGACATTTTCTCAGAGGTTGGACCTGTCGTCAGTTTCCGGTGAGAACCAACCCTGTAAGAGCTTCCCAAATTAAGGACTAGTATGGATGTGAAACTGGGTGACACAACGTTTGGGATTGGGTCAGAAGATATTACGGCTTGCTGTAACATCTCAGAGCCCCTTTTCTGGCTGCTGTCTCACTGGTATTTCTATATGTAAGAATTACAATGTTTCTGTCCCCTTCTGACCAGATTGGTGTATGACAGAGAGACAGGCAAACCAAAAGGCTATGGCTTCTGTGAATATCAAGACCAGGAAACAGCTCTCAGTGCCATGCGGAACCTGAATGGGCGCGAATTCAGCGGGAGGGCTCTGCGCGTGGACAACGCAGCCAGCGAGAAGAATAAAGAGGAGCTGAAAAGTGAGTCTGAACACCTTAAGGAATGGGGTGGCAAAGGCAGCTGTTGTGATCTGCGGACTCTGGGATGGAACAGGCAAGCAACTAGTTGAGGACAAGAAGCCCCTTGCTCTAAAGTTGTTTTCCTTCTTCTCTGCCAGGTTTGGGTACCGGGGCCCCTATCATTGAATCACCCTATGGAGACCCAGTGAACCCTGAAGATGCTCCAGAGTCCATCAGCAGGGCGGTTGCCAGCCTCCCTCCCGAGCAGATGTTTGAGCTGATGAAGCAGATGAAGGTCAGTGGGGCAAGAAAGCAGAGAGTAATCTTCATTCAGGCCATTCAAGGTGTGAAAGTGACTCAGTGGGAGGATGTATTGGAAGGCTTTTCCAGCAGAAAAATCTCCAGGTGCAGAGCTTGTAGGAAGACCTCTGGGTGACTAGTCATCATGAACTGGATGGCCTGATGGCCTTACCTGGTCTGTGAAAGTTCTGTGTATCTTTACCCACAACCCTGTGATATTTTGGCCTTCTGTAAAGTACATTTGGTTGAGACTAGGTGACCAGCAACATCTACAGGGCCCCTGCTCCCTCCCCCCCCCAGAAATCTACCCATGCATTCTGCTCTGGACCTGTTTGCATCATTATACTCGGTTACCTCTGTTATGTTGTTGTTGTTGTTGTTGTTGTTATGAAAACCGTAAGTTCCATGTACTGTTTTCTGCATTTTATGTAAACCGCTTTGAGCCTCAGGGGAGGGAGGTATATGAGTACAATAAATAAATACAAAGTGGAGTGTCTCTGCTGGTATTTGGAAATGTAATACTGGTGAAGCTACTTAGAATCATAGAATCATAGAGTTGGAAGGGACCTCATGGATCATCTAGTCCAACCCCTTGCACTATGCAGGACACTCACAACCCTATCGCTCATCCACTGTAACCTGCCACCCCCTTAAGCCTTCATAGAATCAGCCTCTCTGTCAAATGGCCATCCAGCCTCTGTTTAAAAATCTCCAAAATGGAGAACCCACCACCTCCCGAGGAAGCCTGTTCCACTGAGAGACCGCTCTGTCAAGAAGTTCTTCCTGATGTTTAGACGGAATTTCTTTTGAATTAATTGACTTATTACTTCAGGCATGTGGCTATCTAAAACTTCAGAATACACCTCTCAGTACCTAAAATTTAACATGGTTTTTCTACTCCTGATTTCTGAGATTTATTCTGTGGTTGGAGGAATGTCCTGTTGAAGTGTCAAGGCCTGAAGTAGAGAGAAACACTCCAGAAACTTTGAACTTCAGCTTATGTGTGTTAAGTGTGTGCTTCTCTTTCCCCAGCTGTGTGTCCAGAACAGTCCCCAGGAGGCTCGCAGCATGTTGCTGCAGAACCCACAACTTGCCTATGCTCTGCTGCAGGCCCAAGTGGTGATGCGAATTGTTGATCCTGAGATCGCTCTGGTATGCTCCTGACCGGGGGAAGGGGGAGGAATTCCACGGTGGAGTAGCGCCCTTGGATGATTCGTACTTCTTCGTGATGTTTTTTACATGCTCGTTCATTCCATCTCTCTCTCTTTTTTTCCTCCCTCTAGAAAATTCTGCATCGCCAGACCACTGTTCCTTCTCTGATTACAAACAACCCACAAGCAGTTCCAGGGCCTGGGCCTGGACCAGGAGTTGGGCCTGGACCTGGGCCCGGTCCCGGTCCCAACACACAGATGAACCAACCGAATGTCCCTGTATCCCAGCCACAGCCAATAGTAAGAAGCCTCTGTGTCCAGTTTGGTGGTAATTGACTGGTTGCTGTGTGGAATAGTTTGCTTGACTAAATGTATACTGCAGGGCTCCTCTTATGTTTTTCTGTGTTGGACGTCTAAATTGGGTTTAGGAGGCCTGCTAGACTGTTTGAGTGTGTTTGGGTGTTCCAAGTCTTCTCTCTACCTATTTGAATCATTTTCCATGCCCTGTTAGCCATTATGACTCACAACTTAGACATTCTAGAAACTGTAGGTTTGGGGGGGGGGTTTAAAATGATGTTGCTGCTAAAGATTTCCTTAGCACGTTTATAAGGCAGCAGTTCCCTGAATCCTTAGCATAAAAGTGTGCTGCATATGCATCAAACCATGGGTTTGCAAAGGTCAACAGGTGACACATTTTAATGTTGAAATTTAGGATGGGGGTTGGTTGTATTTCTGACCTGCAGGTGATCTATTTCTAACAAAATAGTTACAAAGCTGGGTAGCAAAATGAATCTTTAGGAAGTCTAGTCAGTGATAGGAAGAACAGTTGGGATTGTATTCCTCAAGGTTCTGACAAGCTCTGGGGAAGAGAAAGACTTGTGTGTGATATACTATACTGCTCATCTTGAGTGGGATTGTAAAAGTTCATTTGTATATTTCCTTCTAGAAGAATCATGGACCTGAGGTAACTTTCAAAATTTTTATGAGCATAAAAATATATCAAATGACAAATTAAACATTAAACCCATATAAACACTCATCCTATCAAACCAAAACTACATCTCTTTTTATCTATTGATCCTTTGATCTCTTGGAAATGAGGTCATCGTGCTTAGGGACGGAAAGAGTGTTGATAGAAAAGTAATCAGGAATATTAGTGCATTACTGAGTGAGATTTGAACTCTTCTTCTGGATGTTATAAAGCTCAGTCTGGACTGTACCACTTCAGTCAGGGGCAGTTCAGCCAGAGAGCCAATTTGGCATAGTGGTTAGGAGTGTAGACTTCTAATCTGGCGTGCCGGGTTCGATTCTGCACTCCCCTACATGCAGCCAGCTGGGTGACCTTGGGCTCGCCACGGCACTGATAAAACTGTTCTGACCGAGCAGCAATATGAGGGCTCTCTCAGCCTCACCCACCTCACAGGGTGTCTGTTGTGGGGAGAGGAAAGGGAAGCCAATTGCAAGTCGCTTTGAGACTCCTGATAAAGCTGTTCTGACAGTGATATCAGGGCTCTCTCAGCCTCACCCACCTCATAGGATGTCTGTTGTGGGGAGAGGAAAGGGAAGGCAACTGTAGGCCGCTTTGAGCCCCCTTTGGGTAGAGAAAAGCGGCATATAAGAACCAACTCTTCTTCTTCTTCTGATTCAACACTCCTCCTTACAACATAATGACCTCTGTACATGAAACCAGATCTTATTTGCTGCTATTTGGAAACCGCTTGCTAATTGCTCACCTTTACACAAGTTGGCAGCGGTTTGTTTCTGGATACTATAAAAAATGTCCAGCTAACTTGCATTTTTGTTTTTCTGGCTGAGTATTTCTGGCACAATACTTTCAAAGGAAACTTCCACATCAAAATTAAAACAATGAATGGCCAATTAGAAACCCACATTAAAGCCATTGAATGCAGCTGTTAAAGGCCCCTTAAACATTTTAAAGCTCCATTAGCAAGGGAATGGAGAACCAGTCAATAGAAAAAGCAAATAAAATGGTATATTAGGAAGAACAATTTAACAAACCCCTAAAGAGGCGACAGAAGGAAGAGACCAAAATGATTTCTTTCATTGAACAGCTATATTTCTAATGGCCACAAAAACTAGATCAGGAGAAACCAACTGCAAAGCCAACAAACGAATAGAGAGTCTGGGAAGAGAGAAATGGCTTTACCAAGCACCCACAAAAGGCTAGGTGGCATGCAAGCTAATTCTGAGTGGCAGTTCCATCAAAAAGGTGCCACAGGAGAAAAGACTCTGGCCCTAGTGCACATGCCCACATTTCTTCTGAAGATGGGGGCATATACAAAAACAAATGATTACAAGCATTCTATGTATTTTGGTGTCCATTCTAGAGGATAAAAGGCAGAGGCTCTTTTACACTTTCTAGAACAAACACATGTATTGATGCAAAGTTGAAATATTTGTTCAAGACAGCAACAAAGAGGTTAGTATAGCCAAATTTGCTTTGGTTGCTATTGGATCTGATAATTTGTAACAAATTAATATGGCATATTGGATTCAAATGCATTCTCTTATGCTGTTTTTTTTTCTCCAGTTTTGCTTGTGACTTTGCAGTTCTCTGTATATTGTGGTTAGAATTCTTAATGGATTTCACAATCCTGAGTTTTGTTTTCTCATAAGTAACAAATGAACTTCAGCTAGATGTTGACGGAAAGGGACCTAGCCTAGCCTATTCTTGGTGTGTTGCTTTTCTATGTGTAAGATGTATTTATTTATTGTATGGGAGACCATTTTGTCATGCAAGCATCCTAAAATGATGGAATATAAATCCATGTTTTCCTCCTCCTGAGAACTTAACTTCAATGTGCCTTCTTTCCCTAAGCAGGGTGGCATGCATGTCAATGGAGCCCCTCCTCTGATGCAGCCTTCTATGCCAGGGGGTGTGCCAGCCCCAGGTCAGATGCCCACCTCTGTACCCGGCCCTGGTCCCATGGCTCCAGGTGGTAAGTTCCTCCATGTTTCTTGTACAGTATTTATCCTTGAACTGGTAGGTGTCAGCTTGGACCAAAGGGCCTTTAGGATCTTTCCAGGAACATAAGAGTAATAATAGACTGCAGAAGAGCTTCATTTGGGCAAGACTGGATGCAGCAGCATTGTGGTTCATATGGTTTGTGGGTCAAACAGAGGAGGAATTCAATCCATAAAATGCAAGCGCTTTGCTTGTGCAGCTTCAATATGCCTTGGGGCTGTGATTGAAAACCAATTAATACACAGCCTTCAGATTTCCTGTGGATTTGCATTTGGTTTAAAAAAATAATCTGGCATTTCATCCTCAAAACAGTTCTGATCAGTGGACTAGTTAGAAGATAATAGACCAGCTATTCTTAAAGCACCTATCTTTTTTAGAACAACAAAGGACATACAGCAGTCACCAGAAGTTTTTGGTAGGCTAATTGCAAAAATAAAGTAGTGAATTTCATTGTTTCAGAATGCAGTTGCTTTAAACCAGTTTTTAATGAATTTACAGTTTTATTACTTGGTCTGGATGGTCTTCTGCCAGTTGTAAATTTTCTTGGCTACTAGGCTTGCCCCTGGCTGCCTTCCTGCCTTTGATAATAAATGGCATCATAATAAAATAACAACATAAGTTGTGACTCATGCCCAGTGGCATTCTTAGTTTCATGCAGTATTGGACTGTAGCCCAAAAACAGGCAGGTAACTGGTAGTGTTTGACTGTCAGCGGACAGGTGTGCAGATCCTAGATTCAGCCCCACATTCTGTGTTCTGTTCTTAAGATCAGCTTAGAAGTGTGCAAGAGTGACAAAGAGGGAGTTATCTCAATATGGGCTGAATGTTCTCCCTCACACCTGATGAATCACTATACCCTCCCATCCCCAAACCCCCACACACTGAAGGTTAAAGCTAAACGGTTCACATTGGGATGCATAACTTCTAAGCAAGCATGGGCTCCATTTCAAACACTTGCAAGTGGGGGCCATGTGCTGCAATGTTAGCTCAAGTGGGAAACATCAGCCTACAAAGGATGTAATAAGTCTATGTAGGGTTTGATCGCTGAATGTCATTGCTGCTAGTTTTGCAGCTTTTGATGCTTTTTCTGTCTTTCCTTCGTACCCTGCAACCTACTCAAAGCCCTTTGGATATTAAAAACAAAACATGTAAACAATTCTCTCTCTTCTCTAGGGGGCATGCCAGGAGGTGGGCCGATGCTCATGGAACGCGGGCAAGGTAAAGCAGATAACGGTCAGATCCTAGTTAGGGAGCATGTCCCAGGAAAGCTCCTGGTTTCTAAGTGTGGGCATGGACAACTTTTGGGTGGAGAGGGAATCAAAAGCTGGGAGGAGGGTGGGGCAGTCCCTTAGAATAAATGTGGATCCTCCCCCCCCCAATTAATGGCATATAACCGGCTTCCAAGCTCTCTGTGACTCTATCCCTCCATTTCTCTTTGCGCTTAGTGGACAATGAGAGTGATGCTTTCCCCAGTAATGCTCCATCAGGTACTTTGCATGTGCTGCAGAAAGCAAGGAAAACCCCCCTTGGTTGGGTTCCACAGTTGGTCGGGTAGTGCTTTAGTCCCCGTTGCACCTGCTTTCCTTTGTTTCTCCAGCAGAGGGTGCCCTGGCAATGCTTTTTTCTTTTTTTTCCTTCTCTCCTTTTTGCACAAGGTAATGGGGGCTTGCTTTGGTCTGGTGACGGAGGCCCAGGAAAAGTGTGTGTGAGCGTGCGTCCGTGTGTGGTCATGTAAGAGAAAAAGAGAGATGTAGACGTAGCTGCATGTTCTTCCACCTAGGTTTTTTTTTCTTTTCCAGAATTCAGCATTAGTTCTGCAGCATTGCTTTCCTGCATCAGACCAAAGTCCCTTTTTGTCCAAAAACCCAACAGTGGCCATCCAGTTTTATTTTATTTGCTTTGTCTGTAGTCTGCATTCCTCACTACGGTGGAATACATGACATGCAGCAAAGGAGTAAAATAGCAGGAGAGATCTGATAAAACATGCAGTAGGGCTATTTATTTATATTTCTGTGACTATTTCTAGGGTCACAAGAATGAGAAACAGTGCGAAAAAAGTCAGACATAATGTGTCGTGGTACAAAAAAAAAGTGGAATGACCAATGCAGGAAGCAATGCAGTAAGAGCAGGCTAATCCATTCAACAAATAGAAGAGTTGGTTTTATACCCCCGTTTTTCACACCCAAAGGAATCTCAGAGCGGCTTACAATTGCTCTCCTTTCCTCCCCCCACGACAGACACCCTGTGAGGCTGAGAGGGCTCTGACAGGACTGCTCTGTGAGAGCAGCTCTAACAGGACTGACTGGCCCAAGATTATCCAGTTGGCTGCATGTGAAGGAGCAGGGAACCAAACCTGGCTCGTCAGATTAGAAGCCACTGCTCTTTACCAGTACACCAAGCTGGCTCTAGAATGTTTAATTTATTATCGATAAGCACAATGGCATACACTACAGTCCTGTTCTCATCTTCCTGAGCCATCCTTCACCCTATTGCTCTTTTCCCGTTGTAAAAATGCCCTCCATTTTTGTCCTGTCATATAATTTGCAGAATGACTAGTGCATGGGAGTTGACCACCTAAGGTAACTCATTCCAAAGGTGGGATCCACAACAACTTACTGATTTCTAGGAGGGCACCTTCAAAAAGCTTTTGTCAGATGGATAAAGCTGTTGTAGTAAAGCATGGCTGGAGAGGAGGTCCTGTAGAAAGGGAGATTCAAGGCCAGGACGGGTTTTCTATTTGATAACCAAAACCTCTACACAGTGTGTAGAAAGGGTGAAATAGATACACTCCACCTCACTCCTAATAGTAACAGTGCTGCAACGTTCTGTACATTCTGGAGTTTGGGTTGAAATCTCCCTGGCATGGCCTGTGGTGAAGTCAAGTGATTTGAGATGCAAAACTTCCCAGTCCCCATTTAAGACTGTATACTTCAGGTGCAAAATATGCAGCCTGATTTGGGGCTCCTTTACCAAGCCTGTGAGCAGGGGGACTTTGGACACTATATCTGGCCCTGGTGGTGCCATTTAGCCTTCCCATTTTGCTCTTCTCGCAGGTCACTGAGAGAGTAATTTGCAGCCTGAGGCTGTGGGTCTTTACCTAGACATCAGTGTTCAGTAGGGCTTGAGCCTGCATAAATGTGCAGGGGACCCTGCAGGCTTAGTTTTGATGCTGGGTGGGGATTGTAGCTGGATCGTCATTTCCGCACCCAAGATATTCTAGGCGAGTTTGCTATCAAGTTCTCTTTGGTTTTCTACATTTCTATAGGACAGGCCCTGCCAGGAGCTGGATGAGGGAGCTTGTTCTACTTTCTTTGTGATTTCTAGCTTTTAGATTCTCATAGGCATCACTTTGATGCCCCTTGCTGCCCCATCAACAACTGGTAGTTTTGAGGAAATACTGGTTACTGTTTCTAGCCAAAATGCCAAAGGCAGCGTACAAGAGACATAAAACTAATGAACACTGTATATAGTCAAACTAATAGTTAATCCCTGAATACCTGTGTTGGCCTCTGCCACGTTCGTTGGCCCTTCAGGTCAGCCGGTTGGCCACTGTGTGAAGCAGGGTGCTGGACTAGATGGACAACTGGTCTGATCCTGCATAGCAATTCTGATTACAGACAGTGAAAACAGCCCATCGGTAGCTTTTCAAGACTAATGTTGGAGAAAACAGAATGGCTTTTTGTTGACAGCACAAACATGCAGAGGGAGGGAGGTTCCCCAACACAAAGCATTCCAATGATCAGGCACGGCAATTGAGGATCCTATGGTATGTTTCCCTGAGAAGTGGAACACAACTAGTAATCTAAGGGCATAGAATGGAATAAATGGGAGAAGACGTTAATTCCAGGCTGTTGTCTACAAGCAGCTATTTGCAGAGTGGCCCAGTCTTTCATTTGGTGCAGATGAAATCAGTAGCTTATATGAATGAGCCAAGGGGATACTCAAGATCATGCTCCCTCTCCTTTCTGCACACAAGGCCAAATAATTAGGCATTCCCAGATTTGCGACAAAACATATTTTTCCTTGCAGCCTAGGCAATTTAGAGTTCATGCAGACCAGAACTCTAATCTGAATACAAACCACTGTTTGGGATTCTGGTTCACCCAGCAAGTGCAGACCATAATTTGCTGTAGATGGAGAAATATCTAATTATCTGGCTACATACAGGAGGGGGGGAGAAAGTCAGCCAAGTGATTTCCCCCCAGACTTGCTCACATCCAAGACAAACTGGTTTGCCAATTCCATCTGCTCCATTAGCGAATTGTTTATATATGGGGACACCTAGTTGTCTGCCTATCCAATAAGTGCTTTGTTCCTAGTATTCAACAGCATTTTTTTCCAGGGTTTTTGCATAATGCCCTTCCACTGTAGTCCCATGACATCATCATTGTGAGAAGAGGTCAGACTCCCCAGTCAGTGTTTACTTTCTTTCTTTACGTCATTTATACCGAGCCTTTTTCCCCAGTGGGAACTCAGAGCAGCTTCCATAGCTCTCCTCCATTTTATCTTCACACCAACCCTGAAAGGTAGGCTAGGCTGAGTGCGTGTCGTACGCTTCTCTAGCAGAGTGGGGATTCAAACCCAGCTCTCCCAGATTCCAGTCCATTGCTCTAGCTGCTGTATCATGATAGGACTTTACTGCCTCTCTGCTGCCTTCTTGTATTTACAACCCATCTCTTTTTTCAGCAGCACACACACGCCCTTCTCTCAGTGCACCATAAAGTCAAGTGGAGCAAAGCATGCCAGCAGGAAAAAATACCTGTGAAGTTTGTGGGCTTGTAAAGTTCACGTGACAATTCTTCCTTGCAGGCTTGAAAATATAGACAAGTGGGACGGTTTGTAGAGAATACAAAGAGACAAAGAAAAAAACCTATCCCCAAACTGTGAAATTCAGTTAGTATAACTAGCATCCCCATACTGAAGAGCCAAAGGCCGATATATATGCTATATTATTCAATAGTGGTTGAATTTCACAATTTGGATATTCATGATATTTATATTCAAAGGACAACCAATGAGGAAAATTTCCATTTGAAAACGGGACATAATCTAGAAACCATTCTGGTCGGATCCTATATGAGAATAAACAAACAAGAACGAAAGAACACTTTGTTTAATTTATTTTGTGATAATTTTAGTAACATTTATAGTAGCCTTGGGAAAGGCTAGCACTTGAAGGCAAGACGATTAGGCTGGAAGGCAGGATACAGCCTTAGGGGGAAAAAGGTCTCAATCTACCGTAGTTGAGACCACCTCCCTGAAATGTGGAACCAGATTGCAGAGGAGGGGCTTCTCTGTTCCCCTAAGAGCCGGAGATGTAATGGATGAGCTGCTCTAATCAGGGGGTGTGAGTGGAGTGTGTCTGTGCGTGCTTGTGTGGGCATGACGAGTGCATCTCCTATTGATGTGACTGCTCTTTTTCCCTCTCTCCCTGCTGTGCGGCCAGGGAACATGCAGCTCTCTCCTGTGGGACCTGCCAGGCCTGCCTCTATTGAGCGAGTTCAAGGTACCTATAGCTGTTGCCGGCTCTTCCTGCCTGTCTGCCTGTGGTGTGGAATGTGCAAGACAATGTCTTTGGGGCTGTGTAGCTTTGGGGAAAAGAACCAACATCACGGTTTCCAAGAAGGAGCTGTTTCTGGGAGCAAAAAGGACACAGAGGCTCAAGCGTCTTTGGTTACAGATAGTGGGATGGACCATTCTAAGAACAGGTTCCATTTTTGGCTTCTCAATTACCCCTCGCACGCTTTAGCTAGGTCTGGGGCCACTTATTATGAGGTTCTTTGTACCTGGGCATGGATTCTAAACTTAGAGGTTTTGAAACAAAGTTGTTTTCTTTCCTACTTTCTGCTGGAATTTTAGATGGTAAGACTTGTTGGTCAGGTGTTCTTCTATCATGCTCTATTGTAAAGTACATCAGTGAAGCCATATAGCATAAGAAGGTGGTATAAGAGACAAGAATGTGCTTGTTGCTAGAGACAAGAGAGACTGGTTATGAGAAGATTGTGCTACAGTGGACAGAATCTAGAGCCCAGTCTTACCCAGGAGCTGCTTATCTGTATTGGAAGGGGAAAACGGTAGTTAAGAAGAAAGCAGCGGGGTAAAATACATGCCTTTTATGCCAAAGGTCCCTTGTTCCCTGCCATGTTTGCTGGGCGAGATTTCCACCACTGGCCTTGATGCATGCTGCCAGTCAGAAGCAAAGGGACTGGCTCTATAAGGCGGCATCCTGTGTTTGTATCTATGGATAACTGATGTGATAGACACGGCTTGGACATGGACATTGTTGAGGCTACACGAATAGTGGGGAATGCATAATAGGCAGGGTGCAAAAGGTCTTCTAGGAAGCCTCTTTGTCAAATTCCTGTTGGTCTTCTGTACTTTTTCTTGATTCTGACTGTTCTGGAGCAGGCAGAAATGGTAGAGAAAATGAGTCAAAGCAGAGCAGTCACAGGGCTATGAACAGTGTCTCAAGTCACATTGTGGTTTCTTCCCACAGCATGCGTGTCTTTGAGTGAAGCGCATGAAATTGATGCACCACAGCCCAAGCCTTGCTGAACTTCTGTTAGTCTCCAGAGATCCAAGAGCCTCATGGCCTCCTTTCTTGCTTTTTTCACAGTACCAATGCCAGACCCAAGAGCCCCCATGCAACGTGGGCCAATGCCAGCCAGTGGTCCACCACCCCGAGGCCTTTTGGGAGATGCCCCAAATGACCCCCGCGGAGGAACCTTGCTTTCCGTCACTGGAGAAGTTGAGCCCAGGTAGGTAGAAGAGAGTTAGCACAACAAGGGAACCTTGAGACTGTCTGCAGTACGGTTGTGCGCTCGAGCATGCTTCGGCCGCTTCGGCAATCACAGCATGGAGGGGAGGGGCAGCGCTGGCTGCTGTACCACCAGTGCCCCTCTCCTCCATGCTGCGGTGCTGGCCTCTTCGCCAAAGTACGCCAGAGCGCACAACCCTAGGTAATTCTGAAAGTAATGTTGGAGTTGAAGATTGTCTCTTCCATCTAACTTAGCTGGGGAGCAAGCCAACAGGCTCCTTATGTTTTCTCCCCTGGATCCTATGTTTCAGAAATAGCTGATGAGGGTGTTGGTCCGCTTCCTACTGCAGGTAGGGGAGGGCTCATAAAAGCAGAACATTCCATTAAGGTAGCTGTACAAGTTTTAGTCAGTGATCAATTCATTCAAGTTTCCATACAGGCAAAATAATTCTGAACGATGTTTTAGGTAACAGCAGTAGGCATAAGTATGGAAGACGCGTTTTCCCCTTCTCCTCACCCTAGTGAATGTACCTTCTAAGACAGTGCTTGCCGGCTGCAGTTTTGACTTGTTTTTAAAGTAATATGCTGCTAGCTGATTAATAGGGAGGGATTTGGAGCCATATTAGTTTATCTATCTAATCCAGGGGTAGTCAAACTGCTGGCAGGGGCTCATGGGAATTGTAGTCCATGGACATCTGGAGGGCTGCAGTTTGACTCCCCTGACTTATCCATTAATTGGCACAACTATTGCAACCCTAATTTTAATACCATAGAGAACTGTCATATTAGGGAGGTTGGCTAGGCTAGCTGTTTTCTCCCTGCTCACAGTCCTGTTAGAGCTTTTCTTGCAGAGGAATTCCCTCAGAGCTCTCTCAGCCCCACAAGTGTCTGTTGTGGGGAGAGGAAGGGAATGTGAGTGTAAGCCACTTTGAGACTCCTTTGAGTAGTGAAAAGCAGGGTATAAAAACTCCTTCCTCCTCCTGTTCGTCTTCCACACAGGGAACTTTTATTTTAAAAGAAGCAACAATCCTGAAACCTGCTTGGGTGCAACCTAATCTCAGTTGTACCCTCTCATGAGCCGTTGGCAAGAACTAAGACTTGCGTTTCAAGCTGATTCCTCTTGTCCTTTTCCCATCTTTCTCTTTGTCAAACCCACGGTGCCGCCTTCTGCAGAGGTTACCTCGGCCCACCCCACCAGGGCCCTCCTCACCAAGGCCCACCCATGCACCACATGCCTGGCCATGACAACCGAGGGCCACCCCCACATGAAATGAGAGGAGGACCAATGGGAGAGCCCAGGCCCTTGATGGGAGAGCCACGAGGACCCTTGATGGACGGCCGAGGTGAGAGACGATATTGAGCCACCAGAGTTGATGCTCAAACAAGGCAGCATTAAGATAGCAAAATCTGAGAGATGGGGAACAACAGAAGCCTGGATTGGTGGTAAATGCCAGATCATGGACTGTCTGTTGGAGCTGCATCTCAGGCTCCCGCACTTTTCCCTCACCTTCAGTTCTCTCCCTGAAGGAACTGGAGGAGGTTTTGCAGTAAACCATACTATTGTTGTTGTATCTGAAACTTGAAAACTAGGCAAACCAGGAAAGGTTTGCATGTGCACCCATTGAGACTTCAGTGTCCAGGCCACAGTGCTGCTAACTTATCAGTGATTTGCCTGCTGTGAACCAGGTCAGCTGGTTCACTCCCTAAGATTGGTTGGCTCCGCCTCTGGTGGCAGCCATTTTGTGATTGGGCCCATTATTGTGGCAGAATTCTGAAGGTGCCTGCAGGCTCAAAAAGGTTGGTGACCCCTAGTCTGAAGACACGTGCATAAGGTGCTTCTTTAGGTGTTGTAATGTCTATACAATATGAAGGAAATAAGCAGGCTTCAGCTCAGAACTGATTGCAGCCTAAAAGCAGACAGGTATTTTAGATGGTAAACCACTAGAGTTATTAAATTAGTCATCTCCCTGATCTCCCTTACAACTTCCCACCACTCCTAGTCCAAAAGGCTGTGAATCCAATTCAAGGGAGAAAACACAGATGACAAGGAGTACACCAGTAAGGAAATAAGCAAAAGGTCTCAGGGGCCTTTGAAATGGGCTTGGACCTCTGGGCCCCAGATTGGTAGCTCTGATATGAGCTCTGGATATGCGCTTCTGCATCTGTACAACGGACCATTCCTAGACTTTGATTGCTTTTTGTTTAGGGGGAAGAGATCCGAGAGGCATGGAACCTCGGGGCATGGATGGCAGAGGCATGGAGCCCAGAGTGATGGATGCCAGGGGCATGGAGCCCAGAGGCATGGAGCCTAGAGGCATGGAGCCCAGAGTGATGGATGCCAGGGGCATGGAACCAAGAGGAATGGAGCAAAGAGGAATGGAGCAAAGAGGAATGGAATCCAGAGGCATGGAGCCGCCAAGGGGCATGGAGCCTCGTGGAATGGAACCAAGGGGCATGGAGCCTAGAGGCATGGAGCCCCCAAGGGGCATGGAGCCCAGGGGCATGGAGCCCCCAAGGAGCATGGAAACGAGAGGCATGGAGCCCAGAGGCATGGAGCCCCCAAGGGGCATGGAGCCTCGAGGCCCTGGCCCCAACCCTCGTGGCCCAATGGCAGGAGGAATCCAAGGCCCTGGGCCTCTTAACATGGGAGCCAGTGGTCCTCAGGGGCCGAGGCAGGTATGTATACCTCTTCATTGCTGCTGCTGTCTTTTCATTAAGTCAGACACCGTTGATGTGGGGCTTGGGGAGTCCCATTGGGCCAGGCCAGACTGCTCACAGAATGATCATTATCCGAAGGGGAGGGTCCCAAACCTTTAGATTTTTGACAGAGGCTGATGTTGTGGTGCAAATGACTTAAGTAGTCACCCTCTTGTTTGGAAGAGGCTGTAAAGGCAAATGTGTTTGAGGCCAGATTACCTGCCGGCCGGCCTTCTCCCATGGCATCCCCTGGTGGAATGGGTCTTCGGTCATTCTGTCCATACCTTGGGAGAGAACTGTGGCAGAGGAGCTAAGCATGGAAGTGACATCAGCAGTTCCAAACTCCTCTCCTCTGCACTGCTTGCCCCCTCGAAGACCGGCCAGGCTAATACGAACCATTAATATAGTTATCTTTCCCAGATTGTGTGCTGGGGGAAACCCAAGGACTTGGGAATGGATAGAAGGAACCCTCCAAATCTTATTTCTATTTGTCAGAAACAGGTGGCCCTTGGTACAACCCCTGGAGAGCCGAAGACACCTGGGCTCTAATCTTTGCTCAGCTGCAAAACTTCCTTTGGGCCAGCATCAGCCCAACTTACCTTTTAGGGTTGTTATAAAGATCATTGGGCCCAGGTAGGGAGAGAAAGTTACTGTGCTGCCCTGAAATCCTTGGAGAAGGGCAAGATCAAAATCCTAATTGGCAAGTTCCTGCCAGCTGTGGGAGAGCAAGTCACATCCATATGCCACCCTACTGATATCGTGTCCAAAGCTAGGGTCACTGGTGGTTTCTTGTGCCATTTGCTCATGCCCAGTGGTAGGGTGCCTGAGCTGTGTACTACTCTAGTTGAAGGATTTCAGGGGGCAGGTGTTGGGAGAGGCCTCCCTTCGCCAGAAGCTTGATGGATCAATGCTCTGCCTTGATATAAGGCACCTTCCTATTTTCATCTCTAACAGGACAGAGGGCAATGCATTTGGATTTATTTGTATATATTTCTCATCTTGCCTCCAGGTGCCTAATATTTCAGGGACAGCCATGCAAGCTGGAGGCATGCCTGGGGCAGGCGTACAGGCAGCCAGCCAACCTGGGGGCTTCAGTCCTGGCCAAAACCAGGTGACGCCGCAGGATCATGAAAAGGTAAGTGGCATGAGGCAGGCTAGGGTAAGACCTGGATTTTTCATGCAAGTATGCAAGACCACAATAGTTGAGGGAGATGCACTGGAAGGAAATGTTATGTTCCCTTCAGTTAGAGAAGTGTGATAGATGTCAGTAAACGCACAGTGGCTATAGTGCCCAACCTCACTTTCAGGAACGAGTGGTGAAGCAGTATGCCTCCCTAATAACTTTCAAGAAACATATTTTACGTATATTCTCAAATTTAGCTGAATTCCGGCAAACGAAAACAGTTATTCAGATTGTCTGCCTCTTTATAGTAGATAGAAATTGATATGCCTGTTTGGAAGATTTTTCTTTTCAGTGAAATTATGCTCAAGACAGTGCAGTAAAAAGATCCATAAAAATAGAAAAGGTTAAAAATGAGAACCAAAATCCCGGATAAGCGCTTCTGTTCAAAGGAGCAGATGTGTAGCTGATGCTGCAAAGCCTGTGAGGAGGACAGTTGCAACGTCCGGAGGAGAGATTTGCAAAATGCAGGGATGGCTGCCCAGAGAGCCTTGATAGAGAGCCTCATCAAATATATCCAAAGCAGGATCCTTTCCTGCAGTATGTTTGATGAAGGTGATCTTTCAGGAGCTAAGAAATCCATTTAGGATTTCAGAGGTGCAACCAGCATTTTGTGTTGGGCCCAGAAACAACCGGAAGACACTGTCATAGTCTTAGAACCGGTGTTAACATGCTAACTGTGGCCAGCCTCACCTAGCATGCCATCTGCCACGTTCTGAATCGAGCTGCCCTGTGTCTGATACAGGTGGACTGCATTGCCATTCCAGCACTACAATAATATTGTTGGGGAGAAGAATCTGATGTTTTTTTGAATGTATTTACTTCATTTATATCCTCCTTCCCAATAGTGGCTCAAAGGTGCCTCAAACATTCTCCCCTTCTACATTTTATAGTTACACCAGCCCTGTAAGGTAGATTAGGCTGAGAGCCAGGGACAGGCCCAATATAACCCTGAAAATTTTAATGGCAGAGCAGGGCTTTGTACTTGGGTTTCACAGATCCTAATTCAGTTCTCTAACCACAGCTGAGAGGATATGAGGACAGTGTGTTGCATCCAAAGAACAAAGCTGAACTTTAAAATGTCCGGATTTTCCCTTTCTCACTCGTGTCTTCTGTCTCTCCCCTTAGGCTGCACTCATCATGCAGGTCCTCCAGCTAACAGCCGATCAGATAGCCATGCTGCCTCCCGAGCAAAGGCAGAGCATCCTGATTTTGAAAGAGCAGATACAGAAGTCCACTGGTGCCCCGTGACAAGCTGTTTTCTTTGGGTAAGAAGGGGGAGGGGGGCTGCACTGGACTCTGTAGAATAGCCTGTGTCGTTCAGTCAGCCTCTGTATGCAGGATAGGCTACCATTTAAGATGCTGGAGAAGGTGACAATGGGAAACCCTCCAGAACAATAAGAGGGGAAGCTTCATTGTATATGGTACGCTCAAAAGACAGTTCTTTGGAGCACAGTCCCCAGAGAATTTCTCCTGGCTATATCCCTAAGTGACATGAACTGGAACTCTGCAAGCTTTGCACCTGGTCATTTCAGAGGGTTTGCAGCAAAGAAGATTCCAGGGGGATTGTGCCTTTGGTGAGATGTTTAGCCCAGATCTCAGTTTGCCCCAGAAGCTAAGCAATGTTGTATCAGTTCACGAACTGCCACAGACATTTCCTGTATTAGTGCAACAACAATTATTTATTTTCTCCAGAGTTTAATTTATTTATTTAGTGCAACAACAATTATTTATTTTCTCCAGAGGTTCCCAGCATTTGTAACTTAGCCAGAGCAGAAGCACACTGAGCAGCTTAAACGGAGTCTCAAAACAGTTCAGACTCTCAGAAAGATCAGCCCTTGATTAAATGTTTGAGTATTTTTTTAAAATACTTTGACCTGGCATGTAAGAGAATGACCAGAGAGGAGAGCAAGTGAATATCAAGGAGAAGGTGCCACTGCTGAAAAAGACTGGTGTTTGGTCACCATGTGCTTCACCTCCGAAGTCACAAGCACACAGAGGAAGGTCTCAGCTGGCCATTGTGGGATCAGGCACTCCTACAGTGTTTCTGTGGAGCTTCAGAAGAGAAAATGGCTTTGAAGAGGGCAAAGGAAAATCCCTTACCGGTATTGCAGGCAAAGAATTGTACTGAAATGCATGCTTACTGGCAGTGGTACAAGACTCTGTGGAAGATCTAGCTAGCTGTGAAGCAAAATAGAATCCTTCCCTTAAACCAGGGATAGTCAAACTGCGGCCCTCCAGATGTCCATGGACTACAATTCCCATGAGCTCCTGCCAGCGAATGCTGGCAGGGGCTCATGGGAATTGTAGTCCATGGACATCTGGAGGGCCGCAGTTTGACTACCCCTGCCCATCCTCAATAAACATCTGGTTTGGTGGGATGGTTGGTTTGTTGGGGGTGTGGTGTGGGGGGGGGGGGTGGGAGATGTTAACACTTCAAAGACAAGGAAGTGTCTTTGACAGCTGGCTATAGCGCCCAACCTCATGCAGAATAAATCATTCTCAATTTGTCACTTATTCTACCTCCCTGCACTTTTAAAAATGGCTTCCTATCGTATCCATGCCTTCTAGGTGGAACAGCTATGTTCTTTCTTTCAGAAATTCTTCTCAGTATTTGAGGATGGTCATTATGTCTTTCTTTAGGGATTAGTCTGTTCTTTTTTTTCCAATGAGGGAGGAGATCAATCTCTTAACACTGTCCCCTTTATTTTCCTAGAATTTGGGACCGCTCTGATGGAACATCTCCAAAATTCAGCCCCTTGGTGAAGACAGCCCTAAAGGCCATTTTCTTATCTGAGCCAGAGCAGTGACCAAGGAAAGAGGTTTCCCTTCTTCCCCTCCCCGTCCTTGGTTAATTCTTTGTGTTTCAAATAAAATTTTGTCCTGGATTTAAGCAAGCCTCATCAGTCTGCCTTTCATTGGGGTGTCAGAATCCTGTGGTTTCTGCCATTATTTAGGATGTTTATGTAACTAGGATATGTAGATTCAAATGGGTAGCCGTGTTGGTCTGAAGTAGCACAATAAAACCAGACTCCAGTAGCACCTTTAAGACCAACAAAGATTTATTCAAGGCGTGAGCTTTCGAGTGCTTGCACTCTGATGAAGAGTGATTGCACTCAAAAGCTCACGCCCTGAATAAATCTTTGTTGGTCTTAAAGGTGCTACTGGACTCTGATTTTATTAGGACATGTAGAGTTTCATCCCTGTGTAGGAGATGCGGCCAGCTTGTCTCCTTTGCTCTAGTTTATGACCCTGGTGTTCTTTCCTGCATTTCCATTCCCTCCCCCCTCTCCTCTTTCTCCCCTCTAACAGTCTATTTCAGGGGTAGTCAAATTGAGGCCCTCCAGATGTCCATGAACTACAATTCCCAGGAGCCCCTGCCAGCAAATGCTGGCAGGGGCTCCTGGGAATTGTAGTTCGTGGACATCTGGAGGGCCGCAGTTTGACTACCCATGGTCTATTTGCTCCTTTCCCCTTCTCCCCTGGAACCGGATTCCCGTCTTTCACTATTTACCAAGAGTTTGCTTTTCTGAGTAACTGAAGATCCTCACATAGGACCCTTTCTCATCTCCTGACTTCTCCAGGAACCTTCGAGTGGCTCATTCTTCCTACTCATCACTCCATAATACGCAGTTAAATAACACTGGATTGAAGTTTTCCAGAGCTTTTCCACCTTCAGTAAAATCCAGTCCAAACTAGATCTTAGAGCACTTGCACGACGTGTGTCAGGCAATACACAGATGGATGTCTAGAGGAGGGTTGTTCCACAGCCAATCAGCCATGTGACTCAGGAGGAATGTGATGGAGACAGAAATAAACAGTGGTGCAGAGAGTGGCCAGTCCTCCCAAAGTATAAGAATTCAGAGCCCCCCACTGAAGTTGATTCCCAGTGGATGAAATACACTGAACTTCCTCACACTAAGCATGATTAGCTGATGGAGGTCCCTGCCCCAGATGTTAGCTTAAAGGTAAAGGTATCCCCTGTGCAAGCACCGAGTCATGTCTGACCCTTGGGGTGACGCCCTCTAGCGTTTTCATGGCAGACTCAATACGGGGTGGTTTGCCAGTGCCTTCCCCAGTCATGACCGTTTACCCCCCAGCAAACTGGGTACTCATTTTACCGACCTCGGAAGGATGGAATGCTGAGTCAACCTTGAGCCGGCTGCTGGGATTGAACTCCCAGCCTCATGGGCAAAGCTTTCAGATGGCTGCCTTACCACTCTGCGCCACAAGAGGCTCAGATGTTAGTTTAGATGACTTTAAACAGGGATTAGACAAATTTCTGAAGGGGTGGATCCATAGCAATAGGGAATCTTCATGATTACAGGCAGCATTTCTCTGAATACCACTTGCTGTGAGTGTGGGGCCAAAAGAGAGGGAGGGTTTTGCTTCTGTGTACTGCTTGTGGGCCTTCTGGGATTGGCCTAGCCAGGGTTGGAAACATGGATGCTAGATTAGATGGAGCCAGCAGGCCTGCTTTTTTGTGATGCCACTTCTGTCTTTCACTGGGTGGACCGAGGTTCTGATTAGAAGTACAGTTGTTCCCCTCGCACACCCAAGTACTTAGGCTGACTGCATAGTGGATCAGGGCTTGGGAGTTTGTGGGCTCATACAGATTACCTATCAGATCAAATGATTGGCATTTATAGCTGTAGATCCCTACCAGCATGTTCTTAGCCTTCACTATCCACCCTGTCATTTTGTAGTGGGAGACTTCTGTGCTCTGTCATGGCTATGAATGGGTTATAGTGGTTCTGTCTTACTATTCACAAAAATTCTGTGGTTAATAATTTAAAATACACAATATAAAATCTCATTTTAAAAATCATTAAAATCACCCCCTTCCCAAACACCCATCATTAAACAATTTTAATACCAAATTAAAAGAGTTAAAACACGTACAAAACAGATTTAAAACATCTTTTCTTGATAGACAGTTGGGACATCATCCTTTTGACCTATTCTGTTTCAGAACACGTTTCTTTAAATATGTAGAACCTAAAACTGGCCCCAGAATCTCTTCTTTAAAAACACAAGACAGCCTTTTGACACAAACCCTGGGGTTCATGAAGCAACAACAAAGACACAGTTAAAAAAAAGTAACGGATGGTATACAAGAGATGCCAGCTCTACCTGATCAAACCTTAGCAGCAAAATACATTTTTCATATGGTCACAGAGGCTGGTTCTCGGGGAATTAACGATGAAATGCATGGACAGTATTTGCTGGGTAACAACCCACACTTTTGTTGCTGTTTTTCCAAGATGTATTAACTACCTTTGTCCCCCAAAAAGCAAGAGCATTGTAGAAATAGATGCTAGTATGCCTTCTGATTTACACACCAAAATCCCTTGGTCTCTTGCATAGAATTGGAACTGACTCGTATCTTCTACCAAAATTGGCACTGAAATCACAATCCAGGCCAAGAAGTAGAATGATGGTTTAATTTCCATTTCTTGCATCCCTCAGTCCTGATTCTTTGAGAAGGAGGTTGCAGCAGTTCAGTATATGGCAAATGTAAGGAACTCTTAACTAGAACAACCCCCCCCCCCCCCCCCGTGCTCTAGAAATTCTCCTTATTGAAATAGAACTGGACCTTCCGAGGGTCCAGGCTGGAGTGTTGATTGCAGCACTTTTGCAGAGATTTAGCCAGCGGGCCTGGTCCACACAGGAAAACACCCACCACAGACCTGCAAAAACCAAGGGAGGAACTTCAGCAAAAAACAAGCCCTGTAACTTAGAAAGGAGAGGAGAATGTTTATGTAAGAGAGAGAGAGAGAGGAAAGTGAAGGAATTAATTTATGAGCTTTAGAGGCAAGCAAGCAATTCTATATCAGAAAGGCCCCCAATCCACTGTAATTAGAATATATTATGTAAAATGAGAAAGCATACATTGGTCAATTTGCATAATTTATTAATAGGGAGGAACAAAATCTCCATAATATGCTCTAGCTCCACCTCTCCTACCACCATCTCACCATTCCACCCCCAGAAACATCTTTGCTAGGCAAATACCAAGTTATAGCTAAGTAAGATTTGATTTTCCCCAGGGAACTGCGGAGCTAGGGTTCTCACATAATTCCCCCATCCCCTCCACCAAGCTAAAAACATCACACTGAAACCTGAATGAAATAGGTATGTATGTAGCATAGATTTACCCTTTACAATATCAGCAGATTATGGCAAGAGCTTCAGAACAGTCAATAGTTCAATAGAAGAGTTCTTGCTTTGCACATGGAAAGTGTATGTGTTTTTAAATGTCTCTGGCAGGACGATGGGAAAAAATGCTCCTCCTTAGGCCACAGAGAGTCGCTGCTAGACAAAGCAGGCAATGCAGCTACTTCACTGTGCACCTGTATAACTCCTTTTCCACGCCTGGCAAAGCAGAACGTTATGCAAATGTGTGCATTTTGTATCATTGATGTAGAGCAGGGGTAGTCAACCTGTGGTCCTCCAGATGTTCATGGACTACAATTCCCATGAGCCCCTGCCAGCGTTTGCTGGCAGGGGCTCATGGGAATTGTAGTCCATGAACATCTGGAGGACCACAGGTTGACTACCCCTGATGTAGAGCACAGAACCTGGAGTTGCCTTGATTTGATTGTTCCCATCATTTATACCCCCCTTTTCCCCCCCAATGGAGACACAAAGTGACTCATATCGTTCTCTCCTCTGGGACTGTTACTGTTACTGTTAGCAACAGCATCCAAGGCTCAGCATAGCCCCCAAAATGGACAATCTCCAGAGAGCCTCCGTTCCACCTGCTTGTTGCCCAGGATAGCAGACACTCACTTGGGGTGTGCAGCTGCCACCGCCGAAAATTCATTGCTCCACATGGGCCTCCCAAAGGATGTTTTATGCCTCAGGCCTGTCACCACGTCCGTGGCTCTGTCAACGTTGAGTGCCGCATGACCAACCTGGATGCTCGGCAAAGAGAGGCGGCTGAAATAAGTCAAATGTTGCAACAGGCACATCATGCATTCCAAACAGCTTGCTAAGACTGGTTTTGCTGATGCTACAGAACCTGCCGAACTTCATAGCTGGTGCTTGTGGTAATAAGCAAGTTTGTGACTCAGGACATAACAAGTTTGGGGAAAATGGAAGCTGAGCGGTGTGCATTGTGGAATCCTGCTGTGAAAGTGCACAAATTGGTATTGAATGTGAAATTCAGCATCCAGAGAATCTCAGAGTGGAGTGAAACATGCCTACAAGAGACCAATGTTTTCCTAGGGAGATGATAATAATGTTATCTGTTCAGTTATGTCCGACCCTCGGTGATTCTATAGGAAAGTCTCTGACTGTTTCTTTTAGTTGGTTCATGGTCACCCCTGTATCAGCTTGGATCGTGTCAAGCCAGCAGATCCTTTGGCGACCACGTTTCCTTTTGCCACTGACCATGCTGAGCATTAATGATTTTTCTAGCGAGTTTGATCGCATGATGTGTCCAAAGTAAGTGAGCTTCATCTGTAATATCTTGCCTTCTAATGACACAGTTGGTTTGCTCCTCTCTAAAACTATCTTGTTGGTAACTTTGGCTGTCCATGGGATTCTCAGCATTCGTCTCCAACTCCATAATTCGAAAGCATCTATTCTCCTCCTGTCTTCCTTCTCCAGGGTCCAGCTTTCACATCCATAGCTTGTTATGGGGAAGAAAACGGCATTGACTAGCCGGCACTTTGTATTTAGGCTGATATCCTGACTCTTCCATATTCCGTTCGTGCCTAACATTGTGTTCCAGCCCAGTGTTATTCACCGTCTGATTTCACGGCTGCATCCACCACTTTGAGTGATCATAGAGCCAAGAAAGATGAAATCATCAATACATCCAATGTTCTCATTTTGAGGCAAAAAAATGGTCAGAGAGGCAGGGTGCAAAACATTTTTCAGCCCACCAGTTCTCCACTCCAAATACCCAATTCTAGAGGCTTGTTTAACCTTGAAAAACACAGGTGAATGAAAGAAAAAGTGACTGGGGGAGGGGAATTTGGAGAGGATAAACAATGTTCTTTACTTCCAATCCTTCCATTCAGAATCACTCCTTCGGAAGTGGGCATTTAATGTGTTAAGTGCTGTCAAGTCACTTCCGACCCCATGAATTGATGTCCTGTCATTAGCTGCTCTGCTCCGGTCATGCAAACAGAGGGCTGTGGCATCCTCGATAGAGTCAGGTCTTTTAACACAGGGGTAGTCAACCTGTGGTCCTCCAGATGTCCATGGACTACAATTCCCATGAGCCCCTGCCAGCGTTTGCTGGCAGGGGCTCATGGGAATTGTAGTCCATGGACATCTGGAGGACCACAGGTTTGACTACCCCTGTTTTAACATACAAATCATACAAAGCAATGGCTGGATTTACAAGGGTATGCAATCATGTGTCATGACATCTTCAGTTTCCCTTTGTGCTTTAAAAACTACTTTAATCATGAACGGTGTGAAAATGACATTTGGTGAGGGTTCAGGCACTGCCACGGGGCTCTCGAGGAAGCCAAAGGCTGGCCTGGGTCAAGGGCAGTGCAAAATATGAACGCTGAAAACTAATGCATTTTCTTTCCTTAGGGGAGTAGCAAATAAGTGTCATTGGTCCCACCAATTAATAAGAGGGTGTGTCACATTTCTCGTGGTGCAGGGTGGTAAAGCCGCTGACAAGCTGTCTGAAGCTCTAACCATGAGGCTGGGAGTTCGATCCCAGCAGCAGGCTCAAGGTTGACTCAGCCTTCCATCCTTCCGAGGTTGGTAAAATGAGTACCCGGTTTGCTTGCTGGGGGGTAAATGGTAATGACTGGGGAAGGCACTGGCAAACCACCCCGTATTGAGTATGCCATAAAAATGCTAGAGGGCATCACTCCAAGGGTCAGACATGACCCAGTGCTTGCACAGGGGATTCCTTTACCTTTACCACATGGGCTGGCTCTGCAACTCACCATACTGCCACTCCAGCCAGTGAGGAAGAGGCGGTAGCTCAGGAAACCTGCCTTGCCAGAGGCCTCCATCTCTTGCTCCAGGGAGGCCAGCAGGTCCTTGAACCAGCCAAAGGACCCGGTATCCCGGCAGATCCAGTAGAAGTAAATCTGGGGATCCGTAAATGCAAAGAGAGATGCTCAGCTTGGATGCGGATAAGAAGTCTGAAGAAACTTTCAAAAATTATATAACCAACAGTGACTGAAGGGCCCCGGCTCCCTCCCTCCCAGAACTCCATCAGTGCGCTCTGGACCTGTTTGTACAGTTGCACTGCTTGCACTGTTTACACCAGGGGTAGTCAAACTGCGGCCCTCCAGATGTCCATGGACGCTGTCAGGGGCTCATGGGAATTGTAGTCCATGGACATCTGGAGAGCCGCAGTTTGACTACCCCTGGTTTACACTGTTTGCATTGTTACAACTATCAGTTATTAGTATTAGTGTTACGGTTATTTATATGTTATGGACTGTTTCATGTATTGTTTATATGTTTTATGTAAACCGCCCTGAGACTCCGGGGAGGGCAGTATATAAATTGAATGAATGAATGAATGAATGAATGAATGAATGAATGAATGAATGAATGAATGAATGAATGAATGAATGAATGAATGAATGAATGACGGGGGCATAGTTTCAAGTCGGTAGCCGTGTCAATCTGAAGCAGCACAACAAAACAAAATCAGAGTCCAGGGGCACCTTTAAGACCTACCAAGATTTATTCAGGGCGTGAGCTTTTGAGTGCAAGCACTCTTCCTCAGACTATAAACTGACCACCATAGTCTGAGGAAGAGTGCTTGCACTCGAAAGCTCACACCTTGAATAAATCTTTAGGGGCATAGTTGTTTTACTTGGTACATTCCTGCTAACTTTTGCCTCAATGCTCAGCTTAATGCTTAATGCTTAAACAGGCATTGCAGGTTTTGGAAGCAGAGCAGCCTGCAAATCCTGCTCCACCAAAGATGATAAATAAGATGAGCGCAGCAAAGAGGTTCCTCTTACAGCATCAGCAGCTCTCTGAAAAACAGCCGTCTGTTCCTTGCTTGAGACTGCAAAGTGCTCTCCTGCCTTCGCTTAGCTCAGCTCAAAAACTAGCATTCTCTTGTGAATAGCGTAAGAAGAAGCAGAATATTTGCAAAATGTAGCAACCCCTCCTTCCCCACGTTACCTTTTTGGTTTTGAGTTTTTCGTTATTCTGCTGTAGCTTGTACCAAAGGGATTTCAGGACTGAGGCAAAGGGGGTCACTCCAATCCCTGCTCCCACCAACATGGCCACCTCATACTGGAAGACATCCTCGCTGGCTGTGCCAAAGGGGCCGTCCACCTTGATACTGAAAAGACGGGAAGAGCTGTGAGCCAGGTGCCTTCTCTGATCCTTTGACGGTTGCAAGAAATACAAACCCCAGATCACTGCAAACACTGGATTATTAAACAAAAATCTCAATTCCGCAAGATGCGGGATGGCCTGAGAAGGCGAGCCTGCCGGCCCAGATGGTTCCCAGTTCCCTCCCAGTATGGGAACGTGGAACATGTGTTCCGATAGAAATCCCTCTGCTTGTTCTGCCATAGCTCCTCTCCCCGTAAGCTTCCTCATGAGGCCGACTGACCCAATAGGGACCGATAGCACAGAAAGGGGGAAAGAAAGATTTTGGGTTTTGGTTTTTTGAGAAGGAGGTAGGTAGGGAAGGGTTGTAAGAAGAAGAATAGGGTATATAAGGGATTAGTGAAGCTAGATATAGTGTTAGAAAGAAAGATTCAAATGGGTAGCAGTGTTGGTCTGAAGTAGCACAATAAAATCAATCCAGTAGCACCTTTAAGACCAACAAAGATTTATTCAGGGTGTGAGCTTTTGAGTGCAAGCACTCTTTGTCAGACTTCGAGTGCTTGCACTCGAAAGCTCGCGCCTTGAATTAATCTTTCTTGGTCTTAAAGGTGCTACTGGACTCTGATTTTATTGTGTTAAAAAGAAAGCCTGCTAGCATTAGCTGGAAAGGCTGCTGTCCTTGGCAAAGGCAAGAAACAAACTGCAAACTGGGGAACGCTCACAACAGGAAGGGGAAAGAATTTAGCAGCCTGTCTCCCTAAAGCGAAGGGTGGAGTCACCCAAAGATGTCTTCCACCTCTGGGAGAGAATAGCAGGGTTGTGACTCATAGAATCATAGAGTTGGAAGGGACCTCATAGAGTTGGATAGAACTGGAAGGGACTCAGCAGCAATCAACAGCAAACCATCTCTGCATTTCCCTTGCCTGGCTGCCAGACAATCTGTGGATCTCCTAGCTATATTACTGGCATGCCAAAGGGTAAATAAATAAATGTATGTATGCCTCTGCTCACCTGGGCATCTTTGGTTTCTGCTGCTCAAACTTGTCAATTAGGGTCTCCGTCCAGTCCCCTGCAGACCGGATGTGGACAGAGAAAAAGTCCTCCTCTGGGGCCGACGTGAGGGTGAAGGGATGCCATTCCCAGTGGGAGATGGAGGGGCAGTTCAGGAAGACGTACTGCCCTACTTCCATGTTGAACTCGTTCATTTGCATCTGCAGTTCGAGCACTTTTGAAGGGTGCTTGACAACCTGGAGAGAAAAGCCTGGCCATGAAGCAAAATAAGGTCTAGGTTTCTTGTTTGGGTGACCATGATGACTTTCCTATTAGAATTACAGGGTTTATCCTAACCTTCTGATCCCGGGACACAAGCAAACAGCACAGTGCCTGGCACCATTGATAGTGTCCATGATTGATCTTGCTCTAACAAGATGGAAGGGCAAATGGAAACTTTTACAAGCCAACCACTTTTTCTGAACCGGACAAAAAACCCTAAAACACAAAGTCCCACCTCTTGCTTTGGGGTGAAACTGGTGCTCCCACCCTCCCTGACAGGCCTATCGTCACAGTATGTCACAAGCAGGGTGGAGGCTCCCTGCAGAGGAAAGTCAAAGAGCCCACAGTCAAGCAAGTTGGCTACATCAACGCTCAGTCGCATCCAAAGGAATATTTGTTAGCAAAGCGGATAAGTCATTGAGATGCACACGCTATCTTTAGGTTGAAGAAGGAAAAAGTTTATTTATGGGAGGACATTTCTGATAGTGCAGAGGAGAGATAGGAGAGGTGCTACCTACATGCTCTAGCCCAAGGAGAGCGTGAGAGAGAAGCTTCCGTGAAGAAAGAGGAAATTGCCCTGAGAGTATCAGACTAGGGGCAGACAAAAGGCACACGTAAAAGACAGAAAGGTCCTGAACTCTCTGACTTTATCTAACAGTCTTATCTTGCTGCCCCCTTCAGGGTCTTCTTCTTCTTCCTCTTAACTTTGTACACCAGACATTGCATACTCCAACAATATTTCCTCCCAACCCAAATACGGCATTCAGATTTAGAACCGTCCTAACAGAAATACTATTGGACAGCTTCAACCCACCCAACCTTCTGCCTAAAGTCCTGGGAGAAAGGTCAGGAAACAAAAAGGAGACACTTTCCCAGACCGCCTTGGGCTACAGATGAGGGACCAGAATAGATTCCCAACGACACGAGGGTCTCCTGCTTGAAAAGACTGAGCTGGAAGGCCATACCGATGCTTACCTTAGTGACGGCCACCTTCTGGCAGGAACGCCAAAACCGCACAACTCGTTCGAAGACGTAGAGAATCAGAGGGGCCAAAACCCATTTCCAGGACTTTAAAGAAAGAACAGAGGCGTGTCTGTGCTAAACGGACAGTCACAATTAAGAGTTTTCTCACTTTTGTATGACCTGCCTCGCTCTGTACACCGTCTTCCCTTCTGCTGGCCTCCACCCCTGACCAGGCTGTGCCTATTCCTCAACAAGCACAGCCACTTATGGATGGAATTCTAACATTTCACATGTAACAGATCACTTGATTTCAGTTCTCCGGGGAAACTAATTTCTGTCATCAACATTATGTTCTTTATTGCCTTAACCCAGTGGTTCTCAACTTTCCTCCTTTGGGTCACCGAGGCTGCTGCTGCCCCCGCAGCCTCAGCAACCCCTGGGAAAAGAGTCGATCGACCCCCATAGGGCAGGGGTAGTCAACCTGTGGTCCTCCAGATGTCCATGGACTACAATTCCCATGAGCCCCTGCCAGCAAATGCTGGCAGGGGCTCATGGGAATTGTAGTCCATGGACATCTGGAGGACCACAGGTTGACTACCCCTGCCATAGGGGACACGACCCCCAGGTTGAGAACAGCTGCTCTAATCTAATAATATTTTGCACTCAATTCCTTGAACATTGGGGAGCTCAGAGCTACTTCTGAAGGGCCAGATGTACAGATTGAAAAGCAATGACATAAATGCAGAATTCTGCAAAACTGGAAAGGTCCCAAAATAAAAGCAACGGAGATCACAACCCCCATGAATTTCTAGAATAATCAAGGCTATTCCTTAAACTCTCAGATTCCAGAATCTGAAGCAAATTCCTGTTTTGCCCCAGTAGTGTTAAATGTAAGTCTCAGAAGCATCCTATGTACTCAGAAGCATCCTATGTACCCTATGTACTGGACAGCCAGTTTGGTGTAGTGGTTGGGAGTGCAGACTTCTAATCTGGCATGCCAGGTTCGATTCTGCGCTCCCCCACCTGCAGCCAGCTGGGTAACCTTGGGCTCACCATAGCACTGATAAAACTGTTCTGACCAAGCAGTGATATCAGGGCTCTCTCAGCCTCACCCACCCCACCGGGGATGGGTTGTGGGGAGAGGAAAGAGAAGGTGACTGTAAGCCGCTTTGAGCCTCCTTCAGATATGGAAAAGCGGCATATAAGAACCAACTCTTCTTCTTCATCTTCTTTTTAAGAAATGGAAACAAAAGGTTCTGATACATTCTAATCCCATAACTCAAGTTCCTTTGCCTAAGGAATGTACTGGACAAAAAGAAGCACTGGTATGCTTTTTAGCCTAGTCAGGAGAACACTGCATTTATGTTCTTCTTACTTCAGCTGGGATACTCCCAAACTCAGGTTCTTTGCAGCTGAGATTACTGCTCTCTCGATCCCACTCTGTATAGTTGGATGCACATTCCCTTGGGCTGCTCTCCTTCATGCTGTCTGCTGTTTGCCCACGGACGACACCTCTGGGAAAAGAAGAAAATCGTCAAAGCTGCTCTTTGCAACCCTTCTTGAAAGAAAATGAGATGACGGAAAGATCAGCGGTGGGGAGGGACAATCCTCTTAGGGGCAATAAATATGGGCCACCTCAAATCTTTCTATGCCTCAGCTCTTGAAACAGTGGCTCAGTGACAGAGCATTTGCTTTGCATACAGGGAGTCCCAAGAGCAAAAAAAAAAAAAATCTGCTCAGCAATGATAGGAAAGGTGCCTGTCCTGGGCAGCTGCTGCCGGTCTGAGCTGACAATACTGATTCTGATGAACCAATGGGCTGACTCAGTATAACAGCTTCTTGTGTTCTCCCTCCCTCACCCCCTTTGCCCTAGAACATTTCTCTGATGCTTGCGGTGGCTTCAGTACTGCAGTAAACCTCTTGTATTTCTTTTAAAGATTGTGCTCGCCTTTCCAGAAGCAGATTCGGAAATAAATACGGAAGCCAAGACCCCAGCTACCGCAAGGGCAGGGGCCCATACCCCAAGCAGCTGGTTTACTCTGTGCTAGCCTTACGCGATGCCGTGGATGACGAGGCCTGCAAAATAGATGACAAAGAGGTGATGGGTGAACCAGAAGACCTCAAAGTAGCTCCGGCGGATGAACTCCACGGAAGAGGTGACCATGAGGATCAAAGCCAAAGTGATTATCACTCCAGTTAGACCTGGAATGGTGGTAAACGCCACGTACAGAGGGGTCTGCAAGTGAGAGACAAGGAGAACCAGCTGAGGTCACACACAGGCCACACTAAGCAAAGTCCTAGAGGACATTATGTTGTACCCAGTAGGCATTATTTGCTTGGACATTCTTAAGGCAGTGGTTCTCAACCTTGGGGTCGGGATCCCTGGGGTCGCTAGGTTGCCCAGCTCCGCGGTGGCTGGCAGCAGCATGTGGTGGCGGGTGGGGTGGCAGTCAGCGACCGGCGGAGGTGGACGGAGGTGGCAGACCCATGGCAATGGCTGCCTCCACGCAAGATCGATTGTTGTGCGCACGCATGCACACATGCGTTTCCAGCGCCCCACTGTCTCCTTCTGCAGCTGCCCAGCCTGCCCAGAGGGTCACAGCAGCACCTGCTGAGGAATGCACCAAAATGCTTCGCTCATCTCTTTCAGAGCTAGCAAGAAAGTGACCCCTTCCCCCCGCATGTCCAAAGTCACCCCATCGCGCCTGACTCCGTCCGGCCACCCCCACACAGTTAAAAGAAGGGAGAGAAGCAGCGAGCCAAGGGAGCAATGTGGATGCAGTGGAGGTAGTGGCGGCAGCCCCCTCCTCCAGGCAGGGCCCTCACCCCCCTCCAGTCACCTCCTGTGGATGGGTCACCCATGGCCATGGCTGGAGGGGGCAGCAGAAGCGCCTCCACAGTGCTAGCTGGCAGCTCCTCCGGCTGGCTCCCCGCTGGGCTTCAGCACCGAAGTTGGGGTCGCAGCAAAGGAAAGGTTGAGAACCACTGATCCATGCTCTGTTGTTGGTCCTCCACAGCAGAGGTAGTCAACCTGTGGTCCTCCAGCTGTTCATGGACTACAGCGAATGCTGGCAGGAGCTCCTGGGAATTGTAGTCCATGGACATCTGGAGGGCTGCAGTTTGACTACCCCTGGTCTATTCCATTTTAAAGTCATGTCAGCTAATGGCTGTCAACCCAGTAGTGAATTTCATTACAATTAGTTATTGTATCAATATCAGAGGTCGGCTTTAAGTGAACATTGGGGACTTTTAAAGCAATATCAGAGTCCAGGGGCACCTTTATGACCAACAAAGATTTATTCAAGGCGTGAGCTTTCGAGTGCAAGCACTCTTCGTCAGGCTAAGAACCGACCATCATGACAATGGGAATATATAAGCAAAAGTTAATCCTGTTAAATTGGTAAACTGTGTCCCAACATCCAAATACAGCCATATGATAATTCTTTGCCAAAACAGCCATATAATAATATAGTTTCTGAATGTGCACAGGGCATTCCTTAATTAGAGATACAAGGGATTGGGACCTACTGCATGCCAAAGAACATGATGTGCTCATGAGCTCGCCCAGCGCTTGAGAGCTGGCAAATCTCATTTTAGAAAATTATTGCTAATGACCAAGGTTGGCCTGGTACTCACTGTGGTGTTAGACCGGATGGGGTTAAGCCACAGCTCACCATCCTGGTGCAGGTCAGAGAGGACCGAAGCTAGACTCTTATCGGTTGCTTGCTGGGCATCGTTGTACCACTCAAAGTTGCACAGGTGAGCAATGACATGAATAGCTGAGGGTACAAAGTAAAACTGAGTCGATTCCCTGCCAGAAACCAGCCACAACAGCGAATTCCCTAACAGTGATTCCCTAACTCAGAGGTAATCAACTTGTGGTCCTCCAGATGTCCATGGACTACAATTCCCATGGACTACAATTCCCGACCACCGGTTGACTACCCCTGCCTTAACAAGCACTTTAAAATGGAGGATGTAGTCAGGCGGTTACTGCCAGATGCTGGATGTTGGCGACGTCATATGGAGGGGCCAGAATATAGCGACTTCTTTTAGCAAACATTACACTTCATTCAATGGGTGCAGAAATGCCCTCAAAATTAATAACATCATGACCCCTGAATCCTTTGACTGGGATGCATTCTAAATTAGGATATAGTTTAGAATATGGCTAGCAAGATGCATTGATTCCCCCACCCCCACCCCGGCCATTCATTTACACTCTACTGGTGACACTAGGAGCCTTTGCAAGGTGACTCCGAGAATTCTCTGACTCAGAAAAATGTGCTAGATACCGACAGACGTCAGCGTACCTGTGTGCAGGACAATCATGTAGGCGACCAGCTTGTGAAAAGTCAGGTTATGGTCCAGCTGCTTCCTCATGGTCCGTCTGCAACACTGAATGAAACCACAGTTGTCGATTTCAGGTAGAGCACATTTATTTCCTAGGTGGATACCGCAAGGCTTCCTACCCATTTTCCACACAAGGAAAATGCAGGATAAGGAAAAACTAGTGGGCGATGCTTTTTCTGACATAGTCCCCTTTGAGTTTCAATCATTTCTGCCCCAGGTGCATTCTAACATTTGGTGTAAACCCAGCAGAGTACAAGATGGGGGTGGGAAGACTAGTCTTAGTTTCAAATTGTTTTGCAGTATTTAGGCCTCTAGAGCCGTGGACAGGACCCCTTTGGGGGTCATGTGGCAGGGCGAGCAGCTTGGCCGGGGGCCGGGGGGGGGATGCCACCACTGTTGCTGTTCCTCCTCCTGAAGGCATTTCTGCCCACGGGAAATGTACCGTGCCAGCTGCCGAAGGTAGGCAACATATTCCACCCCTTCCAGATGACGGTGCCTACCTCCAGCAGCTGGCCCGCGATGTCCGCCATTTTAAGCCATGACAGGGGGAATCCCCAGAAATAGGTTAATCACCTGGAAAAGCGCAATCCCCCAGCAAACAACCCACCCGCACACGGCGGAAAGAAATTTGGAGGGGGAAACGCGCTTTAGCCCATGTCCCGCCCCTGCTCCTGCCCTCCTCCCTCCGTTCCCTGCGGGAATGGGAAGGCAGCCCACCCCCATTGCAAACAGCAGAATTCTCATTAGGCGTTCCTACATATGTGCAGCCTTCCCATTCTCTTTGGTCCGCAGCCTCCCATCCTGTCTGCTGCTCTCTCTCCTACCACCATCCCGCTGCTCCACCAGTCCCTGACAGTCCAGTCATCCTTAGATGCCTTCTCTCCCTCCTCAGCACATTGTGGAAGCAGCACCTGGAGATATTCTACACCGAGCCAAATAAAACAGTTTAAAAAACAACCAGTTTAGACCGCTTTTATTATATTACAATCATTGTTCTGCATTGAATATAATCTGTTGAAAAACTACCTTGTAATGCTCTCTACATGAAACAATTCATAGCCCTCCCCAATGTAGTTTTGCCAACTCTGCTTTGTTCTCCAATGTAGTTACTAATCTGCATGACTAAGGAGCTTCTCTGCATGACTAATATTGCATCGCAGGCAGGAGAGAAATGAATCAGTGAAAATCATCTTTCAGAAACAACGCTTAAAAGATGCTTAAAGCACCGAAGAAGCATTTCAACATGCAGAGCAAAGCCAGTTTTGCGGAGTATATTCACTCTTCTGTGCAGAGATCAGAAAAACAATGATGTATTTAGTAAGTTTTCATCAGCTTATCCATCATGCAGAAGAGGCCCTGGCATATGAGGCTACGTGGAGGTAGGAACACCTAACGAGAATTATGCTGTTTGTAATGCTGAAGGAGGTCTGCTTCCTTCACCTTGCCTTCTGTTGGCTGGCTGTGGATTCCTTCATGTGTTTGCTGCTTGCGCACCATGTGGGGAGGGGAAGACACGGCTGGGAGAGCATAATGTGTGGAGTGGGGAATAGCGTTATTAACTCTCATGCTATTGCAGGCAGGAGGCATCCCGCCATTTGGGCCACTGTGCAGAAATCACCTGTGTACTGTTAATGGTATGAGAGCTCAAAAGTGGCTCATATTTTAGAATTCCACCCAAGGAGCTTCTTCAGAAATGAGCCATTGTGTCAGCTTGCCATTGCCCTAAGATAAGGTGACCAGATTTTATCATTGGTAAAGTGGGACACCATTGACCGGGGGGGGGGGGGGTTCTTGATTAAAAATTTGGTCTATATGGAGCAACAAAATTTTTCATACAACGCATAGAACGCAAAAAATAGTAATGTAATATATATTTTTAAATTTCAACATAAGTATAATTTGCCAGGTGTCCCCAAATGTCCCTCCAAAAGTGGGACAATCTGGTCACCTTACCCTAAGATTTTTATCCCCAAAGATTGACGTTGTAGGCGGGCCTGACTTTGTACTTACTGAGCAGGTGCCCCTCAGGAAGGAGAGAAGGTTCCGGCAAACTGGCAGCAGGATCAACAAACTGTTGAAGTTGATGCATTTGGCTGAAGCACGTGCCCAAGCCAGTGCAGACTGCAAGCACAGAAAAGGCTTTTATAATGTTATTTATTTATTTATTTATTTATTTATTTATTTATTTATTTATATACCACCTTCCCTTTTGGCTCGGGGTGGTTTACATGATAACTCACATATGCAGTACAGTGCAATGAACAGTCAATAAATGTATCAAACAGTGTAAAACAGCAACAGTACTCAATAACAATAAACAACAGTTTGGTCTCTCTGCACTGTGGTCCCGTTTTCTATTAGTTAGTGCAGATAATGAGGCTTCTAGTAAAGTAACGACAAACTATTTCACAGTTCATTTCTCTCTTTTCCTTTTTTTCCTTTTATTTTCGTTCTTTGCCAGAATGATGTCTGGTTATAAGTTTCACGGAGGATTGTTACTGTGCCTTAGTTCAGGTTTCAACGTGAATTCCTTGGTCCTTACTGAACAGCTGTTTTTTTGTTTGTAGACTACCTGGAGTGGGCAACCCTGAGAAATATCTACCCAGCCTCATAAAGCTGGCAGAAGTTTATGAAATTTTTCAGAGGGAGGAGAGGGGCTTGGCACCTGCTGAGATGTTTCCGGGTGTTTGTTATTCCCCACTTCCTGGCCCCTTCAACAAACACCCATTCTGTTTCAAGATCCCTTTTTTGCCCCTCCTTCACTCTGGTCACAATCCCTCCTTCTCTGGCTCTTTTTCTTTTTTTCCAGATTCCTTTCTTCCCCTCTGCCTTCACACCTAGGGAAGTGATCTCTGTAGTTTAGAAATGAGGTGAAATTCTGGGGGATCCCAAGATGCCAGCTGTAGGTCAGCATTCCTAGCTGAAGTCCTTTCCCTTCCCAGACCTCCAACCTCCCCTGGGATCTACCCCTAAATCTCCGGGAATTTCCGAGTCAGTGTTTGCCGACCCTCAGCAAAAATAACAGTACAACAGATCAACAAATCAAAAGATATAACACATTGGATACCAACAAGATCAGAAGCCATAAAGTCTCTGCAATTAATAATTGTTTTATCCCCTGGAAAACTGAGACTAGAACCTCTTTGGGTATAACCACAGAAGTCTATCTACATAGAGCAATTATGCTAGAGGCCCTAGCTCAGGCAAGGGTTAATGCATCAGGCCAGGCTTGCACAAAACTTTGTTTAAATCTCTAGATTGCTGTGCAGCTCTACGGTATAACCTCAGTCTCTTTCCCCCGGGAACTTTTCCTCTCAGAACAGCCTGTGAGGATAAACCAGGAAAACGCCATTTGCACTGCCCTGAGCTCTTTGGAAGATACAAAGGGAATGAAGCAATGAGCAGAGTACAATTCTACTGAAATGTGGTTTTATACGAATGTCAACATTGTTTCTACGAAAGAAATTTGGGGACTGTAGTATGGTAAGTGGGCTGACTTCCTCAGAATCGAGAACTGTAATTCCCCAGAGTTCACTGGGGAGAAACAGTTTTCACCTAGGGCCAGTCTGTGGCCCCTGACCTTTCCATTTAAACCACAGAGTTCCTTGCAGCCCATACAAGGAAATACCTCCATTTAGAAGCTACTTGGGAAAGAGCTTTTGTCAGTTTATTATTTTGTTATGTTTGTATCAATACCCTGACCTGGATGACTCAGGCTGGCCTGATCTTAGCGTATCTCAGAAGCCAAGCAGCATTGCCCCTGCGTAGTATTTGGGTGAGAGACCAACAAGGAATGGCAGGGTTGTGACACACTCTCCTGGAAAGGGCTGTGGACTGTGTCCCCTTGCCAGGTCAGATAAGGGCCTGCATTGCACCAGGCCTGGGGCCGCCCTGGACTGGCGCTCACATCATCCAGAAGCAGAAATTAGCCCCATGACCAGACGAGCGCTGTGCCGGGCTAGATTCCTGGTGCAGAAAAGGTCAGAGCCAGGCAATGGCAATTCATCTCTGGCCGTCTCTTGCCTTGAAAACTCTACTGTAGCGATCCCCAACCTGTGGGCCGCAGACCACATGTGGTCCCTCAACTAATTGGAGGTGGGCTGAGAAGGACGCCTTCCTCCCCGCCCCCCCCCCCCGGCCCTTTACAACACACTTCGGGTGTCATTGTCTCCCATCACTCCCAGATGGGACTATCTCGTTGCAGAGAAACAAGCTCAGGGTTCCAATTGATTTGTCATTGTCATGAGTTAAAATTTCCATGAAAATAAAATGTTCCTTATGTTCATTGTTGTGGTGTGTCTGTATCTTATGTTGAAGGGATGTTTAAACATGACCATAGCGATCAGAGAGCGTTAGGGCAGTGGTTGAGAGTAGAGGAGTAAACTATCCCCCCCCACCGGGCCTCAGTAAAATTGTCAAGCGTTGAGTGGTCCCCGGTGATAAAAAGGTTGGGGACCACTGCCCTACTGGATCATTATGAATCAATTGTGACTTGATGGCACTTCCCACCACCACAGCAACCTCAGCAATGCCGGTTTACACTGCTGTTTTATTTTCTAAAAACCTTGGAATGTTTGATTCCACTCATACCTCCTCCTAGGTTGTAAGATTCCCTAGCAATGAGAGAGCAGAGGCTGCGTGGACGCATAATGCTCACCCCCAGGAGCTGTCTGGTGTAGTAGTATTTCTCATCCCGGTCGAACGTCAAGAAAAATGTCACAAAGAGGAAAATGTTCAGCCCCAACCAAACTGCCTAAAGAGAACAATGGGAGGAAAGCAGATGTCATAGCTGCAAACTTTATACCTGCTAGCAAATACGGATGAAGTTGTAATGATATTTGTAAATGACATAATTTAGCAAGAATGAAGGGGGGGGGGAAGCTGTGAAAGTTTATGGAGTTGCTGGTGATTTGAGATCAAGATGGAGCTTTCTGCAATTCTGATCAAGTTAGTGGAATAAGGATTTTCCCCTCCTTGTAACATCTGACTTGAGAGAGTAATTGGAATCCATTTGGTCTATCCTGCATCTACACACTCCTTGGGACATAATGTTTTCTAATTTCACTGGATTGATTTGGAGGGGAAGGAGAAGCCTGTGGGAGGAGGACTCAGTTTCCAGATGTCGCCCTATCAAGTCATAATTATCACCCCATTTTACAGCGTGAACCTAAAAAAGAGAGAGGGCTGCAAACCTGCAGGTAATGACTGGGGATATTCCATGACTACAGCTGATCTCCAGATGACAAAGATTAGTTCACCCGGAGAAAATGGCAGCCGTGGAAGGTGGACTCTAAGACAGGGGTAGTCAGCCTGTAGTCCTCCAGCAAACTCTGGCAGGGGCTCATGGGATTTGTAGTCCATGAACATCTGGAGGACCACAGGTTGACTACCCCTGCTCTAAGACATTATACCCCTTTGAAGTCCCTCCCTTCTCCAAACCCCACCCCCTTCAGCCTTCATCCCCAAAATTGCCAGGTATTTCCCAACCCAATGCTGGCATCCCTAGAGAGAGAAGGAGGCTGGAGATAGTTCCCAAAGGAACTGGGAACCAGTTTGAGGCTCCTAGAGAGAGACCTGCTCTGATTTATAGGCCGTTTTCCCCAAGGCAACAAAATAGGCCTGGGACAGAGAAAACCACATTACTTAACAATTCATTGGCATGGCGCTTCTGAGGTTCACAAGTGCTGTACATAAATTATCTTACTAACACCCTGAAGGCCAGTATTATTAGTTCCCTTTTACAGAAAGGAAACTTATACTGGAAGAAGAGTATGCCTTAGACTGTCTCATGAATTCAAAGCCAGGACCCCAATGCGGCAAAGTCAGTGTGGGACTGGATGTTTATTCGACAACATTATCACTTGCATCATGCTTAAGTGACTCTGGGAGGATTCTCTGCATAGCCCCAGTTGAGCCTCTGCATAGTCATTTTACTGAACTTTCCTTGACAAAGCCCATCACATGGCTGCCATTTCCTGCCCCTCAGGACATGGGTACTGCAGTCCTGAACAGAGTTTCACCCTTCTTAGTCCACTGGCATCAATGGATTTAGAAGAAGAAGAAGAGTTGGTTCTTAGATGCCGCTTTTCTCTACCTGAAGGAGTCTCAAAGCAGCTTACAGTCGCCTTCCCTTCCTCTCCCCACAACAGACACCCTGTGAGGAGATTGAGGCTGAGAGAGCCCTGATATTCCTGCTCGGTCAGAACAGCTTTATCAGTGCCGTGGCGAGCCCAAGGTCACCCAGCTGGATGCATGTGGGGGAGTGCAGAATCGAACCCAGCATGTCAGATTAGAAGTCCGCACTCCTAACCACTACACCAAACTGGGTGGAGCTCTGTTTTGGATTGGAATGTACAGTTTATTGACTTTGCCTTGTTTTTTGTTTTTTGTTTTGTTTTGTTTTGTTTTTTGGATTTTTATACCACCCATTCTTTGCAGCTCTGGGCAGTTTACATGGAACATTGCATAAATTTACATGGAACAGTATAACAATCGATAACATAAAAATTTCAATAGAACATCATAACACAATCTATCAAGTAAAAGTTCACAACACAACATGAATAACAACAACACTGGGGAGATCAAATTGTTCAGTCATGGAAGGGCATCTGAGGGGGGGCCAGCAGATGTTCCGAGTCGGTTGGCCTTAAGCAAATGCCTGGTGGAGGAGCTCCCTTTTGCAGCTCCTGCAGAATTTTGGGCAGGGCTCTAATCTCCTCAGGGAGCTCGTTCCACCAGGTGGGGGCCAGAACTGACAAGGCTCTTTTGGTGGTCCTCTAAGAGGGTATACCAACCAGAGCTTTCCTCTCCTCTACTTGGCCTTTAGGACAATTCTGTAAAGCTGGATAGGTTGCAGGAATGTGACTGGCCCACATTAGGGCTCATTCCGCACAAGTTAAATGTAGCAGGAGTGTGGCAAATTGTAAACGCTACTAATTTGCAGTTATGCACGACGTCGCACACAATCTGCCACACTCCTGAAACCGATCCGCAAAAAGCAATTCGTTGTAGCACTTAAAGGGAAATCCAGAAAAACGGATTCACCCTCCGAAAAGCACTACACTCTTGCAAACAATCTGCAACTAGCGAAAAAGACCTGTGCATTCCCATTGTTGCGGTTTCAGCAAAGTCCCTCCCCCTAGCTCTCTCCTCTGAACTTCCGGTGAAGCAATCGCCATTTTTTTTTCTCGGAGTGAGCGAAAAGCAACGAGCCGGCAAGCCTTCATTCACCCAGCGAGGCTCCAGTTGCAGTCCCTACACAGAGCTGCTTTAAAGCTCCCCTAAGTCACCAAGCACAACACAGCCCCGTTTGCAAGTTTCCTTTATTTTTGGCTGAAAATCACGCCTGTGCACGGGGGGGGGGGGTTCACTCGGGGGAGCATGGCAACGATGAATCGGCAGCTCACATGCCAGCTGCCAGCTAGATGGGTCTCTGTTAGGAGGAAGCAAGGAATCAAGGCATATTCGTTGCAATGTGTGTTTTTCTTTTTTTTTTTTTTAAAAAACTGTTCTTAAAGGGAAAGGGGCTTTTCCGGAGCATAGTAACAACCGCCCACTGGCTGCTCGTTTGATTGACGGCCAGGGGCGAGACAAAGCACGGAAAAAATTGCTTCCTTTCTAGCGATTTTTGGGGAGACCCAAAACCTGTGGGAAACGATTGAAACGCTACTGGATTCCACTACAAAGGCAGGTATGCGTTACACTGAATTCCAGTATTTTAAATTCCGTTATTTCTTTCTGCAAGCAATTTGCCACATTGATCCTTGTGCGGAATGGGCCTAGCTCTTTACCATGAAATTTCAGCTAGAGGCAAGTGAGAGGAAGGTATCACCACTGACTGAAAACAAAAGCAACTTAAAAACGTTAAAGCAGCAAATAGCGGAAAGAAAGGAAAGGCAGGAGCACCAGGGGGTGAATGTTAGGCAAACAACCTTATACATTCAATTCCAGCTTCAAAAACAAAGTAAAAAGTCACTTACGATCACCAGGGCTGAAAACCAGTGGTTTACCAGCCAGTTCCCCATAGTGGATTTGTATCAGGAGTGAGCACAGATGGTCTTCTGTGTGGTGGATGCGATCGACTTGTTGAGAAGCTGCCTAAAGCTCTTCCTGGGTTCCTTGGGTGAACCTTTGTCTTTCACTTTTTCATTTACTCTGTGAATCAGGGAGGAAATGCAGCATCCTTGGCCCTGCCCACCCCTTGTGCAGCGCTGGGATTTTCCCTGATGGGTTTTTAAAAAGGAAACAGCCAGGTTTTTTTAATCTCCTCAAAGCCTTATCTCCTGAAAATCTACCCAGCTTCTTTCACTTCAGATAACTAGGTAAACAGCCGAGCAAACAGGGCCATCCTCTAATTAAAGAAAGGGGAGGACTGATTTTAAAAAGATGCTGCCTGCCAAGAAAACTTGACACAGGCAACTTTGCACATGCTCCTTGTCTAATTTAAACTGAGCCCCCAGATATGTAAAACAGCTCTATTTTCTAGCCTGGAGCTGGCAGCCCTAGATGCCAAGAATATTTATTTGTTTGTTTATGGATTTATATGCCACTCCTCTCAGACATACCGTCTCAGGGTGGTTTATAGAAGTTTAAACTCAGGGTCAAATTAAATTAAATGTATTTAAACACAACCAAACACTTTCTCTAAGGAAAAACCCTCTCAAATATTTGAATTCAGGTTCACCAATTGTCTCAGAGCAGAGTCTTATTCACGATCCCCTTTGTGGAAGGCCCAGCAGAGTCCTTCTGATGAAGATGCTGAACTGCAGGAACACTTTTCGTGGAGATGATGGAGGTGTCTTCAAGTTTTCTTTTGACGAGGGAGAAACAGAATCTATCCAGTGTCTTAATAAAGCATAAAAAGATAAAAAGTCTCTCATATTATTTATTCAGGCTTTGACTCTGCCAAAACGGCCTCTAGATTTGTTTTCCGTTTTCAATCTGGCTTTCGTCAGTGGCAGTGAGTCCGTCCTTGTTAATATTTGAATATAATTAGGCAAACGCTCCTGTGTCATGGAGAGTCAAGGCTGTGAGCTCTTTGGAGATCAAGAGCTCACAGCCTTGACTCTCCATGATACAGGAGCGTTTGCCTAATTTGGCAGAGTCAAAGCCTGAATAAATAATATAAGAGACTTTTTATCTTTTTATGCTTTATCAAGTCACTGGATAGATTCTGTTTCTCCCTCGTCACTAATTTGGGATCGTCCATTTTTTCGTTCAAGTTTTCTTTTAGCAGTCTTCCTGACATGAATTATTTATGTATTTATTTATTATATTTGTATGCCGCCCTCCCTTCACAGCTCAGGGTGGTTTACAGAAAACTTGGAAATCAAAATACAGGGTTCTTGATCTTTGGAAATTTTTAAACAGAGGCTGGATAGCCATCTGACGGAGAGGCTGATTCTGGGAAGGCTCAAGGGGGTGGCAGGTGACAGTGGGTGAGCGAGAGGGTTGTGAGTGTCCTGCATAGTGCAGGGGGTTGGACTAGATGACCCAGGAGGTCCCTTCCAACTCTATGATTCTAACAGCAGGAAAATAACAGTAGTAACAGCAACATTTGGTGGTAATGATTTTTTTTAATTAAAACATTAACAGCAGCATTAACTATAGTGACCAGGCATCTCGGGTTCTGCAGGACAATCCCAACATTTCAGGATTTGTCCCGTGTCCCCCAGGGTGTCCTTCAAAAGTCCTGCTGTTGCAAAGCAGCCACTACTGCAGCCGTTCCTGCCCGTCGCCACGCCGATGGCCGTGCCGCAGTGCTGGCTGCGACAGGCAGGAGCGGCTGCATTGGAGGCCGCTTCCCACACTCACCCTGAACACGCCTGCTTCCTCCACGGCGTGGTTTCCCGCGGTGCCACGCATGCGCAGAGCGAAGCCCACTCTCCTCCCACATGCATGCACACTCATTTGACGGCAGTTCCAGGCTTGTGAGGGGGCAGGAGCAGGTCCGACTGGGCTGCTGAGGGGGCAGGAGAGAGTATGGCTGTGAGGGGGGCAGGGGGCACCAGAGGACGCTCCCTTTCCTCCTCCTTTTCCTCCCGGGCTGTAGCACCGCGTCCCACCGCCGGGGAAGGGAAGCTGCTCTCATTCGTGACGGCACATGGCAAGAAGTGGAGCCGCTCTCCAGAGCCAGGTGAGAGCTCCCAGGTAAGGCAGCAGGGAAAGGAGGCAGAGGACCTCCCACCAGCAAAGCCCACTCGTCCGCACCTCCCCGCCCTGTATCCCGCTTTAACAGTTTGAAAATCTGATCACCTTAGCATTAACAGTTCACTGAATCCCAAAGGTTGGTCAGTCCAGGGTTGCTCTTTTGTTTGCTCCAAGGGCACAGCTGTGTGTGGGATTTGGGGGCCCGGTGGTTGTTGTTGCTTCTGTCGGATCTCAACCAAATGCCTGGTGGAAGAGCTCCATTCTGCAGGCCCTGAGGAACTGTGCTATGATAAATAAATTCCAGAAATGTTCAAGGCAGCTTCCAAAACAGAAACATAAAATAGTATTTCGCAAGAAAAGCTTGTGGGAGGCATCTCATTTCCCCCTTCCCCACTGTTCTGTCTTCCCTTTCCTGAAAGTCCTCGTACTTTCTCCACATTTCCTGCTTCCTTCTCTGAAGTGGTGCAGCTCTCTACTCAGGTGCTGTCTCTCCAAGGCAGTCAATGCAGAGTTCAACTGCCAGCAAGTCTTGTCCTGCAGCTTTCCCCAGGGAGGACTGTTGATACCTTCTAGTTTCCCTCAGTTCTTTCTGGGACCAAGGATTTGCAAAATAAACCTTTCCCTTCAGATTGCAGAAGTCTTCCCAGCCAGCAAAATCAGCTCTTTTCCTCAGTCAGAAGAAGAAGAAGAGTTAGTTCTTATATGCCAGTTTTCCCTACCCGAAGGAGGCTCAAAGCGGCTTACAGTCACCTTCCCTTTCCTCTCCCCAAGAGTCATTTTCCCTTTCAGCTGGCCTTGCCTGGCTTTACAAGTGGACCCATGACCCTTAGTTAAACATGCAAATTTACACAAGCTTATTTACATATCAGCTATCTGTCAGCCTGATTTAACTTGAGGGCCTGTCTAAGGATCTGCCATTTGCTAATCTTGCCTAGACCTAAAATCAGACGTAGGCTCCAAGCCCTTTTTCCAGGACGGGCTTACATTTATATGCCACATGTAAAACAACATAAAAGCAAATTCAAATTTCGAACCACAATTAGACAGCCAAGATTATTGGATTCGATGAACTATAGCCTGACAGGTGTTGGGTACTAGAAGGTGTTGCAAGAGGAAAAGAGAGCAGAAGAGGAGGGAGGGGAGTCCGAGATTTGGATATAACTGGCCTCAACCATAGGCCCAGTGGAAGACCTCCGTCTTGCACGCCAAACTCAGAAAGTTGGGGCTTGACACTGATTTCTTTTGGGAGCTCATTCCACCAGGCAGGAGCCAGGGCTGGAAAGGTCCTGGCTGTGGCTGAGATCAAACTTATTTCCTGTGCCTGTGTGCATGTGCTAACTGGTGCGCCAGCGCCACCCCTCCCCCCCCGCATGCCACGGCGTTGGCCGCTTCGGTCTCGAACGGCCGCTTCAGCAGCCAAAGCGCACAAGTGTACAAGGAACTGTGCTCAAATCTGGAGGAAAAGGGTTGCCCGGATGCTGTCATCAAGAAGGCTTCATGTAAGTTGAGCAATTAAAAAAGGGAGGATCTTTTGAAATATAAAGCTAAATCGTCCCTGGACAGACTGATTTGTTCTTTAGAATAGGGGTAGTCAACCTGTGGTCCTCCAGATGTCCATGGACTGCAATTCCCATGAGCCCCTGCCAGCGTTTGCTTGCAGGGGCTCATGGGAATTGTAGTCCATGGACATCTGGAGGACCACAGGTTGACGACCCCTGCTTTAGAATACTCAATAAGATCAAAAGAATACTCAATAAGATCAAAACAACATCACCAATGTAACATCACCAACAAGCACTGGCACATTATTTCAGACATTATTTCAGAATCGCCCACTCTTCGTTTGGCGTCGTGGGCGCAATTTAAAGGAATTGTTAGAAAGCACTCCTTCGCTGGAAAGGAATAGCCATTTACCTAAGGGAAGCTTTTCCTGTGGAACATGCCGCACCTACAAATATACGCATGCAACGTCAGAATTCACCAACATTGCCAAGGCTTACAAGGTAACAGTAAAAGAGTTCATAAACTGTGCAACCAAAGGAGTAATCTATGTCAGCCTGCGTCCTTGTGGTTTGATTTATGTGGGTGTGACGGTTAGACCACTCAAGGTTCACATTCTTGAGCACTTGTCACATTTTAAAGCAAAGATTAAAGGCATCCCGTTAAAGAGCCACTTTGAAGCAATGCAGCACGACCGAGAGGATCTCAAGTTCTTTGGCACTGAACGTATAACACCAACCACGACATGCAGGAGGAATACTGACAAGCTTTTGTTACAACTACGGACTTATTACGTTTTTAATTTGGACAGCTTTCATCCCCCACGGGATGAATACCACCTGGGACCTTTCTTGTCCCTTAGGACAGTGGTCCCCAACCTTTTTATCACCGGGGACCACTCAACGCTTGAAAATTTAACTGAGGCCCGGTGGGGGGGGGTAGTTTACTCCTCTACTCTCAACCACTGCCCTAACGCTCTCTGATCGCTATGGTACTGTTTAAACATCCCTTCAAAATAAGATACAGACACGCCACAACCATGAACATAAGGAACATTTTATTTTCATGGAAATTTTAACTCATGACAATGACAAACCAATGGGAACCCTGAGCTTGTTTCTCTGCAACGAGATAGCCCCATCTGGGAGTGATGGGAGACAAGGACACCCGAAGTGTGTTGTAAAGGGCCAGGGGGGATGAAGTAAAGGGCCGGGGGGGGGGGGAGAAGGCGTCCTTCGGGGCCCACCTCCAGTTAGTCGAAGGACCACATGTGGTCCACAGCCCACAGGTTGGGGATAGCTAATTTAGGAGATTAATGAGCGGACAGTAGTTAGAATAACACCTGGTAATTAAGAGACTGTTTAAAAGTCATTATCCCGCCCTATTGGAGGGCTTTTCCCACCAAATTTGGAATCTTACATCCAGGAGTAATATACCTACTAGTGATGGCAGAGGGGTAGGTATGAAGAGTTTGAGGGGACAGAATAGGAAATGGGAGAATTGCCCCATAACTGTATGCCCCCTTGCCACTCCAAATGATCCTGCAGTGAATCCACAATAGGGTGAATCCACAATAGGGTTGACAGGGAGATTTGTGGAGGGGGGGGAGTTAATGTTGGGAAACTCCCAGAGCAGGGGTAGTCAAACTGCGGCCCTCCAGATGTCCATGGACTACAATTCCCATGAGCCTCTACCCCTGTCCTAGAGATTAGAAGACAGGACCTCAGGAGGACAGCAGTGTTGGGAAAGACCTTTGCTGGACTCCTGGAAGCAGCACTGCCAGACCAAGTGTACAGTACTAACCCAGAGTTTCCAGCAATCAGGCATGATCCTATGCTCACTACTACCAGAAGGCTATCAGTCATGGCGACTAAAGGGAGCCTCCATGTTCAGAGGCAGTCAACCTCTAAGTCCCAGTGCCAGGGGATGACATCAGAGGAAGGCTTTGGCCTCTATGCTCTGTTTGGTGTAGTGGTTAGAGGTGCAGACATCTAATCTGGTAAGCCGGGTTCGATTCTGCACTCCTCCACATGCAGCCAGCTGGGTGGCCTTGGGCTCGCCACGGCATTGACAAAACTGTTCTGACCAAGCAGTGATATCAGCGCTCTCTCAGCCTCACCCACCCCACAGGGTGTCTGTTGTGGGGAGAGGAATGGGAAGGCGAATGTAAGCTGCTTTGAGACTCCTCTGGTAGAGAAAAGCAGCATATAAGAACCAACTCTTCTCCTTCTTCAGTAATATCAGGGCTCTCTCAGCCCCACCTCCCTCACAGGGTGTCTGTTGTGGGGAGAGGAAAGGGAAGGTGAATGTAAGCCGCTTTTAGCGTCCTTCGGGTAGGGAAAAGCAGCATATAAGAACCAACTCTTTCTTCTTCTTCTTCTTCTTCTTCTTCTTCTTCTTCTTCTTCTTCTTCTTCTTCTTCTTCTTCTTCTTCTTCTTCGCCCTCCGGAGGAACTAGTTGGCCACTGTGTGAGACAGGATGCTGGTCTAGGATGCATTGACCTGATCCAGCAGGGCTCCTGCCTGTTACGTGTTTTAAGAGAAGAAAGGCTTTAAAAAAATAATGATAATGATACTTGGAGTTACGGAGTAGTGGCCATTTATGGTCCAGCGATCTCATCAGAAAAGCTGCCTCCCTCTGAAGGCTGGGACATGCCTCCGATAAATACAATCTTTACTGAGGGGTGGTGGTGAAAGAAGCTTTTTACATTACAGTTTTCTCCCTGAACAGCAACCAAGGCCCATTCTGCACACAGAGTATAAAGCAATTTCAATGTGCTTTGGCAGCTAGATTATCCTGTGCGGAACAGGAAAACCTACTTCTAAAGTGCATTGAAAGTGCATTATATCTTAAAGTGCATTATATCTTATGTGCAGACTACTGGCTATTTTTTATTTAAGCAAAACAGTTTTTAAATAACTGTGTCCCTTAGAAAGGCACCATTGCAGCATCTACTGGGAAACCATCCTGTTGTCCATCAGAATTCAGCTGTATTTCCTTATGGGCTGGGGAAATGGAGGCTGCCTAGCAGGTTTTTCTCCCCCCCCCCCCAACAAGACAACAACAACAACAAGATCTTATTTCCACTTATTTGGCACTTATTTCCACTGATTCTCCTCTCAGGCCTTGAGAGAACCCCCACCCCACAAAGGTGCCAGTAAACACCAGTGTGTACCATCATTTAAAAACAGTACTCTGCCGTCAACTATCGGTATAGGTTTAGGCTTGAAGGGGGGGGGGGGTTCCATTCAGCTTTTAGTGGCTGAGAGTACCTGTGCTTCACCCTCAGGTGACACTACAGTAGCTAATAACAAGCTTCAAATTTAATTGGCCAGCCAGGAGTGATGAACTGCATTCCATCAGCTAATTGGGATCCAGGTGGTTGTGACACATAGTGTATGCAGAAGGGGGTGGAAGCTTGTCTTACGTCTAGCTTCTTCTTGTCTGGGAATCCACACTGCCAAATATCTTCATGACCTCCTTACAACCCAGGCTGCTCTAAGGATGCTATAGAGTAGCTCCCATTCTGCAAACATAGGATAATGTACTTTCAAAGTGCTTTGGCAGCTGGATTTTCCTGTGCATAACGGACAAATCTACTTCTAAAGTGCATTGAAAGTGCATTATCTATAGTGTGCAGAATTGGCCTAGTTTGCTGTAGTGGTCCAATTCATTGTAAAGGTATACAGATGAATTAATTATACAGACTGAGACCTAAGTGAAACGTGACATTGGCTGCCCAGAAAAACGAAGCCATGTGACTTTGCATGCATCTGAGACCTCATTAAATTGGGCCCATAGCCTTTGCATGTGCAACGTTAGTGCTCTCCAGGGCTGAATTTATTCCTGGTTGCTGATTATTTAAAACTATTTTATGGGCGTTAAAACAAGTCCCATATTGCAATTTCCATACTGGGAGTAAAGGTGGATCTTTGGTCTAGTTGATTACTCCCATATGATGTGCAACACGCCGACCACAGGCAGAAGTTTCAAGTTTAGTCATCACTGCATGAATGGAAGACTTCCTTGGAATCCTGTATAAGGTGCCTTGAGTTCTATGATGACCAAAGATTGGATATAAAAATAATAAATATGATATTATAAATGAATAATAAATATGATAGATGATTTAGGACAGGGGTAGTCAACCTGTGGTCCTCCAGATGTTAATGGACTACAATTCCCATGAGCCTCTGCCATAAACTGCTGGCAGGGGCTCATGGGAATTGTAGTCCATGAACATCTGGAGGACCACAGGTTGACTACCCCTGATTTAGAACATTCTAGCGGGGAAATAAATGCTACTACACATGGACTAAAGCAGGGGTAGTCAAACTGCAGCCCTCCAGATATCCATGGACTACAATTCCCATGAGCCCCTCTCAGTGCTTCTGCTGCTGGACTAAAACAAATAAGAGGGAAAAGTAGTAACTTCATTCTTTTCAAGGCACAAGACTGAGGTCATTAAATCACTTCCCATTTTTTCATCTCCAGTCTGATAGATGTTGCAGAAGTTTGAGGCTTACAAATAAGGTTGCCAACTTTGCGTCGGAAATCCCTGGAGATTTTGGGAACAGAGGCTAGGGTGGGGAGGAAGTTCTGGAGGGTTGTGATGCCATGCAGCCCATCCCTCTGAACCTGCCATGTTCCTCAGGGGAATTGACTGACAGAAAGGCTGATTCTGTGAATGCTAAAGGGGGTGGCAGGTTACAGTGGGTGAGCAATTGGAATGTGAGTGTCCTGCATTAAGCAGGGGGTTGGACTAGATGACCCAGGAGGTACCTTCCAACTCTATGATTCTATGATTCTATGACTTGTAGTCTGGAGATCAGTTGAAGTTCCAGAAGAACTCCAGCTCCCAACTGGAGGCTGCAAAGTTAAATTAAACTATAGGTAAGATTTATGCTAAAGTGGTCTCCAACATTTTTATCACCGGGGACTGGTCATCGTTTGACAGTTTTACTGAGGCCCGGGGGGGGGATAGTCTTTTGCCGAGGGATGTCACTGCCGCGGCCTGAGCCCCTGCTCCATTTGCTTTCCCGCCGGTGCCCCTGACTTCCCGCCGCCTACTGGGGGGCGCTGCCAGCAGCTGATGCGCAGTGCCATGCCGAGGGGGAACCCCAGCCATGGTGGCCACTGGAGAACACCAAAGGTGAGCTGGTGGCTGAGTGGCAGGGCAGCCCCAAGGCAGCAGCCGGGGAGGAGGACAAGGAGGATCCTCGGCCCAGTACTGACTGATCCACAGACCGGTACTGGTCCCCAGACGAGGGGAAGGGAACCACTGCGCTAAACTTTTTGTTAAGGGAAACGCGAGCCTTCCTCGTGTATTTTTCTCAGAGGAATTGGGAGGATGAGAACCTTGGAAAATGTGAAGCATACCTAAGCCATGTCAGTTGTTTACTAACCCACAGGGACACAGAATTGCAGGCTTATAGGAGGAAGTTGAAAATGATATTTTATAGCAGGTGAAGCACATAAAAACTTTCATAACAGTGGGGGAGGATGACCCCTTCCACATTTCCAATGACTGATTAATCCAGACACATTCAAATGCTACTCTGTGGCATTGCAACGGTTGTTTAAACAAGTTCGTCAGCATCTGGCCAGAATGCAGCTTGCTTGCTGGGCCATGCCATTTGCTCCACTCCACCCTCCCCTCGCGTGTGAGGTTTGATTGAAAATATCATGGTTTCATCAAGGGTCAGTTTGCCAAGGTGTGTCGATGCAGGTGTCCTCATAACTTGGACGGAATGTTTCCTCCCCTCCCCTTGAAAAGCCAATATTCTGAGGTTTGGAAACGTAGCGTGTTAGGGAAAACTTAATCCTGTTTGATTAAGTCCCTGTAGCGCAGGGTTCCTCAACCTGTGGTCCTCCAGATGTTCGTGGACTACAATTCCCATGAGCCCCTGCCAGCATTTGCTGGCAGGGGCTCATGGGAATTGTAGTCCATGAACATCTGGAGGACCACAGGTTGAGGATCCCTGCTGTAGCGGACATCACGGTAAATTGACCAAAGCCTTCTTAACCAAGCAAATGCTCAATCAAGATCTGTATCCTACAGGGGGGAGATCAAGGGAAATTGGCAAACGCAGCACACAGATGTTTCATTTCCGCTGGATATGGCCTAAATCTTTTACACGTAGCACACTTTTACTAGAGCCAGTCCCATTTCTAAGCTGGATTAAGGTTTTGCCGTATCTGTCACGTGGAGATGGGAAGTTGGTGTCTTGCGAATGGATCCCATTCTGATTAGGCACAGGTGAAAATGGTTGGGCAAACAATCCCCAACTGAGAAAGAAGAAGAAGGTACTTTTTTCAAATGGCGGCAAGGACTGGCTTATTGGCATCATGTGTGTATGTATATGTCTTTGCCTTTGGTCCTAGAAACAAAATCTCAGAACAATTTAGATGAGTGGTTCTCAACTTTCCTAATGGCGCGACCCTTTAATACAGTTCCTCATAGAATCATAGAATCATAGAATCATAGAGTTGGAAGGGGCCATACAGGCCATCTAGTCCAACCCCCTGCTCAACGCAGGATCAGCCCAAAGTCATAGAATCATAGAATCATAGAGTTGGAAGGGGCCATACAGGCCATCTAGTCCAACCCCCTGCTCAACGCAGGATTAGCCCTAAGCATCCTAAAGTGGTGACCCCCAACCATAACATTATGCAAGGGTTCTTGCACAGAAATTAAACCGAAACTGACCCATGATGTGAAGATCCATTGTTCATGATGGTATATGAATTGGTTTTTTTCCAGGGTTTCTCAGTTCAGTTCTGCCTCTTGTCCCACCATGCTGATCTCGCTCTTTTCTGCTGCTCCAGATGAACGCTCTATCTCAATCTACTCCGCAAGGCTGTTGTGTGGATGGCGCCCCCCTGGCCAAGCTACTTGCCCTGCCGTGACCCGTGAAAGGGTCATTCGACCCCAAAGGGGTCTGACCCCCAGGTTGAGAACCACTGTTCTAGACTTTATGGGTATGAAGATATTATTCAAACAGCAAGCCATGCCATTCTTCTGTGTACCTTAATCATAGTGCATCATGGTTTCCTATGGCCTCCCATGTCCATTTGCAGACTCTTGCTTACAGTGGCAGATTGTGCCTGAAGAGCAGCTGTTTCTCCCACAAATTCTTGTTTACGTAGGCTGAAGGGGTTTGGGGCCATGGAACTTCTGTACCTACCAGTATGGAGGAACAGACTGGTCCCACAGTAGCTATTAACCCTCAGTTGTCACAGTCCACTCCGTTTTTAACTGAGATGCCAGGTGACATTATGGCAGCTAATCTTTTGTACTGTGTTTCTGTCTTGATTCATAACTGGCTTGTAACAGCATCTTTTAAACTGAGAATGTATGGCCAGGCTGTCAGGGTTACTGTTGCTTAAAAATGTTATCCTTTCTCCTTTCAGTTTGATTATCATCCTGGGCTTGTCCAAATTATCTCAGTGCATTCATGAACCGTTAAACACTAGCTCTTATTACATTGGGGTGCGGGGCTTAAACAGAGCATTTCACTTTGTAATCAGAGAAAGCCAGGGATCTTTTCAAAAATATTGATACCCTACATTATAAACTGTAACTCTGACCTGCTATGACATAACCTCCTTTCCTCCTGGGAACAAGAGCGGATAATTAATCATTCATTTATTATTGAATGACTAGCCAGCTGGGAGAGAACAGAATGTAATTAATTAAGCTAAAATGCAGTAACAAAGGAAACCTGCTGATAGAAGCACGATCTTTGCTAAACTGAGCTTTCATTCATGTAGTGAGAGCTTGCCTGGGGTGAAGGGTGAGTGACTAAATCATGACTAAAACGGTTTTATTCTCATGATAATTGGGCCCGCCTATTTGATATTGTTAAATCCAAAAATTCCAAAGCATTCTGGTCAGCTGTAAGAGGACCCTTGAGTGGGAAGACTGGTAATTTAGAACTTATCCTTGCCCCCCAAGTTTGGGTTGATCATAGAATCATAGAGTTGGAAGGGGCCATACAGGCCATCTAGTCCAACCCCCTGCTCAACGCAGGATTAGCCCTAAGCATCCTAAAGCATCATTTTTCTGCTCTATTTAATGTCCCAGCAGCTCCAGAAAATCTGCTGAATGACTCCATCCAAACTAATGTCTCTAGATGGTCTCCAGTTTTGCCTGACGAAGTAGAGGAACTAATTCTGAGCCTTAAGATAGGCAAAGCCCCAGGCCAGGATGCCCTATCAGCTGAACTTCTAAAAAACAACCCTAAATGGTGGGCTCCACCCTTGGCCAACTTATTTACCTTAATTGACTTACATGGGATTGTCCCAAGTTCTTGGTTGAATTCAATCATTGTTCCCATGTTTAAAAATGGTGACCATAACGACCCTAATAATTTTAGACCTATTAGTTTATTATCAACTATAGGTAAGATTTACGCGAAACATCTTGAACGGCGCCTAACTGATTGGGCTCGCTCTCAAAGAATTATAGGTCCTGAACAGATTGGTTTCTTGCAGGATAACTCTACTATAGATCATTGTTTAACTCTCTCATGCCTGGCCGAGAAATATACGTCCCAAAATGTTAATAGGCTATACACAGCTTTTACAGACCTTAAAAGTGCCTTTGATAAGATAGATAGGGATATGCTCTGGAATAAATTGCGATCAATGGGTATGGAACAGAGACTTGTGTTTCTCATCCAAAAACTTTATGTGTCCACCTCCTGCCAAGTCCGGTATTCTTCAAAGGGAGACTTAACCTCTAAGATCTCAATGACCATTGGAGATAAGCAAGGCTGTATTCTGTCCCCCTTGTTGTTCAATTTATTCATTAATGATTTAGAGCAAAAACTGGAACCTATTAATGGTCATCCCCCAAAACTTGGTTCCCAGCATATTCCTTTGTTGTTGTATGCTGACGATACGACAAAACTCTCATATACAAAGATTGGCTTACAACGATACTTATCCACCAATATTGCCAAGATAATAAGTTAGTAATTAACTATGGTAAAACAAAAGTTTTGGTTTTCTCTAAGAGCTGGCATGCAGTGACTTGGTCTATTGGAGGCACTTCAATAGAACAAGTCAAAACATTTAAGTATCTAGGTGTTACCTTCCAATATAACCAGAACTGGTGCTCCCACTGCCAACGAGCTATCAATCTGGCCAAATCCTCATCTTCCTTGATAAAACAGTTCTTTTTCTCTGCAAAAGGTAACCAATTTATTCCTGCAGCAATTAAAATTTTTAATGCCAAAGTGATGTCCCAGCTCCTGTTTGGATGCCCCTTATGGGTTCCTGCCTTTAATAAATCTATTGAGGGTGTTCAATCTGCTTTCTATAGGCAAATTGCAGGGGTTCCCAATTGTGTCTCCTACCATGCCATTTGCACAGAATTTGGCCAAATTAGGGTAGAGACAAGGGCCTGGATAGCTACTTTTAAATTTTGGGTCAGACTACTTTTTAGAATAGAAACTGGCAGCCTTTTAACTTGTCTAAAAAGTGACCCTCTTAAATTTCGATGGTTCCAGGCTATTGAACAAAAATTAGTCTCCATTGGCATCGATCTGAACTCCCTACTACCTCTGGAAGAAAAATGTATCTTCCGGATTATTAAACAGGATATTAGATCATGAGCAGCAGGAACTCATACCTACCCAGCCTCGAGTCTGCTCACCCGCATTCTTTGGCATCACTATGCAGAGAAATATTATGCCTACATATTTGCATCTTCTTGATGTCCCACCCTTGAGAAGAGCTTTTCTCCTGGCATGAATGAATGCTTTCCCCTCAAAGGTCTTAGAGGGAAGATTCCACCGTATCCCATACCATGCGAGACTCTGTCCGTGTGGTTCTGGCTGCTCTGACTCTGTCTCACACATTTTGTTAGATTGTCCCTTATATGAGCAGTGTCGGGATGACAGCTTTGTTGCTTTGCTGGGAAACAAGCCTTCTGTAAGTAAATCTATGACCTTGCAATTTCTGCTCTCTGACAAAGACCCAGAGGTAACCATTTTAGTTGCCAGAGTTTTAACTAAGATGCTTTTATAATATGCTGCCTACCTTGTAATTTATCTTTTATGGTTTATTTAATCATTTTAAGATGTGTTTGGTTATGTAACCCAGAGGTCCCCAACCTTTTTTAGGCTGGGGACCGGCAGGGCATCGGGCCGCGCCCACAGGGACCGCGCCCGCGCGGGCCACGCCCACGCTTCGGGCCGTGCCCGGCCGCGCCTGCCGGCCGCACCCGCAAGCCGCGCCCGGCCGCGCCCGCCGGCCGCACCCGCGAGCCGCACCCGCGAGCCGCGCCCGGCCGTGCCCGCGGATCGGGCCGCGCCGGCGCGGCCTGCACGGGCGCGGCCCGGCCCTGATTCCTTCTCCCCGCCCTCCCGCAGTAAGTAGCTTCCCGGGCCGCAAGCTTGCGGCCTGGGAAGTTTTTTACTGCGGGGGGGGGGGCGGGGAGAGGGAGCCGCGGCCCGGCGCCATGGCCTTTGCGGCCCGGCGCCAGGCCGCGGCCCGCAGGTTGGGGACCACTGATGTAACCCCATGGCCTATTTTATTATTTTGTTGAAATTTTAAACCCTATTTTTATATGTCTTATACATATTTTATGCCAATAAAAGGTTACTGACTGACTGACTGAATCATGATATGAAACAGGAGTGGCCAAACTTTAGAGAGCCGGTTTGGTGTAGTGGTTAGGAGTGCGGACTTCTAATCTGGCATGCCAGGTTCAATTCTGCGCTCCCCCACATGCAGCCAGCTGGGTGACCTTGGGCTCACCACGGCACTGAGAAAACTGTTCTGACCGAGCAGTAATATCAGGGCTCTCTCAGCCTCACCCACCTCACAGGGTGTCTGTTGTGGGGAGAGGAAGGGAAGGCGACTGTAAGCCGCTTTGAGACTCCTTCGGGTAGGGAAAAGCGGCATATAAGAACCAACTCTTCTTCTTCTTTATTGTCTCTATTGTGGACTCCTTCAATGGGACAAAAAGATTGTGGGGGACAGGCACCCACAGTTGTGGTCATCCAAACTATCCAAGTCTCATAAAAATAGTCTATTTTTGTAGTCCATGGACATCTTTAGATGAACAACCTACGAGGAATTTTAGACCACGCTGCATCTTACTGCATGCACACACAGTCCATGGCTCTCTTTTGCTTTGCCTTCTCTCACAGAAAGGAACAGGCCAGGCAAGGAAATGCTTGCTCCTTCGTAGAACCGCTGAAGTGCTTCTGCTGCTGGGGTACAATTGGGACCCCTAATGTCTCAAGTAGAGTCGAAACAAATTGCTCCCCCAAGATGTTCCTTGGAATTTGATATCAAACCCTCTACAAATCATCCTCTGAGACGTAGCTATCTGCCAAGTCTTTGCAATCTGTATTTGACACCCTGTGACGTTTCATTACAACATTCGGTATTTGACAATCTTGGAGAGCTGACATATAACGGTATTTTATACTCAACAATATTGGGTGTTTTGCATGCAATGGCATTTAGACTGTATTTCACTGTAGACAAGATATGATATTTAGCCCTCAACAGGTACTCCACAGATTGCGTGCAATGGCATTTAGTTTTCAGACAGCATAGGAGAGCTCATATCTGATGCCTGCCTTTAACAATCAAGTTGAGCCTGGGAGCTGAACACTGACACTCTGAAATGCAAAGTTGGAGTGGCAAAACTGGAAATGTTGGCAGATGTAAAAAAGATTTCCAAAGAATTAATTTCAGCTGTCCTTGCCACCAGTACTACTCTGTACCATGAAGTGGACATGTCTGCCACCCAGTGGCGACTTTTCCTCTGTATCATCGCTAAACACAACGCACAAACAGACCTGTTGACAGCATCCTTTAATTGCTGACGGCTTGTAGTCTTGCTTCATATTCTTCATCTCTGTAAAATGTAGTTTCACTCTTTTGTGGCATTCTTTCCGGTGACTGCATCCTGTCACTTATCTTACTGCACTGCTTCCCTCTGTCCAATCTCACATTGTTCAATCTCACATCTAGCCTCTATCAGCTAATTCCCAGCTTCTTGTATTTACATTGTCCCACAATCCCTGAGCTAAAACTTCATAGGTGTCCTCTGGAGCCATCCAAATTTTGTTTTGTTTCCTAAGGCAAAAATCCTTGGGAGGATTACATATGTGAACATGGCCGTCGGGAGACGATAAGCCTGAAACAAACCAAAGTTTGCTGAACCTTCTTGATCTCTCTGCAAGCTAGTTGCCAGATGACTGGAAAGTCCAACTGTTAAAGTCAAAACTCTCTAGGGCAGGGGTGGGCAAACTGTGGCCCTCCAGATGTCCATGGACCACAATTCCCATGAGTCCCTGCCAGCGAATGCTGGCAGGGGCTCATGGGAATTGTGGTCCATGGACATCTGGAGGGCCACAGTTTGCCCACCCCTGCCCTAGGAGGTTAAGCGAACTGATTTGCTTGGCCTTCCTTAGCCACTCTTTGTCACCACCAAGTAGGAGACTGTGTGTTTTCTACAACTCACTGGCCCCCCATCTGCCTCACAAGCAATGTGCTTCTTAGTGATTGTGCTGCATGAGAGAGAATGAGCAATAGACTGTGATTCAGGGGAATAACTAGGGCTAACTGTGAAAGGCAGCTGGCCTAGACACAAACACTGGTCTCTCAACAGGAGCCTGAGCCGCGTGTCATGACGCTGCCAATTTGCCGAGTGTTTTGGGCACAGGGGGAAGGATGCTGGTCCTTCGGAGAAGTCTTGTGAGGGGACCGTGGCATTGCTAATGGGTGTGCATGTAAACAGGGGCAAGCCAAAAGTGAGCTCAGACCCAAGTCACAATGGGAGCAACCCAATAATCAGGGACACAGTTCATGAAAACGTGTCTGGGATCAAAAGCATCTCATCGCACTATTTCTGGATGGTCTGGAATCTTTGTCTCGCGACCATTTCTGTTCTGAATATCAGTTCTCAATGTAAACGACTAGCAAAATTATTTATATATTCCTAGGGCAGAGAGGGTTGACTGTGTGTATATGAGACAGAGTGATTGATTACCTGAGGGTCAACCAAGTGATGAACAAGAAAGGAAGTGAACAAAAAGATTTTTTTTCCCCGTTACCCAAGGAGAACTGATGGGAAAGAAGCTGTTAATCAGATGCCCAACAGCAGAAACCTTGAATAGACAAGAGAAGCTGCCTCTGATTATCTAAAGGCAAGTCTTAACATGCCTTTTTAATGTAGTCAAGAATAAGGCAGCCAAGCTCCATACACTCATCGGTACCAGTAGTGCAGACTATGTCAGCCCAAATTGGCTACTTCTGGGGCCCGGTTGGCACACGGAGCAAACTGCTTGACCCCATTTATAATGCAAAGTTAGCTGGGGTTGCACTCAAACTGGACCCCTGCATACTGGTGGTCCTATTTCATTCGGAAGAGGCCAGCTAAACCCAAGAGAGGGCTGGATATGCAACCAAACATGGAGCTACTGACCATCTGGAACAGCAGAAGACACTCTCCCCCCCCCCAGCCCCCAAATCTGCCTTTTGACCCCAGCTCACTGTGCCCTCTTGACCTCTGCCTGTGCGATGCTCTTCCAGAGGTACCCAGAAGAAATGAGAGCCATCAAACAAGAAGGATTCTTTTAAAATGCAGGACACTCCCAAGCATTCAAATGTAAAATTTGTCCATGTTCAGATCAACACAATAAATACATACACAGTTATAAATGATATAAGAGGGTACCAGGGCAGGGGAAGAAGAAGAGGTCAACTCCTGGGGTCAACAAAGCAAGGACGTATTCTCAGGCCACTTGGAAATGGCGGCACAATTTTATCTGAACTGCAGAAGGCTGCAGGGTCACAACGATGCCGAGTATTAGTGGGAGCTAAGCATCAGCAAGACTCACTGGCTTTCAAAAGCACTCCCATTACACCCTGAGTTAAGCTCACCCATGGTACTTTTCCACCAAGCTTGGTGGGTATTTTGCCACTGGGTGCCATGAGAGCAAATGTGCCAGCAAACAGCCGTCATCTAGAAATTACCTGATTGTCCTTCTATGGACAGAGTGCTTCTCTCATCCAAAGTCACTCTTTCTTAACTCATAGTTGCCCCTCCTGCACAGGCTTATGATGCCAACCACCCTGCCTCTGCAAGAAAATGAGGAAAGGGAAGCTGGTTCCTTCTTGTTCCCCCAGATTTGGCCTGGTGTACCAGTTCAAGGGATACCTCGGAAGACCACCCGTTTATAAAGTTTAGCACCATAAAATCAAGGGCTGTCTCCCTGGCGTAAGGCACTGCCCATACCACTTGTTTGGCAGGCTTGGCTTGGAATCAGTTAAGGTCTGTCCTATCAGACTATGCTGTGCCTAATTCCAGGCTCATAGGGGGGCTCCAGGTGACTGGCGTCAGCTGCCTGCCTGGACTTACAACAAGCACACTCCAAAAAGTCAGAGATGTTCTGGGTGAAGAGGCGACGGCACGGGTGGAGGTACTGGTAGAAGAAGAGCATGAAGGTAATAGCCAAGCAGTAGGTCACAATCAGCTGCACCACCAGCATGGGCATGCAGAAGTATTCATAGAAGTCCGTCTTAAAGATGTACCAGAGGATGAGCAGCACGCTGTTCTCAATGCCACGCAATATGTAATAAACAACTAAATACTTCCAGCTTTGCGACTTGGAGATCAAGTCTCGGTCGGAGAGTCTGAGCTGCACAGCCGACCAGCAGAAGACGTTGATGCTGGCGTACAGCAAAGTGATGGAGAACAGAACGGAGACCGTGCCCACCCGGCTGAAATTCTTCTCTACATTGTCAGGCAGCTGGGCACCACTCCGCCAAAACTGTACCCATGGCAAGAAGAAGAGCACCAGGAAGTTGGCCATCCCAACGGCCAAGGCGTAGTGCTTGAAGACGCTTCCGAAAAAAACCAGGATCGTGATACGCGTGGAGATCTCCAAACTGCGCCAAAGGATAATGCAGATGAAGGCCAGCGGACGCAGGCAGATCTTGTAGTCATCGTACTTGATCTGGATGGCCAGGACATTGCAGACCAAAGCTCCGTAGGTGACCGACACTAAGCAGATGCCCATCAGGACCGCTAGAATAAGCAGAAACAGCAAATGGTGAGCATCCAGAAAAGCAACTACCCTCTGATGGTTACCCAACATACAGTTAAGATCCTTGGGTTTGTGCAACATGAAAATGGGACAGTGTCGGGTTCCTGTAGTAACAACCATGACTGTGTGTACATCACATTTGTGAAAGCGCAATCCTGAATAACCGGCATTGGATCATAACCACAGCTAGAGAAGGGCATGCAAGGGCACCCCAGGGTCCCTTTCTGAATTTCCTACATTCCTTTTTCAAACAAGGAATCCTCTGGTCTATACACACACACAAAGCAATAATAAGCAGGCACACTTACAAAATGCACCAGGGAGAAAATTGGGAAGGTTAGGCCACGAGCTCCAAAGAGAAGGCAGCCAGGGAGGAACTTTAGTGTCACGGCCGAGAAGACAAAGCCCGCCCCCCCTTCTCTGGCTCACCTCCTTTCCTTGCTTGCCCCGCCCACTCACTTCCCCGCTCACCTCTTTTGCTTGTTTGCCCCGCCCACTCACTTCCCTGGCTCACCTCTTTTGCTTGTTTGCCCCGCCCACTCACTTCCCTGGCTCACCTTGCTCGCCTCAGGGTTGAAGTTGCACGTGCTGCTGTGCACCTTCCCTTCCCTCGCAGGTCCCGCCTGTGAAGAAGGCGGACTCCAGGTAGGCGTGTTATGTGGCGTGGGGGCGGAGCTTGAGCTTGGTGAAGGCCGGGCGGCCAGGCTGGGCAGAGCCGTGCCAAGTGCTCACTTTGCAGCTGGGCGTGGGACTTTCTAAGTACCTGGCAGGACACGGGACTATTTTGCCAAAAGCGGCACTACTGGTCACCTTAGACAACAGACATAGCATGTGCTGTGACCACCTCACCTCCCCAACCTGCCTTGGGCAGAAAATGTCTTTAAGCATATTAGACTTACGTTTAAGCTTTTGTTCTTATAATTCCCCATCTTCACCCTAGAATACCCCTGATGCAATTTTTCTGGCTACATATCCATACCAGTTCATTTCATGTGATTATGAACTAAGTTTATGCATGTATCCAAAAATCTGGGAAACAAATAACTGGCCAGAAGAGTGAAAATGATCTGTGTTCATCCCACTACCCAAAAAAGGGTGACTCAAAAAACTGTTCCAGTTACCATACAATAGCCCTCATTTCTCATGCTAGTAAGATCCTGCTCAAAATCATACAACAACACATAGCAACAGCCTTTGAATCACCAGATGTTCAAGCTGGCTTTCAATGGGGGCATGGCACTCATGATCACATAGTAAACTTGGGCTGGATTTTGGAAAAGTCACGGGAATACCAGAAGGAGGTCTACATCTGCTAAAGCTTTCGATTGTGTGGATCATGACAAATTGTGGGAAATCCTACAAAGTTTGGAGGCACCAGTAAATTTGATCAAACTTATGCGGTCACTCTACACAAACCAAGAAGCCATTGTTAAGTACACCATTTGATGACACTGACTGGTTCAGGATAGAGAAAGGAGTGTGCCAAGGTTGTATTCTTCCCCCCTTCCTGTTTAACTTGTATGCTGAGATCATGGAGAGATTGGACTCAAAGAATCAAACACGGACATTAAAATTGGAGGAAGGAATATAAATAATCTTCGGTATGCTGATGACACCACCCTCCTGTCAGAAACTAAGGAAGGCCTAGGACAGGTGGTTACAAAGGTCAATGAAGTAAGCAAGAAATTTGGCCGTTTCTTAAACACTAAAAAGACGAAAATAATTACCCCTGCAAAAAACTAGACATGTCATAATAACGATTGATGGTGATGCATTCAGGAATTCATTTTTCTTGGATCACAAATTGATGGGAGTTGGCAATTGCAGTATGGAAATAAAACACTGAATTGCTTGGGGTTGCCTAACAATGATAAGCTTGAACCGAACACGGAAAAACAAGGACAGAAGCCTGACTACCAAACATTAGTTAGTTAGATCTATCATATTTCCAATAGCCACTTACGGGTGTGAAAGTTGGACACTGAAAAAAATCAGACAAGAATCGATTCATTTGAACTCCGGTGTTGGAGAAGGATTCTCCAGGGTCTGTGCTAGGATTGGTCAGTGGAAAAAGGAATGCTGGTAATGCCAGAGCTTCCTGCTTATCTGGCTTAGCCTTGAAGTTCATGCTGATGTTATGAGATAAAATGTGGAGCGCCATGGATGAAACACGACAGATGTTTCTTGTACTCCTCGGAGAAAGAGATGGATGTACATGTATTCCAGAAAGAATGTGCTTTTCAATCTTCTTCCAAACTGACTGATTCCTCTTCTCTTTTTTGAACAGTGTAAAAACAGCTGCTGCCCAAGTGGCTTCTGGGAAACAGGCAAAAGGCACACTTGGGCAGGTGGTGCAGAAGAGATAGCAGAGAGAGACTGCTCATGACAGGTGTTGGGTCAGCTGGTGTCAGAGAGGGAAGATATTTAAGGCCTCAAATAACTAACGTGCCAGCAGTTCTGAAAGGGGGAAAGAATTTCCCAGTGGCAGAGTGCTTGGCTTGCCCTGCAAAACCAAGTGCATTTCTTCTTTCTCTGGCTTGCACTGGGCCATCTGATTCTTGTCCCTGCTGGAAAAAAGCATCTTTGCTCTTTGCTCTGCAAAGGGGCCGATCACAGCAGTAATTAGCCAGGGGCAGCTCTCCAGACCAGGCCTAAAAGCAAGCATCCGCTGGTCCAGAAAACGGCTGTTCTCATAACTCTAGACAGAATCCTTTTGCTTCAGCGGACCAACCGCTTGCTTTGTTGTTACTTGCAGTTGTTACCATGCAGAGGGTTTATGCAGTGAGCATGAAATAAAACCAGATCTACAGGTGGTGCCTAAGGAGTGACTTCTGATCTGTGCCTTTCATGCTTCCAGCTTTTATTTATAAGGCAGCCAAACCTGTTTCCTCCTGGAGGCTTCCCTGCACATTTTTATTAAAACGCAGGCAAGCTTTTGAAACTGTCTCTTTTCCTAGCATCAACACAGAACTATTTTAAAAAGGCAAGTCCGGGTGGGAAAATCTAATTTAAGATCAATCATTCAGAACTGTTCGGGCAGTGGGAGACCGACCGGGCTCAGACCTGTCGATGTACAGTGAAGAGGAGGGGCTGGAGCATGTCCACTCCACTATAAAGCTCAGTAGGTGGCCCTCAGCTGGTCACATTGTTCCTCTTTCCCGTCAGATCTCAGAAGTGAAAAAGGGTCAGCCCTGGCTAGCACTTGAAGGGTGACCTCCATGGAATACCAGGGTCGTGTTGTGGGGGCAGATAAAACCACCTCCAAACATCTCTTACTTGGCCACTAGACAGCCTTGGAATCATTTGACTATATTACAAACATGATTCAGTATAAAGAGAAGGGCCTGCACAGTGTCAAGTCAAAAACAATAAGAAAAAAGCATGCAAGGCAGTTAAAGAATATTATGAATTCAACTAGTTGTGAATTCTTCATCTTGCTTGATGATTCTAAGAGTGTATGAAAGAAAGTGTTTCAGCCCATAAGATCTTTATCAGTTCAATAAATAATTTCATGCACTAAACTCATCAAAAGTTAATAAGGTCCCATCACTGTTTACAGAGAACCTTTAAAGGAGAGTTTTCACTGTGACAAATGATGTCATTATAGCTCAGATGGGGAATGTGAAGCTCTTGGTTGCAGTGAAAACACTTTTTTAAACATTTTTGTAATCCATGATTGAACATTATTAACTTTTGATGAGTTTAGTGAATGACATTGTTTATTGGACTGATTAAGTTCATGGGCTGAAACCTTTTCTTTCATACACTCTTAGAATCTTCAAGCAATAAAGAAGAGACGAGGAATTCCACTAGATGTTTTGTAATATTCTTTAACTTTCTTATATATTTTTATTAGTATATATTACATACATGACATATGTATGTATTTACAAAGATGATCTGGGGCCAAGGGACCAAGCCCTATGAAGATAGGTTGAGGGACTTGGGAATGTTCAGCCTGGAAAAAAGGAGGTTGAGAGGGGACATGATAGCCCTCTTTAAGTATTTGAAAGGTTGTCACTTGGAGGAGGGCAGGATGCTGTTTCTGCTGGCTGCAGAGGAGAGGACACGCAGTAATGGGTTTAAACTTCAAGTACAACGATATAGGCTTGATATCAGGAAAAAAATGTTCACAGTCAGAGTAGTGCAGCAGTGGAATAGGCTGCCTAAGGAGGTGGTGAGCTTCCCCTCACTGGCAGTCTTCAAGCAAAGGTTGGATACACACTTTTCTTGGATGCTTTAGGATGCTTAGGGCTAATCCTGCATTGAGCAGGGGGTTGGACTAGATGGCCTGTATGGCCCTTCCAACTCTATGATTCTATATGATAGATAAATCAGTCTAGGCTGCCTCAGGTGCTTGTTGTGAGAATAAAACCGAGGGTGGGAAAGCCAAATATGTTGTCATGAGCTCTTTGGAGGAAGCACAGGGCTAAAAATATGCATCCATGATTCAAATTATGCAACAAATAACAAACCTGCTCTCAAAATGGGTTATGGCAAGGGAAGTCAAACTGCGGCCCTCCAGATGTCCATGGACTACAATTCCCGTGAGCCCCTGCCAGCAAATGCCACAGTTTGACTACCCCTAGGTTATGCAAATAGACCCTTCTTCAGCAGGAAACCCTTGTCTCAAAAGTGGTGATGTCAACACAGCAATCTTGATATGCCACATTTGCATAAGGTTTGCCCCTGCTTTAGCTGTTTTTGTGACTAAAGTTCAGGGAAAAGGGCAGGCAACTACCTGGATAGGCACATGTTTTACATGCCTATGATCTCTCTTGACTTCCTCTAAGGTAGTAACTGCTGAGAAAGAGACAGTTCTTGAGAAAATGGACAGCAGCTGCCAGTCCAGCCAAAAAAGGTGATCTGATTTGGCATAAGACAACTTCATTATGTGTTCAAGGAACTGATTTAGATACCCATGAGAAGGTTTATTGGCTGAAAACATTCTGAATCTTAGTACATTCATTCATAGAATTATAGAGTTGGAAGGACCTCCAGGATCATCTATTCCAACCCACCGCACAATGCAGGAACTCACAACTACCTGCCCACCCAGGGTGACCCCAATTTCATGCCCAAGTGATCCCCCCCCCACCAAAAACCTCAAGAATCCAGCCTGCCCTGGAGGAAATACACCTACAATCCCACAGTGGCAATCAGCAATTCCCTGGGGATGCATGAAAGGGCCACAAGAGGCAAACACAGAAACATGATTTACTGTAAAATCAGAGACCAGTAGCACCTTAAGGCCAAGAAAGATTTATTCAGGGCGTGAGCTTTCGAGTGCAAGCCCTCTTAGTCTGTTCCTAGTCTGAGGAACAATGCTTGCACTCGAAAGCTCACGCCCTGAATAAATCTTTGTTGGTCTTAAAGGTGCCACTGGACTCTGATTTTATTGTGCTACTTCAGACCAACACAGCTACCCATTTGAATCTATGGTTTGCTGTGTGGTTTTATCTTTCTGTTTTCATTTCAAAGATGAGAGAAATGCTGGCACTTTCTTTTCCACATGGGATTTTTAGTGGGGCATCCGGAAGAACAGGTTAGAGCACCTAGAGATGCCTGTGATCATTTTCCCCAAAAACTGAAGAGCACTGCCTAGATGCCAAATCTTCTAACCCAAAGACTCCTGCCCCGTTGGCTACATTGACCTGTGGTCCAGGAAAGGCACAGGGACTACAATGTCCATTCTAAGACAGAATAACCTTTTCACATTCCAAGGTTTATCCTCCAGCACTGAAAACAGATTTGTGGCATTCTAATTACCTCTTCTAGGCAGTACTGGAGCTCCTCAGAGAGAGCTCATTGCTTCAACCACACCTGTGGCAGCCAGCCAGCCAGCCAAGTCTTTCTTTTGTGGTGAGGTCAGCCCAGAGCCACACCTTAACGGATCATTCCGGGTCATACAGAAACCTTTTCTAATGTATTTGTTTTTGTATTTATATGCTGCCTTTCCCTATAGCCTCAGGGTGGCACACGGAAGATTTAAGCGCAGTACAAAATGAAATTTAAAATTCGATTCAGTGTTAGTTAAAACAAACCCTGTGAGGGAGGTGAGGCTGAGGAAGCCCTGATATTCCTGCTCGGTAAGAACAGCTCTGTCAGGAGTCTCAAAGCGCCTTCCCTTTCCTCTCCCCACAACAGACACCCTGTGAAGTGGGTGAGGCTGAGAGAGCCCTGATATTCCTGCTCAGGCAGAACAGCTCTATCAGGAGTCTCAAAGCGGCTTCCAATCGCCTTCCCTTCCTCTCCTCACCACAGACACCCTGTGAGGTGGGTGAGGCTGAGAGAGGCCTTATATTCCTGCTCGGTCAGAACAGCTCTATCAGGAGTCTCAAAGCGGCTTCCAATCGCCTTCCCTTCCTCTCCCCACCACAGACACCCTGTGAGGTAGGTGAGGCTGAGAGAGCCCTGATATTACTGCCCGGTCAGAACAGCCCAAGTTCAGCCAGCTGGCTGCATGTGGGGGAGTGCAGAATCAAACCCGGCTGGCCAGATTAGAAGTCTACACTCCTAACCACTACACCAAACTGACTATTTACAATGGCGAAATGTGCGAGAGAAATGCTGGAGAAGAACAGAATCCAGGAGAGGTTTTCAGGCTTGTTGTGGTTTCTGTAGCCTTGGAACCTACTGCTGCTCGTTTTCCTGGAGTTGTCGAACAGCCGCTCCCCACATAACTGCATAACTCCACAAGCTTCAGTTTGGAGATAAGCACAGAGGCAAGCTGGGTTGATGTCGAAAGGGCAAGTTGCTGCATCACACTTTCCGCAAGAACACACTTTCCGGTTATTTTGGGGAAAAGACAAACAAGGCCAATGGTGAACCCTCACCTCTTTTCTTGTTTTTGCCCCCACAGCAGGATTTTTAAATCCTGAGTCAACAAAATTGGGCGTTTTAAAAAATGTACGTACATGCAGGAAAAAGAACCATGGAATGTTAAAGGTAATGGTTACTGTTGTGTTTATCACTGCCGCGTTCTGCTGGATTACGATCAGATACGGATGAGCCACATCTCTTAAATTGGACAAGCGTTGTTCTAGGTTATCAGAGAGGTTTGGTACAATTTGAAGCGACAAGACATCTTCGAAACACCAAAAGAAGGAAAAGGAAAAGGAGAAGGAGAAGGAGAAGGAGAAGGAGAAGGAGAAGGAGAAGGAGAAGGAGAAGGAGAAGGAGAAGGAGAAGGAGAAGGAGGAGGAGGAGGAGGAGGAGGAGGAGGAGGAGGCAGGGAGGATGGAGGAGGAAGAGGAGGAGGAGGAAGAAGAGGAAGAGTTGGTTTTTATATGCCGCTTTTCCCTACTCAAAGTGGCTTACAATCACCTTCCCTTTCCTCTCCCCAAAACAGACACCCTGTGAGGTGGGTGAGGCTGAGAGAGCCCTGATATCACTGCTTGGTCAGAACAGCTTTATCAGTGCCGTGGCGAGCCCAAGGTCACCCAGCTGGCTGCATGTGGGGGAGTGCAGAATCAAACCTGGCATGCCAGATTAGAAGTCCACACCCCTAACCACTACACCAAACTGGCTCTCAAGAGTCTAATAGCACTTTAATAAGATTTCAGCATCCACTGGAAGCCTTGGGAAGCTTATACAGAAACAAAATCTTGCTAAAACTGCCAAGTGCCCAAAGATTCCTGTTTGTTTTTACTGTTTGTTTAGTATTATTAGGACTCTTGGCATAATTTCAGTCAGGATCTGAACTCTGTGAGCAACTGCGTAAAGTAAATCACACACAACTTCCACAGCTTATTTGCATTTGGCAGAAAGGCTGTGGTTAGGTGGTGCTTCATCTGCTTTTCATGAAGAACTATTTATTTTTATTTTTGAGTTTCTAGGCCGCCCTTCTCAGGGTGGCTTACAACAAGCATAGATAAAAGCCTAATATGGTAAAGTTCTTAACATCCTTTAAATTAATCTATTTAAAATTAAATAACAATCACTCAATCCCTTGCTTCAACAAATTTATCCTCAAGAGCAGGGGTAGTCAAACTGCGGCCCTCCAGATGTCCATGGACTACAATTCCCATGAGCCCCTGCCAGCAAACACTGGCAGGGGCTCATGGGAATTGTAGTCCATGGACATCTGGAGGGCCCTAGTTTGCCTACCCCTGCTCAAGAGTCTTGGATCATGAGAGATGGAGTTCCCGATTCCAGCTGGGCTTGGGGGGGGGGATACAGTTTGGCATAGCCCAGGTTGGGTTAGGCGGGGGACCCATTCAGTGGTAGGAGTACAACCCTTGACCTCAATCTGGTGGAAGAGTGCCATTTTACAGGCCCTTCAGAACTTTGGGAGTTCTGTAAAGGCCCAGGTCTCTGCTGGCAGCTCATACCACTAGGCTGGAGCCAGGGCCGAAAAGGGACTGGCTCTGGTCTAGACCATGCACACTTCTTTGAGGCCTGGGACCACCAACAAGTTGAAATTTGCTGAATGAAGTGCCCTTCAGGGGGCCTATATGGAGAAGTCCCAGAACGCATAAGGCCTTAAAGGTTAAAACCAGCCTTGAAACTGATCCGGAACTTGACCGGCAGCCATTGCAGCTTCTGAGAACAGGACAAATATGGGCTTTCCACAGGGCCCTTTCCAAGGACCAGGCTTTCCAAGGACCAGGGCAGCCACATGAGAACTATCTTCAACTACTTGAAGGGCTGTCATAAAGAAAATGGGGCAGAGTTGTTTTCTGTTGCCTCCGAGGGTCAAACCAGGACCGAGTTGAAATTAATTCAAAACAATTTTCGCCTAAAAATCTGAAAGAAGTTCCTATCAGAGCCGTTCCTCAGTGGAACAGGCTTCCTCGGGAGGTGGTGGGCTCTCCTTTGGAAGTTTTTAAGCAGAGGCTAGAGACTCATCTCACAGAAATGCTGATTTTATGAGCTTAGGCAGATTGTGGGTGGGTGAGCAGGAAGGGATGTGCCAGATTTCTACATTTCATGCTGGACTGTGTGATTTGCTTTAAAACAACGACTTCAGCTCCAGAAGCAATGCTCTTCTTTTGCAAGGTGCTAGCTGGAACAAAAGCTCTCTCAGCATTCCCAATAGACATCTGGCTACCAAGGATGCTGCTGATAGGACCGCAAAGGCAATCCTCTTACAGACAACAGACAGGTTTCAAGTGGGAAGCACTGGAGCCTATTCATACCTGAACAAAAAGCCTGCCTTGATGAGTCAAAAGAAAAAGGAGAGCAGAATGTTGAAGGCAACTGAGCATCGCTTAAAAAAAAAATACCAAACAGGGGTGGGTGGGGGGTGGCCTATGAATATTCTGGCAAGGGAGATTTAGGTCACTTGCATCTCTTCTCCTCCTGTCTTCCTTCTTGAGGGTCCTGTCTTCCTTCTTCAGTTCCTTGTGGGGACAATTACTTGTCTCAGACATTAAGGAAGTTCCGGCAGAACTTGGTGGGGAGGGAGGGGTGAAGCAAATCTCCAAGCAAATGGCAAAGGAGCCAATTTCCTCTTATGTTTTTAAAAATGGATTATACTTCTGTACCTTCAACAGCAGCCTGCCTGGCAGAAATAAAGCATGGAGCTTTCCCCTCACCTGTGGATGTTCAGTTATGGTAGCAGCGCTAAAGCATAATCCAGTGTGCAGAGAAAACAAAATAATACTTCTCCTATACACCTCCTGTCTGCAAAAGAACACTCGAGCAAAGCTAGACCATTCTTCCTGCTGGGATAGCACATTGTTACTTGCAGGTTGTCGATGCAAAATCTGACTCTCCCCAACCTGGAGTAAGACGGGCAATTTTGCCAGCTCGGGATTCTACCACTTTCTTCAGCTCTGCTAGGTCAACATCCTGTCCAGAGGCTTTTTCAAACACCACAGGGTCTAGTTTGGTGTAGTGGTTAGGAGTGCGGACTTCTAATCTGGCGAGCTGGGTTTAATTCCCTGCTCCTCCTCTATATGCAGCCAGCTGGGTGACCTTGGGCTCGCCACAGCACTGAGAAAACTGTTCTGACCGGGCAGTGATATCAGGGCTCTCTCAGCCTCACCCACCTCACAGGGTGTCTGTTATAGGGAGAGGAAAGGGAAGGCGATCGTAAGCCACTTTGAGACTCCTTCGGGTAGAGAAAAGTGGCATTATAAGAACCAAATCTACATCTTCTTCTTCTAGTTTCCAGATTAAAAATCAAGCCCGCCCAGCTTCGTCCCCTCAATCCCATTCCATCAAACACTTCCTTTACCTCGGGTGGGGGGTATGTACTGCTCCACAACGCTGATGTACAGCTGCAGCGTGAGCTGTGGGGTGGAGCCCAGGAAGGCCTGGATCACAGCCATGCGCTTGAAGGCATTGCGGTGGGTGACCAGCTTGCGCAGCGTGTGGCCCACCTCCTGTTCCACCTCGATCTCTGAGTCTTTGCGGAGCCTCTTCTTGCGTGTGATGGTGACGTACGGCTCTTCCTCTGTCCCCACCTGGCAGTACATCAACAAGGCCTCTAGACATCTGCAATGAGAGAGAATCCCCGCATCAGAAGAAGGGTAGAGGCCCAAACGGTCCCAGCTTCTCCTGATACACAACCGAAAGTAACAGGTATCTGGAGAAAGGTCACTGAATCATAGAATTGGAAGGGGCCTCCAGGGTCATCTAGTACAGGGGTAGTCAACCTGTGGTCCTCCAGATGTCCATGGACTACAATTCCCATGAGCCCCTGCCAGCAACCGCTGGCAGGGGCTCATGGGAATTGTAGTCCATGTACATCTGGAGGACCACAGGTTGACTACCCCCTGATCTAGTACAATGCAGGACCCTCACCACTACCTGTCCATGCACAGTGACCCCAATTTCATGCCCAAGTACTCTTCCTACCAAAAATCTCCGAATCCAGCCTGGCCTGGGGGAAATTCACCTACCACCGCATAGTGGCGCTCAACAATTCTTTGGGTATTTATTTATTTTATATATATTTATTTATTAATTTTTATACGTCCCTCCCATGCGGCTCAGGGCGGTTTACATATAACGTTGCGGGGTGATACCTGGAGCGACCTAAACATATAACATAATCAAAAGTGACAACCATCATCCAACAGTGGTTCTAAATCAACACCATTTCAGTGGTCTTGATCAACAACAACATAGCAGGAAGGGCCACAACAGACAAACACCGGCAGATCCCTTCCTGCCCACCCACCCACAGTCTGCCTAAGTTCATATAATCAGGTCTTTTGTTTTCTCCATAGGAGAGCTATTCCCAGTCCAAGGCAACAATACAGACTAGATGATACAATGGTCTGCCTTGATATAGTACAATCTGTTGTAACCCCAGCCTTTCTCTTAACATCCTTCCTTTTTAGAAAAAAAAAAAAAAGCTATCATTCTCGTAGTGGTTAACTGATGAGGAATCCGGCTGCCACAAGGGAAGGACTGAATGAGTAGCTCCATTTAATTTTATGGATGCTTTAAGGCTGATCCTACATTGAGGAGAGGGTTGGACTAGAGGCCCATATGGCCCTTTCCTGCTCTATAATTCTATTATTCTCCTTGCCTTGGAATGGCCACATTCTCTTTGGGGGTCTCTGTTCAGAATTTGGGGGTCTCAAACCCTTCCGAAATGTTTTTTTCTGGAAAACTTGATTGTTGGTTGGCGTCTGTAGGGTCAGTGCGGGAACCAGGATGGGGAGGTAAAGGGGACCTCTTTGGTTTGATCCAGCAGGGATCTTATTATGTTTTAAGGGGCAACAGGAAGCTGGAAACACAGACAGGGGGCACAGTATTTTTAATGCAGAACCACCTTACACTGGAGGGAGGAACAAGTACATGCATGTCGCCTTATGCAAGAGTAGCCAGGATCCACTGCTAAGTCTTCCAGGCATATGTAATTGTATGATATCTGTAGCTGGAACTTTGCAGTTAGTCTTTTTCTACAGACACACAGAAAGTTGTTTCCTGCCCCTGTTGGTGCATGTGTTTCAATGAAATGTTTTCAGGCAAACCACAGTTCCTGAAGACAATCGACACTCACTTACCTGTGGTTTTAGCATCAAACAGGATGGCGACCCTGCAGGGTCAGGAATAAAATGGAGCAGGGGGATGCACAGAGTTCTCAGTTCCTTGGCAGAAGAGTGGGTTGAAAATATGACACACAGTCACTTTGTCTGTCTTCAGCCTTAAAGTTTCTCAATAATTCCTACTCAGCCAGTTGGGAGGCAGGCTCTCACGGCAGAAACCTGCCCTAGGAGAGGGCGTGGCTGCAGAACACCTGCTTTGTGATGAATTTTAAAACATCTTTCCCATTCATTCTCTCCTGCTATAGAAAGAGCAGCAGTAATAACAGACTCCCTGAATCTTCAATCTGTTCTAGACTCCCAGCTTCCTGAATGATGCACTGACTTCCCCACAGGACACACCCACAATTGTCCTCCCAGGCAAAATACTGAGATTGCAGAGCACACACCCTTTCAATACTGCTACAGAATAAAGCAATTTCTTCCAACTCAAATGGAAAGGTGCACAGCTGTCTCTTCACTCACTCACTCTTCCCATCCCATCCCATCCCATCCCATCCCTTTCCTTCAAACACAGGCTTATCCTGGGCACATGGAGGCAATATTAAAACCCCACTTGGAATTCCCCAGTCCAAGAGTAGGAGCACTGGGGTGGCTCAAGGTCACCTGGGGACTAGGAATGCCTGTGCCAGGTTAGGAAATACCTAGAGATTCTGGGGGAGGACAAGGTGTGAGGAAGGAGGGAGTTTCCGTGGGACATTAATACCATAGAGCAGGGGTAGACAACCTGTGGTCCTCCAGATGTTCATGGACTACAATTCCCATGAGCCCCTGCCAGGGGCTCATGGGAATTGTAGTCCGTGAACATCTGGAGGACCACAGGTTGACTACCCCTGCCATAGAGTCTTCCTTCCAAAACAGCTATTTTGAGTGACCTCTGTCACTGGAGCGTGTCCAGAGGAGGGCAACAAAGATGGTGAGGGGTTTGGAGACCAAGACGTATGAAGAAAGGTTGGGGGAGCTTGGTCTGTTTCGCCTAGAGAGGAGATAACTGAGGGGGGATCTGATAACCATCTTCAAGTATTTAAAAGGCTGCCATATGGAGGATGGAGCAGAATTGTTCTCTCTTGTCCCAGAGGTGCAGACCAGAACGAATGGGATGCAATTAATTCAAAAGCAATTCCATCTAAACATCTGGAAGAAGTTCCTGACACAGCAGTTTCGCTGTGGAACAGGCTTCCTCGGGAGGTGGTGGGTTCTTGATCTTTGGAAATTTTTTAACAGAGGCTGGATAGCCATCTGACAGAGAGGCTGATTCTGTGAAGGCTCAAGGGGGTGCCAAGTTACAGTAGATGAGCCATAGGGTTGTGAGTGTCCTGCATGGTGCAGGGGGTTGGACTAGATGACCCATGAGGTCCCTTACAACTCTATTATTCTATGATTCTACCTGGAGCTAAGCTGTAACCCCTAGAAATCTCCAGCCATCCCCTGAAGGTTGGCAACCCTACATGGCTGCCCCACCCGCTTACTCTAGATTTGCTAGAGTTGGCTGTGGTGGAAAAAGTATTCTACATTTCCTCTGAGGCACATCCATCTCCCTTGGAGCCAGCGTGGTGTAGTGGTTCAGAGCAGCCGCCTCTAATCTGGAGAATCCGGTTTGATTCCCCGCTTCTCCTCCACGTGCAGCCAGCTGGCTGACCTTGGGCCAATCACAGTTCTCCCAGAGCTCTTTTGGCCCCGCTTGCCTCACAGGTTGTCTGCTGTGAGGAGAGGAAAGGGGGGCGATTGTAAGCTGCTTTGACACTCCTTCAGGTAGTGAAAAGTAGGGTGCAAAAAAAACAGCTCTTCTTCTTCTTCTTGCTGCTACACCTCATCCAAAGATGAATGTTGACATCAACAACCGATCTAGTGCTTAAAACCAAACCCTGGAAGGAACACTATCAATGGGCTCTCTTGTATTCTGATGTTTTGGAAGCCTCACATGTCATGGAAGAAAAGGGAGGCACAGTCTGCAAACACAGACACTTTGTTGACTTCCAGATGCTGTTAATAGAACTGGAAGCACATACCTTCCATCAATTACAGGGGATGCTGGGAAAACCTAAAACCGACAGGCAGAGCAGGCAAGAAAAGGGGACTCTAGAAAAGCCAGGACAAGGAGGTGGAGAACTAGACTTCCTCTGCTTGCTCGAATCAGAGGGATGCACAACTCTGTAGTCCTCAAGTCCACTGGAAATGAAGCCTCCACAGGCATAACTGAGATGAACAGTCTTCTGCAGTTTATGCCTCTTCCACCTCCCTCTGCTGTCTTCCTTGTGTTAGATTTTAGATCACCAGCACCTGAATGGGAGGGACCTGGGCCCATTCTGCACACATTGGATAATGCACTTTCAATGCACTTTAGAAGTAGATTTTCCTGTTCTGCACAGGAAAATCCAGCTGCCAAAGCACATTGAAAGTGCATTATCCTATGTGTGCGGAATGGGTTCTGCTCTCTTGTGACAGGGCAATAAAAATAATAATAATACCCATTGGTATATATCACTTCGAAGCATTCCAAGCTATTTATATATCTTGCGGCCTTTCCCTGTCCCCCACCCTACTTTCCCCACAGGGCAACTTGTCGTTGTTCCCCCATTTACTACAGCCTGCCCCCTCTCTGCAGAGGGTCCTTCCAAGTTCATGGCATGGGCTCCCTAAGGAAGTGTAAATGTTTTTAGGAGGTGCTACAAAGCCATCTTATTTGCAAGAACTTTTATTTGCAAGCATTTTTCCTGGAGCAGGAATCTAAAGGAGCGTTGTATTTTGTTATCTTTGAGCCTTGGAATTGTAATCCATCTCAACCCACAAGGGGAAGGCAGGACATAAGTACGTCAGCCAGCAAATGAACAGCTTTTGTACTCTTGCAGATGGATGGTGGAAAGGAAAATGAGAGATTCTGGCTTTCCTAATAATAAATCCTGCTAGAGGCAAAATTTGGCCTATAACTTTCCTTATTCTCTTAATCACCAGGATGTTCATCCCACAGCTGTTAAAATACCTTAAAGCTCCATCTCTTATTGCCTTAATCCAGGGGTAGTCAACCTGTGGTCCTTCAGATGTCCATGGACTACAATCCCCATGAGCCCCTGCCAGCAAATGCTGGCAGGGGCTCATGGGAATTGTAGTCCATGGAGATCTGGAGGACCACAGGTTGACTACCCCTGCCTTAATCTGAAAGTCCTTTGCTTGAATCCTGTATTCTAAACAAGTTTAGGTAGGCCATAATTTCTCAAGCCTCATCCCCACATTACAAATGTGGGAGGGAAGCTCAGACTAGCCTACCTTGCCGTGTTGTTGTAAAGCTATGATACATATTGGCCTTTTCCCCATTAACTCCTCCCACCCCAGCTTTTCAGAAGCTCAAGAGAAGTGGTTTGCCGTTTCCTGCCTCTGCAAAGGAACCATGCGCTTCCTTTGTCTCCTATCTACATACTACCAGGGCCCATCCAGTTGAGTTTCAGGTGAGATTTGACAAGACCTGCCTAGGCTGGCTTAGGTCATTAAGCCTTAAAAGAAAACAGCGGAAATTCTGATCGTGTAACGTGAAGTTTCACGTCTACAAAACAGCAGAGCTGGCCCATGGAAGATACCTAATAGGATTTCTTTATTTATTTTTATGTTTATACCCTGCCCTTCCTTGGAGGCTCAGGATGGCTTACAAAACTAAAATATACAACATGAATAAATAGGTTTTTAAAACTCTAAAATTCACAGCTAAAATTAAAATCAAATCACAAGAGACATGTGGAGGCAAGGAAAGTAACACACATGCAATGATGGCCTTAAAAATTAAGAGCATTGAGAGTTGAGTCACAGCGTAAAACCTGTTGACTTAGACTGCAGTAATTGCCCTGCTGACAGATTTTGTATCAAGGAGACACTGAACAGCTTCCTACCTCACAGAGAAAGCCTACTGGGGGACAGCAAATGGCCATAATGACAGGGAGAACATAGCTGGCTGAAGACTGTTTGGGAACATCCAGAGTGCCTTTCCCTGAGAATGAATCTGCAGGAAACAGCCCCAAGGGACTCACTGACCAGCCCAGTCCACGGCTGATCCTTCTACACACCATCCTGCAATGGAAGGATTCCAAAGCCCCCCTCCAAACACTCACATTAATATCCTAATGTACAGATTCGTGGAGGCCGGTTGGATCAGGCCAGAATGCTACCCAGGCCTGTCTTTGCCTTGACTCTTAAAAGCTTATTCTCCAGCACCCCTGCAATTTTTTTGCTGCTCACTAAGGTGCTACTGAATTCAAATCTAGTTGTTTCGTGGCATACCAAGAGGACTGCCCTCTGAAACTTCCCCCACATGTAGCTGGTGGACAAGACTTGCGCCTGCATCTCAAACTTGAATGCTCATCTTCTACGCACTCTTCCACACACTCATGCATTTGCAATGGAACAGGTACAGTACAGTAGTTCTTTACTCAATGGGTAACGGAATTGTGGAATTCGCTGCTAGAGAAGGTTGGGATGGCCATGAGCACAGATGGCTTTGAGATTCACAGCTACTAGCCAGGGTGACTAAAGGGTCTTTCCATGTTCAGGGGCAGCAAACCTCCAATACCCAATGGTAGGAGGCAAGATAAGGAGAAGGCCTTAGCCTCTATGCCATGTTTCTTGGCTCTCCAGGGCAACTGGTTGGCCATCGTTGGGGGGATGGGGTGCTCAATTAGATGAACCACTGTTCTGACCCAGCAAGGCTCATCTGTTCTGAGGGAAAGTCACCACAGGTTCATATCAGTCATCATTCACTAACAAAAAAAAATCCTACATGGAAAGTTCTTTTCAGAGGGGTAGATTCAAATGAGTAGCCATGTTGGTATGAAGTAGCACAATAACATCTTTAAGACCAACAAAGCTTTATTGGAGGCGTGAGCACTCGAAAGCTCACGCCTTGAATAAATCTTTGTTGGTCTTAAAGATGCTACTAGACTCTGATTTTATTGTGCTCTTCAGAGGGGATCAGTGTGAAGTATACATTGTCATGCAAGATTGTCACACACATGTGTATATTTCACCATATACATATCAATTTACAAAATATATAATAATCTAATGCATACACCAAGCAATTTCCTAGTAAGAATTTTGCAAGCTTAGGACATCAATGCTTTATGTGTCCTTTCCTCAGCACCGTAAGGGGACAGCAGAAAACACCTGTGCTTCTCTTGGAGGAGGAGAGATGAGAAGGCTACCTCACTTTGTCCTTCAATTGCCACTCTCTCACTCTCCCTCTCTCTCTCTCTTTCTCGCACACACACACAGACCAGAGTCCATGTCCTCTTTACTGATCACATTTCTGCTTTAAATTCCAATAAAAAGTGAAAAGGACTAAGATGGGGGACAACCAGACTTGTATCTACTTGATAACCTTCTGAAACCACAAGACAGAAGTTCAGCTTCTCGTGAGAAATCTCAACCTTCAGCATTTTTTTAAAGCAACTTCCTACCCATTGGGGAGGGAGATTTGGAGCGCATTGCCCGTGAAATCTCACCCCCCTGGACCAGCCTAGACTGTGTGGGGGGCATGGTTTATTTTCATGAATTAGTGCTTTGCAGGGCCCTTGGCCTCTTTCCCCGATCAACAGAAGCACAGGGCAATTACGCAGATTGCTTAACAGCCTTATTTAAGCAGCTTGCAGAATTCTGATTTCCTGGTACACCAGCAAAAAGGGTCCAGTTTGCTTTCTCCCATGGAAGAGGGAGCATTATGGCCAGCAGCACGACACATTGCACGGCACCTGATGTTTGCACAGTTATTCTCCTGCTGGTGGCACATCTGGCTAGGAGGACTCTGTGGGTGGGGTGGAGGCTACCCAAGCCAGCCCCTTCTCACCTGATGAGAGGACCTAGGAGGAGGAGATGCATGCAGAACACCAACGGCTTGTCGCTGGTCAGGTCCCGGTGGACAAAGATGAGGGTGAGCTGGTCCATGATAGAGGGCATCAGCATGAAGAGGAGGGTCATGAGGAGCCAGTAGTGGTCATTGGAACGGCTGTACGAGGCAGTCAGGACGGCGGCAGATGCAAACTCCCCGCAGTACAAGAGCGTGCTGAGGATGATGCTGTAGGGCAACCGCAACTGGGAGAACACTTTGGGCTCTAGCTGGAGCACAATGGTGGGCGGTGGAAGCCTCACCCCCTTGCTAGGGGGCGCGTTGGAGCATTCCCCAAGGGAATCTTCCCACCTGACATCCATCCCGAGGTCCAGCACCCTGCCAGCTCCAGGAGGTCTTCAATGAAGGAGACTTTGGTTCCCCAAAAAAGAGGGTCTTCGCCGGGCCACCTGCCAGGGTTCCACTTTCTGCTATCAGCTGCTCTCTCCAGGAAACCCCAGTCGCTTCCCCCCCTCAGGTCCCAGCTTACCAAACCCCATACAGAGCACTAGCAAAACAGCCAGCACAATAGGAAAGCATGGAGCAAGCCCCCACCCTCCCCACCTCCTACACACCCACCCACCCACCCACCCCCTGTGCCACTTGGCCAGTCCCTCCTTGCAAGTTTCTATGGGGATCGGGGTGTGGCTTCAAAGGCTGCTCTACACAATACAAAGGAAGGGGACTGCAGTGCTCCCACCCCAAAAAAAGTCAAAGCACAAAGGCTGGATGGATCCGGAGCAGAGCCCCAAATCGGAGCCGGGGGGGATCCAGGAGGAAACCACCACGAGGCCAAGAAGTTCCAGCGAGGAGTCCCGGATCCAGGCGCAGGACCGGCTCCGGGCGCTTCCTGGGTCCAGCCTCCCTCTCTGCAGGGCGCGTCCGGGCCAGCCGCGGTTCCCCGGCAGAGCTCCTGCGTCTTCCTCGGCCCGCTTTCGCCTGCCCAGGTGCGCCGAGGCCGGAGCTCCGCTGCGCTCGGAGCGGCGTCTCCTCTCCGGATCCTGCGGCCAGGGGGCGGCTTCGCGCGGGGTCACTCGGCCGGGGCGCGCCGTCGGCGTGGCAGCGTCCTCCTGCGCTCCGGAGCCCAAGGCGGAGGTCGGCGGCTCTGGAAGGAGAGAGGCCAAGAGGGGTCAGCGAGGGCGCCTGGCCGGGGGGCTCTCCGGCTGCCGAGGGGACCCGCGGGAGAGGCCGTTGCAGGGCTCCGGGGGTCGCCTGTCCTCCGCCAGCCCTCCCGGGCCCCGCTGCGCGCCCTGCGAGTCCGCCCGGGCTGCTCGCGCTGAGCTGGAGGAACAGGTGTGTCTGCTGGCGCTGCCCGTGGCCGCCCTGGGTCCTAGCGCTGCCGGGTGGCCGCTGTCAGCCTCCTCCGGGGCTCTTGATACGCCTTCCTAATGCCGCGACCCTTTCATGCAGTTGCTCATGTCGTGGTGACCCCCCCCCCAGCCATAAAATGATGCAAGGGTTCTTGCACAGAAATTAAACCGAAATTGACCAATGTTGGGAAGATCCATTGTTCAGGATTGTATATAAATTGTTTTTTTCCCTGGGTTTCTCAGTTCAGTTCTGCCTCTTGTCCCACCCATGCTGATCTCGCTCTTTTCCGCTGCTCCAGTCAGACGAACGCTCTATCTCAATCTACCCCCCAAGGCTGTTGTGTGGCGCTCCCCTGGCCAAGCTGCTTGCCCTGCCGCAACCCCTGTGAAAGGGTCATTCAACCCCCAAAGGGGTCCCGGCCTTCGTGGGAAAGGAAAAGGGGGCACCCGCTCCTTTGAAGGAGCTTCTTGTGAGAGATCTCTCAACCTTTGGCTGGAGGTTTGCCGGCTCCACATCTCAGTGGCCAGGGACAGAATTCAGCATCCTCCATTCTGATTTTTAAAAGTACCTCTCTAGTCCTCAAAGCATAAAACTAGCTTTGCCTGGGAAGTGCAGGTATAGCGCCTGGAGAAGTTAGTTGATTTGTATACTTTAGCTTTTAAGAAATCTGCCCTGCCACATTGGCTGTAAGGACAGCTTACAAATTCAATTAAATACAGTGTGGTAAATTTCAAATGTAGTTAACAACAATACAGGATTGGAAGGTACCTAACAACAGAACAAAGCCCAAGCTGAAAGCGTTTCCCAAACTGGATAGTGTGTCATGTGGGGTCTTAAAAAATGAGGACCAGTGTTGTATAGGCCTTAATCAGTAAGATGCAAATTAAAATCCCAATGTGCAATGATGGTAGCCAGATGGCATTAGGCCTGTCACTCTTCCTAGCCTAACCGACCTCACATGGTTGTGATGAACGGCAAATTGGGCATTTCTGCAAAATCCAGTTTGGGAAAAGCAAAGGAAGGAGATTCAAAGCATCTCACAACATTGTTCTCTCCTCCATTTTACTGCTGCCACCATGAGAGGCTGGGAGCATGCGACTGGGCCAAGGCTGCCCATAGACCTCCCAGGATGGAGTTGGGAATCAGGCCAGTCCTTCCCTGATCCTCGCCTGACCACATCACTGTAGCCAGCTTCAATCCATTGTTTACAGTAGCCCATAAAGCAATGACAAAACAAATCAAAAACATCAAGCATGTATGGGATATTAGAAACAAACAGAAATTGAGCAAATTCATAACTAGATGGCCCATTCCTCAAGCCTTATCTTTTACAATTTGTTTGGATCTAAAAATGACAGTCTGCTTTTAGCAGGAAGAGCCACACATGCTCAATGGAAAGTTTTCTCCATTCAAGGTATAAGGTAGATTTGAAACCTTGCAGATCCCCCTTGGAAGTACCCCCAAGCACCCCTCGGCAGATGATCCCTGCTTGTGCCCGGCAATTGGAGAGAAGGCCATTTTAAGGTCATTTTAAGGGTCATTTTAAAGAAGGCTGCCAGCAAGCAAAGAGCCTGCTGGCGCCAATATTAAGGGTAGTCACCCTCTGCACCAGATTTTTTCGGAAGTGCTCCACTGACAGGCCCAACGTCACACATTGTCTCAACTCCAGCCACTAAGTGGGATTCAAACCCACGACCTTGAAGGAGCTAGCCAGGCTGTGGGTTGAAGCCAAGCCCTACTTCTATCCAAAGTGATGGCAACATTTCTACCCAATGACTGGAATGCGCTTGCATGGCCTGAGAAGAAGCCAAAGCCTTCATCTCAGTACAGAGCGAAACAAACAAAAGAGCCTACGCTAGCAGAGTATGCAGAAACTGAAACATTAGAGAAGCTGGTTCTATGTTCTAAAACAGCAAGGTTTGCAGCCACGCCTGGAAGAACTAAGGGGGTTAAGGATGTGGCAGAGGGACGCTGCATCAGACCCAGACACCTCTGCAAACTGAAGAGGACAAGGACCAAGGCCTGTGTAACTTGTCCAAAAGTCAAATGCATCCCCCTCCAGCTATGTATTCTGGCTACCCAAGTGCTTGGCAAGTTCAGCGTGTATTTCCAAGACAACCCCCAATGGAGAGGTTATCTAGTCCAGGGGGTAGTCAACCTGTGGTCCTCCAGATGTTCATGGACTACAAGTGAGTTAGAATGGCTTGGTTCACATTATTTGATTGGATTTATTTGACTTATTACCTGCTGCTCTCGGACCTGCCAGCTCATGGAGGTTCACAACAAAGGGAGAAAACACAACAAAATCATCCAACAACAGCTAAGAAGCCCCAGACCTCAACCGATGACCCCACTCAACCCAACTAAATACCCTCGCTTCCATGCCTCAAGATAGTCTGGTGGCTACCTGTGGTCAATGTTCAAACATCTGAATGTTCAGAACGTTTGGAGGAGGGGGCGGAGATCTTCCATACCCTGGCCTCAGTCAAACACCTGGTGGAAAACCTCCATCTGTGGTGTTTTGGAACTCACGAGCCTCTTGTGGCGTAGAGTGGTAAGGCAGCAGACGTGCTGTCTGAAAGCTCTGACCATGAGGCTGGGAGTTTGATCCCAGCAGCCGGCTCAAGGTTGACTCAGCCTTCCATCTTTCCAAGGTTGGTAAAATGAGTACCCAGCTTGCTGCTGGGGGGGGTAAACCGGTAATGACTGGGGAAGGCAATGGCAAACCACCCCGTATTGAGTCTGCCATGAAAACGCTAGAGGGCGTCACCCCAAGGGTCAGATATGACTCGGTGCTTACACAGGGGATACCTTTACCTTTTTACCACAAGACAGGATGATGTCGGACAACAATGTTTCCCCAGCAGGCATTATGACTGGCAGGATAAAATAAACGTGATGCCATTATGGGGTGCCCTTACAGAACAATTTTTTTAAAAAATTAATCCCCTGAAAAATCGCATAGATGAAACGGAAGAAAGCTCCTGATTTTGGTTTCTTTCTTTGTTAGTTTTTCCTGTTTCTAAAAGGTTTTGTCATATTGTTTGTCCTCTGTATTAAAAGCATTGAATGTCCCCTGTCCTGGTTATTTTTGGAAGCATAATGAGAATTCCCTGTCTGCATTTCAGTTTGACCTCCGCATGAGCAATAGACATAATATGATTCCACCCATGCATTTGTTTCAGTATCTCCTGGCCTAGAATTTTTTTTTCTTGAGTCAGAGAAGCTGGACAGAAGTAAACATACCAAGATCCTCCTTAAAGCCCAAGCATCCCTAGGATGGGGGACTTTCCTCCTTCTTTCTGCTATATAGGGTGCACTAGGACCCAGAAGAAAGCATTGCTCTTGGAAGGCTTGAGTAGAACTTGCCAAGAAAAGCTTAATGGTTGGCTTCCCAAATATAGTCATGAGCTTGGTTGAGAGGCAGCCCCTTGCCCTCAAATCCATTGGTAAGCCTGTGTGATAAAGAACAGACAATTCGTCTTCTGCCAAGGTCTGAATTCCTGGAAAGAGGATTTCTAATGAGTCACAGAAAGCAGGCCCCCTTCCATTAGTTGCAAAATGCAGGCTTCACACCCTTTCTCCTAGGACAGTTTGGGTTCACCGAATGAAACTGCTTGCCTTAAAGTTTAGGACTGAAAAGGAAGTACTTCTTTACACAACATTTGTGGGTTTCACTACTGCAAGAAGTATCAAGTCCTCTCTCTTATTCTATTCAACATCTTAATGCAGCTTCTTGCCCAACTGGTATGGAAGTTCAGGCTGGGTTGTCATCAATATTCAGATGACACCCAGGGCCTTTTCGCACAGGGATCTTTGTTGCAAATTGTTTGCGGAATGAAAAATCGCCATTTAAAATAGTGGAATTCGTCGTTATGCATACCTGCCTTTGTAGTGGAATCAGTTGCGTTTTTTAGCGTTTCCCACAGGCTTCCGGTCTCGGCAGAAATCGCTAGAAAGGAAGCGCTATTGCCAAGCTCGTCCCGCCCCTGGCCGTCAAGCAGCCAATGGGCAGCCGTTAGCATGCTCCCAAACAGCCCCTTTCCCTTTAAGAAAGGTTTTTTTAAAAAAAAGAATGACCCATAGCAACGAATCTAGGTAGATTCGTTGCTACGGAGAGACCCATCCAGCTGCCTAATGTGAGCTTTCGTTTGATTGTATGATCGTTTGCACGCTGCCTCGAGTGATAAAAAAAAAATCCCCCCCCCCCTCTCACGGGCCCGATTTTCGGCTGAATTTATTTGTAAAAAATAAAGGGACTTTATTTCAGCAAACGGGCTTTTCAGTGGTTTGTGCTTAGTGACTAAAGGTGAAGGACTGAAGCCAGGGAAGCCTCTAAACAGAAAGAGGCTCGCCGGTGCGTTTATCCCCGCTCACTCGGAGAAAAAAAAATGGCGATCGCTTCGCCGGAAGTTTGGAGGAGAGAGCCAGGGGGAGGGACTTTGAAGAACCAGCAACAATGGTAACGCACAGGTCTTTAGCGCTACTGTTGCAGATTGGTTGCAGGAGTGTATCGCTATCCGGAGGGTGAATCCACTTTTCTGGATTCCCCTGAAAGCGCCACAACGAAGCGCTTTTTGCTGATTGGTTTCAGGATTGTTGCAGATTGTCTACGACGTCGTGGGTTATGGCAAATTAGTAGCGTTTCCAAATAGCAACCATTCTGCTACTTTGAAGCCGTGCGAAATGGCCCCCAGCTCTTCCTCCTGATGGATGGCCGCCCTGACTCTCCCCCAGAAGCATTAGCCAGCCGCCTGGAAGCAGTGACGAGGTGGCTCAAGCAGAGTCATCTGAAGCTCAATCCTTTAAAGACAGAGGTCCTGTGGCTGTGTAGGAAGGGTCCGTGTGAGGAAGCATGTCTGCCCACCTGGATGGTGTGCAGCTCTCAACAGCTCACTCCGCCAGGAGCCTGGGCGTGATCCTGGATGCTTCCCTCACAGTGGAAGCCCAGGTCGCAAAGGTAGCGCGGCTGGCATTCTACCATCTCCGCCAAGCCAAACTACTAGCACCCTACTTGGCCCCGGAACACCTATCCGCTGTGATCCATGCCACGGTCACCTCTAGACTGGACTTCTGCAACTTGCTCCATGCAGGCCTGCCCTTAACCTTGATATGGAAAATACAGCTGGTCCAAAATGCAACAGCCAGGGTCCTCACAGTAACACCATGGAGGGCCCACATTTGGCCTAACCTTCAACTGCAGTGGCTATCAGTCGCATTCCGGATCAGGCTAAAGGTTCTGATAATTACCTTCAAAGTCATACGCGGTCAGGGCCCAGTGTACTTGAGGGTCTGCCTCTCTGCCTATGCCCCTCAAAAAGCTCTACATTCTACCACCTCCAACCAGCATCCCTGGCCCAAAAGAAGCCCGCTTGGCCTCAACTAGGGCCAAAGCCTTCTCTGTCCCGGCCCCCACCTTGTGGAATGAGCTCCCAGAGGAAATCCAGTCACCTGACGGAACTAACACAATTCCGCAGGGCCTGCAAAAGGGAGCTCTTCCGCCAGGCATTTGGTTGAGGTCAGCTGGAATCAACAACATCTACAGGGCCCCTGAACCTCCCTCCCAGGAATCCATGCACCCGATCTGAACCATGGACCTGTTCGAACCCGTATTCTTATTTGACTGTTACCTTCAGTTATGGCTGGTAATGTTAATGTTGTAATTGTTACAATCCATTGATATGTTACGTAGAAACAAAGTTCCATGTACTGTTTATGTTTCATGTAAACCACCCTGAGCCTCACAGGAGGGCAGTGGGGAGAGACAGAGTCACTAACACAGAAAGCTTTGTTTAAAATGTTAGACAAATTCAGAATGATTCAAAGTAGCTAAACGTACAGAGCAGTATGTCTTAGAAAGTCAGAAGCAGTGAATTGACAATGGGGTTGGGTCATTGTCTTGATGCCTCGCTAGAGAGCTCGCTGATTCCCCCTGCCTGGCTTTTTTTTTTTTTTTTTGGAAACAGCAGTGGGAGTGTACCTCCCCTTTTTGGATTTTTATTTTTTGTACACAGCAAGCTAGCCTCAGTGGACTTTGGTCTGCTGCAGCCACACACTGCTTGTACAAATGCCACAAAAGACTGCAAACAAAGGGGGGGTGGGGATAAAATCAGGCAGTTCACAATTGAAGCAATTTAAGGATTCGTGGCAATTTAATTCACAAGAAGAGAAAACAGCTCTTTGAATCTTGGGGTGACACTGTTGGTTTTCACTGCTTTGAGGATGTGTGAATTCAGACAAGTGACTTCCCCCCGGAACTTGTATTCCACCTTTCTTCCTTCATGGGACTCAGGATAGCATACAATGGCTTCTCTCATCTCAAGCACTGATCAGATCTTGGCCTGCTTCGCCAGTGTTGGAGTTTCATGCACCTTTCAACCCTGGGACCAGAATATAGTAGGAATGGCCCTGAAAGTTGCCATATTTGTTATTTTTAAGTTATTATATACTGATGATTATTAAGCATGAACCAGCTGGATTTTTTTTTTTGCAACTTGTGCAATAAATATGGCCACCTAACATGCCCTGAATTCAAAACACACTGTAAATAGGACAGATACTTGCCTGAATACATTGGCTGTCCTTTGCAAATATATATGTGCTTGTCTGTCTTTACTCCTGTGCACATATTCCACTGAACGCATGTTCAGTCAAAAGCCCTGTTAACATGTTACATCCTGCATGTACTTTACTTTTTAGTACTTTTCTTTTATTTTTACAGCTGATTATAGAAGTGAACCAACATGCATTAACCTTCAAAATAAAACCAGGGACTATTATGCAAATAAATGGGGGTTTTTAAATTGCACATTCAGCTCCACATGCACTGTATACAATGCACTGTCCCCAATAGCAAGCAGTCTCAAATACTTAGGGGATTTCCGCACCTGTTAAATGTAGTGTCATGCCAGTCAAATGTAGGCGTTATATTCCAGCTGCGCCACATGATGTTGTCCACATCCAGCATCTGGCCAACTGACTGGCCACTACATCCTCCATTTTAAAGCACTTCTTTGGGAATTGCATAAAGTGGATTCACCATCCTAAAAAGCACTAGCAATTGGAGAGCAACCAGCAGGCAACCAGCAGAAGGAAGTTATGGAGGCTCAAACACACTAGAATCGTCTTGCTCAAACACGTCTAGAATCGTCCCTCTCCCAAGTATGGGAATTTCTTTTTTAAAATGGTGACATGTCTGGAGCAACGAATAACGGACATGCACGTAGGCAATGCTACAAATAAAAGATCTTGAACTGAGACAGGCACAACAGGGGGAGAGAACGGGGGGGGGGCAAGTGGTGAATAAAGACAAATAAATATTTGGTTGTGGCACAAAGTGTGGCTCTCGAAAGTGGTGTTCAAAAATACTATGCATCTATGATTCCATGCACAGGCCTTGCAAAGGATAAGTTTGGATTTAAAAAAAATTAGTGGGCATTGCGGGACCTTTAAACTGCTTTAAAATATGGAGGAAGGAGATTGGTTGCCTGGATTGACATACGGACATGTATAAGGCTTGTTGCTCTCTTCTGCCTTTCACAACAGCAGATGAGGAGGGCAAGACGCGTGAAAAGATGGCAAACAAAGGCGCAACAAGAAAAGTGAGGAGGGCCTGGGAGGTGCAATATAATTTCGCACGTTGCCATTCCTCAGGTGTGATGCCAGCAGAGGAGACGAGCACCACTTTTCCTTCAGTTCAGATGAGACCGTGCTGACTATCCGATATCAGAAGAATCTAGCAATCATGTAAGTGCACTGCAAAGGGATGCCTAATAAACTCCGATTTAAACAAGTCTGATCTGTGTTGGCCACTTCTGTGAAAAAGTGCTGCCATTATGCCTTTGGAACAGAATATACAATGTGCCGAGCGTCAAAGAATTCAGGCTTTGGAACTCTGGTGCTGGAGAAGACTCTTGCGAGTCCCTTGGACTGCAAGGTGAACAAACCGGTCAGTCCTAGAGGAGATCAGCCCTGCCTGCTCCTTAGAAGGCCAGATCCAGAAGATGAAACTCAAATCCTTTGGCCACCTCATGAGAAGGAAGGACTCCCTGGAGAAGAGCCTAATGCTGGGAGCGATCGAGGGCAAAAGAAGAAGGGGATGACAGAGAATGAGGTGGCTGGATGGAGTTACTGAAGCAGCCAGTGCGAGCTTAAATGGACTCCGGGGAATGGTATAGGACAGGAAAGCCTGGAGGATCATTGTCCATGGGGTCGCGATGGGTCGGACACGACTTCGCACCTAAGAACAACAACATACAATGTGGTAGTTGCCCTGGGTATATACAATGAAAAGTCATGTGCTGTGGCTCAGTAGTGGAGCCTAGGCTTTCCATACAGACGGTCCCAGGTGCAGTCCCAGGCATCTCCAAGGGTTCAGGTAGTAGGTGATATGATAACCTAGACAGGCACTGCCAGTCTGAGTCGACAATACTGACCTTGATGAACCAAGGTGGCTGTCCATTCCATTCTTCAGTATAACAGACACTGTAGAATCCAGATTGGCAGCAGCTCTTCAGGGTCTCCAGCAGGTGATTTCCGCAGCTCCAACCATCTGTTCCCTTTTAACTGGATATGCCTGAGCTTGAAACTGGGGCCTTGTCCGTTCAGTCGCAACCCTTTCCACATACATGCAAATGTGGACATCTGCTTTTCTTTTATTATTGCATTTCTCCATCAGCTCCAGAATGCATGAATCCAGAAAAGCTAAATCTAGTGACAGCTTGCTCCTCAGCTGCTGTCAATTTTGCTTATACTTGCTTTTCCGACGCAGAACAGAACTCTTGTGCTTGCAGTATTAAAAGCTGGTGGTTTTTTTTACGTTTCCTAGACTCTCCCCCTACTTTTTATTTTTTTTAAATTGTGGAAAAACACAGTCTGTATTCACTGGGCAATAGTTCAGCAGTAAACCAGCTGCCTTACTTGCATGGGAGGCCAGTAGCAGTTCTTAACAACTCGCTTGTGTAAGAAGATTTAACAACAGGCCAGCATCTTATTTCCTGCAGAATTAGTATTCATAGTTTAGGAATATTCATGTCACTGAAAGATTTTATCAAGAGCATGAAGTATAAATATTCTAACAACTAAAAATAAATATGAGGTCAGCATAACCGTCTCCCTAGAAATGTTCCAAGATTTGTATTGGCAGAGATTCAGAGAACCCTGAGATCTGCCAACAGATGGGTACAAGCAGGTTTAGTCTGCTTGGCCTCAAGTTTGGATGCTCCAGCCAAAGAGAAGAACAGATCCAGAAAAATGGCACCCTTCCAGAGTTTGCATACCTGCCACATGGGAAGGCTATTGCATGGCCAGCAATTTACAGCTGCTTGCTCCAACCTTCAGTTCATGCTAGCATACAATGTATATCGCTTCTGGTTGGGTCAGCATCTTGTGTGAACTGAAAGCATGCTCAGAATGCACTCCAGAATCCTTTGCTGATGATACAGGTAGGGTACCTCCTGCACACACTAAATTTGCAACAGAGAGCAAGCAAGCAAGCAGGAAGCATTACAACAAGCTTAAACCAGTGGTTCTTAATTAGGGCCATAGGCTCCCTTTGTGATAATTATGTAAATCGTGGGGGGGGGGCACTAAGAGCCTTGGAGGCAAATTGAGAGTATTCAGGATTTTAGGCAGCCCTACTAATAATTTCTGCCAGCCTGCAAATGGGGGAGGGGGGGGAGAGATACGTTGTTCACCTCACTCTAAGAATAAAATCCCAGATTTCTCTCCCAATCCCTTAAGTAAGATTTATACTACAAGTAGGAATTAACCAGAAATGCCCACTATACCCTTGAGGGCAAAAACTGGCAACAATCAATACTCCACCACCCATGAGAACAGGTGACTACTGAGATTCCAGAAAGAAAACAGGGGAAGCACCAAAGATTACAAATGGGTTTACGAAAACGAAAACAAGCAACAGACTGGGTGTACTTCTAAGAGTCTTTTGGTAGTCATGTTTCAGAAATTTCCCCAAAATCTTTTTTTACTAACAGCCTAGTTCACCAGTGGCTGCATTTTTTTTGAAAAGGCTGACCTGGTCACAGTTACACACGATAACACCCATTATTTGAATTCTGCAATTCAGGTCTTTCTGGAGCTCGATACAAAGGCAGTGCAGTAATTTCAGTTGGTCCACAATGCCACAGCTAAGTTCCTTGCAGGCCCTCACTGATTATGTTATCTGTATTCCTGCACTCTTCAGTTTACAGAACCTACCACCATATTGTCACATTTTGCTACTAGGGACAGGACTAGCACCTTTCCAAAACCACCCTGATCGCACAAGGGAACAGCAGTATAAAAAGCTAATAAATAAATAACTAAAAACAAGCAGAGATTGGTGGACTTCCCAGACTCAACTGGGGACCAAGGATTTATGTTATATGATTGTTTTTTTCCACTGTATATTTTGGATTTTCTGTGTAAGGACTATGATGTATTTCCCCCCCCCCCGACTTTTAGGGGATTTTTATTGGGTGATTTTATTGTTTTATCTTACATGTTGTAAACCGCCATGAGCCAGAATTTCTGAGAATGGTGGTATATAAATAAATAAATATTTCTATTTCTAGCTCTGTGTGGCTCCACGCTTTGCATGCAGACCACGTTGGCGCCTTCAAGCTACCTCTCATTGGTGGTAGCCAAGGCAGTCAGTAGGCAGGGATGCCAGCACCTCCTCCTGAGGAAGGACACATCACACTGTAGTTGTGACACAGCAGAATGTTCTCTGGCAAGCCACTGACTTCAGAGAGAAAAAAGCAGAACAAGGCAAAAGGGAAAATAGTTCATTTGACTTTTTGCTCTAAAAGATTTTCTACACCACGAACAGAGGATGGTTCAAAATGAGTATGATAACAGAAAAAAGAACCTACCCTAGGCTATAATGAACATTTAAACAATTTAACAATAAATAGAAACAGAAACGTCTTATCCCTTCTTTTAATTGTCATAGAACAACCAAAACAGCCTCCAGATTTAAACCGTTTTCGAAGGTATTTTCATCAGTGGTTGTTATCAGTGTTGTTTTTCCAAAGAACAGTCTTTGGACTAAAACTTCTCCATTCCTGTGAGCCAAAGTCCAGTATATATATTGTTTAAATTCTGTGAAGAACAGATCCTAGTGAAGGACTTCACCAACAAATACTAAGTTGGAAAAACAACCACTGATGAAAATACCTTTGAAAACGGTTTAAATCTGGAGGCCGTTTTGGTTGTTCTATGACAATTAGAAGAAGAGATAAGACATTTCTATTTATATTTATTGTTAAATTGTTTAAATGTTTATTATAGCCTAAAATATTTTCTTAAAAAAGAGGGATGTCATCTATTTTATAGAATCATAGTGTAACTGATAAATATATTAATCGTAGATAAAATTGAATGTGTGTATATATATGTAACTTGTTTAGTTCTTTTTCTCTTTGATTTTCTTTCTTTCATTTTCTCTCTTTTTAATTAACTTTAAAAATTCTCAGTGAAAGTTATTACTAAAAAAACAAAGGTCAAATAGATTACTCTCCCTTATGTCTTCTTGCTCTCCCCCCCCTCCTTACTTACTGCTGCAGCCTTATTTTCTCCCCAGGGCCACTAACCCAAGCCCTCACCCTTTTCCTGTGGTTAGTCAAGAAACCACAGGTGATTCTTCTAACCCAGGAGAACTGCAAGATGATGAAAAGTAGAGCTGCCACCCTGTTACTCAGGTTGGACTATTATGCCATTTATAGCTAGGCAAAAATTCCACAAAGCTTTTTTTCTTGGCAGGGGAATGCTCTGAGAGGACAACCCCACAACCATCCCTATTCCCACTTTCTTTCTACCTTGCACAGGTCTCCGAAAGATGCAGGATTCCTGTTAGAAAAACCCAGCACTGACCTCACTGGAGAGGCGTCTGCCAACCATGTTGCAGGAGAGAAAGAGTAAACAGAAACAGATGATGTCAGCTTCAGCTAAAACTTCTGTCTTTCCATGTAGCTGCCAGCCCCATAAGAGTCTATGGCAGCACAAACCAGGATACGGCGTTTGCACAAAAGGTCACGCTAAACTGTAACTAGGCTGTGGTTTTTCTATAAATGCTACAATGCCTCCCCTTTTGAGAACCGCCCCTTTTACCAGGAGCTTTCTGCCTCCGGGTCCCCAAAGAGTCGTCTACATTTCCCCTCTGCAATGAGAAGCAGCACTTATGATGCCAATCAGAAGTTGTTTATATATAATTAATCCGGGAAAGCTATCATTTGTGATTTGCAGGTAGAAGTTGGAAGCATTTAAGGGAGCAGTCCCCCTGTAATACAGGCACAAGAGACTTTCAAAAGGGGCAGTATTCCCCAGCATGGCTGTACTCCTTGTTTATCTGCCTGAAACACAGGAGTCCTGACATTTAAAAATTATAGCCATTATAGCAATTAGGCTTTGTAGGAAACTCATGCTACAAACCATAATTCCACTCTCCATGGGATATTTGCTGTACAGAGATCTGTTACTGGATCTCATTATATACACACTCATTATATACACACATTATATACACACATATAAGGTTAAGCAACTATAGGGAGGGAAAGCAATTTGGGTCAGGGCTATCTTGTGTGGGGAGAGGGTTAATGCTTTCCCCATACTATTTGTCCAGTAAAATCCCATCCTCACAACTGCCTTCCCTCTTAATAGGGGAGAATGTGGGCACCTGTGTTATGTCTGTCAAGCTCCCTTCAGCTGCTTAAATAAATATATATGTTAGTAGATTCAAGCAGTGCTCTCTAATATAATTCCATTGTCATGCAAAGAGGAAAGCCTCACCAGAGACAAGAACCTGTTTCATAAATCCTTAAGGCATGGTTAAGATGGATGATCTGAAGGAAGGAAGCAAGGAAGGAAGGAAGGAAGGAATAGGGAATTGGATTGTGCTAATCTGCATATATGGATGGGGCTGTGTGTGGTTTATGTTATTTTCAAGAGATTGAGGGGAAAATACCTCCTTCCACTAAACATCCAAAAGAGCTGTGTGTGTATGTGTGATTATATCCCACTTTTTACTACCTGAAAGAGTCTCAAAGCAGCTTACAATCGCCTTCCCTTCCTCTCCCCACAACAGACACGCCGTGAGGCTGAGAGAGCTCTGAAAGAACTAGGACAGGCCCAAATTCAACCAGGAAGAGTGGGTCATCAAACCCGGTTCTCCAGATTAGAGACTGCAGGTCTTAACCACTACACCAAGCTGGCTCTCAGAGGAACTAATAGATCACAATAACCTGAAAATGCTATAGCAGTCTGTCAACTGTCAATAATTACAATGTGGAGTAGCCGGCATCAACACAGGACATTACAGTGGTTTTACAACTTCTCTCCCACAGTGGAGTACGTTTGTGAAAAACTAATGGCAGTTTTAAAGGTGCTTGTGGCGGCAGGGACAAAATTTCAAGGGCCTCAGTCAGTCCCTTGGACCACAAGAGTTATGTAATTTGCTGTCATGTGATATTGGGTTGTAACTGGGTAAGGGAACAAAGGGAAACCAGTTGCCTTGGGGGCCCGGCCGCTCTCTGTTTTCAGTTGCTACCTGTTGCGGCCTCTTCTCTGCAGGTGTGAGCCGGCTGTCTTGTTTAGCTCGACCTCCAGCAAAATCTTCGCATCATGGTTTCAGTATCACCAGATCTCTGTCAAAGAGAGACAGGAGGAAACAACCCTTTAGTGGATTTATTATTTCTGACAAGTTTGCAGCCGTCATTACATTAGCAATATGACAAGGACAGTAAACAGATAGCTCTATAGTTTTGGTATTACCACTATTATTGTATTGCTGATTTTTTTTTAACCAGTTTTAATTGTATTTTACAAACGTTGTAGACCACTCTGATACAACAGGGTCAATAGGGGCAGTCTAGAAATGTGAATAATAAATAAATGTGATTCTAGGGGTAGTCAAACTGCGGCCCTCCAGATGTCCATGGACTACAATTCCCAGAAGCCCCTGCCAGCATTCGCTGGCAGGGGCTTCTGGGAATTGTAGTCCATGGACATCTGGAGGGCCGCAGTTTGATTACCCCTAGTTTGGCTTGTTCCAGGCATTGTGCTAATTCATTTTCATTGTCCTGAGGTATTGGCACAGCAACAAATTTTCCAGTCTCTCTTATTGTCACCAATTGTCTTTCCATTCTCTATGGCTGGTACTGGCAGAATTAGCCTCCTCTGGTACCAAAATTCTTAACAAGTTCCACACACTCTTAAAAGGGTTGTTGCACGACATGAGAGAACTACCCTATGACCGTACTCACTTCTGATCCTCATTTCATAACAGGATGCCTGACCAGGATGTCCAAGGAAACAGAAAAGAGATTCTCCATTTCATCTAACCTTCTGTTATCAACCATGGGAATAAATTCTACCACGGAACATCTCCCTGGGCAACAGTTTCCATAGAAACCTGGAACTGGTCCTGCAACGTGGCAAATTGGGAGGGCTAGAAATACAACTTAATTCCAGTGTAAATAAGAAATTAACCAAGCTGTCTTCCAGAAGCTTCCTATGAGCAGAACTGAGCCTGGATTATAGCAGTCCACTGGGGAAACCAGAGTTGAAGAAGAAGAAGAGTTGATTCTTATATGCTGCTTTTAACCGAATGAGTCTCAAAGTGGCTTCCAATCACCTTTCCTTTCCACCCCCCACAATAGATACACTGTGAGGTATGTGGGGCTGAGAGAGCCCTGACAGGACTGCTCTGTAAGAACAGCACTATCAGGACTGTGACTAGCCCAGGGTCACCCAGCTGGCTGCATGTGGGGGAACGGGGAATCAAACCTGGCTTGCCGCTATTCCTAACCACTGCACCAAGCTGGCTCTTGATACTGAGATGGGTATCTTCTTGTTCCTGACAAAGAGATTCAGCTGTGTAACCTGATGCCTGCTCTGCCAGCAGTCCAAATCAGGGTCACAAACAAAATTGCTTCTACTTTTACTAATCATACCAATTTTAATTTGCTAAGTGCTGGACGGTCTTGCCTGCAACAGAAACCAAAAGACAGGTCAGGTGGTGTCACAGAAGAACCAGAAGAACCAACAATATTGGGCCAGGAGCTCATAGTATCAGATGCACAAAGGGATTGCATTTTGGTTGGGAGCAGCAAAAATAATAAAAACAGATCTTTTTTTTTAAAGGATAACCCAAAGTGTCTTACTCTCTTTTGCATTTGTACATAAAACAAAGACATTTATCCTGACTGTTAAAAGCCAAGCTAAACAGAAGTCCTTCACATGCTTCTGCAAATTGTGCAAGCTTTGATAGACCTCTAGGGCAGGGGTAGTCAACCTGTGGTCCTCCAGATGTCCATGGACTACAATTCCCATGAGCCTCTGCCAGCATTTGCTGGAAGGGGCTCCTGGGAATTGTAGTCCATGGACATCTGGAGGACCACAGGTTGACTAACCCTGCTCTAGGGCAAAGGTCTTTAGCCAGTGGGCCATGGAGAGGAGACCTCCGTAGCTACCCTTTCTCAAGATGGCTTTTGGAGGAACCTGGTACAAGTTCAAGAACACCATGCCCCACCAACATGAATGCATGCTGAGAAAATGCAACAGAGTGACAAGTTACTATCATCCGGTAATGGAAAAGATTATCTTTCAGTTTAGATAAGGTTCTCCTTCCTGTCATTTCATTCTGGTGTCATGTTATTTCGTGTCACCTGCTTGAAGTCAGTGGCTACTGTGTTGTTTTTCTGGGAATTAAAGGGGAAGCTCTGTGACTGGAAGGTCTGACAGCAACTGTTCTACTGGACGGTGCCTCTGTAATTCCTAGTGTTTAGTACATTTTTATTTTGGTCTTTCTCCCCTGGGTTTAGTGTGGCATATATAGTTCTGCCGTTCCTGTTTTTATTTTCATAGCAACCCTGTGATGCAGACAAGGAATTCAGAAAGACCTGCTAGGAGTCTCTCTTTCTGCATTAATTTACAATTTAACTTGGCATACTTGTGGGGGGGGGGGGGAATACAACAAGGAGCTTTCAGTAAGTCTTGTGAGCTGTAGTAAAATGTATGAGAGGTAACTGGAGAAGAGCTGTGATATAGTGGTTAAATTTTGTATACAAAGTGGTTGGTAGGTTCAGTCCTTAACAACTGCAGTTCTAGAAGAGTTTCAGGGGGGGTCAAACTATGGCTCACCAAATGCCCATGGACTACAATTACCATGAGCCACTGCAGGGTTCATGGTTATTGTAGTCCATGGACACTTGGAGAGTCACCCCAGTCTGAGATGATGTTTTAGAGAAGATATCTTTCTGTTGGAACCTGTGATTCTTAGCTAGGTGGACCAATGGTTTGATTTATTATGTGAGAGCTCTGTGTAAAGTGGTTTTTTAAAAAATCAGAACTTGGTGGCTGAGCTTTGTATCTATATTCAGGGCAATCTCTGAGGTACTATGGCATCTGAGATGTTAGGCTGTGTGAGACAAACTCAGCTTTGTGAATTATCTCTGGAAGGACTCTGGGCTAATGATGCAGTATATGTGGGAGTGCCCAAAAATTAAGGTGAGAACAGCTGGAAAATGGATGATCGGGAGGTAGGGGACTAGATTTAGGTTGGGATCCTCTCTGCTCCTCCAAGCCCCTTTGTAAAGTAAGCTGGCAGGCTACTGCCTGTTTTGTCTTTTTTAAAAGAAAATTTCCCCAACTATACTCCTATAGAAGAGGTCTTTCCATACAGCTGAAATCTTGAGCTCCACTTTTAGATTACTGCATTTCTGAGGAACTAATTGCAAAGTGACTCCAGGTTACTTTCTGCTTCCTTGACATAAAATGCAGGAATCTCAGCTGACATTATACAATTTTATAAATATGTGGCAGCAGGGCTATTTCAAAGCCATTTTGCACCCAATGCAGAGCCATGCTCAAATTTGCTAGCAAGACTTTTCTTCTGGTAACCCTGTTCTTCCTTTTATTTCTCCCTCCTGGCCTCATCATAATCCTCCTGCCAGAGTCACAACCTGTGCTTTTTTTAGCACTGACCATAGTATGAGAAACACTTGGCTAAATACTGCTGCTGAAGAATGTCTGCCTCAGGATTGTGTCATAGTTCAGCACAGTGGAATTTGCTTGGCTCTGGCTGGAAACACCCAGCTCCCTGGTAGCATAAATGTGCAAATTCAAATTCAAATCAAAAGATTTGACAGGAGAAACTTCTAACACATTGTTCCTGCCACCCTCACAGTGCAATCCTTTGCAGAGTTCCTGCAGTCTTCTTTCCTTGATTTCCATCTATCTGCATAGGGATTGTGCTGTCAGCCAGGGGTAGTCAACCTGTGGTCCTCCAGATGTTAATGGAATACAATTCCCATGAGCCTTGCCAGCGTTTGCTGGCAGGGGCTCATGGGAATTGTAGTCCATGAACATCTGGAGGACCACAGGTTGACTACCCCTGCAACCACAGCCAGTTAAGCTCAGTGCCTATACCTCGAGGATCCATTATCAACTTCTGATCTGGATCTGGAGAGTATCCAATGTGCAATGTATGAGCGGCAAACTGTATTCCACAGCAGATTTTAAAATAACAACAATATAGTGTTGTTTTTTCAATTTTTGCTTGTTTCATGTAAAGGGCAGTGTGAGATTTGTCCTCAAAGGCTGCTCTGCCAAATGTTTCCCCATAAACCGGAATTCCAGGAATAACAAAAAGTGTTCTGCACATTCTAAATGCTCCTCTTCACTATGGAAAGTCTCTGTTTTCTACTACTCATCCCTGTTCGACTTTTTGAGAGTGCCTTTTAAAATTTGTACTCATCTTTTTTTCTTCCAATAGTGGTTCAAAATGATTTCTATCAAGGAAAGTGGTGCAGGGAGTAAGCGTCCACCCCACTGCACTTCAACCCCACCCGCCTCCCAAACCTGCCTTTTACGAGTAAAGCATGGATCTGGAGAAACATGGAGCCCTAGAGCAGGGGTAGTCAAACTGCGGCCCTCCAGATGTCCATGGACTACAATTCCCAGGAGCCCCCTGCCAGCATTCGCTGGCAGGGGGCTCCTGGGAATTGTAGTCCATGGACATCTGAAGGGCCGCAGTTTGACTACCCTGCCCTAGAGCAATGATTCTCAACCTTGGGGTCGTTACCCCATTTGGGGTTGCTTGGCCCCTTCCCTGGGGTCGCCAGGTTGCCCGCCGACCAGGTGGCCAGTGGCGGCATGTGGAGGCAGGTAGCGGCAATGGGTGGAGCCATGTCAATGACTGCCTCCATGTGCCTTGATTGTTTTGCGGATGCACACATGCCACCCGCACGCATGCATTGCATGCACATGCATTGTGTGTGCATGCATTGCGCAGCCATGCATGCACTGCCACCACACCAGCCGCCGAAGTTGGGGTCAAGGCGGAGAAAAGGTTGAGAACTGCTGCCCTAGAGTCACTGATGCATCTCTACCTCATTGCACATGGATGTCAATGCATTCACACAGACAGCAGTGCTTGCACATTGCGGCCTTGATCTGTTGTGGTCTTAATCAGTCTATTTCCCCTTTGTGTGTGCAAGAGGAAATGTAAATTATGCTACTTGCAAAATATATTTTTCGTGCCAAGCACTTCCCACTTCCCTTCCTCCCCACCTGATCTCCTCGGACTAAAATAGCGAGGCCTTTAAGCCTCTTAGAGGTATCATTGTCTGCCTTTCTCACAGGAGGGCCATAACAGCAGCAGAGCAGAAGACCCCAGGCAGGAACAGGTGCAGCTAGAACTGTTCACATGTGTCACGTCTCTCTTGTATCTCCAGGCTAGGGATGCCAGTCCCCAGGTGGGACCTGGGGATCCCCTGGAATTATAGCTTATCTCCAGACTAAGAATCTCAGTTCCCCTGCAATCTGGGACCCATAGCGTTACACTCTACTGAGTTCCTTCCCTGCCCCAAATCCCACCCACTCCTGGCTCCACCCCCAGGGTATCCAGATATTTCATAACCCAGAACTGGCAACCCTAGCTCCAGCACAATCAATTTCATATGAGCCAGTTGCAGCATTAATCCCAGTGCAGATTTTCCAATCTGAGAGCCATTTAGGCTGTCAGCCCCCAGGTGGGGCCTGAAGATCTCCCAGAATTACAACTGATCTCCAGACTACGGAGATGAGACTCCCGGCTGGAGGAAATTGCTGCATTGGAAGGACTCTAAGGTATTATGCCCCACTAAGATCCATCCCTTCCCCAGATCCTGCCATCTGTGGGAATTTCTGAACCAGAGCTGGAAAACAGGAGAAAAGAAGAGTCAAGCAAAGGAAGAGAGCCAAGCAAGAGGTACCACAAGCTGGAAAACAGGAGAAAAGAAGAGAGCCAAGCAAAAGAGGAGAGCCAAGCAAGAGGTACCACAAGCTGGAAAACAGGAGAAAAGAAGAGAGCCAAGCAAAAGACGAGAGCTGAGCAAGAGGTACCACATGCTTTGTATTTAACCTGCTGCTGTGCACAATGCCTTCTGGCTGTGACCCTTGGCCTTAAAGGATCTGGCAGCCAGTGTTGGGGGAGATCTTTTTCTGCAGAGAGTCGCTGCCAGTTAGAGCAGACAGACAATAATGAGCTAGATGACTGAGACGTTTGTCTTGGTATGAAGGAACTTCCTAAAAGGGGGGATAGGCAGGCGAGGTGGGCTCTGTACCATAACTGCACTGGAGTGTATTTACAGAACATTTTAGGCCAGCAGGTGAATTAGACGTGTGTTTTCTCTCCCATCGGTGGGAGGTGGCCTGGTATCATTTCAAGCCGGGAAAGCAGAACTTGAGTGGTGAGAACGAACAGTAACTGAAACAGGAGTCAGTTCTTAACTGATATTTGGTGCTTTAAAAATGTATGTCTGACTGTCGGCCTCGGCATATCCCTTTCTAGTGTAGGGGACACACCGAATGTCAGGCAGGCAGCCGATAAGGCAGGCTGTCTGCCGTCTCCCCACAGCACGATTATCTCCTGTGGCAGAAATTGGGCGGCATTCTGCTGTTAGGCCAAAAATCTTCATGCAAATACACAAAAGCCAAAATAGCAAAAGTTCCAATAATCCAAAATAAGTCAGGCAGGAAAAGTTCTCGATGAAGCAAATAGAAACATTTATTCTGCGCAAAATAGGGAGATCAAAACAGAACAGCAAAGATCTCCACCCAGGACCCATCAATGATTGGCACATGCACAGATATTAAGTATTTAGGATGGTATTGGGTTGGTCCGGGTACCAGCTCCATTGTTTGGTTTCTCCTCTGATAGGTCAATAAAACACTTACTCTGATGTCAGCGGTTGGCATCCTAACATCATTTCCCAAATCATTCACATGGGAATTGGCCTTGGATGGGCACATCTTTGACCTTCAGCTGGGTAACAATGACAATACGAAGGAACAGTGATTAGTCTCCCTAGATCAGTGGTTCTCAGCCTTCCTAATGCCGTGACCCTTTAATACAGTTCCTCCTGTTGTGGTGACCCCCAACCATAAAATTAGGCAAGTGTTCTTTCACAGAAATGAAACCAAAACTGACCAATGGCGTGAAGATCCATTGTTCATGAGTGTATATAAATTGGTTTTTTTCCGGGGTTTCTCAGTTCAGTCCTGCCTATTGTCCCACCATGCCGATCTCGCTCTTTTCCACTACTCCAGGCAGATGAATGCTCTATCTACCCTGCAAGGCTGTTGTGTGGATGGTACCCCCCCAACCAAGCTGCTTGCCCTGCCTTGACCCCTGTGAAAGGATCGTTTGACCCCAAAGGGGTCCCAACCCCCAGGTTGAGAACCACTGCCCTAGATCCTAATGGGCTTCTTTGAAATACTGCTATGGATTCCACAAGGCATGCAGTGTATGAGCTGTTCTCCATTTGCCCACAGTGGCACCTCCTGACCGTCTGAGTGAACTGGGCCAGAATACATGCTGATTATGATTCAGCTGAATAACTCTACAAAACAGTGACAATTTGTGTTCTTACTAACTATGGATCTAATATTCATTCATTCATTCATTCATTCATTCATTCATTCATTCATTCATTCATTTATATGCTGCCCTCCCCGGAGGCTCAGGGCGGTTTACATGGAACATAAGAACATAAGAACAGCACATGAAACAGTCTATACCATATGAATAACCGTACAATAATATTACTAACTAATAGTTGCAACCATATAACAATATAACAGTATAAACAATATAAACAATGAACAGTGCAAACAGTGCAATGAACAGTGCAAACAGGTCCAGAGTATTCCGGTGGAATTCTCTTGGTTATGCCTGGTCTCAGCCAAATAAGAAATAATCCCACAATTTCTGTAACACTAGCTTTTCTGAAGTATCTTCTCTCAGGCCTATCAATGTCATGTGCTACTTAAGAATCATACATCTCCCCTTTTTCTTGCTGGAAAGCTGGGGAGACTTGAGTCTCAATTTCTCACTGACCATCCTTTTGCCAGTCAACCATTATTTATTTGTTCATTCATTTGTTTGCTTGTTTATAATTCCATATAGCCCACTATTATCACACAATTATTACAATTCTGTAAGATCAGGTGGGCTGAGAGATGTTGCCTGGCTCAAGATCACATCGGGCGACATCAGCAAAGTACATTGAAGTCGGTGGGCTAAGAAGGTTGTGACTCTATTTTAGGATTGCGCTGCTGAAGAGCTTTCTGGGAATTCGAACCTAGACCCCTCTCATCAGGTTTTGTGTACCGGGTTTCAGTTTTCTGCTTGTTTGCAAAGTAGCAGCGGAGAATGCTTGTGCTTTTCAGCAAGTGACTGCCATTCAGTCAATCCCAAGATTATGCTAACACATGACTGCACCATGAGCTGATTCATTTACAAGAGATTTACTACTGTCCAATTGGCATATCCTGTTTTTTCAAGCCATGCGAAACTGGCGACAGATCTGATTGCTGCTTTCCCCCCAAGGCACCACAGAAACCACCTCTTCAGAAATGCGGTTGTCTACCATTGCACGTTTTGACATTTATGGCTGGAGTTGCAGAATCTACAGAATGACAGTTTGCTCTTTTCCTGGCTTGAATCCACTCTGGGATTAAGGAGACTGCAGGTACTGAGTCCTTTAAATCCAGATTAATGTTAGTTGAATGAAACAGAATGGTAACGGCAGGGAGAATGTGATAGCAAGGGACTGGTGAGCTCCTCTGTTTAATTTAACCTATTAAACCCAAAGAGATTCCTCTGGTCGGTTCCCAGGCCAAAAGGACTGGCCCCACAAATTACCTGAAAGGTCAGAGGGCAGAGCCTTTCTATTAAACCGATGGGCTTTCTGAGCTTGTTTCGGATACTAAAAGCAGCCTACTAGTGCTTCTGCTGCACAATCAATGTGGGTTTAATGTGTTCATTACCTGTGATTTTTAGTCCTAGTATGGGAAGAAAAAGTCCAGTCCAGAGGAGAATACAGTATGATCTCCTTCCTCAGCCCCTTGGCCTTGAGTCCCCCAAACCAGCTGCCTTTGCAGTCCAAAAACTGTTTTGGACAAGCCAGTCATGGTGTTCTGAATTGCAGGTTTTCTGGTAGTTTTCTGGTCCTTTGGAAGAATAGGCTTTTCTTTAAAATATAACAGGATAATTCTTTGAATCGTAACATTCTCCGGTACAAAAACCTAGTGCAGAAATGTCAATTTCAGAGTTCCTTTGTTTGTTTATTCGGGAATTTATATCCCTCACCTTCATCCTAAATTCTCAGATCAGGTCATAACAATACAGAATAACATAATGAATAAAATAAAATATATTACAGTATTTAAAATATAATTCCCCATCAATTCTCCCACTCTGGCTGGACAGTATTGCAGGCAGCAGAATCATCAGTACAGGGAAGACAGAAGTTCGGGCAGGTATGCCAGGTGCCTTAAAGTCTCTCTGTTTGCATCTGTGCAGTACTGGAGTGCTGTGTTGCTGTAATGTTCTCTAGGACAGGGGTAGTCAACCTGTGGTCCTCCATATGTCCATGGACTACAATTCCCATGAGCCCCTGCCAGCAAACGCTGGCAGGGTCTCGTGGGAATTGTAGTGCATGGACATCCGGAGGACCACAGGTTGACTACCCCTGCTCTAGGACATTGAGACAGTATACAGGAAAGATGACTCCTGCAGCTGAGAGTGACTTGGTGCAGTTCAGAAATTTCTTCAGGACCGCATTGCAGCTAGCAGCATGGGAATACAGAGTGCCTAGCATTGGTATTGGGCCTGACAGCATTATGTTTAAAGAACTGCTAAATTCCTCCAAAGATGGATGGACAGAAATCCAGTCCAAACTGCAGTTGGTGTTGGTGTTCTTTGATTGGCTCTCTTAGTCTAGACTGGAAGTCCAGTTATGCTCTGCCGTTGTAGAGAAAATGAAAAAGAGAAGGAAAAAGAAACAAACCCAACCTGTGAAACAAGCTAGGAACCAAAATGGTTGAGAAATCTAAATATTATTTAGATTTAACTTCTGTGAAAGAACACTTGCATAATTTTATGGTTGGGGGTCACCGCAACATGAGGAACTGTATTAAAGAGTCACGGCATTAGGAAGGTTGAGAACCACTTCTCTAGAGAGCCAGTTTGGTGTAGAAGTGTGAACTTCTAATCTGGCAAGCCAGGTTCAATTCTGCACTCCCCCACATGCAGCCAGCTGGGTGACCTTGGGCTTGCCACAGCACTGATAAAACTGTTCTGACCGAGCAGTGATATCAGGACTCTCTCAGCCTCACCCATATCACAAGGTGTCTGTAGTGGGAAGAGGAAGGGGAAAGCAACTGTAAGCCACTTTGAACCTCCTTTGGGTAGAGAAAAGAGGCATATAAGAACCAACTCTTCTTCTTCTTCTTCTATGCCATGGGAAACAAACTATATGGAAGACCCCTAAGGCAGCTTCATTTGTTCATAAATAAGGCACTGAAGATGTCAAGGGAAAAGCCCACAGCTCTGTGATATGGTTTTTATTTCTATGCAGAATTTTAGGGCAGAGCAGCTTCTTGGCATGCAGAAGGCCCTAGGTTCAATCCCCAGAATCTCCAGTTGGAAGAAACAGGCAGGAGGTGATATGAAAGTCTTCTGTCCGAGACCTTGGAAAGCCACGGCTGGTCTGAGTTCACAACAATGACTTTGCTGATCTGATTCAGTATAAAGGACCAATACAAAACCAAAACGATAACAAAAACTCAACCTTAACAAAGTCAGGAACTCAAAAGTAGAGCTGTAAAACAATATAAAATGTAAACAGTTATTTATTAAAGTGCACCAATATTAGGTTAAAAACAAAGTAAAAACCATATTGAAAAACTATACAGATCTTACTGCACATGAATAGACCGAACGCGTTTTGCCCCTACTGGGTCTTTCTCAGTGGTCAATATTATTGAATAATGCCCTCTTATCTAAAACCAATTATGAACTATAGCTGTGTGTTGAAGGGAAATCCTGGAAAAATAAATATAGGAACATGTTAGAATGAGCAAATATTAAAAAGGAAAAGTCTAATATATTTTCTGTGCAAGCTGTTCAAACACAAGTGGTGACTTACTGTTAGGTGTAGCCCCAAACAAATACTGGTATAATATTCCTTTTTGGAGCAACACCTTCTAAGATATGTGATACCTAGGAACACCACTCTGTAAAAATACCACTCTGTAAAATCTAATCTTCATATCCTGCTGGGTCTCAAGATAATTTTTCCTAGTGGGTAATAGGATTCCTCCCCTCCATCTATTATCTTCTAAAGACTGATTGGTTGGTTTTGATTGTATATCACCTTTTATCATCGGGATTCAGTTGTGGTTTATAGATGGCCACCAGGGATCTTCAGGTGGAGCTCCAGCCATGATGAGAGACAGGAGGGGGCACCAGGACCTGAGGTTCTGAGGCTCATTCAGAAAGAAGAAGAATAAGAGTTGGTTCTTATATGCTGCTTTTCTCTACCCAAAGGAGGAGTCTCAAAGCAGCTTACAATCGCCTTCCCTTCCTCTCCCCACAACAGACACCCTGTGAGGTGGGTGAAGCTGAGAGAGCCCTGATATCACTGCTCGGTCAGAACAGCTTTATCAGTGTCATGGCGAGCCCAAGATCACCCAGCTGGCTGCATATGGAGGAGTGGGGAATCAAACCCGGCTCACCAATTAGAAGTTTGCACTCCTAACCACTACACCAAGCTGGACACAAAGTGGTCTGTTTGTGGACCTCTGAATACAGCCTCTGCCTTTTCTCAGACCTCCTGTGCCTCTCAGGCAACAAGTCTGAATTCTTGGCAGCTAATTGAAACTAGCAGTTGGAAGTCTTGGGATAAAGCAGCTTTCTTCATTTGTGGGGTGCCAGAGATAATGTATTTATGATTATTAATACTTCATGGTTTTACCCTGTCTTTTAAAACAAAATCCCACCACAGTTTGTTGTTGTTGTTGTTTTTTAATGTATTTTCAGACACAGACCCAGCCAAGTTCTGTGGTTTGACGGAGTATGTTTCACCTCCTTGCCTACTGCTGGTCTTGGCTGCAGGCAATTCAAGAGCCACTCAGGTAAATTCCATGGAGGTGTTACTTTTTTTCTTCTCCGCCTCATCCTCTGACATTCCCTGTGTAATGTACAGCCAGAAGAGACCTTGGAAGATTCTGCACTTTGTTTTTCCATTGTGGATCCTGCTGAGTTCAGATCAATTTGATCTTCCTCTATTCCCCCCATCCCCATTTGAAACAGAAAGTGTTTTGCACTCGATTGGGAAAGCTCAGAGTTCGGAGGGGAGCCAAGCACAGCAGGAATCTCTTTCTTGCTTTTCTCGAAGAGGGGGAGAGGACTGGAGACAGCAGAGGAGGGGGAAATAACAAGAGGCAAATCTCTGCTGAGAGGTTAGGGCTTCTGGAGCGCAGTCACTTTAAGACAAGCCTTGCAACTGGGAACCAGGAAGTCTTTGGATTGACGCCCTGGCCAATCAGGGAAGACTGCTTTGCTACAGCGTTGGAGGCACAAGGCAGCAAGTTAATTTGCAAAAAGCACAGAGCTCCACATTTACAGATGCCAATTTTTGAAATATCGAGGCTTATATCCACTTCTGGATATTGTGGGGGAAAGGTAGGGTCACTCTGGATCAATCATGCATGTTGCAGAGGGAAAATTTAAAGTGCCCAGAATCAAAATGGAAATCAAATTAAGTGTAGACAGCAGGGATTTATTCAAGCTGTTACAGCTGTGGTTCTCAAATGGTAACAACTCAGAGACCAAACAGGCTGGACAAAAAATTGTCCTGGCTCTTGAGAGCCAGTGTGTTTTGGTGGTTAAAGAGCAGTCATCTCTGATCTGGAGAACCAAGTTTAATTCTCCACTCCTCTTCTGCATGCAGACAAATTGTGACCTTGGGTTAGTCAGAGTTCTCTCAGAGCTCTCTCAGCTCTGAGGTTTGTAAGCCACTTTGGTGTTTGTGACCTACTTTGGGACTTCTTCCAGTGGTGAAAAGTGGGACAATAAAAACCCAGCTCTGGGTGTAAACTGCACGGAGCTTTTATTCCAATCCCAGGTCGAATCAGTCCCTGCCGTCTACGCAGAATGCGATTTCTGTTTTGATTTTGGGCGATTTAAATTTTCCTTCTGCAACAAGCATGATTGATCTGGAGTGACACTACCTTTATTGTGTGATATCTTAGAGTGCTTTTAACCCTCAATATTTTAAGAATCAGAAAGCAGGCTGTTTTGAATCTCTGCTCCGTGACAGAGATTCCCTGATTGGCCAAAGCTGCCCATGTGACAAGCTTGCCTTAAAGGAGAAGCCCCTAATTTCTCTCAACTTCTGTTGGTCGAAGAAAAGAAAGAGGCTCCCGTTCTGCTTGGCTCCTCTCCCCACCCCCTTCAAGAAAAGAAAGAAAGAGACTGTGCTTGGCTCCCCCCCTTCTGAACTGCCCTAACCATGTGCAGAACACTTTTCTGTTTCAATGGGGGGGGGGGGAGACCCAAGTTCAAAGCAATCTGAATTCAACAAGATTGACAGTAAACAAAGTAAGTGCAAAATCAGCCCTTCTTCTTTACTAGAAAGGCTTGCTGAGATTTTTACTTCCACACACTGTATTCAGCCTTCTGTTTCCACATATTAAGCCTCTATGAGAAGGGCAGGACATGTTTCCTGTGGACAACTCTAGCAGTGCAATGTCTTCTCCTCCTCCCCCAGAACCAACCACAGCCAACCCCCCACAACTTGAGAAATGGGAGGTGAGGTTTTGAAGTCAGAGGATGTGGCTTTTGAATGCCTCACAGGCCCTGCAACACCTGTTTTAGAATGGCTGCTTTGACAGCCTGGTGAATCAGAGCATTGTGGGTAATGAGAGGCTCCAGACAAATCTCCCAGCCTCTTCTTCTGGTTTTATTTCCATTCTGCAAAACAAAGGTTGCCAAGACTACAAACTGAAGCACTGTTTGTTGCCAAGCAATCTCCTCCCCTCCCCACTCCTTTTGTTTATCAAGAATATCATGCCTTTTTAGTCCGGCTTGTCTCCCACAAAAAAACAACCTTCAGTGATCTCTGTTCACCAAGTTTCTGTTTTCTGATCCCTGTCCTTGTTACTTTATTGTCATCTTTGGAGGATGCTTTTCCCCAAAAAATTGGTAGGGTGCACTGGCTCTCCTTTGGCTGTGTTTGAGGCTGTTTACCATAAAAAGGACTCCATCACAATTGTTTTACTAACACGCCTTGCTTAAGGAACTAGCAGTCAACAGGGATTCGAGAGCAGAGGAATTCCTCCAACTGGGTGGGGGAAAGATTGGCAGTTTTCAACCAATTGTAGAGTTATGCCATAATGTCCACCTTCCCATTTCCTTAGAGCCTCTTGTGGCGCAGAGTGGTAAGGCAGCCGTCTGAAAGCTCTGCCCATTAGGCTGGAAGTTCAATCCCAGCAGCCGGCTCAAGGTTGACTCAGCCTTCCATCCTTCCGAGGTTGGTAAAATGAGTACCCAGCTTGCTGGGGGGTAAACGGTAATGACTGGGGAAGGCACTGGCAAACCACCCCGTATTGAGTCTGCCATGAAAACGCTAGAGGGTGTCACCCCAAGGGTCAAACATGACTCAGTGCTTGCACAGGGGATACCTTTACCTTTACCTTTTACCACCTTCCCAGTGGCCATTTTCCCCCCAGGGGAACTAGCCTCTGTCACCAGGAGATAAGCTGTAATTCCAGGAGAACTTCAACCACCACCTGGAGATGAAATAGATAAGGGAGCCAAATGGTGGCAATGAAAAAATATTCCCAAGTGTCTCCAGTTTTGTCTGTGAAAGGTAAGAGGCTATGCTAGGGAAAATACCATAGCTCCTGATTGCACCATAACACAGTGTTCTGTTCTTCTTTCTCTTGGCCAGAAAAGTGACTGTTCTTGTCCTGGGCCTAGACGGAGCAGGAAAAACTTCCTTAGTCAGAGAAATCCAGAGAGGTGAGTAGCTGGACAAATATTTATTTCTAGGCTGCCTTTTCTGTGTTCAAGCACATGAAGATTCCATATCCGAAGCCAGACCCTCTCAGGGTCAGTCTGGTCTACTCTGACCTGCAGCAGTTCTCCAAGGTCTTGGCCAGAGGTCTTTCCTCTTACCTGCTACTTGATCCTCTCCCTGCCACAGCTAATGGCAGCAAGACATCGCAAAACAAAAAAATGCCCAATTTCATATAAAAACAGCCAATTAGAAAAGGAATAGCAAGTTGGCAAAATAACCACATTGGGAAAATGTTATTGACTCCAGAATTTCCCTGGAAGACAACTGTTGGTATCCAGAAATCAGCAAGGAGGAGGCAAGATTGATTCTTCCTAGGAGTTCCGCATATGTGGGGCCACTACAGAGAAGGTTTGTATGACAAGTTAGTTTTGGAATCCAGATCGTTCTATCATTTAATCTGACCTACCAGCCACAGTGTGTGAAACATAAGCATTACAATGCTCTTTGCTACAAACTGACACAAATTTAGGGGCATGCTACTGATGACTGTCCTGATGTATAATTCAGGTAGGATTGATGATTGGCTGGAGTCTGGTTTTTCCATCTCCTCTGTGCAGCCCTCTCTTGTGAAGTTCTCCCCACCACGAAGCCAAACCAGACAGATCTCAGAGTGGACAGGTTCGAGGTATCTCTCATCGACCCGGCTGGGGGGCAGCGAACCTGGAAGAACCATTACGGCAGAGCTCACGGGATCATCTTTGTTCTCGACTCTGACGATGTAGCACAGATGGATGAGGTCAAGAGGACCCTCACCCGTATCCTGGGACACCCCAAGGTTGCAGGAAAGCCTCTGCTACTGTGAGCCTCATTTTGTTGTTGCTATTATTATTCGTATGGAATATATTAATTGCCCCTCCCTATAAACATTAAATTAAAAATTAATTTTTTTAAAAAAATTATTATTATAAGGCATGTTAATGTCTTTTTTTGTGTCCCCTATGGATGAATGTGTGGGTGTAGATGAAGAAACTGGAGAAACCAGGAAGAAGGGCCTAAAGCAGAGAATTGTCTTCATTTAAAGGATTTCTCTAGGGGAAAAAGTGCAGAGGAGGGAATATGCAAGCCCTTTCTCCTCTATGCTACAGCCCTGATCTGAATTGTCATACCCGCCCACGTTGTTTGGTGGTTCGAATGGTAGATATTACATGTAACATGCAGTTTGATAATCAGGCCACAGTTGTATGTGATGGGTGATCCATGATCTCCATCAGTCTGTATTTGATAAATTGTGAACAATAACAAAAGGGAGAAATGAACTCAACTTAAAATATTCCAGTTTTGTCAAGAGGGTCAAGCTACAGCAAATTTTACATATGTAAATTTTACATATGTAAAATTTAAAAACTATAGGTGCTCGGCCACACAATTGTATCTACTGGTTGGTGACACAAACATCCAGAATTATTGGAAATGTCATGCCAGAATGAAGATGTTCATGTGAGTACAGGAGGGACAAATGGCCTGTCATAAAAAAATCTTTGTCATACCACACAACATAGGAAAAAGAACTGGTTGTGATAAATATATAATGTTCTCTGAATGTGTTTTGTATAGTCAGTGTATTTTTTACTAGAGGAAGGTTGGAAATGCCAAATATATATCTAGTTTTGTGTGGGTCATAGGATACACTCTTCCACTACATATAGGAATGTTATAATCTATGCAAATTGTATAGTCTTATATACAGGCACCTAATGTTTTAAATTTTTATGTATATGTATAAAAAGGTAAAGGTATCCTCTGTGCAAGCACCAAGTCATGTCTGACCCTTGGGGTGACGCCCTCTAGCATTTTCATGGCAGACTCAATATGGGGTGGTTTGCCAGTGCCTTCCCCAGTCATTACCGTTTACCCCCCAGCAAGCTGGGTACTTATTTTACCGACCTCGGAAGGATGGAAGGCTGAGTCAACCTGAAGCCGGCTGCTGGGATTGAACTCCCAGCCTCATGGGCAAAGCTTTCAGACAGCTGCCTTACCACTCTGCGCCACAAGAGGCTCTTTTTATGTATATGTATACTAGATAATAAATATTTAATTTGTTATTTTATTTGCTCTAGCTTGATCCTCTTGACAAAACATGATTGTGTATGTAGCCCCATCTCTGATCTCCTGTAAAAAAGAGATTTAACCTCTGATCAGTTTTGCTAATGCAAAACATGCTTCCCGCTCTGTTAATAGCATTTTGAAAGGGTGGAGGAGAAAAATATCATCCCACACTCCCATTTAAAATACGAATTGAAATGTGCAGAGCCAGATTTCAATTAGTGAAACTAAGAGAAGTAAAATTCAATTCCCTCCTTTTATTTGGGCATGATCCTGAATATGAATTGTGAATGATCTTGGCTCTTTATCACATCTAGAGCTAAAATTTCACTGGGCCTGTCTCAGTTGGGGTGGTTAAAGCAAAAGATAGAAAGGTCACTTTTTTGCTGGTAGCTCCAAACCCACTTTCTTTTACCCTGTTTACATCTTTTTGTGTCCTCAATAGCAGAATTGGCATTGTTCTATGGTGTATTTATTCACTTGCTCAATTTCTACCCCTCTGTTCCATCCACACCCAGACACAAAACTAATTGATTGTTAAACATTATATTGTTCAGATTAAAACCCCCAAACACCAAAAAGCCCCATTTTGAGCACCACCAAAATGATTCCCAATATTAACAAGTCAATAGCTTTAAATACCTATCCAAAATTCTTACCAAGCCAAAAAAAAAAAATCTTCTGACTTTATTTTATGGTAAGCATTCAAAGGCTAAAATCCTATTCCTTTGAGACAATGAATACTTACCTTGCAGTAAAAAATTGTGATGCTTTAAGATGCTGAAAGATTGCTGCTTGGTTTTGCTGTGACAGATTAGCACAGGTGTCCCTCTGGAATTTCTTGCCGAACAAATAGGCTTAACTACAGGCTTAAATGTCTGAAATGTGGATTTGACTTTCAAGCATAGGGTTCCAAAGAATGTGTACCCTTCTAACACAGAAAGAGAGAACTCTGCTCTTTGTACTTGAATATAGGCCTTGGCAAGCTGATTTAAGCACTGAGATGGGAGCTGAGATGTCTCCCACCCAACTCATATTCCCCACAGCAGAGGAAACGTACTTTCCCCAAACATTTCAGGGCCCTGTTCAAACTGAGACCTTAGAGATGAAGGGCCTGCACCCTTCCCTCACCATTTTCCTGATCCAAAACACATGGGTGTGCATGCAGGATGAAGCGCTCCTTGAAGTGGTTGTCTCCAAATGGTGTGACTGGAGGGTGAACGGACGACCATGTCTGTTTGATTTGCTAACGGGGTCCTGCTGTTTCCTCTCCTCATTTCTGTGCGGGTGTTTCAAGGCTGGCCAACAAACAAGACAAGCTGGATGCCCGCTTGCCCTGCGAGATCATTGAGTGCCTGTCTTTGGAGAAGCTTGTGAACGACAGCAGGTCGCCGTGTCACATTGTAAGCATGGGACAACCCTCTTGGCTCATATTGGCAATGTTATTCCAAGGCCGTCTTCTTTACTTCATTTATTATAACCACCCCTTTCTCCCCAACGCGGACCCAAGATAGTTGGCATCGTTCTCCTGTCCTCTGTTTCTATCCTCACAACCAGGGGTAGTCAACCTGTGGTCCTCCAGATGTTCATGGACTACAATTCCTGTGAGCCCCTGCCAGCAAACGCTGGCAGGGGCTCATGGGAATTGTAGTCCATGGACATCTGGAGGACCACAGTTTGACTACCCCAAAACTCCTGAGAGGCAGATTAAGCAGAGAGTAAATGACTGGATTGAAATCACACAGGAAATTCCCAGGGCAGAGAGGGGGGATTCAACACTGTACCCACTTCACCATACTGCTTGTACTAAAGAAATGGCGAAAGTGTCAATCTCTGCTGTCCTTCTTCGTCATTCTCCTGGGGCTTTATGGCAATGATCCTCCTGTTCGCCTGCCACTAATCAGATTGCTTGTTCTGTTCTGATGTTTCCCTCCATTGCTGAATGGAACTGGAGAGCCAACATGGTGTAGAGTTATAGTACTGGGTTAGGACCTGGGAGACCCCACTCTGCCATGGGTGCCTGCTGGATGATGCTCTCGGCTTCATCCGCCTTTCAGGGTTGTTGTTATGGGGGGGGGACAACATCATCATTACTTTGTGTCCCTGCTGATCTTGGAGGGAAGGATGAACCCTCACACAGTCTGGTTTAGATCACACACACACCCCACACACACACCCCACTGTTTTTGACAGCTAAACATCTGGGGATCTGAACGCTGATTCCTTTATATGCAGTTTGGCCTTTGATCCAGCTTTCTTCTGCTTTCTTTTTCACGCTTTAATTTCCCTATTTTTTTCCTTATCTTTTTGAACCTCAGCTAAAATAGTGTGAAGCCCTGATGCTTCTGATATGCCTCATGGAAATCATGGCCTCCTGCTTGAAGATCAGAGCCTTAGCTGAGCTTTCGTAGCCCTTGAGTCCTCCATTCAGCTTCCCTGAGCTGTACCTGTTTTTGGTTAAATCATGTAGATTCGCCTCTAAAGATGTTTGTGAATTAGTCCTTAATGCCATAACATCTGCAAGGCTAAATAAAGTTTGCATCTAGAAGCACCTTTAAGACCAATGAAGTTTTGTTGAAGGTGTGAGCTTTCATGTGAGTACCCCTGTGTGCCACTGGATTCAAACTTTGTTCTGCTTCAGACTAATGCAGCTATCCCATTTGTACCGTATAGTTTTAATGATGCTTTGTAATGGCCTTTGGCTATATACAAGAAACGTTTTCGTCTCGTAAAATAAAAAAAATACAGCTAACACACGATTCAATCCGCAGGGCTTATTTTTGTTCAGAACTAGAAGAACATAACCCTGAAGAAAGACGATTGGCTAGAAAAATTAGTAGCATGAATTTGTTTAGTTTAAGCTTTCTCAGCCAGGGTTTCATGAAACTCCAGGGGTTTCTTGACAGCCCTGGAAGTGTTTTCTGAATGGCTGGGAGTTAATCATTTTTTATATGTTATTAAACATCTGTTAAACATTTATCAGGTGATATGACTATATATGGTCATGTTGACCCACCCAACCCCCTCCCCAAATGGCCACTGATGGGCCTGGAGGAGGTGGGAAGGGGAGTGTCCCTGGGTGAGCATGTACACAACTATGCTTCCCAACCATACAACTGCACTAGAGTTTTTCAAAGCTTGAAGAGTGTTTCAGGGGGTTCGTAACAGTGAAAAAAAGTTGAGAAAGGCTGGTTTAGGTAACCTAACCTGTCTACTGTATGGCTAAATGTCTGAAAAATTAAAATGCCTTCCTATCTAGAATGAGAAATTAATTTCAAGCTTGTATTCCTAATGCTTTATGGTAGCTTTGTGGTTTGTACTTTAAAGCAGGGGTCATCAACCCCCGGTCCGCAGCCTGGTGGCGGGCCGCAAAGGCCACGGTACCGGGCCGCCGCCAGCCACACCTGCCTTCCCCCGCCGGCTGCAAGAAGGAAGGGAAGAGGCAGGCGCAGCCACCGGCATGGCGGTGACACAAACGCGCATGTGTGTTAGCGCCACCTGGTGGCGAAACCTTGCATGCGCGGCAGTTGCGTGTGCGCGTTTTCGCAGCACCCGGGCCGTTGGCTCTTCCCTCACTCCGGAGGCGGTCCCTGACCTGAGAAAGGTTGGGGACCGCTACTTTAAAGCTTCTTGTGTGTTCGTTTTATTTCTACTTTTTAATTTCTTATTAAAAATAAACTTTTAAAAAACCTCGATACTATGGGCCTTGATCCTAGAGGAGGAAGGGTTTTTTTTTTGTCCTGATCCTGCAGGGTGTGTGTGTACGTGTGTGTGTGTGTTGATCTTACAGTTTTCGGTCTAAACTACCTCCTGTATCATTTTGAAGGAACCCTGTTCAGCCATCAAAAGGCTTCCCAAGACTCAGTGCCGAACCATCATTCAAGGGCTTCACTGGCTCTTGCACACCGTTGCCATCAACTACACGGTCCTATGTGACCGTGTCCATGAAGACAGCTTTGAATCACAAGCGTTACCAGAGAGGGACATTTCCCGGAAGGCACGGCGACCCAGGAGCAAAACCCGGGAAGACAGGTGCTCCTTCCTGTTGCTACCTTGACTTTGAATTGTGGCATCTTGGAAGTGGGGATGCCAGACTTCTCACTATGGTGGGAGACCTCCTGCTGGGTACCCATGTTGCTCTAAGCAGCAGCAGGAAACAAAAAAGCATTGGTGTTGTGTCTGTGATGTCATTTCCAGGGGGAACCCAGAAATGATATAAGTTAGCTCTAGACATCAACAGCTATTCCTAATATTACTTGGGGGGGGGGAGTCCCTGGAAGTGATGCCATAGCACACGTTGTTGTGCCCCCCCCCCATGTCTCAGCCCCCAAATTTCTCACAGGTTGCCACAGCTGGTAACTCTAGAAAGAGGCTAACATCTCGACAATGCTTTATAAGTGCAGTGCAGCATGGTGGGTGTCGTGAATCTTGCGTTCTTTGCACTACTGCAACATTTATGTTATAGATCAGTGGTTCTCAACCTTCCTAATACCACGACCCTTCAATACAGTTCCTCGTGTTGTGGTGACCCCGAACCATAGAATTATGCAAGTGTTATTTCACAGAAATTAAACCGAAACTGACCAATGGCATGAAGATTCATTGTTCATGATTGTATATAAATTGGGTTTTTTTTTCGGAGTGTCTCAGATCAGTTCTGACTCTTGTCCCGCCGAGCTGGAGTGGCTGGCGGGAGACGGCGCTTGCCTGGAAGCACTGCTGGAGCGGCTGGCGGCCGAGCGCAGGTACCTGCAGGAGAAGCAGCAACTGTGGCAGCCCCCACCCCTCCGGCCAAGCTGCTCGCCCTGCCACGACCCCTGAGAAAGGCTCATTCGACCCTCAAAGGCAGGGGTAGTCAAACTGCGGCCCTCCAGATGTCCATGGACTATAATTCCCAGGAGCCCCCTGCCAGCGTTCACTGGCAGGGGGCTCCTGGGAATTGTAGTCCATGGACATCTGGAGGGCCGCAGTTTGACTTACCCCTGCTCAAAGGTGTCCCAACCCCCAGGTTGAGAACCACTGTTATAGATGGTCAGCTGAGGCTGAAGAAGAGTTGCCCTAGACTAGACGCTACTCGAGTGAGTAGGGCTTTCAGGACAGGTTTTATGGTTACCCTTATTTCATGTCTTTCTTCCATCGTAGAATGCATAGCACTGTATGGACCGGACCCCTGACTGCTGGGCTTCAGCATGATTGTTATAGCATGTGTGTTTCAGCCAAGTCCTTCAGAACTTGTTCTTGCACCACAGTGACATTTTGCCTCCATGATTCCCATAGAGCTTGAGGTTAGCACTGTTGCCAGTCTAACCCAAATCCAAGGCTGTGGGAGGAGTTTTAGAAGAAGAGGTGGGTTTTATAGGTGTCTCAGAACCGCTTACTATGACCTTCCCTTCCTCTCCCCACAACAGACACTCTGTGAGGTAGGTGGGGCTGAGAGGGTTCTGAGAGAACTGCTCTAAGAACAGCTCTAAGAGAACTGTCTGGCCCAAGGTCACCCAGCTGGCTGCATATGCGGGAGTCAATTAACTAATTTATTTCTTCTGCCTGCTTTCCTTTAGGGAGCCACACGCCAAAAGGGAGAGCTCCCAAGAAAGAAATGCCAAGTCAGAGGAAAGCAAACCGCCAAAGCACTCTCAGAACATCCTGTCACAGGTAACCTTGTTTGCAGAACTCTTGTTGCAGTTCTTGTGAGTTTCAGGGCCAAAGTTCCAGTAACAGGGATCTTCAGTTGTTCGGTTCATGTCATGTGCCCAGTCAGAGAAAGAAGAAGAGGGTCTTTTGGTGAAGAGAGAGGTAAGAAGAGAGGGTCTCTTGGTGAAGAGAGATAGACAAGAAGAGAGGGCCTTTTGGGGAAGAGAGAGGGAAGAAGAGAGGGTCTCTTGATGAGGAGAGATAGACAAGAAGAGAGGGCTTTTTGGAGAGAACATGATAGAAGTAGGGTGCCTGGTTTAGAACAGCCACAATAATTTACAGGTGTTTCTGCACAATGTGTAAGAAAAACAATGTAATGTTTTCATAGAGTTAGCATCAGGGGGAGTTGTTTTTATTCATTCATCCTTTCCTGTAAATGCAGAAATGAGTTCCGAGTGTATAATTAGTGCAGTTTCCATTAAAACACCCCACCCCCACCCAATTTCTGAGTTCCCAACAGTGTAAGGTAGAATTGCAAGCATGTGAAAAATACCTAGTACTTAGTTATGGGATTGACAGGATGGGGGATGGAAGGATGGGGGGAGGTGCTGCATGCCCCACTTCTCAATCCTGCTTACATCAGCCAGCACAAATTGCAGGGGGGAAATCTTTAGAGCCTTAGAAATATTGTCTGAAAATCAGGAGCTTCCTGTTTCTCTCTTTTCCTTTGGTAAGGGTGTGTCCAAACATGAGGCATTTCTTACAAGCATCTGAGCATATGGTAATTGAATACATAAAAATGCATCCCTCTGTGCCTAGGTCTAAAAATTATCCCTACACACAAGATGGGTAGCAGTGTGGCAGTGGAAATGAGCAAGACTCCAGTAGCGACTTAAAGCCTAAAAATATTTATGGCAGCATAGGAGCTTTTATGAGTCACTGAATTGTTTTTGTTGTTGTTGTCAGCCACTCAGTTGTGTCCAACTCTTGACAATCCCATGGCACAGCTGTCACCACAATCCCCGATCCTGCACTGCCTTCTTCAACCATGCAGTGTTCTGGTCGGTGTCCATTCCGATCGGGTCTAGCTACTGCACCCTTTGTTGGCCTAGTTTCCTTTTTCTGCTGACCAATCCTCGCATAACTGCTTTCTACACTGAGTTACATGATATGGCCAATGTAAGTGAGCTGGAGTTGCATGATTTTGCCTACCAATGATATTTCAGACTTTATGTGCTGCAGTATTTCCTTGTTTGTGACTTTCGCTGTCCATGGAACCTGCAGTTGCCTTCTCCAGCACCAGAGTTCAAATGAATCGATTATTCTCTTGTCCAATTTTTTAATCATCCAACTTTCACAGCCATAAATGTCTATTGGAAATACGATAGATCTAACTAATCTACATTTGGTAGTCAGGTTTATGTCCTTGCTTTTCCTTGTTCGGTTCAAGCTCATCACATTCGATGTTTTATTTTCATACTGGGGGAGTTTCAGTCCAGGAGAGAATTGCTGTGCTGTGATTGGTAGTTTGCTGAGATTGACAAGCCAAGGAGCAGAGGGGGACGTTTGTGTGTTGCTTTCCCTGGCAGCCTCGTCAAGAGGCAAAAAAACGTGACAGAGCAGAGGGAAAACACGAGAGGGGTCTCCCCATGAGGGGTTTGCAAACATGAGATTTATCATCTTGTGTTTGCAAGTAGGAAGCCACTTGCTTTTTACCCCTCCATGCAGAAATGGTCTATAATTCTATGATTCTTCACCATCAGTTGTTATTGTGACCTGTCTGTTTTTTGCAGAGGTAATATATTTTTGCCTTTTTGGGGTATAAGAGAGGGCCGAATTTCTTACTTATTTCATTGACCTTTGAATCCAGCTGTCCTAGGCCTTCCTTAGTTTCTGACTGGAGGATGGTGTCATCAGCGTACTGAAGATTATTTATATTCCTTCCTCCAATCTTAATGTCCGTGTTTGATTCTTTGAGTTCAATCTCTCCACGATCTCAGCATACAAGTTAACCAGGAAGGGGGAAAGAATCCAACCTTTTCACACTCCTTTCTTTATATTGAACCAGTCAGTGTCACCAAATGGTGTACATACAATGGCTTCTTGGTTTGCGTAGAGCGACTGCATCAGTTTGATCAAATGCACTGGCACCCCCAAATTTTGCAGGGCTTACAACAATTTATTGTGATCCACACTGTCAAAAGTGTTCTTGTAGTCAATAAAGCAAATGTAGACATCTGAGTAGAGATTCATAAAAGCTCTTACCCTGCCACAAATTTTGTTAGTCTTTGAGGTGCTACTACGCTCTCTTGTCTATCCCCATGATATTAAAGACAGAAGCAACTTATAAGTTCTAAGTCTGGTGTTCATTTCAAAATTAATCTGTTTTTCCAGAATGGCCAGCGTATGTCTGCCTTCCTTAGAATGGCAGAAGCAGAGAAAAATGCTGATAATAAGTTATGAAGTATGATGAAACAACTATTTCCTTAGAATGGAAGCCTTGCTTCCTCTGAATTCAATTCCCTTCCAATTCTGAAAGCCAGTGTGTAACCTTCCCATAAACTGCCTTGTGATAATAAGCCAGGATGGGGGAATGCCATAGATCTGTCCACTGATGACATGACCAGGACAAAGTATTGTCTCTTCTTGCACGCTTCATTAACCTCCAGATAGCTTTACGGCTCCTGTCTGCTGCTCGAAATAGGAAAAATGGGGAGGGAAACAAACTCTCTTGTGAGCAGACTATTTAAACGGATAATCTGAGGTTATTTCCTGAGCATCTGCAGAATGTAAATTCAGCATTCACAAAGCAAAGTGGAATGTTCTCTCTTGGCAGACACTGGGTGAAGAGGTCATTTCATCATAGATGCCATCTTTGAAAATTTTTAAACAGAGGCTGGAGAGCCATCTGACGGAGAGGCTGATTCTGTGAAGGTTCAAGGCTGTGCCAGGTGACAGAGGATGAGCAAAAGGGTTGTGAGTGTCCTGCATAGTGCAGGGGTTGGACTAGATGACTCAGGATATACCTTCCAACTCTATTATTCTATGATTCTATGAATACTTGCATGCTGTTGTGGGTGCCTCCCACAGTGGCAAACAGAGAATCATTACCATGCAGAAACAGCCCTAGTTCCAAAAGATGGTAACATGTGCCCAGCCGTGTAAGGTGGTGACTGGAGATCACCCTCTATTACAGCTGATATCCAGGTGACAAAAATCAGTTTGCCTGGAGAAAATGGCCAGTTTGGAAGGTGAACTCTATGGTAGTAAGCCCTGTTGAAGTTTCTCCCCAAAAGCCACCCTCAGGCTCCAACCCCACAATCTCCCCGTATTTCCCACCCCAGAGCTGGCAACCCTACAGGGTCTAAGTGAAGTAAATAAAAGTGTCCTGGGATGGCCATTTTTTCTTGGGAGGAGACTGCCCAATGGAAAGATAGGAAGCTGGTATCCAGGCATGTTCAAAAGATGTATTGTGAGAAATTTCTGTAGGAACACATATGAGCAAGACCTCTTAGAGGGCAAGCTTCAGAAATTGCTTTCAAGGATATATGCTTGCATTTCCTTGGTCTTTGTGCAGAAAGAGGAAAGAACAACGGCACCGAGAAAGAAGAAAAAGAAAGTCAAGCTCAAGATGAAGAAGAAAGGTTTGGTGCAGTCAGACAGCCCGTTGGCTGAAGATGACAAAGGCAAAATGGCAGCAAGTGGAAGCAAAATCGGAGCCATCATTGGCCTCCTCCAGAACAACAGGGTGGCCCAAGAGAATCCCAGAATTCGGGAAATGTCTCCAACTCCAGCAGGTAAATATGAACCAATGTTAACAAACCTTCAAAATCACACGCAGCAGCTCTTATTCCAAGGTCTTTTCTACATGCTCTACAGTTGTTTGTAAGTTATGCTCCTCAACAAATCTGCCCAGCTTCACAAATCTGCCCATCTGTACTTGTGGCTATCAGGATATCTACTGGCAGAGAATTCCACAATTTAATTACTTGTTGAGTAAAGAAGTAGTTCCTTTTGTCTGTCTGTCAGTATCATTCAGTGGTTCAGTGGGAGAGGGAGAAAAATCTTCTATTCACTTTTTTTCTATCCCATGCATAATTGTACAAACCTCTGCCCTGTTCTCCCTGTGTCACCTTTTTCTACCCTGAAATGGATGGGGGCTAACAAACTGAGATTTAATTTAAAAAAACTGAGGTGCTGCTAGTGGGGAGGAAGGTCTTTTCTGGAATTCAAGGTGATCTGGGTGGGGTTTGAAAGAATGGGGCCATCTCTGCATTGCTCTCAGACTCAGGCCTACTGCTGGATAAGCAGGTGTCAGTCAGCCTTCAAACAGGTTCAGCTGCTAAGCCAGCAGCAGGTTGTGTGGACAGAACAGATTTGGCCACTCTGGCACAAGCCCTAATTACATCTCAATTAGATCAGTGCACTGTGTTCTGTATGGGGGAAGATCTTGAAAAGAGTTAAGAAACTTAAATTAGTTCTGCTTCCCAGATGTTGGCTAGAGTGGGTCACATGGATCAAAATCGCTTTAGTCTTGGCTCATTTTCATTGGCTCTCAATCTGGAACTCTCTCCCCACAGAGATTTTTCATTGCCATCTTCCACTAGTGGGGAAGCCTTTTAAAATTAATTGGTGTTTCCTCAGTGATCCCGTTTTCCCGTCATGTGTTCTAATTGTTGCTTTTATGTTTTTGCATATGTGTTTTTGTAGCCTCTTGTGGCGCAGAGTGGTAAGGCAGCCGTCTGAAAGCTTTGCCCATGAGGCTGGGGGTTCAATCCCAGCAGCCGGCTCAAGGTTGACTCAGCCTTCCATCCTTCCGAGGTCGGTAAAATGAGTACCCAGCTTGCTGGGGGTTCAACGGTAATGACTGGGGAAGGCACTGGCAAACCACCCCGTATTGAGTCTGCCATGACAACGCTGGAGGGCGTCACCCCAAGGGTCAGACATGACTCGGTGCTTGCACAGGGGATACCTTTACCTTTACCTTTACCTTTACCTTTACCTTTACCTTTACCTTTACCTTTACCTTTACCTTTACCTTTACCTTTACCTTTACCTTTACCTTTACCTTTACCTTTACCTTTATATGTGTTTTATCTTTGGTTTCAGTTGTGACAACGATATGAGGGTTTGAGGGTTGGTATCAATAGTTTGTAAGATGCAATTTCATTGTGTTTTTAATCCGTTAGCTGCTGTGGTGGCCAAATTTTGGAAATAAAATAATGGTTTCTTGTATTTTAATTTTAAAAATGTCCTCACTAGCTGATGAGGTTACAAAATAGGCTTCCTGGATGATTAAACCATCATTTATTTCTGTTCTTCCAGGACAGAACGCAAAGAAGAAAAATAAATTACCAAAAAATAAAATCAAAACCAAAGAGCCAGCCGAGACTCGACCAATGGAGAACCTGTCAAGCACTTTTGGTAGGAAGTGGAGATGGGAATTAGAGTCTTTGCACAATGTATACCAAGCATCTGTAACAGCTTGCACTGTTAAATAAAAGAGCAAGGGGTAGGTGGGCGGAGACTGTCCAGACATCCTGATTGGCCCGAAGTCCGGACAGTCCCCACCCCCAACAGCCCCAGCCAGAAGCGTTATGGCAAATTCACCACCATTGCACTCCTGGCCACCCCAGCTCAGCAGGGAGTGTGGTGGAGAGGGATGGCTATCCTTCCCCCTTGGGCCGGGATGCCCTAACGCCACCTCACAAAGGTGGCGTGAGGACTTCCTGGCCCAACAGGAGGCACGGGAGGTGGCTTCCCTTCCTGCTTGGCTCGAGAAGCTGTGGCGGCGTGAGGGCTTCCCGGCCCAAAGGGAGGGGCAGGGGCAGGGGCAGGGGCAGGGCTTCCCTTCCCCCTTTGCCTGGGAAGCCCTCACACCACCTCATAGAAGTAACGTAAGGGCTTCTCTGCCCACTGGAAAGTCCTCTCTCTTTCCTTTCTACCTCTTCCTACATCCCTTCTTCTATATCTGTCTTTCTGTCTTCCTCTTTCTTCCTCTCTTTCTATCCATCTCACCCTTTCTCTTCTACTTTTCCTTACTCTCTATCTCTCTGTATTTTTCTCCCTTTCTTCCCCTCTCTACCTCTACTTCTCTCCCTCGCTTAATTTCTATCTCTTACATTCTCCCTTTCTCTATAATTCTATGTCTCTTTCTCACTCACTTACTCTCTATATTCCTCTGTTCTTTCTATCTGTCTCTTTTACTTAGTTTCTTCTCTTCCACCTATATTTCTGGCTACTACTCTTTTCCCTCTCTTCTTTTCTTTTCTTTTCTCTTTTCTTTCTCTTTTTCATTCTCTTTCTTTTTCCCTGTCCTCTTTCTCGCTCTCTTTGTATCTATTTTCATCACTCTCTTACTTTCTACCTCCCTCTCTCTTTGCTATTCTTCCCCCTCCACCCATTCTAATGCCCGTGATATCAGCTACAACGGGCTATAATTCTTGTAAAAACATAAGAGTATAAGAAGAGCCCTGAAGGATTAGACCAGTGGTCCAGCTAATCCAGCATCCTATCTTACACAGGAAGGATTTTAAATTCTGGTAGACTTGCGATAAAGTCTTAATATCCTGAAAGTTAGCAGTACACAAGTATAGCTGACAAGCACAACATGCTGAGTGCATGCGGTGAGAAAACAACAAAGAAAAACACATTCACCAATTTTGTACCTAATTTATATAGGAACTATTTCTCGGTGAATTTAATTCTTCTCATTAGCTGGATGCCGAGATATGCTGGAGGCATCTCTGCATCCATCATGTTGCAGGCTTGAAGAATGGAGGAGACTCATGAAATAGGAAATTAACCTCTGAGATCAGAAGGTGTGGTCAATGTTCCTATCTCACTAACTGTATGGTGAAAAGTGTTATTTCCAAGAACACAGTGGCCAACCAGTTCCCCTGGATGGCCAAAAGCAGGGAATAGGCCAAAAGCAGGGACCCTGATACTGTCTCCTGGCTCTAGGATTCAGAGGATTAGTGCCTTTAAATGTGGAGGATCCTCTCTATTGCTGTGGCTAGAAGCCATTGATGGGTTTAACCACCATGCATCTATCTAATCCCATTTAAAAGCTGTTTATTCCTGTAGCCATCACTTTATCTTCTGGCTGCAAATTCCACATTTTAATCACTCTCACTTACATTGTTATTGTGAAAGAGGCTTACAAATTATATATGGTATAGGGAAAAGGAAGAGACAGAATTTGCTCCATCTCTCCCATAATGCTAAAATTGAGGGTGGGGGGGGGGCATGAAATCTAGTAGAGCCTCTTGTGGCGCAGAGTGGTAAGGCAGCAGAAATGCTGTCTGAAGCTGTCTGCCCATGAGGCTGGGAGTTCAATCCCAGCAGCTGGCTCAAGGTTGACTCAGCCTTCCATCCTTCCGAGGTTGGTAAAATGAGTACCCAGCTTGCTGGGGGGTAAACGGTAATGACTGGGGAAGGCACTGGCAAACCACCCCATATTGAGTCTGCCATGAAAATGCTAGAGGGCGTCACCCCAAGGGTCAGACGTAACCCGGTGCTTGCACAGGGGATACCTTTACCTTTACTATGAAATCTAGTGGTGATGGATTCAGGATTACTGCACTCAACATACTGTTTACTTATATAAACTATGGCTGCCTTAAGAAGTAGTTGGATAGTTGGACAGGAGGTGGTGATGGAGGTATTCAAATACATAAAGGCTATATGTGTCGTAGACAGCAGGAGAATTGGGTTCAAATTTCCATTCGGACATGACACTCAGCTTTGGCCTACTTACACTTTCAGTGGAATCCAGAAGAAGAAGATGTGTTGGTTCTTATATGCCGCTTTTCTCTACCTGAAAGAGTCTCAAAGCGGCTTACAGTCGCCTTCCCTTCCTCTCCCCACCACAGACACCCTGTGAGGTGGGTGAGGCTGAGAGAGCCCTGATATCACTGCTCGGTCAGAACAGCTCTATCAGGAGTCTCAAAGCAGCTTACAATCGCCTTCCCTTCCTCTCCCCACAACAGACACCCTGTGGGGTGGGTGAGGCTGAGACAGCCCTGATATCACTGCTCCGTCCACCTAACTCAATTATTTTAAAGAAAATGTGGAAGAACCACATATGCAGCCCAGAGCTCCCTGCTCTTGTGAACCCTGACGCCTAAATAGAACCCTGTCTTCAGAGGCAGTATACCCCAGGGGTGCAGGGGAGAACTGTTGCTTTCATTTCTGGGCTTTTTTGAAGCAGCAGGCTCAATGAAGAACGAGATAGGTCTGTGGGCGCTAACCTGGCAGGGCTGTTCTTCGGGTAGGTTTTGACTCCTGCATTAGGGTTTTGTGGAACATGAAGACCTTGGCATTTTAGGGGCCAAAGCTGAGCGTACCTGAAGCATGATCAGACAGTAACATTGTCACTTTAAGAACACGGTGGGTGTGCATGCATGTGCACATATATTCTGCAACCGCAGGCAAGAACCTTTTCCTCAGCCACAGAGCAGGAAAAGCAGAGTCTGCTCAGTTTCTCTTCTTACCAAGCCAACGGCAACACCGATTTCTTCCAGATAAGGAAGTGGCAAGGCGATCAGAAATATGTTGTAAATTGCCATTCTTTTATCAAAGCCATTTAGCTCCCTTAGATATAGAGTTGTCGTTGTTGTTTTTTCTCCTCCTGCCAACTGCAGCAGTTAGCAAGAATTGCCAGCTGTATCTGTCTTGTCTCAGCTGTGTCTCTGTGGTCCCTAGATTTGTATCGGAGAGCCATGCTGGCTCTGAAGATGCAACAAGAAGGGCAGAAGACTCATTCATTTGGCATTTCCTGAGCCAGCCAGTCCCACGAGGGGAGAAGCCTCAAGAAGGCAGAGCTGAGGAGACTGCGATGGAGATAAAGACCCTCGTCCGAAGAGGGAGATGTCCGTGCACAGGAGGCAGTCAGAGAGCAAGTCTCTGAAAGGGAGGGGAGGTGGCTCAGGAGGTTTTGCTTCCACCTCAACTGAATCCAGCACAGATATTCAGCCACCTCCTCCAGAGAGTCTCCCCTGGATCCTCTGCAAAAAGGACAAACCGTGGGGGTGCTTGGTAACCATTAGTTCCCCACAGGTCCCCCACCATTTGTCATCGTCCCCCCTCCAGCCTCTTTTGGCGCAGACATGCAGTCTGAAGCTCTGCCCATGAGGCTGGGAGTTCGATCCCAGCAGACAGCTCAAGGTTGACTCAGCCTTCCATCCTTTCGAGGTCAGTAAAATGAGAACCCAGCTTGCTCTTGCTGGGGAGTAAACGGTAATGACTGGGGAAGGGAATGGCAAACCACCCCGTATTGAGTCTGCCATGAAAACGCTGGAGGGCGTCACCCCAAGGGTCAGACATGACCCGGTTCTTGCACAGGGGATACCTTTACCTTTACCCCTCCAGCAGCACTGGCCACTTGTGTGCCCAAAGAGGAAGGCATGCAGGGAGGGGACTTCTTGGAAGAGACTGCCTCACTCCTTTGTAAGGCGGGTGAGACACCCAAGGCAATTTCCAGATACACTTTCCATCCTGCTTCCTATTAGCATTTCCACACTGGGAACTTTGCTGCCCTGGCTCTCATGTGGGAGCACAAATCTGGGATAGACAAGGTGCGCCAGGCCAAATGTTCCCCCATCCAGAAGCAGGAAGAGATGGGGCAACCTGCCCTGGCTCAAACTCCAGCCTACAGCCTGGAACAAAGCCTCCAGTGCAGAAGAGGTCCTTGTCTGAACAACCTGTATGAAAAAAGTCCTTGTCAGTTTTACTGGTATGAGCAAAGGAAGCTGAAATAAATTGTGTGTATGTGGGGGGGGATCTAAAAGGATAACTGAGATTCCCTTCATCTGGCTAGAACACCAGCAGCAGAATGTCTTCTCATGTATTAACCAGAAGACAGATGGAAAACTTTGAAGCAGAATGAACACAACTTCTCAACGAGGTTAATACCATTGAATGGATTACAAAATGACAATGTATTTTTGAACCCATGGGTGTTTTGAGGCCTATACAGCTTCCACTAGTATAGAATGAGCATCAGCTCACAAAGAGTCAGGGTTTGGGTCGGGGAAGGACTTCAATGGGCTGTAAAAAAAGCACAACAACCTTTCTCAACCTTTTGGGGGCCGTGGCCTTTTCAGGGGCTCCTCTCGGGTTCCAGGACTCCCTTTCAAACAAGGAGACACCACCACATGAACAGGCAGGCAGAAAATCATTGATTATTGACCACCAAGAAAACTTCCAGTCAGTCAGATTTATTGTGTATAGCCAAAGGCCACTGCAAAACGAAGAAAACTTGAACATTCCAACACACTGGAAAAACTTATTTGAAAAGAATGTGTGAAATTAAAGTTTAAAACATTTGACCAAGAGAAGCATATCCATTTGTGGGGTTTTTTCCCTTGAATGACTTCAAGCACACACAACGGAACAGATTGTATGATATTTCCTTTGATTAAGGTTGAACTTTTTAACAATGACATCATACATGATAAAAACGGTATTTCATTGGTTCAGTTACCAGGAACCCCCCCCCCCCAAAAAAAATCCTTTGGGCTCCCCTTCTCACATTTTTCAAGCTGTGAGTTGCTATAGAGTCCCCCTTCCCAAGTGGGCATTGTCTCCAGGTGAACTGATCTGTCTTCCCCTCATACCCAGGCATTGTAATAACGGGAGATTTCCACCGCCCACCTGGAGTTGTCAGTCCTGGGGCTAACACAGCTGTTTGAAGCCCTTCCCTCAAACTAAGAAGAAATGGGGTTAGAATCAAAGTGCCTGTTCTCAGAATTCAGCCTCTGTCCCAATCTTCTCTTGGACAATCTCAGGAAAAGTGGTGTAACTCCAAAATCCTAGCACTGTTGCATGATTTGACTCTTTGTTCTTGCTCTCACTGCTGGGTTTAAGGTTTTCTGAGCACCATCAGGAAATCAACTTCTACCCAGAACGAAACGTGGTTGGTCTGGAAGGTCCCACGGGGCTCAAACTTTGGCTGATCCCCCTGAAGCTGCCAATCTCCAATACAACCAGAGTCCAGTAGCACCTTTAAGATGAGGTGACCAGATTGTCCCACTTTTAGAGGGACATCTGGGGGCACCTGGCAAATTGTACTCATGTTGCAAATAAATATATATATATATATTACAATACTATTTATACATTCTATGCGTTCTATGAAACTTTTTGTTGCTCCATATAGACCAAATTTTTAATCAAGAAACCCCCCAGTCGATGGTGTCCTGCTTTACCAATGTTAAAATCTGGTCACCTTACTTTAAGACCAACAAAGATTTACTCAGGGTGTGAGCTTTCAAGTGCAAGCACTCGTTCTCAGACTATGAACTCCTTACATGACTGGGAATATATAGCAAAAATCAATTCTGTTACATCAGTAGACTGTGTCACAAAGCCAAACACAGCCAATGCTAATTCTTTGTCAAAACAGCCAACCAATCCCCTGGAATTCAGCTGTAGTTTACAAAAACACAAGGAGAAACAATACAGCCTGTTATCAGTGATCAACAGAATTAATTTTTGCTGTATATTCCCACTGTCATGATGGTAGTTCATTGAGGAAGAGTGCTTGCACTCAAAAGCTCACGCTTTGAATAAATCTTTGTTGGTCATAAAGGTGCCACTAGACTCTGATTTTCTTGTGCTACTTCAGACCAACTCAGCTACCCATTTGAATCTACCAATCTCCAAGTGAGGCGTGACGATCTCTCGGGGCTATAGAGCTCAGCTCCCCCGGAGAAAACGGCGCCTGACTTTATACCCCGACAGAGGACCCCTCTTTTCAAAACTTCACCCTCCTCCGGCTCCCCCACCACCACCCCTCACCCCCAAATCCCGGGGATCTCCAACCAACGAATTGCTTCTGAAGGCTGAGGCGGCATCCCCTGGCTCCGCAGCTCTCCCTTTGCAGGCAAGTCCAGGAGCCAGGACGAAAGGGCTGCGCACAAGGTTGCCCCGCGCCCTCGCTTCGTGCAATCCCGGCTGAAAGCCCTGCTGCTCGCCTCCGGAGGGCTGGGAGTGTGCAGGTGCAGCAGCCCTTCCTGTGGTAGAAGGGGACCATCTAGTGGCGTCTCTTGCACAATGGGGGATGTGTATGTGTGTCCTGGGATCCAAACAGACGCGCGGCACGTGGGGATCGCGAGGGAGCAACGAAGTTGGACTGCAGACTGCAGTGAGAGCCAGCGAGAAGCAATGCAGCCGTCCCCCAAGGCAGGGGTAGTCAACTTGTGGTCCTCCAGATGTTTGTGGACTACAATTCCCATGAGCCCCTGCCAGCAAACGCTGGCAGGGGCTCATGGGAATTGTAGTCCACAAACATCTGGAGGACCACAGGTTGACTACCCGTGCCCCAAGGACCTGGACGCGGTAACATGTAGGCATGGGGGCTTTAGTTCTCTCTCCCCTCACCCCTGTTTAGTCTTGCAACGCCGAGTGGATGGAAATGGTTTTCAAGAAGCAATCAAATTGGGCTTGGGAGGAAGAAAGTAAAAGAAGGATCTACGCCAGTGGTTCTCAACCTTCCTAATGCCACGACCGTTTAATACAGGTCCTCATGTTGTGGTGACCCCCCAACCATAAAATTATACAAGTGTTCTTGCACAGAAGTTAAACGGAAACTGATCCATGGCATGAAGATCCATTGTGCAGGATTGTATATCAATTGTTTTTTTCCCCAGGGTTTCTCAGTTCAGTTCTGCCTCTTGTCCCACCATGCCAATCTCGCTCTTTTCCGCTGCTCCAGGCAGATGAACGCTCTATCTCGGTCTACCCCGCAAGGCTGTTGTGTGGATGGTGCCCCCCCCCCTGGCCAAGCTGCTTGCCTTGCCACAACCCCCATGAAAGGGTCATTCAACCCCCAAAGGGGCCCTGACCCCCAGTTTGAGAACCATTGATCTACACGTATCCTCCACTTTTAAAAAGTAAACTCTAACAAATTTTTCATCAGATCACGTGTGGAAGACAAGACTATGCACTGGACACCCCCCAAAAAAATGGCTTCAAAATTTTGAGGTGCTACAGCAGTTGAAAAACGGGTCTGAGACACAGATCCCCATGAATTTATATGATTTTTACACTGAAATGAAATAAAACCTTACTGTTTTATACATGTTTTATAGGGAGCACCACAAAAACCATACATCCACAGTGGTGTGGGGCCACAATGGCATAAAAACTTGGTTGCATTTATGTGTAACCCTTGTTCGTTGATGTCTTGTGTGCTGACGCACATGGGGATTGCGCAGGCTGGATGAGGAGATGCTTTTCAAGTTAAGCTCCTATAGGAGGCGCTTTGCCCCAACATGATGTGCATGAAGGTAGTTTCCTGGCCAACACACACATGACTGGGGGCAGAGCGCCCCCGTTCCCCTCAGTTCCGATCCCCCCGTTGTGGGCCACATAAGGTACCACCACCACTGTAGATGCCACATGACCCAGGAGGTGCTGTAAGAAAAGGACCAAGCAGTAGCAAAGGGGGCCAAGCAGTCTTGAAAGTTAACCTGCGTGTCCCCAACCAAGGCGGATAGTCAGAACCACTGCATTTTGGGAAGAATCGTAGAATCATAGAGTTGGAAGGGGCCATACAGGCCATCTAGTCCAACCCCCTGCTCAACGCAGGATCAGCCCAAAGCAGCCCAAAGAGGTTGATCCATTTGTGTAGGTTGCTGCCCCTTGGTCTAGGAACTTGTTGCTTCCAGTTAAACTGCTGGTAAGGACAGGAAGGATACTGAGGTGGTTGCTTATGGTGTTGGGATCTGAAAAAGGGGTTGTCTCTGCTGTCTCTAATGAAATCTCTGTGGCTGGTAGGTCGGAGCCAGGGGGAAAGAGCTAAGTGAACAGGACATGTGTCTACTCTTCTTCAACAAAGATAAGAAATCATCGGTAGTCATGGCAATGGAATGGGACAAGGAGTACACTGGGTCAGCAGACGTTGGAGGAGCCAAAGCTCAGACTGGGATCCGAGTGTTAAGATTGATCTCTGTGGAGGTTTTGTTTTGTTTTGTTTGTTTTTTGTTTCTTAGATGGAGGTAAAATATTTTGGGGGGCGGTAAAATATTTTTTTATAAATTATTTCCATTCTACGAAACACTATATATACATATACAAATACATATAACTTTTTGATGTATAAATCTTTCAAGTAACTAACTCCAGCTTACAAGTTACGCAATTCAACATGAGCAACTTCGAAAATTATAAATTACAAGATTCCAAGTTACCCCAGCCACAAAACAACATTCTGACGGTTAATTTTTTTTCCCAGCAGTAAATTATAGATACTATCCCCCACCTTCTTACGAGATCGGCATTTTGTAAACCTCCAGTCACAGCCACCAGCTGCGCCGAACTTGTACCGGTTTCTGTTCTTTCTCATATGCAGACATGCTTTTTAACCAGTAGAGTGAGACCTCTTGTCTGCTTCTGTATTTGCCTCGGAACAGGCTGGGGCTGGAGTAGTCATGGCCGATCTTTTGCCTGGATGGGCCAGAACCAAAGTAGGAACTGATATGGTAGAACAAGCTGACAGCGCCCGAGGAGTTTGGCTCAGAAGCTGGTTGGGGGGGGGGCAGTGCGTGGATAAGGCCTTTTCCCAAAGAATCATAGAATCATAGTTGGAAGGGGCCACACAGGCCATCTAGTCCAACCCCCTGCTCAACGCAGGATCAGCCCTAAGCATCCTAAAGCATCCAAGAAAAGTGTGCATCCAACCTTTGCTTGACGACTGCCAGTGAGGGGGAGCTCACCACCTCCTTAGGCAGCCTATTCCACTGCTGAACTACTCTATAAAAATATTTTTCCTGATATCTAGCCTATATCGTTGTACTTGTAGTTTAAACCCATTACTGCGTGTCCTCTCCTCTGCAGCCAACGGAAACAGCATCCTGCCCTCCTCCAAATGACAACCTTTCAAATACTTAAAGAGGACTATCATGTCCCCTCTCAACCTCCTTTTATGCAGGCTGAACATTCCCAAGTCCCTCAACCTATCTTCATAGGGCTTGGTCCCTTGGCCCCAGATCATCCTCGTCGCTCTCCTCTGTACCCTTTCAATTTTATCTACGTCCTTCTTGAAGTGAGGCCTCCAGAACTGCACACAGTACTCCAGGTGTGGTCTGACCAGTGCCGTATACAATGGGACTATGACATCTTGTGATTTTGATATGATGACCCTGCCTTTAGGCATGAGGATCTGTCTGATCGAGCCTTAGGCACAAACTTTTGACAAATTTGGCAAGCGCTGACATTGTGCACTTTGCCAGGAACACAAAAGGCGTTTATCATGTTCATCTGCATGCAGCACCTTAACTCTGCAGTTGGAGCACTTCTTGAAAATTGCCCTGGAAGCCATAACAGATGGAGTAATGGGGCTCTGGGAACACTCTCTTTCTCATGGTGACGGAGAAGGAACTGAGGGGAATGGGGGCTCTCCTCCCCTAGTCTCGTGCATCGTGGGACATCGAATGCATGCACACCATGTCGGGGCCAGAGACCTCCTATAGGAGCTTGGCTTGAAAATTGTCTCCACAGCTGGCCTGTGCTTGCACAGTCCCACTGTGGGGCTGCATCACAAAACGGGAAATGAATGCATGAATCCTCATGTATCCTAATGATTTTTGCCCTGGATCATCCCAAACTCTCCATAAAATCTCCTATTATATCAACAGCCACATCATACAGCACAGAAATCACAGATCCACGCCTCCATTGCCAGGCCACGGAGCAAAAGTAGGGTTCCAAAGCACTGATCCTCAGGGGTTTTGCATTGGGTCACCCCAAAGTCTCTGTTAACTCTTCCAGAAGAAGAGGGAGAAGAGGTCACTGGTAAATTCCTCTTAGTCTGCTGCAGCAAAATAAAATGGAATCCGTCAGGCTCCTGAAAGCTAACCCTGGAATAAGTGCTGATCTTTAAGATGCCACCAGACGTCTGTTTTATTTCGTGTGTACGTGGTATGTGTGTGTGTGTGTGTGTGGATGTGGCTGTGAACTGTTGTGCAACTTTCCCCTTGAGAGCAAGAGCAGAAATCAGTATATGGAAGAGCGTCACACCACCTCAAATCTTCCCTGTCCCTCGGTAAGCTTTTTCTTTTCTCTCTATTCTTTTGCAGCTAACCTCTCCCTGTCAGGGAGACGAAAGGACATTAGGACCCAGAGGCTGCCGAGCAGGAGAGGCAGGCTCAGGCTCTGACATCTTCTCTGCCTCTGCAGCCTTCCTCTGCTGATCGCCTTCCATGGTGACTGACCATTGCTAACCCAGCCCAGGCGCCAGACCGCGGGGAAGAGCAGTGCCGTGACCCCCATGGCCTCTCCCAGGACCATCACCATTGTGGCCCTCTCGGTAGCCCTGGGGCTCTTCTTTGTCTTCATGGGGACCATCAAACTGACCCCCCGGCTCAGCAAGGATGCTTACAATGAAATGGTGAGTAGCTCAGCGAACGTGGGAGACATTTTGCTGGCATGAGTGGCATTCCCCAGGGCTGTCTGCTGCTCCCTTCACGAGCTGCACCAGCCCAGGGCAAAGACAGCACCTGTCAATGTGGCCGGAATGGAGGGGAGGGAGGAAACAGGCACCACAAACAGCACCTTTGCTTGGCAGGGAAGCCCCAATTTCACCCACTTGCTGCTAAGCTCCTCTTAGCTGTCAATCAATGGTTAGATCTGGCTGACCGGTCGAACATTCTAAGGGCTTTGAGTCTGATATGGGAAAATCACTGTCAAATCCAGCTGGCTTTCTAGTCCCCCCCTCCCCATCGCCTCCCCCTCCCCATGATAGAAAGCAAGGAAAGCGAAGGAGGAAAGAGAAAAAAATACACAAACATAGGAAATTCTTGCTTTGAATGAGATGTGCCCAGAAGATCAAGGATATCCATATTTTCCCATTCTTTCCACAAATAAGGAGCAAGATGCTGCAGTATCCTAAAGGGATGCTTCAAGATGGTGCAGAATGGGTCTCCTTCCAAGGACAAGGCCAGCAATATCTGGTCCTCTGAAGCAGCTGATTTGGAGATATTATTCACCCATTATTGATACTTATTGAATTATCTTTATGGCTGGGGTCATTTGGATATGCTTTGTGAGGCATTAGAAATGTCTCCAGCTTCATCAGGCAAAGGGTCATTTATACTCTTCCCCCCCCCCCACCCCCAGAAGATTCTGGAAAAAACGACACCTTTGGATGCTCTCTGTCTCTCTCAGCCAGGGATTTCTGGCTGAGGAAGTATAGTCTCTCTCTCCTTGGTAGTCTGGATGTTTTCCACCTCCTACCCTGGTCCCACAAAATCTGCTAGTGAGTGCTGCCCCTCACACTTTGAGGCTTTCTTTTCCTAATTTGCTAGGATTGATTTTTGAGGTGAGAAACAAAACCTCCATGGAAGTTTACGGCATGTTCTGGCATTACTCCTAATATACTCTCCTCACTCCAGCCTAGGAAAATAGATGAATGAATGAATTGTAGTAGTTCTGTTCATTGCTAAGCTGCCTACTGGGGTAGATTCAAATGCTCTGAAGTAGCACAATAAAATCAGAGTCCAGTAGCACCTTTAAGACCAACAAAGATTTATGCAAGGCGTGAGCTTTCGAGTGCAAGTGTAGTGGTGAGGTATAAAGAGAAAGGGTAATTGATTGAAATAACCTAAGCTGGTTTAAAAATCCTGATCTTGTAAACAATTTTTCTCTTGCCACTGTGTTTTAATTTAAATATGCCTCAGTGTTACTAGCAGTGGTGATTTTCTGTGATCTCACTTTTTGGAATCTTTCTGTATTTTATTTTATTTTATTTTTTTAGATGTATTTTTTTTTAAAGAAGCCCACTGTCAGTTGCTATATTCTGTAACATTCTAGAACCCTGGTTTCAATAATAATTCCAAAGGGGGAACATTGTACCTTCCTTGATTAGATTAGATTTTTATTTATACCACTTTTCCTAGGTATCTACAATTGGGAGTTGTACTCACTCACTCGGATGGAGTGAGTTCTCTCAAACTGGCTATGGTTTCAAACTGGCCTCTTTTTGTAACATCTTTCTCCTCTCACCTGTCTGTTGCTTGTAGCATTAAATATAAATATATCTGCTATGGATGTGTACTTCATGCATCTGCTTTGTGAAAGCTTATTCCAAAATAAATCTTACTAGTCTTTAAAAGTGCTTTTGGACTTCTCTGTGATTTTTGGTTTAATGAGATCTCAAAAAAACAAAAACAAACCCTGACTATAGTTGTCCTCCCTCAGCTTTCAGTTACTTCTAAGTTACTCTTTGCAGAAAGGTTTGGTAACTTCCTTCATGTAACATAAACTTCATTTTTTCCCCTTCTCTCCTCTCTTGGTATTTTTCCAACCCTCAAATTGCTTTTTTCCATTGGAATAATTTGCCATCCCTACCCATTAGCTTCCTAACCAGCAAGAGGAATGACCAGACTATCTGTCTCCTGTCTGGGACTAGCAGACTGGAGTTCTAGTCAAAGGGTGTGACTTCCTGGTCATCAGAAGACTGACGACATTTTAAAACATTTGCTAATATGAGTACTGGGATGCCTCTCTGCCTATGGAGGCTCAGATCATGACGGTAGACCAAATGGAATTTGTCATCTAGGCCAACCAACGCTACTAGCACCCTATCTGTCCTGGCCACAGCGATCCATGCAATGGTCACTTCCAGACTAGACTTCTGTAACTTGTCCTACGTGGGGCTTCCCTTGTCCCTGACCCGGAAATTGCAGCTGATACAAAATGCAGCTGCTAGGGTCCTCACTAGGTCACCTTGGAGGGCCCATGTCCAGCCTATGCTGCAGCAGCTGCATTGGTTGCCAGTTAGCTTCCAGATCAAGTTTAAGGTTATGGTTTTCACCTTCAGGGCTATATGGGGTCTGGGTCCTGCATATATAAGGGACTGCTTATCTCCTTATGCTCCCTGTAGGGCTCTTCGCTCTACGGGTGTGAATTTGCAGGTTGTACCGGGTCCCTGGGAAATGTACCTGGCCTCAACCAGGGCCACAGCCTTTTCGCTCCTGGCCCCAACCTGGTGGAATTAGCTCCCAGAAGAGCTGCGGGCCTGAATCCCCGTCACAGTCCTGGCCTTCCTTAGAGCTTTCCCATCAAGAAGAAGAAGAAGAAGAAGAAGAAGAAGAAGAAGAAGAAGAAGAAGAAGAAGAAGAAGGGTTGGTTCTTATATGCTGCTTTTCCCTACCCAAAGGAGTCTCAAAGGGGCTTACAGTTGCCTTCCCTTTCCTCTCCCCACCACAGACACCCTGTGGGGTGGGTGAGGCTGAGAGAGCCCTGATATCACTGCTCGGTCAGAACAGTTTTATCAGTGCTGTGGCGAGCCCAAGGTCACCCAGCTGGCTGCATGTGGGCGAGCGCAGAATCGAACCCGGCATGCCAGATTAGAAGTCCGCACTCCTAACCACTACACCAAACTGGCTCCAATATAGGTCATAGACATCCCTGTTTTGAGCATCCCTCTTTACCTTCCAAGACCTGATGAGATGAGGTTAGCCTTGGCTATCCAGGTCAGATGCCATCCTAGATACAGCCATGACTTTCTAAGCCAATTGGTTTAATGCACTTAGAAGGATGGGATTCTACTTATGATGGAACTGTAGGTAACCTCGGGCCAGTTACTTATCTCTTCAATTTATCCTGGCTTACCTCCAGGCTGTTGCAAGGACAAAACGAGCAGACACCGTGCATGCTGCCCTCAGGTACTCAGTGGAATAGTAGAGTTTTAGGAGCCATAGCAAATATTTGCCTAAACATTCAGGGTTCTTCTCAGTAGTGATGCTATTTACTCGGATGATGAGGAAGACTTCAGTTGCCCGTTTCTATACATTAACCCTCTGTTAAAGGGACAGGATATTTTCCTCCAAACCTGTTGGCTATGCATGTTTTGGTCTGCTTTGGCTGGTATCATGAAGCACTTCTTCCTCTACTTTTATAAAGTGTGCTGAGTTCATGCACTTTCTAACTTTTTCCTGAGTTTGTTGCAGTCTATCATAAATCTGCTTTTCATAAATCTGTTTTTGGAAAGACAGTGCAAAGAAGCTGCACCGTTGATTTTCCAATGTTATAGATGAGCCAAAAACGAATTAATCATCCAATGATTAATAGATTTGTTATACCTAATAATAAGAGTGGATGAGAGACTCATTATCTTGGCATTTTGATTTCGTTTTTGGAAAGACAGCAGTAAACCCAGGGTGGGTGGGAAAATGCAGATCTTTCTCACCAACAAACCTTGTAATTTTTACTACCCCAGTCTCCTAGTGGTTGTCACCACCACCCTGTGCAACAGGAAGGGAGGGGGGAGCTCAATTAGCATATCACTTTAGTGATATGTCAATTGCCAGTTTAGAGACAACAGGAGAAAGGACACCTACAGGGGCTGAAGTGAAAGAAAATGCAGGAAAACCTACCACATTAATGCTCCATTGCTTCTGCAAATGCCTCTACATTCACAGAAGCAACAAGAGCTCAATCACTGCATGGAAGAAGCCAGCAAAGAATCATAGAGTTGGAAGGGGTCCTACAGGCTATCTAATCCAATCTTCTACTGCTCAATACAGGACAGTCTAAAGCATCCATGAGAAGCATCTGTCCAGCCACTGTTTAAAGACTGCCAGTGAGGGGGAGCTCACCACCTCCTTAGGCAACTGATTCCACTGTTGAATTACTCTGGGAATCCCCCCCCCCCCATAGCTAGCCAGTCTACATGTAGTTTACACCCATTACTGCAGATCCTATCCTCTGCTGCCAACAGAACCACTTCCTGCCCTCCTCTAATTGACAACGTTTAAGATACTTAAAGAGAGAAATAATGTCCCTTCTCAACCTCTTCTTCTGCAGGCTGAACATACACAAATCCTTAACCTTTCTTCACAGGGCTTGGTCCCCAGGCCCCGGATCATTTTTGTCGCTCTCCTCTGAACCCTCTCAATTTTGTCCGTGTCCTTTTCAAAGTGAGGCCTCTAGAACTGCACACAGTGCTCTGGTGGGGTCAGACCAATGCATTATAAAGTGGGACTATGACGTCTTGTGATTTTGGTGTGAAGCTTCAGTTGATACAGCCCAAGTCTGCATTCATCGTCTTTAGCACCACATCACAGTGTCTGTTCATATTTAGCTTACAGTCCACAAGTACCCCAAGATCTTGTTCACACACATAGCTACCCAGAAGAGTATCTCTTATCCAGTAGGCATGTGTCTTATTTTTGTGACCCAGATTAAGTACTCTGCACTTACTGAATTGCATCTTCCTCTCCTTTGCCAACTTTTTCAGCGTGTTCAGGAAGCGGTGCCGGGCCGCAAGCAAAGCGGCCTGGCAAGCTTCTTGCTGCGGGGGGTGGGGGGGGGGAGGCAGGCGTGGCCGCCAGTAGCCCGGTACAGAGGACTTAGCGGACCGACACTGGGCCGCAGACCCGGGGTTGGGGACCTCTGATATAGAGGGTGGAGCAGAGTTGTTCTCTCTTTCCCCGGAGGAATGGACCAGAACCAATGGGATGAAATTAATTCAAAAGAAAGTCTATCTAAACATCAGGAAGAAGTTCCTGACAGTGAGAGCGGTTTCTCAGTGGAACAGGCTTCCTCGGGAGGTGGTGGGTTCTCCATCTTTGGAAATTTTTTAACAGAGGCTAGATAGCCATCTGACGGAGAAGCTGATTCTGTGAAGGCTTAAGGGGGTGGCAGGTGACCGTGGATGAGCGATAGGGTTGTGAGTGTCCTGCATAGTGCAGGGGGTTGGACTAGATGACCCAGGAGGTCCCTTCCAACTCTATGCTTCTATGATTCTATTCTATGAATGTCTCTGTATAGCTGAGGACTTTTCATCCTCATGGTGGGAAATAGCATCCAAGGTTCTGATTCTATTACTGACAGGTACTCTCCCCACATGTGATTGAATTGCCTTATGATTAAAATTGACTTCCAGTCTAGCAGATCCTTCAAGGCCATGTGGCACTCAACTGTGCAATGAACTAGAACCCTTACCACCACTGACCTCCTCTCTCCATTGCTGCTTTCATTGCAGAAACGAGCCTACAAGAGCTACGTCCGTGCTCTGCCCATGCTTAAGAAGATGGGGGTCAGTTCCATCATGCTCCGCAAGAGCATTGGCACCCTGGAGGTGGCCAGTGGCATCGTCATGACGCTGGTTCCGGGGCGCCCCAAGGACGTGGCTAACTTTGTGCTGCTGCTGCTGGTCCTGGCGGTGCTCTTCTTCCACCAGTTGGTGGGTGACCCGCTGAAGCGCTACGCCCACGCCCTGGTCTTTGGGATCCTCCTGACCTGCCGCCTACTAATTGCCCGTCAGCCAGAGGAGCCGCTGCTAGAGAAGAGGACCCTGTCAGTGAATGGCGAGGACCAGTCACTTCTTGCAGAGGAAGCTCCAGAGAAGGGCAAAATCAAGGTGTCCTAGTGGGGAGCCTCCAAGGGACACGGACCCTCCCCACAGCTCTCGCTCTCTCTCTTTCCCAAACACAGATTGGCGTTCCTTTTTCTTTTGGTTTTGTAAAGGGTTGCAATTTGGAGCATGGGGGTGTGGAGGGGGGGGACTTAGTTTGCAGGCTACCCAAGAACTTGGCTTCTGCTCACCAACCCTCTTGAGCTGCTCTCTCCTGTACCCCCTCCCCTACATTAAGGTAAAGATATCCCCTGTGCAAGCACCGAGTCATGTCTTTCCGTTGGGCTGACGCCCTCTAGCATTTTCTTGGCAGACTCAATGCAAAGTGGTTTGCCATTCCCTTCCCCAGTCATTACCATTTTACCCCCCAGCAAGCTGGGCACTCATTTTACCAACCTCGGAAGGATGGGAGGCTGAGTCAACCTTGAGCCGGCTGCTGGGATCGAACTCCCAGCCTCACGGGCAGAGCTTCAGACAGCATGTCGGCTGCCTTACCACCCTGTACCACAAGGAGCCCCACATTAGACCTGGTCAAATTTTCCAAAACCAGAGAATAAGTGTTTCTTGTGTTGAGTGTGTGCGTGTATGTGTGTGTGTGAGAGAGAGATGGCTGATTTGCTTAAGCTGAGTTGCCTCTGCAACTGTGTGTATTCTTCAAGGGCAAAAAAGGAGCACAGGGGGGCTTCGATCGTGAGATTTGCTCGCTTCTCTGATCTGCTCCCCCTCCTTTGCCATATATTTAGCACTGGGAGGGAGGACCCCCTCCTCCTGAAATGAACTTTTTGTGCTGCTTCACTACAAGAGCCCAGCAGAGCATTCCACCCACCTCTCTCAGCAGAGATTTTTTTCCCCCAAGAAATGTTGTATGCCCCTAATAAACCCTGTTGATTACCCAAACATCTTTCTGTCTGTGCTGCTGCCAAAAAGATGAGAGCCCAGTCATTGCCAGCCTAGAAATAAATGTGTTTTTCCAACACGCAGTTGCTCAGACTTGTAAGAACAACTGGTTACTGGGTGGGTGAGGGCTTGGAGCAGAGAACCACCTCCTTTTTCAGCTGCACCTGTCAATCTGTTGAGCTCAAACAGAATGAAGTCCCTGTTCAGAAGTTGCTTCAGTCCTGTTAGTGATACGCTTGGGAGAGGAAAACAAGGGAAGGGAAAATTATAACGGGGGAGGAAATGTGGTTTTGTTTTTGTTTTTAAGTGTGTTGCCTTTCTTGGTATTGTCTGGTTGCCATCCTCCCTTCCTTCCCTTTTTTAATTTATAACAATAAACTTTTTGAAATTTGGAGGAAAAGCTGCTGTATAGATTGTTGGGTTTTGTATGAGTCCCAGCGCAGGTCATAGCTGTGAAACATTCTATTATCTTCCCATGAAGTGCTGTTTGGTGTCATTTACATGCTTGTGTATCCATGGATGACGGAGAAAGTGATCCAGGACAGGAGCCCCTGAAACCTGGACTGCAAATTCTGCAAGGTGGCTCAAAGGCCTGGCCTGTGGTTGCCCCCTCCCTCTCCTCCTCCTCCTTGTGCACTCAGTCAGTGATCGGTCTGAACATAAACTTTTTGGTTTATACTATGCTTCCCCCCCCCCCCGCATAAGAACTCAGAGTGACCTACAACATTCTCCCCTCTGCCATTTTATCTTGCAGCCACGACCTTGTGAGGTAGGTTAGGCTGAGACTGTGTGGCTGGCCTAGCCTGAGACCTCCCATCCTGTACTGAGAATGGAGTGATTTGCACCTTGGTCTCCAGTCTGACCCACTGTCCATTAGCCACATTGGCTCTTTAGTTTGCCAGTACAGCTGAGCTGGCATGGCAAGATTTACATTCTCCCTTTGGGATTCCAAACCATGATTTGGTTAGCGACTCTGTTTGGGAGGGTAAACAGAAGCCATAGTTTTCCAGCTCAGCTATAACAGGCAGATAGATCTTGTACTAAAATATGTCCACTAACTATTTCCTTATTTGCTTTGTTTATAGTCTGCCTTTCTGACCGAGACTCAAGGCAGACTTGGAGCGCACAGCACAAGGGGAAGGGGAGAAGCCGTGACAGTACATGGGGTGGGTTGTTCATATAGCACCAAACCATAGCTTGCCCCCTTAGACCACTGGATTCTGGTTAAGATGTTATCCTTATCCAGATGTTATTCATAATAACTGACTGGCAAGACTCAAATGCAAGTTTCTAAAAAATGGTGAACATAGTGGCCTGTTAGCATGAATTTTCTTCCTGAAAAAGAAATGTGTCACAAATACTTACGTTTGCAAGTCAAAACTGTAGATGAGGCTCTGTGAATAGCAATTTAAAGTAGCAAACTTCCCAGGGTCACATGGACAAGAATATTCAAGAGCTTCTTTTCATTTCTGGAAAGGAAAAAGTGTACATTTCTACACGCAATGGGTTGGATCCTGCCACTTCTTTTACTTCATCCTACCCAATCCGCTTCCTTAATACAGCTCCCATCACACATGGTCTTTGCACATGCAGGTCTTCTGAGCCCACAGTATAGTTTGGGACAGCCGAAGTTACCTACAAGACAGTTTTAGGGAGGAGCAAACCAACTATGTCATTAGAAGGGAAGGTATTACAGCTAAAGCTCACTTTGGACACATCATGCTATCAAACTCGCTAGAAAAATAATTAATGCTCGGCATGGTCAACGGCAAAAGGAAACGTGGTTACCAAAGGGTCTGCTGGCTCAACACGATCAAAGCTGACACAGGGATGACCATGAACCAACTAAAAGATGTGGTCACTGACAGACGCGTGGCGGAAACTTTCCTATAGAATCGCTGAGGATCAGACACGACTGAACAGATGACATCATCATCATCATCATCATAGTTTTCTGATGCCCAAAGGGAACCAGAAAAGCTGGCTGGATAAAATGGAATGAGCCTAACAGTGAAATCCTAAACAGACAGCTTAGCTGTGCTTAAGACTGCAGTATGTGAGAGGAAAGTAGAACTGCCACTGTCTCATTGGCATGGTACAAAAGAGTCATTTCAGGCATTACACAGCAAACTGAGCTCAATGTGTTCTCCAGTGTACATTTGACAGGGAGCAGTTGGGTGTACAAAATGACTCCTTGCTGTATTTCACATTTATGCATTGAATGCTTGTTTTAAAAACAAAAACCCTTCAATCAGCTGCTGAAAAGGAAGAGGCTCTTATTGTATGCCCCAGACTCCTGGTATCAAGGTATATAGTCTTCAGACCTAGTCCAGAGGTTTACAGAGAATTTCCAGGCAGATTTTGCTGAAGCTTATCCAGATTCCCTAATGATCATTACATGGGATTATAGAGGGTGGGTTTTCTACAGAGTTTCTCTGGAAAACAGGACTGTCTCAACTGAAACCAGACAGCTGGAGATCAGATGAATTCTTCAACCAAGGATCAAAGCTAGTCCCCCTCCCCAATCCCCAAAAGCAGCTGGCAACTATTCCCTGCCTGAATTTCCTGATGCTGCTGAGAAAGGGTGGAATAAGAGTCTTCTAAATAAGAAATAAATGAAGTGCTGCAGCCACTCATAGTGGAAAATATGGACCAGTAGTCTCAATATTAGACCACATGTTCAGAAAATCATAAAATGAGGGGGAAGATCAACAACATCTTACACTGGAAGTGTAAGTGAAAAACAGGGAGTGAAGGATATTCTTAGTTTATGCATGACAACAAGCCTTCTCTGAACAGTTCTCTTCAATGAACAGACGTTCCTGAGCCAAGATTTGGGGAGAGGCCATGGTTCAGTGGCAGAGCATCTGCTCAGCATGCAGATCTCAGGTTTAACTCCCAGCATCTCCAGTTAAAAGGACCAGGTGTGAAAGACCACTGCTTGAGATCCAGGAGAGCTGCTGCTAGTCTGAGAAGACAATATTGATGACAAAGCAATGGTCTGATTCAGTATAAGGGAGCTCCGTGTCTTCATCCTGCAGGCACTCCTTTACAGAAAAAGTCCCATTAAGGTACAAAGCCGGGACCAAGTTCAGAATTGCAGAGTTCTCCAGTGCTAAACTGTTCCTATGTACTGATGCTAGAGGATCTGTTCAGTGTGCTGAAGGGCATGGACAGTATGCATGTACAGACAACTTCTCACTCAAACCAGGTTCACAAGAGCAATTGCAAATGTAAAGGAACCAGGGCTGATTCTGCACTTTGGTTTTTTTCCGATTGTAGATCCTGCTGAATTCAGATTGATTTGAACTCCGGTCTTTCTCTATTCCTGCCCCCCCCCCCCCAATTGAAACAGAAAGCGTTCTGTACTCAATTAGGGACATTCAGAAAGGAGGGGGGGAGCCAAGCGTAGCAGGAGCCTCTTTCTTTTATTAAATGGGGGGGGGGGGAGAGAAACAAGAGGCAAATCTCTGCTGAGAGAAGTTAGGGCTTCTGGAGCAGGAAAGCCATGCAAGGAGGAACCAAGAAGACTTTGAACTGATGCCCTGACCAATCAGGGAAGACTGCCTTGTTACAGCTTTGGACGCAGGAGTTAATTTGCAAAGAGCAGAAAGTTGCACATTTACTGATGCTGGGTTTTCAAATATCGAGGCTTTGTTCGAGGGGGAAAGGTAAGATCACGATGAATCAATCATGCATGTTGCAGAGGGAAAATTTAAAGCATCCAAAATCAAAATGCAGATCAAATTCAGTGTAGGCAGAAGGGATTCATTCAAACTGGGACTGGGTAAAAAGCCCCATGCAGTCTACACTCAGTACAGAGTTTTTAAAAAAGCACCAAAGCTGCCCCCAAGAACAAAACAGTTTATGTCTCTGCAAGGTATAAAAATATATTTATTGACATAATAATTAACATTTATGCTGTATTTAGTATGGTCAAAGCTCATTACAGTTAATTCTCATAATTCTTGCTATGGTCCTGCAGGGTAGCCTCTTATGGCTTACGACACAGAAATGCACTTCACTTTCAAGGATTCTTGTTACTGAGATGTAAAGCAGCAGTAGTGTTGCTATGATCCTGGTGTAGAATGAGTGCATTGCACATGCATCTGAAAGTATTGCACTGTCCTTTTCAGTGCAGTCATAGGAAAACAGACTCGGGAGTAAGCCCCTCTGCACGCAATGAAATTTGCTCCCATGTAAAAGTACGCAGTATTACAGCCTTATCCACTAAACTTAACCCCAAAGACTCGCTTGCGCTGAGTCTTCGCTGCAAATCATAACCATATGAAGAAAAGGCAGATATAGCAACATAAGAAATGCACTGTGGGTTACGAGCGATTCATACATGTAATTATTTCTACGAACAATACAATAACATTAAGATTTTGTTTTCCGACGAGAGTAAGCCCAGCTTCTCCCCCCATCTTCCCCCTCCCTTCTCCTGTTCGCTGTGCGCATGCTCAATTCCACCATTCTCTTGAGAACTTCCTAGTAAAAGCCCCCCTTTCCAGTCTCTGCGCTCGATTCCTTCGACAGCTCTGAAGATCAGGTGTGTAATATATCTGCGCATGCGTCGTACGAATCCGTGACGCTCCAGACAAGTGTGGGCATAGGCTCCAGCCAATGAAGCGTTTTTGGGGTCTGCGCTTGCGCGCGGGAACTTTTGAAATCGGGAGTCGTTAGGCGGCCTGGAGACGGTTTGCGATGAAGGCGAGGAAAGGTCGGTCTGGCGCCAGTTATTGTTGTGTTGTTGCTCCTGGCTGGGGAAGTTTTAAATATTTTTCAGTCATGGTGAGAGGGGCAAGAGGCCTCCTGGGTCGCCCGAAGGCGGAGCAAAAACGCAGCCCCGACTCCTGAGAAGATCACCATTTGCATTTTGTACTTGTCTTCTGGGCAGACGAGCGGTCCCTTCCCCGCTTGTCACGATTTGTGCATACCCGCCCAAGAGGTGTGTTTTTACTTTATTGTGGGATATTTCTTGTGGGATATCGTTGCACATTTTAAAGAAAATGCATGCCCTCTTTCCACCCAATTAGGGTCCACGGGGCAGTGAATATTGAAAAACATGGGAGAAGCCCTGGGAGATACCTCTAAGCAATTTGTAGTGTTTTTTTTATTATTTATGTGCATGTTGTGTAGTTCATCTGAGAGACCGCCTCCCTGTTTATACCCCTAGAAGAGCTCCGCCACCTTCAACTGTCTATGGATTCCCCGGCCCGTCAGACCTCCACAAGGGCCAGGGCCTTTTCAGTCCTGGCCCCCACCTGGTGGAATGAATTCCCTGAAGAGATCAGGGCCCTGGCTGAACTCCCACAGTTCTGCAAAAGGGAGCTCTTCCACCAGGCATTTGCCTGAGACCGACTGACTCAAAACATATACAGGTCCCTCCCCCCTAGATTGAGATGTCAAACCTACCGAGGACTTGTCAAAGTTGTCTGTTGAAATGCTGTTCTAGCTGATGTGTTATTGTTATAGTGATATTGTTCTGTATGTTTTATGTAAACCACCCAGAGCTGTAGGGAAGGGCGGTATGAAAATCTAAATAAATGAATAATTTTGTAGCTGACCTGAGATGTAGGGAAGGGTGGTGTATAAATGAAATAAATAAGTGTAGTTAAAATTATAAACTAATTTGATATGATGGTGTCCTGTTACATTTTTTAACCTGATATTCTAAGGCACTCAGTGTGCTACATGTAATTCTTTCATCGTTTTATCCTCACAGCAACCCTGCAGATTATGTTGAGCTGAGAGAGAATAACTGGCCCAAGATCAGTTGGTGAGTTTCATGGTAAGCAGAGATTTAAACCTGGATTTCCCAGTGTTGAATCAATCACTTTTAGCCTCTGTGCTACACCATAGTGACTCTGTTATTATCTTTAAATTCTGTATTGTGGTATTATGTTTGCTGACATGTTGGGAAAAACTTTTTTTCCCCCACAGATGCCTTTTGCTGCCCTTTTGCGATCTAGTCTTCAATTTATTGGTGAGGAGTCTGATGCAAGCCTATGAGAATAACTGAACTTGCTACCCTTTGGAATCGGACAGAATGAAGACAGTCATAACTGCCAATACTCCAAAGGAAATTTTTACGCATAGCTGTCCCAAACAAAGCAATATTTCTGTGTGGAAACCAAATATCTTTCCAAAACTTGATTGCAAAAATGGGCAGAAACCTACTGAGAATGAACAGCAAACTGCTAGTGATGTTACTGACAGGCAAGATCCTCTTGAGGAAGCTCTGACCTATTTCAAGAAAGGTAAGATCAGAAAAATGGTAATACACTCATGCCCCAAATGCACTAAGGTGACCCACATTTATAAGCAACAGCTATGATATTTATTGCATGTTAGATCTAGGAGCTGGGGGTATAAATTTGATATGTTTGGAAATGTGTTTGATTTTATTATTTTATCCATTACTTTAATAAATTATATCTCTGCTTTCCTTTTGGTTGCCTTTCACTATACTGTTTACAGTCAAAATGAATTATGTTTATTATTGTATACTGAGGATGAGGGGGTCAAAGATTATATGATTGTTTGGGCAAGGAATCTTGGTTATTGTGACCACCGCCGCTATATGTTATATGTAACTTTTAATTGGGGTTTTTATGGGGATTTTATTGTGTTTTAACTATTTATGTTGTAAACCGCCCTGAGACCTATTGGGAGAAGGGCGGTCTAAAAATTAAATAATAATAATAATAACATTTCATTGGGAACCTGGCAAAAATGTGGAGTAAAGGTCAGAAATTTATGAATAGTTACTATATTAAGGAAAACTATTATAAATTGCACTATTGCTGGTACATGACTCCACATAAATTATCAGAAGTAAACCAAAGCTTATCAGCTAAATGTTGGAAATGTGGGGAAGCGAGAGGGACAATGTTTCATATGTGGTGTCTTGCAAACAAGCAAGACAGTTGTGGCAGGATATCCATAAAGAAATTTCAAAAATCCTTAAGGACTCCATAGCTCTAAATCCAGAAGCTTATCTTTTAGGTTTTGTTTGGTAAATGAAAAAGATAAAAATATGAAGAGATATTTAGATACTTGACGACGGTGGCAAGGATAGTATGGGCAAAGAATTGGAAGTTAATTTAATTGGCAATTGAATATATTTAATTGGCAGTTGAAAATGTTAAAGCTCACCCAGAGGGCGAAATTGACAATTTATGTTGAAGATAAACAAATATTGGACTTTAAGACAAAATGGAATCTTTGGATACCGTATATTAGGAAAGTATAATTGTGGATTTTTGACTATTAGTTATGATTTATAAGGGGAAATGTGAACAGATAGAAATTTTTAGTAGGAGAGTGGTTTTTTTGGTATATTCTTCAATAAATACAGTTGGAAGTTATTTGTAAAGGTAGTATAATCTATTAACATATTACTTTTTGAGATGGTTAAAGGTATTTTTATGAAATGGATTATGAAAATTTGAAATGAAAAGAAAAAACAATATCCTTGGTTTTCAAACCAAGTTGGAAGGTTGCTGTTTGATACAATCCTTTGCCAATTCTTTCCTTTTCATACAGCTCTTACCCAGCTGATGACACACATGTTGTTGCACATCTTTTAGTGTTTCTGTGGAACACTGTAGCAATCAGATCTACCCCACTGATCTTTAGTTGCCTAGGAAATAAGCTTACTTCAAAATATCTTTTTATAAGGTATTTTTGCTTGACATGATCTGTCTCTGGTAGAACATTTGCATTCCTATTTATCTTTCTGTAGTCTTCTCTTGTTTCACTCATCCTACTTTCCTACATTATATGATGAAGCTGATCACGTAAAGCTGTCTTTATTAGAGGAGAGGTATATAGTTCCTTTTATGATCAAGTGTTTACAAATATGCAAGTTGCACAAACATAGTAGTTAGGTAGGCAGTGTTACAAGGCAGCCTTGGTCCAGTATCTTCTACAAACATCAAAACTGTTAAATCCATTAGCAAAGAACAAAACAGAGCAAAGTAATAGACCATCATTTCTTTAAAGTACTGAAATGTGTTTGTACAAATTACAAGAATGCCAAGGAAACAGTCATGCCTACTGGTCTGCTCCAAATAACAGGGCACCAAAGGTGACTTAAATGGAGAATTCTACAGTTGCCATGAAACCTGGGGTAATTACTTTGCTGAGGGATTGGCTAATTTCATGGGGGAAATTCTGGTATTTCCATGCCAGAAGCTACATAAAGCACTGAAAATACTGGGAAAATGCAGGTAAAACAGGCCATCAGGCATGTGCCCTGAGAGACTGTTTATGAAGATGGTTATTAAAGTCTATTTTAATCCCTGCATTTCTTCATTTCTTTCTAGCTAAAGGTCGCACTTCTCAAAAAAATGAAGTTCTGCAGAAATACCTGGGGATTGTGGAAAAGATTGCCCAAGATAGAGGCTTGGCACCAGAAGAACTTGACATCTTGCTAAATATTGCGCTGAGTGGCAAGTTTGGTGAATAATAACTTATTGATCTTCTCTTTCTCCCACCTTCTGGCATTGAAAAGTGCCTCAGGTCCCCTTAACAGGGACCTGAGCTCCTTCTAGCTTGTGATAGGTGAATAATAATGAGGGTGATTATGGAGCTTTTAGCATCATGCATTGATGTCTTCCAGCTGAAGCGGTAAGCACGCGCCTATTGAAGAACTTGATTCCTACATCTACAGTAATGGAGGACTCTGTGGTTTCAGCTGTGTCCTGGCTCTGTGTTCACAAGTGTTCTCGTGCCACACAGGTAACATGTCAGTGATACTTTGCCTCAGCAGTGATACTGTGGATAGATATATTAGGCCGTATGTTTACATTTCGGATCAATCTATGCTTTCAGGATATCCTGTAAATTGTTTAATAATGTTTCTGCTCTTTTCTTTCTCAAAGGTGCTCTTTTTAAAATGGCTGATTGCCATGTTTGACTTCATTGATCAAAAAGAGAAGGTTAATACCCTCTATGGGTTCTTCTTCAGCTTCCTACAAGATGAAAAACTGGTAAGATACTTTGATATAAGCAGTATGATATTCCTCTTGATGGCCTTAAGCAGGGTCCCCTGAAACTCAACCCTTCAAACATGGAGGTCCTGTAGCTAGGCAAGGACTGAGTACAACTGTCAATTGCTATTTCAGCCAGAAATCTGGGTGATTCTTATCCGTGGAAGCACAAGTCTCTCAAGAGTAGCGTGGCTGCTGTTTTTCTACCTTCAGCAAGCCAAACTGCTTGCACGCTACTTGGTCCTGGAACACCTAGCCATAGTCATTCATGTGATGGCATCTCTGACTCTCTAGGCGGGCCTGCCCTCATTGTTGCTCTGGAAATCGCAATTGGCCCAGAACACAGTGTCCAGGGTCCTTACAAGCACACCTTGGTGGGCGCACATTCGACCAGTGCTCCAACAGCTGCACTGGCTCCTCGCTGAACTCCGGATTAAGTATGGGTTCACCCATAAGGCCATCTGTGGTCTGGATCCTGCATATCTAAGAGCACCTCTCTATCTATACCCAGTCGGTGAATACCAGCCAATTGGTTGTCCCTGGCTCCAAAGTGGTGTGTCTGGCCTCAACCAGAGCCAACCTGGCCCTACCTGGTAGAATATGCTCTCGGACACATCCAGGCCCTGCTGAAGCCCACGCAGTTCCACAAGGCCTGCAAGATGGAGCTCTTCCGCCAGGCCTTTGGTTGGGGCCAAAATTAACTTCTGTCAACCAGCCCAACTTATCTACTTATTTATACAAGAAGCTCCAGCCCATAGTCCGACCTTTGGGAGAAAGTCTATAGAATGCTCTGGAGATATTTCTAACCTGTTTGTGTTAACCATTTTAAAATTTTAATTTTAATTTCTATACTACTTTTAACTATTGTATTTTTATGTAATACTAGTAGTGAAGCCTGTTTTAAAACGGGGATGGGGACTCTGGTGCCCACCGTCTCCCCCCCCCCCCAGCTCTCCTGGCATCTGAGAGCAGTGGGGGGGGGGGAGAGCAGCGGGCCAGGACAAACTCTGGGCGGGAGAGCAGCAGAACAGATCGGTGTGCAGCATGCAGTTGGTCTCCCGCTGCACTGAGTGCAGCTGTCCCTGCCTTCCTCACAGTGAGGATGGCTGGCATGGCATAAGATTGGATGGCTATCACCAGTAGTTAAGGAGATATGCATACAATAAGCATGCAATGAGATGTTCTTGCTGCTTCTTCATGAATTTTCCGCCACACTCTTCTTCTCCCGGAGCTCCCCGGTATACCAGGGAGCCCGTTTGAGTTGGGGGCTGGCAGGGTATCTAGGGGCCATTTTGTTTATAGCGGCCGGAAGGCGGACCTCCACCTGAGCCTCCAACGAGACACTAGGAGGCATCAGGTCCCGCAGAACATCCCGGAAACCAAGTGGATCCATAAGTCTCTGCAGGCGGGCAAAAATATTCCCGCTGCCCAACTGGAGAGGATATGAAATTACAGAATATATGTTGTCCACTCCCAGTGCCCCAAGGCAAATTTAAAATGTTGTTTTACAAATTTGGGTTAGGATATAGCCTCTGAAAATGATATTGCATTTATGAATTGCAGCAAGCACATATATTGCTTGTGGGAAAAATAATTTCTCTATCTTAATGTACGAAGGTAATTTAGTTAGACTAGCATATTATAAACAGTGTTTATGTTGTAATGATCCTTTTAAAAATACATTTCTTGAGTAGTGAATTCTTTTTTATAATGTTCTGGAATTATAAAGATGAAATCTGGCCATGTGTTTTTCAAATGCTTGCAAGATCTTTGCAAGATATTGATTGCCAGTCTTTTAGTATGTCAATTTAAAGACAAAAATGACTGGTGTTGAATTAAAATAAATGCCTGTAGTATGGGGTGGGAGATGCCACATATGCTGAACTAATTACTTGTATTAATATTTTGTTTTTGCAGTTTCCGTATGCTTGTCATGTGCTCTATTTGTTGACCAGGAGAAACAACGGTAAGACAACTGGATTCAAGTATCTCATTGAAAATTGAGAGGGTTTAGTTTTTTCTGCCGTATCTTCTTCCTTCTGATCTTTTTTCTGGTTTTTGATTTATGATTGTGTTTTTATGTCTGGGGTTTTAATTGGGGTTTTATGGGATTTTATTCAGATGTTTGTAACCCGCCACGAGCTGTCAGGGAGTGGCAGGCAATAAATCAAATAAATAAATAATAATAACTCTCAGACTTCCTAATTTAATGCCCCTATCATAGATCCTTGACTCCTAATCTTGTTAATCTCTGCCACCACACTTATTACTTCTGTATGTTATCTCTGTGTTTGATGTGCTATTTTGCCTTGTATTGCAGTTCCATTTTCCTAGTCTGCTTGCAGAATGTTACTGAGTTGTTGTTTTTTCTCCCCCCAGTGAAGCCTTTTCGTGTGAGAAGACTTTTAGACCTGCAGGCTAAGAAGGTGAGGTCCTAGAAGCTCATCTTGATATGAGATTATTTCAGTATGTTTTGTTTAACCCATGTTACTAGTCACTTTTATCAGTTTGTACAGCATACAGCTCAGGCTTGCTGCTGTCTAGTGCCTGAATTCATCTGAGGCATGGTGCTACTTTCAGTGTGTACAGCAAATGTGTAGATACGAGATTGAGATGCATCTCAAGTTTTCATTTCAGTTCTGTATAGCAAAACTGTTTCCGTCTGATGAGGTCACCTGCTTGGAGACCTCTGCCAGTACCATACAAAGTGGGTTTCAGGAAGTTCTTTGCCTGTTATGTTTTGATATGATATGACCAGAGTTACAACATCTTATTCTCCTCCTCTTTTCAACCAGGGAGTAGAACGTCCTCTGCAGGCCCTGCTGTTGCTGTACAAGAACTTCTGTCCTGAGATGGTTTCTGTAACTTTGCCCACAAACACAAAGGTGAGGAACAGGATAGATGGGGATGAGATGTTTAATGTGCTTTCTTTGTGAGAGAACCTGTATCAGAGTACAGCAGTCGCTACATTCTCTTTACTTTTGTGGGAAGAAATGTGTGGTGTGGACCTGAGGTGCTTTGTAGCCTTGTTCCTATGAAATTGTGCATATTGTAAATTAAGATTGGTTTAAGAAATCCAATATAGTGATCTAATAATTGCAAGTTCTACCTAAAGATTAGAAAACTGCATGTTGAGTTAGCCTTAGGAAGGTGTGGATGATGGACTGTTTATTTTGGAACATCTTGTTATAAGTTAGAGCGTTATTGGTCTATGCTGGGCAGGTGTTTGTTAATGTTCCATACTGTACTATATAGTGACTAGATTTCAGATGCCATAAGACAATACAATACAAACATTTATGTATTTGAGTGCAGATACCTCCTTTTTGGCATCTGAAGAAACTTAAGTGCACCAAGTGAGTAAATTTCTGTAGCTATCAGTTGAGAGCCAGTTTGGTGTGGCGGTTAGGAGTGCGGACATCTAATCTAGCACGCCGGGTTTGATTCTGCACTCCCCCACGTGCAGCCAGCTGGGTGACCTTGGGCTCGCCACGGCGCTGATAAAGCTGTTCTAACCGGGCAGTAATATCAGGGCTCTCTCAGCCTCACCCACCCCACAGGGTGTCTGTTGTGGGGAGAGGAATGGGAAGGCAACTGTAAGCCGCTTTGAGCCTCCTTCGGGTAGGGAAAAGCGGCATATAAGAACCAACTCTTCTTCTTCTTCAGTCTAAGACAGCCTTTCTCAACTTTTTCCTGTTGAGATACCCCTGAAACAGACTTCAGGTTCTGGGAAACCCCAAAACTGGCACAATTGTGCAAAATATGGTGGGGAAGCATTGCCCACACAGGGCCCTTCCCCTTCCCACCCTCTCCAGGCCCATCATTGGCCATCTTGAGAGGAGTGGGTGAATTGGCATGACCATATATGGTCATATCACTCAATAAATGTTTAAGGTTTAGACAGTGTAGTAGTAAAGCAAAACCAACTCCAGGTATCTAAAGAGTTGACTAGCTTGGTGTCCTACCAGGAAAGTGTGTCTAGGTCAAAATAAAGTCATTTAAATCAAGTGGGTAGGCATCAGGATTCAGCAATATTTGTTTCCTTATTAAACCAGCACACTTCCAGACTGGTAGTGTTCTGTTCTCCGTTTTATTACAGTCATAGACCAGCACAAGATGATGCAAAAACATCCATTAAAACCAGGAATTAAAACATCTTAAAATATAGCAATACAAAATAGAATAATAAGGTACATAAACACAGCTGTCCAGTTCACTTGAAACAGACGATTCTATTACGAATTTTGATTGCTGCTGCGCAGAACTTGGCAACTCTATAGGTCGTATCATTATATCTGTAAGCAGCAGAGAAATGTAAAATTCTCTTGAACGCCCTGGGAATCTGACGTGGAAGAATTAGACTAATTCAAATGTCATTATAAAATCAATATTGAAGGACAACATGTTCCATGGTTTCTATATGTCCAGAGCCACAGGTACATTTCCTTTCGATATAGTGTATTTTCCCATATCTTCTAATACAGCCGAAGGGAAGGCATCACAGCATGCCAAAGTGAAGGCCCTCCTATGACTAGGTACTTCAAGCTTGGCCAAATATGTCTTAGGGAAAGATGAGTATCTGATGGGTTCACTGATAATGAAAGATGGATGTTGCCAAGTAAATTATTCCTAATTTTGTATCCTCTGGTGTGAACGTTTTAATGCAAATTTTAGTTACTTGCTTGGGCAAAAGTGTGGTGGTGGTAGTGATGCTACATGGAAGGATTAGAGACAAATCGGATGTTCTTCCACTTTTGCTGGGTCTGAAACCAGGGATCTGCCACTCATGATGCTTAACGGGGACACTGGAGTGGGTAAACCTTTCTACTTTGCATTCTTAGAGAAGCATGGCAGATCTTGATCATTGCAAACTGTGTAGGAAGCCCTGTTAATCCACTGAGTTCATTGGTGGCTGTATCAGAGTCCTGTTACCATAGGAAATGGTTGCTAAGCAATGTGGAGTTTTGTTTTGGGTATAAGTACCTATGTCGCTTTTTTCTTTTTTAGGTACAGTTCAAGAACTCAGAAAACCTTTGGAAAATGGCCATCAGCAACATAAAACTGCGACTCTACGGGGCACCACTTGCATCCCAGCCGACTCTAATAGATACAGCTTGCCCCAAGTCCCGGAAAAGGGTGGGTCGCTGGTGACTGCTTGTGTTTATTTATTAGATTATGGGTGCATCTGCCAATCTTCTGTGTTCTGTCTACAGTCAATATTAGGGACAAACCAAGAAGTCCCGTCTGCACGCTTTCCAGTTTTGACTATTAAAACTGTTTACCAGTATGGTGTCGTAGTTAGAAGTGCAGACTTCTAATCTGGCACGCTGGGTTCGATTCTGCACTCCCCCACATGCAGCCAGCTGGATGACCTTGGCCTCGCCACGGCACTGATAAAGCCGTTCTGATCTAGCAGTAATATCAGGGCTCTCTCAGCCTCACCCACCTCACAGGGTGTCTGTTGTGGGGAGAGGAAAGGCTGTAAGCCGCTTTGAGGCTCCTTCGGGTAAAGAAAATCGGCATATAAGAACCAACTCTTCTTCCTTTTCTTCTTCCTTCTTCCTTTTCTTATTCTTCTTCCTCTTCTTCTGTTTTAGCATCAGTAATGGTAGATCAGTAGTTCATACTTCCTTTCATCTAACCTATCTCTTCCTAGCAGGATTTTGTTTAGATCTGAGTATGCCTCTGTCTTATCCTTCACTGGTGCAGGTCTCATATTTGGTTTTGCATTTTTTAATTTGTGGAATGGGTACAGAGTTTCTGACTCCAGTGTTCTAGTCTTCTGCTCTTTTTGGTTTTTAAACATCTCCATTCTATTTACCAGTATGTAAAGGTGTGCATAAGATCTGCAAGGCAAGATAGATGTAACCAGTAAAAGTTTGAATGAAAGAGAGATGAGAAGTTTGCTCCCAAATTGGAAAACTGAATTGAAAAAGGAAATCAGTCAGCTGACTTATAAATGTTTTTCAAAGTCCAAACATTATACTTTATGTGGTTTTATTTTCAAAATACTGAATAGTTCCAAAGTACTAAAATGTAATTACCAAATATTCAAAGATTACCAGAAGTAATCAAAACAGGGTCCTCGGTAAAATACCTATTTTCAACAGGAATTATTTCCTAAAAATAATAAATAAAAGTATGGTTTACAATTTATGAACAGTAATCCACAAACCTACACACACACACACACACACACACCCTACCTCAGTTATGGGGATAGCTTTAAATGACTGAGCAATGCATTACTATCTGTCTGGAATGAAATAAAATAATAGTAACATCCTGTATACAAATGGACAGTTATAATCTCAGTTAAGAAAGTATGATATGAAAATATAGGATTAAAAAAGAATAAACATATCTCAAAGTATCACAGTGCATTGGAGTTCAATCATATGTAAACCCAGTTCGAACATAAACTTATAGATGTTTTAAGCCCTGTTGCTAACAAGCAGGTGCAAGGCAGGTGTTTCCAATAAGTCAAAGGGCCCTGATGTATACATTAATACAGTGATAATTTTTCAAGTAATAATTTAGAGATTTTTACAAAAACAAGATAAGTCCCAAGAAGAGTTCAGTCCATTAGGAGAGATGGCATCAAATTGAAACATGAAGAACCATTTGCGTTGTAGCAAATATAGTTGGTTATTGCTGCTCCTCCTGAAGGCACTCACCAATTTACAACCAATTTATATACAATCATGAACAATGGATCTTCATGCCATTGGTCAGTTTTGGTTTGATTTCTGTGAAAGAACGCTTGCATCATTTTATGGTTGGGGGTCACCACATGAGGAATTGTATTAAAGGGTCACAGCATTAGGAAGGTTGAGAATCACTGCACTAGAACTATCCCTCTCACTTTCCCTTTAAGGTAAGAGTGGACGCAAGGCTTGGCAGTATAACTCTGGGAGGGTTTACTTTTGGACTCTGGCTGTTTTCTGTACAGAAGTGGAATGCCAAGTTGGTCTTGTCCAGTGCCCACTCGAGCAGTTCCCCCGAGAGGAAGAGGACCAGCCCTTTTGACCTCATTGGCCATGGTGATACCTTCCCTGTGGAGCTGCTGCAGACCTTCCCCCAGCTTCTGGAGAATATCCACTGTTTAGAAGTAAGTGAACAGCAAGAAATTTACAAGCTGCCCTGAGCCACCTGGGGAAGGGCAGCATGCATAGAAATAGGAAAATAAATAGCAGTCTTCAGTAATTACGGATGGGTGGGTTTAGACAGGGAGGACAGCAACATTCGGATGTAATTTTCAGGCTTCAGTCATCGGTGGAACAGCTCTGTCTTGCAAGCCCTGCAGAACAATTTAATGTCTTGCAGGGCTCTGATCTCATTAGTCAGAGTGTCCGCCAGAGCCAGAGCCATAAAGGTTCAGACCGAAATTATTTAGGAACCATTTCTTAATTGTGTATCTTGCTGAAGTACTATTCCCTTTTAAGCCCTTTATTGCAGGGGACTGATATATTCTATACATATTACAGTTTTTATGAAATCATTGAATTACAGCATGTGCATTTTGCCTTATGTATAAACTAGGGGCCAAGCCCATTGCATTCAGGAATACAATGGGCGCTAGATTGGGGAGGGGGACAGCCTTGCCCCAGGGACTGGAAAGGCTGCAGGTCGCTGTTGGGGAACTCACTGGCAGGGACAGCTTTCATGCAGCAGGAGGGAAGTGGAAGGAGGAGGGGGTGATTAGGGGTGGGGGACGGTAGGCAATTGGCTGGTTGCTGGACAGACAGGGAAGCTGATTGGAGGAGGAGGCACTCAGGGGCGGGACAGCCACCCTGAGTGGGTGTTAAGTGCTGAGTGGCATTTAAGCCATGAGACATGCTCCTTCTCCAAAGCCTTACCAGAAATATATTATGTGGAACAGATAAAGATCTGAAGTCATGTGCTTCATTATTGATTCATTTATTCGAATCTTGGCCTTGTACATTTTTTATTTAGTTAGTTATATTTATTGACCACTGTTCTCAGCCTGGCATGCTCACTGTGGTTCACAACAATAGCCATAAAATACAATACATGCAAGCGTTTTCCTAATCTTTTATTTACTTATTCAAAATATTTGTATACTGCTTTTTCTTCCATTCAGTGGGACTCCAAACATCCAACATCAAATATACAAATGAATATAATCTCACACCACCAGAAATACAAATAATAGGAAAATAAGCAGTGCCTTCTGTATATGCTTGAACTCCTGTGCTGAGGCCCAGAGACATGCAGTAGTGCTGGCTCTGCTGGGGGAGTCTTGTATGTTGCTTTCCTACCTGCTTGTTCTCTTGGTCTGTTGCAGCTTCCTTCCCGGATAGGCTCGGTGTTAACAAATCCCCTTTTGCTCCACTATGTTAACTGTGTTTTGGATGATTCGGTCTGCCGAAGGATGTACTACTGGATGGGCCAGACTCTCAGAGAAGGTAGGGAAAAACTGATTGTGAAGCTTCGTATTGATGAACAGATGCCTCTGTTGCCATGATGGTGATAGGTTAGGATCTTTTCCTGACCGAGGTGGCAAAGTTGTGATTGCGCTATAGCACTTTAAACTCCAAATGGGGGGCTAACATGATGGGATGCTTCTCCATATTCCCTCGCATAGAAAACTGGCGCCTTGGAGAAGAGTTCTAGCCTAGCCTTCTCCTGGTTATGCTATGTGTAGGCATCCTCCCCTTCTGCCCCATAGGAAAGAATTCAGTCACGCTGAATCAACTCCTGGGGCTCAAGCAGAATTACCATCTCAGTGAAAATCGCACCCAGTTTTTGCAGAAACCTCTTGGCAAGCACATAATTTATACAAACGGTGTATGTGATAAGGAAAGTACTCTTGCATTGTTTTATCTCTATTTCCTTTTATGATTCAGAATGCCCTTGGCTTAACATTGAGAACCAGCAGTTTGAACTGGAATTCAAGGACTTCTTGAAGAAAATCTTTGAAGCCGAGTGCTTTTTGCAGGTGACGTTCACATGTACATTTCAATGCCATCCCTTTATGGCAGGTATTATTTGGGCCTTTTATTGTCAACAGCATTTATTTTGTAAGTTATGTCCTCTGACAAAGGCTAGCAGTGATGGCTATGCTACCAAGAAATGTAACAGTACATATTGTGTCTGATATCCTTCTAAACTGTATCCTATGTGATTTATACAGAGAGTGATCAAAATAATCCATGTTATTGAAATATATGACATTGTTTTGGAAACTGCCCTGAGCCATATGGGAGGTGGGAAGTCAGTATAAAAATCAAATAAATAAATATGCTTGAGCCATATGGGAGGTGGGAGGGCAGTATAAAAATCAAATAAATAAATAAACGTGCTTTTCAAGTGTCACTCCCAGGTTCAGGAGTAGACCAGGCCAAATCATGCAGTGTGCAGCGGAGCACCTCAAGGAAAACCAGTTGGATGCTATTAAAGGGTAGCAAATCAATCCAATTTTGGTTTTGCAGAAATAAGTTTTACTATCAAGTTGGGCATCAGATGTCTTGGGCTGTCACTGAGTTTACTTTGCCCAAAGGGAAGTACTGGAGCAGCACATGACCTCTTGAGCTGTTAGGAACTCTTAAGTTCCCTGACAAGGAACTGGCCTCTCTTTGGCCTGGCCTATAAAAGGTAAAGGTATCCCCTGTGCAAGCACCGAGTCGTGTCTGAGGCTTGGGGTGATGCCCTCTAGTATTTTCTTGGCAGACTCAATACCGGGTGGTTTGCCAGTACCTTCCCCAGTCATTACCATTTTACCCCCCAGCAAGCTGGGTACTCATTTTACCGACCTCGGAAGGATGGAAGGCTGTGTCAACCTTGATCGAACTCCCAGCCTCATGATCAGCTTCATACAGCATGTCGGCTGCCTTACCGCCCTGCGCCACAAGAGGCCCTATAGTGCAGCCCTAATGGAGCTGCTGATTATCCTCTTGCTCCAAGGGAGCCATTCAATGTCATGTGTCATCCTCTCAGGTAGAGGATTGCATTAGGAGGGGGGCATGCAAAGAGGCTGTCTTACAAGAAAGCCCCTGACAGTCCCTACTCTGCTTTTCAGGAAGGCTTCTCGTCCTGCGAGGAATTCTTGTACAGGAGCCTCCCATTCTGGGACGGCTGCTCCTGCCGGTCGCAGGTCTTGCAGATGGTGAGCTGGATCCCCCTCAGCACCTTCTCGGGTATGTGACGTGGATTCATCCTAACTTGCTTTGTGCTTCAGACAGCCTCGTTTGACAATTGCAGTTACTTCTTTCCTTATTTTCAGAAATGAAGTCCCATCTCTTCCAGCCCCTGGTGCAGCTTTTTTTCACATCGTCCCTTTTTTTTAAGGTAATGGAGGGAGAGGGGCCAGTGATTGTGTCTCTTGGCAGCGTACAAGGCACCCCGCTGCATCCCCAGCCTCTGGGAGGGGGAATGGGGGATGGCTTGTCTGGGAGGCTGAGGAGTCCAGCAATCCTTGGGGACGCCAGCACTGTTGGTTGTACGTGGTGCAAACCTGCCCATTGTGCATCCTGGGGATTGCTATGAAAGGCTGCAAAACACATCGTGCTCATTGTGCGTTTCTTGTGTGTAAATCAGCTCTTTGTGGGAGAAATCTGACTTTAAAAGTCTAGAAAGTGGAGCACAGAAAGTAATACTGTTTGAAGTCTCTTTATTGTGTTCATGGCCAGGGACATGAAATTGCATATGCAAATCCTCTTATTTGCTTTGGCAGGATCATAAAAAAGGAAGAAAAGTTGCTTTTTCTCCCATAATTGGAATTCTTTGTTGTGTATAAAATAGGCAGCATTTTATGTGCTGTGGCATGCCATAATCAAGGCATTCTGGTTTCCTGCAACTGCCATCTTTTTATCATTTGTTTCCCGAGGCTTATGCTGCAACTGCAGTCTAATGATGTCTCCTGTAGGGCTCTTGTAGTTTTCTCAGCTATTGTCCTGGGGCTGGAGAAGCTCTTCCCTAGCTTCTAGAATCATAGAATCGTAGAATAATAGAGTTGGAAGGGACCTCATGGGCCATCTAGTCCAACCCCTGCACTGTGCAGGACACTCACATCCCAGTTGCTCATCCACTGTAACCTGCCAACCTCTTAAGCCTTCACAGAATCAGCCTCTCCGTCAGATGGCTAATCTAGCCTCTGTTTAAAAATTTCCAAAGATAGCAATGCAGTCTCCATTCATGAACAGTAACATCTTCACCAGGTCTGCAATAAAATTGACTCATGGGTTGTTTTGTTTGCTTCTCTTCCCGTAGTGTAGTGTTCTTGAATGCCTGCGGGAGCTGTTACTGAACTGGCTGAATTGGCACATTATGCATACAAACACAACAACAAAATCAGCTGCTGATCTCCTGTAAGTTGATTTTTTTTTAAGGGCACCGTATTGCATCTCCAAGCAAATACTGCCCCACTTGGTAGTCCTGTTATGCTGAGTTGGAGAGGGCTGTATTTATGCTGTCTGTATCTTGCCTGACTGCAGGAACACCACCCTTTCTGGCTTGGTTAGCTCTGTGGCAGATCTCATCTACTTTGTTGGCTGGCTGTCAACTGTTGCCCTGGGCTTGGAGAACAACTCTGCTTTCTTGATGCACTTCATCCTGGATTTCTATGAGATAGTGCGTAAGCCATGCATGCTGCATTGTGGTTCTATATCTGTCGGTCCACTGTCCTTGGCAGAAGGGAAGCCTTCTTGTAAAGGCTGTGAGGCTTCAACCAGAATATAAATTAAGTGTAGGTGAGAACAGTACAGCCCCCCCCCCCCTTCAAGCTACATAAATCTTTGAAAGTATGTTTGATCAGTAGGACTTCTTGCAGACATTCCATTAATTTTCCTATCACCCTCTTCACATATTCTGGGGAATGTGCTTAATTTAGAGAATATCTGACTTCTAACGGGTTTGCAGAATCCTTCTCCAGGCTCCCAAAGAACAGTGAAATGCCTAGTTTCTTGCATTGCCCATTGAACTAGACAGTAAGAAAAAGCTCCTGAAGTTTAGTCTGAGCGCAGAAGCTCATAGGATCATAGAATCATAGAGTTTGAAGGGGCTTCCTGGGTCATCTAATCTAACCCCCTGTACAATGCATATGACTGTACTTCCTGTTTGTAGGTGAGTGACATGTATCTGATGTATAACTTCCCCTTGGTTGTGATGCCTCCTGCTGGAGTCTTCTATACAGCACTGTTTAGCATGGATTCTGTCAGTCTGGATCGTCTCTGCTACATTATGTACAGGTATTGAAAAGAAAGGACAGTTCCGTTTTCTGTCCTGATGCTCCCTGTGCTGGGAATATTTTTCCTCCTTCAGACCGGCATCTGGATTGCCATCTTTTGACCTCTTCAAATTTGCCTAGTATTACTTCTGCTTCCCTTTTTACACTAACCTGCAGTATCTTTATTGAGCCCACTTATTTTTTCTCCTCTGTGTTTTGTACCTCTGGGCAAGGTAATGCTTCTCCTCATGCACATACAGAATTTAGCCAGCTTGTGAAGTTTGGTAAATGTTAAGGCACAGATCTGGGGGGGGGGGGGGATGCTGGGCGGAGAAAGTTACTTTGTGACCCTTCCAGATCAATCACTGTTTACAAATCAAAGTGTGCACATTGAACGTTTGTTTCCGCGCACACTCTCTTCTAGGTTATTTTGTTGGCTGACATTGCAGTCTCTGGGTCCAAAATTATTTGCTTGCTAGAGGAAGCATTTCCTGTATATAGGAGCACTCTTATTTTACAATTTCATGAACAACTGGTTGCTTGCATTCAGGCATCTATGCAGCACTCTAAAAGCATCTAGTAAAAACTGACAGTGTTATATAAGCATTTTTTATCAATATCTGTGATAGAAAGTAACTACTGGAAGCAGTTTTGAGAAGTTAGGTAATTATTACTTTATGCCATGGAAATGGGAGAACTCCTTTTGAATCTTAGGATCTAAGCTAAATTTGACCTTATAGGGTTGCTATAAAATTGCAGTTGCATTATTCTTGATGTGGAAATCAAGGCAAGATAAGGATAAGATAAACAGAGGAGGAAAGTTCTTGCATTGTGAGCTTCCCATGAAGGCTATTAAGCATCCCTGGCCCCTAAAGAGCAACTCCTTGACAGTTTAAGCATTATGTAACACTGGGGGAATTCTTACAAATCAGAGGTTCTGGATTTCTAGCCCAGAGTCGGTGGTATTTAGTTGGGAGTGGCTATTTTCACTAGTGGCCAAGAGAGGTCTGAGTTCTTGGAGGCTAGTTTTGATTACATACAGTGGTTAGTTCTCTGCAGGACCAGCTATCTAATGGAATGCTGGTCTTCTTGGCAAAGTTGGCTGGTTCCAGTGGTTGCATCTGATATGAGAAACAGCCAGCCCCTGACAGCTGGCATAGGCTCATTGTGTGGCTTTCTCTCTGAGGAAGCTGCAGCTAATTACTTTGGAAAGGAGAGCTCTGGGAGATACACTGAAATGAGTGCTTTATTATGCAGAACATCTGTTGGGAGCCATTACTTCTGGTGACTTCCGTTTTCTGTAGTTACAGGCCGAGAAGCTGCCGCTGCTCAAGGTCACGTTCCATCTCTGTCCAAGGTGCATAAGGCCCCCTGGGTTGCTGGAGCCTCCTTGAGCTCAGGCTCAATTGCAATCTGAAATGAGCACCTTCTCAAGTGCTGTCCTTTCCTTGAGTAACAGCTGCTTCTGAGCTGTGAAAAGGCACTCTCTTGAGCTCCTTCTGATATTCATTTTATTTCAAAGAGAATTTAGCACATTTGCTATCAAAGGTTGAAGGTTGTCTTGCACAACTTGCATGGCCTGCTTTCAAAGGAAGCAGAGAAGGAAAACATAGGTGAATTTTCTAAACGTTAATATAAGGAATGATACCAAGATAGATGCTGCTTTGGGGGTTCCTTTATAACTGTGAATAAGATGAGCGTGTGAGAAAGAGCTAGCAGCACTAGGATAGCCATGGCTGATCTGAGTATGCACTGCTTTATAGCTCAGAACATCTCTAATATTCCCTCTGTTTCTTCCTGCCCACTTCAGGTACCGAGTCAACTTGATAGCTGCAAAACGGAATCAGAAGACTAAAAAGGTACAAGAAGTCAGGAGGAACGCCCTTTGTTAGAATGGGAGCAAAGACCTCCATGAGCTCCTATCTATCAGTAGTGACTACAGTCTCCCTTTTTAGTAATAGATATTTTGCACTGACTTTTCTTTCAGATACTTTTGCTTGTGTGACACATTCTCAGACTTTCCTACCCTTTGTAAAGAGGCTGCTTTGTTATGCTCAGTTCACTCAAATATTTATCCCCCTTCCTTTTCTGGCCTACAATGAGTTACCGAACAAGTCTCATTTTGTCCTCACCCAAAATTTCATTTTTAGAGTCATTTTGCACTGCATGTCTGCTTTTATTTCAACGAAAGTACCACAGGAGTTGGTGGGGTGTAGGTTAAACATGGAGAAACAAGTCTTAAAAGTTCGGTATCATAATGTCTGGGTTATCATTTGCTCCTTCTAACGGCTGCCCACAATTAAAGGGAATGTTGGAATGGCCTCCAAACCCAAAATGAGCTTGTGGGTGTGGGAGCGGAGAAGAGAGTATTGTAGGTTGGCCAGCAGCTTCAGGCCATCCTCTCCCCAGCAGTTCATTGTTCTCACCAGCAGCAAGCAACTTACACCTACATGTATGCTGGACAACCAAGCTGGTGGTGTTCAGCATGAGCCTTTTGACAAGCTCTGTGGTGTAGGGAAGGGGGCCTGTGGGCCATTAGGATCCACCGCCCTAATCCTGATTGATAATGGGATGTTTTAGGGGCTGTATCTGGCTGAAGTGCGGATATAACACGCGTGCATTCATCTCTCCCCCTCCCTCGGCTTTTTAAATTGCATGCTTTAAAAGACAGAGGTCTGCTGCAGTATCTGCAAATAGCAGGGACATACAGGTGCAATACTAAGTAAGATCTGAAGGAAACAGATACCTCTGAAATGTTTATAGATCCTTTGTTCTTTGTCCTATCAGGCAGTATTGCAGTTCAAGTTCAGCAGCCAGACGTGCCAAGAATACAACCGATACCTTACAGTCATGGTTGGTTGTCTGTGGACCTCGAACGTGTTCCAGAAGGACATCCACCCTCAGGGTATTCACATGGACCCAGTAGTGCTAGAGAAGACCGGAGTGAAGGCATACAGGAAGAGCTTCAACATTGTTTATCATCCTGCCCTGACAGGTTACTCTACGCTCTTCCTCCAGAAGGTAAGGAGAGGCAACATCCACCTGCTAGGTTTTTATTGTTCTGTCCTGCTAAGTCCTTCCAGGTAACATGCATGGCTCTCACCTCCATTTTCTATTCCTGTCTCTGTGAGGTAGGTTAGGCTAAGAAAGGGTGACTGGCCTAAGGTTGCCACAGTGAGCTTCATGATTGTGGGAGGACGGCCCAGATTGCACAACTCTAATGATTGCACAACTCTGACTTTCCAGGCATTCCTGTTCAGGAGCATTATTCCAGAAGGAATGTTTATTCTCGAAGGCTTAGGTCTTTCTCAGCCTTCTAACTTTTTGGTATTTACTGAGCCCCTGCCTCAGGGTGGGCTTCCTGAAATTATGTAGAGTGGCTTGCTCTGGGGTCACCTAGTAATTTTGTGGCAGAATCAAGGGATTCCTGATTTATAGCTCAGTCTCTTAGCCACTATAATGCCCTCCTTTCCTCTCAAAAAGAAAGAAAGAAAGAAAAAGATGTGCTTTTGCTATGTATGAATTCTGTGTTTGGTTTATTTCTGACCCAGTTTTTGCAAAATCTATTTCTTCTCAGTGAACCCAGGAGCTGAAATACAGCCGAGCAAACAAGAGTTTGGAACTTGCTATTAAGCACTTGCCAGACCTAAATTTCAGGAGGGTGGCAGTACCTCCAAGTGTAGCGTAGGAGGAGGTATTCCACCCGGGGGGGGGGGGGCATTTTCTTTGGGGGTTCTTAAAGGCACAGAAGCCCTCAAGGAAACTGAACCTGGCAGTTATGTCAGTTCCTTGGTGCAGCAACAGTGCAGCAACAGGCAGACATGTTCAGGTCCAGAAGGCTTTACCTGGAGACTGTGTACCCTTGTCAGTGTTTGTAAAACATACTAGGCTAGAATGTTGCAGTTCAGTTCACCAGAGGGCGCTGTCCTGCAGCAAAAGGATATCAAAACACCAAAATGCTGTCTCATTTTTCTTCAGGTCATGTTGCAAGTTCAGTTTCTTTTTTTCCCTTTGAATTTATGCATGCTTAGCCAAAAGATATTTTTCCCCCAGAAGCAAAAGTTAAATCAACTACAGATATAAACTGGGTAGTATGTGTGTGAGGAGGATGGGGAGTGTGTTTCCCAGGAAAAAACGCTCGTCATGATAGCCAGTCTTCACCCAATGCTTCTGAGACACTGGCAGCCTCCCTGATTTTTGTTAGACACCAGCAAGAGAACCGTTCTGGATTCTATCAAAGGATTTAATGCTTCAGGAGGACTATGCTTCCTTCAGCTCGCCTTTCAGAGTCTGCAGAATTGCTAGCTTTGACCATTGGTCATTCATTATTGACCAGGCTTGGAAAAACCTAATTTCTAACAGTTCTATTATTCTTCCTACTCCAGGCACAACCAGAAGACACAACTCCAAACTTCCAATTAATCCAGGTAAAATGGCCTCCTTGGGAAGGAAGCAGACTGTCAGTCAGAGCTAGCTTGTCCCCACAAAGAGTGGAACTTAGTATCCTTGAAAAGAGTGGCAGAGTTTGAAGAAGACAGAGTTGTTCACCTGCAATGGTGAAGAACCTGCACCTTCTCTGTGCTCACTTGCTTAGTAGAGCTCTGAAATGGAGAACAGCTGGAGCCACACTGTAGGGGGGGGAGAGAGAGAGGATATTTGGCCTGCTGCAACTTCAGGATCAACTGGCCCAGACTTCTGGCGTTCTGGCTGTGAACGCAGGCCTTGAGACAAATGCAGTCATTCCCTTGGCTGCTAGAGAATCCTAATTAAGTCCCTGCCGCTTGATTTCCAGTATCGATTAGAATAGTAAACTTCCAGAGACAGCCAGTTGGCCCGCCAGCATGCTTTAGGGGGGCATGTTGCCAACCTGCAGCAAAAGCTTTGTGTTGAGACTTCTCCTTAGCCTTGCAGTGTGAGCTTCCATTCTCTGTCACAAAAGACAAATCCTCCCTTCTTTTTCACTGGAGTGATAAGACCCTTTTCACAGTTCCTCACAAAAGGTGTGATTTGTCTTTCTACAAACTGCCCTCCCCTAGGAAGAGGAGTCCCTTGTTAAATACAAATCAAAGTGGTTAAGCTTAAGAAAGGAGTGAGAAGTTCTTCTCACCACTGCCTGGCTTGTGCCGCCAATGTGATATTGCCGTTAAGAGCAGCGACCTCAAATTTGGACAACTGGATTCCCCAGCCCCCCTCCACATGCAGGGAGCTGGACTAGTCACAGAGGTCTTTCAGCCCTACTTAAAAAGGTAAAGGTATCCCCTGTGCAAGCACCAAGTCATGTCTGACCCCTTGGGGTGAAGCTCTCTAGCATTTTCATAGCAGACTCAATACGGGGTGGTTTGCCAGTGCCTTCCCAGTCATTACTGTTTACCCCCCAGCAAGCTGGGGTACTCATTTTACCCTTGGAAGGATGGAAGGCTGAATCAACCTTGAGCCGGCTGCTGGGATTGAACTCCCAGCCTCATGGTCAGAGCTTTTCAGACTGCATGTCTGCCACCTTACCACTCTGCGCCACAAGAGGCTCTTACAAGTCTACAATTACAGGGCCCTACTTACAGGTTGACAATTGTAAGCCACTGAGAGTCCTTCAGGTAGTGAGAAGCAGGGTATAAAAAACAACTTCTGATATGGTGGGCATATCAAGACCTTTGCTGTGTGACGGCCTGAGTTCAGGAGCCCGCTAACAGTTAAAAGGAGCTTTGGCCACTATATATTATACTACTAATGTCTTTTATTTTTAATCTACAGGGGAAGAGGTGGGAGTGGTACATGGAATATCTCAACACCCAAGAGTTACGAGGCATCACAATCTTCCTTAAAAGTAGCATTCACCACACTTCCTTGTCCTCACAAGCACAAGCAAGCAAATGAATGGGTGCAAAAGGCTGGTATTTCTTATGGACTCTTCTGGCTACCCAAGCTTAAATATAGGATGCCACTACACGTGTATCTTAGAGAAGAGAGTACTGAGGTCCCAGCCAACTACCTGCGGATAGGGGATCAATAGTTGTCAGCCAGGGTGTCTCGAGAGGTCCAGGCGAAGCCGAGCATCCCACCTCCTGGAAAATGACTAAATGAAAACCTTCACACTTGAGTTGGAAGCTGTAGCAGTCCAATGACCACCGTCTTCTCTCCCCCATAGGAGAAGAAAGAAAAATGTTTTCAGTAATGAGCAGAGACAAGAGATGTTGGGCAGCGGTCAGGTTCATAAGAAAGTTCAGGGTTGCGAAACTGTTTGACTTCACAAACACAACTGTTGGTATTATTCTGTGGTTGCTGGAACACCTTAGTGGTGCTTTGTTGATGACACAACCCCCCCCCCCCCCTTGGGCTGTCAAGATGGCTGACATTTTTCTCCTGGGCTTGTAGCTTTGTACATAAATAGATAGCCGATATTTATGTGCTTTCCTGCTGTTGTATTGAATAAAAGGCAGATTTTTTCCAATGTTGTGCTCTGCAAAGTATTCCTGCTAGTCCTCATTATTTCTTTGTGTCTTTTAAGCTATCCCTTCTACTTTTTTTTCTTTTAAAGATGTGATTGGCAATGGGATCTGAGGAAGGCCTCAATCTTCTGAGAAGCCTGTTTCTTATCTTGGCTCCTGTAGACCTCAACCGGGGAGGGGGGGCGTAACTGGTATTTTTATTGTTTGCCATCTTTGTTTAAGTTTTTAGGGGGGTATTGTGTAGTTGTTTTTTTACTTTCTGTAAACCGCCGTGAGACAATTTGAGAGCGGCAGTTGAGAAATAAAAAAATTAAAAATTACAGCTGTCTGAATTAATCCTAATATTTATATTGTGCTTTTCCTGTGTAACAGAAAAGACAAAGTGGTGTCTGCTAGACAATTTGTATTGCAGAGAATACGGTCTTTCTCTGAAATGTTCTTCTAGTTACCTTGATGGGGATGTTTCAAACTGCTGGCCGGTGTTTGTTGAGGTGGAACATGTGTCTCCCTCTTGCCTTTCTTCTCTTCCAGTCCTCTATTTTGTCCTGTCATCATCTTTATGGTTGCTACACATATTTCCAATAGATGTTTCAGAATAAAGTAAAATCAGAGTCCAGGAGCACCTTTTAAGTCCAACAAAGATTTATTCAAGGCGTGAGCTTTCGAGTGCAAGCGCTCTTCCTTACAGAATACAGTGTCATTTTCCTTCAAGAATGGCCACATTTGCTCAGCCTGCTGACTTGGATTGTTTTATGTGGCATGTTCTGTTCTTCCTTAATACCCAGGTTGGTTTTTTTGGCAAAAGGGAGCAATGAAGTTGAGCAAAGGCCATATGGTAAACTTGGCATGTTCTAGATCGCTGAGGACCATGAATGGCTATAATCAAGCATGAATTTTCACCCACTCATAATTGTTGATAGCCAAGTGAGCATCGCTGGAAACAATGTGCCAATGCTGTTTTTGTTAACTTTCCTCGTGTCCTAGCATTTAGTTTTGGGGGGGGGGGGGTTCATTATACTGCAATCAGGAAGGCACCAGCAGCTGTTCGTCTCTAAACCACATTCTGTTCTTGGAAAATGAAAAGACGTTTTTTTACTTTAGTTGAAGCTACTGCACATAATGGCCAGTTTGTCATTGCCCAACTAGATCCTGAAACAGCTGTCCCTTCAGAGGTAGCAACTAAGATTCAGTGTTGAGAATCCTGGGTACTTCCCAGTGATCATTGCTATTACATTTTTTCTGTTTATCACAGCTGGCTTCATAGAGGATGCATAGCGTATGCAGGATCAGACTTCCCCTTCCTTTATAAGATGGTGATTCTTCCAAGGTATAAATAACACATATGGAAGTGTAAATGCCTCTAGGCAGAAATCAGCCAAACTACTCCGCATCTGTTTAATTAGTATCTTTGTGGGAAGGAAAAAGGTGCTTCACTATCGTTTTCCTTTGAATTGTGAATCATACCTCCTATTTACTCCTACCTTTCCAATGTGTCCCCCTGTTGTTAAAGGACTTAATTATCTCAGCCTCCCCCCATTTGCTGGAATGGATGAATTACTGTGCATTTCAGCTCTCTTGCTTCTCATGTTGGCCTACTTCCCTGTGCTTGTGTTTTGCATTCCTAATACCATGAATAAATCAGGAACCACAGATTTGGAAACGGGTGCAGCTGAAGTCACTTGGAAAACCAAACTACTAAAGGGATGGTTGCCAGGAGGTGACTTGCTAAGATTTCTTAACGGCTTGTAGCTAGCTGAAGCCCCAATACTTGAATGATTCACCCCAGATCAGATGGATATGGTTTCTGTCCTGGCTATAGGGTTTTGTTTCCTGTCTGCAGCATGTTTGCCTGTTCTACTTATTAAGCCACTTGGAGCCATTGACTCTGTAAAGACTTCTTGTGTGACACGTGGGCATTTGTGGCTTGCCGGAAAAATCAGTAGGGTAAGCTTGTGAATCTGGATCTGAATTGTGTGGCTGCACATAGGGGCTCATTTGATAAAATTCACCTCCAAAGAGAACAAATCCCTGCATGCAAAAGAACGTATACATGTGGGATTACTCTGTTCCCTGATATTGCTAGCTTTCTGCAAGCAGGGAAGAGAGGTTTTCATGGATGCTTTATTGCTTCATTAGGTGCAAAGCCCATTGCACCCAAGGATACAATAAGCTATAGGACATGTGCCTGTACTGTGTCCCCCTGGATGCTTCCAGGAAGGAAGGAAACCGAAGGTGGACAAAGAGAGGGAAGGAGGGAGAAAGAAGAGGGAAAAACAAAAAAGAGGGATGAAAGAAGGAAGATAGAAGGTAAATGGAAAGAAGGAATTAAGAAAAAAGGAAGGAATGAAGGAAGAAGGGAGGGAGGGAAAGAAGGAAGGAAGGAAGGGATAAAGTAAGGAAGACAAAAAGGAAAGATTAAAGAAGACAAAAAAAGATGAGAGGAAGGAAAGGGGAGGGAGGGAGGGAGTAATAAAGGAGAGAACGAAAAAAGTTGAAAAAGACGAAAACGTGAAAAAAGTAGGTAAGGGGATGAAGGAAGAGAAAGGGAGGAGGAGGGAAGAAAAAGGTATTATCAATTCTTTGTTTCCATCAGGTGGTAGATTGGAATCAGAAGACTGTGAAGAAATAGTCAACCCAAGATTCCATATTTATGGTGGAATTTGGTGTGGATCAAATACCACTGAGGCCCTGCCCACGAGTTGCCAGAACACCTGATTGTCATGAGATTGAAGTGCTTGTCTTAGGTTATCCCAGGACTTGGATAAGGCTAGTTGTTTTTTGGTCTTTCTTAGGCTATAAAATTTCTTCCTGGCTTGGAAATATTCTGTAAACCCTCCAGGCATGGTCAAGTGTTTACCATATCTAAACAATTTCCTCAGCCTTACAGTGTTTGTCAAGCCAGCAATGTGAGGAAACAGTAGGGTGCGGCTTTTGGCGAGAAGACCTGTTCAAGCATAGTTCATCTAATTGAATAGCAAGAAAATATTTTTGGAGAGTATCGTGGATGGCTCTAGCCTCTACCAAGCACCAATGGAATGCAAGTGAGGCATTGTTAAAAGAAACTCAAGGACTTTCCTCAGATTTGGAAGACCGTCTATAAGAGATAATATATCTTCCTTTCTGTCTATACGATATACCTGGAGACCGGTGTCATCCACCTGGCTTTGCTAGCCTGGCTTCACATCTTTAAATTCTGGCTTCGCCTGAACTTTAGAGCTCAAGAAGGGAGCCTAGTTTATGCCATGTTATTTGATAATTTTTTATCACCCTGGTTCATGAAGATAAATAAAGTCTATAGGCCTGTCTATTGAGCTTTTGGAAAACCTCAAAGAGAAACAAGCTTATAATGCCATCAGGCAACAAATCTTGGATATTGATTATCAGAACATAGAATCATAGAGAATCATAGGGACCTCATGGGTCATCTAGTTCAACCCCCTGCACTATGCAGGACACTCACAACCCTAACATGCTCTCCCATCTTTTTAAAAATCTATCCTCGGCAAGAAAGATCCCGGGGTATTTTCCCATCTTTTACATTGTCTTCCTTGAAACATTTTTTATGCTTGTGACACTAAACCTCCTACCAACGTCACTACGCTAAAATTCCATTCGCCATGTGTGTGCTCTTTGAAGAAACCCCAAGTTGGTGGGACATGTTCTGCACTTCTGTGAGCAGCACAACCCTCTTGGAGAACGGTCCATAAATCCTCTCATGAGGGAGAGCAAGATTCACGATCCCTCAGCAATAACGCACTTTCTCTTATTGGACCAAAACTCTCAAGTAACTGAAGCTATTGCAAAATTCCTCCATAGGATTTTCTTCAAATGAATTGGGAATTGAGGTACCGTGTCTTTTAACATATGCACTTTTCTTATGGTTATGCCAATAAAGGTGCTTTGACTTTGAAAGAGAGCAAAAGAAAAAAAGGAGGAAGAGGGAGGGAGGAAGGAAGACCAAAAAGAGCTGGACTGCAGGCCAAGCCTCTTCTCCCCCCCCCCCCCCAGGTCCTGCCCCACTTTCTGGCCCAGGCATTTCAGGCTGACTAAAACTGGAAGAAAAAGCTTTCCATGTAGCCTTAGGGCTGGGGAATGAAAGAAATTTGACCTGTCTGCTCAGAAATCCTGACAAATTCTCCTTTGTTCAATACCTGATCCTGAAGGATTTACACAGCGGTGACACTATTCCTCTTTGTGAGGGGATGGCTTCATTTGTACTATGCTGGGTCACTTAATATACTCTTTTTCAGGATATTGTTTGACTGAAATTTTTTACCAGCCCACCTATGATCCCCCTCCTACTGAGGAATGCTGGTGGGTACAGAAAATCATAAACATGTTTACAACCAGTGAAGAACAAAATGGGTCGTTTCTTGTCTTGGTGGTAGGTCGTGTTTATGATAGAATAGACTCCTCCTGTCCACGTTTCACTAAATATTCTGCTGGTTTTCAATCTTGCACTCCCCCCCACCATCACATATCTTAGTCTACTTCTTTGCTTGGTCCTTCTACCTACCTTGCAAGGGCTCTCTGGTGCTGGCATGCAATTGGCATTCTTCTGAAATTCCTTTGGAAGTTGTCCTACGAAGCTTTCCAGGCTAGAATACAGCCAAGCAAAGCTGGGCACAAAGATAAACAGTATGGTTTGAGCTCAGCTGCTGGCATCAGTCACAATTCTTCAGCTTGTGTACTTTTTGTATGCATTCTTCAAATGACTGGCGTAGGCCGGAACTGTGTGGCCCGTTTTCTGCACTTAAACACGTCGTACTATTTACGAAACGTAAAAACCGATCAGACTAGCTAGTTCATGGGCAGACTCTGAAGGCACACAGGCACGCTAAGTTGTCAGCCTTGACACAAAACTCATAATTTGTATGGTGTTTAGTGGACCATCTGATTCTACCAAGGGATTTAGCATCTTTCCGGCTCTCTTCTTACCCCCTACCCCACCCTGTCCTCATTCGTTGAATGTAGTTGTGAGGTTTATTGTTGGTAAAACAGAGGAGTTAATGTAATAAAAATGAGCGGAGTTATAGTATAAATGATGAGACCAGATAAGGCAGTTGTATTGTATATAAAAAGACAATTTTACTAGCTAAATAGGATAGGGGAAACTGGAAGACAAAACAAGAAAATGCATAGCTTCCTATAGCTCATTTCAGGAGCCCTACACCTTAGCTGTTACACTGTGAAGATTCAAAATGGACTTGCCTATCTGCCTAAAGCAGAGCTCTTCTCAAACGAAGGGAGGGAGCAGAAGACCCCAGGGAAAATTACCCCTAAAAAATATACAATCCACTATCTCCTATACAAAGTCCAAGATATAATACAGCAGCGTAAAAACAACTAAAGGTATCCCCTGTGCAAGCACCGAGTCATGTCTGACCCTTGGGGTGACGCCCTCTAGCGTTTTCATGGCAGACTCAATACGGGGTGGTTTGCCAGTGCCTTCCCCAGTCATGACCGTTTACCCCCCAGCAAGCTGGGTACTCATTTTACCGACCTCGGAAGGATGGAAGGCTGAGTCAACCTTGAGCCGGCTGCTGGGATTGAACTCCCAACCTCATGGGCAAAGCTTTCAGACAGCTGCCTTACCACTCTCCGCCACAAGAGGCTCATAAAAACAACTAAGAACCCACTTTAAAATAATGGGAGAACAGGATGTAAACTGCACGGAGCTTTTATTCCAACCCCAGGTCGATTCAGTCCCTGCCGTCTACACAATGCAATTTCCATTTTGATTTGGGGTATTTAAATTTTCCTTCTGCAGCAAGAAGGATTGATCTGGAGTGACCCTACCTTTATTGTGCGATATCTTAGAGTGCTTTTAATGCTCAATAATTCAAGATTCAAATTAGAGAAACCAGGCTGTTTTTGAATCTGGGCTCTCTTCCGTGGTAGAGACCAAAGGTAGAGATTGGCCAAAGGTGACCATGTGACCAAGGTTGCCTTAAAGTAGAAGCCCCTAATTTTTTTCAACTTCTGACTGTCTTGGATTTTTTCTCCCTCCTCTGTCTTCTTCGATCCTCTCTCTCCCCCCCCCCCGCCTCCAAGAAAAGAAAAAAGCTCCCTGCTTTGCTCCTCTCTCCCCACTTCAGAAAGAAAGAAGCTTGCCCCCCCCCCATTCTGAACTACCCTAACCACACGCAAAACACTTTCCTGTTTCAATGGGGAAGGGGGGAAAGAGGAAGACCTGAGTTCAAACAGATCTGAATTCAACAGGATTAAAAATTGAATAAACAAAGTAAGTGCAGACTCTGCCCTGATCTCCATCCGCCAATAGAGTGATCCATTGTATTTATTGTATGGCCATGCACAGCACAGCTAGGAGACCTCAGGCAAGGGACATTTGGAAGTAGTTTGCCATTGCCTGCGTCTGAGACATGACCCCTAGTGTTCCTTGGAGGAGCTACCATCCAAATCCCAGCCAGGTTGGGCCCTGCTTAGCTTCTAAGAGCAGATGGGATCGAGGTTGCCTAGGAGAGTCTGCCTCCCAGAGCCATGCGCTCTGCATGCAGTGGGTCCCGGACTGAATCCTAGTCACCACTGGTAGCAGGTACAGAGAGAAGTTTTTCTCTGCTTGAGAATGCAGCCCTGCCAGTTGGAAAGGATAATGCTGTGCTAAATGATCATCAGCCTCACAGGGTATTAGGCAGTTTCATAGGTCTGTTCATCTTGGGGTGTTCCTTTCCTTTGAGTATGACCAGCCTGTTTCTTTCATGGCCTGGCTTGGGGTAAATAACATCCCCTGCCAAATAAGATTTCCCTGACTCTTTAGTAAGTGAGAAGGAGCTATTTCTCTAAGTCAGTCTTTCTCACCCTTTTTAACAGTTGAAAAAACCCTAAAACAGGCTTCGAGAAACCCCAGAAGTGGTACAACCATGCAGGATATGGTTTGGATGCATAGCTGTGTACACACTCATTGGGGGGCCCTCCCCTTCTCAGGTGGGTTGGGTGGTCATATCACCCAATAAATGTTTAGCAAATTCAAAAATATATATTAAAACTAACTCCCACCCATTCGGGAAACCTTTTCAGGGCTTTCAAGAAATCCCAAGGTTTCCCGAAAACCTGGTTGAGAAAGCAGTTGGCAACTGTCCCCAGTAGTGATGTTTTGCATGTTTCAGTTTGAAATGTAATTTCAGGCAGCAAACTATGATAGCAAGGCTTTTTCTCTAGAAACAGCCCTCGCTTTCTGTTAGGGAGTGGGGGAGAGGTTGTGACTCCAGGGATGTTCTTAGCACTTTATTCAGGTCCTGTTCTTGGTTGTTTCAAAAGACAAGCAAGGAGCTAGTCCAAATCCTGGGGCTTCTTCATGCCTCTAATTAATTTTATGTATTTCTTTTAGTCTGCTAAATATCGTGATATGACCATGTTGACCTGCCCCTCCCAAAATGGCCAGTGACGGTCCTGCAGGGTGTGGGAAGGGGAGGGGCCGAGTGGGTGTGTGCACAGCTATGCATCCCAAACATATTCTGCATGGTCATTCCTCTTCTGGGGTTTCTCCAAGCCTGAAGACCGTTTCAGGGGGTTCTCAACAGTAAAAAGTTGAAAAGGGCTGAGTTAATCCCTTGACTTGTAACATCGCTGGTGCTGTTGGGTCCAGTTGCTCTCCTAGAAGGAAACTTTCTTCTTTCTCCCAAAAGGATGTGATCAATGAATGTTAAAAGGGAATCACCCAACAGCTGGTATTCTGCCAGGATGGCCCCGGCTCCCTGGAACTGGTCAGATTGTGCAAGCCAAGCAGGGTCAGCCCTGGTTCAAACTTGGACCATCTCTGGAAACGGAAGGGGGGGAGGGGTGTCACCATAAGTCAGCTGCAATTCCCCAGCCCTTTCCAGCACCAATTCCTAGGCATTGATTTGTGAATCATATAAAATTAAATGATAGGCATACTTGAAAGGATTCCTGGCCACTGAAGTGATACCGTCCTGCCCTGCCCTGCTCCTAGGCGGCAGTCCCTCGCCGAAATCCTGCTGGCCGGACATTATTTGGGGGGTCCCCTCGGGGGAAGCCCGGCCCTCCCAGCCTCGGAGCTGTGCCAGGGACCCCGGCAAGGCAGGCGTGCAAGCCACGGACCCTCCCGCACATTCACGTGTAGTGCATGGCCCAGTCGAGGGCGGGCGCCTCGGGGATCACGCAGGGGGGGGGGGGATCACGCAGGCGATCCGCTGCGCTGGGGGTCGGTCCCTCCTCCTCCTCCTCCTCTCCTCCTCCTCTTCTCCGGCTGGCTGCAGCTCCTCGGTGCATCTTTCTTGCTTTCTTCTGGTCCAGAAGCGGTTCGTGTGCGCGGCGCCCGCTGCCGGCCCCCAGGCGATCTGCCGGATTCGCCTCCCGCTGCTGGGATCTACTGGAGATGTGATCGCCCCCCCCCCCCCAGCAGCAGCAGGAGGAGCAGCAAGGTAGGCCACAAAGGCATCCCTCCCGCGTGTGTGTGTGTGTGTATCTCGTCGGCTGCTGGGCGGGAGGGGAGGGCTCACCTGGGCAATCCCCTCCTCTCCCCCCTTCCTCGAAGACGCCCCCGGGTTTGTCCTTCCCGTCGCCGACCTCTTCCTTGGGGGGGGGGAGGGGGGATTTGCCTTTTCTGATGAGGGAGGGGTTTGTGCATGGACCTTTTTGGGGTTTTGACCATGCACGAATCTTTTCTGGGTTTGTGCATGGACCTTTTTGGGATTTATGCATGGACCTATTTTTGGGGGGTGGGGTGGTTTTTGGTCTGTGGCTCCTGTTGAGGGGTGAGCTGCCCTTGCTTTCCGGGCCCCACCGAGCTGCCCCCAGCTCGTGCCCTTCCGAAGAAGGTGGTGGTGATGGGGAATCTACAGTGGCAAAGTGATGGGCTTGGGAAGGCTGTCTCCTGGCAGGACAAAGCCCTCCCGGGCATCCTTTGCAGGAGCCTCTCCGAGAAAGGGACACACTAGGAGAAAGGGCCGGGGGTCATCTAAAGGCGTGGGAGGGAGCAGGACTTGTAGCCTCCCAGATGCCAGCAAAGGGGACCAGCCGGCTGTGAAAGCCAAGATGCCAAAGAAAAGGAGAGAGGGTGTCTTTGGACCAAGGGATTGCATTTCAGTCAGAGGTGGAGCCAAATTCGGGTGGGGTCCAAAGGAAGATCCAGAGGCCTGCTCTTGGTATGGCTCTGCCTTACACCTTGTCAGACTGCTGGTCCCCCCTGGTCAGGACCTTGGACAATGGATCTCCCAGAGTTCCAGGCAGAGAGAGATCTTTCCTGAACACCTGCCAGTTCAGTAAATAGCAGTTTTTGGGGAGTGGAGTTTGAAGAGGGGAGGGATTTCATTGGAGTACGATCATCTTCCAAATCAAGTCACTTTCTCCAGGTGAACTGATCTCTTGTCTCCTGGAATTCAGTTGTAATCCCAAGAGGTCTCCAGGCCCCCCTGGAGTTTTGGCAACCTAACCTGCTATCCAAACTGCCTGCAAAGGCTAGCTCTACTCAGCATTTGCCAGACGATAAGCAGTGTATATTGAGAGTGTTTTGTGGCTGTCATTTCGAAAATGGCCTTATTATAGTTATAGCATGCATAGTACAACTCAGTCATCTTCCATTTCTCAGTAAAAAAGATCCCTTTGGCATGCGTTTTTCATGATGAAGGGTTCTGATGAACTTGAAAGCTTGCACATTGTTTTGTGGCCTTTTGGTCTGCCCTATTAAAAGGGAGACAGCCTCTTGTGGCGCAGAGTGGTAAGGCAGCCGTCTGAAAGCTTTGCCCATAAGGCTGGGAGTTCGATCCCAGCAGCCGGCTCAAGGTTGACTCGGCCTTCCATCCTTCCGAGGTCGGTAAAATGAGTACCCAGCTTGCTGGGGGGTAAACGGTAATGACTGGGGAAGGCACTGGCAAACCACCCCGTATTGAGTCTGCCATGAAAACGCTAGAGGGCGTCACCCCAAGGGTCAGACATGACTCGGTGCTTGCACAGGGGAAACCTTTACCTTTTATTAAAAGGGATTGCATGGCCTTTTTTGTGTGTTCCTCGGAGTTGGCCCTAATAAATTGTTTATGATGCTAGTTACTCGTGGTGTGGAATAATTGAGTGGTCTGCAGCCAAATGATCCCATGAGCAAGTAAGAGGTTTTTATTATGTTTATTAGATTTTTAGACTGCCCTTCCAGTGAGCTGGCTCAGAGCGGTGTACATAGATATAAAATATATGGCAGTTGCAATAAAATTAGATTTAAAATTATTTTAAATAAATGTTAGTAAATTAAAACAGGTTAAAACAGTAACAATGAGTGTTAAATCCTCCCAGAAATTCAAGATGATCTGGGAGTGGTCAGTGTATAGTAGATGAACCAATGAGTGGGTGGGGCCATAAACAGCTAGGTAGGTAGGTAGGTAGATAGATGTTGGCCTCAACCAAAAGCCTGGCAGGAGAGCTCCACTTTACAGGCCCTGTAGAATTTTGGTAACTCTGACAGGGCCCTGATGTATTCTGGGAGCTCATTCCATTGGGGGGAGGGGGGAGGACAGAAAATGTCCTGGCCCTGGTTGAGTCCAGATGTACCTCCTTGGGGCCAGGGATCACCAACTGGTTGGTATTCTAAGAATAAAGCATTCTTCAGGGAGTTATAAGTGGCAAGGTGGTCTCTCAGATACACAGGACCTGGACCGCCGATGGCCTTATGGGCTAATACCAGTACCTTAAACTTGACCTGGAATTCAACTGGCATCCAGTGCAGCTGTAGGAGCACAGGTCAAATATGTGTTCTCCTGGGTAGACCTGAAAGGACCAGTTGTATTTCCCAGAGCAAGGATAAGGGCAGGCCCACATCAAGCAAGTTACAGAATTCAAATCTAGAGGTGACTGTCATGTGGATGATTGTGGCTAGGTGTTTTGGGGCCAAGTAGGTTGCTAGAAGTTTGGCTTGGCGTAGGTGGAAAAACACCAGTCATGTTACTCTTGAAACTTGCGCCTTCATAGATAAGGAGAAGAATCACATCCAGATTTCTGGCTGAGGAGGCAATTGGCAGTTGGACCCCATCCAGATAGGGTAGATGAGCTTCCTTGTTTGGTCCCTTCTTACCTAGCCACAGGACCTCCATCTTTGAAGGGTTGAGTTTCAGATAGCTCTGCTTAAGGCACCTTGTCACTGCATCCAGGCATCTCGGAGTGTCTCCAAGCAGCTGTCCGGGGGGGGGGGGGGGCATTGAGCTGGATGTCATCGGCATATTGATGACTTCCAAGCCCAATTTGGACCAGCTGGGCAAGAGGGTGCATAAAGATATTAAACAAAGTTTGGGAGAGAACCACACCCTGTGACACCCCACTCTGGAGATGCCACTGGCATGATTGGGTCTCCCCAACAGCTACCCTCTATTTGTGACCCCGGAGGAAGGAGATCAGCCATTGTAAAGCTATCCCCATATTCTTGCGTCAGCAAGGTGGCGAGCCTAGCGCTCATGACTGACCATGTCGAATGCACTGATCCACCCTAATCCAGCTGTCTCCAGAGGTCATCCATCAGGGCAACCAGCATGGTTTCTACCCCATGACCAGCCGAAAGCCAGACTGGGATGGGTCCAAGACCAAAGCTTCCTCTAGATATGCTAAAAGTTGGTCCGTGGTGGCCTTCTCAACCACGTTGCCCAGAAATGCCAAGTGCAAGATGGGGCAGTAGTTGGCCAGGTCCCACGGATCCAAATATGGTCTTTCCAGCAGTGGATGGATGGTGTGGCCTTCCCCCTGCCCTCCTTATAATCTGAAAGGGTAAGAGACAAACTCAACTTCAGCATTGGTCCTCTTGGAAATAACTGACTAGGCCAAATAAACAGGAAGCCAAGAAAGGCAATGGCCAAATAGATCCACTAATACCAAAAGCAAGGTGTTGAGCTATGCAGAACTCTTTCAGGTAGCAAACATTACAAGCAATAGCATTTCCGAAGGACCAGCACATGATCTCTCTTAAATATCTCCCCACCACCACCCTAGCCTGTCCTCTGCCCAGAATATCAGTCTTGAACCAGTCCCTGCAGTATCTGAATGAATGGAAGCAAAAAAGGGGGCGCATGTGTAAGGGAGGGGGTGGGAAGCTTCAGACGGGACATATTTAGAACTGAGTGTCATTACGAAGAAGATCATTTGCAGATGGGTGAGGCTGAGTGCAGTATGATGGAGTTGTCAGAATGTCAGACTTAGATGGGGAAAGCCAGGTTGAAATCCCTTCTCAGCCATGAATTCCCCTGGGACATTTGTCCTCTTTCTCAGGCTAGCCTGTTTTACAGGAGTGGTATGATCAAAATAGAGCCTCTTGTGGCGCAGAGTGGTAAGGCAGCCGTCTGAAAGCTTTGCCCATGAGGCTGGGAGTTTAATCCCAGCAGCTGGCTCAAGGTTGACTCAGCCTTCCATCCTTCCGAGGTCAGTAAAATGAGTACTCAGCTTGCTTGCTGGGGGGTAAACGGTCATGACTGGGGAAGGCACTGGCAAACCACCCCGTATTGAGTCTGCCATGAAAATGCTGGAGGGTGTTACCCCAAGGGTCAGACATGACCCGGTGCTTGCACAGGGGATACCTTTACCTTTACCTTTATGATCACAATGGATGGGAGATTGTAACGTGTACACCTCTCTGATGTTTTTTGGCACAAGAGCAGAGAAATGATGGGATTCCTTGGCAGGAAAGATTTAGATTCTGGTTTGCATATTTCTCTACTGGGACTTAAGTTCCATTGAACTGATAAGACTCAGGACTCATTTAGGAAACTCTAATGAGTCTCTAACACCACAGGCAGAAAAAGATCTAACACCTGTCAGCCAAAATCCCTTGAACTAGAGATCCCAGTGATCGAAAGGGGGTGGGGGAGGGAGACTTGTTCTGTTATTCAATAATCGGTAGAGTTTTGTTGTTATTCAATAAAAGGTAGTGCAACCATCAGATAATGTAGCTGCTTCCAACTTGTTGCAATGAATGCTTGTCAGGTGTCTGCCATAATTTCCTGTATTTTAAATAATGCCTCATCAGTCTTTGCAACAATCTTGTTGGGATAGGGGTGGGTTTATGAGTGTCGGAAGGATTTTGCACTGGACAACTCTTCTCCATGAGCCTTGCAGTAGCGTTTGCCAATAGTTTGCGCATTTGTTTCTTTGTTTGCATCGCTGTGGCTGGGGGGGGGGGGCATCCAGGATGTCTGGAACCCTGCAAGAAACCTGCTCCAATATCCTGTCTCTTTCGTACCCTTTAATCCCACCCTTCTGAGAAGCCCAGGCAAGCATGCCTCATCTTCCCCTCTTCCATTTTATCCTCTAGAGCAGGGGTAGTCAACCTGTGGACCTCCAGATGTCCATGGACTACAATTCCCATGAGCCCCTGCCAGCAAATGCTGGCAGGGGCTCATGGGAATTGTAGTCCATGGACATCTGGAGGACCACAGGTTGACTATCGTTGCTCTAAAGAATTATGCAGAGAGGGACATCCAATGGACTTCATGGCAATTTTGGGTTTTGAACCTATTCTGATACTCTGGTAATTACACCACATTTATCTTTCCTTCTTGCTTGTCCATCAAGCCAGTGCCTTGCAATCTAACATCTTCATAGTCCTTGTATGAAGCATGTACACACCGTACATAGCCCTGTATATTTCCCCACTTTTTTTGCCCCCTTCCTCTCACCCAGTGATGACGGTGCCATCAGCGGCTTCATGGCAGAGAACATGCACTTTGTATGCTGAAGGTCCCATAATCAAGCCCTGACCTCTCAAACGGAAGATGATGTTAATTTTGCCTCTGCCTGAGACCATAGTGAGCCAGCAAGAGGAGACAATCTGGACCTGAAATGGACCAGTGCTCTAAATTGTGTTGACTTCATGTGCCCCTGAGAGCTTGGACCAGGAATTTCCAACACATTTGCAATTGCAGCCTGAAGCACAGAACCGTATATTTTTAATGAAATCTTTGAATTTTTCAGGATGCTCAGTGCTTGTAGTGCTAGCTTCTTTGCTGATGTGACTACAGCATGCCCCGTTCCACCTCTCTAAGGTGCAGTTCATGCTAAGGACTCAAATTCGGACAGCTCCTGAATCAACCAGGACATGTGTCTCAAAGGTCCTACTTGGAAACCAGATCTGGCAAGTTTGTTAATGTGTGTTGAATTCTGAAGAAGTAGGACAGTGGTTCTCAACCTTCCTAATGCCGCGACCCTTTAATACAGTTCCTCATGTTATGGTGACGCCCAATCATAAAATTAGGCAAGGGTTCTTTCACAGAAATCAAACCAAAACTGACCAATGGGGTGAAGATCCATTGCTCATGAATGTATAGAATTTTTTTTTTCTGGGGTTTCTCAGTTCAGTTCTGCCTCTTGTCTCACCAAGCTGCACCACCACCTGGAGCGCCTGGCGGGAGACTACGCTGAACTGGAGGCATTGCTGGAGCACCTGGCAGCTGAGCACGGGCGCCTGCAGGAGGAGCAGTAACAGTGGCAGCGTCCCCCCCCCCCGGTCAAGCTGCTCGCCCTGCCGTGACCCCTGTGAAAGGGTCGTTCGACCCCCAAAAGCAGGGGTAGTCAAACTGCGGCCCTCCAGATGTCCATGAACTACAATTCCCAGAAGCCCCTGCCAGCATTTGCTGGCAGGGGCTTCTGGGAATTGTAGTTCATGGACATCTGGAGGGCCGCAGTTGGACTACCCCTGCCCAAAAGGGTCGTTCGACCCCCAAAGGTTCGACCCCCAGGTTGAGAACCACCGCAGCTGGGTAAAACTACTGGAGATTTGGGGGTAGTGTTTGGGGAGGGAGGGGAAGGAGGCCAATGGGGTATGATGCCGTAGAGTCCATCCTCCAAAAACTGCCATCTTCTCCTGGGGATATGATTTCTGTAGATGTAAGAGTCCAAGCCTCATCTGGATACGGTGAGGCACCTAGGGTTGCCAGCTCCGGGTTGGGAAATTCCTGAAGATTTTGGCAGTAGAAGGCAGGGGGGCTGGAGGGAAGGCCTCAGCAGGGTAAAGTCATAAAATCTATCCTTCAAAGCTGCCAATTGTTCCAAGGGAACTAGCCACTGCAGCCTAGAGATCAACTGTAATTCCGTGAGATCTCCAGCTGCTACCTGGAGGTTGGCAACCCAAACTGGTGAGGTAAGTAGCTAACTACACACAGCCTACAGAGCACAATTATCCAAGCAAGGGGAGATTAATTAGAAACGAATAGCTTCAGAATCCTGCAGTAGATTTAATGCAATCCATTACTGAGTTATCAACCGACCCAACGGAGGCCTCAGCCAGTGATTTGCCCTTCAATGACAGGGGTCATTCCTAGAATTTGAGACTGATGGAGTGCTTTTGAGCAGCTACAGACTGCCTTTCGCTCTCCTCTTTGGGGAACAATGACTAGCTGTTTGTGAATCAGGACCCAGAGGTTCCAGGATAGTGCCTGCAGGGTTGCCCTCTGAGCTATATCTCAAAGTGGGGGTCTGAAGTCAGCTCTCCCAGATGCTAAGCCAGCATTAACCAGGAGCCCTACACTGACTCTCCTCTGCAGCTGCCTTTGGTGAGTGCATCTGGAAAGAAGGCAAAAGGATCATGCCTCCTTTCTCATAACCCCTGTGAGAGCTCCTGCAGGTGGCAGGACAAGAGGCAGTAGTAAAGAGAATTCTTCTTCACAGAAGCAAGTTCAGAGATTCCCTCTGCACAGAAACTCTTCCCCCTGGCCTTGAGCTCTACAGTCGGTCCTTTGAGCATGCTTGTCAGGGGCCATTGCTCCTGGTGAGCTCTTACTCTCACTCCTCATCTTGCTGGGTGATGTCCTGCAATGCATTTGTAGCTCAGGTTGTCCTGTGCTACTGCCTGACCACCGGGCTTAAGTCTGGAAAGGCTGAAAGGATGCTTCCCGAAAGGTTCCAGCCCTGCCATGCATCGTTTAGGAGATCAGTTTGCTGCCTTTGGGTCTTATCATCTCTTATTTCCTCCACGGAGTGCAGGTAGGAAGAGATGCTTCTACATTTTTACATTTAAATGAAGGAGCTGCAACTGCAAAGCCCAGATTTCCTTTAGAATACAGTGAATTTTCACAGGCAGAGGGACCGGAGAAGAATGCATTTGGGGCATGTAGCCAAAGGTAGAACTACAAAGCGGCATTGTAAATCTTGACGGACGAGGCGGAGCGGGCCAGAAGAAGCCAGTCGTCAAACTCGACTGTTTTCAAAGGTGTATGAAGGATTGAGATGGGAGTGTGTCAGACCCTGTAAAAATGGCTCCGCTCCCCTTTCATAGCTGTGGAAGACATAGTTAAATATTTGGGGGGCAAAGAAAGGCAAATAGGAATGCAAACCATATACGCAGCCCAGCTACCAGAATCCCTGTCCCACACAGTCAACTGAAATGAAGTGTGAGCTTAGGATATTTCTTAAAAGCCTGGTTCTTGTGTTTGTGAGGTCACTAATAATGTTTGGCACAGAAAAAAGGTGTGTTAAGGTCCTTGCCATACTGACTGGGTTCTTTACCATAATGGGATTCGTGTCCCTCCATTACAGCAGCAGGTGGAGTAAGATTCATAGAATCATAGAGTTGGAAGGGGCCATACAGGCCATAGAATCATAGAATCACAGAATCATAGAGTTGGAAGGGGCCACACAGGCCATCTAGTCCAACCCCCTGCTCAACGCAGGATCAGCCCTAAGCATCCTAAAGCATCCAAGAAAAGTGTGTATCCAACCTTTGCTTGAAGACTGCCAGTGAGGGGGAGCTCACCACCTCCTTAGGCAGCCTATTCCACTGCTGAACTACTCTGACTGTGAAAAATTTCTTCCTGATATCTAGCCTATATCGTTGTACTTGTAGTTTAAATCCATTACTGCGCGTCCTTTCCTCTGCAGCCAACAGAAACAGCATCCTGCCCTCCTCCAAGTGACAACCTTTCAAATACTTAAAGAGGGCTATCATGTCCCCTCTCAACCTCCTTTTCTCCAGGCTGAACATTCCCAAGTCCCTCAACCTATCTTCATAGGGCTTGGTCCCTTGGCCCCAGATCATCTTCGTCACTCTCCTCTGTACCCTTTCAATTTTATCTACGTCCTTCTTGAAGTGAGGCCTCCAGAACTGCACACAGTACTCCAGGTGTGGTCTGACCAGTGCCGTATACAATGGGACTATGACCACAGTTCATTGGAGTCAATGAACTTTAGAGGATGTATCTCTGTTTAGGACTGTTTATTTGGGGTCTTCCACCACCATTGATGAAGCTATGCACAATGTGCATTTTAAAAACAACGGGGTGTTATTTTTGAAACTAATAAAAATAGGAGAAGAGCCCTCCTGGATCAGACCAGTGGCCCACAATGTACCAAAAAAATCTGGATGGGCCATTACAGGATGCTGATCCAGTACCTTCGCCAGGTATTTGGTGTTTAGAGTACCTGACAACAAAAAGGCGTATTTGTATGTACTGATACCATATATCGTGTTTCCCTGAAAATAAGACAGTGTCTTATATTAATTTTAGGTTTAAAAATGCACTAGGGCTTATTTTCGGGTAGGTCTTATATTTATTGACGTCTAAAAAAATGTTACATTTATTCCAGTTCCCCCCCGGAACCCCGTTAAATCATATGCACCTTAAGTGCAGGGCACAGCTTCTGTCAAGCTGGGGGATTCTGGTGTTGTAGGCGGAGCTGACAGAGGCTGAGCGATCAGGGGCTGACAGGGGTCTTGTGGTCCATGGATATCTGAAGAGTCACAGTTTGGCCACCCTGGTATAGTGTTATACCCTTCGGAGTTCCCGTATTCCACCCTTCCAAGGCTCCACCCCCAAATCTTCAGGAGTTTCTCACTCTGGAGATCCAGTTACTGTGAGTAGTTGGCTGCAGAGGCAATGGCTGCTGGAATTGAGAAGAAACACCTGGGCTGAATCTGCAAGGAGCTTTTATTCCAATCCCAGGTCGATTCAGTCCCTGCCGTCTCCACTGAATGCGATTTCTATTTTGATTTAGTCCGATTTAAATTTTCCCTCTGCAACAAGCATGACTGATCTGGAGTGACCCTACCTTTTCCGTGCAATACCCTGGAGTGGATATAACCCTCGATATTTGAAAAATTGGCATGAAAAAGCATGCAGCTCTGTGCTTGCTGCTGAGCCTCCATGGTAGAGAAGCCCTGATTGGCCACGGCTTCAGTGGAAAGTCTTCCTCATTCCCAGGCTGCAAGTTTGCCTTAAAGGGGAAGCCCTAACTTCTCTTGGCAGAAGCTCCAGAAGCCCTTATTTCTCTCAGTAGAGATTTGCCTCTTGGTATTTTTCTCCCTTCTCTGCTGTCTCCAATCCTCTCCTCCCCCTCAAGAAAAGAAAGACCCCCCCATCCTCTTCTGACCTTCCCTAACCACATGCATAACACGTTTCTGTTTCAATGGGGGGGGGGAGACCCGAGTTCAAATCGACATAGATTCAGCAGGATCCACAACGGAATAAACAAAGTGCAGATTCAGCCTTGGTAAATAGTGGAACCCTGATCTGGACAGCCCAGACTATTCCAATCTGGCCAGATTTGGGAGCTAAGCAACCTGGTTAGTGTTTAGCTGAGCGTGTAAGGCAGACAGTGACCTCTGGTGACCTCTTGCCTTGAAAACCCCATCGGTTGCCATGAGGAGTCTGGACAGCCAAATAAAAAACTCAGAGATCAATGAAAATGAGACCTCCAAGGGTTTGTGAATCTGACAGGGTTTAGGATGGGTTTGGGGCAGCATTCAGATAGGCCTCAGCAAGCGAATACAGAGAAGACCTTGCAGTCTGGTGTCCAAGAAGGCCCCAGCGTGCCTCATTCGACCCTTCTACAGAAAAAATAAAATACAGAAATAATGACATCCATCCTTCATCAAATATGTTAAAAACAAGGTGCTACGCAGGAAGCCGATCCTTCACGAACTAGGCCACCTGAAGAAACTGGCAAGCGCAGAAGGCTGGTGGTTTGGCTGTTGCTTCTTTTTCCTTTTAAAATAACACAACGGCAGTTATTGTTGCCATGAGTTTCCCTGAGGGAATCCATCATAAAAGTCCAGAGCCTGGAGCAGAAGCTTGTTTAGCGAGGCCCATTAAGGCTGGGCTTTTGTCAGACGGCTTTTCTGTCTCAGTAATAGGCTGATCGCTCCCTTTAGTAATAGGCACAGCTTGAATAGCCAAGGACAAAAACCTGAGCAGAAAGGCCATTCCAGGTGCTTAAGACTGTAATAACACGGTTCTTGCACCATGCTTAATATCTCAGCAAAAACACCATTGCAACCCCCAAGTTTACTCATCAGCAGATGTTCTGTACTGTGAAATCACTTTAAACTCCCCCCCCCCCCCAGGATTCTCGAGGAAAGAGAGTTTGCAATTGCCTGCTTCAGCATCACAACCCTGGGTATGCCTTTGTGGTCTCCCACCCAAATGCAAGCCAGGGCTGACCCTGCTTAACAGCCACAATCTGTCCAGATCAGGCAAGCCTGGACCATCCCGGTCATGGCATCCACAAGCTGGTCTACCTGGAATGGATGGAGGGTGTGCAAAAGCTATGATGGTGAACAGCTCTGGTTCATTTCTGTGGGCCTTCTACAGGAAGACTCTTCAAGGGGGTTGTTCTTTCTAGATCATAACTCACTCTCTGTTTCTCTGTCTCTCTCTCTCTGTTTCTCTCTTTGTCTGTCTCTGTGTGCATGCGTGTCTCTGTCTCTGTGTGTGTGTGTGTGTGTGTGTGTCTGTCTGTCTGTGTGTGTGTGTCTGTTTCTCTCTGTCTGTCTGTGTGTCTCTGTCTCTTTCTATGTATCGATCTATCTGTCTCTTTGTCTTTGTCTCAGTCTTTCTGTCTCTGTCTCTTTCGCTCTCTCTCTCTCTGTTTCTCTCTCTCTCTTTCTGTTTCTCTCTCTCTGTTTCTCTGTGTGTGTGTGTCTTTCTGTGTCTCTGTCTCCGTCTCTGTCTCTCTCTCTTATGTCCTTAATGGTGCCCAAAACCTGGCTCTCAATAGAATCGCCTTTGTTGGAAAATGCTTGCCGCCTTCATTTTTTCTCCCATTTGTGCATACTTTCCAAGTGTCTCATACTGCCTGGAAAACACCTCTTTTTCACATTGGTCACTCTCAATGGCCAGGGGATTTTGAAGCTGGCAAGATTTCTTTTCACACCTACATGCACATTTATATCCATACGAGGCTGCAGTGTGTGACTGGAGCGGAGGAGTGTGCAGCCTTTCCCCCAAAATATAAAGGGCAAAACCCTGGAAGAGTCTGGAAAATGGCAAGGCTGTCACCAGGCAGGGCAAAGGAGAGGAGGCGATGTTATGAGGGTTCCTGATTGTTTCTTGTGATGGACTTTGTGTGTTTGGGAAGGGGTATAAAGGCTCTTGAGCAAAACAGCCCTTTTTCAGCCCTTTAACCTTTAAAATAGGACATAGAATGAGCTGACAGCAGATCTGGGTATTATGTGACACTGCAAGTACTGTCCAGAGGCGTGTTTGGTGTAGAGGTTAGGAGTGCAGATTTCTAATCTGGCATGCCGGGTTCAATTCTGCACTCCCCCACATGCAGCCAGCTGGGTGACTTCGGGCTCGCCATGGCACTGATAAAACCGTTCTGATCTAGCAGTAATATCAGGGCTCTCTCAGCCTCACCCACCTCACAGGGTGTCTGTTGTGGGGAGAGGAATGGGAAGGCGAATGTAAGCTGCTTTGAGACTCCTTCGGGTAGAGAAAAGCGGCATAGAAGAACCAACTCTTCTTCTTCTTCTTCTTCTTCCTCTTCCTCTTCTTCTTCTTCTGAAACCCATGCTGCTCTCATTGCCTTGCAATTTGTTGTTGTTGTAACTATTTTGTCATTAAATTGTGTAACCTTCCTTAAGATCCTAAGAAAGGGCTGTCTAGAAATTTATTTAATAAATAAAGCGAATACTGATAGCCATGGAGAAACACTATATTTTCCAGCAAAAAATATTGTGTTTTTAGATCATGGAATCCTTTCCTTTATATTCCTCGTTTGACCTATTTCTGTGCAGACAGAGCATGTGTGTAGGATCTTCTTTTTCAGTAAATCTCTTTTTTTTCTGTTTTATATGCTGTTAGCAACTCTCTCTGACCCAGAGCATGTTCCAAGAGTGGAGATCTACCTGAAGCAGGTGTCAGAAGCAGAGAGGCCATCGGTTGCTGGACTGTAACTTCCCCAGGAGTGTAGAGTGCACAAGTGGAATAACCTGCTGGTAACCACTTGTAGGTTTGCGGGAGGTGTGGTCTGTAGGCAAAGCCTTTAAATCAGGGGTAGTCAACCTGTGGTCCTCCAGATGTCTATGGACTACAATTCCCATGAGCCCCTGCCAGCATTTGCTGGCAGGGGCTCATGGGAATTGTAGTCCATGGACATCTGGAGGACCACAGGTTGACTACCCCTGATTTAAATGGCAACGAGGAAGGTAGCCCATCTGGAGGGAACATCTAAAACTGACCAGTTGGTGGCAGTGTACTGATGGGAAAGCAAGAGAAAACCCTCTAAGAGTTGGACAGCGACTCAGATAGCTGAGCAACTAGATACTTCAGAGGCTGAAATGTAATGGGGCTTGCAGGTCTGCAGGGTCACTCCATTCTGATATTTCTAAGTAACATGGCCCTTTATCAGCTTCCCTTTTCAGCCCTTTGTCTCTATACGTATACAGTAGTGGTGGGTCCGAAAAGAAACAAAACAATGATGATTTTATTGCAGGGCTGGTTTATCCACGTAGCGTGTGCTACAGGCCTCACACTTCCAGGGGAATCCCACGTGGTGCCTTCTCCCCCATGGATCAGGGCTGCAGCATTCCTTCTCTTCCCCCTTTTCCCTCTTTAAGGACACTCAGAGTGACATCTGTTTCCACTCTTTCCCGCTAGTCTGGCTGTTCCCGCTGCAATTTCACTCTTCTATGGCCCCCAAATCCTTTAACTCAGGGGTAGTCAACCTGTAGTCCTCCAGATGTCCATGGACTACAATTCCCATGAGCCCCTGCCAGCAAATGCTGGCAGGGGCTCATGGGAATTGTAGTCCATGGACATCTGGAGGACCACAGGTTGACTACCCCTGCTTTAACTGACTTGTGCTGTGGGCTTCACAAATCCTTAACAATTCGTGCTTTATAGTAGTTCACAATCTGGCTGATGGGGTTTCATGACCCACCTGCGGTCCTGGATTCAAGAATTCTAGCTTTAAGTGGGTAGCCATGTTGGTCTGAAGTAGCACAACAAAAATAGAATCAACAACAACAACCTTTATTGGCATAAAAAATAAGACAAATCAGAACACAGTCAATTGGTTCTTAAATTCACGCAGCTTGATTGCCGTTTGTAGGAATTTAGCCACTTTATCAATTGTATCTGGATCCTGATTGGAAAGAAGGAACTGTACCTTGCATTTATCAGAGTAGCCAATACATTTAACTAGGAGCAGTGGTCCCCATCCCCCGGGCTGCGGCCCGGTTCCGGGCCACGAAGGCCTCGTGGCCGGGCTGTGGCTCCTTCTTCCTGTCCCCCCCCCCACAGCGAGAAACTCGCCAGGCCGCAACAGATTGGCCGCCGAAGTGGCCGATTAGCTTGTGGCCCGGCAAGCTTCTTGCTTCGGGGTGATGGGGGGGAAAGAAGCTTGCCGGGCCGCAAGCTAATCGGCTGCTTCGGGGGCTGATTTCCTTGCGGCCTGGAGGGGCGGGGAGAGGGAGCTGCAGCTGCCGACATGCTGGTGGTGCAAACGCGCATGTGCAGACTTGCCACGCATGCGCGTTTGTGTCCAGAGGGGCGCAAACGCACCAGCGTGGCAAGTCTGCACATGCGCGGCGCTGCTGCGCATGTGCGTTTGCGCCCCCGCCGGACGCCAACACGCACACGCGGCAAGTCCGCACATGCGCGTTTGTGCCGGGGTTGCTGCGCGTGCGCTGGGCCCCGGGTCGCCCTCTCCCCACACCCCGCTGCAGCGGTCCGCGGCCTGCAAAAGGTTGCGGACCACTGGTCTAGAGCTTTAGCCCGAATGGTATTGTATATGGGGCAGTAAAAAGGACATGCTGTATGGTTTCTATAGAACCTTGTTTCCATGGGCAGTCTCTCCGTATGTAAGAAATCTTCTGAAATCTCCCCGTCATACCTGCTGATGGGAGGATATTAAACCTGGCTAGCATAAAACCTGGCTAGCATAAAAGCCCTGGGTTGTTGGGGAATAACAAGGTGATAGAAATAGAATGCTCATTTATCAGATGGTGGAGAGCACGCTTTTCTAGCTGCTTCATTCAGCGTTTGAAATTCAAAATCTAATATTCTGCGGTTTATAGTTTTATATATTGAATGTTGCAGGGGCTAAGGCCAGTGAGACCAAAGAGATGCCAAGCATTTGGATTTTTCACTCAATGTAGTTAAACCAGCTGGAAGTCTGTCGTTCTGAGAGCGTTCGAGAAGTAAAACTGGCGGATTCAGAATTAAAGACTAAACGCATCCACAACTTCATAGGAAGCAGCCAAGCCCTGGTCTCCAACAGTCTTAGGTTTGTTTCCAAAGAGAGAGCAGCTTAAGGCACACAATTAGGGATGCCCAAAATGCTTTGCAAAAAAGGAAGATTGAATGCTTTCAACTGCTTTGTTGAAAACACTCATCCATAAAGGGATTCCATAGAGGAGCTGAGAGCATGACTTAGCATTAAAAACCAATAGCACCTTTAAGACCAACAAAGATTTATTCTTTGTTGGTCTTAAAGGTGCTATTGGACTCTATTTAAGCTTTGTCCTTGAATAAATCTTTGTTGGTCTTAAAGGTGCTATTGGACCCTATTTAAGCTTTCTCCTTGAATAAATCTTTGTTGGTCTTAAAGGTGCTATTGGACTCTGTTTAAGCTCCCTCCTTGAATAAATCTTTGTTGGTCTTAAAGGTGCTATTGGACTCTATTTAAGCTTTCTCCTTGAATAAATCTTTGTTGGTCTTAAAGGTGCTATTGGACTCTGTTTAAGCTCCCTCCTTGAATAAATCTTTGTTGGTCTTAAAGGTGCTATTGGACTCTAATTTTGTTCTGCTTGTACTACCTGTATGTGTTGTTCTTATACATTCTACCCTTCCCTCCCATAAGTTGTTTCCATCCAAGCAAACTGTAAATTCTAAGGGATTTTTAAGGGACTTTTACTCTTGTCTCCATGCTATATTGTACGCTATACCACAATAGCCATACAAAATTGTGCAAATAGGGGAAACTGCCCAAACCAGCTTAAGTGTTTCTTAAATGTGGAGGTCCCAGAGGTGGAACCCCCTGTTGTTATGACCTCTTTTCCCACTTGAAGCATGAAGGGAATGATAGATATTCTCAGGGCCATACTGCACAGGAAAAAGAAAGCGCAACGGTGAGATGCTAAATAAAAACGCGCCTCCTGGAATTCCCGACCTGCTGGCCCCTCTGCTGCCGTCTAGCGCTTCCTGGCATTTTGCACGCCTCCTTGAAATGGCGGACGAGGGGAATGCGCTAGACACGCTCCTCTCTTCCGCCTGTCAATCAAGACAGGCGGCCTATCACCTTCCTCACTCTTTTAAAGGGACCGCGATGCCCACTATTTTTTTTAACCTATTCGTTTAAATGCATATGAGTTAATTAATGAATGCATTGGGCTCCTTTCACTGTAATCCCTCTTGAAATCTGGAGCCTTTATGCTTTTAAAAAATTTTGGAGGAGCGATTTTTTTTTTTTGGGTGGGTGGGGAACAGGGCAAACTGGTGGGGAACAGTTTTTTTTTTTGCTCTGCCTGGGCGATTGTGTGTCTATTTGTTGCTCCAGGCATTTTTTTTTTTTACAGAAAACCCCATTGCGGATTAAAAGAGAGGGAGGCAGGCTCGAGGGTGGGCATTGGAGCTGGAAATCTCGCTACTTCAGGCACTGTTTCTTGTGCGAGTGTCTTGCTGGCTGCTCTCATCCTGCTGGCACTACTTTGCAGGGGTAATCCAGTTTTGTGGATTTCCCTGCAAGCACTATAAAATGGAGGATGTAGGAGCTAGTTTGCAGATGTAACGTTGGATGTTCACGACTTCATGCAAAACACCCCAAAAAAATGGTGTTTAAAAATTGTAAGGATTTCACTTTTTTAAATGGGTGCGGAATGGCCCTTGGATTTCGTCCCTGTATTACTCCAAAGCAACTTTCAGCAGCCGGGATAGCTAGAGTGAGTCCAGTGGCCAAGCTCAAGAAAGGCTTAGACAAATTTGATCCTGAGGACTGATCAAGTCGCGTCTTCTGCCCTTTCTTTTTCCAGTTTCCAGTGTTGAAAAGAGCATCTGACCTCATGAGCATCTGTTCTAATGCAGCCAATGGTCATGCAGGGATGCTCTTTCACCCTCCCGAGATGTCATGAGTGGCATACCTCAGGTCAACCACGTCGCAACAGCACCTCCCACTCACAGTCTCAGGTAAGAGCCCTGGTGTTCCCACGTTGTTGTGCTTTGCTTTGTTTGAGTGAATGCAGAGTCTGGACAATAGTCATTCAAGTAGGCTTCCAAAATGGCCGCTCACTTGGTCACCTAGGAGGAATAAGAATCACTCCCAGGTAACCAGGCAAGAAAGCTTGTGTAAAACGGTATAATTTTCTTTTCTGTCAATTCATTTAGCAATTTAGTGCACTGCTGTCAGATCTCAAAGAGAACTATGGCATAACTCAAATCAATAGTTTAAAAGGTCACCCTACTACTTTAAGTAACCACAGAACAGACAGTGGACAAATCAGTTGATCAAGTCAAGCAGCAGCAGAAACCAGCCTGTGAAATCCACAGGGCAGAGGAATTATTTTAAAAGGACAGGCACCTATTAAAAGGTGTTTTTAGGTGCTTTCAAAGCAGAAATGATCTTGCCGTTCTTGATTGTCAGGAAGCACAATGGAGCTAGATTAACCTGTCTGGGGGAAAGGATCTCATAATATTTGGACAGGAACTGAAAAGGCACTGCTCTCTTGGGATGCTCATCTTGCACCAACAAAGATCTAGTGGTTAAGAGTGGCTTCTAATCTGGAGAGCTGGGTTTGATTCCCTGCTCCTCCTCCGCAGACAACTAGCTGGGTACTCATGAGTCAGTTAAAGTTCTCTCAGAGCTCTTTCAGCCCCACTTACCTCACAAGGGGGTCTGTTGTGGGGAGAGGAAGGGAAGGCGATTGTAAGCCACTTTGAGACTCTTTCTGGTAGTGAAAAGTGGGGTATAAAAGACAGCTGTTCTTCAAATGATGGGCACAATTTGTTATTTTGTTCAATTTCTCCTAATGGGCATTTCGAGCAGGTCCCATCACCTCTGCCCCCTCTCATTTTATCCTGACAACAGCCCTGTGGGGTAGGCTAGGCTGAAAGAGAGCGAGTGACACAAGATGGTATGAAATGCCATTGAATCTTCGCCAATTTATGGCATCAATGGGTTTTGAGAGCCTCTTGTGGCGCAGAGTGGTAAGGCAACAGACATGCAGTCTGAAAGCTCTGCCCATGAGGCTGGGAGTTCGATCCCAGCAGCCGGCTCAAGGTTGACTCAGCCTTCCATCCTTCCGAGGTCAGTAAAATGAGTACCCAGCTTGCTGGGGGGTAAACGGCAACGACTGGGGAAGGCAATGGCAAATCACCCCGTGTTGAGTCTGCCATGAAAACGCTAGAGGGCGTCACCCCAAAGGTCAGACATGACTCGGTGCTTACACAGGGGATACCTTTACCTTTTCCTTTAATGCGTTTTCAAGCCAAGAGATGTTCAGAGGTGCCTTGCCATTATCTGTATCTTCGTAGTGACCCTGGACTTCTTTGGTAGACTCTCGGCAAAAGCAGCTTTGTTGGTCTTAAAACTTTCACTGGCCTCAATCTTTGTTCTTATCCTAAGTTGAGTTTCACTTTTCTAAGCCACTGACTCCGTTTAGGATTGCAGTGTGATTGATTTTTCCGGTGTGTTACATAATAGAGGCGGGATTTGAGTGTCTGCCCAGTCCTAGTCTGACACTCTGGCTGCCACTCTGCATTGGCATCACAAATAATTAACATCTGCAAGCAATCAACCAAAACCTCGTGAACGTATTTGCTATGTTGTGTTGAGGGTCTTCACCAGTATTCCTTTCCAGGTGAGTTCTCTACATTCCCAGGTGGGGATTCAGTGAAATGAATAAGAAATCAAGGAGCTCTGTATAATTGCCAGAATCATTCGTAATCCTTCATGCATGGGGCAAAGTGGTCTCTGGCTCACAGAAGGGCCTGTCGTAATAATTCTGTTCACCTTTAAGGTGTCCCAAATTTATTTTGACAGAAGTTTCTATGAGTCAGGTGTTCCAACCTTGACCTGAACAGCCCAGGCTAGTCCAATTTCATCAGATCTCAGAAACGAAGTAGAATCAGCCCTGCCTAGAGCCAGTTTGGTGTAGTGGTTAGGAGTGCAGACTTCTAATCTGGGGAGCCGGGTTCAATTCTGCAGCCAGCTGGGTGGCCTTGGGCTCACCACAGCACTGATAAAGCTGTTCTGACCGAGCAGTGATATCAGGGCTCTCTCAGCCTCACCCACCTTACAGGGTGTCTGTTGTGGGGAGAGGAAAGGGAAGGCGACTGTAAGCCGCTTTGAGCCTCTTTTGGGTAGAGAAAAGCAGCATATAAGAACCAACACTTGTCCTTCTCCTTCTTCCTAGTGTTTGGAAGGGAAGGAATATTGGGGGTTGTAAGAAGCAGGCAATGGCAAATCACTTCTGAACATCTCTTGCATGGAAAACCTTATGGAGCCACCGTAAGCTAGCTGTGACTTGATGTCCCAAGTAGGGTTGTGCGCTTCGGACGTCAAAGCAGCCGTTCCAGACCAAAAGCGCACAACCCTAGTCCCGAGATGTACGTTGACATTTTGACTACAGCAGAGCAACACATGGAAGCAGCAGAGCAACCCTATGGAAGTTTTTCTGTAGAAGAAGTAGAAGAGTTGGTTCTTCTATGCCACTTTTCTCTACCCGAAGGGGTCTCAAAGCGGCTTCCAATTGCCTTCCCTTTCCTCATCCCACAAGAAGTCCAAATTCTAAAACTAGGACCATGCTCTTTAAATGCAAGCTGGCGTGGCATTTAAAAAAAAATCAGCATTTAAGAAAGGCTGATCGGTATCCCAAGTGAAGCACAGCATCCACCAGCCCCACGCTGGTTCCCGCCCTGATTGCATTAAGCATCCATGCTTGCTAAACAGTTCCCAGTCCCCCTTTTCTCTCTCTGCTCACTGGGAGCTGTCTCTAGTATAAGAATGCTTGCTGCCACCAGGGCTCTCTGTCTCCAGAGAGAACTTTTGAAACTGCGCCTTGCAGAGAGAGAGAGAGAGAGCTGGCATTTCAGACCTACTCAGCAGAAGCTTGGAAAATGCAGGTCCTTCCTCAGGGTATCATGGCTGTCACATTCCTTCACTGCACCATGTTGCCTTGGGTACTCCTTACTGCAGAAACAAGGCTGATATTCGCTAGGCTAGGATCAACTGGCCCCAGCTTGGTGTCGTGGTTAGGAGTGTGGGCTTCTAATCTGGTGAGCCGGGTTCAATTTTGCACTCCCCCACGTGCAACCAGCTGGGTGACCTTGGGCTAAGGGGACCAGATTGTCCCACTTTTGGAGGGACATCTGGGGGCACCTGGCAAATTGTACTTATGTTGAAATTTTAAGAAATATATATTACAATACTATTTTTGCGTTCTATGAAACTTTTTGTTGCTCCATATAGACCAAATTTTAATCAAGAACCCCCCCCCCCCCCCCCCGGTCAATGGCGTCCCGCTTTACCAATGTTAAAATCTGGTCACCTGACTCATGTTGGGCTCATGTTGGTCGGCCCTATCATGACTGCGGAGAAAGGGGCTTAATTTAGAGAACTGTTCCATTAGAAGGAGTGAAATGCCCCTAGGACTGACAGGGTCTTGAAAACCAGATCTCTCCAAAGAAGAAGCAAAGAGATCCAATAATAAGTCTCATCCCCTTTTCCCGGAATACGTTAAGTCTGAGGCCTGGTTGGGCAACTTGTGGGCTGCCGTCCAATGTTCATGTTGGAGGAGTGGGCGTCCCGCCTCCTTTATCGGACACCTAATGCAATGCGTGACGCTGTCATTTCTGAGTCAACAAGGACCTGCGGCTAATCACTGCTCGTAGCTGAATGCAGAGTCCGAACCAGGAAGGCAACTTATTTTTTTAATTTTGCATTTGATGGAGGCAGGGGCTTCCTACTCACGCATCCAATGGCTGCAGGATCCCTACTTTCCCACCCCTAGCTAGGCTGTGTCACACAGCTGAGCCTGACCCTCCCAGCACGTTCCCTCCTGGAGGTGCAGGGCCCGTGACCTTCAGCCTCCCTCTTACGGCTGCCCCCGCTCAACCAAGGCTCAAATCAGCTTTGGAGGGAGGCTGGAATTCCAGATGGACAAAGCACCAATTCAGGGCCCTCGGGGCTGCTGCTGCGGCCACCCCCTGCAGATTCCTAGGGGGTCAGCAAAGACTGCAGTGAGCAGCTCCTTTCCCACCCGCTCTTCCCTGACCTTCTGCTTGCATTTGCTGCGGTGCTGATGGCATTGGGCAGGGTGGCGGATTGCACGCTCTCCCCTCGAGCAGCTGACCTGCCTTGCCAGTGACCCCCCGCCCCTGCACAGGTAAGGAGAAAGGAGGGGTGGTGCACACGCATGGATCTAAAAATAAAAGCCGTTCACATGGGTCTGATCTCTGGGTGGAGTGGGAGTTGGGGAATCAAACCAGCTTGCTGCTGGAGTACCTGCGCTGAAGTGGTTCTCCCCAGGAAGGTCTGGTGCTGAGGAAGGAGGAAGGTGTGTTTTGCAGCTGGCCAGTAAACAGCGGCGGGGTCTTGCGGTTCTCGGTGAGTTAGGGATGTCTCATGCGAGGCTGCACGTTTCATGTGTCCTCTCCGTCACACGTGGAAATGGGGTGTGCATGCTGTTGGCTGGGCGTTGTTTCAATCACCCCCCAAACGAACCCTTAGCCCCAGTTCTGTTAGGGCTTGGAGTGACGATCTTTTGAGCTCCATTCCCCACTGGAAGCACAAGGCTAACCTACTTTGTGGGTTGTGAGGACCGTGCATGAAAGCGCACCAGTTCTTCCATCGGAGGGAGCGGCCGGTGAGAGGCAGCAGCTGTGGAGTGAATGATTTATGATGTTCTTCCTTCTCGGTTTCCTTTTCGCTGCTTGGGTTTATTTCTCTTGCTTTGGAAGTCCAGCCGATCCGGGGGGCTGTCAAATGGAAGTCAGCCTTCCTAGTAACAGATTCAAATGGGTCGCCGTGTTGGTCTGAAGCAGCACAATAAAATCAGAGTCCAGGAGTACCTTTAAGACCAACATAGATTTATTCACGGCGTGAGCTTTCGAGTGCTACTTGCACTCAAAAGCTCATGCCTTGAATAAATCTTTGATGGTCTTAAAGGTGCTCCTGGACTCTAATTTAATTCCTAGTAACAGGCACCCAAGTTACTTACCTCTTTCCTGCCGGGGAGATGGATGCAAACCGGGTTTCTTCCGCCTTGTAATGTGTTCTCTGCAGCAGGAATCAAACTTCTTGGTGCTCATTCAGAATCTAGTGAAAATTTCCCTGATTTGAATATGAGATTGCAAAGTTTATTGCTGGTGTGGCGTTGAGTTGCACTAAGACTAGGAAGGCTTGGGTTCAAATTCTGACTCAGCTATGAGTGAGATGGGCCTTATTTATTATCATTTATTCTTTCTATTCTTTATTCTTTTCACGCAGTGGCTCGTGGCGGGTACAATCCAGATAAAAGCCTACAATAACATCCCCTTACAATCCCTTAAGACAGGGGTAGTCAAACTGCGGCCCTCCAGATGTCCATGGACTACAATTCCCATGAGTCCCTGCCAGCAGGCCCATCACTGGCCATTTATGAGAGGAGAGTAGGTTAAACATGACCATAGATCAGGGGTAGTCAAACTGTGGCCCTCCAGATGTCCATGGACTACAATTCCCAGGAGCCCCTGCCAGCAAACGCTGGCAGGGGCTCCTGGGACTTGTAGTCCATGGACATCTGGAGGGCCGCAGTTTGACTACCCCTGCCTTAAGATAACCAATTCACCTACTCATGGTGGCGACAGTACCCCCCCCCCCCCCCCCCAGTCTTCAGAGTATGCAGGGAGCCTTGGAGCACGTCCTCAACCTCTTATACTGCCTAGGGCTATTGAGAGGATAAAAGGGAGGAGAGAACCCCATGTGCCACTTTTGAGCCCCTTGGAGTAAGGATGGGGTAAAAATGTGGCAGATAGTTGACATTCTGTTTGGCATACAAACTTTTACTTTAAAGAAGCCCTGATTCTAAATGCTCTTGGGGAAAATACAGTCCCTCTTCTGACAACCACCTTCTGAATGGGTTATAAGGGCTCAGGGATCTCCAATCCTACTTGTATCTGCTGAAGAGAGCTTTCACTCTGGAAAGCTTATACCTTGGAAACCGTTGTCAGGCTTTCAAATGTGGTGGACTCAAATCTTGCTGCCATTGTCCCCTAAAACTTGTCCCTCTGATGGCGTACCTAGCCTCACCTTTTTGTAGGAAATTCCAAACTAGGAGATGACACATTTTACAAGTAAACATATGATGGGAGATATTTCCCCCAAATTGTGTGTCCGCTCCAGAAACATCACCCGGCTTCTTTGCTCAAACTCTGCAGACTGTTGTTGCTGAGGAGTCTGCCCTTGAGCTGCTTCTTCCATTAAGAGCCGTGTGAAGCTCATCTGAGCCGTTCCTCAGACCCTCGGGGTTGAGAGTTGCTAATGGAAGCAGTAAACGCAATTTCCGTTTGGAAAACTAATGGCTAATTACTTAGAGTGGAAAACTGTGTTCGGAACAAATAGCATTGCAGAGGGCTTGATCTTTAGCGAATGTGTCGGTGCTGCTTTGCAACAAGTGGGAAATGCAATTTGCATGTGCTTGCGGGTGCCTGGAAGAACAGAACTGCCTTGTTGGTTCTAATCCAGGTCGTGTGGTTTGGCATTCTGTGTCCCCACTGGCCACTGGCAGGAGTTGCCTGATCCATATTGCAAAACTCCTGGAGATTTGGAGGTGGAGTATGGGGAGGACAAGGACCTCATTGGAGTATAAGACCATAAAGTCTGTAGCCGATTTCTCCAAGGGAACGGATCTCTGTCGTCTGAAGGTGAGCTATAGTTCCAGGGGATCCCCATGTCCCCATTGAGTGGCTGGCATCCCTGTGTAATCAACCTTAACCAGCCAGGTGTCTCTTGGAAGCTCTCAGGCATGACAGAGTAGAAATCACAATTTTTTGTTGTTTGTCCCCTACATCTGGCTTCCAGAGGTATACAGGCTCTGTACATGGAGTCCCACTTCTCTGTCGTGGAGGACAGACTTGCCGGATCAGATCGAAGTCCATCTAGTGCAGAAACTTGTCTTCCTAGCAGCGTCCAATCAGACACCTCCCTGCATTCAATATTTAGAGGTCCCATGGCTGTGAACCTGGACGTTGTGTGTGCAAAGTAGCAGTGGTTAGCTAGCCTGCCAGACAGTTATGTAGGGTTGATATTCTCTAGGTGGTGCCTGGAAGGATCCCATAATCATAGCTGATCTCGAGACAACAGAGATCGGTTCCCCTAGGGGAAAATGGCAACTTTGAAGGGCATTATATGGCAATATACTCTGCTTTTTCAAATCCCAGTCTTCCCAGGCACTACCCCATATCTCCAGGGATTTCCCAACTGGGAGCTGAAAATCCTGGGCTGAAGTCCCCATGGAGCTTTTATTCCAATCCCAGGTCGATTCAGTCCCTGCTGTCTACACTGAATGCGATTTCCATTTTGATTTTGGGCGATTTAAATTTTCCCTCTGCAACAAGCAGGATTGATCCGGAGTGACCCTAACTTTCCCCCATGATATCCTGGAGTGGAATATAACCCTCAATATTTGAAAAATCGACATGAGTAAAGGTGCAGCTCTCTGCTTGTCCCGAACTAACTAGCTGCCTTTCCAACGCGGTAGAAAAGACCTGATTGGCCAGGGCATCAGTTCAATGTTTCTCTAACTTCTCTCAGCAGAGGTTGCAGAAGCCCTAACTTCTCTCAGCAGAGATATTCCTCTTGGAGTTATTCCCCCTCCTCTGCTGTCTCCAACCCTTCCCCCCCGCCATTCAATAAAAGAAAGAGGCTCCTGCTGCGCTTGGCTCCCCCACCCCCTTCTGAGCTTCTCTAACCACGTGCAGAACACTTTTCTGTTTCTATGGGGGAGGGGGGGATAGAGGAAGACCCGAGTTCAAATCGATCTGAAATCAGCAGGATCCACAACGGAATAAACAAAGTAAGTGCGGAATCAGCCCTGGTTATCAGTCAGCATTTCTTTCTGGCCAGTTTCCTTATAAGAAGAATATAAACCCAGGAAAGCAACCAGCGTAGATACTGGTGGTGGTGTTTGTACAGACTGGCGTAGTTTTCTTAAGGGACTTTTTAAAGGGTGTCTGTGGCATACATACTTTTAAAATGTGTCTGAGAGAGTGCTGTCTTTGAAATGGATTCTAAAACATGACTACCTATTCAGAAGGCAAAGCGGCACTTGCCTTTCAGCTCTTTTGGTTTAAAAAAAAAACTATTCAGAGTATCATGCTCTGCACAAACTCAGAGGCTCTTAGCCTGAGATGCCAGAAGTTTTGAAAACCAAAATGTGGCTGTAGTGCGTGCATACAGCTGAAATGCAGAAAAACCATGGGAATTTGAAACAGGGCAATTTCCTTGCCTGTAACAAGGCTGGCTTTGCATTGCTACACTTTAATCTCCCGATGAACCCACCTCCGTGCTGGTTTTACACTTTGCAAATTGGATAAATGCAGGACTAGAAGCAACGAAGTGCCTTTTGAATGTTTTTTTTCCAGAACAAACTCCCTGCTCATCATGTAACTTTAATTTTAGTAAATTCACACAGCATGAATCAGATCAGAGCACCCCATTGTTGCATAAAATCCAGGGATTACATTTTGCCTGTGCAGAAATAGGAATGAATTTTGGATGATGGTGGAAGAACATCCATGTGTGCATTTGTGCATATAAACAGAGGTGGGGGGGGCATGGGGAGAGCTCCAAAACTAACAACAGGAAAGGGGCCAGGACTGTATGGTACAATTATAATTTGTTCAGTCATTCCCAGCATGTTTCAGTTGTCCTCATCCAAAGAATTTATTCAGCTGTTAGCCTGACACAGGATTGGTTCTGCTTGCCTTGAGTCTCCAAATATGGCATATGGGTAGGAGATGCTATTTTGTGTCTAACTAAGTGCTGAGTAAATTCCCCTGATGGAGACAGCCGAATTGCATTGAGAAGGATTTATTACATTGTAATTGAACTTGAGTGGCTTTGCATCTTTCCTGTCCGACTATTTTCACATGGTGCTCCCCCCAATCAGGACAAAGGAAAGCAGTAAAAAGAATTATGTCATAAGTGCTGGGAAACACTTACGGAGCTGTGGGATGAATTGGACCTCCAGAGTCATCTAGTCCAACCCCCTGTAGAATGCAGGAAACTCATAGCTACCCACAGTGACCAAAATTCCATGTCCAGATTATTCTCCCCCCCCAACCCCCCCCCCCCCCACAGAATCCCTGGCCAGTCTGGCTGGAGGAAATTTGCCCCTGCCCCCAAGTAAAGGCAAAGGTATCACCAGTGCAAGCACTGAGTCATGTCTGACCCTTGGGGTGACGCCCTCTAGCGTTTTCATGGCAGACTCAATATGGGGTGGTTTGCCAGGGCCTTCCCCAGTCATTACCGTTTACCCCCCAGCAAGCTGGGTACTCATTTTACCGACCTCGGAAGGAAGGAAGGCTGAGTCAACCTTGAGCCGGCTGCTGGGATCAAACTCCCAGTCTCATGGGCAGAGCTTTCAGACTGTATGTCTGCTGCCTTACCACTCTGCGCCACAAGAGGCTCTTCTGCCCCCAAGTAGCTATTGGCATTTTCCTGGGCATGCAAGAAAGAGCCACAAAAGGCAAGCACCGACACAGTCTCTTCTGCCCACACACTCACAATCTGCCTAAGTTCATAGAATCAGCATTACTATCAGATGGTTTCCTGGCCTGTGCTTAAAAACCTCCAAGGAAGGAGAATCCACTGCCTCTCAAGGAAGTCTGTTCCGTTGAGGAACTGATATGTCAGGAACTTCTTTCAGATGTTTACCCAAAAATTCTTCTAAATTAATTTCATCCCATCGGTTCTGGTCTGTCCCTCCGGGGCAGGCTTTCTCAACCGGGGTTTCATGAAATCCAGGAGTTTCTGGACAGTTCTGTGAGGGTTTCCTGAGTGGGTGGGAGTTAATTAATTTTTAATATTTTTAAAAAAATTGTTAAAAATTTATCAGGTGATAAGACCATATATGGTCATGTTGACCAACCCCCTCCTTCCAAAATGGCCAATGATGGGCCTGGAGGGGGCAGGAAGGGGAGGGGCCCTGGGCAGGCGTGTCCAGAGCTCTGCTTCCCAACCGTATTCTGCACGATCGAGCCACTTCTGGGGTTTCTCGAAGCCTGAAGGGCATTTCAGGGGTTTCTCAATGGTTTAAAAGCTGAGAAAAGCTGCTCTGGAGCAACAGAGAACAACTCTGCTCCATCCTCCATGTGACAGCCTTTCAAGTACTTGAAAATGGCTATCCTATCACCTCCTAGCCATCTTCTCTCCAGGCTATGAAGGCAAATTACACGGGTGGATAGCAACTGCAAAAGCCACGGAAAGGCCAGAGTTGCTGAGTTTTAATGTACCGAGTGGTATGCAGGTGTGTTTTTGTGCAGGTGTGTTAGGAAGCGTATTTACCTAAATGGAAGTGTAGCCAGGTGGACACACAGTAATTGCCTCCTCCTAGCAGAGACATAAAATAAGGGGCCAGAAACAAAACCTTCTGTAAGGTTGCCAACCTCCAGGTGAAGTCTATAGATCAGCTACCACGGAGAAAATAGCTGCTCTGAAAGGTAGATTCTATGGCATTAACATTTTACTGAGGCTCTTCCCCTCCCCAAACCCCACCCTCCCCAGACTCCTCCCCCAATTCTCCAGGATCTTTCCAGCTCAGACAAGGCACCCTAATCCCTGTGGCTCTTCACAATCAAATGAGGGATGCATTTTCAGCCCTGGCTCCAACCAGGTGGAATGAGATCCCAGAAGAGTTAAGGGCCCTGACGGAGCTATCAACGTTCCTCAGGGCCTGCAAGATGGAGCTCTTCTGCCAGGCTTTTGGTTGAGGCCAGTGGATGCCTGGAGTTACAATCTGAAGGTCCCGCCCTACGTCAAGTGCCTCGCATTAGATGCATGGCAAGAAAGTTCTGATGGTCAGCTTAACCTTTTGAGCCACGTTGGTGGCGGGATATAGGAGCAGGGAAGATATTGGAGTATTTTTGGGGTTTAGGCCACCATCTTCTTGTTGCTTGCTGTTTAATAGTTGAAATTTGTTAAGGGGAGAGATGAAGGGGACTGTTGATTTTATAGTTTTATGCTTATGTGGCTATTGGCTTTTTATTCTGTAAGCTGTCCCAAGCCGGCATTGTCGTGAGCAGCAGGATACAAATCTGGTAGTTAGGTAGGTCAGTAGGTAGGTAAGTAGGTAAAGATGGATGGGATGGATGGATGGATGGATGGATGGATGGATGGATGGATGGATAGATAAATGGATGGATGGATGGATGGATGGATGGATGGATGGATGGATGGATGGATGGATGGATAGATGGATAGATGGATAGATGGATAGATGGATAGATGGATAGATGGATAGATAGATAGATAGATAGATAGATAGATAGATAGATAGATAGATAGATAGATAGATAGATAGATGATATTCTAAAGATCAGGTGGCAATAAAAAGCAATATGTAGCTTTGTTGGGTTACAACAAACAAACTCAGTTTTCAAAATATGATGTCAATAAGACTAATAACCTCTTAAATAAAAAAACTGAGACCAATTTATAAAGACACTGATGATATCTCAAAACATGACCAGAGAAGCCACAGTCTGACCTGTGGGCATCTTGTTACATTTTGACTGCCTATTGATCGATTTTGCTTGCGTCCCCCCCCCCCTCTCTCTCCACACGCGCATACACTGCATGCATCTGATGAAGCGGACTCTAATCCACACAAGCTTCTGCCACAATAATTGTGTTTGTCATCCAGATGCCTCAAGACTCCTTTTTGTTTTTGCTCCAGCAGACTCAATGCAGCTACCCTGCTGGCATTTTGCAAGATTGTGACCTTTTGATTGGGCTTTAATACAGCATATTATGTTATGTTATGATGTGGATGCTGGTGCTGTAAATTAGAGGGCTGCCCTTCATGTCTTGCTGAAGTTTAATTAATGATATCTTGGGTTTAGCTTTGTGTAGTGTGTGTGTGTGTGTGTGTGTGTGTGTGTGAGAGAGAGAGAGAGAGAGAGAGAGAGAGTGACCTCACGCAAGTGGTCTTCCATCCATGTACTTGTTGGAAGTGAAGTGAAGAATTTTGTGCTGCTTTTGACCTCAGATTTCAGAGGGGGACTATAGAGGATCAGAGAGATAGATAGGCCAACAGGGCTCTGACCATCCTTCCCTTCCACTGCTCTGAAATTGTCCCTTTGATTGCTATGCTCAGGGACTCTCCCTTCCTTCTGGTTTGGCACCTTTTCTCCACACCAGGGATTCCCAAACCGGGGTCTATGGACCCGGGTGCCCACAGGAGCCCCAGAGGGATCCGCAGCCTTTCCCCTCCTGCCTCAATGGATTCAGCCACAACTATGGAAGCAGCCACTTCAATTGCTCCCCCAAATGTGAGTGAGTTCTCTCATGGTTCTCTCTGCCCCTGGGAGGGGGGCAGAAGCTGCACGCCTCCTCCTGGCTTAAACCACCTGCTGTCTTTCCTCCCCTCAGGCCTCCTTCAGCCTGCCTGTTAATGGGGGGGAGATGTCACTTCTGATGACATATCACTTCTGAGGATGTGGCAGGGAGGTGTTGGCCAGCTGACATCGATTCCGGGGCTCCTTAAAGCCTGAAAAATGATTTCAGTGGCTCCTTCATGGTCAAGAGCTTGAAAAAGGCTGCTCCACACGATGCTGTTTTCCTCCATCTTGGCACCATGAGGGCAGGACATGCCTCCTACATTATCTGTCCTAGCTAGCTAGACCAGACTGGAATCCTATCTCTACTCTACTCCTGTTGAGAATGGAGTTCCTTACAATAAAGGCTTCATATTAATTTTTGCAAAGTTCAAGGGGCTCCGTCAACCTGTGGTCCTCCAGATGTCCATAAACTACAATTCCCATGAGCTCCTGCCAGCATTTTCTGGCAGGGACTCATGGGAATTGTAGTTCATGAACATCTGGAGGACCACAGGTTGACTACCCCTGGTCTATAATATTAATTATTAAGGGGAACCATGGGGTTTTATTGCATTTTATTCTTTTATCCTTGTAAACCGCTGTGGGCCCAGTCGGGAAAGGCGGTATATAAATCCAATAAATAAATAAATAACTGTCAGCATGCACAGACCAGATAGACTCTGCTCCATAATGTGCCTTGAGCACTCTGCCAACCCGATAATCCTTCAGTACTGACCCTCCCTTGCTTCTGAGACCTGATGAGACCAGGCCATAGCATGCCGCCTTCCCTCCTTGCTTAGCATTCTGCTTCTATTTAAAGGTGAAACTTGTATGTCTGCAGAGTTTTATACATCATCCAATATAAAATAAAGTATCAGTGTATCAACATGAGAACTCAACCCCAGGAACAACACAGTACAAACTGTGCGTTTCGAAACCTGATTCCGTAGTTCTTTTAAATCCTGAAACTTCAGAATGCTTGCAGAATGTTGATGGGTGGGCGAAATATTACATACATTTTTTAAAAGAAACAGCTACTTTACGGAAATCTTTATTTTGGATTTTAAGGAAATGTATTTCAGAGTTTATTATTTTAAAACTCCCTCGGGCTCAGGGGGTGTCCTGCCACCAGAGCGCCTGGGGTCATTTGGTTTATATGTTCTTTGCTCTCTCAAAATAGAACGCATCTACCTGTTCTCTTTGAAATGTTAAGGGTTGTTTCCCATCCTTCCCTTTTCTGCCTCGTGTTCTTCAGTGTCAGGTTATTAGAGTTGTGTCATACTGTCTTTTCCCCCTGATGGTGCTCCTATCTTCAGTAATGGGCAGAAATTATACAGGGTCAGCCTTTCCTGCCAACAAGCAGTTGAGGGGAAAATATACCTGCTGGATCGAATCCGCACCTGCGCTACCCCCCCCCCCCACGCTGCGGTGCTGGCTGCTTCGGGCACGAACGCCCAACCCTATATGAGACTCTTAGTCAGCCTGGCATAATAGTTAAGAGCAGCAGCATCTAATCTGGAGAGCAGAGTTTGATTCCCCACTCCTCCCCGTGCAGCCAGCCTGGTGACCTTGGGCCAGTCACCGTCCTAACAGAGCATTTTCTTTCAGAGCTGTCTCAGCCTCACATATCTCACAGGGTGTTTATTGTGGGGAAAGGAAGGGAAGGCGATTGTAAGCTGTTTTGAGACTCCTTTGGGTAGTGAAAAGCGGGTCACGAAACCCAACTCTTGGTCTTCTAGCACAGAAATGGCTGCTTAGAAGGACTGCAAAGGAGCACTCTTTGATTTCCAGGCCCCAAATGCCTTATGGTTTCAGGGATTCCTACAAGAATTGTTGGGCTAGAAGACAGGAGGGCAATTCTTAAGCAAAAGTCAGTTGCCAGGATAGAGATTACAGGTAAGGGATGCCTTAACTGCAAAAACAATCCTGACGGTGCAACCTTGCTTTGTAAATGTAAAACACAATGGGCCAAAAATGGGAATTCATGTCAAAACAAAGACCCAGCCTGAATGGAAGACAGCCTTGTTTTACAAGAGCCTGAACAGAACAACATTAGCTGTTACCAGTCTGGCAAAAGGCTAGCCTTGGCTTCCCTCTAGTGTCTTTTTATAATAAAGCCAGGTGTGGCACTGACCTCACTTCTGATTCACTTAAAAGGATTCTATTCCTTTATTTCTAACTCTGTCCACTGGATTGAACTGTGCTTTATGATTGCCATCCCATCACTCCTAGTGTTGCTAATTTCAAGGTGAGACCTGGAGATCTTCTGCTTCTTCATCTGATCTCCAGGCGATAGAGGTTGGTTCCCTGGATGAAAATGGCTACTTTGGAAGGTGGCATCAGACCTCTTTGAAGTCCCTCCCTTCTCCAGGGTCCACCTACCAGATCGCCAGGTGTTTCCCAACCCAGAGCTGGTAGTTCTAATTTAAAGCCTATTAAAACCTGTCCCAGCTCAGGTTAGCCCAATCTGATCCGATCTCAGAAGCTAAGCAGGGTCAGCCCTGGTTAATATTTGGATGGGAGGCCACCAAGGAAGTTGAAGGGCATGACATGGAGTCAGGCAATGGCCAAACCACCTGTGAATGTCTGTCACCTTGAAACCGCATGGATTTGCCATAAATCAACTGTGACTGGACAGCAAGATAAATAAGAAAAATCAACCCTGATTTGAAATAAATGGGGCCTTTATGTACCGAGGCAAAGTTCAGGTGGGTGGGTGTGCTGGTCTGTAGCAGCAACAGTCCTATGGCATCATACATTTATACTACCATTAACTTCTGTGAGTTAGTCATGCCTTAACAGAGACTTCTAATTTCTGACCAGGTTTGATGCCCCACCTCACCTCCACCTGCAGCCAGCTGAGTGATCCTGGGCTAGTTCTCTCAGGCAGGGCACAAAAGCTCTTCTTCTTAATATTTCCCACCATGCACAAAGTATCCTTATTTGAACTGTGCCTCTGTTGTGTTCTGTTGCATCTGCTTATCTCATTTCATCCTGGACTACATTTTACTTTTTGACTAATAACAGTTGGAAGCATTTCACTGGCTGAGCCAGTTTGGTCTAGTGGTTAGGAGTGTGGCGAGCCGGGTTTGATTCCCTGCTCCCCCACATGCAGCCAGGTGGGTGACCTTGGGCTCGCTATGGTGTGATAAAGCTGTTCTGACTGAGCAGTAATATCACAGCTCTCTCAGCCTCACCCACCTCACAGGGTGTCTGTTGTGGGGAGAGGAAAGGGAAGGCGATTATAAGCTGCTTTGAGACTCCTTCGGGTAGAGAAAAGCGGCATATAAGAACCAATTCTTCTTCAGTAATCTCAAGGCTCTCAGCCTCACCCACCTCACAGGGTGTCTGTTGTGGGGAGAGGAAAGGGAAGGTGAATGTAAGCTGCTTTGAGACTCCTTCGGGTAGAGAAAAGCGGCATATAAGAACCAATTCTTCTTCAGTAATCTCAAGGCTCTCAGCCTCACCCACCTCACAGGGTGTCTGTTGTGGGGAGAGGAAAGGGAAGGTGAATGTAAGCTGCTTTGAGATTCCTTCAGGTAGAGAAAAGTGGCATATAAGAACCAACTCTTCTTCTTCTGAGTGGACTGATGAAATTTTGGAATGTATCTTGTTTTGAACCAGCCTCTCTTTGCAACACTCCCCTTTTTCCTATTCTGCCTTTAACATCAAGCTCAATGGATTTACACTCCTGTGCATCTGATGAAGTGAACTTCGACTCATGAAAGTTTATGTTGGGGGGGGAAATTGTATTTGTCTTTAAAATGACACCAGAATCCTGTTTGATTTTTGGATGTACCTAGGCAATATATGTGTAAAAACCAGGTGTCTGTTGAAAATCCTAGCTGCAGAACAGCAGGTAAATGTTGCAGCTGGGTTTGTTTTTTTTGGGGGGGGGGATTAAACCATTCTCGAATCATCTAAAAACGAAGGAGTGTTTCAGTGAATGTAGCACTAAGGGAAATGCTATTAATATTATTTTGGAAGACGGGCAGAATATAAATTCCAATATGAATAAATATTTCAATTGTATTTGACACCATCAGACAGGTTAAGGAAAAGAACAACAAATCATATATATGCTAGAGATGTAAAAGACACATGGCATATCTGGTGGTAGTGCCCAGATAAAAACTTTTTTGGAAAAAGATGTCCTGTTAGTGAAATTCTGCATACAGAAGTACAGAAAGCTCCTAGCCCCGCTCTTTTGAACATTATGCCCAGAGGGATCTCAGGCAACAAGATGTAGAGAATAAGAAATGTATTCACTACAGCCAGAATGTTAATAGCTGCAGCCTGGAGGCAGGAGAAAGCACCAGATATTGACGAACAGCTGCAGAAAATGTGGTACAATGCATTAATGGGGGAAATATCTGCATATTGGAAGTTTTGGAATTGAGACAGATTTCCATGAGGAGGTGTTGTACAAATATGGCCTCCCTTACTTTATAGAATAGAAATAAATCTAGTCAAAAAAGAGATTCTCAGCTCTTACCTCATGGATATTGCATTATATGTTATGTATTACATTGTCTTGTGTATTGAATATTATGAAATACATGGATTATTTAAAAGCCTTTAAAAATTAAATATTTTTGATTAAGAATCTTGGACATTCACAAATAGAATCAAGTTTGAAATGTCAAAAGACTGTTTGAATGAACTTCCTTTATTCAAGCAAAGCATAAGTCATTTAAAAACATTCGGACAAATTCTGTTGCATCTCATCCATCTCCCCCTTCCAGGCTATACACAGGCACACTCTCTCACTTAAGAAAAGAGGAGAGCGCTGGAACAAACTTCCTCGTCTCTCCTTTTACTCCTAGCTGCTAGGCACTGCTCCCCCTCCCTTGAATGACACTGTGTGTTGTTTTCTTGTGTTTCTGCTAGGTTAAAACAGCCCCAGATGGCTCTGTGCCCGCCTGTGTGAGCCAGCAGCCTCCAAACGGCGCCGTTGGGCCTCAGATGCCTCTGGAGATGAATCTGTGCTGGAATGAGATTAAGAAGAAGTCGCACAGCCTTCGGTAAGACAGCGTGCAAAAACACCGTCTTCCTTTGTGCGCAGAGGCCTGTCTGAAGGATGTGGAAACAGAGGTTGGCATTCTACACAATTGAAAAGACTGGGCATGCATTATGCTGGCATAGAGTGGACACTTTGCGGGGAGGGGCAGGAAAACCAGCGTGACTCAGTGGTTAGAGCAGTAGGCTAGAATCAGAACTCTTGGGATGCTCTCTCTCTCTCTGTCTCTGTCTCTCTCTGTCTCTCTCTCTCTGTCTCTCACTCACTCACTCACTCACTCACTCTCACTCACCCTGATTATCCAGGATAGATTCAAGTGGCTAGCCATGTTGGTCTGAAGTAGCACAATAAAATCAGAGTCCAGTAGCACCTTTAAGACCAACAAAGATTTATTCAAGGCGTGCGCTTTCGAGGGCAAGCACTCTTCCTCAGGCTACGAACTGACCATCATGACAGTGGGAATATATAAGCAAAAGTTAATCCTGTTACGTTAGTAAACTGTGTCACTGCATCCAAATACAGCCAAAAACCATCCAAAAACCAGCCAATCAGACCCCTCAAATTCAGTTGTAGTTCACAAAAACATAGGAGAAATAAAACTGTCTATGCCAGTGATCAGCGGCTTCCACCCCAACATTTACATCCAGGTCTTTTATAAGGACAAAATGGTGATGATTGATAAATGTCACCTGAACTCCTTGAAGGAACAGGTGTGTGGGGGGAATGTGATAAGTCTACAGAACTGTGTCTATTGGCTTCATCCTGTCCTAACAGGGGCTCCGTGTTGCTTGCAAAAGAGCTTGTGGATGTGCAGGTCTCTGTGTCTCTCTCTCATACACACAGAGTTAACTGTCAAGTCACAGCTGACTTATGAGCAGGGGGTTGAACAGGGGGCTGGACTAGATGGCCTGTATGGCCCCTTACAACTCTATGGTTCTATGATTCTATGATTCTATGATTCTATGACAACCCAATAGGGTTTGCAAAGCAAGCAATGTTCAGAGGCACTAAGAAGAAGAAGAGTTGGTTTTTATACCCTGCTTTTTACTACCTGGAGTCCCAAAGAGGCTTACAATCTCTTCCCCCTTCCTCTCCCCACAACAGGCATCCTGAGAGGTAGGTGGGATTGAGAGAGCTCTAAGAGAACTGTGACTAGCCCAAGGTCACCCAGCTGGCTACATGTGAAAGAGGATCGGAGGATCAAACCTGGTTCTCCAGATTAGAGGCCACCACTCTTAAGCACCACACCACATGGCTGTCACTACACCACTCTGGCTGCACCTGCAGATAAAGCCCAACAGCAATGGGGCTTCCTATGAGAATCTTCATGAGCCGAGAATAAAAGCAAATTTTTATGGAAGAAAAAGTTTCATTTGTTAGACTAAGCAAGCATACTCATCATAAAGGTAAAAGGTAAAGGTATCCCCTGTGCAAGCACCGAGTCATGTCTGACCCTTGGGGTGACGCCCTCTAGCGTTTTCATGGCAGACTCAATACGGGGTGGTTTGCCAGTGCCTTCCCCAGTCATGACCGTTTACCCCCCAGCAGCAAGCTGGGTACTCATTTTACCGACCTCGGAAGGATGGAAGGCTGAGTCAACCTTGAGCCGGCTGCTGGGATCGAACTCCCAACCTCATGGGCAAAGCTTTCAGGCGGCTGCCTTACCACTCTGCGCCACAAGAGGCTCTATACTCATCATAGGCATAGTTAGAACTAAGGTTCAAGCTACAGGACAAAACATATAAGTCCCTCACAGCCCCCCCCCATGGGAAACCTCACCCAATGCTACACATTTTATAGCCATAACATCTGAGAAGGAGAGGGAGAAGAGTTGTTTCTTATATGCCACTTTTCTATACCCGAAGAAGTCTCAAAGCGGCTTACAGTCGCCTTCCCTTTCCTCTCCCCACAACAGACACCCTGTGAGGTGGGTGAGGCTGAGAGAGCCCTGATATCACTGCTCGGTCAGAACAGTTTTATCAGCGCCGTGGCGAGCCCAAGGTCACCCACCTGACTGCATGTGGGAGAGTGAAGAATCTAACCTGGGTGAGAAGTGGGAAAATTTTGAGGATGGCAAGGAAGGGATGAGGAATGTTAGGGGCATCTAGTGCCATAATAAATCTACTACAAAGCAGGTTGTCCTGGCAACCACAAGGACAGGCTAATTGCGAAACTAAAACACTCCATCAAAGAATACATCATTCATGGCAAAAAAACAGGAAGGGTTCTGACATTCTGCCCCCCTTAGGCCTACCCAGGTTATCCAGAACTTGGCCACCAACTGTGACCCTCTGTCAGAGTGACAACATTTAGGAATTCCATGTAGTTTATACATTTGTTGAACAAACAACAAAGCTAATTTCTGGGCAGTGGGTAATGAGGGGCAGAGCATGAAGTGTGCTTGTTTTGAAAACATGTTGACTACCACCCAAATGGCAAACAATTGACATTACTCATAAGTTATTAAAAGAGAAGCCCAATATATCTTTGCTTTTCAGACTTCATAGGGAAGCCCACTCTTTGTCAACTACATACTGACTGGCCACAGCTAGAAAGATGAGTCTCTGTACTTGAAGGACTTTGACCTGATCCATCAAGTCTGTCCTCTTCACACCAGAGAAATAGAACTCCATGTACAGAGGCAGCGTACCTCTGAAACCAGATGTAGGGGATATACAACAAAAAAATAGCGATTTCTATCCTATCCCTACTCTCCAAACCCAGGCAAGTCCAGTCCTGTCAGATCGTGGAAGTTAAGTAGGGCCAACCGTAGCTAGTATTTGGATGGAGTTCCTCCAAGGAACACTAGGAGCCATGACACTGAGCCAGCAGACCACCTCTGAATGTCCATTGTCTGGCTTCCAGACAAACCTTGAATCTACACTGCACATACATTATATGATAAATAATAATCTCCAAATGTTTCTGGGAAGTCCACCAACAGGGCATGAACTCTCTTCTGTGCCCAGCAGCTGGTATTCAGAGGTACACTGCTTCTGAAAGTGGACATTCCACCCAGCTATCATGGCTGTTCACAGTAGACCCTTCGTGGATGCATCTGAGCCTTGCAGCAATGGTCTCCTTCTCCTTTGTTAATTGTCTTTGTTTTACCTGTCCCTATTTAGGGCACGTCTGGAGGCCTTCTCAGACCACAGTGGCAAGCTGCAGATCCCCTTGCAGGAGATCATTGACTGGCTCAGCCAAAAAGATGAGGAGCTATCCGCTCAGCTTCCGCTCCGGGGGGACGTTGTCCTGGTGCAGCAGGAAAAGGAGAGACATGCGGTATGGGCTTTCCCTGCAACTCTGTCGGGTAGTTCCCGTTGAGTATGTCGTCTCCAGGTTCTTCTCTGTCCTGGGCTGATTCTGCACTTACTTTGTTTATTCTGTTGTGGATCCTGCTGAATTCAGATCAATTTGAACTCAGGTCTTCCTCTATCCCCCCCTCCCTTGAAACAGAAAGTGTTCTGCACGTGATTAGGGAAGCTCTGAAGGGGGGGGGGAGCCAAGCGCAGCAGGGGCCTCTTTCTTTTCTTGAATGGGGAGGGGGGAGGATTGGAGACAGCAGAGGAGGTGGAATAAATCCAAGAGGCAAATCTCTGCCGAGAGAAATTAGGGCTTCTGGAGCTTCTGCTAAGAGAAGTTAGGGCTTCCACTTTAAGGGAAGCCTTGCAACCTGGGAACAAGGTAGCCTTTGAACTGACGCCCTGGCCAATCAGGGCTTTTCTACATTGTTGGAGCATCAGCAGCAAACTCTAATGGAATTTATTTCCAAGGAAGTGTGGGTGCATCCTACTTTCCCATGCTTGCAAGGGTTGGGATCATGCATCATCGCCCCTACTCTGTGCTGGCATCTCAGTTGATGCCTGCAAGAAGCATGTATAAATCCAATGCATCATTTGGTGGCATGATGGTTTTTGCAACTCTGGCCAGCACCTTGACACACTCTCTCTCTCTCTCTCTCCGTCTCTCTCTCTCTCACACATAGGCATTCATGGAAGAAGTGAAATCTCGCGGCCCATACATTTACTCTGTCCTCGAATCAGCTCAGGCCTTCCTCACTCAGCACCCATTTGAAGAAGTGGAAGACTCCAATTCCAACAACAAAGGTTTGCAATTCTGACCTCTTTTCTCTGTTCCCCAGACACCACCCCATTGCAATTTACAACAGCCTCTGCTGGACGCCTGCCCAGCCAGAGCCGTGAAAGGCTGCAAGCTCGATGCAGCAGCCAAGATAGATTTGCTTCTGTGTTTGGCTCCCTGACTTCCCTTGTCACCTTGGAAAGACCTCTTAATCCCTCAGTGCCCTGGATTTCCTGTGAGCGTATTATCCTTCCCTTCAAGGGGATATTGTTGAGTTAATTTACAGAGCATGCCTTGAAAAATGCAACTGGGCAAAGATATTTACAGGTGGTTTCTTTGAAGAGTCGAGTTCAATTAATGCTGCAGGGTACCTTAAAACTTGAACAGAAGATCCTGGGTGCAATTAAGCAAGGTCTCTGGCTGCTCTCTCCCCCCCCCCCCCCCCCATGATCCTAGCAGTGGCCTACCTAGTGTGTTTGATGCCCGGGGCAGGGAAATGGCCAGGGCTTGGTAGCACAGGGTTGGGGTTGGGGTGGGCCTTTTAGGCATGAGGAGGGGTGATACTGACAGGGGTTTGCATGAACTTTAAACCAGCATCACCACAGATGTCTTACCACACTGCCATGCCCAGTGGTGGCCCAAACCCCACTCCCCACCTTAAGTTTGCCAGCAGTCCTGGAGGAAAATATCCCGTCCCTTTAATAGTGGCTCTTAGGAGGATGTTATTTTTCAGGTGAAGTTATTCACCTTCTCTACTCCCAGGGGATAGAGGTCACTGGGAGATTCTGGGGAAGGGGTAGCTGTGAATTTCCTGGACTGTGCAGGGGGTTGGACGAGATTACCCTTTGGGGTCATCCAGCTCTATGTTTCTGTGCCATGAAAAATCTTCACTGCTCATTTCCACAAACTCCACACAAGGGGCTCTTATCCTGGCCTTTTGGGAACCTTCTGTACAACAGCCAAGCACATCAGCAAACTTGGTGCTTGTTCATCTTTCAGTCTTGTCACATCTTTCATGTTTGGAGCTGGTTGCCCTCTTTCTTTGTTAAAAAGTGACTCCTATACATTAGTGCATTTGCATGTAGTGTTTTCTTTTTTTAAAGAAGCAAGCATTGAAAAAATTATTACTGAACTCTTTTATTCAAATGGGTTGGTCTGAAGTAGCACAATAAAATAAGTCAAGGAGCACCTTTAGGACCAAAAAAGCTTTATTCAAGGCTTGAGCTTTTGAGTGCAAGCACTCTTCGTCAGACTAACACTCTGCTTGCACTCGAAAGCTCTTAAAGGAGCTACTGAACCCTGATTTTATTGAACCCGTTTATGTCTGCTTGGAAGGGGGTATGTTGTTGGTGTCACACGTGCTAGTCATGCCACATCCTCCTGATCAGGATTTTGCTCTCCCATCAAAGTGCAGTGAGCTTGCAGCGGAGTCGCAGAATACATTTTCTGGATTTTTTTCCTAGGACACAAAATGTAATAAAGGCAGCTCAAACGACAGGCTTTTCAATTCAATAGATTCCTGATTTTCTTGGCAGTCAGTCCACAAGTATTGGAATTGGTTTGGTCATTGTTCTTCTGCACGCCTGCCTTCCCCTCTGCATTTGCACAGGTGTAGAGTCAGTTTGTTTTCATCTGTACTTGTCTTAAATAATCAGGATTTTCAAGGGAGGGTTGCTGTCATGCTAGTGGCATCATTAATTTTTTAGCAATTCCCACCTTTAATTTTGTTAAAGGAAACCTCTAGATCCTTTTGTATCATGATGTTTATTTATCATGTGACATGTGCAGTGCAGCCAGGAGATATTAGGGTTGTCTGGCAGCCAGGCAAGGGTCGTTCAGAGGTGTTTTTTTCCATTGCCTGCCACTGCGTCATGACCCCTGGTGGTCCTTTGAGGAACTGCGTCATGACCCCTGGTGGTCCTTGGAGGAACTACCACCCAAATCCTTGGAGGTCTCCCATCCCAATACTTGCCAGGGTAGGCCCTGTTTAGCTTCTGAGATCTGATGGGATAGGGATTGCCTTTTTCCGTATCAATATTTTAGTGCCTGTAAAAAAAATTGTCTTCAGGTAAAGGAAGAAAAGAGAATGTTTGATAATGGGGTTTTTAATGGGGTTTTAATTTTGGACAAATCTGTAACCCACCACGAGCCAGAAATGAGAGTGGTGGGCAATAAGTCCAACAATAACAACAATAATAACAATAACAATAATAAGGACACAATGCAGTCTGCCAAAACTGGGGTGGAAATGGGTGGGACAAAGAAAGCCAACAGACACATTACGCACGAGGAAAAGGGCAACCCAGAGTCAGCCTCTAGATGAAGACTGGGATAAAAGTTGTCTCAAAAACACAAATATATTGCAGAAATAGAATAAGTTTTGAATACTAATAATAAAAATAGATTTTGAACAAAAATATTCCTATTTACAATGTGAGATCAATAATAGGTTCTTTAAAAAAAATACTGGGAATATCGGAAGTTGTAGCCAATATGTAGAAAAGAAGAAATATATGTAGTGATGATGAAATTTATAGTATAGCTGTAAAACATTGGGGAGAATATTCTCTTTCTGTTCTATGCTTGTCTATAATGATTTCTGATATATATGATTTGCTATGCAGCCTCTCCTTCTTTCTTTGTGTCCCTTTTATACTGTTAGCTTGTTTTTTTAAGTTAAAAAAAGGAATTGGGGGAGGACAGGGGGGGATGGAACAAAACTAAAGAGAAATCATTAGATAAACCCATAGAGAATGGGGCCAAAACTAACAAAAATGCCATGCAGGAAATGGGTTGGATCAATTGGCCATTTCCACTGGTATCCCCACTCCAGTCCCTTCTCATGTTCATCTTCAGGGTTTCCTGTTTCCCAGCTCAGCCTTTGGTGGAGATCCGTGGGCTTCTGGGGGAGGGGAGGCAGGAAAATTTCATCCTAACTATGGAAAATTTCACTTAAGTTTGTGATCCTTGGGAAGCAACCAAAATAGAGATGAAACAAGCAATGATATATACAATGCGTTAATCCTTTATTTCCCTCCCATTTCTCCATCCTCCCTCTCCCTCCATCAATTCACGTTAAATTGCCCCGTCCCCCTCCTCTTTGCCATCCCCAAAGCTCCTCCTCCTCCTCCCAGTGTAGTCCCCTCCTCCGAGCATCCCGTGTCCTCACCCTCACTGCTGCTCCCTTTGCAGATGCCTCACCAAGACACCGCATCCAGAACGTCAGCCGCTTTGTGTGGAAACAAGCCACTGTCGCCAGCGAGCTGTGGGAGAAGCTCACTGCCCGCTGCGTTGACCAGCACCGCCACATCGAACGGACCTTGGAGCAGCTGCTGGAGATCAAGGGAACTATGGAAGAGCTCAGCCTCACCCTGGACCAAGCGGAAAGCGTGCGAGAGACATGGGAGCCCATTGGCGACCTCTTCATTGACTCTTTGCCAGAGCACATCCAGGCCACCAAGGTAACCTTGACTCAAGAGCTCATTCTGGACTCATCCACAGGAGGGTTGGTAGGAGGGAAGCAGATGGGAGATCCCTCAATATGTCACTTGGCCAAATATATTAATATCTGAAGCTGCTTTGAGCTGATTTTAACTATTGAGTCTACTCCAACGAGCTTTCCCGGGTCTTTCCTATACCTTCTATCTGAGATCCTTCTGATGACGGGGACCAAACTAGCAGACAGGGACATAATAATAATAATAATAATAATAATAATAATAATAATAATAATAATAATAATAATAATAATAATAATAATAATAATAATTTTAAAATCTCCAGTGCCACCTTTAAGACCAACACACTTCTTCAGATGCATACACACCAAAGTTTATACTCAGAATTAAACTTTATTGTTATTAAAGGTGCCACAAGACTCAAACTTTGTTGTACTGCTTCAGACCAACATGGCTGCTTACCTGAATCTGTCTTCTGCAGGCCTTAAGAAAGTCATGGAGACTTAGTAATGGCTTAGACCAGTTTTTCTCAACCAGGTTTTGTGAAACCCTGGGGTATCTTGACGGCCCTGGAAGGGAGTTGATTAATTTTGTTATATGTATTTTTTTAAGTCTGTTAAAAATTGATTGGGTGATATGACTATATATGGTTATGTCAACCTGCCCTCCCCTCCCAAAATAGCCAGTGATGGGCCTGGAGGGGGTAGGAAGGGGAGGTGCCCTGGGTGGGGATGTACACAGCTATGCTTCCCTACCATTTTTCTGCATGATTGTGCCACTTCTGGGGTATCTCAAAGGTACCCCACTTTCAGGGGTTTCTCAACGGAAATAAGTTGTGAAAGGCTGACTTAGATGAAAATTCCACTTTGGGCTTTACTCCAAGGAAAGTGTTCTTGGAATTGCAGTCGTTGTTAGATAAGAACCACGTCTTACGTGTAAATCTTGGTTGGCACAAAACTGGAGTGAAACAAACCAAAAACTGCAGGTGTGATCACAATAGAGGAGTAATTGGGTGATGTAGCCTAGTGGTTCAAGATATGGGTGTTGCTTCCCTCCCTTAAACAAAGTCCTAACACTAGGTGCTTAAAACAAATTGTATTATGCATTTTTATCTGAGTTGTACTACAACTCCTACACGAATGGTTCTTTCTACATGGGGGATACGTTGCACACGATTCTCGCTTGTATTTTCATCCTGACGGAGTATAAGTCACTGGTTTTATTCCTCTCTCTTGCTGCCTCCATCTTTTGGGTCTGGATCCAGTTGTTTAAAGAGGAGCTCTCCTCGATGAAAGACGGAGTGAAGCTTGTGAATGACCTGGCCCATCAGCTCGCTATCTCAGATGTCCACCTGTCCATGGAGAATTCTCGTGCCCTGGAACAGATCAACACACGCTGGAAACAGCTGCAGGTGAGGAAGGACAGTGGAGCAACTTGAGAACAAGAGAGGAGCTCCAGTGCCAGAGAAGTCTTGGTCAGGGTGGCAGGCTCATGAACTGCAAGAAAAGGTTATGTCCATTAACACAGGAAGGGTAGCCAAAGGGGCTGGCTAATCTGAATAGCCATATGCAGTTAGCATTTGTAACCCTGATCCTAGAAGCGAATTAGTATGTTCCTTGTAGGAGAATTTCCTGTAGTCCTTGGAGTCTGGAGATACCATTGCAGGTTTTGTGCCAGGGCTACTGCAAGCTCTCGTTGCTATTTATGTTTGGAGTAACACCAGTCAGCATCACACCAGCATGTCAGTGTGCTGGAAAGCCACAGAACGACTATGGTAAATAGAGAAAACCATTTTCTGGAAGAGCCTTAAGGTTCATAAAGGTAGCTGAATACAGGTGAGGCATGTGTCTTGCCGTCTTCCTTTATCAAACTTCAGGCAGCTTGTCAGCCTTATAAAAAGTGCCTCATGTGTATCTGTCCATCTCTCTGTTCCTCCAAGGCAGGGGTAGTCAAACTGCGGCCCTCCAGATGTCCATGGACTACAAGTCCCAGGAGCTCCTGCCAGCGAACGCTGGCAGGGGCTCCTGGGACTTGTAGTCCATGGACATCTGGAGGGCCGCAGTTTGACTACCCCTGCTCCAAGGTATTAAAAAGAAAACTGAAATTTTTAATGGCACTTATACAATGAGCAGAAACTGTCAATGATGGTACTAACCTGTTGGGGTCATCCGCATCTAGCTTGTAACACAACCTTAGTTCACGTTGCAGCGGTGAAATTCTGCATAGGCTGAAATGCCCCGTGGTTCTGCCGCTCCATTTGATGTTTCCAATTCCTACTTAGGTCTCTGTCAATGACCGGTTGAAGCACCTCCAGGATGCCCACCGAGACTTTGGGCCAGGGTCGCAGCACTTCCTGTCAAGTATGTGAACCAGGTTGCCCACCTAACAAAATGTCGTTTGGGAGGGGACATGATCTGGGTGTATCTTCTGGCCCAAATAGGCAGTGGAATGAGGTGGTAGAAATCTGAGGTAATTTGGGTCTGCAGTGGGGACACCATTTTTAAAACAAATTTTAAAGAATTTTTTACAATATCTCCCAAGCATGTCGATTCAAGAGAGTTCAAGAATAGAGATGCCAGTTTTCAGGTGGGGCCTGAGGATTACCCAGAATTACAATTCTTCTCCAGATTGCAAAGATTGGTTCCCCCGGAGAAAATGGGTGATTTGAAGGGTGGACTAAGTAGCACTGAACCCTACTGAGGTCCCTGCCCTCCCCAGGCTCCCTCCCCAAAGCTCTGGGGGTTTCCCAACCTGGATATGTTAACCTCCCCCACCCCCCATCCCCTCCTGGTGGCTCTATTCAAGAACAAGTTTGTTTGCATTAGCAGAGGTTTGATAAGCATGAATTTAAAGATTTTGAGGAGAAGGGCAATTCTGGAGAGCGCTATAGATGTTTCATAAATAATACATCTCTGTACGTACAAATACATAGAGAATGGTTTCAAAGGGTGATTACAAAGTTTATTTACTTACTTATTTACTTACTCCCTTCCTTCCTTCCTTCTCACTCCACTTCCAATCTCCTTCCTTCCTTCCTTCCTTCCTTCCTTCCTTCCTTCCTTCCTTCCTTCCTTCCTTCCTTCCTTCATTCATTCATTCATTCATTCATTCATTCATTCATTCATTCACATGAGGGCTCAGGGCGGTTTACATAGAACTGAAAAACTATACAGAAAACATTACATATAACTAACTATAACATTAATATAACATTAATATTATTAACTGATAGTAACAGAGTAACCGTATAACATTAAACAATAATAATGCAACAGGTCCAGGAGTCTTGGTGGGTTTCTGGGGAGGGGGGAGGGTATAAATATTTCAAGCAATAAATAAATGTGTGGAGCTGACACCCAAGACAAGAGCACAAGAATCACACTGATCCATAATCTTTCTTTCTCTTTTTCCCTTACAGCCTCAGTCCAAGTCCCCTGGGAAAGGGCTATTTCTCCCAATAAAGTCCCATATTACATCAAGTGAGTGTCAAGCTGCAACAGAAAAGCTTACAGTCAATCTTGCCCTTTCTTGTTGTTAACAGTCTTGAATTTGCCCTTTGATACTTTCAGAATCCAAAGGGTTTTTTTTGCCCCCATATTGTACCCAGTAAGATTTGTATGTCCTCAGTGGTGTACTGTATGAGTTCAGAACAAGCAGAGATATGGCAAGCCTTCACTATTTCTTTTATCCCATATGTTACTTTATTTCAAGGGTCAACCTTTTTGAACCAGCAGGCATCTTTGGAATTCTAGCAGAGGGTGGTTGGTGCAGATATAAAATGGCTGCCAGAAAGGGTGGAGCTAGCCACAAAATGGTTGGAAGTGAGGTTATGCATGAATCTACTAGTAACTTTACAAAATTTCAGGCAGAAGTTCTGCCTTTTAAAATGAACATATTGTTTAAAAATATTTCCGCGCTTACACACAGTTTACCTTCAGTCACCGAAGGAAGATCTCTGGTGTGGTAGTTGCTGCTGCTGCTTCAAAAGTATTTTTTTTTTTTAACTCAGCACGACCCATTAGATCTCTAGTGGCCCTATTGGGGACTCCTGCTGTATTTTATAGGTGGTATTGAACCTCTATGGCGAAAGCATCTTAAGGATGCCATGCTTTCTATCATCCAGTCTAAATGCTTCTCCTGCCCCATTTTCCATCTGCACATGGATTTCCTAGAACAGGAGTAGTCAAACTGCGGCCCTCCAGATGTCCATGGACTACAATTCCCATGAGCCCCTGCCAGCGTTCGCTGGCAGGGGCTCATGGGAATTGTAGTCCATGGACATCTGGAGGGCCGCAGTTTGACTACCCCCGTCCTAGAACACTTCTGTTCCTCCATATCTCACAAGAGGTACACACAAGCACATCTACGCAAGCTGTAAAATCTCTCTCTGATCCTAGATGCCGTATACACAGCCAGGGATTGCTTAACTCTTCGTTGTCTGCCTTGGTTCTCTTTTCAGCCACCAAGCACAGACAACTTGCTGGGACCATCCCAAGATGACAGAGCTGTACCAAACATTGGGTAAGGAGATCCTGGCCTGTTAAGGACCCTATTATGACCCAGCCAGGACAATATAACAGAACTTTCTTGACAGTGATTCTAAATCTGCTATGCTGGGTATGATGCAATCAGCAAACGAAGAAAAGAAAATGGCATGGAGGCGGAAAATAAATTTATTTCATGGTTTCAATAGTAATATTTAGACATTATTTAATTATATAACGCATCTCTTAAGTATCTGCACTTATATTGGTTCACATTGTATTTTAGGGACTAGCCACTGAGGAAAAAGTGCTGACCTTGAAAACGGGTGAATTTTAATGCAGACCCCGTTTTGGCTCCGTTTTGGTTTATTTTTGGATGATGTACTTAGAAATATGGAAGTATTGGAAGAGAGGTTTATTTTTTGGGAATGCTTTAATGTTTGGGTGACACATAAGGGAACAACAGTTATTTAGTTGAAATGCATTTATTTTTCACCTTCACACCATTTTCCTTTCTTCATTTGCTGACTCGTGGGAAATGGCTGGGCTTTCTTCTTTTTCCTTTGGGTATGATGGAGTCTGCCGTGTCTCCTTGCTTTGGAGAAAGAAGAGAGCAGAGACACACACACACATCTTCTTGCATATAGTGCACCCATCAGCCCGACTCATACTCCCTGCTCTGTTATGTTCATCTACCTCAGTGGTTCTCACCCTGGAGGTCGGGACCACTTTGGGAATTGAACTTTCACAGGGGTCGTGGCAGGGCAAGCAACTTGGCCGGGGGGGGGGGTGCCATCCACACAACAGCCTCGCGGGGTAGACCGAGACAGAGCGTTCGTCTGTCTGGAGCAGCAGAAAAGAGTGAGATCAGCATGGTGGGACAAGAGGCAGGACTGAACTGAGAAACCTCGGGGGAAAAACAGTGTATATACCATCCTGAACAATGGATCTTCATGCCATTGGTCAGTTTTGGTTTAATTTCTGTGAAAGAACCCTTGCCTAGTTTTATGGGGGTCACCCCAACATGAGGAACTGTACTAAAGGGTCGCGGCATTAGGAAGGTTGAGGACCACTGATCTACGTACTGTTTTGAGGGTATATTGAACCATACACTCCTTCCTTCCCTGACCCAACAAGGGGAATGTGGCCCATCATCTGAGTGGTAAACTGCACAATAAACCCAATTTTACTTACTACCTGGACAAAAGAACTGTGTACACAAAGGTATGTGCATTCACTTGCATGTATGCACACACAGACAGGTTTTTACAGGCCTTGTTTGTACAAGCCATCATACAGAGAGAGAGAGAAAGAGGGAATGCTGGCTTCATACACATGGCTGATATTTGGCTTGGTTGGTGACAATTAGTAAATTCTATGGTTCTGTGGTCCCATTTCTCTCTCACACGCTTCCCCCCCAGCGGATCTGAACAACATCAAGTTCTCTGCTTATCGTACAGCCATGAAGTTGCAGCGCGTGCAGAAAGCTCTGAGACGTAAGTCCCAGGTTCCCTTCTTCTATACCTTTTGAGCAGTTACATTCTATTCTTTGGCTGGAATATGGGCCAGTTGGTACCAACTCTAAACTGGAATGACTGTGGACATGATCGGAGCAGCACAACCTATGCGAGAGCAAGACAGCCACACCAGTCCCCAGGGGAAAGCAAACAAAACAAAACCCCAAAAGTGAGTAGCCAAAGGTACTGTGGAAAATCAGGTTATCTTTCGAATTCTCCTGACATGTAAGGAAGGGGTAGTCAACCTGTGGTCCTCCAGATGCCCATGGACTACAATTCCCATGAGCCCCTGCCAGCGTTCACTTATTTCCTGGAAGCTTATTTCCTGGAAAACGTCGTTGATCTCAAAGGTGCTATTGGAATCAAATTTTGCTCTTAATTTCATGGTACCCAAAATGAGCTTGTGCCTAGTACTACATCCCTTTCAGAATTGTTTGTCAGAATGAAATGCCGATTATCTTGTCCCTGTTTGAAAAACCTCCTCTGTTTTTGCAACTGCTGTGTAAATGGTTTGTTTTCTCCTGTCCATCTCTCCCAATGGTCTGGGCTCTCTTTGACTCCGGCCCACTTCCCAGTGGACATGGTGACCCTGCCGACTGCCTTAGAAGTCTTCAATGAACACGAGCTGCAGTCCGGCGACCACACAATGGATGTCGTCGAGGTGATCCACTGCTTGACTGCCCTCTATGAGCGGCTGGAAGAGGAGAGGGGCATCCTTGTGAATGTCCCCCTCTGTGTGGACATGACCCTCAACTGGTTGCTGAATGTTTTTGACAGGTAAAGATGTCTGTGGGCATTTGGACACTGATGCAAATGAGGGTTTCTGCTAGCCAAGGAACTAACCAATCAAAGGAACCTGATAACTCTGTTATAGCCAATCCGATTGCTCTGCTTAGGGCCAATAGGATTGCTCCACTTAGGGGCCAATCGGATTGCTCTGCTTAGAGCCAATCAGAGGCAGCAGGTGGCTGCCTGAAAGGTATAAAAGGGCATGAGTTTGCCTGTTTTTCTCTGTTCAGTAGTTGCAGTCTGTTGCTGGAGTTGCTTAATAAAAAGAGCTATTCTGAAGATCACTGAACCTGCAGACTTAATATAGAGTCTACAAGCCATTGTGGCATGGTGGTTAGAGTGTCAGACCAGGAGACCTAGGTTAGAACCTCCACTCTAACACGGAAGTTGGCCAAGTGACACACTCCAGCATACCCCACCTCCCAGGGTTGTTGTGAGAGGGAAACGGAAAAGAGGAGAGTGATGAAAGCCACTTTGGTTCTACTGAAGAGAAAGGCAGACTTTGAGTGAAATAAGTCAATAAGTAAGAAGGATCGTACTACACCAGAACAAATGGCCATCTATTGTGGCCCTGCATTTCCGAAACTGCTGGATTTGTTTGTTCAGTTATATTTATATCCCGCTTTGCAGACAATTGTTTCCCAAGTAAAGGGAGGGGGCTGTGGCTCAGCGGTAGAGCACTGAATGGCATGCAGAAGGTCCCAGGCTCAATCTCTGGCATCTCTGCTTAAAAAGAGGTGTGAAGGTCTCAGCCTTGGAGAATGGCTGCCACTTGGAATAGCCCTTACTGAACTTGACAGATCAATGGTCTACCTCAAGCATAAGCCTTGCATATTCAGCCAGATGTGTCTGAGAGGCTCTTATTTTTGTCTCAAGCAACCGGTCATTGGAGATAGCGTGCCCCTAGACATGGAGGTTCCATTCAGCCTTTTCTCTCAGGGCACATTTCTCCTTGCATCTCTGTGAAAGCTCCCACTGTTGAAACTGGAATGAAATCTGGCTGCACTGTTATGACCTTGAAAATAAGAAGCCAGATATTTAGGGCAGTGGTCCCCAACCTTTCTGAGGCTGGGGACCGGCAGGCAACTGCCCCGCCCACACATCGCGCATGCGCGGCCCGAGATCGCGCATGCGCGGCGCAGCCCTGATTCCCTCTCCCCGCCCTCCCGCAGTAAGAAGCTTCCCAGGCCGCAAGCTTGTGGCCTGGGAAGTTTTTTACTGCAGGGGGGGGCGGGGGGAGGGAGCCACGGCCGGGCGCCATGGCCTTCGCGGCCCCGCACCGGGCTGTGGCCCGCAGGTTGGGGACCACTGATTTAGGGGCAGGTCGACCAAACCTCTGGCATCTTAAGCTAAATGCATAGAGTCCCTGGCCCTGTATTGTAAGCCTGATGTTTCAGAACCCCATTGTGTGAGTAGGAAAAGTGAGTGCAGGAAGCTCTGGCAGGCTGCTTGAGTGGGGATTAGGCTTGGATCATTAGTTGTATGGCCTGGTCTAGGACTTGATTAGATTTTGCATGTGGCTTGTAAGAGAAATCCCTACAGTGTCTCCCTAGCCGGACATAGATGGAGTGCTTGCAAATCAACCAGCCGACTATTTTTTCACCTCTCATTTTCCAGCGGACGCAGTGGGAAGATGCGGGCACTCTCCTTCAAGACGGGCATCGCATGTCTGTGTGGCACGGAGATGAAGGAAAAATTCCAGTGTGAGTCACCCAAGAGGGAAGATGGGGATTGCTCGGCTGACAAAGCAGGAGTGGGAGGCTTCTAGATTTAGCAAGGGGAAAGGAATGCAGCTGTGGTGCGACTCACAAGTCTCTTGTCACTCATCCCTTCCGGCATTTCTCAGCTGGCTACAGGAACACCCTTGTGTACTGGTGACACCCCTGAACTTTTTTCCATACGTGAAAGAGCACAGTGTTTAAAACAAATGGCACATTCCAGCACACCACTGCTCTGGGTTTGAATTCTCTCCCCTTCTCTCTTTTGCACCCCTACTTTGAATTATAATGAATGCATTTGTTTCCTTCACAGCAGGATTATGGTGCCTGTAAAATGTGTCAGTCATGTAGGGGTTTCTTGGATTACAAAGATTATGGTCCATTACGCATGTACATTTTACTGCAGATTTTCAGAGCAGGAAGCCTTTAATCTTGACTTCAGATTCTGTGCCTGCTTCAGAAATGTTTGCTTCAGAATAAATACCCTGGAGGGAAAAGAATAGTGTGTATTTATTCTGAAGCAAACATTTTAAAACTGCATTTGTCTAAATCAGGCTGGAACAACACTTGTCACATGTGGGAGATGGTGTCCAAAGTTGCTTTTTTTAAAAATTAAAATGTATGCAGTGTTGCTATCATGGCTGAGCAGTAGTGTCCAGCAGGCACCTTCCACTTAAATCCTTGTGGTTCAGGATGTGCAAAAGGAAATAGAAAGGAATACAGGCAAAGGGTGAAAGCCTGTGGCAATGTGGGCTGTGACCATTGGCAACATGTATATGTGTGTTCGTGTGCATACCTGTGCAAAGTCAGCTGCAACTCCTCCAGGCTTTGCACAGGGCTGCAATTTGTATGGGGGAGGAGCCCTCTGGCCAAAGCTCTGGGGAGCTTTTATAGTCTTGGGGACTAAATTGAAAAAATGGAGGGCATTTTTGCTGATGCTCTAGCACAGCTGCATAGTAACACTAATTTCCTGCCCTTCCTTGCAAATGTACATGGTTTTCTCTTTGTGGTTTTCTAATTTGATCCAGTACTGGTGGTGATCTTGGCAGTTTTTAAAAGCCTGTCCTGTGCAGAGTGCAGTCTGTCCTCCAGAGGGATCAATCCAAGTGATTCTTAAATTCGGTGGTTTGCAGAAGGTCCATGAGGCTCAGCCACATTTTAATTTTAGGCTACTGGAGCCTGCCAAAATGCTCCCCAAACTTTATTCACTAAAACATTAAAAGGAAAAATGTTTTCAAAGCTTTAGGCTTCCCATCCCAGTCTCTCTCTCTCTCTCTCTCTCTGTCTCTCTCTGTTTACATCTCATATTGATTCAGTCCTGCACTGATAATCCCACCCCTTTTATTTTTATTTTGTTTGCATGCAACACTGAAATCTTTTTTCTTTTGTACTGGGGACACTGCTGTTTGCCTTCTTTCTGATCCACCTTTCAAGTGAATACTAGCAGTGAACTAAACTTTATACAATTCCTTTGAAACTTTCCCTTTAAGAAAAAATTATTCAGCGATCTGAGACTAATGATAGTCTCATATCACTAGCCTCGTGACACTTGTTAAAAAAAATCAAAATAGGAGGGAAATTGAGCTTGTACACCAGTAAAGGCAGAGGATGGCAGAAGGTGGAGAGTGGGTGGAACAACCTCAATGGGGGTGGGGCAGTGACCTTCAAGAAGCAGGAAAAGGCAAGGGGGAAAATCTGGGGCACTCTGTAAGCTTTTGAATTACCTTTAGCTTGGGAGTGAAACAAGGGGAAAATCAGCACAAAAGAACACTCAGAAAACCTGAGGAAACCGGGATCAGAAAGCAAACTGAGCATTGAAGAGAGGAAAAATCAATGCAGAATGACAAAAACAAAACAATTAAAGGAAGGGAAAACAACAGTGCTTTGTTGTGTCGTATCAGAGAGCAGTTGTAAATTTTTCTACTGTGAAGATAACATTGTTTTCTCCCGCATGTATAGAAGAAGAAGAAGAAGAGTTGGTTCTTATATGCCACTTTTACCTACCCGAAGGAGGCTCAAAGCGGCTTACAGTCGCCTTCCCTTCCTCTCCCCACAACAGACAACCTGTGGGGTGGGTGAGGCTGAG